>NC_086256.1:17464406-18931281 GCF_021018805.1 Prinia subflava
CTGTTAAAAAATAGCCAATTTCTAGATCTAGTTGTGAATATTATCTTTATAGATGCTGTTAATATGTGGAGGTATAGGAACTGAACTTGTGTGAGAGCTTTTGGGAGGCATCTGCAGCGAATATAGAGCTGTGAGGCATGGAGGGTAGTGCTGGAGAAGGTCTTAGAGGATGCAGATTCCTTTTAGCTAAACAATATTTGCTAGCATTGTCTCTGCTTATGGCTCTGAACTGGTTAACGGGGCACATTCCCTCAGTGCTCTACAGCAAAGGTTTTGGGTATTTTTCAGAGAAAATTAATGTACTTTGCTTATCCTTTGTCAATGGTAGTTACAAATAGAACCATTATTTCAAGTAATAGTTGTAAGCCATTACTTTAATGGTTTGACAAATACCTGGAAGGACAGACTGCAATATTTCATCTTAGAAAGGACTGAATATTAAATAAATGTAACCTCCCATTGGTTTCTGCTTTAACCTCCTACTGGTTTTGGAAGGTGAATTTAAGAGCTGAAAGCATTTTAGATTAAGTGTTAGGGGAGAGGTTCAGTACGACTTAGACAGCAGATTAGCACTTTGTGTTCATAACAGTCCTTTCCCTCTTTGTCTTATCACTTCAAACACATCATTGCAAAATGCAGAATTTAACTTTAGTCAGGTATACAGCTGGCTTGTACTGATCTTCTAATAGTTATGGGTAATAAATTAGTGTATTGATTATTATTAATATTTTTTCTTTTATTTAATGTTTTTCTATACTTCTGACATGTTGGACTGAGAATTAGTATTTCCCCATTAACTCACAAGGCTGAACTTGTAAACGTAATCCTAGAGTCTGATACCCTAGAGAGAAAATTCTTGAGTCATGGCCTATTTTGCTTTAGAATTAGAAATAGGGATGTTGTTGAAAGTGTTTAAATCAAGACTTAATGCAAGATTTAAAAGTAAGCAAAATATTTAACTTCTCAAACCAAAACAAATGTTTCCTACAAATCCTTCTTTTTATGGAAAAATGCTTTTGACATTAATTGATCTTAGCTGGAGGTAACAAGGTATTGCCAGTGTGAAATATTTTTTGTCCATTGTGAGAAGGAAAAATGAATTGCTGATTGTAGTAACTTTTTTTTTAATAGTAGTGTTACATCATGGAAATACTTGTCTACATATGGAAAGAGTTTTTAGAATAATTTCAAACCATTTTAGTACAAAACCCAGCAAAACAGCTATTGGAATATCAAGCCCCTTAATTATAAGGGGGAAAAGAGAAAAAACATTAGAAGTTGCATGTAATATCTGTATTCATTCTATATTTTTTTGACAAGAGAAAGCTATTTTGAAAGGATTTGATTATTCAGCTTGTAACTGTTATAGTAGACAGCCAATCAAAATGCAGTTTCTTTCTAGATAAATTCTGGTTATCAATTTTGTCATGCAGACCAATTAAAAATATTTTAAAGGTGTTCAGGTGCCTTATTGCAATCAGAATTCAATAAGTAGTGAAATAAACTGATAAACCAAGTCAATAACCAAATGTCTCCCGCTGAAACTAAGTTGCTACTGTTGAAGTCCCTGTTCATTTGCTAAAACCTCTGTTTCTGGTTCCTCTTCTGATACTCTGCAACACCTGGCCTGCACCTGTGATGTCTCTTACAGAGTAGTTGATTTCCAAAATGCCTTGATAGAAGCCAAGGGATTTAGTGAGCAACTAACAAACAACTTTCCCCTTGTCTCTTGGTGAGGGATGCATAGCTCTAGGGAAGCATGAAGAGTATCTCCCTGTTGAACTGTCCTGGATCAGACAGGTAGCCAGCTTGTTTTGCAGATGGATCAGTAGTCACAACAGTATGGTTTTGGTGTTCAGGTGTTCCAGTGGGGTTTTTTTTTTGGAGTTGAGCCAGAAGCCAATCTTTTCTAAGAAAAGAAAGTGATAATGAGTCATTCACAGATGTCTCAAGCACATTTAGAAGCTAAATGTTTTCCTACTGTAGCAATAATAACATAATATTAAGAGGTGAAGGCCATCAACTCAGTCAAATGGAATTAAAAAAAAGTCTCACACTTTCTTTTTCCTTTCCCTTAAGTATTATTTATTACTTTGCAGTAGCAACCATGATGGGCTAAATGCTTTCTTGCAGCCATAATATTCTGGTCTCAGCAAGGAGTGCATAATTTGACAGATGGATGTTGCTGAGGAAGGAGTGCAGAGTGCAGGCAGGGTTTTTCTGATGAGGTGATGAATGTTAGTTAAATCGAAATAGTGGGATCAGGACTGATTTCATATAGCCTGACCTTGCCCATTCAGTGTTTTTTCTTCTTAGTTCTTGTCTGCTTTGTTTCAATGAGTTGTTTTCAATGCTAAGTGAAAAAGCCTCATGGAGCTGCTCTGTGTGTATGTCTGTGCACAAAGCACGGGGGCTCCAGCGTGGCAGCAGCCCCTGCACTGCTGAGGAGGATGCAGGTTTTGGGTGGGGAAGCATCTGTTAGGAAAAATTGGCCAGATTGCTCAGATGCAAACACTGCCAGCTGCTGCTGTAGAGTTTTACAGTGAGGTGCTCCTGTAGCAGGGGCATCTTGAGGGGCAGGAATGTCAGAGATTTCCCTGGGTGCATGGCTGATTGTCAGAGGTGCACCAAACAAGCCTGCGAGGGACAAAGAAGAGCACAGGGAAAGAAGAAAGGGAGTACTCCCAGAATATCTGCAATGCCACTTCACAGGGGCAGTAGGAAGCTGTAATGAGAGATGGAGGAAAGGAAAAAGCTTGAGTTCTGTCCCACCAGCTTTAAGGCCCATAATGTAAGATGAGGGAATTTGGTGTAAAGGATAACTTTGGAAAACAGACCTGGTGAAAGGAGGATAAGATACTGCCAGGCTATATCAGCTCTGTAGGAAAGATGAGAGCGACATACAGTTGTAAGGAGTGGGGCTCTGTAGGAAGCATTTTGTAAAGCACAACAGCATAAAAAAACATTATGGGAGAAGAGCAGATCCATGGAACCGCTGTGGGCAGAAATCTTGTGCTCTAATGAAAATGCAGTGCTAAGATTGTGTTACCAGCCCCCCGCTCAGACCTGTAATAGTGCTCAGAAAATGTGAAGTGAGAGTGGAGAAGCTGCAAATTCAGTACGGGCAGCAACAGTGAGACATTTCAACAGGTGCCCTGTAGAGACTGGATTGGTGCCTTATCATGATGGGAAAAAGAGAGGATGCATCCAGATGTGCAAAGTGGCTGCTTCCCAGAGCACCTGGTGCATCCAGGAAG
Source organism: Prinia subflava (assembly GCF_021018805.1). Lineage (NCBI taxonomy): Eukaryota > Metazoa > Chordata > Aves > Passeriformes > Cisticolidae > Prinia > Prinia subflava. The sequence goes on from NC_086256.1 coordinate 17,467,664, forward strand.
GTGTTGCTCTGGATGTGCTCCCAGGTGGTGCATTGGAGCTGCTTGGTAATTAGTGACTGTCGTAACACCACACTGAGCTCTATAGCTGAAGAGAGCAGAATAAATACATGCAGCACACAGTCATTTGATTTTATGTATGGGGCAGAACAAGCAGACAACTGGACAACAAACCCTTAAAGAATTAATCTAAAAGGCCTATAAGCATCCTGAGGGCTATTAACAATACAGTTATTCTAATAAAGTTATCAGAAGCCCCCACACATGTATCACAGTAAAAAAAAAGACTAGTAAATGATCTATGGGAGCCTACCTCAGTGGAGGGTACTGTAGCAAAATAGCCAGCTGCTGGAAACAGGGAAGCTGCTCAAATGAGCAGTAGAGAAAAGGCCTTAAAACATGGCAGGTGAAACGCAAACAGGAAATTAAAAATCTCACAAAGAATTAGAAAAGCACCTTACAACAGATGCTCAAGCTGTTGACAGAAAGCTCCTTAGTGTATCAAACCCAGAAGATCAGTGGGATCCTTGACAACAGCAGAAGAACTGGGGGACTCAGTGGAAAGCCTGGGGCAGAGGTGGTCAATGAATTCCTTGTGCTGGTCTCTGCTGCTGAAGGTGCTGGGAAGATCTTTCACAGGAGTTATGTGTGTGGTGGTGGTGATGAATTTTTTTCTTTTTATTATGATTTATATTGGTGGTGTTTGTTTTTCAGCAGGTGGGTCAGAGAAAGTTAAGTTAGCACAGGTAAGTGGATGGTAGAAAAACTGAATATACAACTGTTTACACAGTCCTGAAGTCCTTCAGCCCCAGGACAAGGGGACTTTTGAGGAAATGAATGCCATTGTTGCCATTTCTTTGGAGACTTGAAGTTTGGGAAGGGAAGAAAGCATAAAGTGGCAATAGGTCTATCACAGTAGATCTTTAGTTCTGTCTTTTCATCTTCTGTGAATATGTTAATTAATTAAGAAATGGAGAAACAAAACACAAATTTGTGCTAATGTTCCCACAAACTTGAAAGAAGTGTACTTCCTACTAGTTTCTTCCTTAAATGACTTTTTAAGAAAAAACCCCAAACACCAGCCAACTTTATTGTAGCTAATTTTATGTTCTTTTCAAAAATCAAACTGTTGCAAATGAAAGCGATATTTGTGTTGATTCATTGGGACTGTGGTGCACACTGTGCATAAACTTAATTGCAGAAATATTGCTACACAAATACTATTAAATATTGACCACAAATATATAAGTTTGTAGCTAGAAAGTTGGTTTTTCATTCACTTTTGCTGAAGTAATTTTCTGCCCTTTTCTCCCTTAGGCAGTGGTGTGATTTGTTTATAACATTATGTGTGGGTCCCAAAACCACACGATTGAGCAAATGGTTAAAGCAAAATCGACATTAGTAGTTATAAGTTTGATACAGAGAATGCTGTTTCTTTTATTAATGTGATTTCTGTAAAACTCCTAGGCAAATCATCAACAACAAGTCTATAATCTTTTTTGGATGTTAGAATATGCTTTTTTTCTGTGGAAAAATAAATAAAAATAGATTGAATTTAGGGTTTTTTTCAGAGCCTGGGTCTGACTGACTTGCCTGATCTTGAAATGTGAGGGTACCCATGGTCCTGGTTTCTATAACTGTGGCTGTATAATTTTTAGCATGAGTCTTTCTACTATGAGATAGAAGTCAAAATCTTGGCTCTTCTAAAGTAAAATTGAAGTTCTATTTTTAAAGATCAAACTAAGCAAAAGCAAACAAAGTATCCTCTGAATTGTTTTAAATGAAGTTAACTTTCATTAAAAGTATGTTAACTCTCTTAAGAGTTGTGCAAAAAGATACATTCTATGCAAAAATAGGCCAGATAGATTCTGAATGCTTACAGGACCTTTATATTATCTCTGATGTTCCAGGTAACTTTATGTAAAGCCTCTAAAGTTGCACTTTGATTGTGGTCAGTTGGAGGCCAAACCCCTTTGTTAGCCAGGGTAGGCAGCGCTGGGGGATAGGGTGATGGCTGCATTGCTGTTAGAGCTGTCTGGTACCTTTGAGACTCTTTGAAAGATACTTTGTAAAACAGAGTAAATAGAAAGTATTGAGTGTTAATATGGCCATTTTCCTGAGTGCCCAATAGCCTTCAAGTCATAAAAATGAGTAATAGGTTTTGAAAGAAAATAATTAATATCTACAGGTTCAGAAATTACTCTGTTAATGGATGTTCTCATCAATTAAACTTAATGGTCTGAAAAGTGTTATTGATTGCTTTGATGTTTTATCTAGACACACACACAAAAGGAAAAAAGTGATTTGTTTAATTTTATTTGGTGACTATTTTTATGCCCATCTATAGTGTGAGGAATGCTAAAGGAAAGTTGTACCCATCTTTTTTTTTCTCCATGAATCTGTTTGCTCATGTAGTATGGCATGAATGGGCCTGGCAACTCTGTGCAGGAGAGACTGATGAGATAATTTTAGGGCCATCTATTTATTCCTTCAACTAGAAATTTTCTTCTGCTGCACAGCTGAGGGAACTTTGCACACATTATGTACCATTACAATTGGTTTATTAAATTAGAGATCTGTGTGAATTGAAGATCAAGTACTATATTATATGTACTTAGTACCCATATTGGTTACTTTGACTTCATTATTTACTTGCTAGACTTGATAATTGTTTAAGAGATATTGGGTAATTCCTGTTCTTTTTACTTACTTCTCTTTCTCATTTTTTCTGATTTTGTTAGGTGATCCAATCAGAAAGTGGATTTGGGTATTGATAGGTAAGGAGATGAAGTGGGGTGGCTGCCTCCTGTGTTTGGTCTGCTGTGTCACTGAGTTTGGAGGCAGGCAAAAACACCAATATCAGTGACTGAAGTTATTCAGTTCATTTCTTCTGGTCCTCAGACCATGCCAGGGTTGTTTGTGATCTTGTGCACAAGATTGTAAAGCTACTGGTAGGGTAATTGTGACTAAAGCTACAGGAGGTATTTCTAAGCCGACTTAAAAGAGATTTGTGTGGAGGCAAATAGTGTATCTGTTACTTCATCTGTGGTAACTTAGTGATTCATTATGCACCTTTTTCTCACCTTTTACTTTATGCTATGTCACCATCTCAAGCTGTTGGTTCCTTCATCTGCAGGAGAAGGCTGGAGGTTGCATTTTGATGTTAAACATTACATTTTTATGAACACTGTTACAATCTTTCATCAATTTTAGTTACCTAATTCTTCAATTCCACATTTTTTTTCCTGATTTCTTCTGTTACTGCCATTTACTTGGCAAAGACAGGAAGAAAGTGACTGTTTAATCTAATCATAACTTAGAAACTCATTTTGAGATATAAAAAACATGCAGCTGATTTCTGGAGTTAACTGTATAGCCCTGAAAACTATCTGTCTCTTTCAGGAAATGCTTAATAGGCTTAAAATCAGGATTTTTATTTTATTTATTTATTTTTAAATTTTTTCTGTCTTTGGGAATATAGAAGAGAAAGTTAGGAATGTAGATTACTTTGGCTGCCTTTATATTAGTGCACTTGAAAAATACTTGACAAAGCTTTCTCCTGTATCTATTTAGAGACTCAGTTATATTATTATACTCAGTTATTATTCATCAGAGCCTCAGGTAGAGGCTCTGATGAATGATGACTTGTGTTGGATTTATGCTTCTGTTACGTCATCCCTGCTAGAACTGAATTTCCAGGTATTTCCCCACCATCAATTTGCCTGTACTTGTCTGTCTGGTATAAAAATCTCTTCCATTCCCTGTCAAGAGACCAAAGTAGAGCAATTGAAACCCCAGCTCTGCTCTGCTGTGACCACAGGGAGGCAGCTGCTAAACTAAGTCAGAGGGTGCTCAAGTTCTCCCTGCCAGGGGGCACAAGAAACACTGAGTGACATCCACTCAGTAATTTCTGGCGTTTCTCCTTCCTAAATGCAAGGCTGCCTGCCACCATCACTTCCTTTTGAACTATGATGCTGTGCTCTTGTGGAGTAGTGCCTGGCCCCTGCTCAGTCTTTGTAAAGAGCTGCTTTAAAAACAATACCTTGTTTGTTGCATTCATCTCTCACTACAGTGGTGACCTTGCTTATACCCACATCTTGTTACAGTTTATTTTCAAAAATCATTCATTTTCTTTGGTACATCTGTTGGAGCAACTCTAGTCTGCAGACTCGTGTAAGATGTTTCAGTTGGCAGCTGAGGTATGGAGCAAGACTGTGCTAACTTGTTCTTGTAATTCAGAGTTAATTGATTATCCTGAAGATTTTACAGCCTGGAAAGACTTAATTGAGTGGCAGTAACCATAGCCAGTGTTTGTCCTTATGCCCTTTGCCCCTGCTCCCTTCCCCAAAATATGCTTGATATTGACTTCTCTTTTCTAGTCTGCTGGTGTGGAGGCAGGCCTGGTTGGATTTATTCTTCTGTTATGAGATTAAAAATAATACCAAGTTTTTTTGACTTGGAGGTGGAGATGGCAGAGCTGGGGAAATGGATTGTGCCTCTCTATCCCTTCATATAAACCAACAGGGGGTTTACTCTTTTCATAGAAATGGACAAACAGTCAAAACTTTAAACCTTGGAAGCAACATATGGATAAATTGTTGTTTATATGCAGGCTGTTGGGAAAAGAAATAGAAAGGGAGAAAGGTTATGAGTGAACATCTGTGTATGTCTTTTGCTCAGTCTTAATTTGGCAATGAGCTGAGCAGATAAGAGTTCATTTTGCTGTAGCTGGCAAAAGTTGGTGTATCACGTATAGAGTGTATGCACAGAAAATGAAATGATACTGTGCTTCTCTATTAAGGAGTACCATTTTGTGGTATGAGACACTCTGACTATACATTTTATGGTAATGAGATGATTAAAATCTGTGTTAAAGTTGTATTCTGAAATTCACTTCAAAAGTACTTGCAATTAACATAGGAAAAAGTAAAATTCACTTCTGGAAAGATAATGAGATACTTTGCATGAAAATATGCATTGATCATGGTTAACTTCCTGTGCTTTAAGAAGTTAAGAAATTAGAATGCTAAGATTTGCACAAACTTGCTCTTGTTATACAGGATTAAATCTTATTAAGGAGTGGAAGGGTTTGTACAACTTTGGTTATTACTGTAGGTTTTTTCTAAGCATTTTGAGTACACACCATGTGCTAATTATGATCTGTGAGCCCAGATCAGAAAGCAGAATATGATCACCTCTGTGGTGGATGGTAAGTATAAATGCCTTACAGCCACTTCCCATGCTCAGTAAGAACTAAACACAAAGTATTTAAATATTCCTAAACATTTTTGTAAGAGTCGTCCAAGTTTAATGAGAAGGTACAGAACTCCCTGGTCCCTACAAAATAATAATTATCTGGCCGTGGGTGGAATGAAATGGGTGTTAAAAAGTCATATAAAGATGAAATAACAGGAAGAATATTGTTAATTAGAATAGGTGAAGTTTGTCGATATCCATTTATTTAGTTGAATTAAGTAGTCTTCTATTCTCTTTAGGTTAGTTATTAGTCCCATGTGTATGAGACTCCAAATCTTTTTCATTGTGGTTTATTTAATTTCTTCTATTAACCTTTTGAACTTTGCTGTGCAGATGAAGGGGCTGGAGCTGTAATGTCTACTGTTTTTGCTATATGTTAAGCAGTGGCACTGTATTTAGATGATACACTCTTTTTTCTTTTCTTCAGTGCTGCAGGGAAAGACTTTGATCTTCCAGGAATTGTTTTCTGTCAGTAGTTAAGTGCCTTTTGTGTCTGGATGTTCACTTTTATTTGGGTACATTTAGTCAGAAATAAAACCGTGAACAAATTACTATAATTTAATCTTTGCAGATGTGGTTCCCTTTTCAGTCCTTTGAATATTGTTCTAAAACCATCTGGTACACTTAAATTCACATTTATGTGGTTGCTTTAGAATGAGTATTTTCTGTTAGGGCTATCTCTGAAGCAGACTAGTCTTCTTGAAGGTGATCTTGTTGTAACTCTTTGCACTGCACCATTGACTATTTGGAGCATAGACCCTAAGGCTCACACTGATGATTTTAACTCCTATTACACTATTGATTCCAGAAATCCAATGAAACTGCATAATACAGTTTTTTTCTGTTTCCATCTATTATAATATCCATATTTGTAAACAAACCTTCATGATGAAGCAGATATTTTTTCCTGAGTCTCTCCTATTCAGAAGTCTGAATCAAAACCAGCTTGTCATATTGACTAAGAGATAAATTTGATGTTGCCTGGTCCATCTCCCTATACAGACACATTTTGACACAGTGTATTTGAGTGCTAATAATAACATTAGAAGATGTTGGAAAGAGATCTAATTTGGCATGCAGGAGTGACTTTGCTGTCATCTCCTATTTTCTGCACAATTGACAGCAGATACTTGGGGCTGAATTTTTCTTTCAGGTCAGATTTCCAAGGCATGAGGCTGTCTGTTAGAAACAGATAAGACCAAAACCAATACGGAAGTACTTGTTGGAAGTGTCAGCAGTGCTGAGGATTTAAAAAGGGTGCTTCAGTCTTCTGTTTATGACATGACACAACAACACATATTTCACTAGCAATAAAATCTAACCAACAACCCCATGCCAGTTTTAAAAATTTCTCACTGGAAAATTTTGTCACAGTAGTATTATCTGGGAAGAATATATATTTTTTTTCAATTAATATATCTATTTTGTCACACTCTAGCTAGTATAGTTAAATTATTTTTAAAGAAGTCAAAGTAGGTATAAATGCCCTCATGATCCAAAATGTTTTCAAGCTTTCACTGTCAGACAAATAAAATTTATATCTGTACCTCATTTTGAGTGTGCAAGGCACTTTAAAAAGTGTATGAAAACATTATCTGAGGTAAAACCAAAACAATATGCTTCCAAATATTTCCATAGATATTTCATGCACTGTTTGTTCTCAAACAGTGCATTTCATATCCCACCTCTTCCCTTCAGCAAGAACAACTGGATTGCTTGCACGTTTCTGTTGGTGAATGTTACTGTCTAAGCTAACCCAAAGAGCACGGGTAAAGAACAGCTCTGCTCCTGTGCAGCCATGCCAGGAGCTGCAGTGAGGCTGTGCCCTCGAGGCCTCCTTCTCTGGAGCCTGTGAGTGGTGAGGACACCAGGGCTTTGCCAGCCTGTCAGCTCCATCCCTCATTGCCAGTATTTCCATCTCGCTGATGTTCTTTTTCTTCTCTTTCCAAAGCAGATTGAACTTCCTGCAGTCACGGCATCAGCCTGACAGCAGTGGGTTTTGTAATGAAAGGTTTTATTTATTCTTGTGTGGAGAGGAAGGGTGAGCTGGAGTAAACATTCTTGAAATTAGTTTTTCTAATTACATAAAAGTGTTGTATAAAAAAACCAGATACTGTTGTAACAAAAAAACCCCTGAATGTCTGGCCTTGTCTGTCTCTATTTTGACTAGATGATACCTAAGAAACTGCAAAGAATGATTCAAGAGTGCAGGAATACCTCCCTGGTACAAGATCCCCCAACAAAGACTGGGAGAGTCTTATAACTTGCTCAGGACTTTCTCAGCCAGAAGCACATCTTTAGATGTAAAAGCTTTTGATAAATTTTCTCCAGACTTCCCCAAATTTCATAAATCTTTATCACCTAATTCCCCTAGCAGACAGTTCCCTTGGTTTAGCTACTCAGTAGATGAAGTGACATCTCTTGATATTACCAGTTTTTCTTTTTGACCCTTGTTCTTGTGCTGGAAGAGATGGTGAGCAGTGATTTCCCTCCCTCTGTCTCTGTCACCTGCCTTTGAACACGTCTGTCATCACTGTTGTCTTTGCCCTGGCTGAGGCGTTGTGGTCTATCTCATCATACTGCAGACAGAACTTGTTTCTCACCTTTTACCTCTCCTCTTACACTTTCTGGCTGAAATACATGGCAAAGTGGAAATACACAAAAGAATTATATTACAATAAAGTATTACATTTTTGTGCAGATATGCTAAGATATTATCTTTTCTGTTCTCTGCTTATTTTCTAATAATTTCTAATATGGCTTTTTGACTGCTACAGAAGTTTTGGAATAGTCCTGAAATTTTGACAATTCAGTATTTGACAATTCAGTTATTCAGTATAACCCCAAAGCCTCTATTCTGATTGGTGAGAATCAGTCCAGACCACATTTATATATATGGAAAATCCTTTTCCTCTTCCTACATATCCTGTTCCATGTGTATCACTTCATTTTATTTTTTTTAAATTTAATCTTGTTTTGTATCTATCACCCAGTTACTCAGTTTGTAAGTTTCTGTTGCAGTGTTTTGTAGTTTCTAAGTTTTTGGGGGTTGTAAGGAAAGGACTATTTCCAGTAAGCACATTCACATCCCTATTCATTCTGTTTCTAGACTGCTTAGGAAACTTTTGTTTCACAAGCTTGAGCACAGGTCACTGAAAAAGCCCATGTGAAAGCAACCTGAAAATTGTGCTTCATCCTTGAAACCAAAGCAGCAGCACCTCTTTGTTCACCTCTGCCATGTACCTCCTAAAACGGTGGTTCATAAATCAGATTTGCAACATTATCAGAATTTGGAGGAGGCATGTGTTTAAATTGCACTGGGATGCCAGGTATGAACTGTGCCCTGACGTATGGGGACAGGACCCTGCAGGAAGACACTTGGACAGTAAGTTTTCACTCTGAAAGATGCCCTAGGCACAGGATTCATGCTCTGGCAATATGGCAAGAAGTCTCTTGGCTGAAGTACATTGTTTGATTTGGTGTAAGAGATTAATTTCACAGCTTGGTCTCATGACTGCGATCTGAAGAGTGACCAGTTGTGCAGTGGCCAGATGCTGTTGATGTTAGTTCAGCCTCTTAGGGGAATTCGTTCTGTGAAAAAGGATCTTTGTCCTCTGGAAAAATTTGCTTCTCTCAATTCCCCTATCCTGACTAATTGCTCTAATTAATTTTAATAGTTTATTATCAATCTCAATTCTTCATTAAAATCTGTAATGAAAATGCTCAAAAGGAATTCTGAAAGATTTGGAGTGAAATAGTGTTTTCACCACATGTTTGTTAGTGTGTTCCCAAAAATACAAGAATATATATATATATTTATATATTTTTAATTGGAATGGAGAAGGAGTGAGAATGTATGAGAACTATAGTTTAATCTAATGAACAGTTTTGCTTCTCAGTTCTTTCCCTGCCAGATCAGGCTTTGAAAAATAGCAAAACTATTCTGAGATTTTAATAAACAATCCAGGAAATTGGAAGTTTTCATTTTGACAGTTTCAAGATGAAGTGCTTTAACTTTGATATCAAAAATCATTTTTCATCTTTAAGCATCTCTTTAAAAGAAAGCAGAAAGCAATTTTATGTGGAGGTGACTGATCTTGATCGTGGGTGATGTCATGTCCTGCTGGATTAACAGTGCAAGGAAAGTAGCTTGGCTGCTGCTGAAGATACATTTGCTCTGTGAAAAGTAGAGATTTTCTGGTTTGGGGTTGTAATGAAATGTTTTTCATAATTATCTAAGAGTAGTAAAGAAATAAAAGGAAAATTTTATATGAAGTTTAACAGTATCTGGATTATCTGTTCTGCAAGCTGCTGATGCTCCACATAAGGAGTGGAGCATTGTCCCCAGCAGGAAGGAGGAGAATGCTTTCCCCTCTGTGCTGCTCAGGAGACCTCAGCCCCAGATTAGAGTAAATCTAACTAATGATGGTTTTTAAATATTAGACCTGAAGCTGAATTGTACATAATATGCCTAATTATTTTTATCCATCTCTAGGTGTTACTGTTTTCTCTCCAAATAAAACATTTTTGTAATGAATTGTTAACAAGTGACACTGTGGGTAGTGGTGGATGTAAAATCAGCTACAAGAGCAATTCCCTATATGAATATCTAGTGAAATAGAAAATAGACAGGAAATACATATTTATCCTTTAATGACGAAATGTGTGATGGGAACACTGAAGTGAGGTTTTTACAAGGCCAGTATTTTGAGCTGGTAAGTGATTATTGTCTACTAAAGTGGCAACAATAGACCAAAGATCAAAAAGTTAATACCACACTGAGGTATCATCATACAACCCTATAAATTTCAAATATACTATTATATTGATATTCAGATATATTATTGTATTATATGCAAATAGCATGTTGAATATTTTTCATTTGATGATAAAGAATAAAAATAGTTTAGAAATAATTTTCTCATAAACATGGAGTATGTGATCAGGCTATGTGATCCAGGAATATTTAAAATGAAGTGCTTATGGGGCATGGTGAAGATCAGATAATTAATTGTGTGAATTATTCTTTTAATTTATTTTTGTTTGTAATAAAACGTAATTTACTCTGCAAGCATATATTTACAGATGTTTTTGCTACTGTTACCTTGCTTGTAGTAAATGTTGCACGGTGCTGTATGAGGCAAGTGGCACCATAGCCAGTGATCAGGCTTGCAGTAAAATAAAATACTGCAACCATTCACAGGACTGTGGTGAGCTGAGGCTGCCCAGCGTGAGTTCAGGCTGGTCTCAGTCAAGCTCCCCGAGTCTCCAGGAAGAACAGCCAGCTCCAAATCCTTGTAACTCAGCAGGCTGGACAGCAGCCTCTGCATTGCCCAGGTTGGCTGAAAGGGGCTTGTGCTGTGGCTGGGGCCTGCCTTATCTTCAGCTGAGCCTCCCACCTGGCCTCCCCTGTCCCTCACCTGTGCCTCTGGATTGGCATCACTTGCACTGCTGCTGCTCAGGAAGTGACCTGGTCCCTCTGCTCCTTCCTGGGTTGCCTCTTGTCAGCTCCACAGCTGAGCTTGGCAACAGGGGATGGTGCCAGTGCTCCACAGCAAAGTTTTGTCTGCCATGGAACTTGGTCAGGGTTAATCTTCTGCCTGTCCCTGGAGCAGTGGCCTTGTTGAGTGAAAGGAATGCATTGTTACAGTCCTCGCTTTTAGCTGTGGTTCCCTTTTTCCCTGTTTCCTCTTTTCTTTTGTTTCCCCTTTCCCTCCATTTCTGTAAGCAGTCAAAACCAATATCACATGCCATGTTTAACTAACTGTGTGGAAATGTATTTTACAGTTGAGTATTTCTGCTTGAAAACATCTCTCTTCTGCATTCTCTGCAGTTAAACCAGAAAAGTTTCTTAGTGTATGTGAAGCATGAGTCCAGGTGAGTTAAACAGATTTTTTTTGTTGTTTTAGATTCTGTTCACTGTGTGATCAATCCTGTGTTTAAGGTGCTTGTGCAGTATCTTAGTTTTCCTCAAGGAATATGTAACATTCATCTCTTCCCAAGCATGGTGTTGGAGGACATGCTTTTTCTAATAAAATGTGTTTGGTTTAATCCCAGTGGTCCTTAAAGCCCTTTAGGTTGCTGCTAGGTTGTAGAACCCAGGGAAGAGAAGGCTGCAAGAAGAGAAAGATGAGCCAAAGTATTTTTGTGGGGTAGTTATCCTCAAACTGAGGGACATGTCAGCTCCCTGACAAGTCCTGGGATATATGTGTTTCAGCATCGAGCAAGCTGGGCAAAGCTTGTTCATGCGTGGTCCCACTGTTTCCCTTGCCCCTCTCCAGTGCTTTAGAATGAGGCACATCCTGTGAGCCTCCAGCACCCAACAGAGCTGGAGCTGGGGGCTCAGTGCTGGCTGCCACTGGGGAACCGAAGTCACTGCCTGTGTTCTGCAAGAGTGGAAGGGCTTGGATGCTTCCCCTCTTCTCTCTCTTCCCTCTCTTTCCTTTCTGCACATTACACGCTCCCAAGCAGGAAATGCTGGGGAGGTTTGAGGGGTCTAGGTTCTGCTTTTGTGGAGATATGTTGAAAAGTTGGGACAAACCTCCATTGCTTGGATATTCCTGTGTAACCTTTGGAAGTTTTGATGGGAACTTACTGCTGCCCTTTGTATTTTGATACCTAGATGCTTGTTATGTGGATGCCCTAAACTTCCTGTCTAGGATAAGACAATTAATTCTTTTGAAATTTTGTTTTTTACAAGTCTATTATGACTTGAACTGCTTTTCTCATGACTCATGAGAATGGCAATTGGTAACCCACTAATATTTCTGCCCACATGGGTTTGTAATTTTAGAAGTAATCACTTCGTGGCTGATGTAAATTTTGTAATGAGAAATACTAGATTTATGACTACAGGACTTCTCACAGACTGTTTTATTGCTTAGAGGAATTGCTTTCTCTGTTGGGAAAATCCATCATTAGATGTCTGCCTCAAATGTTTTGTGGGCGGTTTATGCTTTGGGAATGTTAATGCAATCATTGAAACAATAATGGTGATTTGAGATACTATAATTGTTCCCGTTTCCTTCACTCCAGACACAGAATAGCTGCAAGTGAAGCTAGATGTGGGTTTATGAGGGAACTTTACAGCCAGGACGTGAGTAATTGCAGTATCTGGTCAGGCCCTTGCCCCACCTTTTATATTCATTGCACTTTCCTGGAATAGGAAAGTGATTTCTGTACAAACTGGCTGAGAAGGGTTGTTTGGAAGAGTGCAGGATTGGTCACGGTGATGATGACAATTGGTTCTGAGGAAAGTCTTTGCTGATGCATTTTTGCAACCTCTCTAGGTAAAAGTACTGCCTGCCTGTGGGACTGATATCCTCAGGCAGAATGTTAGGGGGAGTAACTCTTTGCAGTTCCTAATGAAGCCCAGGCCTCAAAGATGGGGATTTCCCAGACCTGCTGGAATTGAGATGTGTCTGGGCATGTCTGCTGGATGAGGAAATTTTGGGACCTCCTAAGCTTTTGTGATGAAAACCTTAGCTTTCCCAGTGTTAGTTGATGTAGGCTGTGAGGATTAAAGTTCTGTTTTGAAATATAAAATATTTCAAGACTGAAATCTGTGGTGGGTCTGTGGCCAGGGTTTGCTGCAGGCACGTGCTCTCCTGTTGGAGTGGCTCTGGACAGTGTGGCAGTGGCACTGCCTGGGGGCCCTGCAGCTCCTCAGGCTCCTCTGGGCACTGCTGGAGGAGCATGGCACGAGGGCCCTTGGCTTGCCAGCTCCTTCTGTGCCTCCCATGCAATGATGAGCTAGTCCTGCCTGGGAGAACTAGGCAATGACTGCATCAACATGACTCTTACTGCAGCTAAGGAAGAAGTTGCTGTTACATATTTTTTGTTTTCTGTTTATTTGCTCTTCCACTGTGAGTGGAGTATATGTATGTTTTTGTATTTAAGGGAAGGTAACTTCTAAGCTTTTCATTCTAATTCAGTATCATTTTGCCAACTCTGTGCCAATAGCACATCTAAGCAGAAAAACTTCTCCAGTCAGCAAGGTCTTTCCTTCATGGGTCTGTGTCTATAAAAAGAAATAGATAAGAGAACAAGAGAATGATTTTAGAAACATCATGCTTTGAAGCACCACCATGTAACCTCTACTACCTTAGTGTCTCAAATATATTTTCCTACCAGCACTCTAGCAATGCCAAAGGCATCTGTTTCCTGGAGCATGGACAGCAGGGCAGACAAGAATATGGGAGCCTATCTTTAAGTCACTCACCTATTCTCTTTGCATCCTGCTGTATCTCATTTTGCCCCAATGCCTGCTTTTAAGGACATAACTGAAGCCCTTGTGTCACTTCACTGCTTCTGTGGAGCTGCATTGTTGTGGGGATTAGCATTTTTTTTCATTTTCTACTTGCTGTGTGCAATAGGTGTATTCTGGGTGGAAACATATGCTACTGGAGAATCACCTGTGATGTACTGGAGTTTCAAATCTTTGTCTGATTTAGCATATTTTTGCTTTTTAAAGTAATTCATTTCTGCACTGCTGATCTTATTCTGTATTGAAAAAGCACATTTGTGCATGATTCAAGTTCATTTCTGGGAACCAGTTTCAATAACTTTCATTTATTTAAACTATTAAAATAGTTTAAAGTACAGAGAACAGTACCACTCTCGCTTTCTATTTAAATTGCTGCTCTAACAGTTGAAATAGCCTTGAAATAAAGTATCTTGGGTTCTGCTTGACCTGATTCAATGTAACACTTAAAAAGTAGAATTACTGAAAAGATAGTCAGATGCATTCCCTATTTGGCTCAGGCTATTGAAATGGGAAGGGTGAGAGTTTGCCACAGCTATTAATATGATATTAATCCAGGGTATATTATATATTGCCTTAAAGTCTTATTGGGAGGACTGGATATCCTTTTGTAATGTGGTCTTTTGCTTTTTCTATACACTGATATTTTGCAGATGAGCCATTGCTCAATATGTGAAGTCTAAATAGCTCTCCTTATATGATCAAGTATGATGTTATTGAATGCCTTACAAAGAGGCTGTATCCTCTGCACATTAAGATTAAGTCTGGTGCTTATTACAAAATCCAGACTTTTCAGATGCTAAATATGTGCTCTATCTTACAAGCTAAAAATGGTAGACTCCTGACAGTTTTGGGCTGTTGAGGCTAAATTACTCTCTTATGTCCATCTTTCTCTCCTTTGTCCTTCTGGTTTCTGTGCTAGGCCCTAGTCCTTAGCAGTATTAAATATCTCTGTGGATCCAGATGGCTAGAAAGTACCAATGCCATTACAGTCTCTATTTCCTGAATCAGGCCTCTTGTTATTTTGACTTTTCCCATGGAATATCACTATAAAAATATTACTTTTTAACAGGGTGATAGCTTATTTTGTGTATTTGATTTGCTGTAGAAGCTTTCATTGGTTATTTTTAAGCTGTTAAGATGCGTGCTATAGCTTCACACTGCTTAAGTTTGCTTCTACCTCCCTTATTTGTAGGTGGGTGTTCAGATGCATCAAAGAAAGTTTTAAAATCATCTCTATGTAGAATTATGATATCTCATTAATTCCATGTAAGTAAATAGTTCAAGAATTTCTTGGCTAATTTCTCCTGATGAAAATCTCGTAAGAAAACTGCATGAAAACAAAAAATCTAAACTCTTGTCTGTTTTTATGAATAGGCTGTCTCTTTCTGTCCTCTAATTTTTTATTAATTTATTTTTAAAAGAAATTATTCTGCACCTGGTTTATCAATTTGTTGGCAGTGTGTTGATAAGAACTTTATTTTCATGACCTAGTCTTTCTGAGATAATTAAAATTTAAAAGTTCCACTCCTGTTTTCCTACCCTCAGTTAATTCGGTTCAGCACATTGGCAGCAGAGGCACAGCCTAGTCCTTTACCCCATCCAATGTTCAGCTTCCCATGTATCAAGATTAATAATAATCAGAGAGCTTACACATAGAGGGAGGGAGGTATTGATTGCCATTAAAATGTTGGATTCTGTCTTAAGGAGTCTAGTTTTGCTCCTTACTGTCACAGCGCCTAATTGAATTTGGATGGATAAAACTATTTCTAGGCTACATCTGATGCTTGATTGTTCACCAGAGCCCTCAATTGTTTAAACATATAAGCCCTTTGAAATAGGGAACACTAAAAACGTTAGTGGAGTGACAGGAAGAATGATCTTATTTTGGAAGGAATGCAGATACCCTTAAAAAATGGGGGGGAGAAAAAAGAGAAGGAAAAAACTAATAAACATGGTTAGTGGAACTGTTCATAACAGATTTGTAAAAGAGGTCATAAAAAGCAAACCTCCTTTGACTTAAAAAAGATGTTAAAACTATGGAAAGTGAGATGTATGCAGATTAGATTGTTCCTGGAAGAGGTAATTAAATACAAGCGTCACTTGGTTTTATTTGGTTAGGTTATTCACAAAATTGACTGCATAGCTATCTATGTGAACTTGCTGAAAATGCATGAGAACTCCTTAAACCTTTCCCTAGGCTGCTCCTTTTCCATAAATTTTGTGCTTTGTGCATATGTGTGGGTAAACATTCTTTTGAGCCACATCTGAATTCAAGCACCAATTCCAGAATGAAGATGAAGAACTTAGTTGAATCTGAATAGGGAAAAAAGTAGTTCTATTGTAATGTAAGAAAACTTGGTGGAACTACCACCAAGAGGAGCATAAAAAACATGTAGTAGATGTAGTCGAATACAAAAATAAATAAACAAAAATAATATTATGTAACTTTCAGGTTTGGGTTGTAGAATTTTCTGGGAATTGCTAATTATGCTGCAGTGATTGTTAATAATGCACATTTATTATTGGTACATTAGGACATATTTAATTGTATCCATACAAGTAGGAAATGGGTACAGAATTGTCAGAGCTGACAAAAACTAAAATGAAACTGTGTTGTGAAATGAAATAAGGCTTGAATTCAGCCTACAAGTAAAGTTGTTTTTGAAAAAGTAGTCAGAAAAAACTTGGACTTATTTCATGGATGAACTGGACCTTATGTTGACAGTGTCCTTTTTCAAAATTATTTTAAGAACACTGTAAAACCTTCTTCCTTTGTGCAAAAGGTGTGAATAAATATGCATCCAACAGTAAACCAAATTTAAGATATGTTAGGAAAAAAAAGTAGCCAGATTTTTAATGACCCAGCTGCAGTTATTTGCAGACCCTTCTCCGTGCTATGGTCTGTGTATCCCTTTGTTAGCACATGCAGATCCCAGCTCCTCCTTGTAAGGACAGCAGCTAAGGCCTTTCTGCATGTGCTGTCTTATTTTGAAACTGGTGGAAAATTAAAAAAAGACCCTGAACCAACACAAACACAACAAAACAACCCACTAACAAATGTTTGGTGAATCCTTTGCTCTCTGTCTCCAAAGGGAGGATTTCAGCCACGTGCCAGTGGTTGTGTGAGGGTTGCAGAGCAGATGTGGGGAATGAAAATCAGATCTCTTTTTGTAAGCCAGGTTGTCCTTTCTTCTTTTGAAATGGACCTGCATACACCTCATAGTTAGGCTACTTCCAGTAATTGTTACAGGTAAAATACTTATTAATTTCCTATCAACCACCACTCTCTTTGCTAGTACTACTCACTTGGACAAGATGGATTCTCTTTTCTTCATCAATTACTGTAGGTGTTCAGTGAGAGAGCAGGGTCATGTGGAGGTGGAGAGCAGCAGGGGAAACTTGTGGAACATGATTTCACAAGTTTGGCCTGAAGCAGATATATTTCTTGATACACAGCTGACAACGTTTGTTGTCCCTTTTCCAGTTTGGACATCTTTGCCTCCTTTGCCACACTCTACATTCTTAAGGAGGAGGCTGGACAGCAGAGATCTTTTAACATCACAGGCATATCTCTCAAACACAGCAGTTGAAATGATCTGACACTGAATATGTTTAAGGCTAAATTGTGCATATTTATCCTTAGTTGGAAAGGATCATTAGATTATGCCTATGTTCATATGAAATTGATAGTAACATGTGCAATGAGCCTGTCCTCTCTTTTATGGCATTACAGACTCAAGTATTTTACACATAAATAGGGTAAGATATGAAACAGAGTGCGTACTACTTAGAGCTGGAAGACATGGACCATAAATCAGGATATGTGTGCATAATTACAAAATATGAGAACAAGTCCTGAGGGGTTTTTTACACTGTAAAATGTTGGATAGACTTGGTTTCCTACAGAACATTATCCTTCTCATTTCTTCACTCCTAGGTACCAGACAGTTTTGTTGGCCAGGTTACTTGAAAGAGTAGCAGTGTGATAAATGGCAACTGCAAGAGTGTATTGTGTTTAATTGAACAATCAGAGTTTAAAACTTCTGATTAAATTGTGCAAAGGCTCTGAACTAATTTTCTGAAAATATCTCCAGGGTTAAACACTTTCTTAGCTAACGTTTGGATGTGAAAATGAGAGGCTTGGTTTTTACTGCTGATGTGATACATTTTGGAAAGAGAGAGAGTTTGGAAAGAAAGAGAGTTTGTATTCCTCATTGCAGCAGAGTTCATGCTTAGGAGTTTGGTTAGAGCTTTTATGTGATTATTGCTCCTAAGAGCAGATTTTAACCCTGCAGTTTAGTCAGCATTGATGCTTAGATCCAAACAGATGGGAGGTTGTTTATATTTTTTTTCTGCATTACATGGCACTAAATCTGTAACTCAGCTCCCAATGTAATGAATTCAGATTCAGTTCTCCCTAGTTGTTCACTTGTGTATTTTAAGTCCTGTGCCATCCCCTGTGCCATCCTACATTTGCACAAAGCTAAAGCAACATGTAATTTCATAAGAGACTAACAAGATTATTTGAGCTGTCCTGAGTGTCGTTCCTGCCTCAGTGTAAAAAGAAGCACCTTGGATGGCAGGATGTTTTCAAATGGGTGCAGCTGTGCAGTGGTAAGAGGGGATGGAAGAACAGAGCTACCAAGCTGTCTTCTTGTTCCTTGAGGAAGACAGGAGAGACACATGTGAGATAATATGTATGAGAGATCTTATCCTTTGCAAGGAAGAGGATCTGGATGAAAAAGTTCTGTCATGCTTTTGCAATGAAACTCTCCACTGCTACTGTAACACCTATAATCTTCTCAGTGAGTTCTGAATATGAATTATTTGTCATCCCTTTTTTAAATGCTTATTTTTTGGAAAGTGAAGAGAGAACTATCTTTTAATGTGTTTCTAAGGTTCAAAAGGAAAGGCCTCTGCACTGAACTTATTGTGATATACTACTAGCTTTTGTGGAGCAACTAGCTGTCATTTAGCTTGATTTAGCTAACTCATATCAATTAATTGGATAACAAGCCACAGGCAGGTATTCAGTATCTGAAAACTAGTACCTTCATTTAGCCATTTAATGCATGAGAAAACAGAATATAAAATTTCCCCAAATATTCTAAAGACATATGTTTGTTTTAATAAAATTAAATTGCCACAATATTATTTGCCTTTGCTGTTCAATATTATTTTCAAATCAATTTTTACATTCTTCTTCACTTACTTGTATTGCATAAAGATGTTTTCATGTCTTAAAATGGTGATGTTGCTCATGATGCCTGAGCATTTACACCTATTGCTTAAATTGTGTAGCTTGTACTAGTTCTGTGGATGATATGTGGTAGATGATTTCAAAATAGATTGAGAAACATAAGGCTAGTTTGCTGTAATTACATTCCTTGATCTTACAGATAACAGAAGTCAAAGTCATGATATTTAGTTACTGCTAAGGATAGCTGGGTGGTATTTTTTTGTGGCTTGGTAAGGTATTTGTAACACGGCTTAAAATACTTTGAGATCAAAGGTGCTACACCAGCTAAAGGGTACATTAAGCAATATGTGTTCTAAACACAGACCATATCCAGCTCTTAAAAATAAATGCAAAGAAAATACTTTGCAAAGATATTAAACATTTAACAGCCTTAAAAATATATTTTTAATAACCTTACGAAATAGGCTGTTAGCTTAACTTCTATGCAGTGGTAATGTTCTTCAGATTTTCACATATACTGATAATAACATCAAAACACCTTTAAAGTTCACCTTATGAAGCATTCGGGGAACTTCTTCATTATGTCTGGTAATTATAGTTTTATTATTGGTTAGAATTATTGCTATTTGACTTCCTCCCTTCTCTTTATGCTCCCACCTAGGTTTATCAGTCAGTTTAGTCATACTGAACTCCACTGATTTTGACAAGACAGAGCTTTCAGCAGCAGTCCAGGATCTCTGGATTTTTCACACTGTGGATAGACTACCAGGGTGACTGGAGTTCAAGTCCTTTGCATCTTAGAGATACCTCCTCTGTTAGCAGATGATGTCAAAATGTATGAGTCATTTTATATACTGTCATTAATTTCTATGAGTCTGAAATGTCACACTTTCTATGCCGGAATGCTGGATCTGTAACTTGTGTTTGTCTTCGTGACAGGTCTGTTTTTAATGTACAGTTCAAATGTGTGCCTAGAGCAAATAAACACACATCTAAAGAAGGTGAGGATTTTCCCATATTTGTATTATTCTTATTTATTTCAACCCATGTAAATTGTACATGTTTTTATCAGGAAAAGTGTAGTGGTGAGAAATTTTACATTAGCCCTAAGCTGGGCCTTGACTATTAAGGGTGAATCTTTTAAGGTTTTAATATGCATTAATATGTGTTTTCCAACAATTACTTGAAACTCTAAGGGTGCATATTGTGCTGGCCTGGAACACGTTCCTGAGGGCTCATTATATTGTCAAAGCTTGTAAGATATGGGCCCTGCAGGAGTGATGTTGTTATTCAGTGAGTTAATATGGACTTAGACTTTTTTGCATGGTGATATGAGAGAAAGGCTACAGTAGATACAGATGGAGATGAGAATGCAAGACCCTTGTTCTAAATTTGTTTTGGAAAAATTGGATTTGTTGCTCTTCAGCTTTCCTTCTGAAAACTCTCTTGTGACTTCATTGTCAGCTGAAGTGTTTATTGACTGAGAAGTGCTTGCATTGTAGTGATGGATATAGTGGTTCTGGTAAACACTTCGGGGCTTTCGTGGTGCAATATGCTGTGTAAGTGTTTGTTTTATGATGGAGTGGGCAGAAGCTTATTTAAATAAAAAGTAGAATAAAACCCACACAGTTTCAGCAACCATTAGTTTCATTAAAGCTAGTACAGAGATAAGAGTTAAATGATTTGTGGATATATACAAATGTCTTAAAGTATAAAAGCAACACAGACTCCAATGCCATTATTGCTGGGAGAAGTGCCAGCATTCTCATTATTTTTAATGACTTCCAAACTGGGCCCTTAGTGACTGATGAGGTAAGCAATTTCAGATGGGAAATGTGATATACCAGTACTGGAACGTGCTGAACACCCTCAGTTGTTAGGGGCCATGGCTGTGCTTAGTATACTGTAAGGGGCAGCAGACAAATTGTAGGTTGAAGGTTACTTTAGAAAGAGAAAGAAGAAATTTTTTCTAGGTTGCTGAATAAAATAGAACAATCTAGATGATAAAAATTGTATGTAATGACACTGCTCATGAAAAAACATTCATCACTGAAGAAAGGTAGATACTAAAGAAAGCAATCTTTGGATTCATCCCAATATTAAAAAAAAAAAAGCACTAAACAAAACCTTCAGTAACTATTTCTTATTGAAAAAGATAAGCATCTTATGAAGATATGGAGGTTGTTAATAATGAAGTAACTACTGTGGGAGGCACTTACCTCAGAAGCAGGTGGCCTGTGGTTCCCGTGTGCCCAATGTCCCCTTCTGCACTGCTGGATGTGCTGCACAGCTGTGTCCCCAAGAAACCCCACCAGCACTCATCTTGTCTCCTGGCAGGGAGACAGTGCTCTGGGGTCTCCTCCTGCATAGGAAGGAGTCTGCAGAAGTAGCTTCTCCAAGGGGGAAGGATCCCAGCTGGAAACACCCCTGACTGCCCATGGGGCTGCCTGGGCGTTTAGCAAGTCAGGAGTGGGGAATAGTAAATCAGGGAGACCACAAGCGCTGGAAGCATTTTAACAGTAAAAAAAGGAACTGACGGTTCTTCAGAACCTGGACTCCTTTTCTTTCACTCTGGCACACGTTTTCTGTATGTAGAACAGGAGGTTGGGCAGCCCCTTGTCCCCACCTGCCCCAGACAGAGAGCCCTAGTCACCTGCTGGCAAGCCTGGGGAAAAGGCATCCTTTACCATCCCTTCTGGTTGGGTGTACCTGCAGAGAAATGGATCCTATTGTGCCAAATATGTTTAAAATTAAAGTATTTTCAGTTTTTTAAACTTGCCTGTTGGGACTTCAGGCAATGAAAAATATTGCTTGGTTCAGAGCAGGGAAGTTGCATAGTGCCACTCATGTGATGATGAAATGTCTGCTTTGGAAGTTAAAATTACTGGAAAGATGACCCAGCAATAGCACACAAACCCACAAATCTGGCAAATTTGAAGCAAACAAAAGCAGTGTTTTTTTATTTTCTTTTTCTCCCCACTTTTTTTATTCTTAAGTGATGGAGCTTGCTGCAATGTGACACTTTGAAAGCTAAAAATACAGCTACTTTGCAAAGATGTTAGATAATTTGGTAGAATATTGGTCAACTGATGGCTATTAAACAAAAAAGCTGATAGGCAGCCCCTATCTTAGGAAATGCATAAATCACTGGTCGCTCAAATTTCAAGAAACAAATCAGAGGAAGGCTCATGCTCTGTGCCTCTCTTCTGGTCGTTCCATTACTGATCACCACTGAAATGGGGCACAGGGGGGACCTCACCCCGGAGCCGAGGCTGTCTGCCAGCTCCTACATCCAAAGGTTATTTGCAGGGTCAAATGTAGATGTGAGAAGTTATTGTCTCATTTATATTTCAGCTGGGAGCCTTGCAGGCGTAATCCAAGCCATTTGTGCCCTGGTGGTCCTGCCTGTTTTCAGGCACCCCAAATGTGGTCCTGGGCCAGAGGAGTGAAGAGCATCTCTCAGCAGCCTCAGTGGGCTCTGCATCTGAGCCACTGCTCATGGAGGTGTGGCCAGTGGAAATTCAGGTGAGCACTCCACTTTATAAATTTTCACTGCCCTCGAGTATAAGTTACTCTACACACATAGTAATATGCATAATTAAAATGCTCCCTTGAAGTAAATAATTAAATGAGGATTACAGTTATGAGCCACAAAGTGACACAGGTGACAGGCTTACTTTAAGTAGGACAATTAAACTGTAAATTAAAATTAAACCTCACCATGTAAGAAGAATATTATATTAGGTAATTACCTAAGAGTAATAGGTGAGGTGTGTATACTGTATCAATAAATCCTAGAGATCTTTAGAAAACAGATTTTCTACTCTGGGTTTGTTTTGTATCTGTATTTTTTAAAAATTCCTAATTTAAATGAGAAATAAAAACCAAAAGTGTATTTTCAATTTCTTTTTGGCAAAATTGATAATTTTACTGGATAACTTTGGTTTAAGTAGCATTTTTCCTCAACAAATGCTGTGGGTTTTTTTGTTTTCTTTGGGTTTTTTGTTCTTGTTTTGTTTTTTTTAACATAGGACAGATATGGAGTCATTTAGGAGTGTTTGCTGGAGATGTGCTTCTACACCTGAGCAGAGCCTGGCTAGAAAGAGAATGTATGACCAATGTTAGAAAGCTACAGCTCCTCACTCACAGGACAGGCAATAATTAGTTCTTGTTAGTAACTTTCTGCAAACTCGAAGATTATTTGCTACCAAATTACTGAATTCACTATATTTCATGTTTTTAAAAAAGCAGTTCCTGTGCCAGGTAAAAAGCAAGTTTTATTTTATTCTGTTTTAAAAGAATTAATTAATTCTCCAGGTACAAAGTGATCCTAGATCTTGACAGTTCCTAAATCAAGGATCTGTACAAAATGTTCTCTAGATAGTACAAACATGGTGTTGTTTTTTTTTTTTTTTTTTTTTTTTTTTTTTTAAGCAGATTAGCATTGTAGAAAATACTAGTAGTAAACAAGGTTTTGGAAAAAACCTGTGGTGTCCTAGTCCAAATATTTTCTGAAAAAAAAATCCTGATTTTTGGGAAAAACAAAAGATGTATTTTCCAAGAAAAGAGTGTGTGAAAAACACTGTAAATTAATACCTCAGCTAGAAGTAAAAAAAATTAGAGTTTTTAAAATAAAAAAAAAAAAGTGCATAGAATTATGTATAAATTAGCTTTAGGCAAAATGGATTTTTAAAAATCAATTTCAGGAGTTCTGGAGGCAATCTTAGAAGCTTTGAGCACTTTTAGTACTAATTTGGAGTTACAGATATTTTTGGCTTTGTCCAAGGGAGTAAGGCAGCAGCCACTGCAGGCTGCAGTTGGGGCTGCTGTGGTGTATTAATGGCAGGATTTACCCAACCCTGACCTGTGGTGATGGTCCCTCCTTACAGAATTAGTCTGACTTGGAGTTCTCTGGTGAGTCAGCGTGTCCTGAGCACGCAGAGGGGTGCCCTGGGTGCCCAGCAGGTCCTGGCAGGTGACCCTGCTGCTGCTCAGGCTCCTCCTGGGGAGGGAGGCTCTGCTGCCTTTGCTGCCCTCAGCTGCTGTACTGATCACAAGGGCACAACATCTCTTACCCACTGCTCAGACAGTTTGGTATGGCATGCTACACTTGCACAGAGCGGGATTTTTATTAAAAGTTCTGTTAAATCAGAAATTCTGATTAAAAAATCCAAATTAGATTCTGAATGGAGTATTTCTGTATCCTTTGTTAATCTGACAGTTTAAGCCAAGCCAGCCGGCTGAAGCAGAGCATCAAAATGCCTCAGAATATTTTAATATTTTTCACTTTTTACTAAGTCATTTTATGCTATAGTTTTTAAACTCCACTTCTACTGTTATGTTTTAACCACTTTATTAAGAGCAACAAGAAACTAATTTTGACATCTTTGTTACTCTCAGTTGAGAGAAAAAGGAACAGTTCTTTCTTCGATGTACGATCTTAAAGCTGGAACAATTAAAATCACTTTTTAGACATTGTACTTAGTTTAGTAAAATATTTAGTGCCATTATGATAGTGTAAACCATTAGACTGCAATTACACTAGCACAGCACAGAGCCTAATACTTCTGTGGGAACACAACAGTGATGCATGATTGGTCCATTAGGATCTGAAGTCTTGGAGAACTAAGGTTATTAAAAAAAATGAATCACAGTTACAGTCTTGATTTTGTTAGATTGTAATAAAAATGTCTTATTTATAGATCTAACTACTACAGTGTCAACCTCTTAACGAAGTATTAAAAAAACTTTCAAGAACTAGTAAGGATTCTTTGGATTATGATTATGAAGTTTTTTGCCTTGCTGCAGCTGGAAATCCAGAACCTCATCTGTATTTTCCCAGAAGTGTTTTTCAGGCAGGTTGTACGGTGGCATCTTTCCAGGACTTAAATGAGACTGTTTTTACACATATTTATGAGAGCAGTGTTTTAAAGATTCCAAAAAACTTTATTTCATGTTATTGTCTAAATATTCTTTTGCAAACATGCCCAAATGTACAGCCGGTATATTCACGTAATTTCAAAGACAAGTAAAGATGAAAGGTAGGAGGAAGCATTTTCTTTTTGCTACCTTGCTTAGCTTTGAAAGCATTTAATAAGAGAGTTTATAGAAACAGCCAGGTTTTCTCAGCAATAGGGGAATAAGAAGCATTTTGAAAATAAAAAGTAGATAGTAAGATTTTTCAAAATGAGATCAGGCATTGAAGAGCTGCATTAACACTGGTAGTAACATCTAACTAAAAAAACTGATTTCATTTGCAATTGCTGGCATTCCTTTACATTTGGGCATGTGGATGTCAATAGCTCACCTGAGACTGCAAAAAGACTGAGCTTGTCTCCACTGAGATAAATATTGGGTTTTTCACATTTAAAAGTAGTTCAAGTCAGTGGAAATAAACTTTAATCTTAGACTGATTAAATATTGTTTAACTTGCATTCTCTGAAATCTGTGTAAAACATACAGAGTATGTGAATTGTCTGCATCTGGAATGAACCCTGTGCTTAAGTTTATGAGAATTATGATTTTGATTAATGGTGAATAGGAATTTAAAAATGTGTGAGCATAAGTTAAAACACTATTAGTGAGAAAGGGGGTGCATTTTAATACAGGATTAACAAATATGACTTGAGGATATAAGGTGTTGCTTTAAAAATGATACAATTTAAATAAGACAGTTGAAAATAACATATTAAAATATCTTTAAGGTTGTTTAGTCTTGGAATTTTGTCCATTAGCTTGACAGAAATATTTAAGGAGTTAATTTGTATGAGCTGTGTTACAGAAGTGACCTAGACCCTGTTAAGGATACTCTTGATTGGAGGGATCTTTGAAATCATGTGGAAATGTGCATGAATGAACCTCTAACATTCAGGGCCATCTCACAGTCCCTAGATTTGGACCAGTGGTTGGACACATCCACCAAATTCCAGTGGGCTGGAAGCTGTGCTGGCTGCCATAAAAGACAGTCCCATGGCTGATAATCTGCTCCAGTAACACCAGTTCCTTAATAGTTGCCAAGAAAAGAAAAGTAATTTGAAATTTGGCAGTACTGAAGGAAACTGCTTCAAAAAGCTGCAAGTCTCTTCCTAACCAAATTCTATTTAAAGAATCCCAGGCAGAGTACCTCAGCATACACAATAGAGACTTGAGATCTTTTCTGTGTATTTTAGAGGCAAGATCTTCCCTCTCATTTAGGATGCTTTCTAACAAGATTTACCTGCCATTGTGCAATTGTCTCTCATCTAGATAATGTTGGAGAACAGCTAAAATGAAGCAATAAAAAAGCTGCATAAAGCACTTTGTTGTGTATTAGCAAAAGTGTACGTAAAGGAGTCCTGTATAGCCCTTTAGGGCGCATCTGCTTCCTCCCCTGTACTCTGTAGAAGCCCTGATCACTTTAAGTGAAGCCTGGAGTGAATCTCTGCATTGGCAAATGACTGCAGCTGTCTGTGCCTTGACTTCAGTCGCATCCTCTGGCTGTCCACAGTGGCTGCTTCTTGTTTTCAGAGCTCTTCGAAAGAACATTTTATTGTTTACAATGAACTCTGGCTTTGCATACTGTAGCTTGATTTTGTTGTTGTTTTGTTTTGTGGCACTCTTGCAAGGTTTGTTTGCCTTATTTTCTAGAGGAATGAAGCAAATATGATGTCTCCAGGGCACTCAGTAACTGTTGAGTGCTGTTGCTGAATTTCAGCCCCATTTGATAGCATGAGATGTGTAGGATCCTTCCCGGGCTGTGCACCACAAATATATCCACCTCTGTCCCTGGGGTACCCCCATGTGCCTTGCTGATGTCTTGTACTGGCAGAGCTAATCTTAGCACTCTCATTCTTGATTACACTTTAACGTAGTTAGTTAGGATTTTAAAGTTCTTTTTGTTTTTTCTCAAATATCAGCTGTCAGAAGCACACATAGGTCTCATGAAACAGGTGCAGTTTTTGAATTGATTTAAATGAAGAGAGGAGAGACATTTGGTAAATATTAATTGGGAGCCACTCTGAGTCAGGAGAGCAGACAAAATGGAAAAAACTATGAATTTAAAAGTGCCCAACAAAATGGGATTTTTGGGGGCCTTTTTTTTGTTGTTTGTCTGCCTGTTAGGTGATAGAGATATTTGATTCTGTGGAGCCCTTCATAAGGCTGTGCCCTCTGACTCATTAATGGATAGGTGCATTTGTTAACCGATTGTGGCACCTCTCAGTCATTATCCTTTTCATCAGTGTTCTATTTTTGGATTCCTTCTGTCTCCTAATATTTAAAAGAAGCAAAAATCATAACACAGGAAATAAACGTGGAGATTTTTTTGTCCAAGTAACATAGGATGCACAAAGCTTACCTTGAAGTATTGAACATGAAGTGAATACAGGAGTCCAAGCCCATTTGAAATGCTATCTTGGCTTTATGACAACTATATTACTGTTTCCTAATCTATGGACCTACCTTACAGGAAATATTTGTAGATAAAACTTCATGGATGGTGCTAAAGAAAAATGTTCCTTTATTCCCTGATGATGCTGAAATCTAAAAACAAATTATTATTGTCTACATGAAAAAAACAGGAAAACTTGTTATTTATACTAGCTGGTACATTTCTGCACATTATTCAGTGCTTTTTTTGTTTATTACTGACTGAAAGGGGAAATTTGACATTGGAAAGAAGAATTCATTGTCTTCAGACAGCAAGAAGGCTATGGATTGCATCAGCCTCTTTCCCCCTTGTGACTTTTCTTCGTTTGTGAACTAAATCCTTTGTGTGCTCAGAGTTTTACATGGAGCACTTCAACACAATGTGCCTGCTTGGGGGAGTGGGAGGAATGGCACACTTTGAACAAGTATCCTTGAGGCAGAGAACAACAGCAAGGCACATTGCCATGCATCATCCTTTATTTATGCATGTGGAGTGCAAGGTAACCCACACTGGGGTCTGCTGTGGGAGAAGGCACAGCAGTGTCACGGAGCTCTGAAAGTTCAATAAAAGCAGTGAAGGACGTGTAGCTTCTCTGTATCTGCTCTGCATAATGGCAGCTCTGGTTTTCACAGTGCTTGGACGCTCGGTCGTCCTGGGATTTAGTGAAGGACATGCAAAACCAGTACATTTGCTGTGCATACTTCATGCTGATAGTCTGGAAATGGAGCAAGTCAGAGAGAAATGTAGCTTTTGGGATCATTTAAAATCCATTTTCATTAAAAGCCATGTATTGCAGTGACATATTTATACATTCATCCCTTGTCTGCCTATGGCTTACAGATAGAGTGAAAAAAGAGGCTTTTCATAACAATTTTAAAGCCTAAATGAAAGAAAAGCATTCAATTTACCTTGAATTACTTACATGCTGCACTTGTTTGGCTTTTTTTCACGCTGTGTTGAATGGCAACTACTCTGCATTCTTTCTTTACCTCCAGTTCCTTTTGTTCCATCTATCTATCTATCATTTGTTTTTATCTATATCTTCCGCCTATCTATTTCTTCTTTGTGCATAGGGTTGGTTGCAAATTATATTTGTGATGCAGGGAGCTTACAATCTGACTGTCTTGATATTATTTTATGCAACCATGACTACCGTAAAAATTGGCTTTACCGCCTGTTTTGTGTTATTGATTCAAGCCCATTTCAGAATTAACTTGTTTGGAATGATCTGGCAATGTTGTGTGCCCTAGGTTCTCTCAGGAAAAATTCATCTCTCATAACTAAATGCAATAAAATGTTCAAATATATCTAAACACAGTTATATTTTGAATTTAGATGAAAACCTTATGGAGTCAATCAAATATACAAGGCATGTGCAAGTTTTAGTTCTAGACTTACAAGTACTGTATTGCAGAAACAAAGTATTCAGAGACCAGCTTTTTCCTAGAGATCTGTCCCTTATGTTTGCCTTTATGAAATTCCTAATCACATCATTCATGTTTCTGTCCTGAATTGCTTGGACATAATTTTGACATTTTGACTGTAGGACTGTATCTGTAATCTGAGATTATTGCCTAAATTCTTTTAGGGATTTGATGTTTCAGATCCTAGTTTTACATTACGGTTAGGTAGAAATATTTGTGTGCTGATAGTCAGTGGAAAGTGATCTACAAAAATAAATCTTCTCTCATTAGTGGCTTGACTGGACAAGTTTGAACTTTCTCTTACAAATGAAAAAAATAGATGCTGGTCTAAACCAGGAAGTTAGAGCATGAATTTATTGCAATGCTAAAATATCCAGGTGTTGGAAATTGTTCACTGACATTAGATACGAGTCCTGACTGCCTTTAACTGACTCATAAAACCAGTTAAAAAAAAAAAAAAGCTCATCTCCAATCAGAATTTTTTTCCAGGTACACAAAAATGGGAAGTAAACTTCTAACGACCTAATAATTTTAGCTTATCTATTTCATTGCCATCAAGACTGCCTGGGTAAGAGCTGCACCTCCTGAGTTGCAGATTTGAGGTTTGCTGCTGTCCCTGGCTGCTGACAGAAGCCCAGGAGCTGCTGGCACCTGTGCAGCCCTACCCAAGGAGTCCCAGACTGCACTGTGCTCTGGGAGCAGATTGGCTTTCTTTTGGCTGATGGAAAAAAGCTGTGTGCCAGCTGCCCTTTGAAATGTTTTGGTAGTCCTGGAACTGGAATACAAATTCCTCATTTGTTTCCCTTCACAGTTTTTTTCCTGACTGGTGTATCTTAGTTTTTTTTACTTCTTCTTGTCTTTCTTGAGTGTGTATTTTGAACGAGTGGAGAGGAAAAAACTACCCAGGTAAGTAAACAACAGATTCAAGTCTATCCTGAGAGGAGTGCAGGATGGATAAAGAACTATTATAATTCCTCCCACATTCGTGTTTCCATCTACTTATGAGATATATACGTGTGCCTTGTTAGCAATGATGTTATAATGCAAAAGCTAAAGTTTTCATATCAGAGGAAGCATACATTGTTAAATGAGCTGAGAACATTCTCCCAAGGGTTAGCATTTCTCTTGTATGTGTGAAATCCTACTAAAACAAATGGCCCTATTATTTTAATTGGATCTTTTGGTATTAGAACATTTTTCTTTGTGCTCTAGTAAAGAACCTTCTTTTTCTTTTTTTCCTGAAAATGGGAAATGAGCAAACGCAGTTGATGGATTTAAACATTTATGACTTCAGCAGTGGATTGTATCAATATAAATAGATGCAGATACACATATATGAATTTTTATTTTATATCGCATTTTATTATGCATTCCTTCATTCTTTCTGAAAATCTAAGGTTTGTTCTTTTAAAATAAGTATGATTAAAATTTTACCTTGTCCTTTTGATTGATACCTTGGTTGCAATGCTAATAATGACACAAAAAATCCAAACCAACAAATAACTACAAGAGAATTTTAAGCAAAATATAGTAAAATTTTTTTGAAAAAGGATTGTATCTGTTTAATAAGTGAATTGCTACTTAGGATCTGACATCCCTTAGAGTTGTGAATAGATTCCGTTCTTGAGCTACTCTGTGCTTAATTTGCTTCTGTGAGTGAGGGATTATGCAATACAATAGGTTAAACTTCTATAGACCACTCCAATTTGTTTTGTAGAAGATTAGAGAAGGAAGGGAGGAACTCTGTTTTATCATGTTGTGATCAAAAGCACAATACAGTAGAAATTTTCTGTGAACATAGGCTTGAAAACTAATTTGTTGTATGTTTGTTTCCTCTCTTTTCTGCAGCTGTTCAATTACAAACTGCTGCTGCTGGTCAGAAAACCAAATATCTATTCTCTGGGGTAGCTACATTGTACTCCAATGTTTGAAGATTTGGTTTCTGTTATAATTGGGCTGAAATATTGATTTTTTTTTTTTGTAAAGGAATTTTTCCCATGCCTCCATATGAATAGTCATTGAACATACTCATTTATGTATGCACTGTGTTTAATATATCCACACAGTAATAATATAAACCTGAAAACAAAATTAATTGCACTTATGGAGGCAAAAGAAGTTTTTGTCATACAGAAAAGATCAAGGAATGATTTGTTAAGAGCAAAATGAAAAAGTCATAGGGTTAGTATGAATTAAATTTTCTTCTTTGCTTTTTACCAAGTCTGTGCATGTGTCCTCTACAAGGACAAATAAGCTTTGAGGGGGAAAACACACCTGTAGACTGACTAGTAACCGAAACGTTGACTTTAGAAGTTGCCAAATATTGCGGTAGAGCCCTTCACTGAGGGGGAATCCTGTGGGGCCGTGCATGGGACGAGGACTGCTCAGCTCAGTGCTGCCAGCTGGAATGTGGGATGCCTTGGGTGGGACCAGCCTCTGTGCAGCTTGCTGAGGGTTGCTGGCTTCAGTGTCTCACACATGTGCAGCTAGAGATTGACTGGTCATCTCTTGATCACCTCAGAGAAGAAACTACAGCTGCAGTGACAAGTGTGGAGTTGTCTCATTTTGGTGGTTCTCCTGCACTGGAAATGATGGATTTTGTTTTTCATCCCTTCACACAGAATGATCTGCTATTTTGAGCGAATTAACGAGATAACTTGCTACTTACAAAGTAGGTCAGAGCTGCTGGAGCATAAATTGCAGTAGATTTTTGGGAATTAGTGCTGCTTTCCCTGTCCCCCTCCCTGGCAGGCTGTGGCAGGCTGTGCCAGCCTCCTGGAGAGTGCTGCTGTCCCGGGTGCTGAGTTCTGCCCGGCTGGAGCCCCAGCGGGGCACGGGGACACAGCACCTGAGCCTTGGCACAGCCCTCCAGCAAACGGCATCTGGCAGCTGTTTCCATGACAACACACATGTTAGAAAATAAATATTTGCTCCACTTCCACAATTGTCGTTATGCTAAGAATTAATTGATGGTAATGGTTTTTCCCCTCGCACTTGAGAGCATTTTAGAAATAGCCTAGCAGTGTTTATGGGACCAAACATCATCCGAGGCCATTGCAGCTGGCTGTGCCCTGCCATGGATTTGGGCTGGGAGCAGGAGCTGATAAAACCTCTCTGGTTTTGGTTAAAAAGCAGGTCAGATCCTGTTCTGCTCTGGAGAGCAGCTGTGTTGATGGCTCTGGGTGCAGCGAGCAGTATGGCTGGTGGGAGGGCAGAGCAGGAATGGGCTGTGGGATGGGCACAACTTTAGGTGGTTCTTTGCCAACATCCTCTGCCCAGCATTCCCGTCCCTCAGGTGTCCTCCAAACTCCTACTGCCATCCCAAGTAACACAGTGATCCATGTCAGTTCTTAGAAGTTAAATTCCCAAGTGTGGAAATGCACTGTGGTAGTCCTGAAACTGTGAGTACAGTATTCTTGGCTATATGTGTGCAATTTTAGGTTACTGTGAAATGGATAATAATGGATAGTTGTCTAAAATATGATTATTTCTTAATAGTACCTGCTCATTTCACTGTTAAAGGTTATAAATTCTGATTTTTTAAAAATCAGTTACTTCAAAGATTCTTGGAGTTCAACCAATTCAAGCCTGAAGAACGCTATACAATTAGACTGGTAGATCAATATGTTGAAATAATATAGTGAGATGACACAATGTTAATATTGCTAGAACCCAAATGTGGCTTTTTTAGCACCTAATGGCTCTATCAACTCAACAAAGGAGTTTTTTATTTAATAATTAGTCTGCTATTTGTATTGTTAGTCTAACCACTAGAGAAATACAATGCCACATACCTAAGCTAGTAATCATATTGAATATTGACTTCAGTATCGATGTAGTTGGAGGGTTTTGTGGCCTTATTTTATATTTGTGTTTAAATTTGACAAATTGTGAAGAAAGGAACAGTTTTATCATTTCAAAACTTACGAACATGAAGCATGGAGTCGAACGTGAGCATCAATAAAGAGTGATGACTGCCAGATGGACAATAGAATAGTGATTGGAGCTGAAGGGCTGTACAATTTACTTTGCAAAATGAAGTAGACATAAGGGGAGTGATGAATTCTTGTGATAAAGTGTTTGAGTTTTGAGACCACATTTGAAATATGTCCTGCTAATACGGTCCTTCCAAGAAGTCTTTAAAAAATGACCAATGTTATATTCCAACACTAGTTACAGAAATGACACTCTTCATTCTTTACATGTATCCATGCTGGATTTTTCCCCGAGGCAGAATCTGCGTCTGCCTTTTGATGGAGGATGTTGGAAGTTCATCTTATGAATAGCGTAGGGACCAGATGAGGTCAGAACAGGAGGAGAGAGATACTACAGTAGGCTGGGTGTTGAATCAAGCCACAGAGTGCAAGTGGGAAGAAAACAAGCCCTAACAAGCAGTAGTCTTGAGGAAGGGCCACTTTGGGTTGTCGTATCCAAGTGTCCCCAGATCACACAGCTTCTCTAGTGGGAGAGCTTGGGAAACCTCCACCCCACTCTCACATGAGCCCCAACACATGCACTCACAGTGCACCTGGGCCCTGCTACATGTATTGTTGGTAATAGTGTCTTAAAAGTGTCTTAAAATCCTCACAAACGAATCTGAAGAACTTCAGCTGTTTAAAGGTAGCCTGATTGAAGGACTGCTGGAACACCCAGGTGAATTACTGGAGCCACAAGTACTGTAAATACTGGGAGAGGTGCCAGGCATTGAGTTTCACTGGGGTCTTCCAAGGCCAAAGAGCTGTGTTTAACTTCTGGGGGCACAGGAACTTACTGTGTATGTGCTGGTATAGCCAGGTGTACCTTGCTGGATGTTCCCTGGCCGGTTCTGCAGGAGCCAATCCTGGGAGAAGAGCTGGTGGGAGATGGCTGTGCTGTGTGTCACCTACTGACTGGGCTCCCATGGCTCTGACCAGGCACAAATTCATTGTTTTCTGACCGTTTAGGGACAAGGAGTTCAGAGGACTGAGAAAGGCACACGGTGGTTAGGTCTCCACCCTGGCAGCAAGACATCAGAGAGCCACCTTACCAAAGGGAGGCAGCCCTGAAGGTTCATAAAATCTTCATCTCGATCTACAACTGTGAGACTTATAAACCAAGTCCTGCTTTTAAAAATTTCTAATAAATATTGGACTGAATAAACTGAGGAACTTTACATAAATATTTTAAAAAGAAATTGTTGAAACTTTTGTGTAAAATTTGCAAGACGCACTTGCCTTGTCTCTTTTATGGTGTTACAGAGATGAATTGTCTTGTGAGGGAGTATCTAGTCTATATTTTTTCCTTTCATAGGAAAGGCTCATCATTTGGATTCTAATATTTAATTCTGTCTGCTTGTTCATTGAATTTTGTTATTATTTTCATCTAATATCTGGATAGGTGATATTGTCAAGGAAAAGCAACAAAGACAGAAAATAAAGTTGCTTAGGTGTATATATAAGGTGACCTACAGAGGCAAATTTTGGAGACTAAAGGGAGCTTTGCTCTTGCCTTAAAAGGAATGGATTTCTGAGCACAGAATTTTAACTAAGCTGAGCTGGTTGTGGTTCTCAATAAACCGCTGAGGAAAAATGGGACCTCTGCTCCTTCAGGCTTTCTTTGTGCCCAGGGCTGATCCAGCAGCAACTTTCTATATTCATGGGTGCAAAAAATTCTGCATATGATACACGTGCATCTGAGAAAGCTGTGAGCCTTCAGCAAGGCAATTCTGCACAGAGTGCTGCTTTTTCAGGAATCCTCTCTGCTCCACCTGGGATGCCATGGTCTGTTAAAGCATAACAGCAGTACATGAGAGGTGGATTCACTTTTTTGTGGAAATAGATAAATGGTGTCCTCACTTGTTTTTTTTTTTTTTTTTTTTTTTTTTTTTTTTTTTTTTTAGCAGGGCTATGTGTTTAAGCTGTGTAGCCCATTTATTTTCCCTTACTGCAAGTACACACTGGGAAATTACTAGAACCTAAAGCAGCAGATCCCAGAGAAAGATTAGCAGAAACAAAGGTAATCCTTAAAAGGAAAACATTATTGACAATGGTATTTGAAATATGTATTAGATTCCCATATTTATAAATGTGTAAAGCAAACACGAGTTTTGTGACTTCTTTTTGATCTTCTCTTTCTTTTGGCTTGTTTTCCTTTTAGCATACAAAATAATAGGTACCTACTTTCAAATGGAAGCCTCTAAACAGTGGTGGATTTAGAGGTACCCAGGTTTACTCCAGAACATGGAATTTCTGTTCACTCTTGCTGATTCAAATTTCTGAATGCAGGGTTCTCAGTCTCATGCTTTAAATTTCCCCTTAAAATCAAGCCCTCTATGAAATAATCTTTTTACGCCCAGCATTTGTGCTGAGAAGCATATCCTAACCTATCACTGATGACAATGAAGTTAAGACAATAATTTCAGTTTAACAAGCATTTCAGTTTAACAGACATTCCCCTCCAAAGCAGAATGATACTACCATCAGGTTTATATTTTATGACATGCATATGATTTGGTTTTAACTTGAAAGCACCTACGTACAAAAATCCTGTACCTTATTCAGCAGTGATTTTGTTTCAGTGTCATTTTCCTCTTTCTTCCTTCTTTTGAACCCTTTCCTCCTCTTCCTTTTCTTTCTTTTCTTTGTTCTACACCCTTTTTATATTTTGTACAGATTTCCCTCCCCTCTGACATTTTTATCATTTTGAGGGATAAAATAGGGCCTCTCTTCTCTGGCAGCTGCGACCCCATCCCCTGCTGTACCAAATTGACACTTCTGCAAGCAGCAGCTCTACTCAGTCACTCGAAGGCTGCTGCTTTCACAAGTGTTGATTTAGTGCAGCAGGGGATGATGTGCCAGCTGTAAAACTCAGACAATAATAATAATAATAATGCTTGTGAAAAGTCTTATAATAAGAGGGAAAAATCAAAGGGTGTGGGGAGAAAAGGTATCAAGGGTCCAGGTGGAGTGAGGAAGGGGAGCAGTGTCCCTGGGGCGTGGTGGGGTACTTGGCTGCCCAAAGAGTGGTGGGATGGATAGGAGAGCAGACCATGAGCTAATTCTTCTCATCCTCCCTACTCTCTCTCCTTACAAGAAACTCCTGTGACTGACAGTAAAGATGTTTTGTGTTTCTGTCAAACTGGGGAGTTATTTTGGGACAAAAACCTGGTGGAAGTGGGGGAAGGACTTAAAATATCACTGAGAGAGTGAAGGGCACCTGTGCTGTAGAGACACTTAATATTTGCAAATGCACCTTTTTGGATGTAAGATATTTGGTTTTTTTTTATTCTTAAGGTGTATATTGCATGTCCACGGATATAGAGAATGGGTTTTTTCATATATGTACAAAGAGTATGTTGTTATTTAAAGCACATAAATGGAGAGATCCTTCTAAATCAGCCCTGATTTACTCTCAGTAATGTTCCTAGAGGAAATAGTTTACAGCTACTTTTTATCTGAGTGTTTAGTAAGTTGTTGGCAAGACAAAGTTGAAAAAAATATTGTAGGTTATGTTTACTGACCACTTTTTTTCTTTATTTTCATTCTCAGCTACTAAGTCAGCAGTTCATTATTTCTATGGTTCTATTTAACTATTCATCAGTGGTCTCGGAGCAGCGAATGAAGCACAGTATGTGCTCAATATTGATATTGGTAATGATATGCCAATGTATGATAAGACAAAACAGTTTCAGATGGACATGCAGAACTGTCAGTGGAGACTTGAAAGGTATTAATGTACGTGTACCAAATAGTATTGTTTGCTTAAATCTGAGTACTCATAGCATTTCCCAGGTCTGTGTAGAGTATGAAATTTTTCAAAGACTCTTGGGAAACCTGTTTCTTTTAAGTTTATTTCAGACATGGGTTTGTGTTTTTTTAAATTAATGGGAAATAAGGACATACTTAAAACTAAGCATGTATTTGAAAGATGGTGGATTGAGGTTATATTTGTCAGATCATGGGTAAAACATCCATTGTCTGAAAAGTATCTCCTTTTTAGTATTTAGAGAGATGCTTTATAATAGACTTTCACAGGGATCACCTTTGTAATCTTGTTGTTCATCATATTAATTGAAGAAGATCCTTTCTGATAACCTTTGGCTGTTCAAGATACGTTCCTAAAGCATCAAAGACTGAAGAAACTTAGAAAAGACATAGTAGATCATCCTGTCTGCTTTTTTGCCAGTGTAGAAGTATTTCATTGAGAACATTTTTTATTGTTATGTCTACTTCAGTTTTTAAAATCCCAAGTGAAAGCTTCCATATTTCTCCTTGGGAGACTATTTCACACACTAATATATCTCACTGTCAGGAGGACTTTCCCGATACTCTGTTTAAGCGTAAGCTTTTTCTTTCCATTATTTCTATTTAAGTCCTTTTTCCTTGCTAGCTTTTACACACTTTAAATATTTATAGATTTTTTTTCTCCCTTAGGAAACTTTCTTCATTTTATCAATATCTTTTTGGTTTTGAAAAAAACACCTAAGACCTCCTAGGACTGGAACTACATTTACCTCCAAACCATATGACAGGGAGATGCTCACCACAGCATTTTCTTCGTGTTCTCTTTCTCAGGGTCCAAAGAACACAGAAGATTCCAACTATGAGAAATCTGATTAGCAGCCTATTTTCATCAGTGATTTGAGATAAGTCCGTTGGCTCTCTTTCTAACTCTCTATGCACAGCTCTTCTGGTTGTTGTGCATGAGGATCCCCAGCTGCTACTTGGTTCTTAGTTTCTCACCTCTTGCTGCTCTGCTTCACGGAAAGCCTGCATACTGCTTAGTCCCTGTACTTCTGCAGCTTGCACAAATTTCACTTCATTCTTGTCAGGTGCAACTGTTGAGGTCAGAACTCAGAATACTTCCCAGGAAACAGAAGGGAAGAGAAAGGGGGTCGATGCTCTCTGTAAGTTCAAGGTCTGATTTGGAAGTCCTGGGTTGATTTTTAGCTCCTTATTCAGGAGAAATTGAAATATGTTCACGTGGGGAAATACAGAGAGCTGTAAGAAGTTTTCAGGGGGCTTACTAGTATGGGCCAGTCCTGTGTTTGCAGAGTTCAGGGCTGCAGGAAGGATTCCAGCCTGTGCCAGCTCAGAGCACAGGCAAGCCAATGAGTTCCTGGCACTGAGAGACCTCTGCTTCTCTGCACATTCTTCCCCTCTGCAATGAAGCAGCTGCAGTCTCCTGCTGTTTGCTGGTGGATACTGGTGCTATATACACCAAAAACTGCAGACAGATGGAAAAATTTGCTTTCTTTTTCATGCAACTTTTTTGTTATTATTTGTTATGAGTGTTCTGGCTTGCAGGAAAGGGGAAGAAATTGAAATGGCTTACACAGCTTTTGACTGTCATTTCTAGCTTGGTTTTCTAGGGAAATACTGTCTGTCTGTTAAACTTCTCTAATTACTTTTGGACACAAGGAATGTTTTCACAGCTGAATTTAGTGGTGGTAGAGATCCCATCCCCCAGTGGCCTTGAGAGGTGGCTTTGAAATTAAAAGGGGCACTTTTGGGTGTCTTGGCTGACAAGCGTGGGGTGCACCTCCCAGCATCATGGCTGGGTAGCACTGGAGCAGCCCAGGAAGGATTTGAGGAGACAGTGTGGGGACGGAGGGCAAGGATAGGGAGTTTGGTCACTTATGAGTGAGTCACAAGGCAGAAAGTATTGGTTTTCTGCTCAGAGTACTTGAGCCTTACTTGAGGAGTTTTCAGACTGTTAGAGACTCAGTGCTTGTCTAATTGTTCTCCCAGAATCAATAGTTAAACTTGCATTGATTTCTGCTGACTTCACATGCTTAGGATTCCAGCTGTACTGTGGAACTTGAGATCTTGGTGTTTCACAGAGGCTTACTTGCCACAGCTGTTTAACACTTCCTGAAATATTGAGGACAGTTTCCCTGAGAAGTGTGCAGTGGAAACACCACTCCAGGTGCCCTTGTAGCCTTTGCAGGTGCTGCTACCTGCCAGGCTGCTGTTTGTCCATCCATTTTACAGAGAAAGCCTATGCCTGGTGTGCTTCTTCCCACTTATTCCCAGGTCTGCATCTCAGAATGGCCACTTACTTCTACCCTCCTCATTTTGACTATTCCAAGGCATTTTTTTTACTGGATATTTTAGCTGAGTTTTGTCTAAGATTATTTGCAAAAAAGAATTTTCTATTTTATTCCTTTTTATGTGTCTGATTTCTAGGTGTTATGTATATTTCCTTTTTACTTATATTTGCAATATTTTCTAAATTCACATTTTGCACAGCTCTTGACAACAAGATCTACTGCCTAATACATGCTAGTGCCTTTATTTCTAAATTTAATTGTAAAGAGATTACTTTCAAATGTATTTCTGAAACAGGTATAAAGAACAATGTTTACTAGTAAGTTTCCCTTAATTTCTTTTCATTGAGAAAAGGAGTAAAAAAGAGTAATGATATTGCACTTCTGCTGACTACTTTGCTTGACTGAATCACAGGGTATTTGCTCTTAACATGTTGTAAGAGTTAAAAAAAAAGTGTCAAACTTTTTTTTGGCACCCAGCTACAGTAGATCCTGTTAGAAGAAACATATGGCCTCACACTAACAGTGTTAAAGCACTGCTGAAGTATTGCATGCACGACATTGACAAATTTCCTCTAGGCTTTTTGTTTTCTGTGCTATTAAGCATTCAAAGTCCACTATTTCATTACCACTGATGATACAGAGAGCCTTATTGACATTCTATCCATCTGTTCATAACATGCATTATTAAATGTGAAGCAACTAGTAGGTAGGAGAGCACTTGCCAGCTGTACAATGAATTCTCAGTAGTTTGGTGCCCTCTATAAATTTTCTAGTATTCTGCCAGTTTCTCAACATAATTTGCAATGGGGTTTTTTTTTTTAATGTTTCACATTGTACAGAGAAAAGTTGCTTCAAAAGAATTCTTTATTTTGTTATCCATAATGTGAAATCTTTAGATATAGTTTCAAAAAGCCCAAGAGTCTTTTAACATACAAAGACTGTTGCTAATATCAGATCTCACTAACCACAGGTTCTGGGTTTTTTTTCCCTTTCTTTTTTTTTTCTAGGAGCAAATGTGCTGCCTTACCTTTGAACAGGACAATGGGGCCCCAATGAGTCACCCTATTCATAGATTTTTGGAACCCAGAGGAATTGGTTTGACTATTTACAGATTATAACAGTTGGTAGTTGAATGTTTTATTTTCATTCCCAGTTGGTACAATATGTTCACAGCTGATGCTAATGGCTTGCCCATTTGATATCACATATGGTCCACGATTTGGGTCTCCTAAAGCTTTCTTTTGTGGTCAAGCTGCTTTAAAACTTGTGTATGTTTAGGTTTGTTCTGTCTGCTGGAAAGGTGAATATGAAACTCTGAAACTGGACAGCATTAGAGTAACTCAGCAGTTCTGTTGATAAAGGTTCAAAGAATTTGAGTCTAAATGTCCCATAAAGAGTATTTTTATATAAAATTGAATAAAAACAAATGTCTTACAACATCATGTGAAATTCTGAAAGAAATGTCCTTTCCTCTTTCTTTGTGTTTAAAGCTGTGTTTGAGTTACCCTCCAGTGTATGGATACCACTGAGGATCATCAGGATTTCTTTTGTTGGGTGTTCAGTTGTATTGCAAACCAATGTATACATAATTTGTATTGCTTAAATAATAATTTGTATTTTTATTTGAATATTACTGTTCTGATAGTGTTTCGTGAAAAGATCTAAGGAAGCAAATTAATTTTTCCTTTGGTTTCTAGAATAAGAGCATAGGAAAAATCAACTAGAAGAATATGGGTATGGAAATTAAAATTACAAGCCTGTCTGAAATTGTTCTCCTATGATACATAGATAGTGTTTATACTGACTCTGAAAAATAACTGATAAAGCCACAATCTCATAAAAAGATTATTTCCAAAACTATTGCATTACCCTCTGAGAGCTAAAATTCTCATTTATTCGTAGGAGTAGATCATAATAGCTGTAATTCCCTGAGAAGTGGGCATTGTATGATAATTAAGCAGGGTAGTACATTAATTGTCCTCCACTTCACCTCTAGATGTTTAACTCCATATCTAGTCAACCAGCAAACAATAATGCTCACTTATTTGTGCCTTACAGTTCAAATAATTTTTTAACTAGGTAATTTATTTGAAATAAAGCAGAACAAGCATATTCATGTGAAAGGGGCATTGAAATTGCCTTAGATTTCCATTATTCAGTACCATTCAAGGGTAGGATGTGATTTTATGGTTGTATTTTTCAGCCATGCAACTTTAGCTGAATAAGAGCAATGTGATTTTGCCTGCAGGAACATTTCTCTAACTAATGGGACAGATATAGCAGTTTTTGCCACATGACTTCTGCTTTCTGGTGTCCTCTCTCTCACCAATGCCTGTTAGGACAGCAGGTATGTGTGTGCTGGAAGTGTTGCCTGTGTCTGGGACATCTGGCTGCTGGTGCTGGATTAAATGAGGCATCTGGCGGTAGGACAGAGGCTCTGGCTTGTTTAGTTTCAGAGCAAATAGTGCATGTTGCTGGTTTAGAGTCAGTCCCTGGAAGGAGATTAAACAGAACTGAAGTAGGAGGTTTTTTCAAGTGAATAAAGTCAGTATTCAACGTCGAGTACTAGGGAGAGAAAAAACTCAATGTTTTTGCAAATTTAACTAATAGATGAGAAGTAAAATTCTACTCTCTACTATAAGATTTAGTGACTTAGAAAATGACAGTAAAACTTTAGCATGCTAGGAAATTAACTTGAAATGTCTTTAAAAAAAGGACTAAGGAAATCAAATTAATAATGAATTATCTCAGGAATAGACAGGGTGTCTGATGATGTGGTAAAAAGTATTTGTTAGACAGGACTTGGTCAAAATTTGGTGAAATTTTGGATACTCTAACAGTACCCAAGAGAGTTAAAGAAGTTTGTGATGTTGTCTCTCCCAACTCATTAGATAGAAATGGAAGATTATACAAGAAGAGTTTGGATTTATTGGACACAAACTAAATTATTTTCAGGAAATGATGTATTTCTCATTAGTAGCAGAACTAAGTGTTAAGAGCTAGAAACAACACTGTTGAAAAATTATTTTTGGGGTCTTATTAATGAATCACAAGCCCACAAGACACCAGGAGCAGTTACTTGTTTGACTGTGAATATCTGTAAAAACAAGAGTGTTACAATGCAAAAGTGGTCATAACTTGGGTATCTGTTAAAACAGGAATGTTACAATGCAAAAGTGGTCATAACTTGGGTATCTGTTAAAACAGGAGTGTTACAATGCAAAAATGGTCATCACTTGGGTATCCTGTGGCATAGGATATCATACAGCATATTCCCAGGAGTTCATACCCATCAGATTCGGGGTGGCTAAGCCTGGTCTGAGCACACTGTCCTAGTCTGGGCACGGTGCTGCAGCTGTGTCAGCAGCACTGGCACACAGCTGACTATGGAAGAGCAGCAGGGCACTGCAGAGACAGCCCTGCTGCTCATTGTGGAGGTGGTGTGTCTTGTGCCCTCTCTAGCACCGTGCCACCATCTCCAGAGGCAATCACAGCATGTCCCTGCATGCTAGACATCATGTCCTTCCCTCCACTGTGTTGACTCTGGCCTCACTGTGGCCTCAGGGCATTTGCTGCAAAGTTGCAGGATGCTCATGTAAAGGTGGGTTTTGCAATGTATTGTCCATGCCAAGGGGATCCTGTTGGAAAGAAGTGTTACACTGATTCTAATCTTGACTAACAAGATAATGTCTGATTGGTACATGGAGAATTATGTACTTCCTGGAGATTTGCCCCCTCATTTTAAATAATTTATTATTATTATAATAATCATCATTATCATCATTATTGTTATTATATCATCCAAAACATGTGAGTGCTCTGGCAGAAGCATCTTCCTGTGGTGTCTCCCTTCTCTCTGAGCCTGTGCAGCTGGGGTGAGTGGCGGTGTTGTATTGGGGTTCCCAA
The DNA here is from genome assembly GCF_021018805.1 of Prinia subflava. Lineage (NCBI taxonomy): Eukaryota > Metazoa > Chordata > Aves > Passeriformes > Cisticolidae > Prinia > Prinia subflava. The sequence goes on from NC_086256.1 coordinate 17,510,150, forward strand.
TACTTTGAGGGGCCAGCCCTGCAGAGAAATGGCTTAAAGAATTTTGCGAGAAGACATGATCGAGTATGTCTTGAAAAAGCAAAAAGGTTTTAATAAAAGAAAGAAAATAATACAAAAACAAGTAACAAAGCTGCACACAGTATAAAGAACAAGTCTATATACCTGTTACATCATCTTGAAAATGCTCTCGAGCCCCTTTGTGCTGTCCCTTTAGCACTTGATTGTTTAGGTGGGCTAATGGCACCTTGCCCAATGAAATTGCCAACAGGCTTTGAGGTGCACTTCCAAAGCCCAGTCCTTGCCTCTGTGCTGGCACTGAGCTAGTTACAATGAGAAGGCTATAGAAAATTCCAGTTTAACTTCCTTACAGGTTCCAAAGTAAGCTGAAACTCTTTCCCTTACGTAGAGACACCTGCTTGGGTGTGGCAATGCAGTGCTGCAGTGTTGGGCACTGCCCTGCCCTCGGGGCTCTGCCGAGCACACAGAGGCAGCCTGTGCTCCTGTGCCTCCTCAGCTAGAGGCTGTTACCCATCCCGGGGCCATGGGGAAGCTGTGGGTCAGACCCTTCCAAGAGCCACCAAAATACAGACCTTACTCTCTGCCCAACAAATGATTTTCTTCCCAAAGCAATAAGATCTTGGTAGCTCTCCACTAAATATACTTTCTTCTTGTTTTGACAGAGGAAGAGCCTGAGGCTGGAGCTTGCCGAGAACATCCTGTGGAAATGGTTTGCTCAGCTGCCACTGCTCAGCAGGGAAGGTGAGGGGTGGCATGGACTTGATGAAGGCAGCTTCATCTTGAAAAAGAGTTGATTAGAAAAATACCATCAAATTGTAATTTATCAGCTCTAGATATATTTTAGGGAGTCGTCTTTCCTGGACGGGATTAAATTACATATAGTGTTAACCCACAGTCTTCTGCAACAATGTAAATGAGTTGTTAACATGGCACTTCATTGCAATAATAATTCAAAACTACTAGCAGGCTTGATGGGTCTGCAATAAATGTTTTATTATTTAGGAAAAATATACTCTACAAGTTGCAATGTGCCATGCTCATTCATGCTGTAAATCAACAAAGATCAGCAGACTGAATAGGGAAAATGAAAAGCTTATTTAGGAACTGACACAAGCTTTCAGATGAGCAGGAATGGCTGAAGTTAACTGCATTCATTTTTCTTTACTTGTCACAGTTGCCACTTGAATTTCACTGCTAAAGACTGTGGGTAGTTTTGCCTTATGAAATTATATCTATGAAAACAGTATTTGCATTTATATAGGCTTACTTATAATAAAGTTAAACCTAGCACACCCCCTTGCCTCCACAAACAAACAAACCAACCAGCCAACCAGAAACCTCTGTGTTAAAATAATATTTATCTGTCAGTTTTCTGAGGTCTGAACAGGATTCAGCTAAATGGTTCCCACCAGCTGCTTTAAAGGCCCAAAGCCTGTGACTGTGTGAAATGCAGGAATCCCTTCAACTTCAGCTCTCCTGTAAAGCTGCCCCTCTCCTCATGAGGGTAAAGCAAGGGTTTTATTAAAAAATGATGTTGATGTGGGATGAGTTAAGGCACAGAGTGGGTGACAGGGGTGAGAGACTAGGAATTAATATGGTGCTTGTGATATGGTTATAGAGTGCCTGAAATCAGCTCCATTATCATCCTTTCATGTTCCTCAACACCCGAAGACCCCTTCTTGAATTTTGTAGCGTGAAAAATCATATCCTGAATGTTGAACACTGGCTTGTCCTGAAAACCGTACGTGTTTGAACGGAGTAAAACCCCTTGCAAACTCTTTATGTTGATGTCCTTAGAGAGATCTGACTTCTTTGGCAGATCCAGAGGAAGGAGAAACCATGACAGGAAGACAAGTGAGTTAACTCATCCCATTCCTATCTGTATACTTGAAAAGGACAAGGTTTTTAAAGTCAGCTTCAGAAATTATTCCCCTGCCCTGACTTATACCCCAGAAAGAATGAAGAGAACGTGAAAATACTTTTTAAAGGATTTGCCTGGCGATGCCACACCGCTGGTCATAGGTCTCCAAAGGGAAGAGCTGCTTTTTGTAGGGTAATTAAGCGGGACCTGCCCAATGAGGATGGCAGCAGGGGCTAAGCATAGAGGAGAATGCTGCAGGATTGGGCTGGTATGATTGTGCACAAGCCTCTGACTGCAACACTACCTTGAGAAAGCAGCTCCATGGATGGAGGAAACAGTAGACAAAAAGTCAGCTAGAAGGTTTCTGTTTAGATTTGTGCCTACTGGTGTGTGTGTACTTGAATGTGTATTTATATGAACATGAGCATTTATGTGCAAAAGTCTATAAACAAATGAAGCTATTTGTGATTCTCTGTAGTAATCTGCATATTTGTTCTGGTTTGTCAGGTGCTTGTGTCTGCCAGAGAATGGATGCTTTTCTTGGTGGAGTTACTTGTCCAACTACAAGATTCACGGACTATCTCAAATATCCATTCTCAGCAGGTCAGTTTGCATGACTTAAGCATTCCATGATTCTGTTGTGGTGCCCACTGTGCCTACAGGAAAGGAGCCTAATCTTGTAGCCAGCAAAACTGGCTCTGTGCTGAGAAGGCTGCTGAGACTAGAGCTTGGAAATGATGGAAATACAACATCTTTGCTGCAGGGGTTGTTCCACTGACTTGGTCTTGAACCTGTTGGGTTGATCTGATGGCATCTCTGATGTTGACAGCCCATGGCTAAAGCAATCTGCTTGAGGCAGATGCTCTGCACTCCAGTGAGTGGTGGTGACTTGGGTGTGTTCCTCCAGCCCCTGGGATTGCTGGTGAGGCCCTTCTGTTTCTGGCTGCTGATGTGGTGCTGCTGGCTCCTGTGGCTGGACAAAGCTGAGGCCTGGCCTTCACGTCTTGCTCAGGAGGCTTCAGGACTCTTACCCTGAATTCCTCACTTTGAGTTTTAAGAATATACACGATGTGCAAGAAACCCTTGGAAGTGGTGTGCTACCTTCCCCTGTCTTTTTTGTCAACCAAGAAATTGAAATGACTTTGCCCCTTTGGGAATAATGAGTGGTTTGTTTGTGAGAACAATATGTGCAAAAACCCCCAAAATTTGGAGGACCTGTCTTTTAGACTTTTTTCAGATAGTTATCTGAAGCTGTTGTTATCATAATCACTTAAAAAAAGAGAAACATAAGCCAAAGACTCAAAAAAGCCACTAAAATAGCACAGTGAAAGGTTTGAGTTTGCTTCACTGAGAAAAGTTTTGCTTCTTGAGCCAGCCATTTATATGCTTAGGAAAAGTCCAATTAAGATGACTGAATTGTAAGTGTCATAAAAAAAAGGCAGGGGACATTTAATTATAGCTGTGCTGCCAGGCACCAATAGAACAAAAGAAAAAATGTTCACCTAAAGCACAAAGTACTGCCTAATACATTTGCTGTAATAAAGAGACAATATATGGTCTAAACACACTCTTCTAAATAGTTCAAAAAGCTGCACCTTCCTATTTCCATGAAGCTGTTTTTCCAATTATCAACATAGTTTAAGAAAAAGTAATATCGTTTTAATAGTGAGACCTTCAACTCTGGTCACAGGTTGAAGAAGAAGCATCATGCATTAAGACAAAAATGTTGCCTGAGAAAATGGATTTGTGACCCAGAAGAATGTATAATTGATGTGTGTGGTTGTCTGAATGGTAGAATAACAATAGTAACCATTAGAGATGAGAGCTGGAACTAGTCAGGCAGTGAGGCAGGATGTATTTTATAGGTCATCTGGGCTCCATTCAGATCTACAGGTTGCTATTCCTTCTCCATACTTGAAAGCATTTAATAGATTATTGCAAAAGGAAAAGGATGGTATGCAATAATGGTTTAAATTGAAGCTCTGTATATATATCACCACTGTGTGACTTCTAAATGAATGCTTCATTTTTAAAATTCTCCCATGACATACTTGAAAGTTTGCCAGAGCATCAACGAATTAAAACAATGAATTGACCAGCAGCAAGACTAAAAGACTCTGAATAGTACAGTATAAACAGTCATTCTCTTCTGAGGCATAGACAATAACAAATAAGAAGTCCCCAAGAAATTTAGTTTCAAAGTTGCTGTCTATCCTCTTCAAGGCAGATGAATGGGTTTTGTTCTCTCTTGTTTCAATGTTAAAATACAAAAAAAAAAAAACAAAACAGAATTTTGGACAGAGGTTTAACTGTCAAACAATCAAAGCCGAAACCACTAAATAGTGAAGTCAAATTCAGATTCCATTCTTGCCTGAAAAATGCTTCTTTCATATCAAAACTGATACAAGTTAAAGGGTGGAGAATCTTTTGTGCTTTGCTTCACATGAACATAAAAGTTTTATTCCTGCTTTTAATGGGTAGTATTTTACAAATGTAATGGAACATGATTTTACCAGGTTTCCCTAAGGGAAAGTCACGGCATGATTACATAGGCAGTCCCATCTCCTTTAGTATATTGCTTACAATATACATGCAAATATGCTTATGTAACTCAAGTTAGAGGTAGATTGAATAGCATTCAGATAATCAGAGAGCAGTGCAGATGCTGAAGAAAGTTTTGCAGGAGTAATATGCATTCAACGACTGGTCCCTTGCAGACACACATGCCCTCAAGTAATGTTTTTCTGCGAGGCAGAAGATTCAAGTTGTGCCAGACAGAAGTACCTGGCACGTGTCAGTTTGCCACTTCAGGATGAACATTTTAGCTTCCCCCTGTTGATAGCCTATCACAGTGAGCAGTGACACTGGTAGATCAAGGGGATGGGGACCTTTGTGGCTTGCAGTGTTCCCAGAGGCAGGGACAGCCTGGAAAGGGAGCCATCCTCTCATGGGCAGAGCTCTTGCACTGTCCCCCAGGGTAACAGGCTGCAGGGTGGTGGGACACAGAGGGGATCCATGGGCATGGAAGGAGGCTTCAGCCACCTCAGGTAGAAGCACAGGTTGACAGAGCTGGGAGTGTAAGGATGACAGTGTGCTCTCCAAACTCCTTGCAGAAGGAATTTTTCAGCTAGAGATTAAATAAATCTTTCAATTGTTAATAATAATGGTTTAACAAAATGTAGTGCATGCTGTAATTCTAGCACTTTTGGTATAAAAAGCAAGTAAAAAATCTGTGTTATAAGCTAGTATGAAGGGTCTTATGTTATGGGAATTGTAGGGGTGCTCCTTCTGGGATGGCTTGTGCACTGATGTAACAGAGATCTGTAAGAAAAGTGATCTCTTTCTTCTTATAGAGTGTGACTGAACAAATTTAAAACATTTTACTAGCATGTGTGAGATGGAAATATTCTCTATTTCATGAACAATAGATAGTCTTTTACTTCTTGTTTAATTTTTTTTTTCTGCCAGGCTCTCTTCTCAGATCCAACTCTTATTTAATCTGATGTAGATCACCACAGAGAAACTATCCTAAGTTTTTGTCTAAGTGGTATAACAGCTTGGTGTACATAAACCTTGTCTTGATGCTGGTTATTTGGAGATGCACAGTGGAGAAAATTGTAACCTGCATGGAGTCAAAGCAAAAGCAGTTTTGAGCTCTCCTGCAGGACCACTGGCAGCAGAGCTGCTGCTTCTGCAGCAGGTATGCAGAGGTGTTGCTGCAGCTGGCATGTGGATTGCGGGTGTGAGACGGGCAGTGCCTCTGGCAGCTACTGCCTTTTTGAGTAGGCAGATTCCTTCTCATTCTTTTTTGGAAATGTCAAGAATTAACAAAGACATAGTAAAAAATGAAGCTCAACATCTCTCTGTGTTCGATTTCTTTTAAGCTTTCCCTCTGTCAGTGTTAATATCTGAGATCCATAGGGAATAGCAATAGATAAGGTAGCACAAAATCTCTATTGCAGGTATGTGTCTGTATATGCTGTGGAGAAAACTGGATAAAGACAATATTTGCAGAATTAGTTGCGGTTTTTTTTCATATTTTAGTTAGAGCTCTCTGTTCGCTGGCACATTTGAAACCAAACTACCTTTTAGCAATCGAGAGGAATCTTTGTTTAATGTATTTTTTGCTTTGTTTTCTTTGGATTTTTATTTGCCACATCTCAATTACCTGCCAATACTCAGAAATGTGAATTGTATAAATTTCATTTTAGTGAAGTGTAAAATTTATCATTCAGATAAACTAACATCAGAGTTGGTATCAGACTGAGGAAGTGTTTGCTCTTCCTTGCTCATTAGTTAGCATTTCCTCTGTGAGCATGGGATGGATAAATTTCAGAGTGCATCTGATCTAACCTCTGAAAATGTATCTTCTTGTCATGACTTAACTGTAGACAGCAGGTAAGTACCACTTTGTACCTAGTGGGATGGGGAGGAGATTCAGGAGAAAGGTAAACCTCATGGGCTGAGATAAGAAGAGCTTAATAATGGAAATAAATTTAAAAAAAAATAGTAATAATAGGAAAAAGAGAGGAGTCTAAAGAAACACAAGTGACACACAATAGAATTGTTCACCACTGTCTGACCCATGCCCAGCCCATCCCCAAGTAGTGATCAGCAGCTCTCGGCCAACTCCTCCCAGTTTATTTACTGAGCACGACATTCCATGGTGTGGAATATCCCTCTGGCCAGCTCGGGTCAGCTGGACCAGCTGTGCTCCCTCCCAGCCTCTTGTGCACCTGTTTGCTGGCAGAGCATGGGAAGCTGAAAAAGCCTGAATTTAGAGTAAGCACTACTTAACAACACCTGAACCATCATGTGTCACCAGCAGTATTGTCATACTAAATCCAAAACACTGCACTGTACGTGCTTGGAAGAAAATTAACTCTCTCCCAACTGAAATCAGGGCACCTCAGGTCAGTGATGTGGGTACTCCAGTGCTGTGCCAGCCCAGCTCAGGCGGGAGGACAAAAACGCCTTCCATCCCAAATTTGTCCCATGAGAATGCCTTGTTTGTCTGTGTTTTCATGCTTAAGAAGACATTTCCAGATGGGCCGTAATACTGAATTAAAGTTTTGCTTCTTTGTTTGCTTTTCAAGATTAGCAACAGCTTAAGATGAGCACTGCAGTCTGTGATCCTGTCAGGTGTCCCAGGTTCTGCATCTGCTGCTGGCATTTTCCTCTGCAGTATAAAAGGGTGTCTCTGGTTTTGCTGTTTGTAAAACAACTTTAGCCGTTTTATATTGGACATTTGTAAACCAAGCAAACTGGTAATGTGGTTTAAAGTCTGCAGAAATTCAGTAAAGGAGTGTTTTGGTTAACCAAGGCTTGTTCTGTTTGTAGGAAAATTCAGATAAATTAAGGATATGTGAAGTAAGTGCACCAAGCCTACAGTGCTTTAAGCTCCTCTGTGGATGATCTAATTCAAAAGGAAAACGGCTCTAGTTCATGGTAGCTTAATCCTCTTTACAGTAAAGTCAGACTACTTTACCTCTCAGTGAGAATATCCACAGAGGGATTTAATGCGTTTTGACTTACATGCATTATCATCATGGGTTTAGTTGGTTTATCTTAACTTCCCTGGATGATCTTTTGTAGAAAAAGCACAGACACAGATATCTAGTGCTAGCTTATTTAAAGCATAGTCATGTAGTCATCTCCTTAATCTGATATGGGTTTTAGTGTAACCATGTTAAGCGATAAGTGAGAATTGCTTTGTTAAGGGGTTCATATACATTCTTATCCCAAAGGATCACAAAAGTAGTTCTTTATTGGTGACTGTGCTTCCCAGAAATAATTGAAAATTCTCAGTGTAAGTGGTTGGCATCTGCTTGAATCATTCCACTGACTCCTTAGACACAATTACAAATTCTGGAATTTGAAGCTGAGGCTCAACAAAATATTTCAGATTACTCTTATCTCTATATGTCCTCTGCGCTGTTTAGCAGACCAAAGATAAAAGGATACAATACTTTGGAGGGTCTTTGCCTCACACAGTTGTAAAATCAGCAGAGTGCTGGAAACACCTCTCATCTTGTGTGAAGAGATTCAATCCTATACCTGATGGGAAGAAAGGGAGGAGAAAACACTGACTAGATCTTTTTCCAGTCGTTGAAGTGGTTTTCTTTGAGAGAATGACATTTTTCATGCCGGACAGTTGGCAAGGGTCAACTGGATGAGATAGAGCTGGAGACATGCAATGCCGTATGGTATCATCAGAACTGAAGATTATGAAAATTTTCTGAACATATTTCACTCCAGAAGTGAACAGAATACACCAGGGATATCCCATGGCATTTACAGTTCTCGTTCCAGCTCAACTGATTCAACTGGACACATAGCCTTTTATCTAAATTCCCGTTGTCATCACATGACAGGAGATGCAGAAAGCACTAGGAACACTACACCACAAGAGGAGTAAGGAATTCTTTGCAGAGTTTTAAAAACGTTTTCCTTCTGCACCCTTGTTTGAATATTTTACTTTATAGTGACTTTAGCTTGAAGCTGAGGGCACTAACAAAGCTGTTATATGAAAGCATTATTGGTATTTGAGGAATTAAGCCTAGCTTTGATGAGCTCAGGTTTGCTGTGTCTTATGTTATTTTTTATTTTAGCAGTGTTTGTGTACCATGCTTCTGTGAGTTAATGCATAACAACTCAAGTCAGTTAAAAGTCTATGGCATTAGTGAAACTGTGAACCACATAAAAGACTAAATTGCCTTTTCTCTTTCTGTAATTGCCACTACAATAATAGCTGCCTTTACTGTAAAAATTTCCAGAGTTAACCCCTGCAGCGCTCCCAGGTTGATGAGGGAGAAGTGTGATTAGGGGTGTGTAGAAGGGGGAGAACAGCAGGCTAACTGTAATTAGGGGTGCTCAATGGCTGCAGCCAGCAGAGGGCAAGACTTGCAACCATTCACCCCAGGTCCCAAATGAATTGCAGTGTAATGAGCAAGGGTCAACTGGGGGCCCTCAGCACAGCAGCTTTGGCAACCCTGCCCTGCTTACATCCTTTCCAGTAGCCCTGCTGAACATGGCAGGGAGTGATGGGAAGGGTACAGAGTACATAGAAAGTTGTGACTGCAAGCAAGGAGAAAAAAGGGAATTGATTTTTTTGTATATGCTTTATGGCCACTGTTTTGAGCAATATTATAAATACTGTGAAATGGTAGGGCAGGTAGGTCAGTTCCCTTACACCTGTCTGTGGGCAGAAATTTCAGCCAGCAGAGTAATGGAAGGATTTGATGGATGTGCAGTATTTCCTGTGGGGTAGGTATGACTCCATCCTGGTAATTATGCCATCTTTATATCAATCCTAAATAGAAACAAATCTCCCTCTACAGAAACACCAGCAATGTGTGCTTAAGAATAATTATAAATAATTAAGTATAATAATTCACTGCGTACCAAATGTGGATAATGTAATACATTGCAAAAAATTAAAAAGAGCACACGCTAGAGGTATACAGGCATTGAATTGGTTTTACAAATCTAATTTTGTTTTTAGAATGTAATAAAAATGCCATATCATTATCATCTGAGGGACTGTCTTTGCTAGGGAGATTATATATATACTTCTATATAGGTATTATATACTTATATATATATATATATAAAATATACTTCTTTGTGCTATTCACTTTGTCCAACAATCCAAATACTACTACTGATGATGAATGTTTGCCCTGCTTTTGGGTTCCTTTGTGATTTGTCCTGTTTTATTGTTTATTTTTTTTCCTTTTCTTCCTATTAGAACAGAATAATAATTTTGAAATCGTGGAAAATAGCAGATTTTAAAAATGTCTTAAATATAATTTTGTCTGGATAAAGGTTTGAACTGAGTAACATGCTGTTTTTAAAAAGGTTGCTAATTATCTGATTTTCACTGGGGTTTAATAAGCAGCATCTACAGTAGAACGTGGGAGGTGGTGCTTATCACCTGCCAAGAAAAATGTCTTTTGAGGAGGGTAAGTTATGTCAACCAAAATACAGCCTGATTTTAGATCTCCAATACCATTCCATTTGAGGCTTGGTGGGCAAGGGTGATTGAGCCTTAAGTGATTAAGAGAGGGGAGAACAGAGGTATAAATGCCAACTCTGGGCAGGCCTGAGAGCCTCCAGTATCCCGGGTGCTTGCTGTGAAAGGAGATGGCTCTTACTGAGCATTGCAGCTAGCAGCTCCTCACAGTCTGAGAAGAAATTAAACCACGTGGCAGTGTCAGTATTTCTGTTAAATTGTACTCTGTCTCAGTGTTACGTGTTCTTTGTTGTCCTTGTTAGCTGTTTTAATAAATGGAACCTGTAATTCTCTTTGAATGTATCTGATAGCTAAAGGAGCTGGTACAGGGAGCAGTCATTTGTTATGGACAGGTCTGCCCATAGCGTGTATGGAAATGCTGGAATTGCTTTAATGAGGTGGCAGTTCTGAGCTGGAAGTCACTAAGGTCAGCAGAAGGGTGGCATTTAATGTCCAGTGGATCAAACAAAACAAGGTTGAATCCTTACCTTAGGTTAGACTTGGTAAAGTTTCTGTAATCCAATATAATAATTTTCTTGCCTGCTCTGAGAGTTTCCAAGCATTTTTATTCTTCCTCCAGAGGGTGAGATGCAGAAAGCTGGTAGCCAGGATAGGTGCAGTTATGTACTAGTGAATATTTTAGTGATTATTTCACTTTCACAAAGGTGTTCTGGGCACCTTCTGTTTAGAAATGGCAAAGAGTCTCTAAATGTATTTTTGATTTGTGATGTAGGAGAGTAAAATGAGACATTCATATTCCATTACAAGATTACAGTCTAAAAGTTATTTTGGACTTCTTTATTATGGTATCCACAATAATCTTGAATGTGTTAGGCAAAGGAGAAAAGCTAATCTGCAGGTCATAGGTAAATTAATTTTAATTGAGTCAATCCATGAAAGCTAAGCCAAGAAGAAGACAAAAAAGGCTTTCTATTAGTTATTAATATTTTTGTGATAAGCACACAATTCCAATCTGTGTAGTGGTACTTTTTAGTCTTTCTGCAGTCCAGTTTATTTTTCCATGGCATGGACATGCTCACATAGATACCAGTACTGTGGTAGGCTTTATTCAGTGTACCAGGTGCATCTGTGGAAATGGTGTAAGATTCAATGAGGCCCGTACACCATGAATTCCTTCAGGCATTCAAGAAGGGATGATAAAAACATCATTATCAGAGGCTGAACATTGTTTTCCAGAAAAACTGTTTTTCTCTTGATAAATGTGACTTTATCAAGTGACATTCTAATGTTCAAAGTATATTTACAAAACAAACTGCAGAGAAAACCTGCAAATGAACATTGTCCATTCTAGGAAATACTACAAAGCAGGGATCACGCAATATTGTAATTTTCATTCCCTTCCTGTTAACTTTCCACTTTTGACTCGTGTCCAGCTATCTCTGTTTCTCTCATTGCTCTCCCATGGGAGTGAGTGACTCTGGCGTGACTCCCTGTGCTATGGCCATTTGCTGCTCCAGAGGTGCTAATTGTCCTTTCCTCTCATAATGTCTAATTGATGGTATAATAACTTCAACCCAGACCATAGCTTTCCAACATGCTTTTGTTGCAGTTTGAAGCCTGTGTTTCAGACCTAAAGAATGACTGCTTTGCTTGTGTATTTTTCCCCCAACTCTAATAGTTGGTCTCATAAAAGATATTACTTCTCTCCATAAACCTTGACTGTCTAGCCTGCATTTGTATTCCTTGGGGGCAGGAAGCAGCAAAACAACCTCTTCAAGCCTGCAGTTTCCTTATAGCAAAAAATTGTAGCCAATGAATTATAGTTTTAAACATTAAACTACTTTGTTGACCCCATTCCACTGAATTTGAACATGTATTGGTCTTAAGAATGAAGCAGAAGTATTCCCAAGATTTTCCAGCCTCATGCTGGTCTGGGTGATCCAGAAGATCCAGAAGTCCCATCAGGGAAGTACTTGAACGCTTTGGCCATATTTTAGTGGGAGGCTGTGAGGTACATAAGAGTCCTGTTCAGATATGGGGACCCTAACTCCAGCGAGGGCAGGAGTCCCGTTGTGGCATTGCCAGCAGTGTCCCAGAGAGGCCAAAAGGCATGCAGGGTGGATGGGCACAATCTGTGCAGTGCTGGTGCCCAGCCCTTACCCTGATGTGCCACCTGCAGGGAGATGGGAGCAGAGAGGAATAGAGGAATAGAGCAGGGCCATGTCCATGGCTGTCCCCAAGGTCACCAGTTATGAGAATTGTGGCTTTGTCTTTACATACATGTTTTTGCATTTGGCTGTGGTGTGGGGCCCAGACCACCTGCTGCATCTCTGTTCATGGGCATGATTTGCTCGTGGGAAGTTGGCTATGGTGTCCATTGAACAGCTCTTAGCCTTTGGGTGGAAATACTTGGAGGAGTGGGTTTCCCCTTATTATTTCTAGGTTATTCTAGCTAGTCAGCCTTGCCAGGTGAAAGATCCCTAAGCTGTTTCTTAAACCAGACATTAATATATGATGCAGCAAACTGAGAGTGGGTCTGAGCCCATGCTAGGGCAACCTGCTGGGTCATTCAAAGCAGTCAGACTTCAGCACACTGAAACTGGTAGTTTGGAATGTGCTTAATCCATCCATATTTTTTTGAAAGTGACTTTATCAATTGGTTGCCTTTAACTTCTGACATGAGATATTGATGTAAGAGATTGGTAAAGTTTATGACTCATGAAGGTATTTGCTTCACTCACTTGTAATTTCTAGTGCAAATGTATAGTCAGCCTGCACTCAGCTGAGAAAGAAATGGCAGTGTACGAAGTAAGTAGAGCAGATTAATTAAATTGGCTTGTCTTGTTAACTCTTTCTGCTACTATTAAAGCTAGCAACATTACCTAAGATTAAAAGGTGACAAGAGAACTAATTGTGATTTCTCATTGCTGTAATACGTTGTTATGGGATAGTCTAGGCTGATACTTATTTAATTCAAAACATAATTAAACATTTATATAAATAAGTGTTCATTATGTTGAGAAGCATTAAAACACGATTATAAACATTCTTTAAGTAACTGGCCAGCCACACAACATTGTTTTGACAGTTACTCTTCATTAGACAGTTTTCCTTGTGGGTTTTCTAGCAGTGTCGTTGGAGTGTGTAGTGGTGTCTGATGTGAGGTGAACAAAGAGCCCCAAGCCTGCAGCACAGTTCCCCCCACCTGCCTGTGCAAGGGGCAATCCTGACACCTAGCTCTGCTCGTGCTGTTTCACATCTCCTCATATTTGTGGCTGTTGTGTAAAATTAATGAGTGTGTTTCTAATTCCTCAAATTTGCTGATTCATGCTTTTCACAGAAATTCTTCTTGTCACTAAAAGCTGATGAGAAAAGATGATTTAGGAGACTTAAACCTTGTCCTCACTCTTAGCTGCAGTGCGGATGCTTGGCTTTCAGCTCATGCTGGTCCCATTGGACTGTGGAGGGAAACACAGATATGGAGGGGCTGAACTTCACACCTGTTGATACCAGGGAAATAGACAAAAAAGTAAAATAAATGTCATTGGTACAAGATGAGTTCCTTGCTTGTAGCTGTGAAGTTTTGCTCTCTCAGCCTGTTGCTGTAGAGCCCAGAGCTTATTTGGTGTTTGTGGGTTCCCTCTAGGATACCAGTCATCTGTGTGTCAGTATTAAAAGTTCATGTTTTCCAGACTTCTTTCTCCTTCCAGGGTCTGCACAGCAGCTCCCTGCCCCAGTCCCTGCGCTGCTGGGGCCATGAGGGTTGAGGAATGGTGGGTCTGGGAGCCGCTGGCAGGGGCAGGGGGGCACAGCCTGCCCCAGCCTGGCTGGACTGGGGTGCCGGGCCGTGCCTCGGCTGTGCTGTGGTTCCACTGGGCTGCGGGAGTTTCCATTTCTGCTCTGAGGCAGCTTGCTCTCCTTGTTGCCCCCCCAGGGGACTGTAACATGTCCTGGTTCCCTCATTGTTTGTTGGTGGCTTTGCCTCCTTGCATAGTATGTTAAGAAGTAGTGCAGGATGTGTCTAACAGCTCAGAAACCAGGGGCTTTTAAACACAAATGTTTTGCCATTGCCAACAGTGGCCTATATAGTGCAGGCACTGCCACAGTGCAGGCATGTGCTTCTGGGGCATAAACAGCTTTTTTCATCTGCGTGGGGTCTGGCCTGACAATGTGAAACACAGGAAGGCTCTCCAGTGAGGGAAAATCTTATCACGAGAGAGGCCCCAGAAGGGTGGGGAGCCAAGGGAAGCCTCGCTGTGGGATCAGAGCGGTGTGAGAGCTGGTGGCTGGCAGATGGCATCCCCGGCAGGGACAGCCACAGGGCCAGGAGGGCCATGCTGAGGCTGGAATGGCAACGGCTATCAATACATCACTGAATTCGTGTGGCAGCACCAGCCAAAGAAAGTCAATGCTTAAGTGGTGATGGGCAAACAGCAGGCCCTGAGACAAAGGGAGGAGCGAGAGCGTGGTGAGGCGGTGAGTGGGAGGCAGCAGCAGAGAGCAGCATGGAGCCGCGCAGGGCCTGCCTGCTGTGGCACAGCGGTTCCGGCATGGCCTGTCTGTGTGGGGAGCTCTGCCGATCGTACGGGCACGCTTCATCCTTGGCAGTGCCAGTGGGGACCCTGGGTTTGACTTGGCGTGTGCAAGGTGGCGCCTCAGCCCCGTGACAGCCGCGCCGTGGACGCGCCATCCCTGGCAAGGGCAGCGCGTGGCTGCAGGGCCCGAGGTGCAGCTGCCTCACCCCTCTGATGGCTGCCTTCGCTTAGACGGTCACACTGCTGATCTACTTCGTGGGTTTTAACCTAACAGAAGGAAAGCCTTCAAGTGCTGCTAAAAGGAATAAAATTATAGTTGTACTTTAGGGAGCAAAAATGATCTCTTTTGGCATTGTGCTGTTATTGCAAATTGTGTGTGTGTGATTTATCCTAATTAAAAAAAATATGACAGACATAAGCCACAGAAATGTCTGTAAATGACACAATCTGGTCCTGTCTTTGTTTATCACTATCATAATGCATTGCTGGCCTCCTAAAATTATTAGTCTTTGTGACTTGCTAATAGCCACGGACTCTTTCTTGTGAAATGGAATGGTGTGCAATAGTAAAGCAGAGTGTGAGCATTTCAATGTGGGATCAACATTTCACTTGGTTATGCTAGATCCTTCTTTATTGCTTTAAAAAATTATTCATTCTCTGTCTGTTTGTTTAGTGGGCAGAATTTTTCAAGCTTGCAGTTTAAATACAGAAATCTGGAGGGGGGTCAGAATTTTTCCTTTATTGGAGTGAATTAAATAGTTCTCCATTACATAAGACTACTTTATTAAATTAATACCAGTCATTTCCCCATGTGTGTTGAGTGAGTTTTCAGATCAAACCAGACCTCTGAAGGGATATACACTGCTGCATTAAAGAAAGATGCTGCGATATTCTGTATCAAAAAGGTTAAACTCATCGGATTCTATGTAAACACTCATTTTACCCTAGCTAACCTGTAAAGATTTCATTTTGCTTCATTTATCTTCTCCCTTACTCTATGCTAAACCATTCCCAGCTTCGAGGAAAGAATCATGTCTCCATTCATTTCCTATCTTGCTGAATTGCCTTCGCATTTCCTATCATCTGCACATAATCCTATTCTCTCCATTATTGTCTTAATACCAAGTACAGCACAAGATAATGGATAGGCACTGTAATAACAGTGTGGCCTGTAGGAGCCCCTCGAGGGAAATATCTTTGACGCTGGTAGAATATTAATGCATCCCAGGTCCCTGATCTTCCTCTTTCACTTCATCTCCTGTTTTCTAAACTACATAATGACTTTCATATACATGACAAAAGCATTAGAACAGAAAAAGACTCATTGATGAGCAGCAGGGCTGTGTGATATTAAGAAGCACTATTCTCAGTTCTTTTTACAGTTTTTGACCACCATCAGAGACAGTGTATGCAGGTAGTTTCTGATTTGAATAGATACAGGCATAAAGAAGCATTATTGTATTCTGTTAATCCAAATGCCCATCACAGGCACTGCGTGAAAAATAAATTAAAATGTAATTCTTCAATAATGCATCTGTCTACAGGATGATTTTCAGCAGATTAAAAACAAACAACTTGATATCACTTAGAAAGGCTAGTGGATTGTTTTTGAGAAGCTTAATCATCAGCAGATTATGAATGGAACAGTAAATCAAAGCAGGGTATGTTAAACAATGTAGATTGTGTTGTAGCGGCAATTTACTGTACATAATTTTTTAATAAAAGGGAAAAATTGATTTTTGTGAGCGTAAACATTGAATCCTGTGAGAATTTAGCTGCTGTTATTGAAAAGGGGGATGTAAAAAATGCTATTCTTGTCATGTAGGAGCAATAACCTTTCATTCCTCTTACAAAAACCAGAAGTTTGCTCTCTTTAGGGCTGCCTTTAAGCATAACTCTTTTTCTCATTTTTCTTTCCTTTTCTGACATATTCTGTGTTTGCTATCATATTTTGCAAATATGATACATATTCCTGATTCACACTTCACCCCCACCCAAGAGTGTGCACCCTGGTGAAGGGGGGAATCCCCCAAACTTTCCTTATACCTCGAAAGGAGCTCTCCAAATTCACACTTTGAATTTTCTTTGGCTTTTAAACGGAGACCTGCTAGCAGACATCCCTTGCTGCTTGTCTTCAAGGTCTGGCTTTCACTGCTCCTGGTGTTGGGTTTCAGGTGAAACCTCAGGCTGGGAGTTCTGTAGCAGCCCTATCTCCCCCTGCCTGCTGCCAGTTGCTGTAGGAGCAGAGCAGCTACTGACCATCAATCATTGCAGATAATATCTGAGGAGAAAGGGAGAAATTATTTCAAATCAAGGGAACTGACTTAGGAGCAGGAGCCAAGCAGCAGTCTGGTACTGGCAGCGTTCTGGAGAGGAGAAACACTAAAGTCTGGAAGAATCAGGGATGAGAGCTAATATACGAGTCTTGATAGAATGATGTCTTGACATTAAAAAAATTTGCAAAAGTACTTGAAAATTAGTTACATGAAATGAAAGATTAAAAAATTTTGCACAAAATGCAGATACTCTGTGCTGTAAGAAGGTGGCTGGTTTCCCTTGTTAACTGCTAAGTAAATGCTAAGGAGGATCTTCTAACTTCAGTGCTCAATCCTGACCCAGTCTTGCAAGGGGCTCCGGGGAGTCCAAGAAAATGTCAGGGTGAGTGACTGAAGCCACACTAAAAGAAATTTGTCCCAAGAGTAAAAGAGGAGACAGCCTGTCTGTTCCTGAGTCTACTGTTGTTTTATGCTCTAATTTTATTTTCAGCTAATTCATTTGATTGATTTCACTGCTTTCAATATTATTTCTTCTGTTTTGAACTCATGTGGACTGTGAAATAGTCTAATATTGAATTATGCTGCTTCTGCATTTTAAACTGTGCTCAGCAGGGTGGAAAAATACACGTGGATCTAAAAGACATTGCACTGTACATCAGAAACCTGAAGCTATCCCTTTGAAACCTGGTAAAAACTATGTTAGCAAGTTCTGTTACTATCATTATAAACGCAATGCCTTTTCTTTCACATGTGTTTACTTGCCAAGAGAAAAAATGACATCCTGTGTGACACTGGTAGTGCGGTATCCCAGCTTACAAGACTGTAAACAAGAAGAGGTGAGAAAGAACTCAGTTCATTTCTGATAGTATTCACTTAAAAATTGTTATAGTCTAATATTAAGTCTAGAATCAAAATATTAGGTTGTTTCATTTTGTCTTCAAAATGAGTCTGGTGAATGGCTTTTGTAACTCTTCCATAGCTACCCTAAAATAAGGAAAGTACTTTAAGATACTGTAAAAACAATACCTCTCAAAGTCTTTTGCAGCCTTGTCACTAGCATTTGGGGCACCCTTGTGGAACCACTCTCTGGAGGCTCTGGGAAGGTCCTTGTTAGCCTGATAAACTAAAGCATATTTTATGTGCAGAGATCCTTTATAGCTTTCCTTGTATTTATTGACTTCACTGTGTCTGTCACACTTTTGTGATGTTTGGTGTAATAGAGTAAAGTGGGAATTATTATTTACATCATGAATACAGGCGAGTCAATGACCCCTAGCAAAGGCTAGAGACCAGGTGTTTTTGGTTTTGCCTAGGCTTAGAGCAGGAGGCAAGCAAGTTTGCATCTTCAGGGACAAAAAAACCAAGCCTGAGAAAAAAGAATGGTTTGTTGGTTTTGATTTTTGTTTGGCTTCTTTTTTCCCCTCAGTCTTGGAAACCCAAGGACATCATAGTCCCAGTTCTCAAAAGAGCTGTGCCTTTGGATCAACTTTGTAAGAGAAGAAATACTTTGATGGTTCAGATTGTTCTGTATGAAAGATAAAAATTGACATATTTGTTCTCAGCCTTGGTTGTAGGTGAAGCTAGGCAGGACAGGAGTCTGCAGCAGCCAAGAATTACTCTGGGTTGTGAGAGCTGTTTCAGAGTGAGTGCAGGGTTCTTCCCTAGGACTCTGCATTGGGTGGTTGTGGCTCTGGAGACGGTTCAGTTCTGTTTGAAGAATTTACTTGGCTCCTCTTTGTTGGTTGTGACTTGCTAAAAGCTGCTAATTATTGCTAGGGTTTTTTTCTTACTTATTATCACCTTCAGGTTTTTGACCAGGGAAAGTGCTGTCCTTTGTAGGGCTGAAGTACAACTTTGATATCTTTCATATACTAGCCTTATCTCATGGCCTCTGGCATGTGGCAAAATTATATTTTAACTGACTTCTAATAATTAAGTGCAATTTCATAATTCAAAACCAGTTTTATTAAACAAGAAAAACTGTGTTTATGACGAATTTTGATTTCTTTTTTTAGTAGTCAGAATTATAAAGCTGAAATTTGCAGTTTAATTTAACTTTAATACCTTGGTTTACAGCTTGCTATGTCTCTTCTTTTAAAATGTATATTACCAGCAAGAAATTATCATAAGCCTTTTTCTTTATTCTCTCTCTCAATATTTCTACTCTTAGAGAAAAAGATTCCCTCCATTAGAGTGTCTTTGATACCATCATTTTTCACATTTTAAGAGGTACTGCATGTGTTCTGTGTAAAATACTCTTGAAAGGATTTTTTTTGACTGATAGTTTAATGTTGTTTCTAATCTTAATCCAGGCATCACTAATTTTGTGTTTGTAAGTAAACACGATAATGAATGAGAATCCTCCTAGCATTGTAATTGATGTTGCTCTTTTGTATCCTGAGTTTCAAATCTGTGTGCAATTGTCAGTGCCCTATAGAAATGTTAATTATCTTGAATAATCCTGTTTGCCTTCATCAGACTGGAGCAGTTCTAAGCAGTAAGAAGGTAGTGTCCACGATAGAAAGAAATATGGCATTAAAATAATGCAAAATAGCAGACTGGTACAGCTGTAGCCAGGATAGGGAATAGTATAGGACTGAGGAGAGTAGGATAGGCTATGAAAATGGCATAAGATGTGTTTGGTAGAAATGAAGGAGATTACCTAAAAAACAGTAATTTGAAGCCAGTTGAAAGATGGAGAGCTGGAGCCACGGAATAACATCTTCTCCCCACCCAGGGACTTGAAGGGATCTTTGTCTGTTCCTCCCTATGTGCACAGGCATTTTGTGATGGTGTAGAAAGGAAGGAACACAGACTGTGATTTTGGACAGGCTCCTGGGCCTGTGAGAGCTGGTGGCAGCTCCCAGTGTGGATGGGAGAGGAAGAGAAAGTGCTGCAGTATCTACGTGGCATTTGTTAATAGCAGTGAGACTTTTAGAGATAGTGATTGCTAGTAAGAGTAAGGTGGCTGCAGTGCAGCTGAGTCAGTATATTCAGGGTAAAGCAGAGTGTGAGCATTTCAATGTTGGTGCACCAGGTTCTGCCACCTGTAGGATATGAGAAGATGTGTTGGTGAGTGGGGTATGCAGTTAAGTACGGTGTAGGTTCCTTATCAAAATGACAGTTCACAGTCAAAGTACAAGTTTAGAAGTCAGTGTGCAAAAAATAACCTTGTCATAGCAATAAAAAATCATACTCATATATTTGCAGAGGGGTAGGGGTACTAGAAAGTCTCTGATCTCAATTATGAAATCATCTGAGGTTCCTTGACATGGAGGGGGCACTAAGTGAATTCTGAGAAAAATAAACTCTGAATGTTGTAATTGTCTAAAATTGTGCATAACAGGATGTGCTTATTTGAACTTTGAAACAACATTTGTGAAATTTTGAACCAGTGTGTTCATGATAACATGGACAGGAAACCTCAGCAGACCTGCCGAGAAAAGAAAATTTACTGCTACAGAGCACAAAAATGGCTCTGGTTTGCAATTGTTAAAGTATTTTTTGGGTTAGTTGATACATTATTAGAATGCTTTGCTCATGTCATATTCAAGTTTGGACTGCAAAGGCTTGGATTTTGTAGGAAGACATTATGTAATTAAGTTTAGAAAGCTGTTGAATAATTTGCAATATCTTATGCTTACTTTGTGGATTATGAGATATGTTTCGCAACTACTATTTTCACTCTGTTATTTGTTGAACCTAGGTTGTTTCTTTAGTTTGCAACTGCTTTGCTGTGGTGATCATGCATTTTTCTTTCTAGAGACAGTGTCTGGGATAGCAAAGCGGAGGCAGAACCATTTCTGCTGAATTCAAGCAAAGTGAAACTTTGCTGTGTAACAGTGCTTGGCACATTTCTAGAACTTCAGTGGGTACATGCCATTATCAGGGGCTCTCCCTCAGAGCTATCACTTCTGGTGTTGCTCTTTCAGCATTGTTTCCTCAGAAATGTGGGACTAGTGTAAGTTGCCTCTCAGACACTGATGAAGGAACATTGATTACTCTGGAGCCATCTAATTTCAAAACTGGCATACTGTAGGTTTTTTCCTTGATTGACTTCCAGACTCTACTGTGTGGAGATGAAAGAGAATTAAAAAACTTACCAAGAAATGTTTCATGGGCACAAAATTTTGCACTCACATTAAACCTATTCTTAAATACTCCCCTGACTCCCTCCTGATATAGTGCCATTCTTTTTTCAGAACACGACTGATCTCATTAAAAGGCATTAACGTGTTTTTAATCTCATCATCAAATTAATCCTGTTGATATTGTTAGTATCTTTGTAACGCAATAAAGAAAAAAACAAAACTGTAATTTGGCCTCTTCAGATTTTCAGTGCAGCTAAACTGACACGCTGAATTGTACCAACCCTCATGCTGTCAAGAGATGCCCTGAAAAAGCTCTTAGCCCTGATTATCCATTGGAACAATGGCTGTCTCTCTAATTTTAGACAGCTGCAAGCAGGGTGACTGTGAAGAAGCAGGACATTTTGTGCTGCATTCCCTTCTCAGGAACATGAACTCTTCTCTGCTTGCTTAAAGCCCTGCTGTTTACAAGCCTGAGATCTTCTTGTAAACATGCGCTTCTGCACCGTGAAGGCTTCAGCCTGTAGCACTGTCCTATTCACAGACAGCAGTCCCAAATCCCTGCCTCTTTCAGCACTCAGTGCCCTGCTGTTCGCACCTCTGAGATTCTTTTATGTAAAAGCTGTGGTGTCTGACTGCAGTCGTGTTCTGCTGCCCTCTTGCATAGAATACTTCATGGGTAACATTTTCTTTTCTCAGAAATTCAGAATATAAATATTCACTTAGACCGCACTTCCTAAATCAGTGACGTCTTGTCAATGGGAGTTCAGTTTTCATAAGGATACAATTGTCAGGCAAGATTTTGTACAGCAGCTACTAACTAGATGGGGAGAAACTGAAACTGTGAATAATTTTTTATCTACATATCCCTGATGACTGAGTTGCACACCTGTAACTGAGGACACTTCTTGTAACACTGCTTTTAAGTGGGAAAGTTACTGAATATAGCAAAAAAAAAAAAAAAAAAAAAAAGAAAAAAAGAAAAAAACGTCCCTACACCCCATAATCATAAAAGAAATTGAGTATAGATTTGGAAAAGGGGATATGTAATATGCCTACTTAAAAAAAAGGGAAGAAAAAACCTGTGTTGAAGTTTCGAAACTCAGATGAGCATTGTGTGTAGAGATAAATCATTCCCAGATGCAAATGCTGCAAGAAAATTATTCTTGTCATTTTCCATTCACTTCCACTACCTTGATTTTAAATTTGACTTTTCTAAAAATATATACATTTCAAGCTGCATCTGCAATGTGCTGCTATGAGTAGTGTTGCATTGCACTAGGGCAGGCTTTGCTTCACCCTCTCCTAGGTGGAAGATGTACCATTCCTGGTGTGGTTTTAAATTGCTCTGTCCACCTAATGGAAGTGATGACTGAGAGTAGATGTTGTTCGTGTCTCTTAGCGACCCACTCATTGTCTTCTGTTGTGATTCTTTAATTTCTAAAGTGTATTTTGGGCATTACTGTTACACAGCCATCTGGTAGCTCTTGAATTTATGGAATCTGCCAGGGGGACATGTGCTGACATTCAAAAAGAGTGTAAAAGACTGTTAACCAAAATATTCTCCCCTTTGTTTAATAGTTAATAGTTGGCTTGTACTTGTCACACCAGAAAGTTCTTCTTTTAGAAATAAAAAAACAAATTAAAAAGATGTCATAAAACCTTCTGCAATTTGTCAAGCTGTGCTCCAGCTGCTGGTTGACCTGCTTTCATATAGATATTCTTACC
This sequence comes from Prinia subflava, assembly GCF_021018805.1. Lineage (NCBI taxonomy): Eukaryota > Metazoa > Chordata > Aves > Passeriformes > Cisticolidae > Prinia > Prinia subflava. The sequence continues at coordinate 17,532,631 of NC_086256.1, forward strand.
ATTAAATGCAAAGTAGTCTTTGTGTGTAGTAAAACCTCTTTGCTACAAACTGGTGGTGCAAACCCTTGCAATGTGCATAAGCCCAGCTACATGTATTACCTACTTGCCTTTCTCTGTGAAAGTTTTAAAGACATCCCATTAGGGTTTCCATCAGATGGAGCTCTGCAGTTGGTGCTTCCAGCCCCTGTCAGGATGTGGCATCTCCCCACACACAGCTGCCGTGGCAGGTCTGTTCTCCATCCCTGTTTGCAGTAGCCCTGAGTCCACCACAAAAGATTTACTTTTCATATTTGATTAGCAAACAAAGGGTTTTGTTTTACCATGCAGAAGGCACTAAAGGAAACTTTTTTGCCTGATTGCACCTATGCATTATTTAATTTTCTACTTCTCGTTAGTGGTATAGTGAGCAAAACCTGCATTTCCATATAGAAGGCCTCTAAAGCCAAACCCTTTGCACTGACACCAAAATTAATTTGTCTAAGTTCTCTGGAACTCAGAGCTGGAACATTAGTTCTCTGGAACTAATGGAAGCATGAGGAGAGCCTTCCCCCTGGCAATCTTCTGTTTTGCTATCTCTTATGGATACTAGAAACAGTTATGAAATTTTTCGGTGCTGAATTATTTTACAGATGCAATTTGGCTACTTATGTTTTTCATAATTCTTAGAACACGAGTTCTTTTACAGGTTAAATTACTGTACTAAGGCTAACAGAAAATGTATATCAGACTTTTATTAGATAGAGGTACTATTCAGAAATGTCTTGTAACCTGCATGTATATGTGTACTGCAGAAGCTACAGTGATTCTAATGCTACCGAGGATTTAATACCAACTCTAAACTGTTGGACATAATCATATGATCTTGTTGTTAATTCTTTCCTTAGTGGTTCTTGCAAACAGAAAGACTCTTGGCTAAAATGAGTGTACTTTAAAGGGTACTCAGGAGGCAGCAGGACAATGGCAAGTGTGGAGCCATTTCCCTTTCAGAAAGGATGTAACACCTCTGGGTAAGCAACTTTGCCTATGATGTGACCATCCTAATTTGGGGTTGAGTGCTGAAGCAAATCACAGCTTTCTGCTGCAAATAGCAATCAACAAATCCCTGCTGGGGATTGTTGAGGTGTATTTCCCACCCCGTGCTCACAGCAGAGTCCAGTGCACTGAAGCTGTGCTTACAAGCATTGGTGGTGGGAATGCAGTGATTTGAATGATCTGGTGAGAGACTCTTCCTGCTGCTTCTGTGGTGGAGTGCCCCATGGCCAAAATGAAACAAGGTGGGGTTCCCCAAAGGAATTACCCTTCTCCACCATTTGTTGCAGTGCAGTGAGGCTCAGTGCCGCACACCCAGGTTGGGACAGGATGTGCTACCCAGGACATCACAACTCTGATACAGAGTTGCACAGGGAGGGCAAACCATTGGGTGCTGAGATAACCTGTCTGCTGAAGATGCTGCTGTCATTTCAGGATGTCGTTGAGGGCATAGAAACTAATATTTAAGAAGTGCTAAAAGTAGACATCATGCAAGGGAATTGTAATGCATCAAGGGAAAAATGTGATAAACTACTCATAACCCTTGACAGTATGCTGTGATACCTCAATTTTTGGAGAAAATGATAAGCTTCTGATAACAAATAATAAGAAAAAGAGAAGAAAACAGAAGTCTGTCTTTCATCTGCTTCCATCTCTCTAGTTCACAGGAATGAATGCTGGTACAAGAGCAAGAAGGAGAAGAGGGTAAAGGAGGATTGAGGAAGGATTGTGATTACGCCAAAAAAAGGGACATGATCAAGTAACACAATCAAGATTAAAGAAGAAAGAGAGCTTTATATAATCTTAAAGGGCAAGAATTTGGTTTGCTGCAAAACAAGAATAAAAAATTGGTGGTCCATAGCATTCCTTCTGGAAATACATAAATACAGTGTAAATTAAAGAAAAAAAAATTATTATTCTTTCCAATGGGGCTACAGCAAAACTTTTGCTCAGGGATGAGCTGACAAAATAATAATCAAGCATGTTGCTATAAATTCTCCTAAAACAAAGAGAATTTTTTAAAGGGAAATTTCACTAATATGACATAAGGAAGTTTAGAGCAGAACTCATTTTAGAACCATCTTTGCAGGTTAACGTGAGCATGTTGAAGGCAAAATAGGCAATAATGGTGTAGTTGTTGGATGTGAACTATCACCAATATTCAAATTAAAAGCTAGCAAAAATACTAGGGTAATTAGAGGACCATTAACTTTCATCTCATTCATTTCCAGTCTTTGAAAGGAAGGTAAAAAGGCAGGAAGAGAAAGCAGTACTACAGAAAACAGCAGAAAGAATAACTTTATGAAAATTATACCATCTGTAGAACTAAAAAGACCTAAAGAACTTATTCCTAATCAATAGCACCTCTGAGATAAAACAATGGAAAAGGCAAAGAAATTATTCATCGTCTGAGATGGAGACAAGAGTGAGGGAAAATACAGAAAATGTTTAGGATAAATATTGAGCCAAGTTCTCAATGGTATGGTTTGCCCATGAAATTGTGTCTGTGTTCTATGATATGTCATGTTTTGGTAGAATGCAAAATTCACTCTTGAATGCATTTTGAAAAAATATCATGTCATAGCAATACACTGGGGTCTTACATCGTCTTGTGCTCAAACTCTGCTCAAAGCCAGAATATGCAGGATAATGTTTCTCCTTACAGGGTAGGGCCAAAAGCTTTCCAGCAAAGAGCAGGGTAACTTTTGGGAGACACAGTTGAATATGCCATACTAAATACAGCTGTAGTTTGATACAAAGTTTGGGAACACTCCTCCTGCTGCTATAGACTTTGTGAATTGTGATGTACCTGGTGGAATCTGCGAGACTCCCACTGGAATATATTGGAAAGCCACAGTGCTGTGTTAGACAAAAAGGTTAAGTGTAACCTTGTATTTTCAGGCTTAAAAAACAGAAAAAATGAAAAAGTAAAAAGATACATTCAACTGTCTTCAATGGAAACCTTTCCTGTGCTCAGACCATTCAATGTTTCGTCCATATAATAATGAATCAGTGCACATGGTATACACCATGGAAGAGATAACTAAGAGTAACAAAATATTTCTTTTAGATAATATCAGCAGATGTTAACCTGCATCACATGACTTTGTGTAGCCTGATGTAATGCTGTGTGTTTAGGATCAAGGAAAAATGACCTGTCCTCAAGGAATTGCTCCTTTTTCCACAATGAAGTCAGTGAATAACTAGGGGACTAAAAATATTGGGGACTGTTAGTAGGGTTATTTTGTGTTCTTCTCTTACACATTACCTATTGGGGATGGAACTTCCCATGCCACATTTTTGTGGTGATTATGTGGAAGAAAGCAGGCAGGTGTGAGAGGGCGGCTGCTGTGCAGGAGGCTTTCACTCCATAGAGTGTCAGCCTCTGCAGTGTGGGGAGCTACCAGAAGGGGGAAAATGAGGAAAAAGGAAGTTTGGTTAATAAAACAGGCTTGTCCCTTGAGTGAGAAGCATAGGTGATGTATCAGTGCCTGTACCAGGCTTTGGCTGTAAAGCTGTAGATCTTCAATTGCTTGTTAAAGATTAAGAAAAGACTCCAAAAGCCTAAACTGCCAGTCTCCTGCATGTAAGTATGGGCTTGTGCTCTGGGTTCAGGTGATGCTCTTTCTTGTTTACACAACCACAGGCTTCTTGGAGCATCTTTTGCTCGCACCATGATTAAAATGTACAGGGCTAACATGTGTTTCTCAACTGTCCCTGCAGCCCTTTGGATAAGACTGTTTTAAGTTTGACAAGAAGAGGCAAGGGTGCACATGAAAGTGTGCGGTTCTGAGTTTGTTCTTTTTGGTGCTTTCATATTGAAAAGATCAATAATTTACCTCCTGTCAAGTGAAACCAGGAGATTAGTTGCATTAATTTTTGAATGCTTTCCTAGTGTCTGTAAATTGAGCTTACCTTGCTCAAGTCATGTTTGCAGCCTTGCTGTACTGTGGTGGCAGGGGAGCTACACTGAGCTGTGCTGGCTGAATGTACAGCTTAAAAACCACTAGATGTGAATAAACATAGCTGTTGTAACAGGAGGCAGGGAATTGTCAACAAACTGGTGGTTTGATGGGGCTGGGCACTGTTTTGGTTTAGGCTGCTTATCATATTTTTCCTGCAAGGTAATGTTTCGTTGTTGTTTGTTGTTTTCTTCTCAAGTACACCCTCTGCTCTTGGTTTAGCTCATCATCTAAATCCAGGCACAGAGTTTTAGATTGATTTCCAGTGCTCTCAAAATGGCCAGTCAGCCCTCACCCAGCCTTTTGTGATGAACAGTGTTTTGTTGCGTATGACAGGAGTGCAGAAATTCTGTGCTAGTGTTCTGGGTGTGGGGGGAAGTTTTTCAGCTGGACTCAAAGCAAATGGTGCTGCTCATCCTGAGCACATTGGTGCAGTGGCACCATGGTGGCTGAGGTGCTGTGTGTCTCTGATCCCGTAGGCACTGAGTGGGTCTCAGCCTCCTGCCTTGCTGCCCAGAGTGGGAACATGGCCTCAAGTGCCTGTGACTGCTCCCAGCTGGCCATATGGTTCTCTGCAGGTGGGTTTGGGCTCATCCACTGGGCTTCTGGTGCTGAGGAGCACTTGCTGTGGGAGGGGAGTGATGCCTGCCCAGCAATGTCTCTGGGTGGAGCAGAGGTTCTTCACACAGGCATTTTTGCTCCATTATTCCTCTGCAAATACTATGCCTGGTAGATATTACAGTGTCACCTAAAACATTGCTTACTTCTTACATTATTCTGAAAAAATGCTGGTGATAATCACCCACCAGCAGGCAGCAGTTCCCTCTGAGTTGAGAGGCATCAAATGCCTGATGCAGCACTGCTTCCTTCAATAGCTCAGGAGCTGCCCTTGGCCCATGGCACTGCTCTCTGTGCTACTGTGAACAGATGTAATTCTCTGATCACATCTCTCATTTGTGCATTGATTTTGAACTAATGATGTGTTTCTGTGTGCATACCTAGGGAAAAAAAAAAGGAAATACTAGAACTCCTCCCTCCTTCATTTTGGACTATAGCTGAGAGCTGCTGTGGAGGTACTGCATATAGCACTGCTGCTGTGCCTGGGTTTTTATGAAGTCCTTGGAAAGATTTAATTAAAACTGTTTTCTAGATTTCATCTTCTGCAGGAATAGTCTTTTAAAGATTCTACCCATGGGGTATTGTTTATCCAATTTAAAGTATTGAAATGCAGAATATTATTCTGGTGTATTTACTCTGTGGAATTCTAGACTTAATTTTTTTCCTAAACAGTTTGCTGTTATGTGAAGGAGATGCAGTCCATGTTCTGTAACTGCTGTGAGAGGTGAGATTGAAATGAGTTTGATTCTCTGCTGCATTTTATCTAAAGCCTGCAGGTTAGTTGGCCTCATTGTGTCTGAGCACCAGAAGTATTTATTGTTTTTCTATTAAAACCTTTCCATAGATATGACTGTCATTTATGTTGTTCTGTTTAACTGAAATATGTTTTCCTCCTTGACATTTTCTCTAGTTCTGGTCACAGTACCTCTGCTCCATTCGTCCACACAAACTATTCACTCAGTCTCTGGTGCTTGCTGGCAGGGTTTGTTTAGGAATTGAATATTGTGATGTTCCTGGGTGTTCCCAAAAGTGCACCATGAAGGTGCATATATCTTGCACTGCCACTGCACCAGCACCCAGATTCCCCAAGTTTCTTAGAGTGCAGATCACAGCAGGCAATCCAAAGTGAAGTTACCTGTGCCAGTGCTGAAATGAAAACATCCACTGCTCTCCTGTGCATTTTGAGACTTGGTTGCCTATAGCTCTTTTCTCTACACATTATCCTGGTTTTGCAGCCTCCTCTGCTTCAGGGAATTTCACACCACATACTCAATTGACGTTTCTTACAGAAAATGGAGCCACGGTAATCTGACATGATCAATTCTGCTCCCCCACGAAATATGACTGGCCCTTTCCCACAGATCCCAATCGATGCCTTCTGCTTCTAACTTGCTTTATTTTACACCTTACACTTATTTGTTTCTGCAGACTAGCTCTGTTCAAAGGAGTTTGCACTTCCTCTGTGCAGAATGTCTCCAAAGTCAGAAGCTCTTTCTTTGGATAAAAGGCAGTCTTTATGTCTTTGCTCCCATCTCCATGAGACTCTTCCTGTTCTTGCCTAGCCCCAGCCCTTGGTGGGGTCTGTCAGCCCTGAATCTAATTTCAGCCTTCCAGGCAGGTGGACAGGTCCCAGTGGATGCAGCTGCAGGGCCATGACCAGCTCTGCCCACCCTGTGGGGATGTGAACAGAGAAACTGCTGGTATGTATCTAATTTTAAACTTGTATGCTTTTGATTTACATGCACAAAACCATACCAGCTCCTACCCTTCTGGTATAATTCCCCCTGTTAGTTTTCTTTTTTCTGTATGGTGCCAGTTCTGTATTGTTATTCATTTTATGTATCCTTTATCATATTTGTCAGTAAGTCTCCAGCAGACACAAAGCAGCAGGCTCTGTTTGCAGCAGTACAGCTACCAGAGCTTGGCAAAATAGCAGTGCAAAGTCATTTGCATTAGAGCTAATAGAGACAGCTGGAATGGGCCCCAAAATATGTTCAATAAACCAATAAGAGTGACTGCTGTTTATACTCCTACTTTAGTGAAACTAACTGGTTTTCATTCAATGTTTATAGTACTGTAATTGTGTAGTGTAGTATTTTCCTGCAATTTAAAACTAATATAATGGTCAATGCCTGCCTTTAAATGCTGACAGTTTGCTAACAATTTCCGGTCTCATGCCTCGTGCATTTTATTTCCTCCATATGAGGGGAGGGTGAATATCTCTCCATGTACTTTGCTGTAACTCCTGGTAAGTGCTGTTTCCTTTATTGTCACCATTATAACTATCTCTTTGGGGAATAAAAGCACATTGTGGTTTTTTTAACCTCGATTCCTATATTCAAGATTTTCCAGAAATCTTCTGGAGGAGTAGAGAGATCATAATTTGGGAAAAGAAATATGTGAATTAACCAGTTAATAGAATTCTTTGAAATTCTAGATGCTAACATACTGCTGCTGTAGCTTCCCTCTGCATTCCCTCCTAGCAAGTTTAGCTTATCTATCCCACGGAAATGATTTATTTAAAATAGAAGTGTCAGACCTTGAGACAATATTATCCTACCAAATCTAAATGTCTTGGAAATACATGCTTATTCTGAAACATGCACATATTGGCTTCCATAAAAGAACATGCCTATTTTTTAACTTGCTTGATGCATGCCAGCAGTTTTTTATAAAGAGGATAACTGATAGACATTCTTAATAATAATGACAAATAAATAACATCCCTTTCTCACAATGCTTGACAATGCAAGGATGTTGTAGAGGATTATACAGGCAAAAATAACAGGCAGAATTTTCTTTTACCCTCTGCCATACATGAAACAATAAATCAGTCCATACTAAGTTCATTTAGCCATATTTTACATCTTCTAGAACTGGAATTGTGTAGCCTACAAAACAATTTATATTTTATCTGTACCATCTAATTAATTAAATGGCCCCAGAGTACCAGACTCACAAATCTCGTTAATAGCTGAATACGGAAATAAAGACTGTTCAACCCTACTAGAATAATATTTGCATATCTCCACCTGCGATGGGTAATAAGTACCTGCCACAAATCAGAATTATGAATTTTGCACGCCTAACAAAACCGCAGGGGAAATTATACCTCAGACATTCCATAATAATTGCAGCTAAGCTGTTTAGTGCCATCCACTTATTCTGCCTGAAATGTTTAAAGCAGCAACAGTTGTAAATGAATTCAGGCACACATTCAAGAGAAAATGTTTTAAAAAGTTTTTCTGTCTTGCCATATGTAATTATCTTTATAGAAATGTTCATCTACAAGTTATAACATGCTCACATTTAAAATTGCAAATTAAAAAGTAAGCTACTCCAATTAAAGTACATTTTATAAGAGTATCCTTGTAAGTTTACTATGATTATACAGGAAACAGTTTGGGCCATGTTTATCTCATTGATCTCCCAGAATTGGTGATCTGTTCTATAAACAAGTGCAGCAAGGGGTTTGATTTTTCAGTGCTTCTTTCCCCAATAACAAGTGATTCCTGGGGGAGAGTTAACTGTTAAAGCTTCGACAGAAATGTACTGCAATGTAGATAGTCTTTCATAGGCTGGGGAATTGGGACATTAAAGTAGACAGCATGAGTTTCCTCTGGTTTGTTTTTTTTGTGACAGCAGTGGAAGCTTCATATATAGCATAACTGGAGGAATGGTGAGATGCTGGTGGTGTCATCTTCTGGTTGGGAAGGTAAAGGAATGATAATGCCTGGGTTTATGCTTTATATAAAGACAGGACTTTGAGAGAGCCCAAGAGTTCTTTATAAGCACAGGTCCTGCTGGTCAACTGTGTTAGGACAACTCTAGGAACTGGATGATGAACTGCTTGCTTCAGGAGCACAGGTTGGTCTGTGGATGTGGTGTGAACCCACCCACTGTGCATGTATCTGCTGCTTGTGCACTGCCTGACAGTTCCCACTTTACCAACAGATGCCAAGAGCAGTGTTCTGAAGCCAGAGCAGCACATGGTGCATGTTCCACCTCTGCCTCTTGATGAAGACACAGAGACATGGGACAGCACCTGTCCCTGTGGAATCCCTGGTCTCAGCCTGCCACTCTGTAGGAGCTGACAGGGGACACATCTTTGCTACTACAAACATGAGGCATTAGGCAGCAAACTGCTGGTGACAGGCCTGCTGCCTCTCGTGATATGTATGCATGAATTGTTAAATTATAGACTTTAGAGAAGGCAGCAGACCAACAAAAATAACTCCTCTTTCACTCTGGGTCTCACTGAACACTTGGTGTTTTATGAAGAGCTAGACTTCCCCTTTCTGCAGCAGAGGCGAACAGAGCCAAAACTGCAATGGGAACTGTATTTGTGATCACTGAAATGAACTTATAATTTTAAAGCTAATCTTCTGATTCTGGAGTATTTTCTCTTAGTAATGCACAGCACAGGCAAGCCTGCATATGTACATTTAGGCTGCAGGTGAGAATGTACTAGAGGGAAGTGAGACACAGGGGAAGCCCATTTCCATCAGATGAGAAGGGCAGAGACAGCCCAGAAGAAGGTATCGGATGGGAAGTGCAGATCACAGTGTCCACGAGGAAACCATATCCTGGAAGGGGGCAGTTTGGGTAAGCATTCAAATGCATGTGTTTGTAGACAAGCAAACTCACCTCAGGGTTAGGTTTATTTTCAAACCAGTCACTGTGGCCTTACAGCATGCAAATATAACCTCACTATAATGCCTGCTCTCCCTCTAGAAGAAGAGCAGGAGAAGCCAGGAGAGGACTGCTCCTGGAGAGGCAGTGGTGCCCTCTGCCAAGCCCTGCCAGCCACCTGCAGCCCCCAGGGAACAGGGCCTGGAGTATGCAGCTCCTGTGCCTGTAAACTTCCACATCTGTATGCTGGAAGGGGAACAGTCATTCTTCCAGTGTTTTAGTAAGAGATTAAGAAAGAATTAGGATTTATATATGTTCAAAAGGAAGGGGCACAGTGCAGCAAGTCACAAGAAGTTGATTAAGTTAGCTTGATTGGCTCTGCCTAGAAAGACAGCAGTGAGTGTGAAGGTTTAGGAAAATAGCTGATAGCCTGTTACCATGATGAAGTGCAGCTTAACACTTCTTTTTATATTTTAGAGGACTAACAGATGAGGTCCCTATGGATTTTTTTCCCTATTACATAAAATGGCTATAGAAGCTGAACTATAATCCCTCACTAACTTACACATTAGCCCAGGGCAATAAAGATGTTTTTATTGGAGGCAGATTTCATGAAAAGTTGTTCAGTTTTATCTCTGAATACTGTACTGTGCTGAAGGCATTTAAGTGTCCTGTTGGGACACTCTGTCCTGGAAAGCAGTTAGTCTCAAAAGGACAGCAAGGTCATTGGAAAAGCTGTATTTTCTGCCAGAGGATCCTGCCCTTTCCTATCAGTTCATCTGCCACTTTTTTGTTTTGGCTGTGAGCAGAAGCCAAGCCACACTGTCAGACTGCAATCCCTACTTGCACTCTGATGGATGCAGACCCAGCACCAGACTAACATGGTTGAAGGGGAGGCCCTGGTCCTCTGGCCTGCTTCCTCCAGCTTTGCCAAGTTCTCCTTCCTCTCTTGCTGCCAGCAGTAAAGGATCCTGTGTCTCTGCAGCAAGGTTTCAAGTTTTCTTTTCAGTTCACACCTCTTACCTGGGCTATTCCCCAAACCAGCAGGCTGGTTTCCTGCCATAAGTTGCTACTTTTGCTGTCTTTTCTAGAAGCAGTTAAAACTTATAACTCAACTGCCATCATCTTAGCTTGATTTTTCATAGAACCATTTTCTCTAACCTTGGCAAATGCAGCAGTAGTTCAACCATCCCTTCCCCAACAGCTCTTGCTATCCAGGCTGCCTCCCTCTGCCCATGCCTCCTGGCTAATTCCCTTGATTTCACAGATAACACAACCCACTTGTTGTCTTTCACCCATCACTTGGTATCAGGCTGCAGCTATCTCTTGGCTCTCACTGTCTTTGCAGAAAGATTACATTTTCTGTCAAGACCTTCATGCCTTTTCCTCTTATTCCTTCATTTTCTTTCTCTTCAGCTGGTAGTGGCACCTCATAATTACCCGTAAACCTGACTTCTAGCTGTGATTCCGTGCTGCATATTTGTTTATGTGGCTTCTATGTTTGGAGGACTATTGGCAGTTCAGGGGTTGTCTGTCTCTCTTGGGTGTTCCCTGCTCCCCCCACAGACACTCCATCTTTCTTTTGGATTTTTTTTCATCCAGTTCCATTCTTATAGAAGCTCGAATACATGCAAAAGGTGTGAGGTATCCCCTCTCTCGAGCCAAACACTTTATAGTCTTTGCTAGTGGCTAACAGCATTAGAAATTTACTGCTACGTACATAATTAGAAATTTACTGCTACGTACACACAGCAGTGTATGGTCATAGCAGCAGTGCTACTTGGGCTTAGTCCCCTTCCAGTTGTATTCATATCAGCTGGCCTCTGTCTGCAAGGCAGATGAGGAGCTGGCATTAGTCGTTTCTTTCCATAAACTATTATGCAGAGAATAATCTCTGATTGATGAGGTCGTGCCCCACTACTTTACAAAGAAACACATGTGTCTTTCCTAGGTCTAAACATAAGGCCATACTTGGCAATCAGTCAGCAGTTTCTCATTGATTATGACTGGCAGGGATTCTTATTATGCTTATTTTTGCTTTTGTTTCCTTCATTTATCTAAATCTAGGAAATATTTCTATTTAATCTTCCAATCTATAAAAAGTACAGATTTCATCTTATAAGATGCTTTAAGAATGTATAATAAAAAGATGGTTTTCCCTTTACCTTGCACATTCCATTCATATTGTAATTTTTTGTTCAAGCTTAAGCAGTCCATGTTTCATTAAAAAACCCCACACTATTCATATTTCTTTCATCCCTTATAAGATGGTAAAAGCAATGTTGCTTTGATGAAATTTGGCAGGTAAGAGGATCTAGTTGAATCATCTCAAACCCCTGGAGTTTTGGGCCTCCAGCTATTATAGTAGAGCAGCTATGAGTATTCAGAAATTGGTCCTTTGTTTGCACTGCATTTCCAAGCCATCTGTAGCACACAAAAGCCACAGCTCTCTTTATAGTTCAGAATGAATATTTAAAAGTTCAGTTTTAGATTTTATTTGTAGCACTTCACATCTTTCTATCCCATCTGTCTTGTGTCTCAGAGCAGTTACATTGAACTTACTAGGCAATGGCAGTACTTGGTCTCAGAACCACAGGTAAACACTGGTTCCTTTCCATTTGGTATCAGAGTGTGTAGTGTGTGGTCAGGATCTGCACTGAACCCATATGTGTTTATTTATTCCCGTGCACTGAATTTTTATTTGATTATCAATAAGCAGCTGCAAATACCAGGTCATCCAGTCTGAAGCTTTCCTGCATGTTCCCATAGAGTGACAGAAAGAACAAGCAACTGCATGAGTGCTGCTGGCCCTGCATGGTGCAGCCTGGCACCGTGGTGTGGCTGGCTGCACCCACCCCAACCAGGGGAAGCTGTCCTGGGACCCATGTGCTGAGCCTCCATTTCCACAGTGGAGTGACACATGCTCTTGGGAAAAGGGAAGGCACGAGGATACAGCACAGTGAGAGGGGACTTGTGTCATCTGGTGTGGAGGAGGCTGTAGGGAAAAGGAGTTGGAACTGCTCACTTCAGATGGTGTCAGCATATGCATTTGTATATATTCATATATATGCTTCATGGAAAATTTAGCAAGAAGCAACAGAGCTTCTCTAAATTTCAGGAAAATAGCTCATTGTAGTAATTTACCCTGTTGGGGTATTATCATCAAGTTGTATGAGGTGCACTATTTTTATCTAAACCTTAGCTGCATCTGACAACAATGTGCAATTTTTTCCCCCTTTGTTGAACTAGATACCTGAAGCCACCTCTTTTGAGTCAGAGGTAGGAAAAGAGAAACAACCTATCTTTCAGAAAAAAATGATTCTCATGTACCTCTCGTTAAGTCATTCTTCAGCTTTTAAAAATTGATTATCCCTTGTTTTTATTTTGTGCCCTGTCCTGGGCATGGATGGGACACCCTGGTGGAATATTTTTTGGAGGTGTAAATGAATCATTGCCCTTAATGGAGTTTTTACTTTAATATTTTTTTAGTATAGAAGGATATAAATTTATGTGTGTATATATATGTGTGTGTGTACATACATGTGTATATGTACACATGTATGTATCACCATCCCTTTCTAGAAAAAGTGAGGGAAATATGTATATTAACATGTATCATGATGAAAAATTTTTCTATCTCAACGAGGTCTTAAATATAGCAAACACATTGCAATTCCCCATGAAAAATCTGTCCTAAGAGTTATTTTGTCTTCATATGAAATAGAATTAAAGTAAATGAATGAAGACTATGGTACCCTGAACTGAGGTCCTGGGATTAACTAAAACACAAAAGCTTGTAAAGCCAAAGTTGAGGTTCTTCAGTGTATATTGTATATTGCCATCTCATCAGATAAACTTAAGAGTAAGAATTACTCAGGTTATTTTACTGTCATTATTTAACAAAATTAAAAAGAATTGTTTTAGAACAAGCAATTCTGAAATATTTAATAATAACTGAAGATAGAAAGAAAGCTGTGTGCAAGTCTGACAGGCATATATTTTCATTGTTTCTCACTCAGGTCTTCCATGAGGCCAGATGCTTGCTTTTCCAAAGACCAGCACCTTATATAATATTTTAACTGAATTTCTCACTGATCTGTGAAGTTTTATATCACTTTAAAGAAAAAATGGAGCAATGAAGAAAGTAATTATTTTTCCTGAGTTGAGTAAATAATAGAAAATAAATGGTTGTTTCTGGTAGCAGTGCCTCCAACATGAAGGTCTGAACCTCCCTGGGAGTCACAGGATTGCTTCATGGCAGCATTCCCATGAGGATAAGGGGTGTTTTTGCAGTGGTGTGCCTCTTCCTAATGAAAGGCAGCCTTACCTTCTGCCTTTGCATTTCGTTACATGTTCCTAATATTTTTTTGCTTAGGCTTTAAAGTAATGAACTTCTCTTTTCCACAGAACTCTGTCATCTGCTAGTGCTCCCTGGAGAATAGATGGTCAAAAAGTGAACTGTTTTTCTGGCTGCATATCACATCCAATTCTGGAGTCCATGCACTGTCCACACAACCACTGCTGTTGCTTCAAACAAGCAGCCCAAAGTAGGTATGAGAATTTCACTTCAAATGTTGTTTTGGTTATTTATTATTTGGGGAACTTTTGTCTGTTATCACTTCAAGAGAGATTGACAAACGCAGACAAGTAAAATGATATAATGTGCTCAAAGCACTTTTTACTGCGAGCAGCTCAGCTCCCATGGCTTCAAGAGTGTTGTGGGGATGAGCAGGTGATCCATGCTAAGAACTTCTTGGGGCTGGCAAAGGACTGTGCTAGAGGTAAGGAAGGTATGATAAAGGCATTTATTGTACATTGTCTGTGGTGTATGTCTATTAGATACTAGATTTACAAGAGCTTCACCTTACTGTACTTTTGTATGGAAATAAGCTTTAATCTTCAGATTGCAAAATCTAAGATATAAAGAATTTAGAGGAAAGGTGAGAAAAAGAGAATAATTGAGCAGTTAGTTTCCTTTACTTCAGGAAATGAGTGGGACAAAAGGAAGAATTTATGGAGGATGAGAATGAAAGCTCCTCTGGCTGGATGGCCTGAGTTAGTTTGTTAAAGACAGAACTTGCAGAGTGTTGTTTGTTAACATGAGCTGGCCGCTGTTAGCAAGACATCAGTTTTTGCAAAACTTTTCAAGCAAGGGAAGTAGTCAAAAGAAAGAAAAAGTGTCACTATTTTCCTGGTAATAAAATTTCTAAGTAGAAAACATACTGGAGCCTCAGACCATGTCTTTTGAAGGAAACACACTTAATCCCAAACATAACAAAAAAGTCTTTCTCTGGGGAGCTCTGTACCCTTTAGTCTCCAGCTGATCTACCTCGCCCCATTGGAAAGGCCTGAGCTCCCTAGTGAGCAGTCAGGACTCTGGAAGCATCTGGCAGCCTTTGGTCTGACTAACACTTAAAAGTCTCTAGGGCTGCCTATAGTCTCAGGAATTTTTTTTTTTTTCATTTATTCTTTTATGAAACCTTTGTTCCTTCTACAGAGTTGTGTGGCTGTTCTATTGTAAATCTTTGTTCTATATGGTGTTTTTAATCCTTTTGCTTAGTGTGTGTAAAAAGCTGCAAATTTTCTGTGCTTTGCCTGTCTTTATCCTCAGCAGAGAGGTTCCTTCCACAGCAGTAAATCAGTGGGGTGGAATGACTGCTCTGCCTGGCTGCTGCCTGCCCATTTGTGCAGGTGTCCAGCCCTGTTCCACTTTTTCTGCTCTGTAGTGCATTTAAACATCAAGATGGGTCAGGTTCTAGTCCAGGATTTCTTAAAATGAGAACCTGGACTTGGGTACCAAAGTGGATTCAGAAACACTGAAACTTTGACTGGTCTCAAGAGAGCTTCTTCATGATTTAAATTTCACATGAGATTGTTTTTTAGGCATCTCAAGCATTGATTTAGGAACCTAGTTTTAGACACGTGGATTTTTTGGATCTGGCCCTGATGTTGTGTAGGTACATGGTCTTAGTCTGTCTAAGCAGAAGGATGTTGGGACAGGGTTTATCTCTTCCAAGCATACTCATGCTCCTCTCTCCTGCCTTGCACATCGGGAACACACAGACAATACAGTGTTTTGCACTGAGTTCATGCTGTCTGATGGCATAATCCAGCTGCTTCAGTGCAAATCAAAAAGATTTTAAAAATGTGCAGGTGTCAAGTGCTGACAGAACAAGCAATTAAAAATATAGGAATTGTATTCTAAGTGAATATCTAACCTGCATTTTTCAATTAATTCCATCTGTTTTGTCCTCCTCTTCAAAAAGCAAGACTTGTGGCTGCTGTGTGCCTGACTGGAGAAAGCCAGCACATCCCCAAGGGCTTTCTGAAATGTCGTCAAATAATTTTTCTTTTATCATGAGCTAGTGTAGCCTAAGGACCAGTTTCTTTAGGATAGGTAAGTATGAAATATTCAGTAAGGTTTTTAATTGTCAAATATATTCATATATGTAATATATAATGTCATTCAGTATCAAGAAGTGTTACCAATTAAGGTGAGAGATGAAAGACAATTGTCTTTAAATTCTGACCCTTAAGAGGCAGCTGCTTTTCCTGGCCAGTCATCAGCACCATGGTGCTTTGAGGGTGAATAGGGCTATGGAGGATGAGGCAGAACATATTTTTGCTCTTCCAGCAGCCTGGGCTTTCTCCCACAGAGGAGAGGGTGTCCCTACCTCCAGCTTGAGGAATCTGCTGCTGTGGAGGAGGGTGGGCAGGAGTGTGGATCCAGCTGGGCCATGGCTGCAGAATAGGGTAGAGCTCGAATGCTGTTTTTTCAGCACTTTGTCAGGCTGGCACATGCTCACTACTCTGACTGTGCAATTGCACTTTCACACTTGGTGTGGTCTGTGCTAAAGGCTGGAAGAGGAAAAGCTGAAATAGAGAGGGCAAGGGCCAGGATGAAAATTGTCACTCCAGAGTATTGGTGTCTCTGTTTTTTTTCCCCTGTAATTTGTGAATGGCTAGGTCAGGTCAGAAATGCCCTTCTGTGCAGCACAGCTGGAGCAACAGCCTGAGTCCTACTCTGTCTGGTGCTGCCAGCCTACATCTTATCCTTGTCCTCCATTAGAAAGTTCTGTAAGTCATCTCAAGATCAAGAGGACAAAAGGGTACATTTGAAGTTGCAGCATTAAGGGTCAAAATATCTAGAGGATTTTTTAAAAATTTTGGGGTTTATTCAATTTTTCCCTTCATAGCATGGTCAACATTTGGTGCCCCATAACTGATGTTTAAATGAATATTCATGTAAATTTTGTAAAAGAATAAATGGTAGACCATAGGAGGTTCATAGGCAGTGATTATGGTTAATGCTGAAAACAAGAATGTGCACCTCAAACCACATGTGTGATTTTTATAGATCAGTTTCTGAAGTTGCAGAGGAGGAGGATATTCAAATATTTACCTGTTTGTGTAAACCTGAGAGATTTTTAAACCACATGTTCACTGTACTTCCAGAATTCCATCAGGCTGCATGTATGTACTTCTTAGTCCTTAAAACGAGTAAGATGTCATTAAAACATTCATTGACACAGCCACTGTCTACGTTAGCAAGACCGTCAACATTACTAATTCAGCTCTTCCTGCATTTGCATGCAGCACCTCAACTACAAGGCTTTAATGCTGTTCTCTGTTTTGTTCTGCTGTCAGGTATTCAGCTCTGGTGTCTTCTTCACTGAAGAATTTCTGTATTACAGCTCTGAATACAATCTGTTTTGTATGCTCATGAACTAGCTCTAGGACTCAAACCTCCCCTATTTTATATTCTGCACTAGTTAATTTTTCATTTCTTTGGCACCTTGGTGAAAAGTAGTCAACACAGTTAACAATATACATTGTGCAACAATAAATATTTTATTTGCTATATAATCTGCACAATTCACAAGTTTGATTTTTCTCTGGGAATTTGAATAAATCTATAATTTTGAATATTTGGTGAAAACTCATTTTTTATATTATATTACAATATAATCACTGTAAGATGTATGATCTGGTTTTTAATGGGAGCTGTAGACATTACCTTTATTTTTTTTCCCTAACATTGCTAAACTCTAATAAAGCTAGTTTATAGGCAGAGTAGTTTGGAGCAAGAAATACAGAGGTTTCACCCTGGGAATAGTATATAATTCATATACTTGTAAATTACAGTGTATTCCTTGCACAAGATAGCATTAAGCAATGTCTTTTTTCAAATGTGTCTAAATACTTCTATATCTACTTTATATATGAATTTGTTGTACAGTTGTTTGATTTTGTTGTGTTTCTTGTTTATGCTTTTGAAACAAACAGATTATTTATGTAGTTTGTGGTTCCTATCCTTGTCTTAAGCCCATTGTAATTAAGGAAAAATTCTGTTCTTTTCTACCGCAGTATTTCCCCTCTATATGCAGAAGTTTGTATTTCTGTTCATGTTTTCATAGACAGGAATGTAGGGATGAAGACTGGTTTCTTTATATATTAATAGATTAAGCTTTTATTTTTGCACACACCTAGAAACTGTACTTGATTCAGGAGACAAAAAGATAAATTACTCTGTATGCAGGGTATTGAACTCCTATCACTATATTGTGATATATTAATTCTTTTTTAATGCATTCATCCTCACTGTGTACCTATGAGATAGGCACTCTAAGTTGTAGTTATCTCAGAGATGGGGGATTAAGCCACAAAAACCCCTAGCAACTTGACTAAGGCTGCAGAGTGTGTTTGTAGCAAAATAGACAGTGATCACAGCCCTGAGTGGTGATGTTAAGTATGGGATCACTCCCCTTCTGTTCCAAGGTTTCAGCTCTTGCCTCAGAAGCTATGCTTTCATTCTGTTTGAATAAAATTCCATTTGAAATAAACCAGTAGTTCTAAATGAAAGTATCATAGTCTGCAAGCCAAGCAAGGGATTTTAAATACCATTTTACTGGGAATGTAATTCCCCATCATTTTCCCCTGTGACTTTTGTGTTTTTGGAGCTATTGACCAAGTCTCTTGATGGGGCACAGCAACACTGGTGCCTATTTGAATATAAACAAGATTATGACAAGGAGATGGAGCAGCTGATTATTGTGGAAGGGTTTTAAGCACACAGGGAGAAAATTATTTTCATGTCCTCCAAAGGATGAGTGAAAAAAAGAGAAAATGAACAATGCCTATCAGAGCAAAGTTACTCAGCATAGCTGGCTGCATTTAGGATAGTGAATACTTTCCAGAGAGGAGAAATGAAAGCTCAGGTGCTCAAACAGTTTGAAATGAGACTGGCAAATGTGTTCAGAAAACAATCTGTGATTAAAGAGTGTCTGTTCTGATTATAATATGTGTTACTGTGAAAGAAACTCATATTTGGTAATGCATTTGTTCCAAAACTGGTAACCTAAATATTGATGAATATTTGCAAAATTGTGCAGTAGGTGCTCAGCTCAAGGTTTAGAATTCCCTCAGGTAACAGGAGCTATCAGTTGTTTTTCCCAGGTGAAGATAAATGTGTTTGCTGTTGACAAAATAGTTGTCTTTATTCTCATAATGGAGGACTTTCATACTGCTTCTTTTAAATGTCATCCACTTTCCCAATGTCTTTCTTTTCCACCTTATCTGCTTACAAAAACTCAGGATGAAGTAATCTTACTGAACATAAACAGTTGTTGAAGTTTCATTAACCTTGTCTTGCCTGTTTGTGTGCACTTAGTGACTGGAAGATCTTTAGAACCACTTTAAAAGTGATTGTTGTTCTGACAATACCCTCCACCAGGCTTGCTGTCCTGCCACTGAACTGGATGGGATGTGCACAGGACACTGTCTTGTGTTTAGCTGGGAACAGTAAGCCAAGATGGAGGAATTCAACCATCTTCCTACACTAAGTAGTGCAATTTCTTTGCTTTTAGACCTATGGATCTTTGTGTAAAACTCCTTCTGCATTTTCCTCTTTCTTTACTCTCTGACTTTCCCGTCTCTAATCATCCTTTCCCAGTTCTTCCCATTCCTTGTTAAAGATATGGCTGTCACTGAGCTGCCCCTTGCTTATCATCAGCAAACCCACCTTTCAGAAAGATCCACCTTTTTGGCATGTCTGAAGTCAGTAAGATTTAGCCTTGTCATCCTTTATGAGAGTCCCATCATTGACTATAACCCCATGGTTGACTGCTGTGTTATGCAGAACTAGGCAGGCTGCAAGGATGTCAAATGTGGTATTGAGTCTGTGCTTTGACAATTGGAAAAGACACTGAGAATGAGATTTCACAATCCCAGAAGACCCTTAAGTGATCAATGAATTCTGAGTAAGTGAACTTCTGCTGGTATAAGGGCAAAATCAAATTAGATCCATCAGCTGTTTCTGTCCTGGATAGCCACTGTCACCTAGAAATTATACAGTAAAAAAGTAACTAAATCTGAAGTATGAGACAAGGGATCAATGATGTGTTAGAATAAATGCAATGCAGCAGTAAATCAAGCACCTAAAATACAAACCATAATCTAAAAATGTTGCCAAGGAAAAGGCATTTTCTGTTTTCAAAAATCATGAAAATTAGGACTGAACAGACTGGGGAATAAATCCTGTTCAAAGTTCACTTAGCAAACTAGTGATGTTATGAGACTGAGCTTTGATACACTCGTACAATACAGGCTCATCACATTACAAGTTGGCATTCTGATGTGAAAACGCTTGTCTCATTATTAATAATTGACAGAGCACATGATGTTATTCACTACAGGAGCCTATTAACTGAGCATTGGCAGCAGGATATAGTTGCAGGGAGAGCCTTAAATGTAAAATAAAGGGTATTAACTAATCCTTGTCATTTTCATTCAGCTCTAAGGACAGTGGTGACCTGCCCTAAGGGGAGTATATCGCTGTGGTCAGTCTGGAGAACACCTTCTCAAAGGTTGTACCATACCCTGAGGCTCCTCAAGGGTCCAATATTCTGCATTTAAGGAGGGAATCAGTGTTGAAGTGGGCCCAGTGACTACAACTAGTGTTTAATTTCTGTGAAGTGCTGCAGAGGACATCCCCTAAACAGCAAAACTACTTGTGCTTGGCTATATGCCTGTTCTATGGTGTTCAACACTTTCTTCCCTCTCTGCCTGACACGTCAGTGAATCTTGGTCATTGAAAGAGGCAGCTGAGTAGGATCTGGTGTTAACTATGGCTTGAGAAAGTTGAAGTCATAATTCAGCATTCAGATCTGAGTTAACAGCTTCACATCATAAATTATTATGCGGAGAGCTAAGAACTAGAAAATTATTTTTTTCGTTTGTTTGTTTTCTTCCCCTAGGAGAAAGAAATTATATTCACAACTTATAGCTCTAAGGTTCTTAATTGGTTTACAATCAATCTGCAATTGTTCTTGGTTCTTCAGGGACAAGAAAGCCTAAAATATCCCATTTTATCATTAAAATTATCAGATTTATAGAACCAGTATTTTGTAATCAGTGTAGTCTGTTCTCCCAAGTGGCAGGCAATATTGATGACATGTCTGCAAAAGGTGAGTTAGACAGATCAAGCTGCTGAACAGCAGCAAGGGTACTGATATTGGTGAAACAGAGTTCTGTGCTGGAAGGGAGCTTGAAAAGGGATTTTCATCTGGGGAGAGGAAGGGAAATGGGTTTTTTTCTCATTCATGTTAATCTTACTTATAAACGGCTAACTTCATGTCAGTTGAGTTACAAGATGAAGTTTTTTCCTAATAATAAAGCAGCAAGAGACTTGTAGATATACTGAGTTACAGCATCTCTTGCATCTCCTTATGATGTAGTAAATGGTCCCTAGATACTATAGTATATTCAGACCAAACCTACTCTTCACTTCTGTTCTTAATTAGCAACAAAAGATAGATAATTTTGCTGTCATTGCAGCACAATAACAACCAGGGCACAGCAATGACCAATGAGCCTTGCCCTAAATCCTGAAGCAATAAATGTTCAAACAAACAAAAAAAAAAAATCCCCCTCCCCAAATTTGATTAATTAACTGGAGATGAATGATTTGGCTATCAGTCTGTCAGTGCCATGCAATGAAAATAAAATCAGTGGCAGTGCCTTGTGTAGTGCCTCGTAGTATCTAGTCTTTAACATTAGCACTGAAGCTCCAAGTCTAGCCTGCTCCCCACCCCCATTCATTAGCTTTCTAAATCCTCCTGTCTTTGTGGAATCACTGCAGCAAGTTGAAAATGATATATGTAATGAAAACCCTGTCTGCCTAGTGCAGAGAGGGTGGAGAAAAAGACTTTGCTTAGCAGCCACTGCTGTGCTGATTCCAGCAACGATTAGTGCAGACTTTGTTAGAGAAGCTCACCAAGAGCAGAATATTAAGGCACAAAAGGGAAACTCATTGTTTCTAAAGATTTGTGTCTGCCTGGCTGGTTTTGTTTCCTTTTTGAGTGCTATGACCAAATGCACGTAGAGACTTCAGTGGGAAAGAAATACAGATGCCTTTGAGGCTTTGTTATAATTTGAGGCTATTTTCAATACTATGCTATAAATACAATGTTATCATTTCAGTACAGGTACCTGACGAGCAAGAAATCATTCAGTTTCTGCTTCAAGTGCAGGCAGAGGGAATGGCACTGCATCATAGTGCAGTCCAGTTCAATCCAGTAAATGACTGGTATGGGGAAAAAAACAACAGATACATGTTTGAGTTTTCATGAACTGTGTGCAAACAACAATATGTTTGTTATTAAAAAAAAAAGTTTTCATACTCTTTTGGAAGACATGCAAAGGATTTGATTTTCAGAAGCATTGGATTTCACACTGCTGATCTAAGTCAATGACAGTGTGGGTGTTCAGCATCTCTGATGCCAAGCTATAATTGATATAACTTACCTGATAAGTCACTGTAAGAAACCTGGATGTTTAATTATCTGATGCATAACAGGAGACTCAAGCACATTCTGCCTCATAATGTGAAACAAAATCTGTCTCATAACTACACAACAGTGGCTGTTTTCTTGGTGGAAATGTAAATTTATTATAGTCCAGATGTAGCATAGCCTAATGGGCCAGCAATGCAGCTTTAGGGCTTCCAGTTCTGTGGCCATCCTTTTGGTTTCAATGAATCTGCATGCAAGCTGTTGTGGTTTGGGCACAGAAGGCTTTGAGATATTTGCATTCACACAACCACATTTTTCCTTCAGGTATCTGGACAAATTTTCATCTTTTTCTGAAGCTCTTTGGTGTCATAGACTGCAGAATACATCTTGGAGCCAGATGCTGTTCTTGACTGCTGGACTTTATAGTCAGATTGTGTTGTTAAAGATGCTTTTTAATTGACTTGGTATTTATCCCACACAGAGCATATAATCCAACTGTTGTTTGTATCCTGGTTTACCTTGAGGTGCCCAGAGATAAAAGCTTGTTTAATAACCAACATGCTGGAAACTTGTATTATGAAAAATTCCTTCTTGCCCTGAAGAGTTTTATAATTTTCAACTAATGTGATGTGAAAAACAGGAGGAAGGAAAATGGATAGCATGGAGAAGTGAAATGAGTTGCCCAAGTTCTGTCAGCTGGTTTCCAGCTTGTAATCCAGTCCCTGAGCAATGAATCACACTGCTTACCAAAGGCCAATTTGTGAAGGAATGAGCTCCTACTGGGAAGCAACAGGCTAGTACATGCCTATTGACTTCCCTGCCAGATCCTCCGTGTCTTGGCTTTGTGCTGTGCTTTACTACCCAGCACAGTGTCCAAAAATGTTCACAGCATAGCTCAGAGGTAGCAACAGACTTGGAAAAAGCCACAGATGACCCTTTTCTCTGTGTGTGTGTGTATTCTGGATGCATGCATAAAACTCCTCAGGATGGCAGAATATTACAAACAATTACAACTACATTTGATTAATGTCTTGTCTCAAAATCCACTTTGAAAAAAAGCCTCAGGTATTAAAATGATAGACATGTAGTGCTAATCAAAATGATGCATATTTTTAGGATACAAGAAGTGTGGGCTAGCAGCTCTCAGCCTAGAAGTGCTTGCTTTTTCTTGTAATCTAAGATACACATTTACTTCTGCAATCCTAGCATCAGACTTCCTGAACCGTTTGGGCTTCTGTTAGAGTTGCTCAGACATGGTCAGATATTACTGACTATCAGGTGGCTTCTTCTTTTGAATTGAGAAAATATGGTGATATTCTTACTTCCGAGTTCTATGTCTTTTGAGCTATTGTGATGCTTAATAGAGATTCCTTTGAAAAGTTTCATTCTTGTTAAGTTTGATTTCTTTTATAATTCCTTCATTGCATATATTACTGATTTTTTTTTGAGTGAAAACATCAAAAATGTGTTTATGCCAAATGCTCTCAAGTTATGAGTCTTGTGTTCTGTCGGCTGTAGGATGTGCTGCTCTGTTGTCTTTTACCTTTGTCCCCTGAAGATTTTATTTAAAATTAGCCAGAGAGAAGCAGAAGACAGCCTAACAAAAGGTCTTGTACTGTGTCCTCTCCTCCATGCCTGAGCCCCTTGCAGCAAAACTCCTTTGCTTTATCTTTTGATTTGCACCAATCTACCTTCAGAATTTTTCAAACATTGCAGTGCATTAAACACTACAGCAGATGGTGCTTTTTGACGATGCCTTTCTACATGAAGCAACATTTTGTAGTGTATGCCGCATTATCAAAAAATCAAACATGTAATTATGCAAATATGTATGCCTTTATAATAATCAAGTTTTATTGTAAATGGTTGATGCACATCAATTTGATCCTGTAGTGCTGCTTTAAGTGCAGTTTAAGTGGCTTTTCAGTGTACCCAGAGGCAACACAAATGCATCTCTGGAATATTAATAAAATTCTGAATCTTTGAGACACCAACTGGTTCAGCATTGCTTATACTGATTGAAACTAAATGCTAATCCTTTCCTTTATTTAAAAAAAAGTCTCCTTTGTTATTTAAAACACTGATATTAGTGCGATATAAAGGGCCATTTTATTTTAAATTGTATTGTAATGTAGTTGTTAAAATAATGTCTAATCATACTATATTCAGATTCCACAATGTAAATTTGATGAGCCAAGAATCCAATCATTTTACAGCCATGAAAACAGAGACGTATGTTAATATGTCCAGTTGTTCTAATTCTGTAAATTTATTAAGGAAATATCTGGTTTTAGATTTTAATCCTGAAGGCTTCCAAGTAGCTGATTCCTGAATGCTCACTCAGAGATGGCTTTGCTTGTGAAATGTAATAAGCTAGATTCTTGTGGGGAAAAAAATCAGGAAGGATTTTGACATCCATAATGAAGTGTAAACTTTATTACTGATCTGATCCTGCCTTTTATACATTGGTTAACTTGGTTGGTCTAATGACAGCCATCTCTCTGAATGCACACATACACATTCTGCTGTGTTTGAATCAGCAGACGGGCTGTGGCTACAGATAAACCAAGACTGTAAATTATGTTTTGCCTGTTTGTTCCTCCTGTTCTGAAAGCAGGGCACGAAAGGAGCAGATTGCATTGTTCACAGGGAGAAGGCAGTAGCTATACCGTGTCCCCCTTACCAGTTCCAATAGGTTGGATATTTATTTTTTGGGTTTGCTGTAAACAAAGGTTCTGTTAACCTGAAGGCAGATTGAGAAGGCAAAGGAATGAATATGCTTCCATTCTTTTGCTGCCTGGACTTTGCTCAAAACTAATTTCCTATAAACATAATGAAGCTTAATAGGTTGAGCTTTCACTCTGTAAAATTTTTGCCTTCCTTTTGGACCTCTGTTTCCAGTTTACCTTCCTCACCATCTCTCTGCCCTGCTATTTTTGTTTAATGCAGTTGGTTATTGTTTCTCTGCCCTTTGTCCTTCCTCTGCCTCCTTCAATGGTGTTTTTTGGTTCCTTTATGTGCTTTTTTGTTACCCCCCTTCACTTTTTCCCCTCACAGATTTTGCCTCCTCTGTCAGCCTTCTGCTCCTCAGATTTTTTCCAAATGTTTCTCTCAGTTTCCCCATTTGGTTCCTTAGTCCCTTCACAAATGTGTATTTCCTAGCTCCCATTCTGCTTTCCACATTCCCCTTCCAGGTTTTACTCTGTCTGATTTCTGTGTTTATCTTTTTTATTTTGTGCCTGCTTTTCTCAATTCAGATTGGTTTAAAATATTGCAGGAAAAGCTGCTCTTGAGAAATTTCATCCAGATTGTTCTAAGAGCAGCTGCTATCCTGGCACTTGCAATACTGAATCAAACCTGAGCCTAGGGGATAGGAGGTCCTTAAAGGATCAAAGCTCACCTTCAGAATGCTACCCAAAATATTGGCAAGCAGAACATGAATATAAACCCACAGCTGAGAGTAGCTGAAACCTCTTCCCACAGTTTTGACATGATCTGGTGTTTTAAGGGTGGTGTTTGGTTTTGGCGTTTAATTTTTCTTTTCCTTCTGAAACAAGGATTTTTTTCTCTCCTTATTTAGCATTCTTGAAACTCCAAAGCAGGGAAGAGACATCATGCGTTTTGAGAAGGCCCTAGGACCCCCAAAGTTTTCAGTGCATTTTTACTTTTTTGCTTAATATATAAACTCATTTAAATACTAAGTTTTAAAAAGCTATTTCAAGAAAGTTCTGAGTCAATAAACTTTCTGCTCTTACTGAGACAGGAGGTTACTTCAAGTAATCAGAGATGCTGAAAAACAACTGAACAGTTTTTCTGAACTGATAAAGCTCTCCAGGAACTTCACATTAATAGAAACATTTTCATAAAATCATGGAATAGAAATATATAAAGGAAAAAATTGGTAAAGTAAATTACTCCTGCTTTCAGGATTTGGGAATAAGTTCTTATGTATGCAAATATGAAGATAAAATTTATTAGCAACACAATGAAAATTGCTGACTTCTCTTTTTTATTTCTTAGCTGCAAATACTGAACTTGGTTTCTTTTTAATACTATATTTTATCTCATTATCCTAGATTACATTAATGATAAAGTTTTATCTCATTATCTTAAATTACATTAATGATAAAGTTACTTGCTTTTTAAAAAGTACCCTTTTAAATATAAATTCTGTATTTCTGTATTCTGTTTCTGTAGCACTAAACAGAAGCTGCCTGAGTTAACTTATTTAATTATTCACAGAAGAAGCCACCCAGATTCCTGAAGTTCAATAAGCAAATGGTTTTTATCAGTTTCATAAATCTATTTGTATGTGAAAAATCTATAAGTACTATTACCTTTTCATTGCATTTAGTATTCAGAAACCAAACAATACCCTGTTCTGCTTCTGATTTTTATTTCAGTTGTGTGGCATTTCAAGCTTAATTTAAACACTATAATAACAAAGTCTATGTCTAATGCCTTGATTTCATTTGTAAAGCCACCTAGACAACCACACACTTCAGTAGGTTTTTTCTTAATAGTTACATGTCAGAAATGCTTTAGACATACTTTACCTGCATTTTATGTGGGGCAAAGCCTTGAATAAAAGATTATAGTATTTGAATGTGTTTTTGCACAAAAAAATTACAAAAAAATCTGAAAAAAAATTCTTAATAGGGTAAAGCTTCATATATATGGACTTTAAAAGTATGAAATGATAGGAAACATTCTGTCTTAACAAAAAAAAAAAACCACCACAAAACCAAAAAAAAAACCAAACAAAAAACCCCACAACCACCAAACAAAAAAAAAAAAGAAAAAACCCCACAAAAAACACACCAAAAAACCAAACCACATTGAAACTCATGGTCCATTAACACAGTATTTCATAGGTTGTTTGTCTTTCCAGGCTGCAACAGTCACGTAACAGTGAATAAACCGTGAATAAAATACAGCTCAGCGATTGCGTGGTGTTTGGGGTTTTGTTCTATATATGCAAACATCTGATTGCTGGTGTGGCTATGGCAATCTGGTACAAATCCCCATGCAAGCACAGAAGCGTGGTCCAGGCACAAGGGTTTTCACTTCTGGCTTACATGCAATGGTGTATAGGTTGCCCATATCTCTTAATTTACTTTATCCTCTATTCTGACTACTCTGGTGGTTTGTATTAGACTGCAATTAAATCTTAGTTACAGATATTTAAAAGAGTGTGAACAAAGTTTTAATGGGCTCTGGTGGAGCCAAACCCCTTAAAAGCTTTAAACAGCTTAGCAGCCACCTTTCTGTGCTTTGCTCAGTGGAAAGGCAGCTCATCACTTTTCAGTGAGGGTGCCTGGTATCTCCACAGCAAGTATTCCTCAATGCTTCAGTTGCTGAATTCCTCACAAGACCTTCAGATGAACATTCTCATAATTATTTCTTCTGGTCTGTTGAAGTGCTTTAACTCTGACCATTTATGATTCTATGTAGTCTTTTGAGGATAACTTATCTGAATTCAAACCCTAAGATGTGTCAGTGTAGGTGTTTTTAATAGAAGGTGGATGTCTTAGTGACTGCATTGAAAATAAATATATTATTAAAATGCTCTTTAGAGGAAAAAAAGTAAAGAGAGATGTTGTTTATGTTTCATTTTTTAATGATCCTAGTAAATCCCACTCTTTGCCATTTCACTGTTCTTTCAAATTTCTCCACAGAGAAATTTAAGTGTTAAATTTAAGAGATTAAAATTAAGAAAAGTATTCTTTTTCCATGGAGAAACTGAAGTGCAGGAATATATTCTTTTGTACTGATTAATTTTATTCTAATTTTTTATACATTGCTTACAGGTGCAGTGAAAAAAGAGTGAAATGCTCTCTATGGAACTCTAATAAAACCACATTTTTCTCAGCTTGTGGTACACTCATGTGCCAGGGGAAGCCCAAGTGCCCTCCCTGCAGCCCGGTGTAAAGGTTTGGAGCCCTGATGTCAGCCCCAGGAGGGAAAGCTGTCCCTGCAAGGCACACACAGGCTGAGCACGTCTATTCCTGATTGCAGAAGCTCCAGCTTGGCTCAGCCACCTGCAGCCTGGGCAGAAGGATTTCTCCTTTTCCCAGACTTCAGAAGAGAGTCAGCAACCATCAGGTGGCATGACAAAGGTGATGGCACTCTCTGGATTGAAAAAAAGGCACAGAGAATACCTTTTGTGAACACTTTATGTTGTTGGGCTTTCCCCTCCTTTCCACATGAAGAGGTAATAGAGGACTGTGTCTTCTGTTGGGTTTATGGGAGTAGTTGCAGCCACTCCACACACCTCAACTTACAAGGAAATGAGTAAATCGAAGTTATAGGAACTAGTGAAATGGTCCTGAAATAAAATCTGCTCCAGGCTGTATTCAAGAATAGGTGGGTTTGGTAGGACATTAATCCTGCAATTTCCGTGTGGGAATAAATTTCTGAGACCTGTGAAGCTCTGCTGAGAGCCCTGAAACTTGCAATGGCATGCTGCCCACAGGAAGAAAACTAGCAGTTTTTCTTTAACTGCAATTAGAACAGTGCTTCTTGGGAATTGTTTAATTAAACAGTATTTCAAAAGAAAATCCTTGAAACCAAACTTTCTCCCAACTGCATCCGAGAAGTGCCAGCTGCCTGGTGGCCTGTGTTTGGCTAGTGGTGTAACCCAGGCACAGTTGCTCCATTCACAAGGATGTCTCTGCAGTGGGGAGCCTGGCTATGAGGGACAGGTCCATCTCACTTTTGGTGGAAAGCTTCAAAAATCTGACTTCTCTATATATCTCTGGAAGTACTGAAATTTCTTGTTGAACAGAATTCATGTTTTCAGACTAGTCCTGTGCTTTATATCTGTATTTTCTTCTGAAACTAAAATTCAGATGAAATTTCTAAACATGTTTGTTGCTATATTCTTTAAAAAGAAGTAGGTTGAATTTCAGGGACATTTCCGCTGCTACTTTGTTCAAGAAGGATTTATGCTTCTGAAAAGTAATCTTAAAAGAGTTCTTTAGCAGACTCTTACTTCGCATCTTTGGGTTTTAACTTTGAATTTAGCAGGAGAAGGTTTTTTGTCCTGCTTCCAAGCAAAATGAGACCTGTGTGTCTGAGCTGCTTTTCTTTGCTCCTCTTTTTCAGTGCCTTCCATCAAATAATTGCCGAGCCAGTTGATCAATTTCAATCAAGTGGGACAGAAGGAGAGAGCTGTGAGTCATGGAGTTAAGGAGGAAAACAGGTTCTTCAGTATGTCCAAGGGTCCTGGATGAGTGCTTCTACCAGGGAAAGGGACCACAAAGCCAGGAGCCATCCACCATAGACTTTGCAGCAGCCTCAGCAGAGGCTGTTACCTGCCCCAGTGGAGGGGTTCATGAAGGATCCTTTGGGAACTGGCGCCTCAAGGACACTACCAATGGCACAATGAGGTCTTTGTCAGTGAGATATTGCTCAGGTGCAACTTGTTATCTTGTGCTTGGGTCTCTGCCATGCAATATACTTTACATGAGGCCCAAAGAATACACCTATCTTGGGGTGGCTAGGTTAGCCAGAACTGACAATTAAATGTTAAATAATTAAATTGTTTTAGCTATTAATTGTAAGTGAATGTTGGTTTTAATTGCACTTTAATAATGCCATGCCCTTTATAACCAAAATTAATGTTTTCTGTCTCTCTGTTTTTGAAGTACATGTCAGTTTAATTAAACTATTAATGGTAGACAGATTTTAAGTACTTTATATTCTTCATTAAATTGTATCTGTTCAACAAGCATAAACAGGAAAATAGACTCAGAAGCAGATTCATGTTCTGCCTGATAAATCATTCATCATCAGATAAGATGATGAGGCATGCTTGTGTTTCTGTAGGCTCACAATGGTAAACAAATCCACTTTTGTATTGTAATGTTTATTGAGTTCATAGAAAAATAAACAAGACTGTTCACTTTTCATATCAGCAACAGGCCTGAAAGCTGCTGCTTGCATTTATGACTGGTCAGTCAAGCTATATCTTGATGCTCTGAGGGTCAGTCTTAGTTCATTTTGTCTAGAGTGCTTGTTAGCAGAGCATTTCTCTGGTCTAAGATATAGTTCTTTCAGGGCCATTCAACTGCAGTAATGATGAATATTTCTACTGTTCCTGCTGTGTTACCCAATTGTGCCTGGAAAGAATTAAAATAGCTTTTGATTTGGCAGAAATGATATATTTATAATGCAAATGTTGAGTAAGTCTCAATCCTTGTAGGACTGCAGGAAGGTTGATGGAAACAATTTTTTGAAGACTGTGAAAGGCCAATTATGGCAAGGTCAATTCTTCCCTATTGGTAAAGTCTGCAAATCCTAGTGGGCTGTTAATGGGGTAACAGGCAGAAATTAAGAAACACTGCAGCAACTGCTTGTGATACATTCCTGTGCATATTATACAGGCAGACAAAGATGTAACTGGTTATAATAGAGACAACAAACGTCCTTCCTTTGTGTGGCAGATCAATCAATAGCCAGGCATGTGATCTTGTTCACTATTATGTTAGTAATGAAACCTTCTTGTGATGTGACAACTGTGGAATAACATTTGGTCACAAAGCTGGTGTTAACAAGCACAACTGGCACTCTGGTAATTAGACTGATTCCTGGTCTACTTTCACAGATTGTCGATAAATGCAGTAAACAACAGGCTGCTTTCTCTCAGAAGAAGTTATATGAAGTTGTCATCCATTTGACGGTATGTACTGTATTCTCCTTCATCTTTTAGCAGGTTCTGCCAAGGTAGGGATATGCATATATTTGGCTATAAAATAATGTTTCACAATAGAAACTTTACGTGCATTGTTAAACAATCACCTAGTTAACCTCAACCTTTTTTTTTCTCTAGGGAAGAAAGCTAATTTCTCGGTTACAGGTAGGCAGTTAAATGGAGATGTACTTCCTTAAATTTTCAATGTTCTCTCCTCTGATACAGCTGTGTCTGCTGTGGGCAGCCATTTATATTGTTTAAGGATAAACTGAAATCTTAAAAGCCATAGATTACCCTTGATTTAAAGGCCAAGAATATAGATCATATACAATCGTAGTATAATTTGTTACATTAAACAAAATAACTCCATTCAGCCACGGATGTGCTAGCTATCTCTTTCATCACCAGTTTAGGGTTGTTATGTCAAGACTCATTTGCTGTTTTGCTCTTTCCACAGACCTGCAGCAGTGGAAAGGTGATCTATAGTTTGGTCCTTTCACCCTCAGTGGCAGAGTAAGAAGGAATGAGAGCGCCTTCCCTAGGCCCCCACCTCCTTTAAGCCCACAGCCTTGCTCTGCACATGGGAAAATGTGTGACCACTTCCAAAGCAGAAGAATTGAATCAACTAAGGTATGTCTTGCAGGCTGTTCACTTTATTTTGCATGAGCTACGTGGCCAAGCTTAAGCTGGAGGCACTGTACACCAGCAAGGGTTTCTACGCTTGTTCTTCTTTCACAGGGTGCAGAAACTGGAAGCAGTGCATAGGGGATGACGAGTAGTGGCAATGCCGTGGCACGTTTGGGCACTGGTGCTACATGGCCCTTTGATCAAGTCTGCGAGGTCCAGCTCCATCCTGATTTCAAGGGTCCTTACTGGTTTAATTTGACCAAGGAGGGTTTCTTTCTTGTGCTGGGCCATGTTTTGACAGCTTGCTGCAACTAAATTCACTCTGAAACATCAAGAGAATAGTGAGCATCTCTTCATGTTGGGACCTTGTCACTGCCTACCTGGAAAACAAGTGGAGGGTAATAATCAATGGGCCATACCAGGCTGCGAAAGTTCTGGGTGATGTCTCTTGCACGGCCCCAGAGAGGCAATGCAACTCCCTGTGGGTTGGGTCTGGTCTGTGCATTGGGTCGTCCATTCCCCCGAAATGGGAGTCCATGACTGCTGCCTTTCTTTTTTTCTTCATGGAGGAAGTTTTGATGCAGGGGGTAGGCTGCCCAGCCCTAGGTGACACCTCCCTCTTGGAAGAACCTTCATCAATGTACACATTTCCCTGGTCCTCATTTTGCTGGTTCTCAGATTCCAAGGCCTCATACCTATTTTATAAGGACACCTGGGAAGGTGAGGTAAGTCAAGGGGGGAATTACCCCCCCACACCCCAAGCAGAAACCCATTTCCACTCCACGCAGTCCTTCCTTGGTTGGGAAGGCATTACAGGAGAGCTAGGTCTGACCTCCTCCTGAAAGCAGGGTCAGCCATGGGGCCAGACCAAGATGCTCAGAATTTTGTCTGGTTTGCTCTAGTGAACCTTCAAGAGTGAAGATGACTCAGCCTCCCTGGGACGCTGCTTCACTGTTGTTCTCCTACCCAGAAATCACACTTAAGGTAAAAATGTGTGTTTTCAATTGTTTCTCCAGTTTCAACATGATTTTGTTCGGACTCAGTGCTTCCCACTTCACGTGGATTTCTATGGCTAAGCCTCACATCTATTCATAAAAGACTCAAATCTGCCTCTCATGCAGAACTGAGATTACATTGACCTGTCAGTGGGAGTCCATAAGCAATGAATATTTTTTTGCTGCAGGAAGTCAGAAAATAAAGCCTTAGCTTCTAGAAGAGACCAAGTTCAAGCACCACTAGCTGCAGTAGGTAACAAGAACATTTGTGTCATTTAAAAAAGAGTCGGTTGGCCAAGAGCATGTAGAAAGCATTACACGTTTGGAGAAAAAACTTCTGCACTTGGGAGGTAACTGAAGAAACAAGACAAGATGTTTTGCCATTTGTATCATTTAAGCTCTGCTGTTTTGAGAAGGTTTTACCACAGATTAGTTTGTCAAATGATGACAATGGAGAGTGATTCCAGTACATGGCTGGAAAATCTTGGCCGTGGCTGTACTATTCAGATCTTGTTGATGCACTGTCTGTAGAAAAGGTTTTTGTCAGAAAAAGCAGTGTTCTCCCTCCTTAGGAATATATTTCACATTCTAATGTGATTTCTTTGGTAAGATTGAATAAATTCTAGTTTACAAGTTTAGATTTGATTTCTGAAGAAATGTAAGGAACAGAGTACAGCTAAGTGACAGAGAAGATGCCTTGGCATTTTGTGTTTATTTGCTATTAGTTACTTCCATATTAAATTGTTCCATTTACAAGCTAGAATAATTTTTTTCCTAAGTGCCTGCTGCTCCATCTAGTTGTGGAAAATGAAGCTCAGTTGTTTATGACCTGTGCTGTATTTCATCACTAACCTTCACCAAATGTACAAGTTCTAGAATGAGAACAAAGCTTCACCGGTGGTAGCA
This sequence comes from Prinia subflava, assembly GCF_021018805.1. Taxonomy (NCBI): domain Eukaryota; kingdom Metazoa; phylum Chordata; class Aves; order Passeriformes; family Cisticolidae; genus Prinia; species Prinia subflava. The sequence goes on from NC_086256.1 coordinate 17,565,887, forward strand.
CAGCGTGAGGCAAAGTATAATGCATATTACTGTGGTGCACCTGTGCTGGCTTTCCCTTGCTTATTGGGATAAAAAGTGCGCTTTATTAGCAGGCAAATAGGCAAAGCTTAAGAGGCCAATCTTCTCTGCTTGGCATATGGGGCTCCCATTAACATTAGTGAGTAAAATGGATATATTTTGACAAGAGAGCAGATACTTAAGGGAACAGATAAGTGAAGAAACAAGATGATACTTTCATAGTCACTTTTCTGACCAAAACTGAATGTTTTGAGTCTCTAAATATAAAGATTGCATGATGTATTTTTATTACTTGACAACTGTCAAAAACCTACTGAAGAAACCAGGTCTAAACTTTACCTTTGAGAGAACAAAGTGCCAGCTTCTCCCCAGCCTGTGCTTAGGCCTGTCCTCAGTAAAACACCTCTTTGACACCTTTCCCACACTCATAACAGTTATCTTCTTTTTTTTGCTCTTTCCCGTGGAAATTATTAATTAAAAATTCTTTAAGAAGAAAGCTTTGTCACTATCTAGATATCTCAGATTTTTTTTTAACCTTTTGAAGGCTGTAGATGCATGGAAGAAGGTGGTGGGAGAAGGATGAAGATCACAGATTTTCCTCTGGTGATGCACAGAGGTGGTGTGGCTCTGTGATCTGCAGCAGCCTTTTGTGTCACAGCCTGTGTGCAGACCAGACTTGCTGATGGGGTGGATGCTCTGTGATGGGAAGCGATCAACCTCTCCCTGAATTGACAAAGGTGGTGTTTCCCCAGTGCTCAGTTTAGGCAAAGACAATTCTCTGGATGTCCTTCTTCACACGTACCATGTATCTGTCTTCCCAATTTCTCACACAGAGCTAGATCCTGAATTTTTAACTTGACTGGGTAAGGTAACTACTTAGAAGACATGAGAGACCAGCTGAGGAGGTTTCTAAACTAGGTTTGCTGGGGAGCCTCAGGCTTATTCTGGCTTTTCAGGATGCAGCAGTAGCCAAGAACATTTATTCCCATTTCCACTTGGCAAAGATTTTTTTTCCCCTTCTCTTTTCTTTCAGCTTTGGGCTTCATTGCAATTACTTTTTTCCTGTCTTTCCAAAATCCAATTACTGAAATGCTACTTTTTGGATGCCCTTAGCCAATACCCCGAGTGTCCATTTAAAACAGCTAGACACAGATATGATGTATAACAGCTTCTTGGTTCAGTGGCAAAACTGAATCTAACCCAGATGAACCTGAATCAGGAAGTTTATTAAGTTTTTTACAAAGTTAAAAAAAAATTATATTCTACATCCAAAGAAAAAGCTAAGTTTCATGAACTTCTTGGTAAATTCAAAGCCTGGTTATTTTTTTAGTGTGTCTGCTGGGGAGATGGCTTCCTGATACATTCAAGATCTTTTATCACTTGGAAACATTGTGCCAACTTAGTTAACGTTTTAATTTTTGTTGGATTTATAATTGTGGTCATGTGTCAAGAGGTCAGTTTAGACAGCTTGGTAAGCTGAAAAAGCCAGCAACAAATCGAATCAGGTGAATATCCTTTCATTTCAACATCTTTTTCTCTCCTTGTTTCAAGCCCAGAAGGAGGCCTTAAAGTTGATGAGAAGATAATTCAATTATACTTAAAGCTAACTTTGGCTCTTAGCTCTCATACTACCTTTCCCCATCTTTGCCATCCATCCTATTGCAATCGTTTAGATTTGCCCCAATAGTAGTTTGCCTATTAGCTTTGCTAATGAATTTACTACTGCAGAAGACCACTTGCAAGGCTGTCCTAAACCTAATGAATGCAATTATTTAGCACAAAACCAGGGCAGCATCTTTTTCTCTCTTGACAAGAATAATTCTTTATTCTCTCATTAGCTATGTGCTTTGGTCTCAGTAAACTAGTTATTGACCTGCTCATTTAAGGAGCTTCACTCTAAATGCTTCTTCCCTTATTTAACTCAGACAAGTTCCTCTAATTTCCCCTCACCATGTAATGCTGGCCCGTAAAATGTAACCATTGTTCATTTGTTGTGAAGAGAGCTGGAAGACAGGAAGCTATTCTTAGATGGATGCTCAGCCTCCTGAGCCCTGCTTGCTTGTCCCTGGTTATAATGGATACAAAACTGTATGGGGCTTAGTAGACATCATGTAAACTCTATAGGAAATCTGAGCCAATGAATCATGGAGACAGACCCCCACTGAGCATTGTGTGTCTGAATAGACTGCAAATAGATAGAAAAGCAGCTTAACCGAGTGGCTTTCATATGACAAGAATGCATAAATTAGAAATGAATTGGGAGTATCTGTTGTTTTAAGGCAGTTGGATTTTTACTTTCTTTATCATTTTCCTCTTGTAAGAAACCACTAATTACTCAGACTACACTGAAGAACTGATGCAGAGTTTTTGCATGTGTGTGGGTCTTGTTGCTCTTTAAGCCTTCTCCACTGGATTGTGCTGGCTCAGCCTGGCAGTGCCATCCCATGCTGCCCCCCAAGCATCTGTGCAGCTACCCCATCCCATCTAGCAGTGTCTGGTGGGGCATCCTGGGACACCCCCACCTGGAGCATGATGTAGATCTCTGGGGAAATCAGGAATCCAGTGGTGTCAGGTCTGTAGAGGTGCAGATCCCCAGCCCCAGCCAGGAGCACAGCACCAGCTGAACTGGAGCTATCCCTTGGCAGAGGTGGCAGCTTCTCATCTCACCCTTGCAGTACCCAGGGCTGAGCAGCAGACAGTTGCTTTCTGTTCTCCTTGGGCCATTAAGTACTTAGGATTCCCATCAGGTGGGTATTCCATCAGTGAATGGAAGTGAATGGCATTTCCAGACAGGTTTCTCCTGAAACCAGCTGTTGCCTGACCCATTGGGACATCCCAGGGGCACCAAGGTGCAGAGCCTGTGTGGTCTGAATCTCATCTGTCCTAAGTCAAAGGGTGGGCTGTAGGTAGAGAGGCTCAGATCCAAGGGCCATGTAAGGAAAGCAAAGATAAGGAGAGTGCAAAAGGGCTGGCAGTTCTGGTACAAGGTCACCTGCCAGCTGGGAAGGGGACATGTCACCTGGAGGTAGTGCCATGTGGACTATGGCTGCTCTCATGCCTCCTGCGTGTGGTGAGCTGGTCTTACAGACAGGGTGATGGTGCTCTCAGGTCTCAGGTGTTTGTCTGCTGGCACCCACTGTGGCCTCAGCAGCAGCAGAAGTCTTCTCCCCTCTGAGGCAGCTGATGTGGTGGTCCAGGAGCTGGGGGGTTTGAGGGCTGGCAAATGGGGCTCTATGCAGTGGCTGACTGCCATTTTGTTACTTGCTTTTTCATTGTTTTCTGTCTTTTTTCTGTGCCTTTTTGTTTACTTTGCTATTTTCTAAAATGAAATATCCTGTCTCTAATTGTTCACAGATTGTGATAATAGACTGCAGGCAGATGGCCCATAGTTTGTGGTCCAGCAATCATACGAGAGAGACGGCAGCCCTCAGTTGTGTTTATAAATAGTGGTGCTGAAGCGTTGCTGTTTCTTGTGGCCCAGTATGGGCTGCATTCCCTCCTGCTGAAATGATCTGGGTTTCTCACTGTGTCCCTTATGCCAGAGGCCCACACGAGGTCCCTGGCTATCTATAACCTGTCTGGCCTCTGATGGGTCTCCACATGGGCCCTGGAGGTAGCACCACTTTGTCTAGGGAAGCAAAGAGGTCTGTGTCTTTTCAGGTGGGAGGAAGGTGCCCCCTGAGGGACCTGACTAAAAAGAGGGGAGGAGAACAGGCAGAACACTGACACCCTACAGTGAGGACAGGCTGGAAATGAAGGGGCTGTGCCTGTGGGCAGCCTGTCAGACTCTATCCCAGGGACACATCTCCTCATCCAGTGCCTTTGCTGACGGCATTCCAAAGGCCAGCACCAGGAGTGCCCCATCTGAAAGGCAGCCCAGCTTCTTGGGAAGCAGTTGTCCCCTGTGGGCTGGGGAGCTGCTCCAGGGCAGCAGGCAGGGGCATGAACCACCCTGTGTATATGTTTGGGGCTGCAGGGTGTCTGTGTCATGACAATTGCAACAAATCTATGGAAATGTGACTTGCACAGCATAATGTAAAAAGAAAAAATCAGATTTTGTATTAGAAGTGAATATAAATTACAGCTTACACCCTGCAGAAAGTCAGTGCAAGGTATTTGACAAGGGCATGTAGTGATAGAACAAGGTGTAATTGCTTAAGGAAGATAGTTTTAGATCAGGTATCTGGAGGAAATCCTTTACTGTGAGGCTAGTGAGACACTAGAACAGGTTGCCCAGAGAAGCTGTGGATGCCCCATCCATGGAAGTGTTCAAGACCACGCTGAACAAGGCTTCGAGCAACCCTGTCTAGTGTAAGGTTCCCTGCCCATGGCAGGGGCATTGGAACTAAATGATCTCTAAGATCTTTTCCAATCTAAGCCAGTCTATGATTCTAAGTATTCAAGAAGAGAAGATGTTTTAGCTGCTGTCTTTCTCAAAGTTATCCTCAAAATTCTAGGATTTTTTAATAATAACGCTTTTAGTCAAGTACTTGATATGAGGCAGCTTACTTTTAAGATGTTTTTCCATTTCTCCTAGGTAGATTAAAAAAAAAAAAAAGCGTTAATTTAAGCCATCATTTGTCTGTTTGAATGTAATTGTGCTGCAAAAACCTAGCAATAAACACCTTCACCTTAGGGAAAGGTTAGCAGTTTCATTGCATTTTTATGTTTAAATAATGATGCTTTAATATATCTTTTTCTTGATTAATTCCAGCTGTCTTTATAAGAGTAACTTGTCAGTGCATGAATTCTCAGATAAAAATTAGACAAATTATGAAGAAGTCTACTTTCAGTGGAGAGCAGGCAGCAGGACAAGGTGGCATGACTAAAAAGCATTGTTCAGAACAGTATTAAGCCTGAAATATAGAAGGCTGTGTATCCTAATTCTGTTCAAAACTGTTTAATTCGAGGTTCTGTGGGGCTTATTGGTGTGTGTGATTGCAAGACCAGGTCTCAGTTCCCTAATTGTGGCTCACGGAGCTGTCCACCATTGTGTGGCTCTGCAAAAGATGGGAGATGTGCAGTTGTAAAAATGGTGTGTGAGGAATTAACTGGTCCCTGATGCCCTGCAGTACCTGAAGAGACTTCTTTGGGTCTTGTTGGGGACACAAAGCTGGGAGTTCTCATTTTTTCTTGACTTCCTGCACTCTGAAAGGCAGAATTAGTTTTGAATGGCTGCATTTTTCCATTGGCCCCAAGTGTTACTTGTAATGGCAATACCTGGCAGGAATGTAAAATATACAGAACATGAACCCTTCTCAGTCCTCAGCAGAGGGAGAATAGTCCTGTGGCATCATGTTTTGCCAATTGGTCAGTACATTTCTAGCTCAAATAGCTGTTCTTTGCAAATCCTCATTAGTTATTTCATGTGAAACATCAGTAAGAAAAAAACCCCAGCATGATTGCAGTCACTTAATTCTACAAAGCTCTTTCTATTTCTTAACAGTCACTGTTTTTCTATGGAAAATGGTTTGGCACTGAAAAATTAGACTGTAAATTGCAAGAGGAAGATTAATATATCTTCTATCTTGGCAAGTTTTCTCATTATATCACTAGCACTGAGACCTAAAGCTTAGCTTGTTTTTCAAGGTTTGATATAACTCACAGAAACTTTGATTTGATGCACACAATTGTATTGTGTCTCTTTTGCTTCTCGACTGGTCTTCAATGCAGGTTTGGTTAGATTTTTTTACCTGCCTTTTTTGCAGAATCAACTGTATATGAAGTGATTACCTACAATATAGTTACAGCACTTCCACAAATAAATAATTGCTAAAATAAGAAGCAGGGCAAAACACAATGAGCATGTGATAGGAAACAGTGCTGAGTTATGAGTTCTGCCTGTGAAGACAGCAATGCATAAAGGGATTCCCCAAGATTTATATTTGAAAATGTGAACACAAAAGATGAAGGGTTTAGTATCATTTTTACTTTTAGAGGGAATGTCCTTTTGAGGGTTAAGGTGCAAGCTGTTTCTTCATCTCTAGCAGTGGGCTTTGCCTCCCACCCACTAAGAGAAGAAAGTGCCCTGCGACACTGTGTGGACCTTTGGTGAAGTTGCCTTTTTTAGTTGCTCTTCAGGAAGCCTTTTCTTGTTCCAGCTTGTGAGACTCTCAGGTAGTCTTGTCAGAGCTGTTATTTCCAGCCTCATTGTCCACTTGTGGCATGGTACTTGAGTACAGGACCTTCCTGTACAGTGGGGAACACAGGGACACATGCCCCCCATTGCAGTCACCTTACTGTTTAGCAGAAAGTGGAGAGGGAGACAAAAAGCCCAGCCATTACAAAGGCTTGTGCTGTGTGTGATAACCTTGAATCCTTGATTAATTTTTCTTCTCTGCAAATACATATTTGTAGCTAAAATCATCCTTTCAAGTTTCTCTCATGAGACTGATAATTTCTTGGCATTCCAAGAGAAGGGGGTCACTGGTGTTCAGAGGAGCAGCTGAAGCAGCAGCATTATACAAAGCATAAACTTTCAGAGTCAGTAAATGAAAGCGATGTACTTTGCTCCAATACTCATCAAACAGAAAGAAGAATCTGTCTCAGCATGCTGTAGGATGATCATTAATTTTTAATAGTGTTAATGTTTATTAGTGACAGATGATTGACTTTAAGTGCCTTATGAATAATAAATAAATGATGTGGATTTTGGGCATCTGCCTTAGATTTGTATGCAAAGCCATTGGGACTAACCTTCACAGTTTGAGAGGAGTGTAGCTTCAATTCCTCAATGTATGCTGTAACACAGACTGTAAGACTTCTTGAGCTTTAGCTCTGATAAACCTGGAAGGCCTTTCTGTCCCCTTTCTTAGGGCACATTGACTGCTTAGCAGCCTCAGGGTGAGAGGGGAACTCACTGCAGCTCTTTTGGCTAGGGCAGAACTGCTGGAAGGTGCATTATTCCCTCTGAGGCTCTGCTGGATTTCATAACACTTAAACACCTGTGTCCATCAAACAGAACGCACAGAATCGCAGCTAGAGCTGCTCTTGACTTTGTAATTTCATTGACTGACAGTTTAATATCTATTTATTTTCACATCTGACTCTGGTATAGACAGGCTGGCATCCTGAATGTCAGGATATTATGCTGACAACTGTGTTTTTTCATTATTACAGAAAAAAAAAAAGGATTCTTCATAAGTAAAGAGGTTCTTTTCAGGCTCAGCAACTATAATAAAGACCAAATTATACTTCGTATAAATTTGGAAGTAATGAGTGATAGGTTATGTGTACATATTTATATAGGAACAAGGGCACACAGTTTTCAACTTTCTGGTAATCTGTCTCTTCCATCCTGTGAAATTCCATGTAATCATATTGTTTAAATAGCTGGAACAACTGCCTTTACCACAGGCTCTCATAAGCAGCACGATCTTTGCTTAAATTAGATATTTAAAATTGCTCTCTTATTTTGATCCATTTTTGTCTGCTTTCCAAACAGAAACCAGTGGCTTATCCCATCTAAATTCTACAATATTTGAAATTATTTAAGAGACTGTTTTGAGAAAAGAGAAATATGTGTGTTCTGGTGCTGATGTTGTGATGTCTGTGCTGACGTTTAGAGAAAAAAGAGTAAAATTGCTTTCATATTGGGCATTGGCCAAATAGCTGGTGATTCTGTAATAATGTTCTCCAGATGTTAGGCAGTTAAACCAGACCAAAATACTGTTGCTAACTTATTGTTATTCAGCATTTACTATATAAACAGAAAATTTATATTTATTTCCACTTAATTCAATGGATTGTGATTAATATTGTAATTACTTCAATTCAGAGAACTTTTTAGACCAGACTCTTCTGGGTTTTCTCAGAGCACAACACACCATATATCAGCCCTAATTATATGGTGTATCTGACTGGGATCTGCCCTGTAATCACATGCCCAAGTGTTCCCTGAACTACTGAGTGCTGTGTCAGCAAGGAGGAGTCACAACTGCACTCTCTAAAACATTTCAAGACACTGAAATTAAATTGCATCTTATCTGGGAAAAAAAGAATTGCTCTCAATATTCACAGCCATTAACTGGTCATCAGGTGACAGGAAATCATCTGAACTTCTCTGATTTCTCAGGAGTCGTGGCATTCATTACTTTCATTAACAAAACACCTTGCTTATGATTTTTGAAGATTTTTTATTCTGCCAAAGTGCCTTATCTCTGTTTCGGGGTGTAGTCAGAGCATCACAGTGTTGCACACGTGTGGCCGGGGGACGTGGCATTCTGCTGACAGGTTATGGTGCATCCCATCTCTTTTGGGTGTGCAGATACTCCCACAGTAGTGCCTCTTACTCCACCACATCTGGCCTCCCTTGCCCAGCCCCAGCTTGGTCCATGCACCCATCTCCAGCCTGGCCTGGCTCTTGAGCATGGGTAGAAGTCCAGGCTGGGTTGTCTTTAAGGATGGAAATCTAGGCTACTCCTGTTGCTGGAGAGACACATCAGTGCCCGCAGAGGGTTTCTGCATTGTACTTCCAGAAGTCATAGCACAGCTTGCACACTCAGAGAGCCTTGGGTGTCACACCTGCCTTCAGGAACCCACTGGAGGTGACAGCACTCCCCGCTTTTCGCCACTGTGCACCTGGGACTGGTCACCTCACTGCTCTTAGATGCTTCAAAATCCTCAAAAATCAGTTCTCTGGCACATGTTGGGTGCTTTGCTGTTGCCACACTGACAAATACAGATGCACAGAGACCCACCTTGGTGGTCAAAGGTAAAGAGAACATAGTGTTTGTACTGCTTGCAGTATATAACCACCAGGGTCAGATTTTGCATGACAAAAGCAAAACCAATCTCTATGCAGCCAATCAAAGGGGCAATATTTTAAGCCCTGGTAAGGGCTTTGTGCTCTGCTTCCATTTACAGCAATGTCAAGAGTATAGCAAGGACAAATGGGAATCATGCGTGATCATAATGTTCCTATTTATATACACATAAAATAGAACAGGCTTTTAAGAGCTAATACAATTTTCTATTATAATGATAACCTTAATAACAATATGGTTTCACTGCAAAGATATAAACAAATACAATAGAAATTGAGATAATGCCATAAAATAGATGCATTATTTTTGGAATTTGAAGGACACCTGCCAGAAAACATTTACCAACTTGTGCAATCCACAGCAAATGAAATACAAACTTACCTTCTGCTGTTGCCTGGTTATAATGTATTTACTGTGCAGTTTTCTTATCACTGTGGATTTCTAAGATAATTAGTTGTTGTTGTTCAGTGCATAATATCTGACCTATAATTTACCAGGACTCACTAAACAAATATTGAAATAAGAAAAGAGATAATACTCTTTTTTTTAATTCATTGGAAGATGCAAAACTGATAAATAATGTGTATTTCCACAGTGGAGCCCTACATGAGCTAGATATGCTATGATTATCTCAAACATTTTATTGAAGTATTCTGTTTAGATTTTGCGTGTACTTTGTTGCTAGCTTGGTTGAAATGAACTGCAGTATCAAAGTAAAAATTAGGTTTGTCTCCTTTAATTGCTAACATTAAAATATTGTGAATGGAGAGCTCACCAAAACATCCTATGAACACTGTATCTATGTATCTAGAATGTGTTTTTAGAAAATATTACAGAATTTATTTATGAAATTAGCCGTCTTCCTCTTTTGACATAATTTGTCCCTTCTATCTCTGCTTCTTTAGCTGAAATCACAGAATACTAAGATTCTCAAAAGACATTGGTTTTCTTTGTAGCTTCCATTTCAGTCCTTTGCTGATTGTGTATGTGCTTCTTTTAATCATTTAGCAGTTTTTTGTCACATTAATGACCAGTCCTTCCTCTTGCATTATGAAATACCATTACCATGAATGCCAAAGTGGATTGCTGGATGGTGTTGAGTATCATGTGTTACTTTACTATGTCTTTACTTATTCACATTCTTGGCACATTGGCAGCCTGCTGGTTTTCCCTCCTCTTGGTGCTGAAGGATGTCTGGGGAAAAGGACCCATCTCCCACAGATCCTGAGGTAGCTGAGCTATAACATGTAGTAGCCAGAGGAGGAAGCTCCCTGGAGTGGAAAATGCAGGGTAAGAAAACGCAGAATTTAAAAAAATCAAGGATGGTTTATGTCTTTGTTGTTGCTGAGTGACTCCTGCTTCTGTCCAGTTTCAGGGCGTCAAAACTTGAACTACCTCCTCTTATGAGTGACAGGAGCAATAAGGAATGAGAAATGTTTATTTCTTTTTTTTTTCTCAAGCATCGTTTACGATATTCAATACATTTGGAGGTGGGCTTGGAGTATGTGGCAGGAGAGGGAGGTCCTGGAGGCCAGAACTATCTCACCAGTGGAGGAAAATTGGGAGCATGGCTCTGCAAAGAGCTGGAAGGGGAGGAGTGCTGAGCTGCTGTGTCTGCTGGGGCTGTGGGGCAGCAAGTGGGGTGTCAGGGCACAAGGCTGCACACGCAGCCCCTGGGGCAGCAACCAGGGCTCCAGCACACCAAGACACAGTGCTGCCCTAAGCAGTGGCCAGCTTGTGCACAGCCGTGTCTGAAATGGGTCCTGGGAAATGGTTGCAACATAGACACAATGAATACATCTACCTTTACTTGAACCCACTGCCTTTCCCCACCAACAAAGTGTGGGGTTTTTCTGGTGCTCCCAGTTGCCTTGATTTCACGGATTATCAGGGCAATATACCATAGATGCTTTCATTACAGAAAATCCAGTTAGGTATGTAAAATGTCAGTCTGAATGCTTCCTTTGCTTGTGTGATGGAAGTTTAAGTCTTGAGCAGGGCATGTGATTTCAACTTGCCTTGAGCATAATAAGGAAGTAAATGCTCAGCTATTGAGAAAGGTCCTAAATATCATTACAGATAGGCTGAATGTCCAGGCAATATCTGCCTATTATTTGAAATTATTTCAAAATACTTAAAAAAACCCCAACCCAAACCCTCACATTCAAGTCACATGGGAAGAATACGAGTTATCATAAAAAAAAGTGTTATGAGATAATTCTAAATGTCAGTTTAGCATATTTTAGCCTGTTGGATCTTTATATAGAGTTGAATAACATCTTTCATGAAGTAAATGTCTTTCTGGTAAACTGAAAGGGACAATAATATTTAAAGGTCAGTTAACATGGAGAGTTGGCTCTAGTTATTATTATTAAAGATCCAGCTGTATTACCTTTACACAACATTACCCCACAAATCCTTATTAAAACTGCAAAAGCAAACCACATCTTTCCTTTTTCCCTTCTCGCCCCTCCTTCCTGCCACGATCCTGAGATCCTTGATTCTGCCTTCTCTTTATATGTAACAATTTCTCTAGTGAATAGCACTGGATGATCCTCACCCTGCTTCTGCCACACTGCATCTGAAAGAGTCATACATTATAGTTGCTGTCAGTGCTGCCAACCAGAAAAAACCCTCTCATTTCTACATTACATTTCAGCCTCCCACGTACGACATGAGCTACCCTGCAAACAGTTGTTTAATAGTTTTCAGCTGCTTAGGAAATGGTAGTTGATTTCAAAGGGGTTTTTATTCAAGAAGTAGTTGCAGTGGTGTGTAGTGTGACTGCTACTGCGTTTAATTGGAAGCAGGCAGGCTGTCTGTCTGCCCATGGCACTGCCCACCCAGCCGTGACCAACTGGTATTAATAGGCTGCACTATGAGAGGGTTCATTTATGCACGAACACGCCCTCCCCAGAAAGCTCTCCTGGGGGGATTCTGTCACAGGGTGCGTGTCTCCCAGGGCTGGGGGCTTGGGGGGCTGTGCTGTGGCTGGCAGCATGGGGTGGGCACAGAGCTCTGTGTCCCTACATGCCATGAGGTGACTGTCCTGGGGATGGCTCCCACAGCCCTCCGCCACTGCTCAAGCTGTGCTCTGCTTGGGTAGATGTCCTCTTGTCTCTCTTGGCCACTACTCACAGTAGTGAGCTGTGGGGCAGGTCTGGTGCATGGGATAGAAGAGTTTGCTCTGTGTTGATGTCTGCATCTGGATGCTTCTCTGGGCTGTGCTTGCAGCCCTTTTGTTACAAAGATAAACAAAGAGGCTGTTAGTTGGTTTTGCTGAGGATCCCCCAGGGGAAGTTGCTGCAGGGTTTGGTACTGAAGAGGAGGGTGTTGGCATGAGAGAGGTAGCTGGCCAGGAAATGAAACAGAATTGGAAAAGCAGTGGGCAAAATAAGAAGATGGGATCAAGTTTTCTTTCTTCACAGAGATGGCTTTAGAGAAATTCAAGTGATCTGGAGCCCTTTCAGTCAAGGTGGGCATAGGGCAGGGCTGGAGCAGGCTGTTACCCTGCTCCTGGCCATGCAGAGGATGAGCAGGGACAGGATGTGCCAGGCCGTGTTCCTGATGGGCAATTCAGAAGTAAGACTCATATTTTAACATATAGAGAGAGTTTAGAGACATGTGAACTGTGCTGTGTCTGATGGTGGCAGTGCATGGGGCAGCCTGGTGGCCTTTTCTTTCAGTAACAGAGATGTGTGTTCCCAGAAACAACAAAGGACAATTGTACAATATTCAGTTCAGAGTATTTCTCTGTGCTGAACAACTCTACTAAATGCAGTATGCAGTTTGTGAAATGGCTTCCATGGAGAGACTGCAAAAGCTGAGTGTCAGATTTTTTATTCTAGGAAACCTAAAAAAAAAAAAAAAAGCAGCACCACAGTTTCTAATTTCCCAGAAGCAGAAATGTGATGTTGTACAAACAGAATGGTTTGCTGCAAGCTGTGGCTTTGATGAGACAAACCCATGCTGTTACCTAATGTCTTGTTACTGCTCACGTGAACATGAGGATTTGATGGGTAGTGTACCCACGCCAAGGGGCTCCAGGGAGAGTTGTTGGTCAAGGCAGATCACCACTGTGCCTGTAAAATGCTTGTCCAGAATCAGGACAAGTCCTTGGATACAAGTTAGTAACCCGAATTATCTGATGGTGACAATCAAGAAAACCACCTGCTTGGAAAAGAACCCTGTAGACCTAGTGTGACTGCTTTCATACAGTGTTGACCAGGAGCTGATGGTGGTTTTGGGAGAGGGAGGAGGCTTGAGAGTTTCCAGGAATTTCCTCTGCTCCAGGAGGTACCCTGCTTCCCCAAGAGCTGCCTTGACATCGGAGAGCAGTCTGAAAGGTTTGATCTCCTGGTCATGTCAGCTTTTGAAGGAGCACAGACAAAGCTCAGGCACAGACAGGCCACTATCTGGGCTGCACAGGGTGTTCAGTGCTTGTGTTGCTGTGCTGTGCCATCTCCAGCCAGCTCTGCTCCTCTCAGCACTGCACAGCAGTCAGTTCTGGCCTGAGCACTGCTGCTGTTAAGGCAGCCAGGTTAGTGACAGGCATGCAGGTAGCAACAGCACAGGCTGGGCAGGGTGGAGGGCAGGTCTGTTGGGAAGTTATTCACCCTTGGTTACTTTTTGCAGCCCCTTACACTTGAGGCTGCAGAGATCCAGAACTAGCACTTGTGGGACACTGCAGAACTACCCCATTTCCATTGCCATGGGAAGCTCCAGAGTGCCAAACTTTGTGATGCTACTCTAGTAAACAGTAAAAACATAGGGAAGCATTCAGCCTTCTGTTTTTCAGTGTTCTGGGCTCCTTCATGACCTCTATGTCCATAGGTACACCCTTGGAATAAAATGTGCCTTCCTGTTTGTCTTTTGTTTCCAGAGCATCCTAACTTCCTTTCTTTCCTTGTTTCATATCTGTATGAAAATCCAAACCCACACAAGCACTTAGTTTTCCCTGCTTCTGGTGTCCTTGGTCCTCTTTAAGTGAAAGGCTTTAAAAGGCTATTTTCTATTTTCCCATCTTAGTATCCTCTTCCCTCCTGTGCTGGTTCACTGATGACCTCACTGGTCTAAATATAGGCTCACCTCCCCCAGGCACAGGAGAGCAGGACCACACTGCAGCTGTGCAGGTGATGGAGGTGTTGCCTCTGCTTTTAGCAGCTATGTTGGCTTCCATGGTAGAAGCCTAACTTTCTCCAAGCCTGCTGCAGCCTGTGCAGCCAAGGCTTGGTGCTGCAGAGCAGGGAATCTTCAGAAGTGTCCTCGCCTGGGGGCTGTGGCAGGCAGAGGTTTGGAGCGGGCCACAAGAGATGGATAGGGTGGGAAGGCAGGGCTGGGGGTGGGACATGTCTGCCTGCTGGGGAGGAAGGCTGGCCACTGCACAGCTCCCACAGGAGGAGCTTTGTAGTGGGGAAGAAGGTGGGGACAGCGCCTCTGGGGCCTTGGAGGGCTCTTTTCCCTGAGGAAACACAGAAAGCTGAAAGATGCTCCACCTGTCCTTTACCCCTCCAGTAAATATTCTGCCCTGTGCCCTCTAGATGTGAGAAAGAAAATGTGATAAAAAAGGTAAAATGCTTTTATTCGTGAAATATTAGCTTTGTGTAATATGTATTCAAAAGCAGATACTCATTTAAAGGTTATATTTAATATAGCTCTGCTCCAGTTTTTCTTTTTTATTATTTTCTTATACATCTTTTCACTTTCTAAGGCAATGCTCCAGTGACTACTGCAATATAATAGCTGCTTTCTCTCTCAGTACACAATTTGACAGCATTTATTCTTTCCTTCAGTGAACATAATTACTTCACATATGGAACCTGTGATAGCCTACAGGCATCTGAGAGAAACCAGAATCATACAATCTGTCCCCTTTGTGAGCTTAATTTACATTCACAAGTGTCATTTTAATAGTGCTGGCAACATGTAGGATAAAAATTACAGGTCAGCTGCAGCATGTCACAGAGAACTGTGCTTAAGTCAATAACATGGTATTATTACATTCTGGATAATTTTACAAGGTAGATCTCACAGAAGGGGTTTGACCCCTATTTCTTTAGTTTTCAGCCTTTTGGTTTCCTTCATAAGGTAATTCACTTAGAAATGGATTGTTGCAAAACTGCAAACATGTTGACAAAGAGGTTAGACTGTAGTAGGCATTTCCAAATCTGAAAGCAACACCTTTCCCTTGCTGTAACTTGTAATAGTGCTTAGAATTACCGTGCTCTGGCATATTTAACAATTTGCACCGTTAATTCTTGAAATTTGTTTTCCTGATCCATGTAATCAAAATACTGAGGGGCATAGCCTTCTGCCTCCTCATTTCATACAGTTGACAGAAGTTTGAGTTTTCTGCAGCTGATTATTCTTTAGCCAGCAAAAGCAGTCTCAGGTTAGGCATTTTACAGACATTTTGTGCAAGAAAAATGGTGAGTATCACAGAGACATGCTGCATACAGACCTATGTGTGATCCATGATTAATTTATATATTTATAGCTGCATACAGACCTATGTGTGATCCATGATTAATTTATATATTTATAATACTAAAAATAATAGCTCATTTTTTATATGAGCCTCTGTAATATAGATAAAGGTGCAATAAATAATCTTGTGAACATCAGGCGATTTATTTTAGAGAAAACTTGTTTTGGGGTAGAGCACTTAATTCAAATATAGAATCGATCTTAGTTACCATTACTGATTATTTTCTGTTTTTACAAACCCCATAATTTACAGCTTTTTAAGCTTTCAAAGTTTGTTTAGGGCATGTACAGTTTGCCCATGGTACTATGACATTCAAAAAGTCCATGTATAGACAGACACGGCAAATGCACCCCCAGGTCACATCCTTCCCCTCACACACATCCATCCCCTGAACCGTGCAGCCATTTACTCCTCCTGAAATGTGCATCCTTCTCGTGCTGTAAGCATTTTTACTCATTTGAGAAACACAAAACACCTTTTATCTAATGATTCATTTTGATATCCCTGACGGTGTTGGAGTTTGAGTGAGTTTTTAAATTAAGCCCATACACCAGCACCACCCCCTCCACAGGCATATTTTTCTTCTGAGGATGCTACATAGAGCATACTTGAATCTACAGTAAAAAGTATGATAAACTCACAGAAAGGTTAGTTTAATGCATAAATACCTAGATATAGTGAAGATGCCCAGTACCTGAAGACTTTTAACATGGCTGAGGATGAAGCAAAAATCCATACAAACCACCACAAATAATTGAGATTAAAATCAGGAAAATTACAACCTGAGTACATCACACATTTTTGAGAGTGAAGGGAGTTAGGCACTGGAAAGGACTCCTTTAGAGACTGGTAGAATACCTACCAAAACTCTGTGTTTCTCTGAAGGATGTGTCCCACTCAACTGGTGGTCTGATGCAGGAAGCCAGTCAGTTTTGTTTCATTGTCCATGTTTAAGACCACCCGGGCCTTAAATCCCCTAAACAACCTCTGAAGTCTAATGTTAGTCTTTACTTGGGAAAATATGTATTTTCCCAAGTAAAGACTTGGGAAAGTATGGGGCACTGGGAAATGTTTTCCTGTAAAGAAAGTGTCTATTAGTCATGTTCTTCAGAGTCTGGCATAGGAAAGTGTTTGCATTTCACTCTTTACCCTAGTGGGAGGCTCTGGTTTTGTTTCAAGCTCTCAGTTGCTGCAGGGGTGTAGGCTGGGAAACAAGAGCCACAAAGGGCAAGCTGGAGGTGTTCATTCCACCTCTGGAGCTCTCCTACACACCCATCTTAGCATAAAAACTTCTGTCACTGATACACATGACAACATATGTGCAAATATTATTATTTTATGTGCCTGATGACCTGTTCAAACTCTTTTACCAGTGGAATATTTGAAACATGACAATTTTCATTCTTTGTGAGGATCTTGTATGAGCTACGGTTCAGCTGCAGAAAAGTCTCATTTATTCCACTGGAGATGTGCTGGCATGTCTTCTCTGCCTCTCTTCAGCTTCTGCCTTCTCCCTTGGCTGATATTAAGTTTATTATTTGCTTGATTAATAGTTGCCATATCTGGTTTTTCCATTTTAGAGAAGGAAAAATCAAAGAAGAAAAAAAGTGTTTACAGGGGAGACTTTGCCGACAGAAGGAAACTGGGTACGAGGCCCTGCTGGTGAATGGAGATTACTCTGCCTCTTTAAAGGTAAGGAACACAAGCAAATTTTTGGCCTGACAACTCTTTTCACCAGAACACAATTGTGCTGATAACTTTTGTGAGAAGAGGCTGAACATGGAGCAGATGAATTCTGTTCTTGGGCCCAGAACTTGAGCCTTTGAGCTTTCTCTTTTTGTCAGCTTGTGATACTGGGCTCTAGAAATCCTTTTTCTGTCACCTCCTGTTGAGCAGATGTTTATTGGTGAGAAAACTTATCTTAAGAGCTGTAAAGGTTTCATCAACATAGTTTGGAAAAAGGTTTTTTGTTTCATCACCAATGCTTTGGAACAAAAATAAAGTCTTAGTGGGTAGGTTTCAGGGAAGTTGCCAGGCAACTGGGAGGTTATAGCTTGTAGTCATACCTGGTGGCTTGTGGACATAATCAGTTGGTTTTGCTTTGCAAAGTAAAATAAGGAATTACGATGGTGAGATTGCCCAAAACGGAGTTTTTCCCATGGCAGGGAGGACTTCTGTGCTGGCTGGAATGATTGTGCTTGGCCGTGCTTGTCTGGTGGCACCTTGGGAGCTCTGTGTGCTGCAAGCAGCACAGTGCCCCAGTTCAGGCCCTCTGCCCCAGTGTGCAGCATCAGGAAAGCTGCAGGAGCCTGGATTAGTGCAGACAGTCTTTCCTAGTATATTTTCTGAATGATGGGTAAAGGAGCAAATCTACAGATTGCATGTGTGCTGTTTTAATTTACCACTTAGAGGATGAAGCAGAACAGAGACTGTGGTTAATACAAATTTTAAAAAGATAATGAGATGTTTGTCCTCCCAAGCTGGCATACAGTCTTATTTTCTTTACTCCTCCTCCTCCAAAAAAAAAACCCTACCAAGCTCTTGTCTCCTATCTGTTCATAAATACACTATCAAACACCTCCTCTGTGCCTCTGATGTAGGCTCAAAGCCGTGTGCCACTGTCTTGATTCATCTGGAGGATGCCTGGTGTGTGAGTGGTTTGGCACAGGATGGCACAGGAGAGGAATCTGATCGTGAGCAAGGCAGAGGCAACGGCATAATTATGAAGGATTTCTTTCCCTCATACTGCTTCTTGTTATTTATTCTTCTCTCCATGTTTCCCCTGGTTATTTCTCTTCCTGAAATGAAAATAACCTGGCAAGAAAACAATGTTTCCACTCCCATCATTTTTAGGCAAGGAACACCAGGCATGTTTTTTTTAGCATTGCTAACTGACGGATGATTATTCACCAATATTTTTTGTTGAAACAAGCAGGCTTGTTAACTGTGGTGACATTTTTAGTGATGCTATGATATCCCAGTGTCATTGTTGCTTGATTTATCAGTGTCTAAAGGATTATTTTGTTGAAAAACTTACCATGGATCTTGTGTTTAAGGCTGACTTTATATGCGTATGACTACAAGTGTGTGAATTTGTATGAAAATAAGGAACAGAACTGTTAAGATGCTTCTTCTGTTTTGGGCTTTTGGCTCTGTGTCATAAAATACAAACTGGAGCCTTGAATTTCCATGCTTTAAAATGGCATACTTAAACTGAGAAATAATGTAATTGAGATCAGCTCAGCCACAGCCATCCAACAGTTTGCATCTATTTACTCCCCATCTTCTCCAAATTCCTGACTCACCTTCTTTTATTCCTATACTTGTGCAGGACCATTACTTGCAACCTCTGCCCCCTCCAGCTACAGACACAGGCTGTCCTATCCTTCCCCAGCCTGTTCAGCACCACCTGACCAGGCACACCTGGATCCACCGCTGAGCCTCTGGCCTCTGCACATGGCTGCCGTGGGTCTTTGAAGGGTTACAGCCAGCACGGCTGGAGGAGTGGGGTGGCAGTCAGGCTGGGGAGTCTGTGGGGTCACCCTGACTAGGAAGGGGTGAGGACAAGTTGGGATCCCATTCCCTTGAAGAGAGAATACTTGGTGAGAAATCCCTTGGAGCAAAGCATTGCTGAAGGGTTGGGGATGAGAAGCCCAAGAGCACTTCTCTGCTCCAAGCATTTCTTGCACAGGAATGCAAGGGCCAAGTCTGTGGCCACAGCTTGGTGCAGCCCTGGCAGCTGGAGGCTGAAGCAGTAGGTAGGATAATGTGAACACTGGGTATCTACCTGAAAATGCAGCAACTACAGACAGTTTGAAAAAACAAAAATTCAAGATTGAAAAGATGTAACCTTGATGCTTTTTAAACTCAGTGAAAGCAAATGTGCTTAGAATTCCTGGGAAAAAGAAGCTATTGGAAATTCTGTATAAGTGTAAATATATGAAAGCCAAAGGAGGTAAATTTTTTTCCTAATTAGGATAATTAAAAAGAAAAGCAGTCTGCAAATTGAATGCAAGACACAGAGCAGCACAGCTCCTTTGCTATAGCAAGAGCAGATTTATTCATGGAGTGATGTGTCCCGTTCCTATTCTCTCCTCTGGCACCCTGGTTGTCCTGCCTGGGTGAAACCTCTGCACTCTAGGCTGTGTAGTCCAGCTTGGGCTGTACAGCACTGCTGGTCAAGACCATGATCTTCTTCCTCCCCCTCTTCCTCCCTCCAGATTTTAAAGTGACAAAAACTTGTGGTGCTAACTGTAGCTCTGCTCACCCATCATCTCCAGTCCCCCCAAAACTTCTTGGGAAATTCAGGTGCTTTCCAGCTCTCTGAAGCAGGCCCACAGGGTTTGCTGCATTAAATCCAGATCACAATGTTAAAGTTACATAGATAGAAGGGACAAATATGCCTATTCTGGATAAGCCTGCAAAATCAGATCAGCTGTCAAAAATTGTTTTGTCCTGAGGAGAGATGGCAGAAAGGGGAGACTGAGCACATTTTAGGGACACTTGGGAGCCCTTTATGTGGGTTCTGGCCATTTAGTCTTCAATAAAACATGAATGCTTACCATAGCAACCACATCAGCCCCCTTTGAGAGAGCCACTGCTTGAATAAACATGGAGGTTCGCTGAAGAAAGCCTGACAAACACACATAGACCTTTTACAGTGCTGTACAAGAAAACAATCTCACTTGAAGAAGCAGATATGTTTTCCCAGGAAGCATGTAAGAGGTAATGCAATATGCTGCTAGCTTTCCCTGCCTCTGCTACATTTCTCATGGGAATTGCTGTTATTTGGGTGGTGCAGGAGGGGCGGTGATGGCAAAGGGGTGGGCAACCCCCATGGCCCTGCTACCTGCACTGCTGGGAGGGCTCCCCGCCCAGAATATTTTGGATCCTTGCCCATTAAATCTTCTCCCAAAATCTTCATATGCACATTGAGTCACTGTTTTCCTCAAATCTTATGCCTGGTAGGTATTTTCCTGAAGTACACCTTTTTGCTTTAATCCCTGCGTAATCTTTCTCTAAGATGCAAACAATTTTGTAATACCTCTGCCTCGGGAAATCTCAGGGATGTTCAACAAACTTTTCTGTGGCTTTTTATTCATGTGCCCCAAGAGCATACTGGGGTCCCCCCAGTTCTGCAGGTTTGGATTACAATACTACTAGATCAACCTTCTGGGAAAAGGATACTTTGATTTGTAAAACTGAAGAGAAAATGTTTATCTGGACAGTATTAGATTAGTCACAGATTAATTACAATTGTCAAGTATTATTCATCTGTAATAAGAGTGAATTCTTCACTCAAGGTTCATAGCAAAATAACATTATTTTTCAAATAGAAGTAATTTAAATGGAAGTAAGACCTTCTAATACCACCATCTGTACAAGTAAATTACTTTCAGAGTAATTAAATATGCATATCTGGGCTGTGTACTGTACTGATGAACCAAGTTTTATGGAAGCAATATGCTTAAAAATCCCTTAGGTATTAAAGATGAAGAACCCATGGCATTTTGCATTCATATAACAGTGAATAAGAAAAAATTTTTTTTCTGCTGCATAATTTCAGGGAATATATTTTTATTAACTTTTCCAGGTTAATTAATACTTTTGCCAAATAGCAAATACGATCATCATATTTATTAGTCTGACATTTCACAGGGACTTAAAGCTCTGTAAGAAGTTTCAGCATTGTGTGTGTCTGAATTTATGATTGTGACACAGTCACTCATCTTCTGCAGATTCCCAGGAAGCAGAGCAGTGCAGTGAAACCGAAATCATTATGTTGACTGAATTCATTACTGCCGGACTTGTCCCTCCATGAAATAGTACTGCTCAGCCAATTGGGATTCATGGTCACAACCCTTCATGGGATCATCAGGGTTTATAGTCCATAACAAATACAAATACAGACAGGAACAATAACAGTCTGATACACCTGATCTATTACCCCGCCTTGTGAGACTGTCGCAGTACCAGAATAGCGACTGGCCACGTGTGTTCTGTTGTGCAGATGAATGGCACGGTCGTACAGGAAGCAGAGGCTGTGCCTCAGAACACAGCACTGACAGCGTGGTCTTCAGTGACTAAAAAAACCCCTCTTTATGCTGGCAGGGTTTATGACTGGTGTGTAGGGGAGCTTCGGACATTTGCTGGAAGCATCCAAACACTGCAGGAATTCTTGGTGAAAGAAATACCTGAAATCGGTTCTGTGGAGCACTTCAGAAGTCTGAAATCCCAGCCCAATCCTTTCAAAGCAGCAAATAGAGCTGTCTACATGCTACCAAAATGCAAGAGCAAATTCAACCATAAAGACACACCTGTTTGCAAGTCAGCCACTGCATGCTGCATGTGATATGTATTTTATGTCAATGTAACATTGCTTATGAAACATGCAGAGGTTCCCTGACATCAGGAGATTTAGTCTACCTGCAGCATTTTCAGTTATCTCCTCATATTAATTGCAGGAGTCTCACAACAGATGAAGGACAATAGATCAATTCTTCCTGCACTCCAAATGTGAAATAAGAAATGATGGCCTGAAACACAGAAAAGAAATGATGAAAGCTTCATTTCTCTACTCTCAGCTCCTTGCTAACACATGTGAACCAGTATGTTGTGCCAACCCTTTGGAACCTGTGTATCTGTGTTTTAGATCATACTTTGTGATAGATGGAGGTGGCGTTTATTTAGCCAAGAGGGGAGCCATTAGAAGTGTTCTGATCTGGGAGGTATTGAAATTTGGATGACATAAGTTCTGACCAAGTATAAGGCAGTAGTTTGGTGACAGGTTCAGCTGCATCCAGTCTAATCATGCACGTATATAATGCTGGAGGTAGCCTGCATGAGTTTTCTTAAATTCCCTTTGTGTGTCTTGTCACCTTTGTCTCTTTTCTGTCCCTGAACCTCAGTTCATGCCTCAGTCTGCAAACCCCAGCATCTGTAACATGCTTTGCTTTCAGCACTTCATTTTCTCTGGCTGCCACTGGAAGTCAACACATTTTAAGCAGATTTTCTGTGAGCGTTGAGGTTCAAAGAGAACAAAAGTGGGAATTTAGGTGTGAATGCGCTGAGGGAATCCTTGACAAAGGCCCTTTTGGCTCTGTGGGATGGCTCCTGTCATGGCTGCATATGAAAGGCTTTTATAGTACTTCTGAGAAGACCTGATTTTCAGGTCAAGGTTTGACCTGTAATAGACAATATATACATAATGCTTATTGCTTCTGGGCAGCAAATTGCTTTTGGGAATTTAGGAATTATAGCAATAAAGCAAAAGAAACTCTACATAGTCAAAAAGAAGCAATTGAAATGTGACTCAGTTCAGCTTCTGAATGTGGCCACTTTACCATATCTAAGTCCATGTTTATGCTAAAACATTCTTAGACTAGCATTGTTAGCATAATATAACACATTTCCCAATAATTTGAAAGTGGATCTTCCATGTGTTTGAAAAGGACAAGGTAGGACAAGGACATTAAAATCATCTTTTCTTCCTATATAACTGTCTTGTGTTCAGTATGCCTCCAATTTTCACAGAGGCTGGGGCATTATTTTCCATACCCTTTTCCCCCCATTTAGCTTCTAGTTACTTAGACAAAATTGAGAGAACTTTTTTACTTGCCGTGCTTTTAAAGCTTTAAAAGCTTTTGCTGAAAAGGTACCTATTTTCTTATCACTTTTTTTTTTTTCTTTCTCTAGAAAAGAGCTTAATTTGAAGTTCTTTTTTGGCAGCTGTATTTCATTGTGATACATTATGTCAGGGCACATCAGTCACATGAAGATTTATGGAAAAAAACATACCCTTTTTAGATGTCCCTCTCTGCAGTCCTCTTCAAAACACAGTGTTTTTTCAAGAAACTCAACAGCAACTATCAACAGTGTTATGATTCTTGAAACATCGTGGGTGTAATGGCTTCATCTTACTCAATTATATAAATGTTACTTAAAGAAGGAATATTGAATTTAATGTGGTGAACTTGGTAATTCTAAAAAAAAATTGACCATTTTCACCTATTAGTGATGTTTATTTTTTAGTGTTTAGCAAGGGCTTCTGTTCTTTGTAACCAAGATAATCCTATGCTGTTCCTTATTTTACCATTAAATGAGATACATTCTGAATTCAGATGAAAATGAGGTACCTTGATGAAAGTGGGCTTCAGGTGTCGCACGCCAAGCATTGTACATTTCTCTTTGCTCTGATCCTCCAGCACACATAAGATTTCACCTCTTCACCTTTGAACAAGATTGCACTAACTTTGATCTTTTCAATTTTGTTCAACTCCAGGGAAGGAGCAGCTACTTGAAACATGTTACCATTTAGACTTTCAGAGCTTCTTTAAAAAAAAAAAAGTGGGGGGAAAAAAAAGAAGGGGAAAAAAAACTTGAAAGCATGAACTAAAAGCTGTAGATTTTTATCTTGAGCATCAGTTTTTGTAGCTACTGCGTAATGGTTTAATATCAAAAACTGTCTCCACATAGAACAAAACAAAATATAGATTTTAAAAGCACACAGAATTAATAAATACAAATTTCATTTTAGGAAAGCATTTTTCTGCAGTAGTGATGTGGGTATCCTTTCCCAGGTCACAGCATAAGCTGTGTGTTCTTGCTGCTTCGCTTATGGCCTAAACCTATTATTTGAGCCTCTGTACTTGTGTGATATTAATTCATGATACTGACAGTTAATCTATTTTTATAACTGTTATTATCTGAGCAAAATAAGGTTCTTCATTTTCTCTTCAAGTCTGAGAGCGTGTAACAGTGGGGAGCAAAGTTAAAAGTATGATATTTTCAAGATCTTACATGGTTTAGCAGTATTCTTAAAATGATTATCACCATGTGCCAATATGGTAGTTATTTTGCTATTATTTCAGTATTATCTGGGTTTATTTAGGGTTTTGTTTTGTTTTGTTTTGCTGTCAGATTTTCACCCAAATACTTAAAAATTTTAAATCACAGAGCACTAGTGTACCAGCCCCAATGTGGCTCTAAAAGTCCTAGGAAGTTTAATCAAAATTCTTAATGGTTACTAAAAGTTTACATTTTTTTTTCCCATTAGCTCCTCTTTATTCTTGCCTAGTTTACTCAGATGTGCATTATTTCATTCCTGTCTTCTCTGCTGAGACTGCAGTTGTTTAGGGAGGCTCATGATAAGTAGCTCTTTGTGTCCATCCTCTTGCTTTATTTTGAAGTTTGCTTTGCACAACAGTACAAATGGGGACAGTTTCTCGCTTCTTGGATGTGATGCTTATTGAATTTGTTTCCATTAACAAGCTGTTGGATGCAAGTTAATGCCACATTAATTTACTCTTACATCTGATTCTTCCTGCCTATTCTAAGGGTTGCTTTGACAACAGATCATCTCCTAAATATCTCATAAAAGATCTGAATTTCACTCCCTGCAAGAGTAAAATTATGTTTAATAATTCAAAAGAGAATTTATATCACACAAAAGTATTAAGGACAAAAGAAATACAGATGTTGGTATACAGGGGAAATTATTGGCAGAGCTAATCTCTGCAGAGATCCTTGACTTGCTTACTTGGAGGGACTAAGTAATATATTACTATTCATCACCTATTTATCCACTTTTCTTTTTCTTTGCAGTTTTGTAGGTGTCAAACAATCCTGGAACCAAGAATCCCCACTCGTGTTTCATCCTCTGGTTTCCCTGAAACTTTTAGTTACACGTTGAAGTTACTGGATACATGTTCTGTTCAAGGTATTTGCCTACACACTCCTCTTCAAGAGGCCTTGATATTGTGAATTGAAGGTTCATTGAGATTTTCCTTTGTTACTTTTCATAACTCCTTTTTGCCTGATTTTTTGAGGTTAATCAGATAACTTATTTTGAGATGTACTTGATTTTCTAGCCTTACCACCACATATGCCTTTTGCAGGTGAGTCCCACGTCTAAGCAGCTTCTGCAGTAGCCAGTGCCTCATGTCACCACTTTACTGCCACCTACTCGAACACCTCTGTGGGAGGGTTGTGGTAAAGCCACACAGGCTCTTTGGCCACCCAGGACATTGGCAGGTGTAGCAGAAAGCTTCAGATTCTCTAATGACGATGGGGTTAGCACCAGTGTAAAATCAAAGTGGAAATGTCCTAAAGCAGAAGTACTGGAAGAGAGATTACTCACTGCCAGCTCTGGGGAGAAAATATGGCACCCTGTGAGAACTGATCATTTTATTGTTGCCCAGGTACCCAGCACTGCAGTGTGTGGTGAGACATTACCTGTGAGTGAGACACAGGCTATTGCTTGCCTCTCAGAAAATCTGCTCGTATCCCAGTGTCTGCTGGCTGTAGTTGCAGGCTCTGTCAGTGTCACAGGAGCAACCTTTCTGTGGTTTCCTTCTCCAGATAGTTTGCTGCTGCCAGGAAGCACTCCCAGGAAGCACAGACATTTCCAAAGCATTCAAGCAATGAGCACGGCTGACAAACTCTTGGATTTGTGAGGTTTGAGGTAGATGTCCTCATCCAGGTTTAATGACATCGTTTTGCTCCACGTAAATGCCTCTGTTTACGTAATTTTTCCAGGAAAAAGGACAAACCCAGCTTTTCAATCTGCAAATCAAAGATTTCTCATTGCAGAACAACATGAAATTTTTTAAGCAATACATTTTAATTTTCCTGAGTATATGCAAAACAATATGATTGTAGTATATAGGACGGTACCTATCTTAAAGAAAGTATTGTCTAGATAGATTTTCTTTTAGAGTAGTTGGTAGTTAAAAGCTGTCCTTATTGCACCAAGGAAGTAAAATCCACACTTGTTAGGCTCTTATTTCATCCTTTTTCCTATGGTCTCACCTTTTTGGCCCTGCTAACTTTCATGTCCATAATGAACTCCATTTAGCTTCCCTGCAGCAAGACCTTATCTTTGTTAATCACTGACCCAGCGGTGTGAAGCTGCATAGGAGAGCAGGTTGTTTTTTTTCCCCTGGATTTTCTCTACTTCCTTCAGCAGTTGTAACTTCTAAGAAACTGCAGAACAAACAAGTATAAAAGATCAGGAAGATGGCCTGAAAAAAATAATGTTTAAAAGATGTTTCATTGTACTGAGTTCTCCCGTAGCTGCCAGCTACAGACTGATGGCTGAAATCTTATAAGAAGTTAATGAGATTAGGTCTTTGGCAATTGATTGCTTAATGCTGTCTTCTCATTGAGTGTTCATGTTTGCAGTTCTTTTACTTTTTTCCAGTAATCATATATAAACTTGTCATGGAGATCAGCTGAGACCTCATGGCAGAAATCTCATTTGAAACAACTGGAAATTACTTCACCTTGGCTCAAGCCACAGCACAACAGATACCTTCTCCTCCTTCTCCAGCCCTGCTGTGAGTCAAAGACATTTTTGGGCTGCTACTTTTGTGTGCTGAATGACCTTGAGCCTCTTCCTGTTGCCCCATCTTTGCTTGGCTCAGCATGTGCATCCCTTGCTCTTTATAAATACGCCTGCGTGCTCACCTTTGCTGTCTTCCTTTTTCTCCACAGCTGAAGGTATTGGTCCTTTGTCAGGCTTTGACTCACATGTTTTAGTTCATAAATGCCTGTAGCAATTCTCAGTGCTTTTGATAGTGGGGACTTTTTTCACCTTATTAAAAGAGCATTGGTATTGTCAAATGCATAGTACTTGCCTACTAGTATGCTTCCCTTCTGCCCATGCTTGCAGAGTGAGGGAAAATTAGGTGAAAAAGTAGAGTAGTAGCATTTTATACTTGTTTTGCTGGGACATAAATTTGCGGATTTGTGAAGCGGGGGAGAATCAGCCCACCGTGACTCACAGCACAAACACAGCACAGTCGGCACAGCCCAGCTTGGGTTGTGTGTATCCTTACTAACAGGGAAAGCTGAAATGCTAATTGATGTTGCAATCTGCTTCGGGTCAGGTAAAGGTCATCAGACCCCTGCAAATGCTTAATCCTTCCCATGCAAGCTTTGTGGGATTCCCAAGGATCCTACAAAAATAACCTTTATGTTTGCTTATGTGGAGAATCTCTGCAGGAAGCAGAGCTAGCAGAATGGTGGTGGAGAGGCATGGGGATAGCAGTGGTGTCAGAGGGATGGTGAGGCTGGACAGAGTCATCACCCTTTGCTCTATTTTTTCATGTTAAACACCATGTAAATACTCCTGTAACACAAAGCAGCCACTCTTTCCTACCAATCATCTCTTAGAGCTTCAGCCTGTTTGTGAAAGACTGCATCAGCTTTTCCTAGAGATGAGCTAGGATAGATTCAAGCACAAGCTGAACCTAACAGAGGGTAAGATGGGGTAGACACAATAAGGAGCATTGTGCAACTTCGAAACAATGTGGTGAACCCAGTCCATACCCTCAGCAAGGTACTCTAGCACATGCACAACCTAAAAACGTGTCCTGCTGAAATACAGGGCTGTGTATACACATGCTCGTGCATGCTGAAGTGTTCTGCTGGGTCAAGGCCAGGATGTTCAGCACTGTGCAGGCTTAGCCCTTCCAGATGTCTCCAAAGATAAAATGGAAAGAAAGTGACAAAATGGAAAGTCAGTCCCAGTTACAGGGAACACAATCCAGCTTTTAAAAGGCTACTTTTGATAATTAGGTATTTTGTGTACTGTGGCAAGATGTGAATTACAAAACCCCTAATAATAATGTAGTTCAGTCAGGGTAGCCTCGAAATTAGACCCCTAGCAGAGAGGTTGCACTGTATAATGATAGTACAGTACCATTTGTTTCAACACATTTAGCACTTCAGAATGGGATTTTTTTGTTAAACACCAGATGTTCTAGTGACCCGAGTGCTGACTCTAAAAGAATACACAATAGGCTAGTGTGTCAAGGTCAATGGCACAAATTAATCTGTATTATCATGCTGTCATATTACACTGTATGCCCCATATGAGAAAGATCTATGGCTAGTTCCTTCCTTACGTGCAACTGTGTGGGGTGTTGCAGTACACAGATCTTGAGTTTCCCAAGCCTTCAAACCCCCCTGAAAGAAATCTGATTCTTGCTTTGATAGTTTAAATTGTAAATGTGACATTCTTACAGTGGCTGAGGGCTGTGTGGGCATGTGACTGTAATCTCACAGAACCAGAGAGACATGCAGCAGCACAGTGAGAATTATGTCTGTTAATTGTAAATTCTGCCTTTAAGGATTTCAAAACAATAACCTAGGTAGCTTGGCTGTCTGCATTTTTCCTTTGACTTAAAAATGTGATAAAGCACAAATGAATAATTGTTTACAAATTTTTAAATGATAGTTTATCTGCAGTAGATACTTTTGTCTCCATAAGTCCCCCACATCCCTTCTTCCTGCCCTGTGACTTCTAAGCTATTGCTGCAAGATGGCAGGATGTCAATGCCCCCCAAATTGAACCTGTGATTTGTTTTTCTTTGATTTATGGGCTTGTAGTCAATAAACTTTATAAAGGAAAGTATCAGACTGAGCAATCAATCAAAGATAAGCAGATTCTTGTCCTTTAAAAGCATTTCACCCCAGTAAGCAAGGGCCTCATTCATCTTTTACAACCATTCTTGCAGCTTTCAGCTGAGAAGGGACTCACTGCTGACTACATTCCCTTCTGCTGAAAACTCCCCTCTTCTGAGCTGAGATTTTTAAAATTCATTGCAGCAGTACATTTCCTTCCCACGTTCTTTGCTATCTCTAAACGGGCAAATTGTTTGCATGTTGTTATTGAAGGTATATCTCCTTGCTGTGTAGAGAAGAAAAGGCTTATGTTTTAAAGTGTCAGAGGCATGGACTGTTGTTTTACAGAAACAACAGTATTCATTTTCTTTGTTATTTTACAAAACAAAACATTAAAAAGGTTCCATTTTTTTTTCAGTAGTATCTGAATTTCCTTTTGAGTAAGGCAAATGTTATCCTGCATGTTTTGCTTCTCTGAAGCACAGATGGTGTGCATATGCAGATTGGTGATTTTTTAATCAAAACAGTGACACTTGGGAATATATGTAAGTATTGTAATAATGCATTAGTCAGGAGTGATGTTGTAACACACTGAGATCATACACATAAATCTAAGACACCATGTCTAGACACCCCAGGGAAGATGGCAAGCCATGGGTTAGAGCAAGCATTAAGGAAGTGCAATATTTCAAATATGATGGGAAAATAATGCAATTTGCAGACTTTAATAAAACCATTGGGGAATTAATTTCACTAAGGATACACTCTCTCCAAAAACATCTATGTTTCTACATTTGCTTCGTAGATAATCAGAGGGTGAGACCCTGTACCTGCTATCTCAGGCATAAGCACAGTACGATACCTGTGAATTGTGCTGTATCTTTAATATGCTGAATATGAAAATAATCCCTTTATAGTGCTTTAGTAGTACAAAACTGCATTATGCAAACAATGCACAGACAGCATAAACCTTAGAGATTCAGAATTTGAAGAGCTTATAAGTTAATCTCATAAGTGTTGATTTGGGCATGCTCAGGGAGTGTGCTCAGCTGTAAAACTTGACTGACCTAACCCTCCCAGTTTTAATTATTAGCTTTTTGATTATCAAATATTAAATGAAGAGGTGCAATTTATGACTTTTGCATGTATCATTTTCCCTTCTCTGTAAAGGTTTTCTAATTTTTTTTTAAAGAGCCCTTGCTGTCTTTGGCTGCTTTCTGTTATTTGTTGTCTTGTATAGCTCTTGGCATATAATTTTAATCAGCCAAGCGCCTTTTAAATTTTTGCCAGCTGATAACTACACACAAGCAAGTAACTTGCAGTATTATGCCAGGAATGTTGTGATAAAAATGTCAATTTAAACCTGGCCAAGGAGGACAATCATAACTATTTCCAAGTGAGAAACTGGAACAGAATACATAACACAATAGCACTTTTTGCTTTCTGCCAGTGCAATATGTGTAGGAACTTTAGAGGTTCCCATAATGATAACCCTCACAGTCGAAACCCCACTTAAAAATTGGCTGCATTTGTAGTTCCATCAACCTCACCATCTCTTGTCTTCTGAAAGGCTAATAGTCAAAAATTTTCAATACAACTGAACATTTTCAATTAAAATATCATCAACTCAAATGCTGGCTGTAATCAGTCCTATAAATTCTGCAGCTATAGAAGTCAGTGAATGAGGGAACTCAGGTTTTGCCAGTGGTGACAATATTCTGAGCAACTGAATTCTGTTTCAGAAAACTAGGTGCATATGTTAGCATGGAATAAACCCAAGCAATTCAGTACTTGCCTTCCCCTCATTTGTCTTTTCCTCCTTTTGGCTATAAAGACACTTATCCAGAATCCTTTATAAGGACAGTAATCCAGTGGGAAGATACTTTGAAATCAAAACCTGAAACATGATGGGTTGGGACATAAGCAATACTTTGAAGCTGTCAGGAGAGTCTTGGAAAAGATGAGTTCCTAGAGCTGGGAAGATGGTGTGGTTGCAGTGTTGAGAGGCTCCTCTGCACACAGCACACTTCTTCAGAAAATTGTAAACCACCACTTATATTACCTCTTCCCATTTCAAAGTTAGATTTCATCTCATAGGAAATTCAGGAAATGTGACTGGGCCTCAGGGTCTGTGCAGGGGTAGAAATAAATCTGAAAAATAACAATAATGAGCAACTTTCATGAATCTCCATGGAGATTTCTTCCCTCTGAGCATATTCCAAGGTCTTTGACACAGTCAGGGCAGAATATCTCTGGTTTTAGGCCAATCTTCCTGTTGTCCTTTGCCTCTTCCCATCTAGCTGGTGCTACAAAATTATTGCTAGTGTATATTATATTTATTATATATTCCTTTACCCAGTCCTCATTTTTTCTTTCTCTTTCCTTCATATTCTCTTACTCTGGAACTTGATCTTTGTTGAATTTTTGCTGTGTTTACACGAGCACTTCATCTGTGTTAATTATTGCCATCCTTCATATTACATTTTACATCTTTCGTTCTTCGTATTGCAGTCTACCCAAAGTCTACCCACTTTAAACAGTATCACATAAAAATGCACTAATGTTTTAATTTCAATATGGTTTTGCTAATATTAGTTCTTGTGAATAAAATGTATTACAGTCAGATTCAGTAAATATAATCCTTACTGTTTTCTAGAAGAGAACCCAAATCCTGGATTCTTCTATTCTGTGGAAGCTACTGCAGTTTGCCTTTAGCATTTTCCCCCTATTAGATGGATTTTTCTCTCCATATTGGTACAAATGCAGAGGTTCCATGCAGGAGCTCTGGATCATGTACATTTTTGTTTATAACTCCTGGCTGCACCCCACTTTGGCTGATCTTCAGCAGCACACTTGCACTGCTCCTTCTCCTCATGGAGATCTACAGCAGAGAGAATGGGGTGAGGAAGGTGGGCTTACCTTCTCTCCTGGTGCATATCCACGTGTGATTGGGATCCAAACATCCTACAGATCTAATTCTCCATCTGTGGGGGTGTAAATGATGGCACTGTCGTTGGGCTGGGCTCTGCAGAGGGTCACCCATGGCTGGGGATGGGACGTGATGGGGTGTGCAGGTGGCTCCTGGTGCCTCGCTGCCCCAGCCCCTCGGCCCAGAGAGGGCACAGCCTTCCCTGGACAGTCAGACATGGTCACTGAACCTGGCAAGGAGAACACCTTGTCATCCTGCAGGAACACCAGCTGCTAGACAGACCACTTTAACCTTGCTTAACCTCTCACCATGCTCCTCAGCTAACGAGATGAATAAGAGTTTTATTGGTGTTTCTTGACCTAGATCTTTTACATGATAGTTCCATGTATCTGAGCAGCCTAATGCCTTATGTTTTGTAAATCAATACAAGTTTATCTATTTTCTAAAAGCTAGAAATGTTTTTTTTAGGTCTACTATCATATCCTATAAATAATATTGATTTTGTTTAGCCTGAAAAACTATTTAATTTTGAGTTGGCTCACCTTGTTAGTCAAATACAGTTCTTGGGTAAGTCTGAACATGCTTCTCATGCACCCCATTACTTTTATCCCTGTGGTGTTTGCAAACCTGGTGTCAATAAATTGAGAATGTGATCTCCTGTGCATAAACCACATCTAAGTTTTCAATTTATGGAAGTTTTTCATACTCTGGGATTTAATGGGCAAACACGAGAAAGCAGTTATAGCAGATTGCACAGCCTCATGTTACCTCAAGTAATGCAAATGCAAATAGGACAGTGATGGGAATGTGCAACATCAAGCCAGCCTTTCATAGTGTTATGTGAATTGCACTGGCTCAGCTAAAACGGAAAACTTAAAAATTGATTTTATATTTACATCTTCAACACACACTTTTCCTTGTTATTATTTTACTTCTATCTTTCCATCTTGGCCATCCTTCCTTTGATTGAAATACAAATACTGTCATTGCCATTTGCGATGCTCCGAAATAAGGATTTCAAGACAAGAGAACAAAACACTGGCATTCAGGGTTAGGGGCATTGCTCCATCTGTTGTCTGCTGTATTTGACACAACGAGTATTGTACTGCACATACAACTAGAAAGGACCAGTACAGTGATGTTTCTTGCAGGTCCTTCAGACACTTCTGAAGGCATTTCTGAACATAACTTCTGACTTTCCTTCCCATGTGTTGAAGACTTCTGTACCAGTATTTTCTCGGTTTCTATTCTGAAGTAAAGTAACTTCCTGTCAATTTATGTTCTTGATGTAAGTAAATCAAATTTTCAAGACCAAGTCAAATAAGACAGTATATTAAAATGCATTTCTCATTGTCCAACTCTGTGATAAGATTCTTATACAAGCATTTGGATTGCATGGTAAATAGACACCCATATGATCTGTTCATATATAAGACACAAAATCTGATTCAATTATCCTTTCATAGAAAATGTTTGACACTTTAGGTACCAAATAGATGATACAAAGGTTGACTCTGAAAGTACAGGCTGAATTCATATACAAATGCAGGCATGATAATGGTTTTCAGGCTCATTTTTTATGTTAGCATTACACAAATGCAACCAAGGAAGAGATTACTGTGTTTCTCTGTTGAACTTCTGAGACAATATTTTGTGTCCTATTACTTGCAACTAGGTTTTCAATTTAACTATTATTTGCCTTTCTCACTTGGTATGGAAAAAATATCAGATTAATGATTTACATTTTATGAGGGAAAAAATAGGAACTGCAAGAAGGTTGGTCTGTGAATTTTTATAGAAACATCAGAGAAGCTAAACAGCTTTAGCTCTTTGGTTCCAGAAATTAATGTATAATACTGTTTTCCAAAAACACAACATCACCTCATGGCTTTAAAAATGACTGTGGGAAAAGCACATAAGTCTATTTTGTACAAAAATTAAACAGAAAATATTAATTTCTGCTTGCCAAGGGGATGCCCATATGAATTTGTGATAGGAGTCTAAAGGCGGAGGTAAGTAATAAGCAGGTATTGACTTCTATTGAGATCAGTATCGGGATTTTTTGACCCAAAGAGGTTACAATTGACTGAAGAGTGGGGCAGTAAATCTTGTTATTGAACAAAAAGCTAAAGTCAATATATGTATTATTATAAACATTTTTCTTTTGGAAGAGATAATAAGGGTGGAGTGGTTTAAGACTTTAGATTTATATGACCATGATAGCATACAGTTCTTTTATTTAGTCAAAGGAGAAGAATGCCTGTGGGGGAGGTTGTGGGTTTTTTTATGTAGTTGTTCTTGTTGTTGTTGTTTGTGTTTTCTTTTTTCCTTTATTTTGTTTAATTTATTTATTTTTAATACAGCATCACCAATCCAGCCAAAGCAGTAAAGCCTGCACGAACTTTCACATCATAAACCCTTATTCTCATTGTTTTATAACTCAGCTATAAAGGTTATTTTCAGATTGAAATTTGGCCTGCAAGCTCTTTGCCTAATAATATTTTTTTCCCCAGAAGGGTGAAAGGAATAAAGATGATCTATTGAACTATTTATTGAATTTTAGAGGAGCACAGAAAATACGTGTTGTGATTTTTATATAATTCAAGATTTAGATTGTATTCCTTATTGAATATTATTTTCTGGGTAAAGCTAGAATTTACTTGATCGTAAAGGTGCAGGCTGAAAATGTTCTTTCAGTGCTTTCAAACACTTGCTAATATTAATCCATGCCTTGTATTGTAAACAAGTATTATTTTTATTATTTTTATATTTTAGTCCATTCTATTATGCTCTGCTCAGTACATTATATTTTAGGTTATTGGTTCAAAAAATAAAGAGGAGACAAGCACAGAAGAAAACAGAATTCCATCCATCTGAAGACATTAAACTTATTAGGTAAAAATCATGTATATCCTATAGTGAGTGACTGAAGAAATAGCTGTTGAATTGCAATTTTATAACATTTATATCTGTTAGTATCTTGACTGCCAGTAGAAATGACCCTTCAGTAACTCAAAAATCCTCTAACAAAAATAATTTGTTGCTTTGCATTGCAGAAACCATCTGCCTCCTTCCTCAGTTCACTAGACCCTCTTATGTTTCTCTAGGATTCAGGAACTTGCACTAATTTAGGAGACTCACTGAATCTCTTTAGCAGCACAGGCTACAACAAATGCATCAAACCTCTTTGCTCTTTGCACTGGCTTGCTGTGAATTTAAAAGCAACCCCCAGGCTGGCACCCTTGTGTTGGAGCCCTTTGTGTCCTGGTGTCAGAGGAGAGGGGGCAGCCCCAGGCTCAGGGTGCAGCCCCGGCTGTGCCCGGTGCCCGCTCTGTGCCCGGCACGGCTGCGCCGGCAGCGCTGCGCTCCTTGGGGCAGGAGGGCAGAGAGGAGGAACCATCCCATCCAAACCCCGGGCCCCAGCTCTGCCCTGCTGCCTGGGGAGGTGCTCTCTGCTGCTGACTCTCCATTCAGTTCCCTTCTGTGCCCCCACCCTGGTGGCATCTCTTGCAGTGCCATACCAAGCTGGGAATTACTGCACTGTGGCTGATGGCCAGGACCTTTTCCCTTCTTGGAGAAGTTCTCCTGCTGTCTCTGTATAACCTCATGGAAATATCATCATGGGAATTATCTACTCTTCTGTCAGACCTCAGTATGGTGAAAGAGACCTTGAGAAGTGTACCTCCCACAAGAGCAATATTTCCAAACGACCTGCAAAAAACCCCAGACTTATTTTGAATTGAATGCTATTTCCTCTCTCTGTTTATGCAGTTTCTGTTCTGGAAATGTGTAGGAGGGAAGGATAATTGTCTCATCCTCAGTTTTCCCCCATTTAAAACATGCATGCAGACAAACACTCTTTCTCTAACTAAAACTATGTGATCTGAGGCCTTAGCTTTCCACAAGGCTGACCATTGCTTTGAGTCCTTTGACTTTTGTCCTTTAAGGAGCAAAGAGTAAAAACACAGAAAAATTCTGTATTCTGTAATGCTTAAATATGTCATAGCTACATTTTTCTCTATAATACAGAGTGATCATTGTACTTGTGGTGCATCAGTGGTTCATCTGGCTGGATATTGGCAGACAGTGCAGTGGCCTTCCTCCCAAACATCAATGAGAAGCTCAGCTTGCACTCTTACCCAGTGTGGAGAAACAGACTGGGACAATTTTGCTTATTTCATCATAATTAGATAAATTACTCTGTTTGAGTTTAGCCAGAGAAGGCTAAACTTCTTCTTTGCTAAGAAGAAGTTTGGCTAGGGTACCTTGGGCTCCAATAACCATCAACCAAATCTATGAATTTTTATGCTTTGTCTGAGGCTTTTCATCCACTACAAGATAATGTACTTCAACTTTATCTGCTACAGTATGTGAAGGAGTAATTTCTTTTCAAGAGCTTGCATGTCCTTGGAAGCATGCTTTGAGAAACCACAGCATCGGGCTGTACTTTGCCCACCTTATTGCAGTTTCTGTCTGTAGATGCTGATGCTTTTAAATTAGTTGCCATTTCCAAGCTATTATAAAGGCTATAGATTAAAATCTTCTATAGCTACATACTGCCCACAGATTTATTCAAACCTACTGAAATTTCATTCATTTCCATTCCTGAGACAGTTTCCAGCCTTCCCCTATGGATATGCATGCTGTTTAATGGCACATGAATTAGCATGTCTGCTTGTTGGCACCAGTGTGGTAATGGTGGCAGTCGCTGATAAAGCTCATTAGATGAAAATAAAGGATCTCAAGTAAGTTAATGGTGAAAAACATCTGAATTTAGTAGGAGCAGATCTGTGAACATAAAAGGAATGTAATATATTGAGCTTCAGCATAGTCAGGCTCTGGCTTGTGGCTTCTTGTGAGAAGATGTTTTTAAATTCTGTTTTTATGTAATTTCAGAAAATCACTTGCTTTTTGGTGTGTGAGCTGTCTAAGCAACTTTGTCTGCTGGTCTCTATTTAAAATGTACTTTTAGCAGGTGAATTGGAAGCTGGATTTGTGAAGTAGAAGGGAAAATCTACTTATGATGACATCCTTTTCCTGAAGCTTACGCTGGCCAACTCTGCTGCTTCTGAATGAGATACACCTTTTTGAATATATACAATTTAAGCAAAGTATTGTCAGATAATACAAAAATACATATTCAACCAATAAACATTGGGCTGAATGTCCTCTCTGAAAATGACAGCTTCTTTTCCAGTTTGAAAATAGTGCTTCTGTACTCATAAGGGGTTTTTTTTCCCTGTAAGTTGCCTTCTTTGGTCATAGTGAACTATTTTTTATTTACAAAACAAGGTAATATGGTGTCAGAATAGTGCCATGCCTATCTATAGTGTATTTTTAAGAAGAAACATGCTAGGGTGATTTATATAGGCCTTATTAGTGTTCACAAAGACAGCCAGATCATGATTGATTTGATCATAATTTGCTCTTTCTGGTTTTCCACTATTCAAAAATTACTGTGTTCAAGCTAGAGATGTGCTGCTCTCACCACTGTTTGCCAGAGTGGGATTAATAATTCAATAATGTCGAGCCAGACAAACTTAAACTGGCAAAGTTACTTACTTTTTAAAAAAGAGATGGAATTAGTGGGTTATGTGGGTGAAAATCTTTCCAGTATCACAAGCCTTGTAAGCCCAAAGAAGGTTTTTATTATAGTCAGTGGGGGATGTTCAAACAATGAGAAGTTGAAGAGCAAAAATGTGATTCTGGCTGATTCTTGATCTTGCTGGGGGAGGCTGTGCTTTGATTTCTTTCAGGAAAGCACAGTGCACACCTGTGGTATTATATAAAACATTACATAATTATGAGAATAACACCCTGAATTTTCTCCCTCCAGCCCTGGCCTAGTCCACCTCTAATGAAGCAGCAAGTGTGTGGTGACTTTCATTCAGATCTGTCTTTGTAGCTCGCAAAGTGTGTGAATTTATACATGCTGCCCTTGGCATTTATTTTCTGGTGTTACTTTTGCTTATTTCTGGGAGAAACCTATTAATGTTTCCTTAAAATAAGTTTACTATTCAGGCCAGATTGTTGCCTTTTTTTTTTCCTGCCATGCTTGCAGCCTAATTGTATTTAATATCACAGTTCAGGGCTTTCCTCTCTCTGCTCCTTGTCACTCAGAGGTATTTAAAAGAGGATTTAAACCAGCTATTTTTTGTACTTAATCCTTGATCCTTTCTGCCCGCCCCCTGCCCAAGCTTGCTCATTCACTGGAAATAGCAACCTGTGTCCACATTTTACTGCTCTAGTTTATAGTAATTTTGTCTTATGCCTTTGGAGTATAAATGATTGTTCAATTCAGACATTCAAAATGAAAGTGAAGTTGCCAGTGGAAAAGGGTGACTCATTATACAATGAGTGAGTACAAATAAAAAGGTGCCTGAATATAATAATCAGAAGATATTGACTTTTGTTGAGGTCAGGATCACAATTTATTAACCCAAGATGTAAATATTGACTGAAACTTTGGGCAGCTTTTTTTCCTCTCTTTTCCTTATAGCCAAGAGAAGACTGTAGAGGATTTACTAAATATCTCCATCTGCCTGCACAGTGAGATGGAGACTTTTGCATTTTGCCTGCAGTTTTATGCTCATCTTTTGTTCTGACTCTCCCAAGGGCAAAACGATTTATAGCATATTTTAGAGGAATATTTAAAATCATGCTAATTGCTGTTTCTTTGTCATTAATTCTGCTCTTGACAAACCAGAATCCTTCTCCTAAAACAGGTTTTGCTTCTGAGCACTTCAGATGATCCCAGCCCCAGACTGGCTGTCTGCATTTTTTCTGCCCTGGCCATTGCCCTCTCTGATGTCTTGGGGATCATTTGTTGTGTGTGTGTGTCTGAAAACACCAGGGTATTGAAGCAGCCATCAGAAAGATGCCCTTGGGAATGGTGACTCCTTGTGCTGCTGACATTCTGTTCACTCTCTAGAAGGGGCTGTGCAATCAAATTATTTGCCAGAGCAGATGCAGCTCCCTCGTTTGGCTAAAATGAGCACTCTGAAACCACAATTCTACTGTCTGACTTGGAAAACCAGGCTTTTCCAGGCTTCCTCCATCTCTGACTGCTCTGTGCTTCCTAGGGGCTGCATAGTTTGTGCTGAAGGATATGTTTGGGATTCCTGGGGCAGCTGTGAGCCTTTTCTGAGCAGGGCGTTTACCTGCTTTAAATTCAGTCACATGTTTTGTTTATGCTTACTTGTTGGTTTTTGTTTTTTTTTTTACTAGTCACATGGCTGGCATTTTGCAGTGGGTCTGGTCCCTTTCTCAGGTACCACATGGGTGCAGAGCTCCTGCAGGGCTGGCTGGGGACCAAGGGGTGCTGGCTGCTGGGTGCCACCTCACAGCCACTGTCACCACACCTGGGCAACGTTTAGAGCCCTTGTCCAAGCTAAAAGAGGTGTTGTAGAGAGAATTAATGTGGTTTTCTACTCTTACAGGCTAATTTCTAGATTTGCTTCTTTTCTGTTCTGCCTTTCCTCCCTCTCCTTTTCCTTCCCCAGTCTTTTATTTTGTCAAATAATCTGCTTCTTTTTCAGTGTTCTCCTTGCCTATTGTCTTGTATTTTTGCTCCTCCATCCTCCTCAGAGTAAGATCTTTTTCTGTTTAGAGTCTGATTTACATGAGTAATGCCTCAGGATAATCAGGCAGGATTGAATTTTCACACAATTTTAAATATTACAGAATAACTCCAGTGAGCTTTTTAGCAGGAGAGGGCTGCTTAGTGAGCATTGGAAAAGTGTTCTGAACCTGTTGATAAAAATCCATCTGTGAAAATGGGACTGCAAAGTGTTAGTATCACATTATTATATATGGGAGCAAAGTTGTAAATCAAACTTTGTAAGATGTGGATATTGGTGGAGATGTGGATATCTGCATAGTGAACATAGGCCTGCTGAAAATGCCTCACTACCTCTGCAGAGCCTTCAGAATGGTCACAGATTCCTGAACATTCATGGACCCCAGACTGGAAGCCACAGCCAAACATCAGGTTAATGTTCTGGGAAGATCTTCCCTGCTGAAGCTCAGCTTTGCTCAGCTGAGGTACATGTCACAAATGGTGAGGCAGGCTGATTTAAACAGTGCTTAAATCACTCTGCAGTGTTAGAGACTCTTGTGCTTCTGCTACATCTTGGAGACTCCAAGTCTGTTCTGCACACTTCTCTGTGTCTCACTTGTGTCTGGTGTAATGCAGCCTGCATGACCTGATCCACACACTCCCATTACCTCTACCAGTGAGGCACATAAAACACTTTTGGGCTCAGACCAAAGTAAAAGGGCCAGAGGAAATGGGTTTAAAAGCCTGAGCACATCTCCCTATGGACATAACAGTCCACATCACAGAATTTATATACATAATTTAAAATAATAGGCAACTTTAGGAAGCAAAGCAAAGAGCAAAATGGAGCTACTTTAGCTGATTATTTATGATCACCTTTTGTCTCAGATGTTTCTGTAAGGAAAATCTTGCCTATTTGGTAGTTCAAATCACTAATGCTGAACCTGACCTACGCTGTTCTCTGCACTAAATGAGAATCACACATTCACTGGCTATTTAACAAGTGCATTTGCTGTATTTTTAAATTTAAATGATTTCTCTCCCTTTATTTCCCAATGCTTAGGTGAAGACTCTCTCCCCAGACTCTGCTACCTCTCTGTTGCCCTCTAAGTACTTCATATGAAAGGTCATAGGCTCACAATACTGACTCCTTGCAAAGTTCAACTGGCTCTCTTTTGTAGGCTAAAGCCATTCCCCATCTCTGTAGCAAGGGAGGTCCCCTGGCAGCAAAACAAATGTGGTTAGTTATGTGTGGCATGAACCTCAGCTGCAGTGGGAGCTGAGCTCCGGAAAACATGTAATGGTAATGTATCGAGAATTACAAGGCTAACCCATCAGCCTCTCTCAAGAAATTTAACTCTGAAATGTTTTATTTTGCCTAGGGAAAGTCTATTTGGGGCTATCATCTGGTTTCCAGGAAGGTCCAGCACTCCCCCCTCCCCTGCTCCTTAGCAGGACGGATGGCATATAAAGAGGTCAAAGAGACTACCAGTGTCATGCTGTAAATCAGTGGTTCAGCCTAGAGGAGAGCCCAAAAGGCTTCTGCTCATCTGGTGTAAAGTGACTCATCCTGCTGCAGTCAACAGAAGATCTGACAGCAGCATATTTGCCTCAAGAGATTCAGAATTCCCACTTTGGATTTATCTAACTGGTATTTCAGACATTCTTTCTCTTCTGTTAATGGCAAAGATTTTATTAATATCATCTTAATAATTGTATTTCAACTACAGCTTCATAGAATATCCATACTTCCCTCCCTGCCCACAAGCAAGATGTTATGTATATGTGATTATAAAAATACCAGTAGCCAATTTAGTTTAATTTAAATTTAGATTTTGCCCTAAACAAATAGTGATGTGCCCTGTATATTTTTACTGCCAGATCATGATTTACTAACTCCGTTTTGGGGGTTAAAGAGAGCATG
The DNA here is from genome assembly GCF_021018805.1 of Prinia subflava. NCBI lineage: Eukaryota > Metazoa > Chordata > Aves > Passeriformes > Cisticolidae > Prinia > Prinia subflava. The sequence continues at coordinate 17,606,975 of NC_086256.1, forward strand.
ACCTTGCCCCATATTAATATTTAAAGATTACCGTGCGCATGAAATCGGATGCTGACACAAGTCTCAAAGGACTAAGAGGTTTTTAATCTTTTGAAGAAGCAGTGCTACACTGAAATATGTATTACTACATTCAAAACAGAGCATATAACAAATGTCCCACTAGCAGGCATCAGAGACTGCAAATTTCATTCAGTGTAATATGGTCCACAAATACCAGCTTGTTTCCAGAAGGGAAATTGCAATGCCACTAAGGCTGATGCTTGACACCATAGCAAAGGCCAGAGCGGCATCTCAGAGACTGCAGTAAAAGAGTTTGCCATCCAGGTCTAAATGCAGGAGCTATTTAGTGCCCTTTTCAAGGCAATACATAGATTTTACTCTTTCAAAAAGGTGAAAGTTTATGTACATTTCTGTTCAAATGCAATTTAGAACAGTTTAGGAACCGTGTGATTCTTTGTTTTTACACCAGCACAAGCCTAAAATATAAAACCTCCTGATTTTCTCTTAATGCAGTAAAAAAGAAAGCCAGAGCTGTTTTAATAAAAAACAAAAACAACTGACATTTAACATAAATCAATAATGTTATGCCTTTTTTAGAGCACAATTATTTCCTTTAAAAAATTTCAAACTTAGCCTATCATCATTTTTAACATGTCTTTCCACTACACCTAAGCGTCAAACAAAAATATGAACTAGCAAGCTGTAGAAGAGTCTAACTAGTTTCTCATTGCATTTTGGGTGTACTCACTTTGTATGAAAATACTGTAGGTGAGGTCTCTGATTGCAGTAGTTCCTGTGTTTTGAAAACATCATGCAGGTGTTACAGGACTTGAAAAGTCATGACTGAATGGCCCTACCCAATCTCTTTTTTTGGTGAGTGACAGGCGTGGCAGCCGGCCATTCCTGGTCTCTTGTGTCGTATTTCTGGCAGGTAATTGCAGACTGGTGCCTCCGGGAGCTTGCTGTGGTGCTGCCAGAAAACACTGGTCTTGTTTGGAGATGGTTCAACCAAATGTTAGATAGATGTAGAGGAATTTGGGTACCAGAGGTTTCCGGCCCTGAGGAATTAGGAGCCTGTGAACGCACGTGTTCATTTCCCAATTCATCAGCTGAGGGTCACCACTATGTTTGCTGATGGGCGATGTCCACAGCTCCACCAGTGGCAGTAGTTATTAAAAGGAACTAGACCTGTTGCCTGGAAGTTAGGGAGGCAGTGCTGGAAAATTAGGTGCAAGGAGAGCAAGAGCATCCCATTCTGGAGAGGCAGCCCTCTTTGCCATGGGGTGTTGAAGGCTGACCATCCTTTCTGTGTTGGCTGTGCTGTTGATGCAGCATTGTTGTAACCCAACCCTCAGCTGGCCATTTCACAACCAGGGTACACTTTCTTTGTTCCCTTTACAGCCATTAAGTCCTTTTAACCTTGCTTTTCCCTTAGCATGTCTGCCCCAGACCCATCCTTCTTCCATTTGTGCCCTCCCTCTCCAAGGTTGTGAGTAACAGGAGCAGATGCCAGAGAAACATGCACCTTCTGAGTGAGTGAGTGCACAAAAGGGGATGGGAAAAACTGCAAGGAGACTTCTGCTTTCAGTGCTTCCCAAACATGTGGTCTCAGTTCAACGCATTTGCCAGTCAGCTAATCTATTTCCCTCTGAGTTTGATTGTCTTGTCAGATTTTGTGGGGGCAGTATTTATTGGAAGTATGTTGGTCACTGTAAACACAATTTCATCTATTTTATCAAAAATGAGCGTTTTTCTCTGCATGACTTATTTAGAACTTCATACTGCTAAGTCTCAAAAGCAGAATTTCAGTGAGTCACAAGGTGCTGCAGGATGGCATAATGCCCTTCACAGAAATAACAACTACAGATGCATTAAAAAAAAAAAAAAAAAGAATTTGAGAATCTGAAATTCTTTGCAAAATCTGCAACACTTCTATTATCATCATTGCTGATAGTACAAATGGGACTGAAGCAATAGATAAGTGTTCTGGTCCAATGAATTCACCTACTGCTTATGATCCTTCCAGTCGTATTTTTAAATGTTTTGGCATTCTCCATTAAATCTCCCTAAACAGTCTTCTTGCTGGTTCAGTGCTCTCGACCAGGAAGCTTGTGAGTTTGCGAGGATTTGTACTTGATCATGAATGATTCATGAAATGAGCTTAGAAAACTAAGTTTAACATCTTATTCAATGCTGAGGAAAAAAAAGAGCATCTTCTCCCATACTCGTAACAACTTGGCTAAAAAGGAAGAGTCTCAATGTCTCATTTTAAACACTGAAATTCAGAGCATCTGTTGCCTTTCCAGCTAAACCTCCTCTCTACTAAGAAGCAAGAAGCATTTTAATTTACTACTGTAGCTGGTTTTGTTTTTCATTCTGCTCATACCCTTGACCACATCCCAGCAGCAGGCACAGCCAGGCTGTTGGGGCACAGCTGACAGCCGGGAACTGCCCCGACACCATTTCTCACTCACATTTAACAATGTGTTGGATTTTTCTCCAAAAGCTATGTCTGAAATCAGTTGATCTTGTTTTCATTTGTTTACAACTGATTCTATATGTTCCTTAGGACAACAGAAAGCTTAGACCCCAGGGTGTTATATTCTAGTGCCTCTCTTTCCTCCTCCTCTCCTTTGGCCTCTCTGTGCACGGCAGACAGAGGTGCCCCATTTCCGATGGGTGTGTGTGGCAGTTACAGCTTGGGAACACACAGCACTATTTCTCTGCTGTGCATATTCCATACAGACCATGTTTGAGTCTTGGTTTTTGCACCAGTGAAATGGGGATACTTGTGTTGCTTTGATGCGCCGATAAAAGTGCCTTGTGAGAGCTAAATATTTCTTTGTGGAGCGTGCCATGGCATGTTTGGAAGCTCTGTATAGCTAAGGGTAGGAAGACAGCAGAGACATGGATCTGTAGCAAAAAAATCAGGACAAAACAAAGAAGGAGGTCCATGGTTATTCCCTTGCTGGCCTTTGTCTCCTATTCTAGATCTGCAAGAGCATAAGGAATTTTTTCCACTTCCTTTGCTGAATGAAAAGATGACAACACAGCATACATTTAGGGACACCTGCTGAGAGAATAAAACACAATAAACATGAGCATACTATGGTGAGAGACATATTTTGCTTGTACGATAGACATTTTGATCCAGAGTTACAGAAAGTTTAAACCCCTAAATTAAAATCAATTCAAATGCTTTTGTTATTCAACCTAAGTTTTTTTGTTGTGCTTTGTGTTTTTTTTAAGATGGAAAAATTTTGATCTCATGGTTAATAGAATTATGAAAAAGAAGAAAGTACTTCTAAACAAGATCTTCTAAGGTGTCCCCTGGCACTATGATTTTAAACGGGTCTTGCATTAATTGCAGTTTCTCTGGCTGTTTGTTAGGCCATTGCCATGCTGCGTTAAGGTCTCGATGCTTTTATCTAGCCCTCCCCTATTCCCTGTTTGTTCTTCAGCAAGGATGAGAGGAACCCTTACAGTATGCAAATACATAATGCTTTCTGTGCTTCTTTCTTTAGAGACATAAAAGGATTTTTTAAAAAAGCCAAGTTGAATACATGGCAATAAAGACATAAATCTTCAGAAGCAGGCAAGCTACACTCCCTCTGCACTTCACAAATGAAGCATGGTTTTTGCAAAGAAGGAGTTTGTTAGGAGAACCAGAGGAAGCAGGATTTCCATAATGATTTGCAAGAAAAAATTCTGTAACACATGGCACCGTATTTCCTTCAGAACTGCAATCCCCTTGGGACCAAATTCTTTACTACTTAATCACTGCAGTAATTAGAGATGATGTTGGCAAGTGTTCATTGAACGTTGTGTCATTTTACATCTTAAAACATTTCAGTGTTACTTTCCATTTCCTTTATTCGGTGTGTTCTGGTCCATCCCCTGGATGATTAGACACAGCTGGCCTTTGCTTTGGGACCAGGTCAGTTTTGCAATTAAGAGCTGTGTTGGTCTGCACTGATAAAAACAGGGACTAAATACTTCTATTTATGGTTTATAAATGACTTTTCCACCAAACATTTTTTATAATGACTTATACACAAGAGACCTGATGTGAAACAAATCTGAGTGCAACAGAGGATTCCAGCCACAAAAAATGGCTCTGTCCTACAGTGAACCTTCAAATGTGGAAAACTGCAGTAACAAAGTATGAAAGAAGATCAGACTGCATGAAGCAGAGTTCTGTAGATGGAGAATAATGTTGCAGCGCCAAATTTGTGAGCAGAATGTGGCCATGATTATGAGGAGTGCCCTGGGGGTGTGGGTGGCAAGTGGCAACCACCAGCAGCTTCTGCCTAATGCTGCTCCTTCCCTCTCTGCTGCTCTGTACAGGCTGGCCAATGTGATGTCAGGTGAGGAGAAAGGGAAAAGTGAAAGGGCTGTTCAACCCCTAAATCTGTCAGTTGAAATTTCTGTTGGTAAGGTTGGGGGGAATTCACTTAGGGTGTTAATAATACATCTGGAAATAGTACAGCCTGACTCCTCTGCATTTCAGGTCTGTGTCTGTAGCAGTCACTTTAGAAAAGTAGGAAAGATTCTTCTTACAAGATATCAGAATAGCTAAAGCTGCAGGTGTACCTTTCAGTTTTCTAAAATCCAAGTATCATTAACAATGTTGAGTGGCATATCAAGGCAACAGTGCACAGTGGAAAGTCCCTGCATTACTCTTGCAGGCTTAGATTGTCCTTTTATCCTCTAGATCGACTCTTAATTTTTCAAAATGTTCATGTATGTGTCTGTTAATTTTTAAAATAGGCTTTGCTGAGGCACTGGAGCTTTTCAAAGGCTAGACATGGAGGGTGCAGCAATGACCTGGCTGTGATGCACACTTTTCCTTAAACCCATGTGTTTGAACATCCTTTCAGATGGACAGACATTACAGTGTCCCTCATAATTTGCCTTGATCTTGGATAAAGACTATTTCCACTTTCAGTCTCATTTTCTTACAGGCTGAAAGAGAAAATTCATCAAATGTAAAGTTCAGCTTAAATGACAATTTGTGTGACTAATGACCTTCTAAAAGACAAAGTGGTAGATTATAATGTCTTTTGAAATGCCTTCAGAGGGGAAAAACACACAGTAAAAATTATATGACAAATATAAAAAGAGGAAAAGGAAACAAACTTAGTAACATAAGCAAGCCCTAGCAGACATTATGCTTTTAAATTATCTCTCCACAGCGTACAAATCTTTACTTTGACTCACGCATGCCATACATCTAGCAAAGAGAGAAATAATATTTTTTATTACCACTCAATTATAATTGATATACCACTGTATTATTTTAAAATGTGCGAAAGCTGAAAAATACACACACACAAAAAATTTAAAAATGGCAGGCAAGGAACAGCATATAAAAAGTGATAGAACTTTCTGAGCTTGTTTTATATACATCCCTTTCCCCCCTTATATGTATGTTCCAGGCAGACAAAAAGTACTAATGAAAATTGGTAATGCATAATAGCTCAAAACCGATTAAAGAAAATTGCTTCTCCTTTTAATTCTGCTTACAAGCCTTTTCTGCAATATTGATTATTTTTCAGAGGTAAGTGATATTATCTATTCTTTCTGCAATTAATCCATATTTCATTTTGTACGGTGGTTTTAGAAATCCTCTGAGGTCCAGAATTAGCAGGATACTGGTAACTCTAGAATAAAGTTAATTCTGTGACAGTTTCCAAGAAAAAATCTGGCCAAAGGCTGAATGTGCTGCTGCTGTAATAAAGACATCTATTAGTGTATTAGTTGTCTGAAATACTAGAGAACAGGTTCTGGAATAATTTGAAACTAGAATTTAGATTGCACCTGGCCAATTGCTTCCTTTCTCTAACAATTAGCACTTAAAATTCCAGAGCTGTGGCTACAGACCAAATGCATGACAAAACCACTATTTATGATTTTATTTGCTACTCTTAAATAATTTTGATGTTCCCTTTTTTCTTCCATTTCAGAGTCTGTCACTTATGTATATCTTCCAAGAGATGATGCTAGTTTTGTGCTGAAAGTTGTATCTCTCAGTCTTTGTTACACTCATCACATATGCCAAACTGATACCAAAAGGGAGTACATTTTTAAGCATTTTTATGTAGACAATTCAAGCACTACTTTCTTTCCTATTTTTCCAGTGAAAATGCTCCTAAATCACCATGAGGCAGAAGGTATTATGGGATGCACCTTAAACAAAGTGCTGAACACAGAGTGTCTGCGAGGCCAGGTACCTTGATAGTGTGAATGGAAGTGCAAGAGCACTAGAGGTTCCCAAATCTAGTGGCAATGGTATAATATAGACAAGTTTCTGTGTCTTGCTTCACCTGGGTTTCCATTCCTTTTAGTGCTTTTACATCCATTCAATGGATTAATAACAACAGGATGTGCCAATCCCTGCTGTTCAGTCTGTCCAATGTGACCAACACCCCTTTTGTTTAAAAAAACCCTGAAAAGTGTAAACATGAGTGTTTACAGCTTGGCTCTGTCCTACACCACCTGTTACTGGGCAAACTGTACATTGCCTTTTACAGCCTTGGGGGCACAGGCTTTGTCCCAGGCTTGCTCCCTCATGATTCCCCCAGGAGACAGGATCCAGATGAATCCAGAGACAGCCTGCACAACAGCCCGGTCCTTGCCTCTAGGAAGGACAGACTCTACTTTCTACAGTGCTCTGCCATCCTGTGTGCTTTTTCTGTTGTTGTTGTTGGTTTTAGTTTGGTTTTTGTTTGGTGGTGTCGGTTTTTTTGTGGTTTGTTGTTTTTTGGGTTTTTTTTTCTTTTTTTTTTTTTCCCCCTCTCTCAGCAATAATAATAATCTCCTTGTAACTCTTGAAGGCTGAGTTGAAAATCAGCCTGGAAAGACAAATGGCAGAATTACAGCTGACCTCGCCAGGTTTTCTGCTTTTAAGCTCAGGATGCAGCTTGTTACTAGCTATGGGAAAGCAAAGCGAGCCGAGATGCATCCTTTTCTCATTGACATAAATGACCTATTTTCTCTTCTGGAGCTCAAGATACCCTGCTCCAGGCCTCCCCAAAAAGAATTTGTGTTCTACAGCAATGGTAATTATGAAGTAGCCTCTGCTTTTGGTCTCTTTAAATCCACATGGTATTTCACACACTGTTTGTGCTGGCAGGCATAGAGGAATTCTACCATGCTGCAAACAAACCCCCCCCTACACTGTAAAAATGATCTTTACTTTTTAGGTCACATTACAGTAAATTGCCTTTGAGTGTATTATAAAAAATTCTTATACTTCCTAGAAGAAAAGTTTCCTATTCTATATTTTAAATTTCTGTTTCTTCAGAAGATAGAAAATCTGCAAAATTTGAAATTATGTTTGTCTATAAAAGCAGTATATTCAGAAATGTTCTTTGTATATTAAATGTGTTTTACATGAAATGATAAATTACAACAGTGGCACAATTTCCAGATGTGTTTTATATAAATATGGATTAAGATAAATGTAGCAGGTTGAGCTAAAATTACCAATCCGAATTCCAGTGCTTTGGATGATTCGGTTTTTGGATAACAGCTTAAGTGATGTATCCTTTTAAGAGGTATTCCCTGAAATGAGGGATGCATATGCCTTCCAACCAGGAGACCAAGCACAGCACGGGTGAAAATCAGTGGCAATTGTGCAGTGGGTTATGTCTATGTAGGAGTTATTTATATCCTCATCAGACTGTCACAAGGAGTGCCCCTCTGGTTGGGAGCCTCAGCAGAGAGGTCACGGGCTCTAGGCAGAGGTAGACTGAGTTTCCTTCTCAGGCTTTGATGGACTTTATCAGGTCTGTCTCTGTTACCATAGTTTCCATTTTGTTCTCTAGATAAGAAATGAAAAAATATAGTTCACAGAGGCCTTGATCAGTCGGTTGACATAGGGTCCCTGCCTGTGGTGAGGTTTAAGGGAATGAGAAGTAACTATGCAGAGTCCTGTTGTGTGTAGGTAAAAATCAGTCTTTTCTTTCCTCCTTCTTTTTTTCTTTCCTTGTTTGCTTTTAGCCATATCCCTGTTCACAGGAACTTGGTGGGACATCTGAATCGCCAGCTAGGTAAAAGGATATCTTCACACAGTTTTATAAGTATTGTCTAATGATTGTGCATTTCAGAAACTCAGCTGTTGTGTGCCCTTTAGTGAGCTTGTCCAGCTCCACCCCTTCTGGCTATGGACATTTTATTGGGAGTCCTACTCACATCACTCTTTTTGCAGTACTGTTCCTTTTCTGTTTCTGGGCTTCCTGCACTTGCAAGTCCAGTCTGAAATTTCAGAGCAGCAAGGACAGTGTCTGTACTGAAGCACTAAGAAGTTATAAAAGCAGTGGCTGCAGTTAACCACTACTAATAATACCTCTCTCACAGAAACAGTCACTGCTGTAAAATATTCTCTTCCTCCCTGAAATCACAGGGAGGAATTGCTGTTCCTTACAGCACAAGAAGGTTAGGGACAAGTCTCCACTGGCCATTACTCTCCCTATTTTACTGTCAGATCACTTTATTCCCATGCCAGTATCATTCCCTATACTTTCTTCATCTCTGGGCAGTGGCCAGGACTTTGGAGTTAATGCAAGTATTGTTGTGCAGAAGCAGTACTCTCTGTTCCTTTTACCTTAATATATTGATACTATCAGCAAGTGAAGGAAGGCAGTGTGTGTTTTCTTTTAATTTATTTTGCAGGCACCGTTAAAAGGTAGGGAACTCATTATGTTCCAGCCAGACAGGAAGTTTTATTTACAATTCCATACCTCAGTGCAGCTGTGGCAAATTATATCAGCCCTGCAATTCGTGCATTATCATTACTTCCTTACTTTCATACCCTTTCCAGAATTACACTACCACTGACCTGATGAACCCATCTTCTTTTAAAATCACTCCTATTTTATGTTTAGAGATTGCTTGGAAAAACTCAACAGGAGCAGCTAAAAGAGCAGGCAAGTTGGCTGTGTATAATCAAAAGGTCAGTCTATTTTCAGGTACTTCTTTAGGGCTACTGCTGAAGAAAGCATGGAGCCCTCTGTACCCATACAAGTGTCAGAAGTTTGTTCTTGCACACAGCACAAAGGGCAGAGCCAGGGAAAACAGCCACTGATGCCTCCAGTTTGATCCTGGAGGCTGCAGGGTGCCTGAGAAGATACTCATCCCAGGACACAACCAATTCACCTCCCACCTGCCCAGGAGCAGTAATTCACGTTTTGTGCTGTTGCTTTGAAGGAAGAAAACTCTTCCCCATGCAGCAAGACTCACAGATGGAGCTGAAGAGGATGGGTGGCAGTAGGATAGGGATCAATGACTCTTTGAGGGTTACTTAACCTCTTTGGCAGAGATCAAAACCTTTGAACCCCTCTGTTCAACTATCCCTGCTAACTACATCATCACGGAGCCATAATCCCAGCCTCCAGTACTTGTGGGCTACATCTATGGACTTGAGCTCCAGCATAACAGGATCCCTTCCCTTGTCTTGTGGCTCCTTAGCCGACTTCTGCCGCTACCTAAAAACATGCTTTAGCACCACAGACAGTAAACCTCCAATTCTCCAGCTGAGCAAGGCAGCATAGTAAGACAAAAACCTTTGTTTTCTCCTGAGTTTGCAATAGTTATCTCTTCCAGCCCAAGTCCCTCTTGGGCTCCCTGCATCTCCATTGTACATTTTGTGCTCCTATTACACAGTAACCAATGTGCTAAAATCTTAGAGAATGTACCAGAGAAATGCACTTTTTATTGGGTAAACTCTGATTGTTCCTGCTCAGTTTGCTATGAGTTGTGAGTCTGCTCTGAGTTATTTTTACCATTGAGAATTGCCAGGCTTTATACAGTGTTTTGCACAGGAACTCAGCTGCCCTTTCACTGTTTTGTTTGTAGTTTCTGTTCCAAGGAAGCTGCCTACTGTTCCCAGGTTTCTCTTTCTTTCTCCCTCTTAGTATCCTATTTAAATGCAAGAAATGCAAATAAATGATTTAAATTCTGTATTTTGCATAGAAACTTCCTGCTGAGACTTCACTTAGGCCAACTGATATCTTCTCCCTGCCTTGTGAAAACCTTTGTCCTCCAGACTGAAGACAAGCACTTAAAAGTAAACCTGTTTGGTCTGCCCCTATTAACTAGCAATGCTGACAGAGAAAATCGCTTTCTCCCCTGTGTTCAGCACTTGAGAAACACAGGACTGAGACTGTTTATTCAGACTGCTTTATTCTTTGCTATCATCCAATGGGACAGGCTGAGTCACTACCTGATTCTCATTTCTCTTCACATGAAGGTTTTAGCTCCCTTGGACGGCCATGAATCCCAAGGAATGATCCTGGTTTTGTCCTGACAGCAACCCCCATGTTTCCATTGCATTTCCTGGACTGGTGATCAGAGACTATTCCCCTGGGCTCTGAACTCCTCCTCTGCTCGGGATGATGGGGAAACACATCAGCACAGGCTGCCATATGGCACCGCCTGGGAGATTTTATGTTACTTTTTGTGCTGCCCTTCTCTCAACAGGGCAAGCCCTTGGGGCAGATAAGGATGTATTAAGTTACTGAAAGACATGCAATTTTCTCCCAAAAGGTGTCAGTTCAGTATTGCTGCTAAGGAGGAGCAACTGTTCTATTTCTGTCCTTAGTCTGAAATAATTTTCATTGGGATTGCTGAAGGTCCTTCTTTGCTGAATGGGACCTCTGTGTAATGCTAAAAGGAATATTCTGTTTAATGTTGTTTCCCAACCCTTTGTTTTTCCTTCACCCAGGATAACTGCCAGGATGTTCATGAGTTTTTCATTTGAATGAAATTTTGCTCTAGCTGTGGGCAGAATATAGAAAAAAAAATCAATAGCTGTTAAGATATGTGATACTGCAGGATATGGGATCCTACTGGTAGAAAAAGCAAGGACCATTTATTTATTCACATACCCGAGTGCCTGCATTCATAGTCTGACCTCACTGCCCAGGTCCTGCTCTTCCCCTAGGTGTTCAGTGGGGTTTTTTGTTGCCAAACTCGGAGCAGAGGATGTTCTGCCCATTGCATTCTGCTGTGTTCTGTGCCAGTTTCTTGTGAAAGTGCCTTCAGGTATTTTCCCAGGGCTCACATTTATTTGTTCAAGAACAAGTTAAGAAAGAAGAGTGACTGGAGGTTTTAAAACCCATTTTCTTTTTATCTAGTGTTCTGTTAAAGCTTTCCTCCTAAGCAGCTTACAATAATATAAACAACCTGCAGAAAAAACTTCCTGTCAATCTACTGCTATAAATTCCTACAAGTCCAGGGGCTTCAGGAGCTGTATATTGCACTGAGAGCCCTTGGAGTCAGAGATAACTATCAGATAATTCACTTCTCTAAAAAATACTCCCATATATTCAGAGTGAGTGGAGAGCAGGAAGGGGGAAGAGAAGATGGGAGGAGGTGTGCTCAGAGCAGGGGCAGGAGTGGGGTACCTGGCCAAGGAGGTGTGGGACGAGCAAGGGACACACAGATGGGGCAGCTGAGCAAGCACTCGCCTCCCCCAGCACCCCTGGCTGTTGCTTTACCGGGCTCCTTGGCTGCACACCTTGTTGGCAAAACCCACACATGTCTTTCTTCCAGCTTGTGTGGGTGCAGCCCAGGATTCAGCCCCTGGGGCTGCTTTAGCACAGAGAGCAGCCATGGCTCGGTGCTGCTTCGGCTTTGGAGGGGCTCAGGAATAACAAGCAAAATCTAATTAAGAAGAGTGAAATACAGTAGGGTAAGTCAGCTGCATTGGAGTGTGAAATGGAGCCATTATAAAACAAAACACTGTACAGCAGCAACTCAGGAGCTCCACAGCCTTCCAGGGTGCTGACAGACCTCCCTGGCAGCAGGGAGCTGGCAGTGTCAGACTGTCACCGGGCTCATGTCACCGGGCTCATGTCACCGGGCTTATGTCACCGGCCATGGCCAGCACAGCTCCTGCTCCAAGGGGCAGCAGCGGAGGGGAGCAGGTCATGGCAGCACATGGCCTGGACACGCTGGGACAGGATGGGTGGGAAAGGGCCGTGAGAAAGCTCTAGGGCAACCAAAAGAGGAGGGAAAGGAAAAAACACTGGGCAGTGAGGGGTGAGCGTGAAGGGCAGGTGTGGAGTAAGGCTGGGCCTTTCCACCCAGAAAAGGTAAAACTCTGCAGCTATTAGAGCATGGGTTTCCCATGCAAACCGCTGGTAATGGCTGTGAGAGCTGCTCTGCTCACAGGGTGCAACCACTCTGCTCTGGGCAGGATTCAGCAGCTCCATGTGTGTGCAAATTTGCCTCTTCAGTGACAAGGTTTTTTTGAAAAACCTCCAAAACAACACCCTTCCCCCACACTTTTTGATAGTTGGTAGTGTTCTGAGATCAACAAGTAAAGCTTTAAAATATAGAAGTTGTATTTGTTCTTCATGATGCTAGAATTTATGAAATTATAGAATTAGCTCTACTATTTGAATTTTTTAAAAATGAGAAAAATTATTTAATCATTTAATCTTGCTGGAACAACATCTTTTGAAACAGGAAGGAATGGTTTCAATACCCTTAAAATATTTTTAATAGTAATTGTTTGCAGTTACTTCTCTCTAAAAGTTGGAGAAAGGGCATCTTGAATGCATTACAGCAAGCTCAGCCCAAGTGAATCTGCTTTCAAGTGTGCTAGAAAGGATATCCACAGTAACAGGATTAGTACAAAGAGAACTTGTTGTCTTTGTATTTAAAATCCTAAGGTTAATTTGTCTTGGTTCCACCCCTCCAGAAAATTTTGTAACAAATTTCTATTGCCATTCATTACTTAATGATGTTTCACTCTTAAACGCTCACAAGAAATATTTAACACCTGCTGGGAAAAATTATCCGTAAAGGTTATCTCAGTAAGGCATGGATGTAAAATGTCAAAGGACAACTTCATCTGTTTCTCCTTCTTCATCCCCCACTCTTACTACAGGCAGGAAAACCAGGGGAACATTTGCAAAGCTGTCAGACGGGCAGGAACCTGCTTCCCTCCAGCCTCTCTCCTCTCTCAAGAGAGTCTTGGGATGTGTTTATTTAAGCTATCAGGGTGTCTGAAGGTAGGAAACTGAAGGCAGAGGAGATTAATAATTTACTAAAGCTTTGCTGGAGAACAGCTGACCACAAGACCTGCCACTGTCACCCGAAGGACAACTGAACAATGAGGCCAAGGGGCACCTCCTGCCCGTGTGGAGGAGCAGCAGCCAGGGACCCTGCTGCCACAGGGGCACAAGAACACGGGCAGATTACCTCTGGCTTCAGGATAACAACTTGTTGGCTTCAGTCCCCTTTTCTTATGGTTTCAGCACTCTGCTATTCCCCTGGTCTGGAAAAAATGTGGCTCAACACTTCACTTTGTGACCTCCACAAGCCCAAATGTATTTAATTACTTCTGTCTTAGTGGTGTATAGTAGGTTTTCTGATCCTGCCCCTCAAAACCAAGACACTGCAGACCAACTGAAAGATTCAGTTAGTGATTCAAATAGTGATTCAAATAACAAAGTTTTAAAATTTTTTTTTCTTCTTGATACATTTGGATATTTTGGGGTTTTTTTGTGTTTGATAAGTACTAGTATTTGTGAATGCACCTGTTAAGGTAGGTGGTAGATCTATGCAGGAGATCAAAGCTGCTCATAGAAAAGTCTTTGCAGGATCAGTTTTATGTTATACCCAACATTTCTTCAAACTAGCAAGGAAGAAAATAATTGTGATTCTGAGATCAGCATTCATTGCCCAGAATAGTCTAGGTGTTTGTTATTAATTATGTGTTACTAACCATCTGGGGTTTGTTTGTAGGATGGAGAACCAGCAGCAATTATGATCAAGCCTGGCTGCAGTCTTTGGCCTTGTGTGCTGGTTTTGGCTAGGGTATGGAAAATCTTCCTCTTACTTCCATGAAGCCAACAGTCCAAAGCTTGACACATTCTGTACTTTGCAGTGCTCTTTTTGACCCGTGTCTCTCTTGCATCTTAGATGAGGAACCCCTGAAAGCTGAGTGTGTTCTTTGTCATTCCTGCCCCGTGGCTTTGTGCAATTGCAGAGTCCCTTCATGTGGTTGATCATTCTGGCACCTCGTTGTGAGTGCTAGCAAGGGCTCACAACTGGCCATGCAGCTTTGCAGTGCAAACTGATTAAAACAGCAATGTCCTGGAAACCAGGGAATCTGAGAGTCTGATGAAGGTCTGGGATTTGTGACTGCAGAGATTGTTCAATGGTAAATGCAGCCCATGGTGGGAGACACACACTGGTCAAGGTCAGGACTTCAACGTTTTTTTTCCTCTGTTCCTGGTTTTTCTCATATTGGTTTTACCTTTTGTGTTATTTGGGTTTCACGTATTTGTTTACTTTGTCTCCTGTAGCAAATGAACAGAACAAGTGTTTGATTATAAGAGGTCTGATTGCATTCAGTGGGTGAGTGTTACAGTCAGTGTTCTCTGCTCTTTCCTCTTGAGTATGCTGAGCTGTGTATTGATGGAAGTGGGTAAAATACCTCTTGTGTATCTCCTGGAATCAGCCCAATGTAGCTTTGCCAATGCAGTGTCTCTGTCCGTACTGTCTTTCCTATCTTGATGTTTCTGTGACAAGATTTTATTTTGGTCTACACAATCTCTTGATAATGAGGTTTATTGACTCTTACCTGATAGGGGCATTTTGCACTTATACCAAAGAATTTTGAAGGAAGTCTTTACAACCTCCCAGGAAACCTGTCCAGGTAAGGTTTGATGTGTGACACGTGTGCATGTTCCCATTCGTTGTGGCTTTAGATAAGTGTGTTCACAATGGCTAACAAAAGCACAGAAATACCTTGGGAGTACGAAGGGACTGTTCCTGTTCCTTAAGCTTTGATAACATGTTGACACCCTTAGTGAAACTACAGAAAGGGTCAATATCCTTTGCTGTCTTTTCCAGTGACATGTTTTGGAATATTTCTCTTTTTGTTCACATGCCTTCTCTGTTCTCAGGTGAATACAGTTGTAGCTCTCTCTTATGGACAGCTCTTCTCTGTTTTGTGCAGTGTCATAGAGATACAGATATCTGACAGCTGCAAAACATGCCTCAGATAATACACCAAATCCTGGTGGTGTGACAAGCAAAACCCTTGAAAATCCTCACTGCTTTTGTAACTGCATAACAGGAAACCCCTGACGTTGGGTTCATAAAGGATGGCTTTGCAGGACTATGAGAAAATCCTCACTGTGGTTTTGGAGGTTTTAAAAAAACCCTCTGCTATTATTTTTGTAACAAAGTTTGCATCTCTTTTCAAGTTCGTGATCTTGGCAACATAAATGCATACAAAACTTCATCACTAGGATGATACATTTTTTGTATTTTTCTTCTTAAACAATCATTTTCCCCTGGAGATATCCTTGTCCCTTATGCCAGTCTCCCCTGCTTCTTTTTTCAAATATGTGAAAGCATTGGCTCCAGCCGTTCTGTTGTTTGGAAAGACCTCAACACAGCCGGTGATTATAGAGTGAAATGTTGTTTAATGGGCACAAAAGGACCTGATGGCTGCTAGCAGGTTCCTGGTCGGTGGGTAGCACTGCTGCCACCCTGCTGGGACAGGCCACGTGCCAGGGTCCTCTCCGTGTGTGCCACAGGACACAGCCCTGGCACAGTGGCACTGATGTCTGCTGCCACCCTCAGCTCCGAGACTAGAGCTCCTCCCAGCCTCAGGAAGTCCCCTCACCCTTCTAGTCCATGTGTTTCCCTGAGCTGCTTACAAACCTACCAAGAAAGGCAGACTATTATTTTGGACCCTCCTTTTCAGCGTGTGTTAAGAAGGGAAAGTGAGGTGTAAGCACAGCCTTTCCTCTGCTGGGGTCACAGTGAGTGCTGTTACTGTGGTTTCTGACTTGGCACATGGTTTCCCTTTCCTGGATTGGTCCCAAAAATATAGAAAGGTTTCTATAAGGCTGGTTGAGTTATCAGATATCTTTGTAATTACAGGAACATGATCTGTGGCATGCACATCTGTATCCCCACAAATGACTGCTGTGAAGAAAGTTTCTCATTATATTCTTAAGTAATAAACCTTTTGCAGCCACTCCCATATTGTTAATATTCATCAGAGAAGGCTACATAGTCAACAGCAGAATCCACAGAAGTGTTGCAGGTATGGTCACAGAAGCAGAAGGGTTGTCTCTTAGAGCTGGAGCATTCTTTGTGTCCCATAAATGTCTCCTGAATCTGTGCATCAAGGCCATCCCTGAAAGCTGGGGGTATTAGCAGCAGTTCTTGTGCACCAAATGAACTCAAGCTCAGATTCTGTGTTGTTCACCCACAGCTTTCAGGTGGTCATTCCTTTTTTTGCTCTTGCTCTTTGGACCTACTGACTTGGAGGGGAAAGGCTTGTGTGTGGATGTGGCTTGCCAAGGAACCAGCTTGCAGCACTCTCACAATGCAAAAACTCCTCTTTCTGAGTGTTTTCTGCAAGGATATCTGAGATAATCAAGCCTCCAAAGCAAATGGAGGAAAAAAGAACAATCCTCAAATCAAACCTCAAAATTTTAGTCAGGGCTATTTCCAAGCTCTGTCAGCAATGCTTAAGTGAGCTGGGACTTCTCTGAGAGCAGATGATGTAGGTGGAAAAATTTCACCAAAAAAACACACCAAAAAACAAAAAGGAAAAGCATATGCACAGCAGGCCTGTGAAACAGCAGTGCTAGGAGACAATTTTTAAAGGTCAGAATTATTATAGGACATTAATTAGCAGACTGATAATGCTCAAATTGCCTTAGCAAATTTAGACACTGTGTAAGGCCACATGCTGCAAGGGGTGCAGGCACTTGAAAAGAATTTGGGCACTTTAACATAAAATATGTCCTGCTCAGAACAGAGCTAGAAGAGCATAATGACAAAACAATGTGACTTCCCTAAAGTAATTAGGAGGTGGTAGTGAGAGTAAATAAGCTTTTGCAGAACATAGTGTTAGTGAACAAAATGAGAGCAAATAAACTGTGTGTCAGCGCAGGAAAGAGAAGGTAGCTAATCCTGGATTTTAACTGAGCTGCTAGCAAAAAGCAAAAGTCTCTTTGCAAAGCGGGGAATTACAAAACAAATTGAATATGTTTACCAATACCTGATCTCAAATGTTCCCCAAACAACAAAAGTCTTTGATGCATTAGTGAGATTTTATCTTGCCCATAGAGAACCTCAGGTAGGTTACATAGATGTCAGGGACATCTATGCAGTTTCCATGCATTTAGATTTCTACAAGAAATGAATAAAAAGTTAATCTGAAACATACTTATTTTCTCTTGCTCTTTAATTCAAAGTAGATCCTGGCTGGACACATATTCCTTGCAATTCATGAGTTATTTTACTACTTCTTTCTTGATAATATCATATTGGCTAAAGAAATACTTAGATAGTTATTTAGGGGAGTTACCTGTTTATCTGGTAATTTTGTGCATATTTTAACAAGATAGCTGTTGGAGGGGAGTAATAATCAACTTTTAAGTTTTCTTAGTTTTTATGGGTGGCTGAACTGCAGAATTAAAACTGAATTTTGAAGATAGTTATATTTAGTGAATTGGCTTCATTCATTGTAGACAGAGTATTTCTGAAACTTGGAGTAGCATTTGGCTTCCATCCCTAACCTTTCAACTTGTAAGGGTGCACAATGAAGAGTAGGTGTGTGGATGTATTTGTACTCAACTTACCTATAAATATAAAGGCTTTATAGGCTTTGTATATCATGCATACATGGAAGACATGTATGAGATACATAGATAGATAGATATATGTAAAAGCAGTATTGCCAAGAAATGGTTCTAGTACTGCAACATTATCTTAAATTACCTGTTAGAGGTAGTTGTGAAAACTACATCTAATTTTCTTCTCAACTGCATGAAGAAAATTCTTAATGTTAATGTTTTGCTGTGAGTTCTGTGATAGAATATAAAAAGAGCTGGAAAGAGAACCATGTATAATATTTTTCCATTATGAATTTCCATTGAATTGGCTCAACAGCACAAGATAAAGTCAGCTGAAGGTTTCTTTTTTTTTTCCCTTCATTTTTGATGGGGACACGTAGATTGAGGTTAGAACTCTCCAAAGATTATCTGCTGAGTGCCAGCTTTTAATGAATCCCATTTGTTTTCTTGATTAAGTCTGCTATTACCCCTGTTTAGTCTTGTCACGAGCCCATTAGCCAGAATTTTCATATCATGGTTTAGAAGAGAAATTAGCCTAGAAGAGCAGCAGTCATCATCAGTCCATTTTCAGTGTATTTAATATAGTTTACAATTTATGAACTCAGGAACCTGTAGCCTCATACATATCTGTTAAAAAAAAAATAAAAACAACCCAAACAACTGTTGTTTGTGGTGAAATTCCCAGGCCAATAAGGGCTGCAGGCAAATATCAAGTTGTGGTGTTTACACTGTGTATTACTAGTGTACACACATCACCAGTGTTCACCTACTGGTCAACCTGCATCTGACAGGCTATGTCAGGTTTATGGTTTGTGTGACAGAAACTTCTTTGGGAAGAACCAACTCTCAAAAGGTTTGACCTCTTATTTTTCAAAAGATAAGTATACAGGAGGCTTACTGAGCCTTGTGGTCAGTCACAAAGTACTCAAGAGCTTTGGCAGTGCTTAAAAGCCATGTGATGGGTACAGTGAAAAGTGTACACAGGTGTAGCAGGGGCTTTGACATTCTTGACTTTCTTGAAAATGTTGTAAGAATAACCCTTTAGAAATTTAAATATCTCCCTCCCTTTTCAGATTCTCTATATGAAAAGAGCAGCACCGGGTGAGATGTACTTTCTAAATGACATTTTGTAAATTTCAAGGGGTGCCATTTCAGCCTCTCCTGGAAGTGTGAAAACCTGGACAGTGGAATTTGCAGAACTGCCACAGAAGTATTTCAGTGGTGAAAAGAGACAGCATGAACTGCAGCTGAATCATGGGGTTGTGCTCTGCCATTATTCTATAATGGGAAACATGACTCGGCCATGTGCATAGAAGCCAACATTGCAAATATTTGGACATCATGCCATTACTTAATATTACCCATTCAATTCCCTCTTTCTCTTTCCTCTTTTCTTTGTGCCCCTCTAAATGACTTGGCTAGCCTGCTGGCATTTCCCTTTTTATTTCTGCTTTTTCTGTTTTCTACCTCCTTTTCTGTAATTTCTGAAATGGAGTGGGATCTCGATGCTTAGAGCTTAGAGCTCCCACATCACTTTGTATTGGATGAACAGTGTGAGAAACATCCAGTAATCAAAGTGAAAACAGCTCCAATCATATCACTGTTCCACAGGAGCTCCTGAAGATGCCTGGAAGAATTTGCTGCATTTCTGGCCCCAGAGGCTGTTATGGTGAGCACCAGTTGGTAATCACAGCATTTTTATTTTTTGCTGCTTTTTTTGTCCCTTTTCTTTTTTTTTCTTCTTTTTGTTGGGGGGGGGGGGGGGGGGGGCTTTTTTTCTTAACCTATGGGAATTACTGAAGGAAAATATTTTCCCATATCCTTACCAGAGCTGGATCGAAACAGAAGCACCCATTTCATCACTAACCACATCTAAATTACTTAATTTCTTGGCTGGGTGGCAGAGAAAAATTTTATCATTTTTACAAAACTGATATATGGCCATGACTACCTCTCCAAAAAATTATCTCCTGGGAATAATTCAGATGCTGTAAGAGAAGTGTACTCTCACAAAAAGCAGCTTTTCCAAACCCCTGTAGTTTCCCTGCACATTATTCTCTCTAGCTACAAGCCTCTCTTCCTTTAGTAAATGTATTACAACCCTTTCAGTCTTTTCTACTTTACATACTCAACACCATGAATCTCTAACAAGGTTATGGGTGAGTAACAGTTTAAATTACTTTCAAATACAGCTGAAAAGCCTATTATAGATGCAACCTTGAACTTTAATTGTATAAAGACGGCTACTTCCTTAGCATTCACACTAGTGATAAGAGTTTCTTGCTTGTAACTCTTCTGGGACTTTCTGGCTGTGTTGGCAACTATTTATTCTGCCTCTAGACTTTGAGAAAAGAAATGCATGCGTTTAAACACTGTAACATCACGATATCCATTGAAATTTGTAATGATGAAGGTTGTAACATATTTGAGTTGGAGGAGGCAGTCTGGTTAATTATATGTTATTCTTCCTGCTATTTTACTAGGCTACACAAGAGGTTGCTGAAATCCAGCGTTTGTTTTCAGATATACATTCATGCTTCTTTAGGAAACGATTATAAAGAGCCAGAGAACCTTTGAAATGATGTTGCTCAAAAATTTCCCAGCATTGGCACAAACTAAGCAAATAAGGGTAAGCTCAAAGGATCCATGAAAGATAAACAAAGAATCTCCTTAAGGCTGGCTTATAGTTGGTAATGGAAAAATCTGGAAGTGCTTTTGTGGTCTCATAAGTGCTTTTGTGGTCTCATAGTTTCAAAGCTTTTTGGTACATCTGATTGAAAAAAACACCACCAAAACAAAACAAGCAAGACCCAAACAAAACCCACGGACCCCACCCCACCCCCTATTCCCAAAGTCAGTGTATTGTGTTGGAACAGCTATGGACTGAAAGCTCTCTTCACAGCAATGGTGCCTCTCCCATGGCCATAAGCTTATTCTTGATGGGAGGGATTATTTCCAGAGCTGAGTTTGTACTTCATACCTAAGAAATTTCCATTACACTTTACAATGAGGGTAGCTACAGCAAAGGTGTTAACATCTTGATGAAGGTGCAAATGAGGTTGCTGCTCATGCAGTGCAAACAGCTTACAAACACATCTCAGACACTGCTGTCAGCCAGGGGTCTGCTCAGTCCTGGAGCAGCTGTGTACAACACCAAGTGAAGTTTTCTTTGTTTTGTTTTTACCAACAATGAGCTATGCTACCTCATGTTTGTTAAGCATAGGTATAAAATTTTTGCCTTGGATATATTTGATCAAATAGTTCACATCTTCTTTAGATTAAAATATGTTTATTAAACTATTTCACTTTCATTAAAGCTAGGATAATGGGGTATGAGTGTAGCTCCCAGAGAACTATGAGATGGAGAGCCCTGTAATCCTTCCACTGCCTGCAGTATTCCTTGAGCCTCTGAGACACAAAGCAATTCTCTGAGCCACTGATCCCTCTGTGGGAGCACATTTACTCTCCCTTAGCTGAAACTTTTAGGCTTTAGAGTGTGATACTAACTGTCCATTTTACCTAAAATATTCTAACTCAGACTTATTAGAACACAAAGAGTAGCACTTGGACAAAGAAAATTGGATTCAGAGTCACACTGAAATTTTATGATCCCTAGGCAGAGATTTGAGATCTCTGTATTTCCTCTTCATTCAGAAAATGAGACATGGATTTTAAAAATTAGACACATTTTGGAAGATTACTTTCCAAATTTATAATTCAGCTGATGAAATGCAGCTAAGTGAATAATACACATGATATTAATTAACAGGAAGATGCATGTCCTCTTTAGGATACTTATCAACAGCATTGGTGAGGAGAAATCAGCAGGAGCACTGTGGTGATATCATTGGGATATTATGTAATGTTACATGGACCAATCCTGAATAATATTGACTTATGTCAACTCCTAAATCAGCTCAGCCCCTTCCTCTTACCCAAAGCCTTCCCATCTGGAAAACAGATTCATTTCTAGGAAGAATGTAATGAGACACTCCTCATGGTATGGACTTTTGACTGATTAAACAGTCATATGCCAAGTCCCTTTATGGTGCCACAGAATGAAGAAAAACTAGTATAAAAATTAGAATTAATATACTACATTGAATAATAAACAGAGTAGCTTTTCTGCTGTATAGTAAGCTACTAGAAACTTTGAAAAATGCAAAGAAATATTTTACTGCCTTAAATGTTTTTTCTTTCAACTATTGAGCAATTATGCTTCTTAGAGGTGGTTAATTTTGTGAGCAGAATATTAATAATTTATGAGTGTGTTAAAGGTATTGATCATACAAGGGTAGAAGCATTATGCTTGAGCTCTTTCTGTAATCCATTAAAAAGGAAGTAAATTGCTCCAGTTTCATATTAAAATACGAGGCTAGCAGACTGTAGTTTAAGACGGGTTGTTTTAAAAGTTGTTTTCCTGTTTAAACTGCAGTCATCCATCGTTGGTGTGGAGGTGACACACAAGGATTTGCTGGGACTCAGCCACAGATGTTCAACCCAGAGGCTCTTTCTCCTTCACCCAGTGCCCAGCCCATGCCCCCTCCAGCCCTGCCTGCCTGACCCATGAGCCCACTCCTTGCTCTGGGCACCTTCAAGGTCTGATCTCTGCAGCCACAGCAGCTGGGCTCAGTTTCACCTGTTTGTGGCCTGTTTCTGGACTTGGGACACTACATTTGGAGGTCAACAGGAGCCATGTAAATTCTCCTGAGGAAATGGTGGGGAGATATCAACTGCAGAACCAGATCTATAGCTTGTCTTTTTGTTTTTTACCAGCCCTGACCATTTTCTCAAGGTTGAGCACAAATACCATAAACATTGTATTTATGCAAGGTGAGTACCTGCAGCAAAGTCCGTAAGGCTTCTATGGATCTAAGAATCTACCTGAATGTGACTGTATCAGGAACTTAGTGTGGTTTTGAATTGTTACCCCATTTTATCATGGTTGCATGAATAAAGCTTTAGTCCTCAGGCTCAGGACTGTAGGGTGTCCTTCCTGTCCAGAAAGGTCCTTCCTTTCTGACAGGAAGGAACACAGGCACTGAAACCAATGAGTGCAATCCCTCTCCTTCTATTTGTGTCCTAAGGTAGAAGAAAGAATGATATAAACCAGAGGAAATAAATAATCGGTAAATAATTTTATTAATCAAATTCATTCTGGCCCACAAATCTCATTATTTGTTTATCAGCCAGGCTTCTACTAAATCTATTCACAATTAAAAAAAAAATTACCAAGTGAATAGTATTGAACCAATCCTTAATTAGGGCAGCTTAGATGTCTTGTATAATTAACTGGACTTTGTTCATAATTATTTCCTGATAGTTGGAATTGTTTTCCACAAGTAACAGAGCAATAGTAATGGTAACACCAAAAAATCTTTGATTTTTCAGAATAGAATAATGACCAGGCTTATTGTGCTTAACTTGCATAAGACCAATCTGCTCCCATGGATAGCTAAAAGGAATCACATCAAATTGTCTGGGCCACACAGTGAGGTTTTGCAAAAACAGTTCTTTTAATGTAGAAATAAGTATGCATCCAAATCTTTGAAATGTGTCTTTTCTTATGTGTGTTTTATGATGGCCAGCCTGAGGTGACTCCTCAGACAACCACATGTGAATCCTGGTCCTAAACCAGAGAGAGAGGGATTAAAGCTGGTGCCCACTATGACCCTGCTGGGTCCTGCTCAGAGAAATAACTGGAATCAGCTATTGCTGATACTCCAGAGATTAAAAAGTTGCAAGTCAACAAAGATCTTCCTGGGCCTCCTAACCAGCAAGGCCCCTGGGTGACCCTGTGGCTGGGCTGCAGGGATGAGGGTGCCCAGGAGGGTGCCCACAGTGGTGGCTGTGCCACGCAGTGCCACCGGCAGGCACCGCGCTCTGCCACAGGGACAGCGTGGAGCATGGGCTGGTTGGTGGCTCTGGAAACCTCTCAATTGAGCAAGACCTCACTAATGGAAGTGATTCTTTGTGAGAAACTGGAAACGAGGTAAAGAGTTTTATTCACAGTTTATCACTGCTCCTTTAGTCCTCCTTTTGGAGCTGGCTTAGGGCAGTGTCAGAAAGCTGGAAGAATGCTGCAGGAGTGCCATGCAGAGTCACTCCCGTATGGAAATACACCCACTGTGGGCAAGCTTCAGCAGACTCCAATCTATGGGCCCCTTGGAAAGAGGTGTTTGCTAGACCACTGCCTCTGATTTCAAGAGAATGAGTATCTGTGCTAATATGAGAAAATAGTAGTCATGTTACAACTCAGGGTTGTTTGGAATTCATTATGAAGCTGCATGAAAGAGCATGTGGGTTAAACAGGTTCACTGCTAATTAATACCTTTACTCCTAACGAAGTAGCTCCTTGCTCCTGGGGTTAGGCAGAGTGTGAGAAGAAAAACAAGCAGGCAGTTGTCTGCAGGCTCTTTCAGGACTGGAACAGCAAATGAGTATGTGTAAAATTTAGGAAGACAAGCACAAGCACGAGGTGTAACTCATCGCCACCCAGCTTGCAACAGCCCAAAGGCAGCAGGGGTGAATGTGTATGATCAAAATAAGACTTTGTTTCTAAAACTCCAAAGCTCAGAAAAACAAAATGGGTTTTCTTTGTGTAATTTTCTGTGAGATTTTTTAAACGTGAGTAGCCATCCTGCAAGAGGTCTCGGATGGTGCCATGTTGTGTTCAGGCTAGAAAATGCAGAATGAATTATGAGAATTATTCATCTGCCCCTGTCCTCTCTTCCTGGCAAAGATTCCTCTGATCTGAGCATCTGTAAGGAACCTGGTGAATTTGGGTCATTGCTTTCAGATCACCCTGTTGCCAACAGTGTAGCCAAAGTTCATAAGCAGTTGAACACTTTCAGGGTGTTGAGAGGATGAGAGCAGTGTGGCTCCTGGAGGGTGAAAAGCATGGTGTGCATCATTGCCCTGACAGCCATTCCTGTTTACATCCTGTTCATTGATTAACTGACCTATTGCCTATGCATTTTATATTAATAACTAATGTCTAATTATTTTTTCACTGTTGAATTCCTTGCAGCTCTCTTTAAAGTTTAGTAGGTAAGAAGATTAAAACATAAATGCCATTAAATATGCTTTAAATATCAGACCTATTGAAATACTTCCAGGTTCTGTATCCTCTTAAAAAATAATCCCTATTCAAAACAGAGAGGAAATGTCATCTGCATGAGTGTCTTCTGAGTTTAAGATTGGATTACACAGGGAATTATGTAAAATAGCTTTGGAAAGCTGATAATTAAAAAAACTTTGGACTGTTTTATTTATGACATTTTAAACCTCTGTAACATTTGGGGAAGTTTTCTGTGTTCTACATGTGCTGTTAACATCACGTGTAAAATTTTCTTGCATAACTTCATGTGAATTAATGGTCATAGAGTCTGAATTCAGATTCAGTCAAGCTGGATGTGCTGGGATTTGAAGGCAATTACTGGATCTACATTACCTTAAAGCTGGGGTGTCGGCAGATCAGGATGTTCTTCCCAGCCACCTTGTGGGATGTTCTCTGTCTTCATAGGGAAGTCAGGAAGAAAATAATCACAGGCTAATGGTAGCTGAATTACTTAGGAATGTCTTCCCAGATCATCCTGTATTGGAGCCCCACAACAACCCCAAACAGAAGTCCTAAAAATTTCAGTGCCCATTTATTAATGAGCACAGTTACTCCAGTGAGTCCCTCCGAAAAGAGCCAAATAAAGTCCCATTACAGCAGTTCCAGTTTCCACATTTAAGTGTTGTAGCACAAAAGGCAAATGGTCAGGACAGGGCTTCTTGGCTACCCCAAGCCCTGCAGGTTGTGTCCAACAGAGAATGCCAAAACATCTGTAGGATGCTTTCCATGAGTCTCCTACCAGAGCTGGGAGACAAAGTGGTCCTTACATCAGTGTGACATGCCAGGGAACAGAGCTCATTTCTGGGAAGGGCAGACAGGACTTCTCTCCAAGCCTGGTAGATGTTCTGCTTTGCGGGGCAGAGAGAAAAACCCTTACCCCAGCTTGTTTTTTTCATCAACCAGTACATAGCACAGGCTTTGGCAAAATGTCACAGGACCTGGAGTAATGTGATGGACGCTGGGGCCTGGGTGTGGCCTTGCCAACTCCTCTTCCTGGCACTCACCAGACCTGGGCCACACAAACCATGATGGCTCTGGCTCTGTCACCTCCCCAGGTGTCTCTGTGGTCACCTCCCCAGGAGCTGGCGTGTGACTCCTCGTGCCTTGCCCCTCACAGCAGCTGAGCTGGGAGCCCTGTCGGCTTATGTAGAAGTACTCCTGATAAATATTGACCAGAGAATTTAGCATAAATATGCAATGAATCTACGAGCTAGTGGGAAATGTTAAAGCAAACATATTTAGGACAGAGGCTTTCAAAACAGGCCAGGCAAATTCTTATTCCAGCAAGAGGTGGCATGCGCCTATTCTTTCTTCAGCTGGCTAAGCAGCAGCGGGAGTGTTTCCTACTAAACAGCCTCATTAGCATAAGAATAACTACAGGGTAAATTTTCAAGCTCATTCCAAGTGAATTCAAAGGGAGGGGGGGAAATATTCTTTTAATATGCGCAACTCATGCAAACAATGATATGAAACTAATTCATTTCATCATATTATCACCATATCATATTAACTTAAAAGAAATAATAATGCAACATGGAAATGTTTGCATATTAGAGAGAACTCTCATTGTACCCTATTAGCACCATATCGTATTAGTATTAGTATTGCATTAGGCTATTATGCTACAGTGCTAAAATGATGAAATCCCACTGTGAAAACTGATATTGAATTCTTGTAATGTTTCGGAACCATTTTTAGCACTGAATATAAATAATTCATGGGAGCAGATCTAATGAATTGATGAAAACCCCCCATCCCTTGACATTGTGAAAGTATTTATGAATGTAAAGTCATGAACAGGATTTATTTTTTTTTAATGGAGATGGGCTGGGACTGAAATGTCTGGCTTATCACTTGACCCAGTGTTCTTATGTCACACAGAGCATCAGGCTGAGTAGCCACATTTCTCAGTTAACATGGCAAAGGTGGTGTCTGAGAAGTGGCCTGTTCCAGGATCAAGGGTGCACAGCTCACCTTTCCAAATGGGCTGTCTCAGGGAGCTCTCCATGACACACTGAGACCCCCGAGCAACGAGACCCTACCCAGCACTGGGTCACTGCACTAATGCCATTTGGTCCATCTGGATTGGATTCTTGAGTTGTTAAGATCTGAGACTAATGGCTAAATGCTAATGAGAAAATATGTATTTAACTTGCAGGCTTTTATGGAATTATCCTTTCACTTACCCAGCATTTAGTGCTATGGTGTGATTGCAAGGGTAGTTATTACCACAAGCAGTGCTGAACTTTGTTTTAGGCAGATGTCTTGCTGGCAAACCGGATCCCATGACTCTTTAGGAAAGTAGAGGGCAGTGTGATGAACTAGTGAGAATTAACTCAGCCTTTAAGGGCCCCATGAGGAACAGCTGAAGCAGAGAGCATTGCCTGTCCCTGTGCTTGGGAAAAGAGGGAGAGGATGTGCTGGCACAGGAAGCAGGTGAACTGTGTTCTGAGTTAGTCACTGATTTACCATCACCTCCTTCCTTTCTCGCTGCTCTCCAGCATCTCTTGGCCTATGCTGCAGGTCTCTCCTCTCTCTCCTCTGGCATCCTGCATTTGTGTCTGGTTCCACGCAGCACTGATGACCCTCAATCCAAACTGTGCTGCTGCATGACTTCCACGTAGGAGAAATGGTAACAGGGGACCCCTTCACAAATCCGTTCGTTTCCTTCTCACCGAGGTGTAAATTCAGAATAGGAGATGCAGAGAAAGCAAAGCTGGATTACTGTTCCCTTTACTTTCCAAAAGGATGTGCTGTGTACCCTGCCTGCCAGGCTCAGAGAGAAGAGCCCTTGTGAGCTTGTGTATGCCATGTCTTGAAAGTTTATTGTGCTCTTCAGGCTTGTCCTTTCTTCAGCAGTCTGGGATGCATATGCTGTGCTTGCAGTGGGAAACATCAATCAGGTGGCAGGAATGACTCTGGTTTCTGTGCAAGAGGCAGCAATGTGGGGGAAGTTTCTCTAAAGGTCATCAGAAGTCACACACTCTCAATACTTTCACCTAGTCTGGAGATTTCAAGGAAAAAAATACAGCAGCAAGCCACGGGATGTTTTTGGTTTTGCAGAATACAAGGTCAGTGCATTATGACCTTGTTCGGAGCAAAGAAGGAGCTGGTGGGGAGAGAGATTCCAGGAACAGCATTATGCAGAGTAAGAGTAGGGGAAGAAAGATGAACAGTATCCTGTAACCCTTGACAGATGTGTTATGCACACAGCTGTTTGCTTCACGACTGGCTTGAGCAATGGATCCATTCAAGAGAAGTTGGATGGTAGGTAGTGGGGGAGTGTTTGTTTTCTCTCTGTTCATTTTTTTCCCCACGCACAGTTTTGGTTTTCTATCCTTTCCTCCAGAAAATACTGCTGTAATCACTGCAGAGATGAAGAAAGAGCTCTGCTTAGCTCCTATTTTTGTGTTCAAAACTGGAAAAATTACAAGGGCTTGAAGTTTATCCTGGCCAGTTCAGCTCCTAGTTTTCACTGGTGATATTAAATTACACATATGTTGCTAGTGAAAATAATTACAGTTCCTCCTGTAGTCAGTATATAAAGTGCATAAATAATATCTTAGAGAGCTGCTTTTTTTCTGTACTGTATTTTTCTGCTAAGTTGAATACCAGAACTCACATTTATTTGTAAGGTAGGTAGAAGAGAATTTTCCTCTGAGAGTAGCAGAGACACTTCGGTATTCACTTAATTCATACTAAAAGCAATGGATTTTTTTCTTGGATTAGCCACAGTAGCAAAACATTCCATCTCTGCACCAGCAAATAAGACATGTGCTTATTTCACCAGAATATGTTTTACATATATATTGATGTAGATACCGATAGATAGGAAATGGACCCTAAGTTAGCTATTACTATAACAGTCAGTATTTTTTTGCTGTGCTTCCAAAGTAGTAGTTTAAATAGATTCAAACAGCTTGTTGTGGCTTACTGAATTTGTTTATATGGGTCAGTATGGCCTACTTTTTCATGTGGAAGTGGTTCTCCAATTATAACTGTGAATCATTTAAGGTGAATATGACAATTCATGAATTTTTCCATAGCTATAAATATCAGACATTTAGAAAATGCACCTTAACCTCCAAACATTTACTCCTACAATCACCAGCAAATGTTGTGGTAAGCTGAAACAACTGTTGATAGTGAAGATCCCCATATTTTGTTGGAAAAGTGAGTGAGATTGTGGCTGAGGTGCTCCCTGTGCCCAGTAAGGAAAATCTGTGCTCCTGTCCTGACAAAAGGCAGGTCCTGGTCTTGGGGCACAAACAATCCCCAGGGATGGATGGAACCCAGGGGTGGTTTGCAGTCACTGCCACTGGGGCTTGGTCTGAGCACTACGGAGGGTGCACCCTGGCTGATGTCTCACTGTCCTTGCTGGTGGCACCTGCCAGGCTGCAGAAGGGGGAGCTCCCATTGTGGAGAGATGCAATTCCTCTGCCCATCAGGTAAACTGCCTCCTGTGAGTTGTTTGCCAGTCAACAGGTATGGCGTATCCCAACTTTAGGAAACGCCTTTTCCATTATTAACTAAAAATTTCCTTATGCTTTATTAAAATTCTGGCTGTTGCAGTGAAATATCTAATAGAAAATATTACTGCAGATTGGACTGTTTCAGTGCTGGCATTATTTTTGACATTCATGAACAGCTCTTTCAGTGGCATATTGGATCTCCCACAGAGACTGGTATTCAAACAGCCTACTGTTTTCTGGGCACAAGTGTGCATGTCTACTTGTCACGTTAAAACCTTACTTTAATCATGAGTTTGAAGCTTAGATTTTGTTTCTGCTCCCTGTGAATGAATAAGACTGGTGAGATTCTGCTTTTGCACTTGCCTGCATTTGGCTGCTGTGGGGATAGGAATGGTTGCCATATAAGTTAGCAGCTCCCGAACGCGTTTTGCTATTTCAGTATTCCACAGCTCTGTGCTTCCTCTCATCCCCTGTAGCTGAGGACTGCAGACTCCTCCTTGCTGCTGCAAGTTGTGGTCCCACTGCAGGCGAGGGAGACACATCTGTGTGGCACATTGCAGTAGGTTATCAGCAATAGCCCAGTGGGGCTGTGAAAGAGCCATCAGATCTACAGATTTCCCTTCCTTTTGGGTAGCCTGAATCTCTGTACATTTTCCTGGGATGCAGACACACTCCGGTGATAACTGAGTTGTACTGCTCTAGGAAAAACTCTTGTGTTTGCTGTACTCCTTCCTCTTGCCAGGGATCACTGAGAGACCAGGGCAAGGGTCAATGTCCCAGGCTGTTCCCCTGGATATCTGCCCAACCTTTTGTCTTCCATACTTCTGATACATCTCTACCATACATCTCCTATAGTCTTTGTTTCCCTGTTCATTCATGTTTCTGATACCAAAAATCTAAAGCCAGACCCCCAGTACTACTGACCTCCTTCTGCTTCTGTCTGTCTCTAAATAGCAGGGGGGAGAATTTCTATCAGAATCAGAAAGTACAGGGGTTGAAGATGTCCATAGCTGAGTGTGAGCTGGGTTGAAAACAGCTCAGCTCCTTAAAAATTCAGTTGAGTTTATCGTGGTGAATACAGCAAATTTGTCTTGTTTTCCAAAGCATTTCTCAAACAAGTGTGTGCTCAGCCACCAAGGCAGACCTCAACCCAAGCTTTAAGGCTGGGACCGTGAGCTGAGGTCCCCAGGAGCTGGAGAAGCCTGGATCCAGTGTGATATTAGTGCCTCTGTCCAAGGTGCAGCAGGAGGGAGGCGGTGCAGGGACGAGGTGGGAGAAAGCCTGTCTTCCCAGCACCCAGCAGGATGGTGAGAGTGAGCCCTGTCACCCCAGGCAGGCAAACGTGACAGGACTGTCACTGTGCTCCAAGGGGTCAAAATGGTGAGTCTGCAGAAGCTGCCTTTGGTTTTTGGAAAACAAAAGCCACAGTCTTAGGAGGCTTCAGGAATTTGAGTAGTTCTTCAGAGCATTTGGTTTAGATAAGTAGAAGTCATCAGCATCATCTATTTTTTGTGGTAAGTATTATGAGTGCCCATCTGATGAAATGCTAAATGAGCTATGCCGTGTCACTGCTGGAAAGATTTCATTACGTTGAGGAAGTTCTGGGTGCTCATTTACTGCACACAAAAATTTCTCAGAACAGTGACTCTCTCCAGCAGCTCTCTTATTTGAAAAGAGCACCAAGATGGGTGCAATGATAGGGAGAACCATAAACTTGTGAACAGTCATGGATGTGACTTTTGTGAGGGGCAAAATCATGAATATGACATGGGTCTTAGGCAGATGTTGATATGGTTCTGAAAACAGTCAATGAGCTGGAAGGTTGGACTCACAGAGATGGCAAGATTTTACTGGTGCCTGGTTCACAAAAGAACTAAAGCCAGGAGACAGCTGCACCCACAGATCAGTGTGGGTAGACTCAGTAATACTGCTGGGTCCACATCGGCCAGAATTTCCTGGCACTGTGGAAGGGGGCCCATACATGTAAAGAAAGCAATGGCTTGGGAAAGCAGACCCAAAATTGTCATTGGAAGCACAGCCCAAATCACAGCCTGGCCCTGCTTTTGGTGATCTCCTAGGGAAGGCTTATGCTGACCTGGGATCAGGTTTAGCCCCAGCTCCTGAGAAAGGATTCCCCTGCCAGTGCAGGGGGACTGCCCATGCCATAGCAGGATGCTATATCTTCTGCAGCACAAGGCTCTGCCAAGTAACAGCAAAGGCAATGGTAGCATGCCTTTGGATTTCATGTAACTTTAACAAGCTTCTGCACAGAGAAAACACCTTGCACTTGGCAGAATAATAGCTGAGTTACTCAAAGTCCAATTACAATCAAATCTTGCTAATTTGTGCCCATAACTGGAGATTCAGTGAGAATGACAAAACTTTTACAAGTTGTGGAGTAAGTGGTACACACATTTTAAGAAGTGTGGCTAATGCATTACGGAATTCATTATCACCTTACAAACTTCTTCACACTCTGGAAAAGGATGAATGCTCTTAATTCATTTATTTTGACAAGGTTTGCTTCTTAAACATCTTTTGTTATAGCTGACAAGTTTGTACTGTTAAAAAAAGAAGTAATGAATCGTAATTAAGGAGACATTATAATAGCCCTTCTTAGCAAGCCTGTGCCATTTTTTTTGGTTACAGCTTGTGGCAGGCGTGGATAGGAGTGATTGTGTGGCACTCCACTCTGCTCACAAAAGCCGCTGATGCAGCCGGTGCCTAGGAAGTCCTTTCTGCAAAACAGCAATTGCAGGGACTCCATTTGTCCTTCTATTGAGGAACTGCTGCTTTTTAAAAAATTGACAAAGTAAACAAACAAAATAGTGCTCATTTGGCATAATACCTTAGGGGAAAAAAAAATTTAAAAAGGAATCTTTTCTGTCATGAGGAGGGTATCTCTGCCACTCTGACAATGTGCCCATGGAAAGAGTTTGATGGAATGTTTGTTGCTATTCTTGAAACCTTACTGTTTTGTTCACTGCTAGCATATTGTATCTCATTGAATAAAAATACAGTTTGGAGGAAAACAGATCAGATTTGCAGGTCAGAGGCTCTGCAAAAATGGGATTTGAACCTAAGCACAGCAACCTTGAGGCAGGGCTGCCCTTCCCTGAATGCCAGATGTGCAGTGAGGGTAATTACCTGTGCCCACGCCGGCGCTCGCGCCAGGACGGCGAGCGAGGCAAAGGTCAGCTCCTGGCAGGAATCTTCTGCGGATACCTGGGCTGCCCCGGGCTGCAGAGCGGCCTTTGCCTTTCTTGCCAGCAGCACAGTGGTCACGGGTACCTGTGTCTGCCTTGTAAATCTATAATTAACTACCACAGCTTAAACAGACTGAGGGAATAACTGGAGCCTTTTCGAGGAAATGTGATTGTCAATATAGCAAAACCCCCGAATTACGAATTCAGCAATGATTGCTATTACAGACATGGTGTTAGATGAGTATCATTTTGTCAATTAACCTTTTAGAATTCATAGTTTATTATAGCCTAGAACAATCCACTTTTAAATACTTTTTTTTTTTTTTTTTTTTTTTTTTTACATGACTCTTGCTGCTTTAAACACTTATTACCTGTTCTTTAGCCTTGGAACATAGACTGTTATACTTGCTTAGCATAATGTATAACCCTAGGTCACAAAGCTAAAGAAAACCTTTTTCATTTATGGAGGATTTCATTGTAGCTGAATATTTTGAAGAATTTCCTAACTTTCTGATGGCATTCAGACTGACCAAGGATACAAATGTATCTGTGTTCTTAGGTCCAACCACTTTACCCTGCTATAATTTAAGCTTTTAATATCATAACCTACAGTGCCCAGGCTACTTAGCAAAAGAAAAAAGCATTCTTAGTCAAGACTCTGTAATAGAGAATTCTTCTGCTACAGAAGATAAAATGACAATGGCCAAATAATTATCATAAAAATTATTATTTTCTAAAAATACTCTACTTTAAAAATAAAATCTCTATTGTTGGAAAGGGAGCAGACAGTAGTTTTGATGAAAAACACTTGAAAAATGGTGATATGGTTTCTTTGCTGTATAAATACGATTTTTTTTTTGCTAGAAATAGTATGGCTGTAGCTGCAATGGTAAAAGGGTAGGAGAAAGGAAAGCTTTGCAGAGAGGTAGTATTTTTTATTAGAACAGTTGATATAGATGAAAAAAAGCAGAAATTATTTCAGAGGGCCTGTGTGACTGAGAGCTTTTCCTTTTTGTTCCCCCCGACTATATCAGCTGGTCTAATAAAACATACTCTCTCTGCCTGTAAACCTTACTATTTTTGTATATAGCTGTTTCTGTGAATGTGATTTATCCACTAAGAGGACAAATAATTCTACAATTCTTGAAACTGATATAATTCAGTAAAAGTTGATTATGAAATACGAAAAAAATTAAAATGCTTCCTTCAAATGCTGGGAACTTAGGATTGGCTTTATGTGTGAAAGAGGATAATTGTAACCTATGAAGGAACTGCACACAAATAATAAAATGTGGTCAACTCTTCCTTTCAGCTGCTTTGAAGCAGCAGTAATCTAACAAAACACCTTGCTCTTGCTGTGCTGACAATGAGTCCAGTGTACAAAAAAAGAAATTAAACAAAAAAAAAGACATTTTAATTTCAAGGTTCACTGGAAAAAACATGAAAAAAAAATCAATGTTTGCCAAAGAGAAAGACAAATTCTGAAGGGAAATGAAAAAATGTATGTATTTACAAGATTCAAAGAGAACCCTATAAATAATGGGACAATAAAAAAAAAGGAAATAAAAATTGTCCCTCTTAACTCTAAATATGCAGGTAATACTCCTAATGAATCTAGTACATGAAATGGCCTTAAGGACTCATCCAATTATATTGTTATTAAGAAATTATTAGGAAAAGCAAAATAACCCCCAAATCCAAGGAGTGTTTGGAGCAGTTACATCTCCACTGCATGGCTGCATTCCCCCAGGGCTCGAAGGAGGCCCTGAAACCCCTGTGGTCTGCCCTCAGGACAGGCAGGGCTCCTGTGCAGCTCCGTGCCCTGGCAGTGGTGGCCCAGGGCTCGTGGAGCAGCTCTGCCCATAGTCGTGCTTGGGAATTGGACACAGGCTGAAGCCCCTCTGCCTGGAGCTCCCAGAGCTCGGGCCATGCCCACGGCCGGGCTCCCTGGGGCCTTGTGCCCGGCCACAGGGGCAAGGACAAGGCCAGTGCTGGCCGTGCTTGTCCCTTGGGTGGCCATGTGCCCCGGGCATGGTGCCCATTAACACCCAGTCCCCGTGCCCACGGAGCCTGCAGAGAGAGCTGCAGTCTCAGCTGTGTGCCAGCACAGCCCCACTGCTGCTCTGCTGCCAGCTCACAGCAGCTGCTGGCGCTGAACTCACGAACACGGAATGCTTTATGGAAACCAACGCCCTCGTGGCCACCCACAAGTTCCTGGAGCCGGGGTGAGAGCAAGGGCAGCAGCAGCATCTCCTCACCCTGTGGATGGAGGCACATGGGGCTGGCTGCACAACTCTGGTGTTTTCAATGTCATTCTGTGCCCCAAAGTACCTGTGAGCACAGCTGAAGCCTGCATGCTACCCACGACTGCGTAATTAACTGCCAGTGGGTTTGGATTAGATTCCCCAATACATGGTCTTCTCCCGTGGGTGATTCAGGGATGAGCAGGGTCAGTCTCAAGAGTGCAGTGAGGGGTGTTGGGGTAATACCTTCTCTACCTACACCTTCCTCCCAAGGCTGCTTTCCTCTGAGATTAAATTGATTTTCCATGAGCACTAGTGCCAAAGATCAGGCCTAGTCTATCTACCAGGTCTCTAATGCCTTTCTCCCTATTAGTTTTCTGATATTCAGCTATTGGAGCTTTCAGTAAGAATGTTTAGGTCTTACCTATACTTTGTCTGACATATAAAACATTTTATAAACCTTATCCGTTTAATTCTCCTACAGTGTGCAGTGTGCTGAAGTGTCATTATCTTCACTTCACTGATAAGAAGATTTACATCCACACAAAGCCAGACTGGAAGATCTGGGGTGAGGGCTGGCTCAGAGCTCCAGATGTAGTGATAACCAGCTGCCTGCTTACTGTGGTAGCTCGAATGGATCTGTCTCACCCCAGAGTGACCTGAAGGTCAGGCTTGGATTCCCTTATTACAGGCACCTTTTTGTTTCAGTTTTGGCTAAACCTCACTGAATATGGAGCCTAGCTAAAAGCTACCCTTCATTACAGATAACAGAGCAGGTAAGCTTCCTTAGGAAACCAAAGGGGCTCTAAATTGAAAAGCAGGCGTGGGTCACCAGCTGCAACAACTGCATGTGTAAAATTATTCAGAAATTACCTTCTGGTTACATATGCACTGTGATGTTTCTGTCTGTAAAAGAGAAAAAGAAGCAGCACAGCAGCTCAGGGAGGGAACAGTCCAAGTGTTATCCACTAGATAGTCCCATGACTATGGCCTAGAGGGAAGTGACAGGGACAGGATTTACTGGCTAACTCCTGACTTGTGGTAAAGAACTGTAAGAAAGACCTCATCTCTGGTATTTAAGTGGATAAATGGGAATTCATCCTGAGCCCCAAACCCAAGCCACTTCATTTGATCTTCCTAACTCAAAAAAGTCAACTTGATTTGTTTTTCCATTCTTTTTTTCTTTTTGCCCTGGTTAATTGCATGTGTCAGAAAGGATTAGAGTACTTAATTTATAGCCACTGCGTTGGACTGCTTGATCAGCATCAAAACTATTTACAAACTGTAGGTTCACCTAAGCATATCAACTATGCTGTGCTGTCCTCAGCCCTCCAGAGCATGCATTGATGCTCTTGGGTTTGGAAATGGTGTCAGTGCTGCTTGGCTGGTTTGCATCTTACTCCAAGAAGCTTTTAAAGAACTCAGCTCCTGAGACAGACAGAAATTTAATGATCTAAGTGAAGCAATGTCTTGTCAGCTGAAGAGTTGGTTCAGGGTCTGTAAATATGATCAAATGTCCTGAATATGGTTCAGCTTGGATTCACAACTCTGGGAGGAGAAATCACCTCTTACTGGACAAGGAGATTTTATACCCAATAATTAGGCTAAATGAAGCTGTTGCACAGAATGGTGGCAAAGAGCCTCATTTTGTTGGCATGCTATAACATCACATAATACATGAATGTGTAGTGGTAGGTGCTGCTTTCTCCTTCCAAAATTTTTATTACAGCCCTAACCATTGACACTTCATTCCCTGCCAATTCCTCTGCTCCCTTCTCTCATGCTGGCAAAAATATAGCAGGAGACCTAAAGCTGTAGGCCTTGGCAGGTTCATGTGAATCTGCTGAACACATACATGCTG
Source organism: Prinia subflava (assembly GCF_021018805.1). Taxonomy (NCBI): domain Eukaryota; kingdom Metazoa; phylum Chordata; class Aves; order Passeriformes; family Cisticolidae; genus Prinia; species Prinia subflava. The sequence continues at coordinate 17,643,498 of NC_086256.1, forward strand.
ATTAATTCATTGCCTTAGCAACTGGAAAGTCTCAGATCATTCTTCCTTGTTTATTGGCCTTTTCAGGGCTAATGTGAGCAGTAACGATCATGCACGGGCAAAACACAGCATCCATTAACTGACTGCACCTGCAAGGGCCAAAAAACTCCTTTAATCCCAAAAGATTACCTGATTCACACAAGTCAGAGAGGCATTCTTTGGAACACTAGCCCAACAGCCACAATACATATAATGAACGTACAGATGACCCAGCTAAATTTTACACGGTGGCACAAGTGTCCATGTATGACAGTTTGCTTTGTGGGCACACACAACTGCTCAGTGTGCATGGGAGGAGGGAATCTGGCCTTTGGAAAGCAGTGTGCAGATGGAACCCTTGATTGTGCAATTCACCTTTGTTTCCTCTCAGAAGACTCGTGGATCTGCAGAGGAAGAGATGCCCAGGGTGTTGCTCTAGGCAGGGCACGTGGGTGCCTGTGTGGGTGCACTGACCACTGCAGCAGCTCCCAAGTCCCACCCCGTGTGTGAGGTGCAGCTGGAGCTCGGGGACACAGCTCTGTGCAGGGTGAGCCCGTGGCTGCTGTGCCACCAGAGGAGCTGTGCTGAGAGCCCCCTGCTCCCCTGGAGGAGCCCAAGGAGGGAAGTGCAGATGGGCTCACTGAGTATTGAGCAAACACTGCAAAAGGAGCTGCTTCCATAAATGGGAATGTCACTGTTCAAGTGCAAACATTATGTTCATGTTTCATTCTTTTGATTTAGCTTTTATAGTGCTTATTAAAACAACATTCTTGGCTGAACTCTTTCTGCCTGATGAGTGTTCCTTGACTCAAAGTCCCAGAATGAAAATCTCTTCGGCACTGCTGTAATGGATCATGGCAGCTCTAGATTACTTTTCATAGTCTTTTAGAACTTCTGCATGGTTTTCACTCTAGAGTGACGCCCTGTCCCTCATTCAGGTCATTTTGTTACTGAGGGCAACTAAGAGAAGAAATTGGATTGCCTGATTCTCCAAGCTATCTTTCATTTAGATCCAAAGGCTGTCACACATGCATCTACACATACATCAATCCTAATAGAAGCCCTGTCTGTTTCTTCAGGAAGACTTTCTGGAAGTCTCCTTTTCTCTGACAATCTATGGTCGTGGGCTCCCTGTGCAACTGTCCTCACACACTGCATGGTGCTTTAAGACCCTGAAAACACACAGGAAAAAAGCACTGCCCCCTTTTCTCTGGCATCTTTCAAAACCTGCCATGCTGCTTTCTCAATGAGACCTACAACATTTTCACCACTTCTAAAGTAGCTGCCTCTCTATTTTTCTATTTTTGTGTAAAGACAAACTGCCCGTTGGTAAACTCTGAGCTTAAACATCTAAGTGCTGTCAGGAGGAATCTACATTTGCTTCAAGGCAATTAGGTGACTCACCACTGTGTCCTCTCTTCGGCTGCACGGAGCGAAGTCAAGTCTGCCATGGCTGGGTGAAGCAAACTCCCGGCCACCCTTCTATGAATAACACCAACACAAATGCCTAGAAACATTCCCCAGACTGAACTCAGAAAAGTGCTCCTCGACACAGAGCCACCGTATTAAAGGTGTTGAAGTGCAAGTTGTGTAAGCCTGAGGAAATGTACAGAACTAATGAAAGGAATGCTGCATACTCCAGGCTTTTTAGAGTACAACATGAAACAGCATCTGGATTTCTTCACAGACTTTTTTTCATGTCTGTGAAAACTCTGATTCCATATTTACTAATCAATAACTAAGTAGCAGCCTCTTACTTTGGTGAGACAATTCCATACCGGGAGGTTTACTTTAAATTTGCAAATGCTGGCTATCCGATGTGGTTTGAGGGTATTGGTTTTGGAGGCAGGTATTTTTCCGTACACACTCCTTCCTCTGCCCTTCTTAAAAGATGTACCATTTCTTGTGAGTTTTCAAAAAAACCCACCCAAAACAACAACAAAAACATTGAGTTTCAGGCTACAGTTTTTATGAAAATAATCTAATGCATCCTGGAGCTCAGAGACTCCTGGGGTTGTATTAATTGACGTCCAGAGATGAGGAAGTCGTCTATTTCAAATCAGTCCTTCTCCTGCAAGAAGCATGGAATAATAAGAGAGGCTGTCAGCAGAGTACCAGGTAAATGTTGCCATGGGCCTAAGGACTCTCCCTTTCCCTTTCTCTAGAGCTTTTTTTTTGGAAACAAGCAGCTATCAAATCAGAACATAATTACTTGATGCAACCAGTAGTGAAATGAACTCATGTTTGCAAATGCCACAGTACAAACAACAAATTTTGCCTCTAATAGACTGGATTCCACCAATATATTTTAATGGTTTTTTAATGGTTAGAATATGGGCAGGGGGAAAAGCCAATGCTTTAGAAGCTCCCCTCAGCCAGATAAAGGTGAGGAATTAATGCTATTTCAAGTCAGTGCTCTTCCACAAGAACTCTGATAACAGCAGTTAGTTAATCTTTTTTTTTCTGCTTGTTTGTGGGAGATCACATTGGGTTTCTCTTCTGCCTGGTTTGCTTGAGCAGCACAGAAAGCCCACCTTAAACAGTTATTTTGGTCAAGCAGCACTTCAGAAAACTATTGATGCTGCCTTTGAAAGCTCTGCCTATTTTACAAAGTGGGGGGGAGAATACTTAAAAGTCAATGATATGAAACTAACTAGATATATTTGAAATATTGATTACATATATCTTCTGAAATAGGGTAATGGGATATTCCTAGATGCTATATGCATGTTTATATGTCTCTGAAATGTTTGATTAATGTGCACCTAATCTATCTTTCTGTTAATAGACCATCATATTTCTTACTAAGAAATGAATTATTTGACCACTGGTACGAGTGGCTGAGAGAAGACCATTTATAATGCTGCATCTTCAGCTAGTGTTTCTTCAGCAAGTAATCTTTGACCTGGAAAGCTTTTTCACTGAAAATGACTAATTTTGCCAATTTTATTTTTTGCTTTGAATATGTTTTTCTGTTGGCAGTTTAATCTATCCTAAAAGACATTTTATACTTTACAATATTGGTAAAACATAAATAGAAAATAGAAAAAGGAAAACCTTCATGGAGGAAAACTTCAATTTCATTCATGGAAATGTTATCTTGGAACTCTGAATTTGGAAGTGCAAAGTGATGTGTTGGTATGCAGAAAGTTAAAAAAACCCAAATTAAAAAAAGAAAAAAAAGAAAACACAGAATTGACTAACTCACGCTTTTCTTTGTTCATAAAATATATTGTCATTCTACACAGGTTTTGGGTTTGCTTTCTATTTTTATTTTATCTAACATTTGAGTATTTTCATCATTTTCTATACCACTTGTTTCAAGCAACACCACTTTTCACATCTCTCAGAATTGCTTAGTTAGGAGATTCAACAAATCACAGGTACTGATAACAACAGTTGCTCTCTGCCAGCCTTGTCTGTATCAGCCCCAATCTTGTCATTAAGACTCCATAAGCAGCACTTCTGTATGCAGTGATTTTCAAAATTACAGTGCTAAACTTCAGGAAACAGGGATGTTCATCACTTTTGTACATTCGGTCGTAGGTTCAGCTGGAAACACTGAGCATTATGCAGGCGAACAAACCATGACAAGCTACAGCTGTGGGACTGGGTGAATTTTGGGGAAAGGCTGCTGAGGGTTACTTTGCTCCTTGGCAACCTCTATCAGAGAAACTGAGCATTTGCATTTGTAGTTTTGGGAGCCCAGTGAAGATCAATAGGTAACTAATGCGAAGGTCCAGGAACTCTGGGTTTGGGTAACAGCCCTGAAGACAAGTCCTAGTGTCCAAATTCTCCTTTCAACCCACAACTAAAAGTAGCCATTTGGAATTTCCATCCACTTTAATGAATTTCACAGATTTCAGCCCACCCCACATCTGACATTCAGAGCCCTTTACAGAGTACTGAGTTGTCACTAAAAAGCAGAAGCATTTTAAAATGCAGACCTTTTGCTCTGAAAACCCAAAATACCCACTGAATCCACCTATCCAGCCTAAAATCCAGCCTTGCATTGACTTCAGCTTCAGTCTGGGGATGCTTGGGCCTCTTCTGCATTTGATTTTTCCCTGGAATGACAAGAAGTAGCAGCAGGTTGCATGGTATCTGTTGGCTTTGACATGGAGCTTTTTTGATCCATTTTATGGATTAAAGTTCTTCCTATTGTGTCAACTCTGACTTTAGTAAAGCAGAAGAGGAGAACTTTAAATAAGGCTTTCCTCCTATCCCTCTCTTCAGCTCCCTCCAGACCTTAGACCTCCCAAGGGCTTTTGGAAGCAGGGGAAGAGAAATGAAGTTTACCCTGGCTGGAGAAGGGTACAATAGATGTGATCACAATAGATGTGATCAGACTCTTAATAAGATACTTTAGGACCTCTGTTAAAAGGAAGGTGGAAGGGGGGGAGAAAGTTTCCAGAAACCATCTGTGTAGGAAGAGCAAAAGATTATGCATAGCAGGAGCATGTGAGATAATGAACTCCTGCCCCATCCCTTCTTCTCCCTCTTCCTCCTCTTCCCTCCATGCTGTACTTTGGGGAGGTGATAAAATCTTTGGTGGTGAAAAAGGTCAAGGAAAATGTTTAGCTACTTTTTTGAAGACATAATTCTGTAATTCAGCCAGCTACTTCTGAGCTGAGAGAGTTGGGAAGGAGCAGCTGTACCTGCCCAGGGAGTGAGGAAGTACTTGTATTAAGGGCTGATATTGATACTTTTTATCTGTGCAAGTGCTGTGGTTAGCTATGTGTACTTAGCAAATGAAAGGTAAAACAGTCTTATTAATGTAGAAAAAAATATTGGTTTTTATTCTCAAAAGCTTGTGCTGAAATAGCTGAAATAGAAAAGTGTTTCTGTGAGAAGCATCCACTTCTTTCCCATTAAAAAATTCCAAAACATTGGCATCTAGGACTGTCTAAAGTCCTAGATGGCAATGTCTAAAAATCTGGGGTAAATCTCTGCTCTGTGTTTTGAAGCATAAGGAAAGCAGGAGAAGCTGGGGAGGGTCTGACCTCCAGTGGAGGCAATTCTGCTCTGGTAAGCTGTGGTCCCTCTGGTTTGCAAAGGAATCAGAGAGAAGCCTTGCTTGAGGGAGATGATGTAAGAAATTGTTTCTGGAGATTTCTAGTCCTCTCTATTTTGAAAAAGGCCTATACTTTGTTACAAAAGAAAAAAAAAAAGCAGGTTTTGTTATTTAAGAAAGGTAGCTCCTAAGAGTTTTTGACAAGATCAGTACAAAAAAAAGGAAAAGAGGCATTGAGCATAGCACAGGGAGCTTTCAAAAATTTGCTATTACAGGAAACATTATTGTAAAGTACATTTCTCTTAAGAACATGCAAAAATGTTCTCTTATTCATTTTGCTGCATAACTGCCAAGGTGAGGCAGAGGCAACTTCTAAAAAGCAGCTCCTCCTGCACTTGAGGTGACACTGGAGCCTGCTGGCACTGGCACTGTGGATGCTGGGCTGGGTGCTGCTTGGCCTGAACTGGGTACTTGGGTCCTGATCATCAAACGACACCAAGCAAGAAGCCTTGTGCTGAAAGCCCCGGCTCCTGCAGGCTCCTTGGAGCTGTTCCTGCCCTGGCTGGGCTGGCGCTGAGCCCTGAGCAAGACCTGCCTTGCCAGGGTGCGAGGTGGTGTCAGCATATGCTTCAGAATGGCACCAGGAGCTGCTAATTAATGGAAGGAAAAGGCAGCTGCTGAGGAAGTGCCTGATTAATCCATATTGGAGCAAAAGAGGGTGTGTGAAGCCTCTAAATTTAACACAACTTTAGGAAAGTGTGTCTTTCTTCAGGCTTGCTTGTGAGTCAACAGCTCCTGACATCCAATAAAGCTGAAGGAAAACCTGGTGAAGCAATGCTAAGCTTTTGAGTGAAAAGTTCAGACACAAGAGGCAGAGAAATGCAGATACTTTGCATTCCTCCTCAATTGCTTGAAATTTTTCTTTATTTGAGCTGTGATTGATATGTTCCTAGCCTCTCCTAAGAGAAAGCCCCTCACCACAGCTGGGCCTTGGCTCTGGGCAGGAGCGAGCGCTGGCGCAGCTGAGCTGTGCTTACGTTCCCAAGGGCTGGGGGCAGCAGTCCCAAACTGTGCCCATATTCCAGGGAAACATGATGGCATGGGAGCAGCAGGCAAACCTGCAAGATGGAGCACAACACCTGCTTCTTGTGTGGAGTAATAGCCAGCTTTGCACAGAGGCAAGTTTTACCTCCCTGGAAATGAGTCTGCCACCATTTTTCTCTTCTACAGATTCTTGTTCTCTTGCATCCATATTGATCTGTTCTACTCAGTTTGGTTTTAGAAATAACATTTTATGCATGCAGCTTCTCACCCTTGGGTCCCTGCTTGTCACTCCTCAGCAGCCAAGGAAGGGCAGGCCAGGGCAGGGTCCTGTGGTTGCTCAGGCACCTCTTGGGAACACTCCACAAAAAGATTGTAAGGGGATAGTTATGCTAAGAGTAATGAATATCAGCTATTCCAGAGGGAAAACTTAACTGGGTACTTAGGCACCCAGTCTGATAGTTAAACAGTCTTAATTTTCCTTAATTAACTTGTTACCTCCCCTTCCTCTCTAGTGGGGCTACTAGCAGAAAGGAGACAGGGGATTCTGTAAAGTACCCTACAGAAAGCCTCCTGTAAGGCCTTCACATGTCACAAATCAAGCCTCTAGTCCCATGCCCCTTAAGGTGGAAGGTGTTTCAAATGACAGTGAAACCTTAGAAATAGGAAAGATAGGGGTTTTTTCCCTCCCTTACTGGTTTCTGAAAAGTATGATTTATAAGCTGTCAATCATTTCCAATGATCTCAGTCCAGTATTTATTCAAAAATCATATTTGATGTAGCTGAAAGTGTTGTTACTAACTGATGAGCAAGTCTGAATGCTGAGAATGAGAAATGATTGACATTCTTTAAGGTAAAGGGGGAGACTTCATCCAGCAGAAGCTGCCACTGCAACAGATGCTGTTATAGCTTCTGACACTGATCGTGATGAGTGGTGTGTAATGTCAGTAAAAGATGAGAGGCTACAACAACAAAGTGAAAAAGAAGCCTCTGAACACAAATCCCTTGGCACCCTGGTAGCAGTTAATAGCCATGACTTCCCTGGCTAGAAATATGACTTTAAAAGGTCAGGCATATATTGGTTAACTTTTCCCCTATTCAGTAAATAAGCACAAGAGCTTGCTAATTAGTGATCTATTATTATTTGACTCTAGGTTATTTATTTTTTTTAATAATTTTGGTTTCATTTTTCCTCTGGCTTTTGGCAAATATTGCCTGGTTCTATTTTTATTTCAGGTTCTCCTTTTGGTTAAATATAGTAGATATTTACAGAGAATAATTCATAGCAGAGCTGCACATGGTCCTGAATACTGTGATGCACTCAGGGGTAATACTGCATTTTGGGTATCTTGCTAGCAATATCAAACTGCAAGTTTCCATGTACAGTTATAAACTTTGTCCCTAAGTATGAACAGGTTCAGGTTTCATACTCCTTCCCCCATTTTGCTACAGAGTCTCTTGCCAGGTGTAGTGGAGCAGCACATGCCTGATGAAAGCACCCAGGAAGCTGTTTGGAGTTGGAACAGAACTCCCAGTCTCAAGGAAATCTCCCCTGAGCAAGGAACCTTGAGTTACCATGAATCAAGGTCCTTTTGGTGAATAACACTTCACTAAATCCCCAAAACTGTTGATAGTGTTTACTTAATGAACTTTAATGTCATCTGCTAGATGACAGAGCGGGTGGGCTTTTTTTATTGTCTCTCTTTCTGGAGGGATATTCAGCTTTAAGTCATGATTTAACTCTGGGCCTCTCAGCTTTATTCTTACAAGTGGAATTAAAGTCTTTAAATTGTTCTCTAAGTTGTACAAATATTTACACTGCTGCAATGTGTAAACCAGTCCCTTGTATACATTAGTAGTAAAGCTTGATGTGGTTATATCCAGGTCTCTTGACAGTTGTTCACACGGTAAGAATGAAGTGAGAGGAGATCCAGGGCTGAAATGTGACCCCCCCTTGACAGTCCACAGTGCTGTGGCCGTGTGCTTGTCCCTGGGTGGAGACGTGCCCTGTCCTGTGATGAAGGATGTGCTGCTCTGTTTGCTGCTCCCCATGGGTGCCCCTACTATCTGCCTCACAAGGACAGAGCCCACCACCTTCCGTGGGGCTTGGCTGGTGGCCAGGCACCCCTGGGTGCTGCTCAGGAGCCAGCCCTTGCCTCTGCTGCCAGCAGGAAAATGCCACAAGGCAGAACAGGGTCACCTCCACTTCTGCAATTCATTTCTCATCCTTCTCTTTTTGTTCCTTTGTGCTGCAACTTCTTTAATTGCTGAACTTGCTGTGGGACTCTGGGGTATCATAACTCTGTCTCCTTTAAATACAACAACTCTCAGTGTTGCCTGTTTGGGGACAGTGTGTTCAACAATGCAATTTTTCTTCATAAAAGTGCTTTTCCTCATATGATGAATTTCACGTGTGTTTCTCCAGGAGCTACAGCAAATCCAGTTTGAGGGTACATGTTTTCATATGTTCAGAGTTTTTAAAAAAGCACTATTTTCTTCCTTACTTTTCTCTTTTCCGATTTTGCTTCCTTTGGGTCTGGGATTTGTGCCCATATCTGTCCACACTCAGGAGGTGCTGGGGATCCAGATGCATTGTGAAGGGCTGCATTACTGCTTCCCACTCTCTTCTGTTGTCATAGTGCCCCAGGAAAATAGCTGTGGAGTTGGGTGGTAGGATCTAGGTATGCTTTAAGTGGCAACTGCTGCATTAATCATGCTTAATGCCTGTAATAAACAACACTATTTTTCTGTCCCAATAGTGCAGAGGGTTTGTTGCAGGATTTTGGTTGTTTTGGGTTTTTTTTGTGTAGGCACAGACCCCTGGATGTCCACAAGTCAGCCAGGACACCTAATTCCTTTTCTTTCCCTCTCATTTTCAGGTGTTTGGCCTTACGAGGTAGATAAACTCAGGATTCTGTTCCCCAAGGACCGTGCTGTGATTTGTAGAAGGGAATACAGGTGACCTCATCCCTGACAAGTAACAGCTGTGTTAATTACCCAATTCAGGCCCACCCCCGATTGAGCTATAGCCAATAAAGATAAATGTGATAAAAGGGAGTGGGTGAGCTGGTGAAGGCGTCCTCCTGGAGAAGGATCATGAATGTGAGGACCATAATGAAGAAGGATCCTGGGCAAAGAGAATCACTGCACTGAGGTCAGTCTGGGGTTGCAGTCAGAGCCTGTTGTTGGAACCTGCAGTCACAGTCTGCAAACAGATACCTGCAGTCAGAGGCTGCAAGGGAAACCTGCAGCAGGAGCTTGCTGCAGCCAGAGTGAATGGTTGGAGTCAGGATGACTGAGCTGTAAAGAGGAATAAACCGGGACCCTTTTCATGCTGTGATAAACAAGAGGTCTGTGTCTGGGCTCATTTCTACCCTCTAACAAGAGGGCTGCTGCAATAGTGATTTGTAAAGTATTTTCACCTGGGCAATATGAACTGGTGCAGAGTCTCCCCCAGTTGCCAGTCTGCTGGTGGATGTGTTGGCCGGTCCATGTTTCCATGCCATTAACTCTGAGTGTTGGGAGCTGCCTGCTGCATAGCCTGGAGCTGCAGTAATTTCAGACTGAATTCCACTGTCCTTCCAGCCTTCTGCACTGAGGCTGACACACTGCCTTCTCCTCTGAGGCAGGAGACAACATTTTAGTTATTTGTTAGTGAAACACTGACAAATAAAACTTCTTAGAAGGCCTCTTGCAGAAGCCTAGTAAGGCACCATTTCTCTCCTCCCAGCTGTGACTGCTGCTAGGTGCTGTGACTTTCTGGAGTTTCTGTTGATGTCTGCACACCAAACAAGGCTTCCCTTCCTACTCCAGCCTTCCCCTTGGGAACTGGCCCTAGTTCAAAGACTCCTCTGTAGGTCCATGGGCCTTCAAAGAAGACCTTTCCTTTGCATGGCAGCTTTGATACAAATGAGCCTCCAAGGTTTAACTGCCAGATAAAAGTAGAGTGCATTAACCCCCACAATTGCTCTAATGAAGCCAGGGTGAAGTTGTGAAGTCTGGGTCACAACTAATGGATGAGCCATTAACACCTCCCAGGCACAACAGCACTTAAAAATATCAAACAGAAAATGCATTTAGTGACTTTCAGGTGCAGAGCTGGCCACGGTGTTTTGAGAGCAAGCCATCCTGAAAAGATTGCAATTTCATTGCCTCTCCTCTGCTCTGCTTCCTGCCCTACATGTATTTACATTTAAGGACAGCTCTTCACGGGAAGGTTTTTGCCATCATGAATCTGCCAGATGGCAGGTAACTTTTGTGTAAGTGCTTAACACTTCAAGAACTCCTATTGATCCTGAAACTTTATTTCTAAACTACAGTTCTGTACTGGCAAGTATTATTGCTGACTTTTCACTGACTTTATCTCAGAAAGGTTTGAGGTCCTAGTCTTTATCTGAAAGGATATCCTGCTGGATGAGGTAATTTTCTCCACTGACACCAAGAGGCTGGATTAAAATCAGGTGCTTTCCCGCATGATGCTGAATGCCCTGTCCTAGCAGAGAGCACGATTTGTAGATGTTTTACTGCAACAGTTACTGCTCACCCTCAGTCTACTTTCAGAGACAGAGGAGGCTGTTTAAATTACGTGTGTGGTTGTTGAATTATGGAGAACGTTTCAGAGGACAGCAGGCTTTTCCTGGCAGGGGTTTGCTGCCTTGAACTAGGATTCAAGCTCCAAGCATGGCTTTGTGGAGGTGAAGACCTGAAAAAAACAGCTCTCCAAAATTCTGTGAGGTTGCTTCTTCTGATAGTAACTTTTACAGAAAGCCTGGTTATGCTGCAGGCCTTGTTCTTGGCCTTTGGCACTGACTGCAACCTGGATTCTGTTCTTCATAAAACAGAGTTACTGAGTGATTTTTTTTTTTTTTTTCCTGGCAAAGGCTTAGGTGAGCTGGAGCTAGCCTGTGAGCTGCCCCTCTGTTCCAAAGGCTGAGCCCCTGCCCGCTCACACTCCCCACGTGTGGGGAGCGGCTCAGCCAGGGATCTCCTGCCAACTCCTGAGCAGCTGCCCTGGGGCTCCAGGGTGGCCTCCCTGTGAGCCCCACTCAGCCCTTGCAGGTGCCTCATCCCAGGCACTCCTGAAAGACATTTCTGTTGTGCTTGGGAAACACTGCTGTGCTGAGGTTCAGTGTGTGTCTGATGCAGGTGGCCTTGTTGCAGCTCCGAGTTAATTCTGCCCCCCTGGGAGAGGATGTGGGTCATTGGGAAAGCTGAGGGGAGCAGCCTGTGAAACTGGGGATGCACCAGCCCCTGCCCCAAGAGCTGGATGATTGTATAAGGCTGTAAATGAGGAATTCCCTTCCAGCTCAGCAGTGCTGTGATAAACTGTGTCACAAGTTTAAGCTTTCCACCTGCATGTGAAGAGCCTCTCTTCCCCAGCTGTGCATCTTTTGCATCTGCCTGGCACAGACAGGCTGATGTAACAGCCCCTGTGAAACCTCTCTTTGCTGTGCTGGCATCTCCTGGAGCTGCAGACGAATATGTGTATATAACTGCCAGCAGTTTTAGTCTATAAAAGTGGAATACAGAATTGTTATTTAAGCCTTCTTTGTATGATTGTTTTCATATTGAGCAAATACTGCATACTAAAATTACAAGGTGGGACAAGAACAGTCAGTGGCACTCCTGTTACAACCTCACCCTGCTTGGTGATATATATCTCCTGCCTAATTCTCCACTTGCCTGTCAAACTTGTACCACTATCCACAAGCACAAGAAGGAACTGCTGCTGTGAAACTACATAGTCTTTAGACTTCCAGATGAATCCTTAGGGCATAATTTAAGGAAACAGGGTCATGTGTTGGACACCGTGTCTTGCACGATGGTGTCATTATCTCTTATGTATTAGCAGGCTACTAATGCTGACATCTAATTAGCACCAAGAAACTGATTAACTCTCAATAGGGTCAAGAGAAAGAAGAAAAATAGATCTCAGGCAAGCAATTAGGTCATTTATTTAATAAATTAAAATACTTGTGATTATAAGCTCACTCTGTCATTTTATTTCTGTACTGCTCAGCTGAAGGCAGAAACAATGACAAAATAGTAGATGTAACGCCACATTAATGGCAACTTATTCAAAACACAGAATGCAAAATAAACCCACCTGAATTTCCTCTAATGGACAATTTATCATCCAAAACAGATGCATTTATTAGACAAAAAGTTCCATTCAAATACCAATAAAATAAATGGAGTCTATTCAGATTTCTTATTCTCATGATTGGGCTGTTCCACACTATGGAGGCCAAGTACATAAACGATGCTTCAACAAACATTTGTTACATGGCAGACATTTATGTTTATTGTTTGTGTACCTTTTACAAACTAATCTGAATGCTCAGAAAAGGCAAGTCAGATGAATATTGTGCAGGAAGCAGTCACGATCTTCTCATACAACATCTTTGCCAATTAATTTTTAAAAATAAGGCTAGGTTGTTTGTTTGTTTGTTTTTGTGAAAATGTAGTAAAAAGCACCTATCTATGCTATCAAGTAGTGCATTCCACCCACAGAACCTGGTGTTTTCTGCCCTGGTTATAGTGACCCAAAAGGGTTTTGGTTTTCATGCTGGAGTAGCCCTTCAGAGTTTTTAATAGACAAGTTGCCCATACTCCCCTTTTGCATGCTCAGTTTAAAGCTTTTCTTAATTGGGTTCATTTAAATGCTAATTTTATTGAATTCAGGCTCCTCTAAATCACAGAGGTGAGTTCTTGTCAGACTCCTCCAGTAATAATAATATTTCAAAAGGTTTGGAGCTCAGATTAGGTTTGGACAAACACTAGAAGGTCTGTTTGTATGTCCAACACTGACTGCAAACTGTGAGGTTTCTGGTGCCTTGCTTCCTGTGCAAGATCTCATCTTCCCTGCTGCAGGCTCTTCTTCTTTGTCTCCTGCTTTGAAACTCTCTTGCTTACAGTTTAAAGATTACCCTTTTATTTTCCCCCCATAAAATCTGTCTGTTTGATGTATGTGTACTACAGGGAAGCACCCAAATTTTTGTTGATTGAGAACTGCTCTTCATGGCTGTTTTTATAGTTTGCTGACATTTTGCCTGAGAACTGCATTTCAGTGCACAGTTAATGGCACCCTGTGGTTGCCCTGTGCATGTCACATGGCCTTTAGCTCGCTTGTGCAGGTTTCTGTGAAGGCTTGTGACTGTGCTGGAGACTTGCAGTGTGGTTTTCTGTTCAGAGTGGGAAGTGATGCCTGCAGTGCCTGCTGGAGGGTGCAGTGATGATGGCACGTGTTCTCCCCTGGCCTTTCCCTCCTGGGCTCTGGCCACGTGAAGCACAGGTTCTGCTCTCAGAAGGAGACCTTCCCCCACCTCTTTTCCAAAGGTACTTTTAGAAGATCAAAAGGATCATCAGACCTTTGCCAAGGCTCAAAATCAATTTGGAGCTGTTAGGGACAGGCTTGGAGGCAACTTGCTGCTTCATTCTGAGTTGTTTCAGTTGCAGTGGGGACAGTGGCGGGGCAGGAACCCGGCGGGGCCAAGCTCATGCCCCCATGAGCAGCCTCCAGAAGCTGCCCTCTCCCCTCTCCTGCCCCTGCTGAGCCCACCCAGCTGCCAGTGTCACCATGGGCACGGGGATGGTGCTCAGAGGCAGGGAAATGCCTGGGGCCAGTGAAGCTGAGTCACTGCTGTGCTCCCACTAGAACTGGTCCTCCAAGAAATGGTCTGACGGGTCCCTGGAACAGCAACACACTGAATGCCTGTGGCAGGTCCAGAGTTAATCTGGGGCTTACACAACTGTCTCTAAATGTAAAAATCAACACAACAAAGGTAATTTAAAAGAACAGGAAAATCACCTCTCAGAATGTTTTTCTTTTCTTAATGTTCTCTTCTTGTTATTAAAACAAATAAACCGAGGATGAAGTAGAGTATGTAGCATCAAGCAGTGAGAAATTAATCATTGGTACCTAGTCTTAAACAGTTGATTTTTGTATTTTTTTTGAGAATGTCTTGAAACAGTTGTCATAAACAACAACAAATGCAAAGCAGCTTTTCAAGATGACTTTTTGTTATAAGCATATTCCTGAACTATTCATCTGTGTTAAATGCATTTTGCCTTGAATCATATGTCATGTTGCCAGAAAAGAGTTGTTTCCATGCCAACTCATTTGCAACATGGGGGAAAAAAATCAAAGCTACTAACATCTGCAAGATGTCAGTACTGATATAAGCCACTTGCAATGAAAAACACAGAACTGCAGGAGGGTTTGCCAAATAGGCACTATATATAGGGTAGAATGTCATAAACTAATCGCCGAACAGTGCATTTCCATTCCTTTTTTGGCCGTATTCTTGATCTAATCTCTTTGCCAGAAAAGGCTTGCAGCAAAAGGAGCATCAGTGTCATCCACATGCATTTCTCTTGTAAAGAAGGAATTACTCGGATTTGTTTTTCTGACTCAAGCCTCCACAAAAGCCACTTAATTTAAAACATATAAGAACTTGTACAAGAAACTGCTGCTTCACTTTCCATACTATTTCCTTTCAATTCTCTCGGCTGCAGGGTCTCCTTTTATAAAGGTCCTATTCATCAGCAAGATTAATGAGACCTGGTGTCTGAAACTGTAGATTCCATTTCACAGCTACTATTTCCTCTGCATTCTCCTTCCCACCCCCATCCCTTTTTTTTTTTTTTTATAAAAGAAGATTGTTCGTTTATTATCTAAGTATTATGAAATGCCAGAGGCTGCGGCTCTGAAGCCTGAGCAGTTCAAATATCAAGGTATATTTAATTTTAGGATGATCCAAGCATTGCTGTATTTGGAGAGACATTGGAGGTAGCACTACCTTTTTTCTCTTTTTGGAGGCATTAAAACCGTTCTAATTTTCAAAAGGTGTTTTTAACACATTGTTGTAAATCCATTCTTTTCATATCTGTAGGATACATCAGGTCACCTGTTGCATGTGTTGGCACGTCCCTTGTCTCCTCTCACATTGCTGTCAGGGCATTTGCTCGCTGTGATACACGAGATTTGGTTTGCAGGGTGGGACGGACTGGGGGCAGCCACGCCAGCAGATGGACCTGCACAGCCAGGTGCTCTGGTGGGCACTGAGCTGGAGTGCCCCACGATCCCTGCTCCAGCTCTGTGCCCTCCCTGTGTCTCTTGTGCCAAGGGGGAGATGTTTCCTCAGTGGGCAGGCTGCCCGCCCGCCCCTCCGTGCTGCCCAGGGGCTGTGGGCACAGCCTGCCCCGGGCTGTGGCGCTGGTCACCGCAGGCCACGAGGTTTCCAGATAGTTACACCTAATTGCTGAACCTCACAAAGGAGTATCCCTGCTTTCTGAGTATTGCTTACCCCGTGAAAGCAATTACTAGAGTTGTCACGGCGGCAGTGAACAGAAAGGAGTTCATTTCATGGGAGTCATCTTTGCATAAGAGAGATTTGAAATATCAAATTGAAACATTTATGGAAGAACCTTTTGTAAAGAGAAGGTCTCGACTACCTATACTTGTTAGTAAGGTAGAGGGGGATGGGAAATAACTGATCTACTGCATTTTGGGTATTTCCATCATTTTACTTCTACTATCTTTAGAATGATAAAATTCTCATAGAGATCATTTTTATACTTCATAAAGATCTCAATCCAAATTCATATAACTTTGCTTTATTAGAATGCTTCTTCTGAGACTTTTAATAGAAGACTATCACAGGGAAGCAAAATTGAGAGCAAATGTAGGACTTGAGTCCTATAGCATGTTATTTATTTCATTGGGTTTTGAAAGTTAAACTTCAGGTAAGACTACTTAAGGATATGAAAGATTACCTAATTTTTTTTTTTTTTAATGGGAATGAAATGCTGTGAGCTTTGCTATTACTGAGCAGAAGTTTAGGTTATATCACCAAGGGTGTATAGCACACTCTTAGTGTTGTTTTTCCATGCAAGTTCAGTGTGTGTGTGTACTTATATGTGTATACATACTTTACATATATGCTAATATGCACATTAATATGTGTAAAAGGCTGGGTAAACAATGTTAAATTGGCTTCCATCTGAAACACCTTGTAGATAATTTCTGATACAAATGCAATTTAAAGAGATTAGAAGGTATTCAGCTTCTCCTTCTTAAAATGTATGTGCTTTTTGCAGTGACAACAGCATCCTTTTAACTAAGCAGGTTTTTTATCCTGTGTGTGTACTAACTCAGTGGAGCAGGAAAACATCTTTAGAAGAGGAAAATATGACTGTAAAATGATTTTTAAGAGTTCATTTGAAGTCAGTCAGGCACAACACCTAGAAATGCTTTAAATTGGATTTTTTCCTAAATCAGATTTCAGGTTGGCAGTGTCCTATACTGTTATGCCTAGAATTATAACCTGGAATTCTGCTGCACTTTGCCTATCTCCATTCTCAAAGAAGTGCTGCATCTCTTTCCCTTTGCACAAGCATGAATACAACAAGAATAGCTCAGTCTGTGTATGCTGAGCCTTGAAGAAAATTGAGTATACCCTAAAAAGGGTTTCAGCTTCTAGAAGACTACATGACAAGGCAGCCTTCGTAAGGAAGGGCTGGGGTGAGTTCAGATGGAGGCCTGGCTGGGTGGGTCTGCTGGGCAGAGCCCCTGCCGTGCTCGCTCCTGGCCAGGCGGGGGGAGCTGGCCCTTCCCCCTGTCCCCTTCTCACCCTGCTCACCACGGCACAGGTGAGGTCGTGGTGAGACAAGAGCAGCCTTGGCCTTTCTGCAGCAGGGCTCAAAGTGCTCCTTGTGGGATAATTGACACGGTTATGCAATTACGGACACTTAGCATGAGGCTGGATGAGCTCTTGACCAAAGGGTTGATCGTGTCATGCTTCTCGAAATAAATATTCAGTACTGCTTGGCTATACTTTTGAGAGAACGTGACCAGCTGCAGAACCTGAATACACATGTTTCCGGATTAGAATCCTGTGAGAGAACAAAATGCAGAAATGTGTGCAGGGAAATGCAGACAGGTAAAAACACATAGTCCTGAGAGACCCCAGCCTGTGTTTTAGCTTATGATACTTGCTACAATTCCAGCAGCATCCTCCATTCTCATTCCAGGTTTGGCTTCAAATGAAGTTGACCCAAAACATAAATTCAGTGTTAAGGCACAGTTGTACCCTAAGAGACTATTCTGGTAGCTAGGATTTCTTAAGGTGAAACTCTCATTCTTTATTTTTCAGGGAGATGAATAATGGCAGACAAAGCAAATCTGCTGCTACCTGTCTCTAGCCTTTTGCTTCATCTGAACTCCTGTGGCTTCCCCTCTCTGAATGTCAGGCAGTGCCATTGCCCAGGTCCTGCTCTATCCCCATGCTGAGCCTTTACCCACCATCTGATTCATCACAGTGATTTTTCATCTCAATTTGATATGTGAGTTGCTGGCTCCACTGCTGTGTCACGGCTGTCGCTAATTTGGCATGACTCGCATAGTGGTAGGTTATTCAGTGTCTGTTTTTTCTTTTTAAGAGTTTTGAACCAGAGTCCATCTCCTAGGTAGGGCATTGTCCTCACTTAACACAAGCACTTTACTGATTTTGCTGTGTTGTGATCACAGAGTTAGTTTTAAAATAACATTTGTGTCTACTACCTGCATTTTCTAAGGCAGTGGTTACTTGATGAAATCAAGGATTGCTGCTAGACTCTTCTGCTGGAAGTGCCTTCCTCTCTCTTGCCTGTAGCAGGGAGGAACTAAAAGGGCTCACTTCACTTAAATAAAAAATCCAGGATAGCTTGATTTTTATCAAGGTTTTGTTTCTATGATTTAGTTGTCCTAATGATCTCTGATCCATCAGTAAGAGATGTTACTGAGTTTCTGAGGTTTTCTGTGTGATGAGAGCACGGCAATGGAGTCAGCAGGTGATGTATTCTGGTGCTCTTTGCTGTGAAGACTGGGGGCCTGTGATACTGGTTTGTTTTTCAGGACAGGTCAAAGACCTGTTCTTTGGTGTAGTCCCTAAGCATTTATTTTCTTAAAATCTTACCATGGTTAAGTTAGTTGCTTTCTGTAATCTTTTGCAGCTCCTCTTTGTAATAAGCAAGTTTCATTGTGCCTTCACCTGATGATTTAATATTTTGATCAAATTACCTTTGAACCCTGAGCCTTTGAGCATTTTTCTGATTTGGATGATCTTCCACATACTGCCTTCAAGAGAATACCTTTTAGAGGGTTTCAAGCCAATCATTCAAATGAGGTCTTTACAAAAGTGCAAATTCATCAGTGGTTTTAAAGTGGGAGTGGCTTTTACACCAGACAAACAATTTCAACATAACTGAGCCCAGGATGAGCATCCTGTAACTGTCTCCTTTAGTCTCCCAATGGACCGCACACTGTAGTCTTTGCGAGCTTATAGTTCTGCATGGATTTTCTATGATTCAGTGGGTTTTTTATCCTCTTGCTTGGAGTGAAGGAGTTGCTCTTTTCTATTTAGAAAACATACATTTTCCCCAGGTTTTCATGCTGTGCTTCCTACTCTCTTTGCTAAACATACCAGCTACTTCTATCAGTCCTGAATCTGAACTTCTCTGCCATTTGAGGACCCAGGGTGCCAGGTATTATCTCAGGACGTCATTGCTCCTACTCTCAGTATTTTTGGCTAGAATTATTTCTGAGTAACTCTTAAAAAAATAAAAAAGGCGAGAGAGACACTCAAAGATTAGCCCTTTCTTCTTTATTCTTAGTAAATCCTTGTTCTTTTAGTCTTGTTTTGCTCCTGGTGGGCTTCACTGGAAGAAGCTTCCTGCTGTAGATTTCAGTGGGCTGCACAGGGCTCTTGCTTAGGAAGCCATCAAGATGTCTCTAATCTTTATGTTGTCTTACTGATGTTACTGCTTAAAAAAAAAAATAAGGCAGTAAATCAGGTTGTCATTAAAAATATGCCTTTTTAAGGTGACTGTAGTGAGGTTTCTATACCTATAATTTTTCAATTAAACTTTATTTAAATATAAAATAATTGAGGAACATATTCTTCTTGCAACTCTTTCTCAGCATTCTGGTGATTTTTGAATGAGCTTACCTACTATTTTCTTCTTTTTTAATACAGAATAGCCTTACAACTATTTCTGGACCAGCTTTTTTTCAAGTGTTCAGTCACAAGCGACATGAGGTTCATGAGGAGATATATAGTTTCAAAGAGAAAGCCAGCTTTGAAGAATTTCTTGTCTGTAGAAAGATTTGTATGTATGAACTCCTTTTCTCCCTATATTCCTGTGTCTAGGGTAGGATATTATTTCAACTTATAAAACTTGTTTGGCCTCAATCTTGAGATCATTATACTTAGTGATTCTCATTGCTACAGATACATTTATACACTTTAAATGTTTCAGTTCTAGCAGTGCCCACTGTAGGAGAATACAGGTGACCTTGCCCCTGATAAGTAACAGCTGTGTTAATTACTGTAACAGCTGTGCTAATTACCCAACACAGCCTTGCCCCTGATGAGTCACAGCTATAGCCAATAAAGATAAATGTGATAAAAGAGTGGGTGAGCTGGTGAGGGAGAACATGAAGGAGGAGGAACCTTGAGGAAGAGGGAATGAGAAAAGCATGAAGAAGAGGAATCCTGGGGAGAGAGAATCACTGCACTGAGGTCAGTCTGGGCCTGCAGTCAGAGCCTGTTGCTGGAACCTGCAGTCACAGTCTAGCTGGGTAAAAGCCTGCAGTCAGAGGCTGCAAGTGAAACCTCCAGCAGGAGCTTGCTGCAGCCACAGTCAGTGAATAGCTGGAGTCAGGATGGCTCCTGGCTTCCTGTAAACAGGAATAAACCAGGGCCCTTTTCATGCTGTGATAAACAAGAGGTCTGTGTCTGGGCTCACTTCTGCCCTCTAACAAGAGGGCTGCTGCAACAGCCCATGACAGGTGATGAGTATTTCCAAACACTTAAATATGTTTCTGAGGAGTTTATAATCACCCGTCTCCATGAATCCACATTGGATGCCTGTTTTAGATGTCTTGCTGTCCACTAAGGGAAATATCTGTTGGAGAATCATGCAAGCTCTAGGGGTACCTGTGTTCCCTCTGTCACTAACAGAGAGGAATTATCTCCTGCGTGTCTGCTTGGAAAGGTTTGCTTTATAAGAAAATATGATTTGGTCAAACACAGTTGCTTTAGGTTGTGGTCAGGTTCTGATACTCCCTGGTTAAACAGCAAGGTACAACACGTCCAGTTTGGACATTCCTGCTGTAGGGACTGCCCCCTCAGAGGCGTTTCTGAGACACTAAACCTCCAGTCCCCTGAGCTGAATGAGTATGTACTTGCCTTGTGCCTTGATAAAATCAGTCTTGCTTCCTGATGTAGCTCTGTCATGTCAGAAATGGTGTTGTTCTGCAGATGTTAAAATAGCACAGCTTTGCTTCCTGCAAGCAAACTCAGTGTTGTTCCACCCACCCATCCCCTGCATGTAGGGGAGCCTACATCATCAACAAGAAACACTATGCCACTTTCTGCCTGCAAATAGAAATGTACTTGCTTTGATTTCCCTCTGTAAAGGCTTTGTTCTGTATTTCAGCACATTTTAAGCTTTCTATTCTGTGTTAGCAGTTAGAATTTTCAGACTGGAGCACAGGTATTTCAGACTGAAGCACAGAGGAGGGCAAGAATTAATTCTGTGCTGAAAGAGCTGTTCTAAACAGAAATAGTGCTGATGCACTTTTCCTTTTTCACCTTACAGGGGGAGATTATATATGCATCACCTTAGGTTTACTGTAGGCTGTGCAAATATCCCTGTTGCAACAACTTGAGGCTATATATGCCACATTTAAATACTACAAATATGCAGTTGTTACGAGCATGCTTTACTGCTGTGAACTGCTTTGATCAAATGTTCACTAGATGTTGTGACTGAGCAGCACAGGAACACACAAATCATTAGCTGATATTGTTAGTGAAAAACAAAACCAAACAAAGCTGACATTATGTAGCACAGTCTACTCTGGAGATAGCATTCCTATTAAGAGTGTGGTTACTAAGTTCAAAAAGCCCAAATACATGTACTTCTTTTAAAAGTTTAATCTTGTCCTTGAGAACCTTATATATGAAGCCATTAGCTAAGAAGAAATCTACTGTCAAGAAATTGCAGTAAGGGCCTAAATTGAAAGCAGAATGGGAGAGTCTTTTTGCTCCACTGTGCCAATTATGTTGACACTTTTGTTTCTGCACTGCAAGACTGATAGGGATCTACAAATGCTTAGATCACAAGGGATTTGAGCACGTCTGGTGAAAATTGGAAATCAATAGGAGTCTATAATCACGAGCAAACGGCACCATTTTCATGGGGGTGAATGATGGCAGCTATCCAGAGATGCCATGGACGTGGGTCCATCAGGGGTATTTGTTGGAGCCTTCTGCTCAACGTGAGAAGTACAAGGTCCTGGTTTCTTGGCAAATTAAGCATATGACTTGCCTCTCAATTAGCAAAGGAAGAGAAAAATGTTCACTGACCTTTCCATTCAGATGAATATTTTGAAGCTAAAGAGGAAGATTCATTTTCTGGATGTGAATTTTAAATGTATTGGCAGTCCTGCTGAGGAGGCAAACATTTAGTTATCAGTCCTGTCACTAGACTGCAAATTCATCCCAAGTCTGGCTTGAAGCAAGTTTCATCTCCAAAGCTGGGAGGTAATTTAGTTTCCAGGGTTATTCTGTCCTGGCTTTTGCTTAAGCAAAGGCTACCAATTCAATGTGACAATGAGAATTGCTATCCACTAGGGGCCAAACTATGCCCACCAAAGGCTTGATTATTTCCTTTCTGAAGCACATTTCTTCACAAGCAGTTGAAATTGTGTGCTCTTTCTGTCTTTTTTTTTTTTTTTTCCGAGCCCACTACTTGATGTATTCAATTCCAGACTGTTCTTGAGCTCTCCAAGTCTCACCCTGAATCCACAAGATACAGTTCACTTGTTCTAGAGAAATGTGCAGCAATTATGAATATTATGACTGTATTTGTCTATAGGGCAGGCAGGCAAGATATAAAAGTCAGTCTATTGATGACAAACATAAAAGATATGTCAGTTTTCAGAGATGGGGGAAATTATGTCTATTGAAGGCTCAAATCCAATTTTTTCAATGTGTGTAATAGCTGAAATGATCCTGCTCCCATGCTGAAGAAGGGATTGTGAAGGAGCTCAACAGGAGATGGCTCAGTAAGGGTCTGATTCAAAGCTCAGTGAAATCACTGGACAGTCTTTCAAGCCAGACATGCTCCTGGACTGTGTGGCCCTTGTACATCTCTCTGCTTCCTTCAGCGTTTGAGCAAACTGACAAATGGAGGAAAGCACTACTGAGACACCAAAGCACAGACCTGTTTTAATGTCAGTGTTCTTTGTGGTCATTTGCCTGTACTGGGAACTTGGCATAACCATTGTTGTGCATCTTTCCATAGACTCCAAACCCAAGAATTCTGAATCTGATCTTAAGCTTTTCCTTCTCCCACAAGGTACTAACAAATGAGCTATTAGGTTAGTTACAGCTTTCATTAAAATGTAATTAAAAGTTGTCATACTTTTATAGTCGGACTCAGCTGTAGCCAAACATATGGGCACAGTAAAACATTTTGGAGAACTGAAAGATTTTGTGGTCCTGCTGAGAAAATGATAGCCTTACAGCTTCTCACTTAATTATTTTAAAATTAATAATAGCAATTGTTTAAGTTCTCCTCATTCTAACTGAGTAGCTTTTAATATTCCTGGATGAAATGCTCAGTGGTGAAGATAGTTACTCTGCTGTGGATATGGAGAGCAGCTCAGGGTCCTCAGTCCTGCTGGTTCTTACAAAAGACATCTTGGCACCTCGTGCACATGCCTGAAACACTGCATGTGCTCAGGAGGAGGGACCTGAGGCCCAGCCACTCCTGTCTGGAGAGGACATCCTGGCTGCCAGGTCTGACACACTTGCTGTGTTCTCCACTGCTATAGTTCTGCCTTTGGCAAATTACTCCGAGATGGAGACAGGCTGGGATGTTGAGTATTTAGGTCACTTCCCTAGAATGAGAAGTATGTCTGTGGCTTTATTACAGTAATTTGAAGTTCTACAAAGTCAAGTAGCTGAAAGAAGAGGGAGATCTCTGCTAATAGCCTGGTCCCAGTGCAGTCAGGGCACAGGAGCTGCAGTTCAAATCATTGCTCGAGAGCAGGGATCCCAGCAGGGCCCCCTGTGTCACAAAAGGCTTTGGGTTATACAGCTTTCCATAAGCACCAGTTCCTGGGTGTGAGGAGGACATTCCTGTGTGGATGAGCCTTGTCCTGAACTCCTGCTGGCAGCAGCTCTCTGTGTATGCACAGGTATAAGAAGGGGATACAAAGGTATAAGAAATGCTGCTGCCTTATCCAGGCCACTCCTCTCCACAGAGCTGTCTGTAGGCACAAACAAGTGGTGGGAAATGGTTAGGGGGAACCAAGGGCCTGTGAGCCACGGGCCTCCTCTGCCTGGACAGCTGGGGAGCCAGGCTGCACTGTCCCAGGACAGAGAGGAGCTGGCAGCAGGGAGGGGCTGCAGCTGCTGCATCTTGGACTGCAGAGGCTCTCAGTGTGACTCCCCACAGCACCCCTGCTCTGCCTTCTCCTCTGCATCATTCTCTACAACACCAGCCAGGGAGGGATGCCTGGAAGGGACACCTTGGGATTCAGGCTTTGTTCCCTTCGTTTTTCAGAAGAAAATAATATTCAGCTTCTCTGAAGATGTTATCTATATGCAATGTTCTCTGTACCCCACTCTGGGAGACAGCTAGGGCACTTTGGATTATAAATGCAGAGAGAGTTCATTCTCTGAAAGTAGTTGGGGGGGATGCTCATTTATTCTAAAAGGTTCACAAATTTTAACATGGATTCAGAAATTTAACTTAAATATGCATTACTTATTGTTATACATTTTTTCCACTTGCTTGTAAAACTTGTTCAGAAATGAGAAATCACATTCTGTACCCACTGCAGGAGAAAAAAAATATAATAAACAACCTTCCTGCAATCTATTTGCATGGATTACCTGAACATTTATAAGTAACTAATCTGTTCAGGGGAACCAGAATCAGCCCTCATACATGAAAAATGCAGAAGTTGCAAAATATAATTTGAGGAAGAATTAATGACTCTTCAGTAGCATCACGTATTTCTAGTCTAAGGAAAAAAGATACTGTCACCTTGTATATAATACTGGGATATTGAGAGCAGTTGCTCAGTGGAGACACTTCTGTTAGTATGTATGTAACACAACAAGCCCTCCTCTTACTGGTATTAATATTAATTAATTATCATTAATATCTGGGTCCCAAAGCAATGACAACAAGGTAGAGAGCATTTGCTGTGCCAGCAGCTCCTGCACATGTGCCCCTGCCAGAGTCCTGCCCAGCCAGAAGCGAGCAGCTGGGCACTCCCAACCTGTGTGCACCTGGATCAGGCAAGAGTCAGTGCTGGGGGCCAAGATAAAGATTTCAGTGCAAGAGTAAGACCAGCAGCATTGTCAGGATTTGAAACAGTAAGTGACAGAAGTACATTTGTGCACTCTTGTGACTGGTACATGGAAAATGTTTCCATTTCACAAGAGCTGTTTTCGTGGAGGAAGCTATTAAAGTATTATTTTACACAAACTATCTCCTTCAAAGGACTTAACCAAACCTATTTCATCATGAGTGTAGTTTCCAAAACGCCTAAATGTGAGCTTGAGCCCTCCAAGTGCTGTGAGTCATGGAAAGCTAGAACATAAACCTAGCTAAAATATTTGGAATTTAGAAATTAAACAGGTTATATAGTAAAGTCAGTTTTATTTGGTGTACAAATTCCAAATAAATGATACCTGAGCAGTCAGTCCCACACTGTATCATGGACTGGATCTGTCTGGAGATTATTCCTTAACAAAAGAGTCTTAGAAATCATTCATATAGTTTGTATTCATGTCAGGTTTTGGTCACAGACAAATTCACACATTCAGCAATGTAGTTAATCTCCTAGATACCCACCACAGAAGAATAGGGATTAATACATTTATCTTGTAAAACAATGCAGTCCTCCTCTGAATTACAACCAGAAATTAGACTGGAGTTATCAAATATGCTCAGTGAGGTTATGACTCAAGTCACTGCATTGTTAAAATTCCCATTTCTTATCGCCTCCCATTTTGAAGGCTGGAGCCATTGAGTGTCAGCTGCCAACTGGGTTTGCTGGAGTCAGGGAAGTGCCTTCTCCAGCAGAGAATTTCTGCACGAGGGCTTTGCCTTGCTAATGTTATCCACAAGTCCAGAAAAGGCGTCAGGAGACGCCCCTGGACTCCGTGATCCATAAAACCTTTATGAAAGTCAATGACTGCTCCGTCAGGGATTGAAGCCATCATTTACATGGCATGCCAGTGGTGATAAATCTGTCCTGCAGTTGTGTGGAGGACTAGTGGCTGTCATGCTGTTTGCTTGCTGAAGTCTCTGTTAAGCTCACAAAAACTTGACTCAACCTAAAAAAACCCAAAGGAAAAAAACCTCAAACAAACAAAACTAATCCAAAATAGAAACCAAAAAGCCACTGCTATCTGTAAGGGAAGAAAATTTCCAAGCTTGTTGTTGTTGGGGAGGGGAGAGAGGAAGGACTCCTTCATTTCCTATTCCTTCTGAATGTATGTGGCACATATATTTATAGGTTAATGATACAAATCTTGCCGTGATTAAAAGAATAAAACAGAATTTTTATTTTCTACAACCCGTGTTACAAAATCCACACCGTTCCTGCCTCCGAAATGATAATTAATCTGCTGGTGTGCGTTGTCCATCTCCAGATTTCCACAGTGCGACACTGGTGCTTCTCATTAAAATGAATCCTGGAGGCACTTTGTTATTGTTTAGACTGTGAAAACCACGGGCGGGTTTTTTTCCCCCTCTGTATGTTTTGTAAGTGCTAAACGCGGGAGGAATTTAGCACATTCTTTAAAGGACTGCACATTAATAATACATTCTGGACCACAAAAAGAAAGTCAAACTGCTAAATGGTAGTTGTTTAAGTCAACAGCATACAGGAAAAGGCATTCTCCCTTTAATCTTTGCTACAAAGGGATGCCCTTGTAGTCGAGACAGTATCATCTACAAGTCCACCAGTTCTTGCTTGATGCGTTGCTCTTATGCCTTTTAACAGTGCTTTAGGGGGTTATTTCAACAGCATTGTAGATGACAAGGCTCGGATTAGTGAAACTTTTCAATTCCATTTTGTTTTTGAAAAGGCTGCCTGCTGCATGAGAGCACTTGTAAGGCCTTTTTGTGCATCTCAGTCTCTTGCCATAGGTAATTATTTATTAATGTAAACCCTGCAAGAAAGATTGACTGTGTCAAGAAGAGAGCAAGGAAATAATAACCTAATAAAATTCTACCCTGATGCCGTTGTCTGAGTCCAGTGTGAGAGTCAGTAGTTCTGTCTTTTTACCACGTTGCATCAGCTAATTCCCAAATTCAAAAGCAGTTTTGTTCAGTAGTGCTAAGACTGTACCAAAACAGTCCCGCTATTGGGATCGAGTTCCTGCCAGCTGATCAGTGCTGATAATGTTGGTGCTGCTCTGCCTCTAAGCCTGTGGCAATGCTGCAGTATTTACACAATACAGAGGATTAGGGTTCGTGCAGCCACTGGTGCTAGTCTGAAATCAGCTGTCACATGGATCAAATGAACAGGGGAATACATGCTAGGGAAGTGGTTTACTTTGGGTTTAGGTTTTGTTTTCACTCCTAGCCCCAGCAGTGCTGTACTCTCATGAGTTGCTTTGATTTCAACACTTTCTGCTTGGACAGGCAGTTCTGCCCCTGCTGCATGCTCCAGGCCCTGCCTATGGGTGTGGAAGCAACACCCTGGAACATCAAACCTTGGGGCTCAGAGGAGGAGGCTGGAATGCTCCTCACTCCATTGGGCAGTTTGGTTAATTTCTGATTATCTATACGCTCTGTGAGCTAAGACCTTCCATCTGGGTTCTGACACAGCTGTTTAGGGACCTTGCTGTCCATGAACGTGTTTGAACACTTCTTGCATCTGCTGGCATGGTCCTCCTCCAGGTTCCTGTGGCAGCACCTCCCACAGGTTTGCTGCTCCCTGTGTAGGGAAGTGCTTTCTCTCACCACTGGTGAATTAGTCTTCATATTCCACCAGATACCTCCTTATTCTCACACCACAGGGATAAATTCTGACTAAAACCAGGCTGCTGCTTTGCACTTGTTCCACTCACAAGCAGTAGACAGGCTTTATTAAAAACTAAATTTAAATCTTACGGCTCTGTGGAGAGTGAAGGTAGAGTGAGGTTTGCACAGGCTCCTGGCAGACAGGGAGGTTTTGAGCTGTCAGGTTTTGAACAGGCAGAAGTTTTGCAAAGGCTCTTAAATTACATGTAAATGTTCTGAATATAGCTTCTTTTGGTCATTTTAGGGAGCATTGCTAAGACCACACAAAGCATCAATTTCCAAATTTTGTCTTAACTGGCAAGTCAGCTGTGCCCTCAGTCAAGCTACATGGCAGAAGGACAGTGTGGCTTCATCGGGTAAAGTTTCCCTTATGCAGAAAAACTTTGGGTTAGTAACAAAGCAAAACTTCATGACTTCTTCCTTAGGTTTTTGATTTATTTTTTATTTTTTTCCCCAATGGCAAAATGCCCAGTGCAAATCAAATCCTTCAATTCAGTTTCCAAAAAAGAAGAAGCTATCCTGTATGCCTGAAATATTAATTAAAAAGAAGCAAAAAGAGAAAGATTTGGACAGATCCCAAACCAGCTACTCAAATATAAATGTCTGCAACTGTCATATGAACTTCTCAGTAAATGAAACTATAATCCTTCCTTCCTAATGTGGAAATACTACTTGATTAGCCCAATTAAGAGCAGATTTCTGACAGAATATCACTTTAGGGTGTAGTTTCCTTAAGGATGAAAAGATGCCAATTTAGAAACAACTGTACTTTACTCTTGTTAATAAAAAATAGAAACAAGGAATGACATAGTAAATTAACCATTGGAATTATACATTGGCTTGAACTTCCCTTCAAAATAATATAAAATATGTACAGCAATTAGGCTATTTTTACATGGAGTGATTTGGTAAATGAATATACTCCATTAAACTTTTAATTTGCAGAAGTAGAACACTGATGTATTTTGTTTGGTGGTGCGTTGATTGGTTGGGTTGGTTTTTACTCCATTAAAATTGCTCCCTTTTAAGAAAGAGTTCACTTGAACAAAACCCCTTATTTGGCCCTGGTAGCCTCTATTCTTTTGGTATTATTTTGGTTTGCTATCATAGCTGTCTGTTTGTTGATGAGAGTTGTTTCAGGAGGCCTGCATTTGATTGTGCTGTCCATGCATGTGAGCATGTCTGAGCTGCCCATTTACACACTTAGCTGCACGTGATAGCCTGGGAGCCTCACGTCTCCCAGCCGCCTGGGTTTGGTTTATTTTAAACACTCTGCTTAGCTGCCCCATGACCAAGTTAGCCCCAGATCTCCTTGAGTATTTGTGAGTTCCGCACATAGCACAGGGAAAGCGGGGAAGCCGTGCCCCTTGAAATGCCCCTGGGCAGTGCTGCAGGGCTGCCAGGGCTCCCTTTGGGGTGAGCAGCAGGCTGTGCCAGCAGGCTGTGCCAGGCTGTGCCAGGCTGTGCCAGGCTGGGCCAGGCAGGGCCAGGCAGGGCCAGGCAGGGCCAGGCAGGGCCAGGCAGGGCCAGCAGCCCGGGAAGTGCCCGGTAGCCGTGGGGTGAGCGCCACAGCGACGCCCTCTGCTCTCGCCCCAGGCATGGCCAGGCTCCCCTCAGCATCTGCGACGTGGGGAACTAATTTCAAAACCTTTATTGTTTTGTACAATATAGTGTAAATATTTAACAGGGTTGCTTAAAGTTCTTTGTGTTTGCTTAACTGAATGAAGGCAAGGAACATCAATTTTCTGGGAAGATTTCTGCTCTGCACGATCAACAGAATTTCATATTGAAAGATAGTTTATCCATGCAGTCACGCTTATTTTCCAGTTGCCCAAATTAAGACAATCTATAAAGAAATGTTCATTTATTAGCAACTGGTGTTTGACAGTTTATTTCATGTAAGCCTCCAGCTTTCCTTGGCAAGCTCATTTGCATAATGTGTTATTATGTCTAAATGGAAAACTAAATGCCTCCATGTGGTCTTTAAATGACAAGTGCTTGTCAGCTTCATGCAATATTCAGAAGTAATAGATCCAAATCACAACAGCACTCACTATGATCTACAAGAAGAAAAAGAAACAAAGCCCAAAAAACTTGTTGCGTATCCTTCCCTGACAAATTTACACTTTGGTACAGAATTGTCAATTAGAGTTTTCGTTTGTTAAACAGTAGAGTTCAACTGTGAAGGCATTTACCGAAGCTTTATTCTGCACTGCTTTTGAATTTTGAATCACAATTCACGCTGCTGTTTTTTTGTTTCCTTCTTTTTTTTTGCCCCCTTTCAAACAATGCCGCTCAGGGAATAAGCTTCAGAAAACCTTGGCAAGGTATACCCAAGAATTTCTGCCTTAATTACTTCTTAATTACTTCTGAAAACATGAATGCTCCCTGACAATGGTTACAATAGCTTTGGAAGATCCATTATGAAGTTAGCATTTGAAAGAGTCCTTGGGTCTTAAATTTGTACAGTTATGTATTAATAATTTTTTAAATACAGAAAAGTGGTGTGTTTGTGTGTGGTTCCAGGTTATTAGAAGATTCAGTGATGATGAAAGTCACAGTGCTCATGTAAACATTGTCTTTATGTCCTTTCCTTGCATGTGTCTGGTGTGCTGCTCTGCCCCTCACAGCCCCTCTACCTTGAGCACACCAGAAATTTCAAAGTGGCTTCCACCAAAGAAGGTAAAGTCAAAACTCTGCGTTTACACCAGGGTGGGATGTGGTGTGCTGGCACAATGAGGGCTGGGGTTCAGCCAGGAAAAAACCTGCTAGCAATTAATGAGACAACATGATACTGTCAAGGGCAGTTGTGACCTTTAGCAATGCCACATCTCCTTTTTGAGAAATGCTATTATTTCCATCTCATGTTAAAGGTTAGAAAAAGTACACAGTATTTTACATATAAGATTAATTTTTAAAGGTTAGAAAAAGTACATAATATTTTACATATAAGATTCATTTTTAACTTTTGAAATAGATTGTTATCTTGTTTCGTATTCATTGTGCTGCATGGAGTGTTTTCAGTTGGATTTGACATTAGCAAGTTCTTTTTAAGTTGGCATTAACTGAATGAAATGATTTGGATCAGAAGTTTGGAGAGTTTTTTTGTGTTACACAACAGAAGTCCAGAAAGAGAAGATAGGGAGAAAACAGAAAATATTAGAAGGAATATTCTGTCTCCTGGGTAAATCTGGTGCAGGGAGAGAAAGAAAAACAGCCAGATACTGCATGAAATTTTAGCACTAGTCTAAAATCCAGGAAAAATGTATTAGTGTTGGACTGTTGAGCTTGTTGCTTCTAACTGTCCTTTTGGTATTGCAGGGCAAGGAGGCAAGGAGATGTGGCTAAAAGGACAGAAGGAAAAGAGAGGAGCCATAAGCTGACGGAAGGAAATAGCACAAGGGGCAGGACAAGTAGCAAGGACTTGTGTCACAACTCGTAGGCTGGCTTTGTGGTCAGACCTTCTGAGTACCATCAGTCACCACCATCTGGTCACTTTGCCTCTTAGTAGCTGAACAATGAAGGCTCAGAGAAATGCCTAATGATGTAGGTCTTAGGCTTTGGGAAGTGATGGAGATAAAAAGCAGGCAAACAAAAAATAACACCCCTTCTTCTCGTGTGCTATCCTTTCTAACCACCCCTAAGCCCTGTGGCCAAGCAAGTCATCATCAGCCACACACTGTTGACATTAGTTACTAAAAAGGTTTTTG
This sequence comes from Prinia subflava, assembly GCF_021018805.1. Lineage (NCBI taxonomy): Eukaryota > Metazoa > Chordata > Aves > Passeriformes > Cisticolidae > Prinia > Prinia subflava. The sequence goes on from NC_086256.1 coordinate 17,674,383, forward strand.
GGTTTTGTGCCTGTTCTCTCTGCATGTACTAGGTTACCTTTGTACATTACATTCAATAAAAAGGGGCCGAATTCCAGAATTCCAGAAGCCAAGAGAGGCTGGAAGCACTCTGGGTTCATGCCTGATGTTGGATACCTGGCAGTGGTGAGCTGCCAGGGGCTGGCAGGCTCCTGAGCGAGCCCTCATTAGGGGAGCAGCAAGAGGAGCTGCAGTTAATGAGGAGGTGGGAGCTCGTGGCTTGGCAGTGTGTCCGCTGTGAAAGAAGAAGCTGTGTGGTAATTCCCTTTGGGAGGTCAGGGTCAGACATCAAGTAAGGGAACAGTTCGTCGGTGTTATTAAATGATGTTTCAGTCCCAGGCCATGGCTTCCCTCCGTGATTTCAGCAGCAGCTCTGCTTGATGCAATTGGTGTAATTAAAGTGGTTGTATGACCTGCAGCAGGCCCGGTGCCAGTGGGACAGGAGGCGTTTCCAGCAGTGGTGACCTGTGCCCTGGGCTGCCTGAGCTGCTGGGGGCTGCTGGGGCCCTGCTCGCTGGGTCTTGGCACGAAGCCACTCACACAGGGAGCATGTCGTGCTCCAGTGACCCACCCTGATGAGGACATTGTAATTTCCTCCACCTCAGGTTAGAGCTTTCACTCACTCAGTGAAAGAAAGAGCAACACCAGTGGCAAACAGCAGGAAGGTCACGTTGGCTCTCTTGTTAAACCCTGGCAGTGCCTCCCCAGGGCAGGCCCCAGAGGTCATGGAAGGCTCCTGCCAGGGGCTCCCTTCGGGCTGGGATGAAGTGGGGCTCCCCTGGCTGCCCCAAATGTGTCCCAGGTACTGGGCAGGCAGAGCAGGCAGCTGATTGGCGCTGTGACCAACAGGAACCATTAGGGGAATGCTCAGATTTCCCGAATAGCACATAAGTTATCCAGGAAAGTCCAAAGACTTGCTCACAAACGTAAGAAGTAGCCAAAAAAGTATTAAAAATGAATAATTGCATTTGTTGCATGACCATGCAAATAACACTATTGCTGTAAAAATCAGAGGTAGATTGCACAGACTTGACAGCAGGTGACTTGCATGCTCCAGCTCCAGTTACTCTTTTAGATTCTTTGGCTCAAAACACTGTGCAGCATCATGTCTTCTGCTTCTTATAGCCCAGGGTACCTTCAGCAGTTGTAAAGAGTAATATAAGAGTTATCATCTCATCTTGGCATGAATGGTATTTGTAGGTGCATGAAAATAAGGATAAACTCTGCATCAATACGTACCTTTTCCTTGCCAAAAGAACCGATAAAATTATCTGAAGGAAATGGCAATCAGACTGGGTCTCAGAGTAAAGTGTCCAACAGGGTGAACTTTTCAAAGTACCACCTCTGATTTTACAGCTATTAAAACACAAGGGCATTTCTTTAAAAATCCTCACCTTTTTTTGTGGTACCCTTATTTGAGATTAATTATGTATGTAAAATTCTCAATGAAGAATGCAGCATTCGAGGAACTCATGTTGAGTTTCAGCAGTTAGTCCAGTGATATTAAAATGAAACAGGACCAACTTTGTAGGGGGCAATTATAACACATTACGGTGTGAATTGCACACTGTGATTAAACTCATAGGAGGTACTCAGCAGCAGCATTTGCTTTGAAAGGGGCACTGATTACCATTTGTACTATGCATTTTGGTAATCAGAAATCATTATGGAAAATATTACATCAACTAAACAAATACCTCCTTAGCAGCATGAAATATACAGATTTATTTTTTTTTAAGTAGCCTTATGCATGTAAATAAATACTTTTTTTCTGCATGGGACTAGCACTTGATCAGCACATCAAATTAGTATGCTGTCAGGCTACAGCAGGACCATGAGCTGCAGAATGAATGCTTTAAACACCTCCTGGGGTTGGGTTTGTCTTCATGACTTAACTTCAGGCTGGTTGCAATGACACTCTAAACCATCACTTACTTGTGATTTATAAAAATAGCCTTGTGGAAGAATTAAACTAGCAAGAGGTGTTAACATTTACTTTGGAAGTCCTGAGTTATTTCTATTAAATGGCTTTCCCTAGGATTTAAGATAGGGGCGTCTTAAGGCTCTTACTACCTATAAAATAGTAATGGGCCTGTGTTGCAAAGGCACTATATTTTTCTGGCATGTTTTGACACCTAATATTTTAAGGGATTTGAAGAGAGCTCTTGTCTAATGGCATTAACCAGTTTTATTAAGGCACTTTTGCCTTCTCCTGTGGGTGCTTCAGACGGTCCCATGCAGCAGCACAGGGCTTCTGCATCCTGCCCTGACCCAGGGCCACGTGGGGGTTTCAGCACACAGCAGAACACAGGGGTCAGCCTGGCAACACGGTGACTCAAAGCAGAACTTAGTCACAACCTAACAAACCAAACAGCTGCAAGCTCAGGGACCTTCCCCTTCCCCTTCCCCTTCCCCTTCCCCTTCCCCTTCCCCTTCCCCTTCCCCTTCCCCTTCCCCTTCCCCTTCCCCTTCCCCTTCCCCTTCCCCTTCCCCTTCCCCTTCCCCTTCCCCTTCCCCTTCCCCTTCCCCTTCCCCTTCCCCTTCCCCTTCCCCTTCTCCTTCCCCTTCCCCTTCCCCTTCCCCTTCCCCTCCCCATGTAACACAGATAAAGTGTAATGCTAATCCTCCTGTAACATTTCTGGCAGTTGGGGACTGTGTGTGATTGCTTTAAAAATGTAAACTCATCCTCACTGTATCTTGATCATTTTCCCTCCTTCTCTTTCTGCCATACCATTTTGATTGCTTAACATAAGGTCTAATGTCAAGTAATAATAAAGCAATTACAAGAAATACAATTCATTCTAAAGTGCATTAAGCAAGAACTAAATTAAAGCACATAATTAACAACAACTAAAAAAAAAAAAAAAAAGGAAGATGCATTAAGGACAAAATGTTTTAACCCCTATATTTCTTCCAGCATTAACTACCTTGGCATTAACTCAAAACTGGTAGGGAAAATATATAGATTCTATGCAGACACAGTAGGGCTTTTACTGATTTATGAAGGGAGATTCACAGATCTGTCAGGCATGATCCTTTCTATATAGTAATAGACTCTGTTTAAACTGTCATGCTAATTTTTTTTCCTTGTCCATCTGGTCCAATTATTAGAAAATTGTACTCAAGAAAGCTCCAATAACAAACATGAAACAGCTCAATATTTCAAGTTGCCAGTATTTTCCTCATATTTGTTCTTTTTAATTAGAGAGCATACCAAGTTCCAACCACAGGACCCAGGCATTTATTAAGTGATAGAGAAGCAGCACTATTTTATTGACTAATTCCCCAGGCTTTTATTATGTTTCCTAGCAAAATGTGATTTATAGGAAAGTTAATAAAGGTATCCTCACCTACTGCACCTGGAGACAGGACATCTACAAGGGGCAGACATTCAGACTAATAAGTGAAATCACAAATCTGGAAGCTGAAATTGGATTTTATTTCTGTGAGTGCAGCAAAGAACTCATGCAGGCTTGGGCATTTAACATCTTTATTCTTAACTCGCTTTGCCAATAAAATGAATGTAATAGTTTTTCTAGATTTTCAGGAACCTTATGCTAACTAATTCTAGTACCTAAATTTTTTAAAGTTTTAATGCCAAAAAAAAAAATTAAAGTTTTGTTTCCTCTATAACACAACCCATTTCTTCCTCACAAATGTCTGAGTTTTTTTTTTTTTGGGGGGGGACTGCATTCCTGAATTGAAAGTAACAACTTGAAAAGTGTGTTATTCCAAATTTCTTGTCATACTTTGATTTTTTTTTCTTTTTATAGCATTTCCTGTAGGATTTATTCACAAAGGGAGCATTGTGCCATGGGGACATTCTGTGGGCTCTGCTGATGCCTGAGGGGTGGCTTCAGGAAAGAGGCACACTGGGAAGCTTGGCCCTGGTACATGCATCCGTTCCAAACCCAGCTAGAAAAAAAATAGTACAAATTGGACAAAGGCAATTTAAAATAAATGCATTGATTCTGATTCTTAATAAGGTTAGGCATGCAATTGTGTGATGACTAATTTGTGTGCCTAATTACCATGATTGTATGTGCAAATCAAGTAATTATAGAAGTAAATAACCATAATCATTTATTTTCATGGGTAATTATTCAATTTTATGCACAATGGCAATAATTGGGTGTGCAAATTAAACATGCAATTGTGCATGCATATTCAACATACACTTGTGTGTCTAATCTTTTCATAAATCATATTTTTTCTGATGATTTTACTTCTGTTTCCTATTCTTTACTCTGGTGTAGTATTACTGAGACACTCTTGCTCGAGGTAAGGATTTGAGAACTCTTCTATTCCAAGCCTTCCTTTTCTTTTAGTGCTTAATAGTTCTCCACTGCAAATGGACTGCTCTCTTGAAAGATGGCTTTTCATTCATGGTCTTAGTGTGCTCCTTTCCTAATTAGGCAGGGAATTTCTAAATGGGAGACTGAAATAGATACATTCTATAATTTCCTAAAGCTTCAAACACATAATTTTGTACCCTACTATGTACATTTCACAGAAAAGGGTTTTTTTGCACATGTATGCACAAGCTCCTTGGGGTTTCAGACATAACAATGCCTTTGTTGTGAAGAGGAACTTCATACTGCACTGCATTGGAGGAGATGTCCCTAAGCTGCCATTAAAGGCAAGGAAAACATTGTACCTCTCTGCTTACCACACAGGTCTGATTTACAAAAGCACTTTGGCACTGACCTAATTCAGTTCCCACTTAAGACACGTAGAAAGAAATCCCATTGACCTCAATACAAGCGAAGTTTATCACTGCTGAGCGCTTCTAAAAATGTCACCTCACTTTTCTGTATTAAGACCCGAATTTGTAGGCACATAATTATCTTAAAGCATATATGCTCAAATTGCTGTAGCTGCAGGAGCCCAAGCATTGCTGTCAGCAAGGTGCTGATCCCCAGGCATCAGGTTGGTTATTCCAGCGTGGCTCCAGGGAAGGTGTGTCCCACACAGAGCTGCCGGGCTGTTCCCAAGCCATGCCTGTGCTCAGGGTACAGCACATGCAGCTCAGCCCAGGCCGGGTGCCTGTTTAGGGTCCTGTCTGTACAGCACCCATGCCACAGGGGCTCTGGTCGGTCCGGCTTTCCTCCCCACCTCTTCCTGCAGCAGGGAGGCAGGGGAAGCACCCTGGCTTCACTCTGCCCGGAGAGGAGAGGCTCATTGCTCTGTTTAACCAAGGGATTTAATTTCCATTGTTTGTCTTCTGTGTCCCTTTTCATTCAGATAGATTTCCCCAGTCTCATTGATGCTAATCTCATTGTTCAGGAATCAGCAAAGGGTAATTAGTCTCTGCAATAATGATCTCTCTGTCACAAGATCATGGCCTTTCATCACACCCCATCTCAGATGTTTTCTAACTAAGCCCAGGCAAAAAGGAGCAGAACTGTTCCGTGATGTTCAGTGGCAGCTGGGGGGGTCTGCACAGGGAGCAAGTCCCACCACCCAGCCTGGGGCATCCAGCCAGCAAAGCCTTCCAGTCCCAGCCCCACTTGTCATCACATCAGAAAGGATTTCCTAATGGTTAGAACCTGACCTTTGGGTGGGTAAAAAAAAAAATGTGACAGAAAGAACCAAACCTCTCATCCTCAACCTCTTTTGCTATTTCAGAGGTGAAATTAATTAACTTTTTAGCTATGAAAGTTTTTTTTTTCCTCAGTGTGGTATGGTTTCCTATGGCAAGAGGTTACAAAGGTCAAAACCAGAATACAGCTCATTTTTATTGAGATAAAACACCTTGCTCATGTTGCAAAGCATTTCTCCCAGCCATTGCATTTCATAGGGTTTAAATTTTTGGGTTTAAAGCATTCAGAGGTGAAAAAAATGGAAGACTTAAAAGCAGAACTTTGTATAAAACAAAGCTGTTTTGCTGAGTATCCACCTGGCAGCAGTGTCAGACCTTTGTCACTACTGGGCTTCCCAGCTTGGGATGGGACCTGCTGCGTTGGGCAGAGGAGTCACATCGTGCCCCTGTCTGTGGGGCTGAGCCATCTCAGCGTGACATGGTGTCACACTCTAACATGCCTGTTTTTCCCACAACCACGAGTGCTTTCTGAGCTCTTTCTCTCTGCCAAAGAGGTCCAGATGTTTCTTCATGTGCAGCCTTTAATTGCCAGCCTAACTTGGCTTTCTCCTGGAGCCCATCAGAGGGTTGCATGCTCAGTTCTGCATTTCACATCACTGAGAGGATATGTAATCTGTTCTTTAAAACATAAAGAACAAGAAACTTTCATTCCAGAAGAAGTTTAGGTACACCTTTAGGAAAGGGCTGTTATTGTTAAATGTTAGGTCTTCTCCCCATAATATTGCTACCTTTAAATATACATAGACACACACAAAGCCATTTTGAATTATAATGTCTAGGAGAAGATAGTTTTCAAAATATCCATAAATGAGGATAATTGAGCTGGGTTCCTACCTAGTAATATGGCCACTGAAGTCAAAGTGGAGAGATAAATCACTAATTATAAACAATAAACACTGAATGTTGTCATTTTACAATTCTGCTGACTTCACAGGGCTGCAGCTGCCTTCTGGAAAGTCTCACTAAATGTTTCTTTGTGTAAGAACAATTCTGCTTATATAGCCTATATTTTCCATATTTCCCTATCTTTATTCTGAGTTACTGGAAACATTTGCATTAAAAAAGTATCTTTGTTTCTTAAGAGTTCATCTGCTTTCCTGCTTATCATGCACATGCTGAGAAAATGAGCTCAGCAGCAACAAGAAATGCCTGTTTCCCCAGGTCAGAAATCCTTCTGCCACAATGAACAGGAGAGACTTGGAGACACCTGATCTGCTTTTTCAGACAGATTCAGTGCTCTGCCTCCTGCTTTTTCAGACGTATTCAGTCAGAGATCCTGCTCCAACCTGACAGTATGTGACCTTGGAGAACTTTGGAGAATACAGGACAAACTAAAATTCCAAGTTATTAATTTGGAGTTAAAATTTCCTCTGGCCATTCACAGAGATATTCCTCCTGAAGAGGTATCTGAAAATGGCAGAATAAACAGCTGAACAAGAATCCTAGAAAGCTTGGCAGGGTTGAACACCAGAGCTCAAGGAGCACCTACATCTGCAAAAAGGCTTGAAATAATGCAGTTGCATTAGTTATTTCCCTGTCTGGAACAAGTGCCTGAACAGAAGATGGCTTTGTGGTGAGCTGAACAGCAAAGGCAAGTGATTTCTCCTGGTGAGATTGGAACCTTTTGTTTCTTTCTAGCCTAAACAAGAGGAAACAAGGATTTGGTGGAGAATCGAGGATGTTGCTCTGCATGTTTGGAAACAGAACACAAAACAGAGCATTCTCTAGGAAACAAAACCAAGGTTAATTTAGTAAAAATATTTTTAAATGCCTTTTTATGAGAGGCAGCTATACCCACTAGCAGTCATATGTCTTGAAAATTACCACTAATCAAATCATGCCCTTCTCTTTTCCAGTAAAATGCTTTGTGCCCTGCTGTTTGTCACACTTGTCTTGTTACTCCTGATTATACCTGTTTGAGACTTATTCTTTGACTTAAATAGAACAATGCTGTTGTCCCAGCGAGGCTGTTACTTGTTTCTTATGACCACTTAAGGCCATCCTGCAGAGCAAAATCATCCCTTTGTTTGTACTTTGCTCATCTTGGCTTATATGGTACTGGAATTTGAATAATAAGTGATGATTTGGGCATCCTGTTTCATATCAGCCTTGTGCCATCCTCCTGGCAATGGCAAGAGCATTCACAAGGTGAAAATAGGGCTTGGTTGATAGCAGTGTCTTGGGCAGCAGAGGGAAGGGTGACCACTGAGAACCCAGATAAGAGCAGTTGCTACACTACAGATCGTGGGTTTCTACTTCACGTGCACTGGGGAAGTTCCCCTCTGCCAGCAGCTAATTGTGCTGCCTGCTTCTGGTTCTGTGTACACGAGCTCTCCACTTGCAGTGGCTGTGTTTCACAGTGTCTCCTGCTCTCTTGCAGCAACAGAGGCTGTGCAGCAGGGCTGCAGGTCCCCAGGAGATGCCCCAAAACAGCAATGGGAACAAGTACAGTGCCGGGGAGAGCAGAACTCTGCATCCTGCTTTACCAGGCTCCTGTTTGTTTCCTCTGGGTGCCTTGGAGATGATCTTGGGTCTTTAGCAGTGAAAGCTAGAGCATCTTCCCCGTTTCTTACCCATACAATAAATTCAGAATGCTGCTTGCACAGTAGTATTGTGCTGGTAAGGCAATGAGGAGACTCTGTGACCATTTGCTTGAGGGCAAGATTTGCATTTGTATTTGTCTTGCTATCATTTAGCTATAAAACACAGGAAGTAATCTTTTCCTATGTCATAGGCATGATATAGGCAGCTCAATTAAAGTTTATGAAGCATGATCTGAGATCCTTTTTAACTCAGAGCTTTACAGATATGCAAACCAAGACTTTCAGTTATTCACTGTTGTTTACAATACTTCACACCTTATTTTTTCAAGCAGAACAGTACCTTGATCAGGAAATAAGTCTGATTTCATGGAAAAGAACATGATTTGAGGAGGAGATAAATATCGTAATTATTACATATTATAGTTTCTGTGGCACTTAATTTCATCCACATACATGGAATACACTACATGGACTGGATGGTAGGACTTTGTGCTATGATGTCTCTGCTTCAAAATATATCATGTTCATGTATCCTAGTCTGTGGAAATATGTTTGGAAATATTTTGGGATGTAGCATCTGATTTTTCTGTTGACAGTGATCTTCTTGTGGTCATATAAAATACCTCCTAGCTTAGATCTGACAAGGAACACTGAAGATTTGTTTGAGAATGGTTTAGAAAAGAAGATTTACTTTGCTTTGAGGGCAGCTGGGAAGACTCATTTTATTGGATTACAGAAAGTGAGAGCAGTAAATAAAACCTGATCCCCAATATTTAATATATGAGAGTCATGAAAGAAGTAAAGATTAACTGTCATGTCAAGATGCAGTAACTGTAAGTCTGCTGGTTAGCTATTTAACTGATAGAATTAAAGGAGGAGCAAACAGAACCCATCTGCCCACTCTTTGTTTTTCAGAAGACCGAGAAATGGGAGCTTTGAATTTTAAAAGGCAAAAGGTTTTCTGATCATTTGCCAGCTCTTTCTCATCTCACTGATTTGAGTGATCCTGCCAAGTTCCATGAAAACAGTATCTTTAAACTGTCTAAAGATACTCTGTTAGATCAGTAGCTCCAATATTGTAACAAAAGCACATAATTTTCATCATCAGAGCACTGTTCTTTATTTATGCTCACCATTAAACCAGGAAATCCTTATCTAATGAATTTGGTTGCACAGCACTCATGGCATTATTAGGAGCAGGTGAAGCATCTCCAGTCTAATTCACACCCCTTAAATTGAATCTGAGATTTTTGGTTCATACTTTGTGCAGATTCAAATGCTAAAGCTTTTTTTTTTTTTTTTTTTTTCTAGCTTCATTTGAGCCTCTATCACAGCCCTGAATCAGTTGTGGAGCCCCTATATCAATGAATAAGGTAAATTATGTACATGGGCTAAAAATAACAGGGTGGTACACTGTGACCTGCCACAGACTCTTTCTGCATTTATATAAACCAAAATACATTAGCAGTGAATAACATCCTGCTATGGAATCCTTGGAAGTGATATAAAACCAGTTTTGTTGGCACATCACAGTAAGTACTGGGGTCACAACAGCTTGTTTGATGGAACAGCAGATACAGTGGAAAAGTTCAGCATTGTGCCTCAGACCCTACTGTTGTTTTCTTGAGATAACCTAACATCTGTGGCTTGAAAAACCCTCAACATTTCAATCTGCCTTTGGCTTATATCAGTAAGTCCTGTCAATAAACGATTATTTGTTATTTTACTTAAATATCAGGCATTCACAAAAGCATGGGAGCATGGTCATAATTACATTATAACTACATTTTCTCTGTCATCTTTTTCTGGAGTCAACAGTCTCCATACAAAAGAACTGCTAAAGGCACATTGGTTGTAGGCTCGGTGCTGCCACTTCAGATTTCTGGCTTTTGAGCTAAGATTTAACCACAAAGCCTCAGCTGAACTTTGTGGCTATGTACTTAAAAGATGAGCTGGCAACTTTAAATCAGTTCAGCCCATAGGCCCAGAGGAGAGAAAAGTCAGCTCCAGAGTGCACACAGATGCACTGAAGCTTTTTCATCCACATGTGGGCAAACTTTTATGTTGAAGCTATATTAAATTGCTAAAGGCAAACAAAACTACTTTGCTAGGTAGTCTTAAAGTTTATTTTTACCTGATGATGACATTTGCATTGGGAGTGAGGTACAGCAGCAGAAAGCCCACAAGGGCAGCATCAATGGAACAGATATTGAAAAGAACAAAAAAAACCCTGTTTCTTTTTAAGTCCTCCATACTTGTAAATGTGAGACCTATTGCTGTGATAAATGAAAGGGTCATGAGCCAATGCACTAGAGGAGGATGAAATAGCACAGCTGTATGGAATACAATACTGACTTTTCAAAGTTTGTTTAAAATCAGGGCAGCCAGTCCAGCCCCGTCTGGCTTTGCCCAGGGTTTACCAAGGGGAAGGTGCACATTGCTCTGCCCTGGGCAGCTCTGTGGTTTTGCTGTCTGGGACAGCATTTTCATAATGAGCACTGTGTCACTCTCTATGTACCTTCCTTCAGGCCCTTCCCTGGGGCCTGAAGCTCTGGCTCCCCATCCCTTCTCATCCTTTCCCAGGCAGTCTGGCTGCCAGGAAGACAGAGCAGGTTCTCCTTCCCTCTCTCAGGCCCAGGAGGTGTTCACAGCCCAGTGCAAAACCCCGACGTGGATCCCACTGCTCAAGGCTGTCTATCCATGGATCCCACTGCTCAGGGCTGTCCGTGGATCCCACTGCTCAGGGCTGTCCATGGATCCCACTGCTCAAGGCTGTCTATCCATGGATCCCACTGCTCAGGGCTGTCCGTGGATCCCACTGCTCAGGGCTGTCTGTCTGTCCATGGATCCCACTGCTCAGGGCTGTCCATGGATCCCACTGCTCAGGGCTGTCTGACCGTGGATCCCACTGCTCAGGGCTGTCCATGGATCCCACTGCTCAGGGCCGGCTGTCCATGGATCCCACTGCTCAGGGCTGTCTGTCCATGGATCCCACTGCTCAGGGCTGTCCATGGATCCCACTGCTCAGGGCTGTCTGTCCATGGATCCCACTGCTCAGGGCTGTCTGTGGATCCCACTGCTCAGGGCTGTCCATGGATCCCACTGCTCAGGGCTGTCTGTCCGTGGATCCCACTGCTCAGGGCTGTCCATGGATCCCACTGTTCAGGGCTGTCTGTCCGTGGATCCCACTGCTCAGGGCTGTCCATGGATCCCACTGCTCAGGGCTGTCTCTCCGTGGATCCCACTGCTCAGGGCTGTCCATGGATCCCACTGCTCAGGGCTGTCTGTGGATCCCACTGCTCAGGGCTGTCTGTCCGTGGATCCCACTGCTCAGGGCTGTCCATGGATCCCACTGCTCAGGGCTGTCTGACCGTGGATCCCACTGCTCAGGGCTGTCCATGGATCCCACTGCTCAGGGCTGTCCATGGATCCCACTGCTCAGGGCTGTCCATGGGTCCCACTGCTCAGGGCTGTCCATGGATCCCACTGCTCAGGGCTGTCCATGGGTCCCACTGCTCAGGGCTGTCCGTGGATCCCACTGCTCAGGGCTGTCCATGGATCCCACTGCTCAGGGCTGTCCATGGATCCCACTGCTCAGGGCTGTCCATGGATCCCACTGCTCAGGGCTGTCTGACCGTGGATCCCACTGCTCAGGGCTGTCCATGGATCCCACTGCTCAGGGCTGTCCATGGATCCCACTGCTCAGGGCTGTCCATGGGTCCCACTGCTCAGGGCTGTCTGTGGATCCCACTGCTCAGGGCTGTCTGACCGTGGATCCCACTGCTCAGGGCTGTCCATGGATCCCACTGCTCAGGGCTGACTGTGGATCCCACTGCTCAGGGCTGTCTGTCCGTGGATCCCACTGCTCAGGGCTGTCTGTCCGTGGATCCCACTGCTCAGTGCTGTCCGTGGATCTCACTGCTCAGGGCTGTCTGTCCGTGGATCCCACTGCTCAGGGCTGTCTGTCTGTCCATGGATCCCACTGCTCAGGGCTGTCTGTCTGTCTGTGGATCCCACTGCTCAGGGCTGTCTGTCCATGGATCCCACTGCTCAGGGCTGTCTGTCCGTGGATCCCACTGCCCAGGGCTTTCCGTGGGCTGAGGGGCCTGTGCTCCTCCATGGCATTCCAGGGGCACCTCTGGAGGGGGGGACTAGGAAAAACTGAGAGCAGCAATGGATGATTAGGTACATGCATGGGGCTGCTGCCAAAGTGTCTGAAAAGCTTGTTTTAAAAACCAATCTGATTCCAAGTAGGAGTAATTTCAGTGGTCTGCAATTCTTAGCTCTTATTTTGTGTATTGCAGTATGTGTCAGTGAGCAGAACTTAATAATACTTCACCCATATGAACCTTGGTGATTGCATGCAGCTTCAGCAGAATAACAAAATTAATTCTCTGATGACTTCACAGTAGTTTTGGGGAATAATAAGCTGACCTTTTGCATTTATTCTGTTCATAGAAAACACTACAAATTTATTAAAACAGAGATCTGCAGATTAATGTTTTAAGTGTTACTGAAAACAACAAATTTTGTTATTTATACAGATTTAAAATTCTACTACTTGAACCTCTTAGACCACATGATTTAAAACACAAGCATAAAAATGTCATATAAGATTCAAATAGTATAGCCTTCAAAAATGTACATGCTCTGAATAGCAACTCCAAATAATGTCAGTGAAGAATACAGGTGATGTAAACCTTTACTGGCTTCTATTCTGACAATAAATCATACACCGATCACTGTAAGTCTATTGCCTCATTTAAAAATCAGTTATGTAGTTCAATTATGCTCAATTTTAGGTCATTCTTTTAATGAGTAATTTTATTGGTATATCACCATACAATGTCACAGTATTATAATCAATTAAAAGAAAACCAACTCCATTATTTAATAGCTAAACATAACAAATATTGTTCTGTGTATATCAAAACTTCATTTCCACCAGAACTACAGCAGAGCCTTGTCCTAAGAGCCAGTATAATTTCTTATTTTCAATATTAAAGAATTGTTATAGCTTGAGAGAGAAATGTATAGAGATTTGAGCCCCATCACTTGTTATAATCAACTGTACAGTCTGTTCTGGAATGTTTTGGTCCTCAGAGTGGGGATTATGGCCAATGCTTGTACTATGATCTACATTGCTTGAATTCTCTGGCCCACTCATTCCATTAGAAAAAGGTCCAAGTACACAAAAGAAAAGTCTGTTTGTAACTCAGACAGGAAAGCTTGTCAGGAGGTTTGCTGACAGCAAATTTCATTTAGCTTTAGTTTTACTATAAGTAACTTAGTCTACAGGTGCATTTTGCATTCAAATTATTTTTTATCAAGATCTTTTCCTAATAATATTAAAATGTGTTTATAAAGCCTGTAAGTGGTTTATATAATAAGATTTTTAATGAGTTGGAATATTAAATTAAGTTGTGTAGAAGCGCTTCAGGTGTTGATATAACTAACTTACATACTGTACATCATTAACTTTATCATAAAGTTTAGCTTCTCTTCATGCAACAATATACAGCTCTGCAGTAGTAACTATCAGCTACTTTGCACTGCAAATTGTGTTTTGTTGACTGTTTAGCAGGATTTTCTGTGGCTGGGATACCTGAGCCCTGCTGCCAGAGTCATCCAGCTGCTCAGTCAGCCCTGGGGGTCTCATTCTGGGCTGGTCCTCAGGCCCTGAGCTCTTTGCTGCAAGACACAAATGGGAGCAGCCCAGTGGCACCACAGCCTGATCTGCTGAAGCCCAGCTGAGATCAGCTTGGAGAGTCACATTTTCATTCCTCTGCTTGTAGCTGAGATTCCTTGAAAGCAAAACTGGAAATGATCCCCTGGGTTTATTGTGTGAATGGCCAGGGCACACCAGATGAAGCATGTCTTAACGTTACCTTGCAAATCTTAACTTTGATCTACCTTGTTTGTAAATCAGAATGAGATATGGGATTACACAGCACGCAGAAAGCCAGAGTTTTGCATTCTGTAGTTAATACCGAAGTGTCTGAGGTTACATGTGCAAGTTAGATTGTCCTTTCATTACCATCTGCTGGTTTTATAGGAAACTTATGCTCTCCTAACTTTTAAAAAGCAGGGGTTTCCCTGCTCAAGGGAAAACCTACCTCAGGGTTTTCCAGAGCAACTACTCTTCCTTGTGAGCTGCTGCACTCTTTGCTGCTAGCAAAAAAGCCATGTGTTACTGCATGATAATATCATATCTGGTCATGTAACTAGGACTTTGAGTATGTCTTGTCATATGACCTAATTGTCTTCCGCATAATGGGGAAAATTTCTCTGTACCTGGTGGATGAGGGTATAGGGTGTGCTCCTGTGCTTGGATAACTGGCCAGCAGTAGATGAGGAGTGGAACTTAATTTGGCAGAAGTTGCCTAAAACAGATGACGTTGCCTAAAACAGACCTTTCTTAGAGGTCTCCTCATAATTTATAAGTCTATGGTAGCATTCTCTTTGTTGTCCACATTTTGCTTCACTTCATACACTCTTCATCTGCCCTCTTACATTTTGTTCTTCTGTCTGAGGCTTGCCATATCTCAAAGTGGCAGGTCACTGAAAAATCTCCCTGTGAGTTGGAAGTATAACATGTTTTGTCTTGATTTGATTTTGGCTTCAAGAAGCTTGAGATGGGATGAGAAAAGCTCCATTTCTCCAACACCCTTAGCTGGACCAGTCAGAATAGCTTACCCTGTCTCAAGTCTTTGAGCCACCAAATGATGTTAATGAAACGTACCTCTGTCAAGTGCTGGGAGAACAGCAGCATTATAAATAAAAACAAAGCAGTGTAGTGCTCCATTACACAGAATTAGCACCTGGCATTAGCTGAAGTTTCTTACTCCAGAGAACTGAGGAGGTGCTGGCTAGGCAGGCTTGGAAGTGTAACATTATGTGTCAGTCAATCTGGCAAGATCTACATCCTAACCAGAGAATAAAATTGCTAGAGGCAATACTTTGTGCCATAGGCACAATGGCAATCTCACTCCAAACAAAAAAGACAATAATTTTTTTTTTTATTCACAACATTCAGTTAAGGTATATGGTTATTGCCACTCACTCTTAATTAGAAGATATTAAATGGTGTCAGTGAATTGATAGCGCTGAGGAGCACAGAGCTGCTGCTGAATATTCAGCAAGGTTAAGTACAGCTATTGAGGCACCTACCATTGCAGCAAATGGACTGCAACATCAGATTTTAATACATAGGGCCAGTGCTCTCAAAGTGTGGTGTAGCTCAGCTGTTCTGCCTCCCTTCATGAGATTGATGGGGATTCTGCTGTGCTTGCCACACTCCAGTGCAGAGCACTGGAGGGCATTCAGCATGTTGAGAAAGGTCAAAACAAGACTACATCAGCTTCTGAACCTAAAAACTCTGAACTCTTTGCTAGCTATTAGGATGAACGAACAAAAGCTGTGTTTTGATGTGTGACATCCCAAAGAATTGCTTGAGGCAGATGAGAAAGCTACTGCTACTTAAAGGAAGGAGCAGTTGTCTGGAGCAAGCTTCATCCCTCAATGCAAGCACCACAGCACAGCCCCAGCAAGCTTCAAGATAAGAGAACTGGCTGTAGGTTTGGTAATGAAGTGCTCATTCCAACAGTAATTAAAACTTTGACATCCTTTAATTTGGTTAACAGGAAAATATTAATTGTTTGTTTTCAGGTACTGTGGAAGCTGGGATAAACAATGCTTAAAGAAATACACCATAGCCTGGCATGTGCTACCAGTAAATCACAGTTTCTGCATTTTCAAAACTTGTAATATGCCCTCTTCCAGTCTGTTAAAAGATATGGGAATCTCACTTGGCAGAATGTCGAAATAAACCTAAAATAAAGATGGCTCAGTGTGCAAACCCTCGGTCACAGAGCAGGAACAGCAGCAGGAGGGAAGGCAGTGTCTCCCAGACCTGGGCTGGGTCACAGAGCAGCTGCAGGGAGGTTCTCCTCTGTCTGGGAAAAATACTAATTAAGTAGCTTGTTTACTCCTGGCCAGACCCCCTCTCCTCAGAGCTGGGTGTCAACCACAGGGCTGCAGTCTTGCCTGAGTTACCTCTTGCTGGATGAGTCACTTCACTCTCCAGCCCTGGCTGGTTCTTTCCTGTGCCCAGGACTCTGGCAGGGACCCCTCCCTGACTGTGAGCCTGGCCTGCACACAGTACTGGCACTGCAGTGTCAGCTTCTGTCTCTATGCAAAGATGGGTAATATACAGTCTTGACCTACACTGATTTGTAAACATTTTAATTTTTTGCAGGTCACTAACTGCCCTGTTTGACTTTGGAAAAATCTTTTTCATATATTTCTTCCTCACATAAAAATGATATTCTTGACCCTGGCTTCTAATAACCTGGCTATTACGCTATCAGCACTGATGGGTTTAAAACTAGGAATTAAAAAACCAAAATAAATGTTCAGCTTTTTGCCTATGCATGCACACTTATTAATTCAAATATACAAGGTATTTTTTTCTATTTATATTACAATAAATGAAGGTTGCTCAGAGGAAAAGAAAGACCTGTGCTGGTGTAGGAGGAATGTGATGCACAACAAGCAAGGGACTGACCCTCTTAATGTCATGCTGCTATTGATGATGTGCTTAAGTGCTGCTTCTTTCTTAATATGGATGTAGGCTGAGGCAGGGCAGCCAGGCTGTGTGACTCAGGGAACAAGTATGTAACTAAAAGCTCACTGCACCACTGTGGTCAGCATTACACATGCCAGGAATTTCTTCTGGCAGTTCTATCAGGCTGTGAAAGAAATACTGTGGAAAGTTTCTGTTCCTCAGCTTTTCCTCTCATCAGATCAGACATTCCGTTGCATAAATGTAACAGATTCATAGAGAGGCTTCTATAGCTGCTTTTCTTCTTGGTCTTTTCAGGAGTGCAGTTTTCTAGCTTTTGTTAAAATTTTAATCAAGGATGAATTAGCATAGTGTATAATGTTTCTCAGTTACAGGTTGTGATAGAATTCCTCGTAGTTTAATTACATTTACATTAGGTAAAAACCTGGGCATAGGAGCAGCTCAGCCCGTATTGAGACTACATTACTCTTGTGATGTTTAATAAAAGTCCTATAAATCCAGAATTAAAAACAACTTAAATTCTGCAGCCAGATCTGTGGAGTCAGCGCTGCTTTGCTGAAACTTCTACATCACTTCCAGCTTAATTAAAATCTGCCTACTTTTATTAGTTGACAACTGCAAATGTAGAGACTAGACCAGAATGTAGTTATTTTCTGTCACTCCTCTCTCTCCTTTCTGCATGTTCGGCTGTCTACATGGCTTGCACAGGTCATCCAAGGGAAATTCTTGTGTCACCATTGCCTAAATTGTGGAGCTAACACAATACCAATCCTTAATGCTTTCAATACCTAGAGAAACGGAGAGTGGACATTCCAAAAGGGTTCCAGGAAGCTGGATTTATGGATCATTGCAGCTACAGACATGGAATGGTGTGAATTTATCCCCTAACCTTGAAATCCTGCCCTTAACGGAAACCGCGTTAAAGTGACGCATTTCTTTACAATGTCCAAACCAGAACAAGTTATGATGGCAAATACAGAAAGAGAAGTACACCTGCCTGAAAATGAAATTTAATTGCTTGTCCTTCCTCTCTGTATGCAGCTGACTAATGAATGCAGGTGGCTAATGAATCCATGTTGTAAGGTTCCTCTGACCCTGGGCTGCAGAGAGCCACCAGCTGACACCCGCCATCCTTTTCTGCCCTCCTCCCTCTCTCATGGTCATTCAAAATCACATCTTCTCTCTTTGCCTCATGTGTTATAGATTCTTAGCTAATTTAGGAGGCAATTTCAAAGTTGTTCTGGGCGATGAAAGGCCCCTACATTTTGGAGATGCCTACTTCCCTTTGGTAGATTTGGCACCAAAATCCCCCGTACTTAAGGAGGCAACTTAAAACTCATTGGCCATTGAGAACTGATTTACTTTTGTGGTAAGACAATGTCCAAATCTGCACTGAATCTATACATGTCTCATACTTTAAACAAACCTGTAGTGGAGATTAATGCTTGTGGCTTGTTATTGACTCTTGATAGGCACCATGCAAGATAGATTGATTTTTGGATCACTTTAGGATGATGATAGATTTGAGGTGTTTCACTTCATGTCCTCTGTTTTAGAGATATGCTGATAGTCTCTGAATCAGTTAAAAATCTTGATACTTGTATTGCTAAGTTGATGTTTGAGATCAGTTTAGTAAGGCAGTTCACACACCTTAGACATCTTAATACATCAGACTGGCTGTACCTCCAGGACTGAAACAGTTGAAATATTATCTTTCCAACCATGACCATTGAGACTATTATATTATTAACTGAAAGCTGATCATATAGAATGTAAAATCACCACAAGGGAAGGAGCCTGTAGCTGATCAGAATCTTATTGAATACTTGGGAATTCAAAATACAATTTTTTAAATCCCATAATTCATTTTTTGAACTGGGTATTTTATTGTTGCAGATAAGAAATTCAAATGCATGACTGTCCAGCTACCAATGACTTGCACTGTGTTTATTACAGTTTGGAGAGTAACATTGTGGTTACATTGGCATTTTTGGAGTCAATCTTAAAGCTCTTTTTCTTCCTCAGCTACTGCACTGATGTTCTCATGGCTTGAAAGAATCAGATTGTCCAACAATAATAATAAATATTATTATTATATGTCCTATAGAGGACAAGGTAGACTTAATTTATACCAGTATGGTATTTGTGATCTTTGGATGAAAGGTTATGTGTTAATAAAACCTCACATCTTATTGCAAACCTCTCAAAATATGCTTCAGTCAAGCCTGCTGGGTTTGCTTGTGTCCTTAAAGAGAAAAATAGACCAAAAAAAAAAAAAAAAAAAAAAAGACTGTGAAAGTCAGTCCTGAAGTTTTTGTTGGCTTTGTCTTTTTGTCACTCTTAACAAATGCTCAATTAATGAATTGTCCAGCTTACCATGTTTCCAACAGAGCACTGGGGAAGCATGATGCAAGTGAGAAGCAAGCTGAGGAGCAGACACACCTTGGATACTATGATGACAGCCTGCTGCTTCACTGTTTACTGGTAATAAAAATACGTGGTGTCTGAATAAGAACTGTTGTGTACTAAAATTTTAACTTTAACTGAGCATGAGTGACTGCTGTTTCCCTACTATTAAGAACTTGCCTTTAGCAGTGTTAGACAATCAAAATCCAGAGTTTTTAAGGTTTAGGTCTGGTGGTCCCTGAGCTTGAAGTCTGAGATTATCTCAGCAACATTTTGAATGCAACTAAGAGTGGAAATCAGTGCAGGGCAATTCCTGCCTGAACTAAAATAATACAACAGTACCGAAAAAGGGAGTGTAGAGATGGGTAAGCAGAGTCTCTACAGCTTTTCGAACCGATTTTGTGCAGAGCCATATTTTGTTCAGCAACACATGCCTTTAATCGGAGCAAGCTGCATTGCCTCAGGTTGGGTTGGAGCTGGGAGATCTTTGTGCCTCCCAATACCCCGTTCATCCTGACTAGCACCTGTATGTGTCAGTGGCCTTGATCCCTTCTCACTCCTGTCAGTGAGTTCCTGTGCCCTGAGGCCAAGGCTTAACTCTGCCTGCCCTTGTGCAGAAAACAGGAGGGATATGACTATCCTGACTGCAATCCCCTAGAAAATGTGCACCAGGACTGCAGCAGGATTTTGATTACTTACTAGAGGATTTCTACTTTTCATGCTCTGTGCCTACAGTGGTTGTAAACTATCAGTTTTGCCCTTTAAAATTAATATTTTACATCTGCTAAGTCACCACATTAGACAGCAAGCACAACATCAGACTGACAGCTGAACAAAGAAATGAGTAAAGAAATATAGACATGTAAATTTGACACGGAGATGATTGCTATAGTCCAAGCCATGAGGAATCAGCACATCACTGGACTGCATCTCACACTGCTGATGGTATTTGTTAAAAGTTGCTGCTATTCATTGTGGAAGTTGAGATGATAGCTGCTGTTTATTCTGAAAATGCAGATATCTTTGTTGGGTTCAGATACTGCAAAAGGTTAATGAGACATTATGTCACAAGTGGCCAGAAATTCTCTGAAATTTGCAAGCAGACGGTTTGTAATGCAGTGTGACAAGCTGCTTTTGTTCTCCAGCTACATCAGCACTCCTAAAGGACAGTGGACTACACAGAAGATTACTCTTGAAATTATAAAGTAAATTAGTTTTGGGGATGGCAAACTGATTTTTTTTTTTAAATAATATCCACTCTGTATACATAATGAATTTAAGAACAGAATTATTTCTGACTTTCATCTCTAATCTGTTGCTCTTCTACTCAGCACCCATTTTCAAATTTGAAGTGGGTGTGTGTGCCTTTTACCACTTATCATTTCTATAACTGTGTATGCTACATATGAAAGAAAACTGTATCTGCTTTGTATGGTCAATAGATAAACTTACAATTTTTAAATAGAAAATATTTTGTCTAGAGAAGAATATTTGGAACCTCAGAAACACTGGTATTTTTCTATTATTTCCAAATTAAAAAGACAAGAGTTAGGTTGACAAGGAAAGTTATTGAGGTGCCTTGATCTGTTGCCCCTACTCCACCATGACTGAGATTTTTGTTTGCTGTAGCAGGTCAACTTTAAATTACAGCTAATATACCATGAAGTTCCTGTGGAGCATGAGTAATAGAAAAAAACCCTGCAAAACATTAGTTTATGGATTGCTTTTTGGTGCTTTTTTAACCTTGCAACCCAAGGCATGACACAAGTCACTAATTCTACTTGTGATAGTGATGTCTCAGTTTCTGATTATTCAGGCACTCACGTACCACACCAGAGCTGCAGGGGTATGCACTTCTCCAAAAATCTCATTTGGGGCATGGGAGTACAGCCCCAAATGTACCAGCCCCAGCTTGGGCAAAGCCTGGGAAGGAGCTTTGGTATTTTCTCCAGGACTGATGCGAGGCTCTGGCTGCACTGCCAGCAGAGTTTTAACAGCAGAAAAGCTCCCCAACGCCCACAGCTGAGGTGTACACAGCCAAGGCAGCTCTGGGGCTGTGTGCTGGCTGCAGGGGTGGCAGAGGGGAGAACACCAGGCTGTCCCCAGCCTGGGCTGCTCTGCCTCAGTGCCCACCAGGGCTGGGCCCTGCATCTGCTCTGGCTTTGTGGCTGGCAGGGCATGCCTGCAGCCTGGTTCAGGAGTCCTGGTTTTGAGAGCCAGTGCTACAGAAAGGTTTTTATGTGCAGCTCTTTGGGCAGATTGTCTTCAAATGGTCTCACAAGGTATTTGTATCTTTTATTTAAATTCCCTGAGCATTGCTAGCTGCATTGACGGCTGTATTCAGTGAGTGAAAAGACTGTAATAGCAACTGAACATGGTAATTGGTCCTTGCAACCTGGATTTAATTTTTGCTATAAGCAAAACCACTATTCACATCTACCTTTTAGCATGAAAGCAACTGCTACTTTTTGTGGTCACCTTTTTATTTTTCCTAAAATGCAAACCCACATCCCAGCTATAAGCTATTATTAAAGAACTTTGTTGTATAGGCTGTGTCAGTAGGGTCAAATTTGCCCCCTGTGTACACATATTGAGTCTCCCAGTACTGCACACCACAGAAATCACAGGTCGGTGAAATTGATATGCTGAAAACTATTTCAGCTGAGTAGATCTGAAAGAATAATTTTATCTATAATATTTAATACAGAAAGATGCTTTAGTGATCTCAGTTAAATTTGCTGCTAGACAAACAGACCAGTGGGAAAAGTATGTACAGTAAAGCAATTAAAAACCAGAGTGTCACAATGCATCCCCTTAACTACATTTTCCTAGGGGTATTTATGATACTCAGATCCTTAAGTGAGGAATACGTGAGGACAGCATGAAAATATTAACTAGGGAGAGTGAAGGAGACACTATGTTGTTGAGAGTTTTTGAGCATAGGGACAGTATATGATGGTGGTGGTTCTATTGTAGGTTCATTCAATCAGGAGTAGAAGATGGCTAAAATGTTGCTTCCATGAGTCTTGTGCGTAAGAGACAAAGTGGCCCCTCAGGCAAGCAAATATATATTTTATCTGCTAATTTCTGAATTTCTTAATTAAAAAAAGGCTGTGTCTCCCCAGGATGCTTTAAACCCCAGTGCCTTGCCTTGCAAATAATTCTGGCTTGCCGATGGCTTTGGGTCAGCTGCAGTCCACTCACAGTCCAACAGCTTGTCTAGCACCCCAGCAGTCAGCCTCTTTCAATCATACTAGAGACCCGCCTCCCTGCATTCCTCAAGGAAACACTTCAGCAGCAGTCATCTTCAAGGCCATGGTGTTTCAGTGTGGCTAAATGAACAAATTGTCTTTTCATTGTTTCCTTTCTAAGCTATTTAGAGGCTATTTACTTTCCTTGTCACAACGGCTTCTATAGCACTTCCCTGTAAAGCTTTTGACCAGCAAACACTCCATGGAATGTGCTAGTTGGAAAACATCTGAATATGGATTTCCACCCTGTAGAAATATTTAGATTCCAAAAAATCATACCATTTTTAACTCGAAAAACATACTACAATGCTGCTATTTCCTGGTTTTTAGGAAAAAAAGGGAATTCCATGGGAATATCATTCACAGAAATATTTCCACCAAATTCCACTCCATGGACTTTCTTACTTGCATCTTCAAAAATGAAGAAGTTATTTTTAAGTCAGCAACTGCCTGCCCAGTGATGAAAAGTACACTGCCACCAATACTATTTATGGATCAAAATATTTTAATAATGTATTTTAATAACTTTGTGAAGATGATAAGGATTTTAAATAATACTTATTCCTCTTGTAAGAGAAGAAGCATTGATCACCTCTATAGTTAACAATGGTGCAGTTATTTCTCTCTTTAGGAACACCCTAGACTCTCCCAAGGAAATACTGCTTTCAGTTTTAGGAATGGTTTATTGCTTTCAAAGTTTTCAGATCATTTAAGAGATTTCATTTTCAAAGATTCTCACTCTGGAGGAATGTCTCTTTGAGGATTTCCTCACAGAAAGAGGTGTCTGCTTTGAAGATTTTCATTTCTTAAAAACCAGTCACATTTCTGGGGTGTCCTCTTTGAAGACATTTTCTGTATCACTTAAAAGGTTTCCATTTTAAATATCTTTTGCTTTCACGGACAGCATCCACTTGAAAATACTTTTCCTCTGTGATATTCTTTTTGATAATTTATACAGTCTTGTAGGAGTCCATAAAATAATCCCTATCAAAAAAGCCCAGGAACATAATGCTGTTCCTACATAAGGTGCAAAAGCATGTGGAAGAACTTAGGATAGGATAGTATGAGAGCACAGTTTTGGAAAAACTGTACAAAAATAATTCCATTTTCTAACATCAAAGGGTAAAGTGGAAAGGTGAACTCATCTGTCACTTATATGGCCTTTTAAAAATTACTGTGAGACACTTTTTACTCCTTTTAAATTATTTGAGTTCAGAGTTCAAGTTCTGGTATTCTTGAAATCAATAGCAAAAGTCCCATTTCACTCCAGCTGTGCAAAGAATATTCTTTGAAATTGCTAAGAGATTTTGTTCTTTGTTTGAGAATGTATTGCTTTAATTTACTACTATATTATTGGAGATTTGGAATCTTGTCCTTGCCAGTGTTGAATTTCTTTAAAAATGTGTTCTCCATTACTTTTTTTGTCATCATTTTAGTAATCATAATTATCGTATCTGCAAAACTAGGCAACCTCAGAGCTTGTACAAAATTTGGCTCATTGTGTGTATTATGTAAAGTCTTCTGTCTGATGTTGGTCTGTGAGTCAGATAGAGGGCAAGCCAAAATTCACCTTAATACAACCTTAAATTTGCATGTAAGCCTAGTTTGGGGATACTTACTCAGGCTGTGGCTGAAACCTCTGCCCTGTGCTTGCTCCTGTCTGCAGGGCATAGAGCAGGAAAGGCTCCTGGACTGCAAATGAGCAGCTGGAGGCAGGAGGGCTGAGGTCTTTGGGGGGTCTCCTCTGACAAAAATGACTCTGTCTAGATCTTTTCAGTGTAAAGTCAAACCAGAAGAGTTTAGATCACCTGCAGCAGTGGATCTGCTTGATTTGGCAAAGGAACAGAGGAAAGTCCCCCCCATTAAAGCAGGTTTATGGGATAAGGGGTTAAATGTTTGCCACCGCTCACTACATATTTAGTGGGACAGACTGGGCTCCCATTTGCACAAAGCAACAGATTGCTAGGGCATCACTGGACTAAATGCTACAGCTCAGTTAAGTTAGTCATACCCTTATATGTGTATCAACAGCCAAAAATTAGGCAGCTTTACTTCAGAACAAAAATAAAAATCATCTTGAAGTCCCTAAATTTATTCCTTGTCTGTTTCTCAAATACCAAGAACCTTTGTTACCCGAATACGGACTGGCAAAAGTTATCGTAGTAAGGAAGGACTTGCTAAGAACTAAAGTCAGGGTTTTTTTTTAAATGTGGATCTTTCACATAACCCACTCATGAAAATAAGCATTAAATGTTGATTTTGAAAGTACAGTGCTTCGCGATTTTTTTCCTGGGTTTTTTGACTGCCTGGCAGGTGGGACAGCCCTGCTATCTGCAATATAAAGATCTAGGCTGGTAAAAGCACCACCGTTAAGGGAGCAGTCCTCATCAGAACTGGCCAGCCACATTGCAGTCAGGGAAAAACTAGGCTTCACTGCTGTCTTGGTTTGAAAGACAGATATCTGCCAGGAAGGGGCACGACCTCCCTAGAGATGGAGAATTCAAATCCCCTCCCTCCAAATTATTCCAATTAAAAGGAAAATTAAAGGAGCTTTCAGGCAGAGGTATGGGGGTAGGAATAACAGTTCTTTACTAGTATATATAACAAAACGACAAACAAACAACAACTACAGCATCAATAATAAACAGAATCAAGAACCTTGAGGGCTTTCTTTTACAAAAAGCCCAGAGCAGTTTGATCTGGGTGCCCCTGCAGGACTCCGAGAGGCTGAACTGGAAGGAAGGAAAAGTCCCGGGCTGGTGGATGAGATGAGGTCTGTGCTGGCAGCTGGAACAGCAGGGGTGTCCCGGCAGGGCTGGGCAGTGCAGGGCTACAGAGTAGCAGGAGAGCCTCAAAGGTCCGAAGAAGCAGCGGCGGTGGGGGGAGAGGCTGGAGAAAGCGAGTTCAGGATTCCCGGGTACACAGCAGATGACGATAGATTTCCCAGGACGAGGCAGAGGCAGAGGGCAGCCTGACCGTCCTCCTCGGCGCTGAGAGCAAGAGTGCCTCCCCCTCCCCCAGATCTGTCTTTTTGCCTTTCCCAAAGCTCATCCTCTCTCCCCTCTGAGGGACACTCCCAGGGACTCAAAAACAATAGGTGTAGCCTCGTGCTGCTATATCCCTCAAGCACTCTTTTTGTTCTGACTAAGTAGTCATCAAGGCTTTTGGAAACTTATGGGAAAAAATTCTGTGAGAAGAGAAAAAAAAAAACCAAATCTAACCCCCAACAACTGCCCATTGACTCATTTACTTTACTAATGTACTTGGAGAACAGTCACAGTTTTGGTGTCACAATATTTCACTTGTGTCTAGTAGAGGGCCAGGCCAGCACTTAGACAGCTGCTTGTGACAATAGAAATGTTACACTCTTTTAGATCAAGAAGTAGAGAAGTTCTACCTTTTGTTTTATAACATCAACAGACACTTTTGCATTAAAAAAGAAAAAAAAAATAATTTCACCTCTTTTCCCTGACAGAAAACAGAGCTGCAGCCATGGCTGTACATGACCCACAACATGGTCTTTACTCACCACCTCTCCAAGATAAACCATGGTAGTCCTATGAATGAAAGACATTTGCAATCACCACTGGCATATATTATTTGTAATAGAAATTAAAACTGATCTCCAGTCCTGAAGAAAGTAAATGCACATGTTTTTAACAGTGATAGACAAAGGTGAATTTGCTGTGGAAATTTTCCAGGTGGATATACTAGAAGCAAGAGAGTGAGAGTGGGCAGACAGATAATCTGGTTGTCATGAGCAGACCTTTGGACCCATGTTCAGTGAAGTACAGGATGAGCTATGTCACATTTCAGTGTTTGAAATGGTAGAGAACAGCAACACTCCCAGCCTGTCCAAGAAAAGCTGTCTTTCTAGCAAGGGTGCTGGAAATAAAATGCTGGAGAGCAGCCTGTGGGATTCAGGCCAGCAAGAGAAGTTCTGACCTGAACTTGAAAAAGAGACATTTATTTAGGGCACTGTGCTTGTAAGAGTACACAATAGCTTCAAAACTTAGTTTAAGAAAACAAAGTAAATCAACATAGACTGCTGGGAAGAAATGTTGATTAAGGACATTGTTTACAGGAGCACAAAAAGATGAATAGCTACTAATAAATGTTGGGACTTTGCTCAAAGGCATCTGGGGAATTTATGAAGATGATAAGGACTGGCTTAAGATAGAATAATGTGGTTTAATATAACAAAGACTGGTAAACCAAATGATCAACCTTTCCCATAATATCCCGAGGATCTGTTGTTCTAAGCAACAGTGTTTAATGACAGTACCATTAACAATTTGGGGAAAGTGAAGGACGAGGCTGTTTGGAGAAAAGGACAAATGAAGAGTTGTTACTGTGTAAGTGCCTCTAATAGCAAGAAGCATCATATTCTTTGAAGGAGTCACTGAGTTTTAGCACGGTCTGATTGAAACATGATAACGTTTTCTTAACAAAAGAATTTGTTGAAATTCTCTGCCCAAAGCTCTTGAGAGAAACTAAGCTGACACAAGATTAACTGGTACATTCTTTGATATATTAATACATTGTTAATTATTAGTTATTAATACTAGATTAATAAAAGATATTAAATGAAGGACAAGAAAAATGCTGTATTTTTTTATAGTACAGGGAGGTCATTGGTAGTGTACCACGGGGACCTTTGTTGTTCAGCATATTCTTAAATGATCTGGAAAAAAGAGTGATTATCGAGGTGACCAAGTTTGCTGATGATGCTGAATTATTCATGGTAATGAAAACAAAAGCTGACCGTGAAGAATTGTGGAAAGCTCTCATGATACTGTGTGACTGAATGATAAAATGGAAAGTTAAATTCTGTGCTGAAAAATGGAAGTAATATGTGAGAGAGAAAACAAGCCAAAATAAACGTGCAAAATCCTGGAATCTAAATAAATGGCTTTCACACAGCAAAGAGTGCTTGAGTTGTGGGGGATTCTGTGAAAACACCAACTCATGGCTCAGCAGGATTCAAATATGCAAATGAGATTTGTATTATAAGAAAGAAAAATAATATAAAACCAGAAAGCATTTATTATGCACCTATATAAAGCCATTGTGTAACTTGAATAATGAGAACCATTATGATCTTCTAGAAAAGGATTATGAAAAAACCCAAAATAAATAATTGAAAACAGGAAATGACTGCTGATAGAGGAAACAGGAAATCTACTGGAACTTCTGAAAGAGAACTGAAGACAGTATGATGGAGGTATATGCATTCAAGAACAGCAAGTATAGGCACACAGGAAAAATAATCCATCTATTAAAAAAAAAAAAAATAAACTAGTGGACATCAAAGTAAGTTATCAGGCAGTGGGCTTGACACAACCAAAAGAAAATATTTTTCAGACAGTGATTTCCTAAAACACAAGACTTGTTGCCCTAGAATGCTGTGGATGTCAAAAAGTGCTCAGGCAAATTCTTGGACAATCTGTTCCCTGAGCGTGCAGATGCTGTTTTATCCCCAGCAACTCCAGAGACTCCGTCTAGGACAATATACAGCAGCAAATATCTTTGTGTGCTTTCTAATTCCTACAGTCTTCCATGAAGCAAACGTTATTAACTACTGATACTGCTACTGAACTACACAGATTTATTAGCTGTTCTCGAACTAATATGGAAACAACCAATCAAAGTGAAACATCTAAGTGTATCAATGATCAAAGGAAATTATTTAGGAAAACGAAATATTGCTGCAGCAGTAAGATTACTGTGATTTTAAGAGTATGGAACTTTTGAACAGCTGATAATAGTATCTGCATTTAAATTTTAGTTAGCATAAAATGGATAGAGGATATAAGCCTGTGTGCTTTGTAATGTAACAACTGAATGTGGAGGGCTTTGCTCAAGCTATTTTACTTAATGGTTGTTTCTTACTGGGCATTTTAGCTCCCTTCTGAAATATCTGATGCAAGACTTCAGCAGAAAGTTGACAGTTCCTAGGACAAGAGGATATTTTTTGGCAACAACTTTTTTTCTGACTTTCTAAAGCATGAGAAAGACAAAGCAAAAACACATTCCACAACAGAGAAAACAGATGACCAGATAAACAGATTATGCTATCACAATGTTCCAGATATGGCAGACATTTCATAAGGCATTCAGAACTGCACTAAAAATGATCTAAATACTATAAAAAGGCAAAGCTACCTGAACAGGAAAGTTGAATACCACAGTGCATAAACAACTGATCAAGAGGGTGACATGGCATTTTATTAGAAATGCACTGAATGCGCGTAACTTTTTATCCCTTCTAAAATTAAATGCTCTAGGTAAAATCCTGACTGATTATCACTTTTATTGATGCTTTGTGAGGGAACAGAGTTTTGCTGTATAAAGTCACATCCATTATGTCAACTGGATTTGCAGACTCAGTTCCAGTGTCTTTTCTGCTATACTCAACAGGTACACCTCAGCCTCCTTTATACGGAAGAGCTTCTAACTAAGAGGATAAACTGAATGAGTATTAGCTTACTTGGATAGATTTTGGTAGGTGCCATGAAAGAAGGAGAAAAAAGAAATATTGCAGAAGAGAAAAAGAGGTTTGAAGATGGCATTACTATAAAGACAAAGAAGGTAAGCAAATTAGGCAGTTAGAGGAATGAGATGGAAATCAGATTTTCTACTAATTGCTAAGAAGTGGAAGGATTAGTACTTCTACCAATACAAAAATGCATAAGATGTATTTAGATTTATAAGGGTGGAAAAAGACAAAAAAATTCTCAGAACAATGTGGTAACAAACAGGACTGAAAGCAATGGAAGGTGAGAGAAACCAGCCTCCAACTGGGCAAAGCCTATTAAGTATGCCAGAATATACAGGGATTATACATAGAGAGAGAGTAAATATACAAATGTGGATTTATGGAGATTGTTACATGCACTTCTATGCTTCTGAGGTCTTCAATGTTACTCTCAATCATGATCATAGTACTTTATCACATGTAATCAGTAAAGAATGTTACAAGCATAGACTTTAAAAAACCACCAAACAAAACATAACGATGTCAAGGCAAAACCCTTAAAGCATGGAATTTGGCATTATGAGCTTTACATACAATCTAAGGAAATCAAATATTTTAAAGGGTTTTCTAAGAAAGTGAATAATAAGTAATTTAGTCTAGTGGTCAGTGATGGGTGCTGAAGACAATTTCTGAAAGAGGAGGTATCCTAGTGATAATGGCATTTAGGAGAAGCATTATCAGTAAACTTCTTCAGAGAACCAGAGAGGCTTTTCCAAATCAGAACAACAAAAAGTTGCAGAGTAGAATGAGAATTTGTACACACTCCTAATTGTTAACCCAGTTACTGAGCTATTTGTGGTGTCAGTTAGAGGAGGATAGTGGAGTATTAAAGCATACTGAAAATTTTCTAGTTATGGAGGTATGCATAGTTTTATAGTTTTTTGGTTCCTAAATTCTTTATCATGCTTCATTGCAATAGTTTTGATGACAGACTCCAAGGAATTTACACTAACCTGAAAATATTGAAGTGCAATCAAGTAATGGGCTACATTCTCTAAATATATTTTTGCAAGATCAAAATATAGAAATCACAGAACGCATTTCTAATACTTTTAAACATTCTTCTGGGTTTAGAATCTTACAGGACATTTGGATCACAATTTCAAATTTTCTTTCATATTCATAAGATTAGATTTTTTTGTTTGAATGCAACCCAGGGTTTTCTCATTCACAGCTGAGTCTTCTAGAAAATCTGTATCAAATATTTGAAGATATGGGATGAAATACTGAGATTTGGCAAAAAATAATGACGAGAAAATGTGTAATAGCCACCTATGTTGTACCCTAATGTGACAGTTTACAGAGAACCACGGAGACACTGTTTTCTGCTAAGAAACAGCCCGATTCACTGCAGTAGTTCCTTTGTACGTTCCCCTTTATTATTTTTATGTAGTGTTAGTGATCAGTTATATAGTCAACAGGTTGTTTTCAGTGCCGTCTGCGTAGCGGACGGCAGCGAGCCATGGGGACCAGGCTCCCTGTCGGGGCCGGACCGCGGTGAGAGCGGCGTGCCCAGGGCTGCCCGGCTGCCTCCGAACGTGTCCCTGAGGAGAAGGGCCGGGTTCCCGGCGCTGGGACCAAGGGCGGAAACTCTCTCCCTTCAACAAGTGAGGTCCGGCGGCTCAGCCGCGGCCCGGGCGGGGCGGCAGGGAATGCCCACGGGCTGAGGAGCCCCCGCCACCCCCAGCTGCCTCCCTGATGTCCTGCAGCCGCCCCCCGCGCACTCCCGAATGGGCGCAGGAGCAGGGCGGGCGGGAGGGGCGGGAGGGGCGGGAGGGGCGGGCCCGGGAGGGGAATGCACCGCCGCCCCCGCCCCCGCCCCCGCCCCAGGCGGGGCAGGCTCGCGCCGCCTCAGGGGCCGGCTCGGGCCGGGCAGCTGAGGGCAAAAGCTTCACCGCCGCACATGGCGCATGCGCTCTCGGCCGGCGCGTGCGCGGTAGCGGGAGGGAGCGCGGAGCGGAGCCCGGCACTCGGCAACGCTCGGCGGTTTCCGTGCAGGCCAGGCCGCCATTTTCTCTCAGCCTCCCCGCGCGCGGCTCCTGTCCCGCTGCCCGCGCTCTGCCCTGCTCGGCGATGGACGGGTGAGTGGGCGCCGGGGCGCCGGGAGCCGGCGCGCTGCCGCGCTTTGCGCTGCCGGTCGGTGGTGGGACCCGTCCCGGTGCCGGGCGCTCGCTGGCTGTCGGCGGGTGTCTCAGGGTGTGGGGAGCGCTGAGCTTCCCTCCGCGGGACACCTGAAGCCTGAGGCCCCACACAGGCTGGGAGCGGGGCAGGAGGGGCTCAGTGTCTCCGTAACGCGGGCCCCTCTGTAGGGTCTCCCGTTCAAATCGCCAAGGGCCTTGGGCCGCCCCCTCCTTAAGTGTAGTGCCCGAGACGCCGTGTCTCGATGTAAAGAAGGAGCGTGCTCTACCCCCATCCTGGGCCCCCAGAGCCTCTCGCTCCCTCCATGTCCTCTGCCTTTGGCATCTCTCCCCTGGCCAGGGGCTGAGGAGGGGCGCGCTGCAGGGCTCGGGTTTGTTTTGGAGCTGGCTGGAGGGGAGGAGCGATGCCAGCAGGAGCCAGATGTCGAGTTCTTTTGTTTTCAGAAACTGCCTAATAAGCCCTTCGGCTTCCCCCCCTCCCCAGGTGGAAAAATGCCTTTGTATATGCAGTGGACTGGTTGTAAAAACCAAAGAAGGGAAGGTTGGAAGGAGTCAGCCATATGGGATAGTAAGGGCTGGGATGGGCAGGCACTACACACCGGGCCTGCTTTTTGTTGGACCTGGAAAATGGGGCTGCTGGCTGTAGCCTTTGTCAGTGTAAATACAACAGTTTTCAGCTTCCAAGTCTCCTATTAGGTTGTTTACACTGTTTCGAACAGAGCAGCCGTCTCTTTGGTATGCTTTAAGCATATAACCTTTCAACTGTGAGAGTTCCAAAGGCTTTTTATGGTTGTGATTATAATGGTAGGAGTTACAAATCCTGTCTGAGAACTACAGCCACTAATGAGTACTACACTGTGGAATGCTCTTCCATTTTGTTTTGTGTGTGTGTGTATTTGTGGACTAAGGTTTCTTTTAGGATTGGGGTACACACTGTGAGTGATGATGTCACAACCTCTAAGGAAAAGGTGTACCTTGACATACCTGTTGCAGCGTTTTTCATAGGTGTACCTCATTAAATTTCATATAAGTGTAGCTACCAATGCGTTGGGGTTTTTTTTCCAAGCTAATTAAAAAAAATTGCTTTCTGCTGTTCAAAGAGTAGGTCAGACAAAGGTTCAGCTGTGTTGCTGAACTAGCTGTTAATAGATGTGTGAGAGAAGTTTTCTATTTACTTTTAAATTACTCTGTTTCCACCCTCTAATCTCATGTAGTCCAGAAACCTCGGTTTCCTAAATAAATTTCCTGGCAGTGGTGCATTGGAGTAACGTTTCCTTGAAACTTTGTACTCTTTGGAAAGGCCTATAAACTATGGGGTCTAAGTGGCTTTTTAAAATTTCTTTTGTATTTCAGACCAATATGTTCTTGGAACATACTTTCTTGCTTGGGGAACTTGTTGCCTGTTTGTTTCCTCGTCATGTCATTGCAATACATTGAAAAGTTTGGTTTATGAGGGTAAATTGACTTATGTTCTCGTTTTTTTCTTTTTTTACAGCATTGTCACTGATGTTGCAGTTGGTGTGAAGGTAGGATGTACACTTAACAAATAAGGGGGTGGAGTGCTGATACAAAATGAACTACTTTGAGCATCAGTAATTGCATAGTGGAAGATTTTAGCTGGTCATTGTGAGCTGATATCTAGTCAGCCGTATATGCTTTATTAAACAAAAATCCCTAGAGGTAAATTGGAGCCTCTACACAAAAGACTTTCCTAGGCACTGAGCTGTAAACAGTGGTTCTGAATTAATGTAGTGGTGTCAGCTTCTTACTTTAAAACTTGATTTATCATACTTTTTTTGAAACAACAGTCCTGCATTGTTGCATGGGGCCTGTAAAAGTCATTCTTTCTTCTGTCCCTCCCCCTCTCTTTTTCAAAACAATTTCCACTGAAGTTAAAAAAGAAGTGATTATATGTAATAGGACAAAAAAATGGGAGCTAGAATTTATGTAGACACAGAAGTGGATGTTTGCTTTGCTGCATGTTTTATTTCTCAAGTTCAGTTATGAATTGATCATATTTTTATAACAAGGAAAGGGCTTCCAAATAGCTGTTAATTTTCTATTTATTTTACGTTTTTTATTTGAAGCTTCACAGGAATTAGATCAGTACTCCATAGTAGCAGAGTGAGAAATAATGGTAATATGAAGTGATATGGGACAAGGGAACTTTAATGAATGCATAAGAGCAATTCTATTTCAGTGGTAGAAACAGAAGTTTTCTAGTGCATACAGTTAACTCTGCATGTTTATTCAGGGTCTTATAGCTTGTGCTGCATACCTGCCTTTGCACCTGAAGCTGATCACTGTTAACTGCTTGCTCAGCCTGCCTTTGTCTAGGAAGGCCCAGTTGCTCAGATTCAGTACTGGTCCTGCTGGATTTGGACTAGTTCTTGTATAACACAGCCAGCCTGCAGGTACAGCTGTTCTGTCAGATGTACCTGTATAATGTTTCTGGCTGAGCTTGCTTCTAGGAAGGGC
The DNA here is from genome assembly GCF_021018805.1 of Prinia subflava. Taxonomy (NCBI): domain Eukaryota; kingdom Metazoa; phylum Chordata; class Aves; order Passeriformes; family Cisticolidae; genus Prinia; species Prinia subflava. The sequence continues at coordinate 17,707,941 of NC_086256.1, forward strand.
TGTCAGAAGTCAGTGAGATTCTGGACCTATCCAGCTCCATATGTTTGTGCAGTATTGGAGACAAGCTTAAAATCATTCTGTGAGTCGTGAGTAAAGTGTAGTTATTAAGGTATTTCCGTGGGAGCTAATTACAATAGAAATACGAACTGACATGGTTATTTCTCTGTTGCCTGGGAGGACAGAGTGTTAGCTCATTAAAACGTAGCACCATATTTAGTAGTTTGGAGGGATACCTGAGGACGTTCCAAGTCTTCCAGCAGCAAACTCTGCTCCATGTACACAGCTTCAGGACAAAAATATAAAATTATGAATTGCCCTTAGTAATTTTCCTTCTTTCTAGTGAAGAAGTAGTTTCAAGTAGATCATGTATTACTTGTATCTTAAATTCTGACATTTCTCACTTTGGGAGAAATAAATGGACTCAGGATCCCTTTCACTCTTTACTGTGAGCAACTTCAATCTATGAGAATTTGAGTGTTACAAGTTATGTCCCAACTGGGTAGTGCAGTTTTGAATTTAAATTTTAAGATAGTAGCCAGACAATGAAATAAAGATGCTTCAGATGATGTAACTGCTTTCTTCTGTTGATTAAGAAGTTATGTTATGAATATAAGAAAGAAAGCAAGTGTATTGGAGGCAGTGATTAAAAAATACAAGAAGAGGCTCAGAAGTATCAAAAAGCTGTGCTCTTTGCTTGTAAAAATGGACTTGCTGTGTGGTTTTTAAAAGAAAGCAGTCTGTGCATGGAAGTAGTACAAATAAATAAGGATGATGATACCCTGAAGAAAGCTGATAAATATGGGAGGAATGAGCTGGATTGTATTCTGGAGCTTCTTTAATTATCTGAGGATACTGGTAAGAATGGAAAATGGGATATGTGTGTGATTGAGGTGTACAGTGTGCATAGTGATGTACTGCCAGCTTCACTCGTGTTTTGTGGAAGGACACGTGGAACATTTGTCCTTATGGTGACTGCCCATTGCTCTTGGTGGACTGGTGTTTTAAAGTTGAGGAATGCTTTGCCCATCGAGTGTGTATAAACAACTGGGATCAGTCATTTGGCCTTCCCTTGAAAGTTTTCTTTTTCATGGGATGCTGTGGGAATGTGTAAGGAGTAAGTTTTGAATCCAAGGAGTTGCATTAGCAGTTTTAGTGCTCTTCCAACACTACTTTTATTACGATTGGGTAGTCATAGGATGTGGGCAGGGATTTACCTGTGAGAAGTCACCTTATCCGTGTTATTTTTTTTTTACTTGATGCTTTCTGAGATTTTTCACTTACAGCATATATGCTGATCACCTGCAAAACATGTTTGTGATGTATGCAATTATACTTGGAGAAGTGGATAGTGACAATATGACTCTTCTCTTTGGAAAATTTGCTTTATTTTGTCATCATCAGTCAAATTTAAAAGTTGTATTAACTGTTGTCTGGCTGGTTGTTCTCTTAAACAGAAAAGTGAACATGTTATATTTTTAAACCCATTCATAAAAGAGTAAAGGAAGTTAATTACTGTAGTCTGGGTATTGTCTTTCAATTAAAGGAGGACTTTATAGTTTTGGGGACTGCATGTGGTCAAGGCAAGTATAAAGTAAAAGGAGTGCCTCCTTATAATGCTTTATTAATGGTTTTATAATTGGAGTTATCTACAAATGAGAGATAAATTTGAAACTATTACCATTTATTTGTGTTGTATACTTGATTTGATTTAGAACATTTTTGTTCCTCTGATGTTCAGTCTTCATTTGATTTACATGTTGAGTCACCAGAAATTAACACCAGAAACAAATACAAAACATAAAACTTGAAATGGAGGTGGAAAAAATGATGAATACAGCTTGAAAACTTGGTTTACAACGAGTAAATGTGGGGATTTGTACAACTCAAATTATGCAGTGGGAACACGCTTCTTAGCTCAAACTCCTCATGCTGAGGAGCAGCATGCTTTAATTTCGGAAAGCCTTAGAACATATTACAACCCAGTCATCCTCTAAGTACAAATGAAATAACTCATACTTGACTTGGTCTGTAATGTCTTGTTTTGCTTACCTAGAATTCATGGAGGCAGGGAAATGTCACTGCACACAGTTCACCCCGTACATTACATTTTACAAAATAATGTGGAAAGGAATGAGCTTTGGCTCTGTCTGATGCTGATTTGTGAACTTGCATTGTATATAAGCAGTTTGTTCAAAGTATACTTGAATATAGGAGAGTTAAGGATTCCAGTAATGGTAATATTTACGTAGTTCATCAATTTTTAGAAAAAATCAGTTCCTTGGAGAAATTCTATACTTTTTATAGATTTCTTTGTGCACAGTTTCAAAAAATTATCATATTATGTAAAATATTTGCTTTTTCTTTTAAAAAAGTACATTGGAGTTACTGTGTTCTTATTACATCAGGTGCTTAGTTACTCTCTGGTTATATAGTTTTGAGCATCAGCATCTAATAACTACTTTGAATTGCTCTCTTGAGCTCTCTTTACATTATGATGCTTTAATCTTGATAACTGATTTGGCACTTGGTGTGATAGAGCCTTTTTCAGCCGTTGGTTGTGTGAAGTATATGATGTATCTTTCCTCTGGAGTAATTAAAAGAGTCTTTGGAGGGATATAAAACATGGTGTAAGGAATATATGTCACACAGGAGTAGGGAATAACTTAGGTGAACTTTGGGTGCTGATTGAGGGTGATCTTTCCTACAGTATTTCAGTGTGTGCCACTTCAGTCTAATGGATGATCTTTCTCCTGGATGGGATGGGTGGGTAGCTGTGCAGTAAATGGGGCTTGAACAATTGAGTGACTCATTTTGTGTATGTGCATTGCGTGTTTCACAGTGGCTGAGGTGGTGTTCTATCTGACAGGAGAAAGGAACCAGTCAATTCTTCCTGGATGCGTTATTTGGTACTCAGCATTTGGGAAGTTTTTGACCTTCTTGACACTGTTTTGGATACTGGCCAAAACCCAAGCTTCAGCTGCCAAGCATGGACAGCCCCAGTTACAGCTGGGAGGGCAAACTCATTCCTGTAAACACAGTTTTGTAATGATTAAAGATGTGGTGATGGCGGCCTTCACCCCAAAGTCAGGGCTTCGGCCTTTGCAGTGCACTTAAAGGGAATTGGTGGTGTGTATTTAGTTGGTTGTGATTGGGATGGGCAGAAGATGCTAAGAAGCACTGTCCTAATACTTTTTAAATTTTCCAAATAGGAAAGTATCACCTAGCTCCCCTTCTTCCTGGTCACTGAAACTTAACAAAGAGGAATATAATAGTATGGGGGAAGGACAGTAGCTAAAAACTGACAGAGACAGGAACTGATGGAGAAAGGGGAGACAGTCTGTAAGTACTCTTGAAGTGTTGTCCGCTTTGGTTTTTTGACCAACTCTGAACTACTTTTTTGCTAGTAATAAGTGAGAATTTTTTCATGGTGGAAACAAGTGGATACTGTAGGTGTGCTGTGACTTTTTTTTCAACTGTACACTGTATAATGAAAATAGGATTGAGAATCATATTTCTAGCAAGTCATTAGAAGATAAATTTTTCCACTTGTAAAATTTAATCTAAACTTATTTCACAAGCCTGTTCCTTTCAGGTTTTTACGCTCTCACTTTTTTTTCCTTTCCTGTTGTAATTTTGACTACTTAGAAAGAAGGGAGTGGCAGGATAGAAAATGATTTACTCAAACAAATGTCATGTGATGGTCTGTTGTATTTAAAATGTTAGAATTAGAGTTCTGGGCTAACCTTGCATGTCTAATATAATTGCTAGTAGATTAGACAAAGACACAGTAATATAAGAAAAATGGGTTGTTTGTGAATTAGAGCTGTTTTAATCTTACATTAGCTATGATAATGTTGTTAGACAACATTTCTATTCAGTAATACTTAGTTGTGCTAGCAGCAGTAAACAGCAAAAAAGATGTGTGGAGCATTATAACAGTGAAGTAAGGCTGAAGTCTGACCATGTTCAAAAGTTTGGAACTGGCATCTGGATTTGTCTTTCCAGCAGTGGTATGGGGAACATGTCCATAGTGGCAAAAAATAACTTCTTACAATGAAAGATATCTGTTAACAGTAGAGATACCTGATAACAGTAACTTCAGTAAATTGACCCTGTTTGTAATGGCTTTTATGTTTATTCTCAGAACAGCTGACTCCAGTTGCTTTTTCCTTTGTACTTTTGGGGTTTTTTTGTAATGCTCATTCTGCCACTGTAATGTATGTGAAAAAGTAAGGAAAGCTGAAAATGGAAAGAAAGGAAGCATGTTGAAACTTAGTTTGTTCTATGTAGTAAGTGTGCAGCAGTGTAAGGAAGCTTTAGTATACCTGTTTGATAAGTTGTGATATCTTTCACTAATTTGAAGTCACATAGATTTTATTTGTAGCAGAACACATAGGTTTTTATCTTAATTGAGGGGTTGTACAAAGAGAAATGCAATCACCTGCGCCATCTCTGAAACATGTACTAATACCAGTATGGAAGTACCCTTCCCATTTCCTAGAGCTTCAGACCATGTTTTCACAAGCAAATCAAGCTGCATTCTGTTTTCCCGTTGCTCTAATACTTGTGCAACAGATGTTTAGGTAGCCAATTCACAAACCTTTCTTGGGAACTTAACCAGGATAAAGCTAAGCTGACACAACAGTGGGCTACATCTTTTTACTCAGATTTGTACCAAAGCGTGTGGTTGCATAAGTGCTTGTAACAATACAGAATTAAGAGGACACAGTAGGAACAAGTTGCTGGGGTCAGAGAGAAGGTAGGAGTCTTGCTTTTGGTGGTAGTTGGTTGTGAGTGAGGTTGTGGTTTCACAAGCTGTTAATGGGACTGTGATGTTAGATTTACGGGTTTGGATATTTTTTACAGCTGCAAGTATGTGTAGTCATGTTTAGCTTTTCATGAAATCATTTTTTCTATGAATGCGTAACATGAGTATTGAGTTATGGACAAAATAGCATTAGCACTTCTAATTTACTAGTGAAAAATAGGAGATAATTGAGTAGAAAATACCTTCCATGTGGATCACAGTTTGAGGTGTAGGAACTGCTACTGAAGGACCAGATCTGTACATCCGGGTGCCATGGTTGTCTGTCTGGAAGGCAAAGGACACATCCAGATGGTAGCTTTAGTGAGTTGTTCTCAGCTATTCTAATTTAATACCAGTAATGTTTGAGAGTAGTACTTTCTTTCCTGGTAAAAGTGGAATTGAAAGTCTGAAATGCTGGAATAAATTATTTTGATGGTGTACTTCTCTTGAATGTTTGGAGCATTGACATATTAGAAGAGATTCTTGTCTGCAGTCTTTCATTACAATTGAAAGTTTGGAAGTTTCCAAATAAGGCTGTGTGACATGGTGTAAGTTGAGATTTAATTCTTTACTCTTTGGCTTTTTGGTTTAATAGTCCATCTGGTGCTTTGAGAAATTTGTTTCTTTTCAACACTGTGTTTTGGAAACCTGGAGATTTTTCAAGGAAATTGAGTTTTGTCTCCTGTCAGTTTTAGACTTTTCAAATTCCCTTGATTGCGCGCTCTCAATTTCTACAAAATTCGTGTTTTTATTAATTTTCTCCTAGCTCCTTTCTTATTGAAAAGTTGAGCATGTTAAAATGACATAGTTTTTAGGCTTTATAAACAATATATGCTTGGCTGAGGAGATTATAAAAATAATTGAAGTAGGGTAAAAAAGAACATATATAGAGAGTAAACATGTAAAGGTGGTCATATTGTACAGTATGTATTGTGTAATATGACCATTGTTAATACTGAATGAAAAGCAGGTGGTAAGTGAGTTATTAAGCACCCATGGAGTTCATGCCCATAACTGATTTGATGCCAGTATAGTTACATGGCATATTCTTTAAAATAATTCAAGTAGGTGTACTCCTTGCTTGTAAGGTCCTGGTGAAGTATAGCAACCTTATAATTAAACTGTATGCTTTGAAAATACTTATTGACCTGCATGGGGTTTCTTTTGAATATATAGACTTGGCTTGTCCTGTGCTGAATGGACCTTCTGTGATCTCCTGTACATATGAGAGGTGTAACAAATTCCTTAGTGTAGTTTGGGTTATGTGTTTTGACAGTTGTGTGTGTCATCAGAGCATAAGGAAGATCAAGTGGATTTTTTTCACAAAAGATTATGTGAGTGTATATTTATGTAGTGTTTCATATAAAACTGTATCATGTTAAAAATGAAGCATCCTTTGATGATCACGTTTAAACTGAGCAAAGTTTATGAATGTTGTGTTTGGGGGTTTGAAGTGTGTTGTTCTGTTGTTTCAAACATCCAGTCCCCAAAGTTGCTTCAGGTGTTGAAGCAGTGTTTACAATGCTAGAGGAGAATGTTTTAATGTCTGGGTTGAAACTGTCACATGCTTATTCCTCTTTCATATCATCAGGTTTCTGGCTCTTTTACATTGTTCCCAGATGTTGTTAGAAATAAAGTGTTTCACGATGGTGTTGGATTTCCTTAAATCACAAGATCTGTCTCCTGGCTTGTCATACCCCTTGGGAAATTCATGCCTGTAGGCTGAGAATGACTGTGGTAAATGTGCAATGCTGCTGAAGTTCTCTTACTTATCTTCTGTTTTGGGGGGGAAGGGAGGAGAGAGAGAAATGGGAAGGGCAGAAGTGTCCTGGTTTTGAGAGAGGTTTGTAATATCAGCAAATACGACAAATGAGAGTATTTGTAAAAAATGGTTTTTTTCAATATCTTCGAGTGTCATCTCTGTATTTTGTAGTGGGAATTGAAGAAATTTTTTAGATGATACTGTTGGCTTTTTAACAAAAGTTAACTGTTTCTAGGAGTCACTTATTTTCTGTTTCTAGGAGTATTGTAGTGCTTCTACACATGCTTCTAATAAGATATCTGTAATACAATGTTAGGTTAGGTTTAGCCATAACTTCTGGTCAGTCTCAATAGCCCTGAGTCATTGGGAAAAAAGCTGATGTGTATGTGATGTAAACAGTTGTCAAAAAGTATTTTGATGCATAAAAGATGTAATAAAATCTGGGGAATGTGTGAAGTATTTACAGCATGATCTGGAATGTGAGGAGGAAAATAGTTGGCAAAGACTTCTAAATGATATATTTTTGATTAGTCTAGAAACATAGTATGACTGTAATGACTTCCTAAAATGACATAGCTACATAATATAACCTGTGATAGTATGAAGCTTCATAGTAGTCTTTTATGGGGGGAACATCTGAAATTCTATTATGTCCGTCCAGGTTGTATAGTAAGGGATTGTGAGTTAGCTGTAACTTAAAGCAAAGACCTAGGACATTAATTTGCTGAGCTAGGGACTACTTCTTTCTCATTGTTTAATTGATTTTGTAAATTGTAGAAGTGACAAGTATATATATTTTGTAGAAATATATGAAATAAGTATTCACTTAAGGAAATTAACTAAAATATCAAAAAGGTGTGTTTACAGTATGTAAAACAATTTTTGTATATATAATTTTGAATTTTCACTTAAATATGCACTAAAAGTCTGACTTGGTATATTCTTTGCCTTTTTTGAAAGTGATCCTACACGTCAGTTTTACATAAATCCATTGATTGAAGGCACGCATTAAACATGCTGTTTTCCCACCGTGCATGGAAATGCTCTCATGGGGTCAGGGGGGTGAAAATATGGGCTTCAGTGCAAGGGCGGTATTGACTCTGTGACAAATTCAGGATTCACTCACTGCACTGTTAGCTTGGCAATTCCCTTGTTTGTTTTGTATACTTGTAATTTGGTAGATGCTGGTTTCATAAAGAAATGGTCTAGATAGCTGTGATCTGAGCAGTCGTTACTTTTTGTGGAAGATTAATGTAGATTAATCTCCTTGACATTGGTAGGAGTAGAAATGTGGCATCAAAAACTTGTGCTGTTGAGGACTAGGTGTCAGAAGGTGACCTAATAATAGTACAGTGGCAGTTTGTACTTATTTTGTTCTTAATAATCTCTTTGCCTCATGCTAAAATGGATATTCAGTTAGTCTCTACCATGTTGCTATTACAGTAACTTTCCTTTGCAGTTTATGGTAAAATATAATAATTATGGTGGTTTTTTACTTGTTTATTATTTTAACTTAGATGTGAACATTTTTGCCGTCTCTGTATTTGTGATCTTCAATATTGTTACACAATCTCAAACTTGCTTTGATTCTTTAGAACACAGCAGTTTGCCCAGACAGGGAAAAGAGTTAAGTGAACGTTGCTTTTGGATCTTCTTTCCTTGAGTCTGATTCTCTGTGCTCTTCAAAGATCTGAGATTGGTTACCGTAGCTCTGAAACACTCAATACAATTACCTAATTTAGTTTAAAGGTTTGCACCATTTGACTAGAAGAATTTCTGTGCTTTAGACTAATTAAATATTCAAGGTGCTTGGAAAACTAGTTATGATTTTGAATTTCATGTGTGACATACAGTGATAAAAAGCTTTGCTTGTGGAGCATGGCGTCAGTCCCTTTTGGCTTAGCACCCTCTAAAAGACGATACACATAAAACCAAAACCAAGCACCCCAAACCACAAATCAAGTAAACAGTTCTCTCTGCTGAATAAATGTAAGTAAAATAAGCATTTATGTCTTTGTAATTCAGGAGGGATTGTTTTACATGGTAGTGCCCCAGTCTAAGAGCACACATTGGCTTACTTGAGATGATTTTATGAAATTGCTTTACTAGACAGCCAAGATTTTCAGATAACCCTTTTGAAGTAAATCACAATAACCAGGCAGGTACTGCTTTTGATTTTGTAATTTAAGCACTCTGTGTCCAAATCCATCATGTCTTTTGTGGTAAAGCCGGTTTTAAAGTTACATATGGAATTGAGGGCCAGAAGGGTCTAGGTGGCTTAAGAACCATTTAGGGAAAACAACCAAGTGTATCTAATAAGATCATTGCTCACACGGTAAGAGAGATCTTTGTCTTTGACCAAAAGCTTGGGAAATACGTATGGGAGTGAGTTAGTAGAGGTTTGCTGTACAGTTGCGATTTCATGGGGGAATTGGAAGAACATTCCGTGTATGAACCTGTACATCTGTGAATCAGACTTCTGAACATTAATTTATGCAGATAAGTCCAGTGTAGACTTTATGATACAGGCCAGTGCAAGAAATTCACATTTAATTGTTCTTCTGAAGCAAAACTGTTAAAACTTTCAAGTGGAATGACAAAATCTTGTGACTGACTATGAAGGTATTCATGAAATGTAAAATGCTACATTTGTAAATGAAGAGAGAACTGTTCATGAAACACAAATACAGGAACTGAATATCCACTCTGTTGAGTAATTTGTGCTCCTTTTGGATTTTTCTGCTGTGGATTAAGAAATTAACAGCTTTTTTGAAAGCCTGATTTACTCAGCTTGATTTAAACCAGAAGTTTATATAATCATTCTTGACTCTTTCATTCAGCAGTTGCTGTTGTAAGTAACTTTCTGAATCTGAAGGCAAGTCAAATTTGAGATATTTCAGAATTGTGAAGTTCCTACAGGTTTTGGGGAGAGCATTCATTTGGTACTGGAGTTGCTTCAGCTATTTATGTAGTAATTGCTGTACCATTGCGAATTAATACCTGTCATATTAAGGGGGAAAAATGCTGCTGAATGATCTTAATCAGCCGAACTCTGAACAGATTCAGTGGCTGCTGCTGCTTCTGCCTGTTCAGCTGCACACAGGGACTGTCTAGATGGGTACTGTGAGCAGAAAAAACTGCACTTACCACTGAGTAACCTAATGCTGCTAGTAATCCTCAGCTTTGCAGCCTTCTAGCCTTGTCAATATTATGTTAGAAAAAATAGAACATGAAAAAGAAAGAATGTTTATGACTCAGCTTATACCGACTACCTGCCTATTACATCAGTAGTTGACAGCAATTTAGTTAAAATAACAAAGTTTCTATAACTTACCTATATTGTTTCTCAGTTCTATCTAGCTAAGTTTTTCTTAGTTATATCTGATTAGCAATGATCTTTACACTGAAAAGGATAAGACATGGTCCTTCTCATGGTTCTGCCTGATTTTGGTATTAGGCATGATGCCATCTTAAGGGAGCTCTTGCTGATTTGATAGGCACAGCTTTGTTGCTTGCTATGTACCTGTACAAGCTTAGAACATGCAATAAACTGTATAGAGATTCTTCAGAGATGATGTTGAAAACTAAGTAAACTTTAATGGCTCTATGTGTGCCATATAGAAACTTTATATCAATTTTAACATGCTGTTCTCTGTGTGGACACAGATACAGTGCAGTATGAGAGAAAGGTAAGGGTTTGATTTTTATAAGTCTTTCAACTGTGCTGTCTATAAAGGTAATAGTTTCAGATAAATTTATTATGGAGTACTGAAGTGCCCTGTAAAACATATTCATTACCTATTCTGGATTCTCTTGTAGTGTCCACAACAGAATTAAACACATTTATTTTAATAAGGATGAGTAGAAACTGGTTTTTTCCTCATTACCATTTTAGCAGTGACCTGGATTAGTCTTAAGGGTGCTGCAGAAATACTTTTGAAGTGGGAAAGAATCTGTAAGAAGTTAAAGATAATACTCAAAGGATGGTTTAAATATTTTCTTTATTGAAAGAGCACATAAAGATCTTGTAGGTTTTTTGGGAGATGAAGTCTTGAGGGTGAAGAGGGTTGGGGCATAAAAGAAGAAACAACAAGGTGTGAGGAGAAGCACCTCTTCAGCTGTGTCAAATGCCCATCTTACGAACAGTTTGTGGAAAGGGTTGTCGTGTATGGTTTCAATATAAATCCTCCTGATTTTGCAGCCCACTTTTAAGTCATTCACTAATTGGTATTTGTCATGTTTTAAGAACTGCAATGAAGATTTAATTCCCTGCCCTAACATGTATTTTGCAGAACAAATGGGTGTTCCCAAAATGAAAACTGATTTCATTTCCTGTGAACATTAAATCTTTTTTTTTTTAAATAGGGGTGTTAAAATTGAGCTAAACTCCGTATTTCTATTTGTATAGATTTCCCTTTGCATAGATTCCCTTCCCAGCTAGATATAATAGTTTAATATATATGTGTATAAAAATATTAAAACTTAATTTAAATGTTATTGAAGTAGAGTAAATACATTTAAATATATTTAAACATGAAATGCTGGGCAAAATTATTGTTCAGCAGTTCTCATTGTGTCCAGAGATGGCTTCATTTCAGTGGTGGGTTAAACAACTGTGCTTAAGCTGCTCTCATTTCAGATTGCCATGTAAATATTCCGCTTTACTTAGATTTCAAATTGTTGCACTTATCTGAAAAGAGGAAATATCATCTTTAAAAATCACAAAATAGAGGAAAAAAATCTCTTACTGTCTCTTTCTTTTTAGAGAGGATCTGACGAACTTCTTTCAGGCAGTGTACTCAGTAGCCCGAACTCTAACATGAGCAGCATGGTAGTTACTGGTAAGTGATGCCCTTTCAAAGGAGAAATCTATAATTTATACTTGGACTCATTTCCTGTTTACAAGGGGAGAACACCAAAACAAGAATCCGTTGTGCTATAGAGGGATAAACTTTTGGCTTGTATTAGAATGTAGTGACTTTGTATTTCCTACAAACCTTGGGTGTCTGAGGAGAATAATGCCACAAAACAGGCAACTTTCAGATGTCTGCACACTAAACTGTGGGTGGGTGATGGGATGAAAAATTACAGTTGTCTTATACAGCTGCCTTTAACGTAAGGAATCTCAACCTCCAGGCAAAGGCAAACAGCCCAACTTCTGTGTGACATCACCTTCTTTACACATGAACATCTGCAAGTCTGGGCATTACAGAGAAGACCACTGTGCCACTTTGATAATACAGTGTGGATTCAGGAAGAGAGAGTACTGATTCACTGCTAAGTCAGGAAGCTTCACTTTGCTCCTTCAGTTTGAGATTGCAGTGGTAGAATCTCAGAATATCCCTGCAAAGTGACAGTGGCTGTTCTTGCATCAGTTTTCTGGTGATGCTAGATAGAAAGGTTTTTCATTAATTGGCACACACTAAAATGCATTCTATTGCAGTTGATGCTTCTGTATGTTGAACGTGCATTGAGTTCCCTTGGAAGGCTCATTTCAGAGGTCTTGCTTTTTCTCTTTTTTCTTTTCTACCATGCCATTAATTTTTTGTGAGTTTTTTCTTTCTTTTGCCTTAGAGATGTGGAGGAGTTGATTCATGGCATCAGAGGATTGCTGCACTTTCCAGTCAGTTGCCTGGTTCACTGTTCTACTGTGCCTGATTTTCTATATTCATGGGGTCAGCAGTATAATCACTGATAGTAGTAGTAGGCTCTTTCCACTTTAATTTATTAGTAAGACGTGGGATTCAGGGTGCAATTTCATGTTACAATGAGGGTGCTGTGGTGGACAACTCTATGCTTACTCATCCTACATCTTTAGCACAAGCAGAAAAACCTCCAAATCCACATCTTTCTGCTGCACTCTCTTCTGTTGGAGTACTCATTCACTTCCAGAGTAAGTTAATGCAGCATTAAACTGTTCTAACATAATAAAGTAGTTTATCCTTGGAGCAACTTACTGATCAGCTATGTGATTGATTGCACAGTTGCAGACACAGAGCCGTGTTGAGTGGAGGAGTGTGGCAGCAGAAGAAAACCACTTCCACTGGCAGTTCTGTAACCAAAGGTGAAGAGGTGGTCATACTTCGGATTGTCAGAAGTGCAGTGTAGTGCATTCATAGCCATTCTGGAACCCCAGAACATTTGTTTCTCTTCCCTGTTCTTCTTACTTCCTTCTGGTTCTGAGAGAGGTCCCTCTTGTTTTCATTTTCTTGGTGTCCTTTTCAGTCCTGGATATTAATTAGTGCTTCATCAGTTTGCTTTACTTAAACAAGAAGCTACTATGGAAAGGAGTTGTGTGGATGAGGGTTTGGGCAGTGAACATCAAGACAGGACCAAGTCCTAAATGTTACCAAATTTTTCATATATTTTTGGAAGATATATGGATAAAACTTTAGTTCCAGGATATTAAATGCGAGTTAATTTATCAAAGGAAAAAAGAGGTAAAGGGAAAAAAATGAAATAAGAATTATAGTTTTGATGCTTCAGAAGAAGAAATACAAAAGCTTGTCTAAGCAGCCCTTACACAGAAATTCTTCCTGAAAAATTCTGAAAATGGAAAAGCATGTTTTCATCTCATTAGGTTAATGAATGGGATGGAAGTTTGATGTATTTAACAAAGATGCTGCTTCCCATTTTCTTTTTTATTTCCACCCTCTTTAAGATGATTAAGGGTTTGGGTTTTACTCTTGGATGTTTCTTTGTTGTGAGTGGGAAGTTTTTTGGTGTGGGTGGGGGTTTTCTGTTCGGGTTTTTTTGCATCTGTAACCATAAATGACTACTCAAGAAACGATCTCATTAGCAGCAGTGGTCAGAGTAGTGGTGTGGCTCGTGTAATATCAGATGCTTGTTATTAAAAGTCTCACATAAATTCTGTAAATGTGTACTGAAGGTTGGTGGAAAAATAGTCCCAAACAAACAAAAGCCCACAATCTGAATGCAGTGCTGTAATTCAAGTGCTGTTCATTCTCTGTAGCAGTCAGTGAAAAGTGAGTTTGGGTATTCTATTTTTTAAACATTTTCTTGGTATTGTATTCAAATTCAAATTCTGCCTGCCTTTTTAAGTAGCCCAAAACCCTCCTGTAGAGTAGGATAAATCCACTGTTCAGCTTCTGAGTATATCCTCCCATAGTTGTCTTGTTTACTGTGGATGAGGAAGTACTTTTTTCAGACTTGCACAGTTGAAAAGTTCAGATTGTAAACTCAGAAGTAGTTAAATGTGAGAAGGTAACCTGTGTGTTAATTTTTCTGTAACCATATCCTGAGAATGTTCAAGTATTCTCTCTGTCTGAATTGATGTCCTCCTTTTGCAAAAACACTTTTGCTTCAGTTTTGCTATTACTTTTCAGAAGAGTTTGAAACTTTAGTAAATTAAACCATTTTTTTTGCTGTAGCCAAGGTATAGTAGTGATGAATCTTTCCCAAATTCTCTTCAGGGCTTCAGGGAACCTGTGATCATTTATTAAGTCCCATGTAAATAAGATGTGTTGTTGATATCTGCCCATGTAAAACTCATACTTATTCTTGCCCTTTCATTCTTAGAGTTAGGAAGTGTCATGATGAAACTTGGCCATTGTTTTCTGGAGAATGTAGAAACCTATTCTGGTTTTGGCTGTGATATTTCCAATATCTGATCCTGTGATATTTTTCTAAGTAGATAGCTAGGAGAACAGAAGAAAGACATGGTTTGTCTTTGTAATCCTCTGAGCCTTTTATTGGTGAAAGTGTACACAGTCAAAAAACCAGCTGTCAATAGCAGTGCCTTAGCAGGCCTAAACCTTGAACAAAATCTTGTCAATCACAGCCTCATTTCTTTCTCTGCTGTAGAAATATTAACCTAAACCAAAAAGCCTAAGTTCTCAAAAAAACTTCCTTTTCTTGGAAGGGAGGGGTTTTGGTAGAACTGAGGGCTGTGTTATTATGGGTGAGACTGAAGATGATTTTTAAAAAATGAACATCCTACCTTCTTATCATGGGAACAGTTCTGTTAGCGTGGGGTATTCTTTGTATTCAGCTGCCATTCAGTGAGGATACTGTAGTACTTTAATGCTTTTATGAATGCTCTTTCTCTAATCTTCTCTCCTAGTGAAAGGCATGAAAGAGGAATGGTTTCTCAGCCCTATAGGGAGTCTTGCAGATGAGTCCTTTCCATTTTTTGTGAAAGAAACTTGTGAAATTGGTGAACAAATGTTTGATTTGCATTCTTAGTGATAGTTTGAACTGCTAGTAATTCTCTAAAAAGGCTAGCATGTTGGACATGGCTCAAAATACAAGGCCTGATCCTTGGGCATTTTCTAAACAGTTTTGTCACCTCTATCCATCCTCTGGGCTGTGTAGGTGATAATGTCACCTTAAATTAACATTCACTACAGGTGAAGTTATTGTTTTAGGTACTGTGTCTTTTGTAAAAGACTAGTCTTAACAGAAATCTGGACTTGGATCAAGATGACTTTTACCTCTTAATTCTGAACCCTGTTCTGAAAAACTTGACTACTGTCATTATTGAGGAATTTCATTTCAGTTAAGCATTTATATTTAAATATACAAGATTTGTTTTTGTTCCTGAGCTAGGTTGGACAGTACGGCAGAACATTATTCTGTAAACATTAAGGGAAGGATCCCATCCACTGGATTAGAATTTGTAGCAAGGGAGAACAGCTTGTGGAGTACAAGATAAACAAATATCTAAGCTTTTTTAAGAAGCTCTTTTTTTGTGTTACTTGTGTAAGTTTCTGACATCTTTAACACCAGCTGGCATGCGTATATTAAAATTGTATTGTCAGAACTACAGACCTTTTACTACTGCTTAAACTACTGCTAGTTTTCCTTTCACTTTTTTGAAAATATTGTCAAAGTCTATTGTTATTTTCAGCCATAATCTTGCTTGATTCTGATTACTTTGGAGAGCAAATCTCATAAAGATATGTGAGTTAATTTTTTTTGCATTGGTGCACAATGACTAGAAAGGCTCTTTAGGTAAGTTAAAATATGATTGGGTAACAGGATTCTTGGAAACCAGAGCTGAAAGCAAGATCTTTAAGTATTGCTGATTCTGACATTTCTTATGTTTTTGAAAACATTAGTAAGGCACATTGCAAATGATTGTACACAAATATTTTTTTACCTTTCAGTTCAGTAAATACATAGCTGCAGTTGTTTATTCTGCAAATTTTAAATGCAAGAAAAAATGCCCTTATCTTTAAAAACTGGGAAAGGTGGTCCCTCTGTAAAGGGGTTACTTTTATGCTGAACTTCGTGTGAGGATTTTGCTCTTCAAGGTGGAGGATTCCTTAATGGAAGTTGTAGGGTGAGTTATCTGTATGCAGGTGCTCATGCTATGAACTCCATTGTTGAAATCCACATACAAAAAAAAGTGAAGTTTTTAGGGATATAGATAAAGAGTGAAAGCTATTGATGAAAGTTTTATGAACATTGACTTGTCAAAGACACTTGGAAGGTTTCCTTGTTACAGCTGCCATCAATTTCATTGTTCACATTTGTGTGTTTAAAATAGATCAGTAGAAACATTCTGAAATCATTTTGCAGCTGAGCTCACCAACTCCTGGAGCTTTGAATGATGCTGTTGATCTTGTTTTTACGTAATTAGCAGGGAATGTTAGGAGTGACTTTGGTAGGTAATTCATTGTATTAACAGAATATTTAGCACTGAGGCATACAAGCTAATAATATTTCAAATTCTGTATTTAACCTGGGCAATAAACATAGATGTGCCATTTTTGCTAATGCATTAAGTAAAATTGGTTATTAGTTAAAATAAATGATGCCTAAACATAGGTAATTTACTTCTGAAGTTTGCAAATTGATTACAATTCATAATAATTGGAAAGATTTTGTAAAGTACATTACATGTGATTGGAAAGTATAGTAATTTAATAATACTGTATACATATTTCTACAGATATGCAGTTTTAGAAACTTAAAAATAAAAAAAAATCGCAGGATGGAGAAATAAAATGTGGCTATTATTATTAATTTAGGTAATTTCTGTCTGCATCGCTATGCCATGGTAACTTGTTGTTCTACTTCGGTTAGATTTTACTCTAGACTGCGGTATTTTTACGTATTTTTAAGAACTAAATTGAAGTGCATTAGTTTGAGATTGCAGCATTTAACAGCCACTGTACCATACTGTAAATCTGTTATCGTAGTTGCTTAGAAAACTCAGTGCATTTTGAAACAGGTGCAGTCTGTGCAGATGTGCACATAGACTGCACCTGTAAAAAAAAAAAAGCTGTAGTTAAGTTTTCTTTGTTTCACTGTGTTTACTTATTTAAGCTCAAATTCCTCTTAAGCAATAGTCATTGTAGTCGAAGATAGTTTTAATATTGGTTGGTCAAGAATTTCATATGCATATGGCCCATGTCTGTGATAAACAGCAAAACCCCTATTAACAAAAGTGCAATGAATGCTGACCATGTAACCTAACCTTCAAGGTTAACAAATGTAGACCTCAGACAACTTCATATTCTGTGTGTTTTATTGTATTTTTGAGTGTAGTATCTCCTTTTCTTGTTCTTTCAAACATTTTGAGTTTGAGATTTTATCTTTAACTTAAAGCTTTTGTAGATTTACATGCTAAAGCAAAGGTCCTGTTTATTTGCTTTTGGGAGCCTCGCAGAGGTCACTGGATCAGACAACAACTGTCTTCCTACATTCCATCACTTACATCAGGGTAGGGTACATAAAGGAAAACCTTTTTCAAGAAAAGAATTTTCCAGAAGTAAAACCACAGTGATCACTGTTATACAGTTTGTGATTGTCTGCAGTCTGTTGCTGGTTGGTTGAGGCAGATAATTGTGTTCAGTAGCCAGTGCAACATTTTAATATTTCTGTCTGGTCATAATCCACAACTATAAACTAGGTATCTTCAATTGCATTGCCTTTCTCTTAGTCACTTGTTTTCTGTCTGGATACATGTCCTATAACATTAAATTATGCGTATTTAGCCAAGGTAAAATAAAAAGTGCTTTCTACATCCAACAGAACTGACTACTACTGCTATTAAGCTTCTTGTCTTTAGTATGTACAAACTGAAAGTTCCTTTTTTTTTTAAGTTGGTTGTTGGTATGTACTGTCAGTTTTGAAACAGAGTGATTTCTGCAGATATTTCACTACTGTTGTTTCACTACTGCAGATATACAGGGGATTTGTAGCCAGTGTCTTGTGGTCATTTTCACTTTTTTTCCCCATTCTTTTCAGGAACTAATGAGTGAAAGCAACTTTATATTGTATCAAAATTTTTTTGCCTGTACCCACATAGTTACATTTCTGTATTAGGAGATTATGTGCTTATGAAAAAAGTTTATTGTACAGAAAAAATATGCATCTTATATAAAGGTCTCAGAACTCTTAGATAAGATTTATATATTTCTCCTCCAAAAAGTGCAGAGGAAAAACTCCTCTAGGATGAGATTTTATTAAAATATGTTTCCAAAAACAGTTGTTTGCAGGAAGTGAGCTATTCATTCTTTGCTAGGAGTTATGCTGAACTTGAAGAACAGTTTTTCTGCAAAAACTGCTTGGTTCCATTGAATATTCATAGCTTGAATGATTGAATGACTTGGACTTACAAGATACCTTGTGTATACTGCAGTTCATTTTGTTGCTTTTTTATATACATTCCTATTTCCTTGTTTAATAAAATAGTAGTTTCTAACTGAAAATGCCAGGACCTGAGTTGCTCAGATCATGACTATTTCAAGTCTTTGTCAACCTGTAAGCATTCAATTTCAACAAGTTGATTTATGCTGAATTGAAAGAACTCTATGCAGCAGGGATGTGGCTTATGTATCAGTTGTAGTTAAATTGTAGTATCCTATTTGGATGTGAGAGTAATGCTTTGAATAACATTAGTAACGATGAGGTCTTGTTTAGAAATAGTTGCCTGGTATCACATGGAAACTGAACTTTTCATCTCCTCGGTGGAGAGATGCAGAGGACTTTGATCAGGTTGTTGCAGAATATTGGGTTTTATGGTAGACTGAATTGAATATGACCATTCCTGTGTTCAGTGAAACTTGGCAGTGCAGGGTCAGTGGTTGGACTCGATCTTAAAGGTCTTCTCCAACCTAAATGTTTCTGTGATTCAGGGCTAGATTTCTAATTTTTTGTGTTTATATTTTTTTTAAACTATGTATTTGCAGCTGCAACTTGATTTGTAAAGGAGCTAACACTTTCTTTTAGTCATTCTCTCAGTGCTTGTAAAAACTTTTCCCCCCAATATTGTAGCCTGCTGTTTTCTGTGCATATTTGTATTTGTTAAAGTGTTAGCTGCAAGATGTTTGAATTGCATCAGCATTTTCAAGTCCAGTGAAATCCAAACTACCTCATGAAATAGCTACTTGCCAGTAAGTCTCCAGTTTAATAGTAGTTTGAGCAGTAGTTATTAGCTTGTGAGGTCTCCTCCAACATCCCTTGGCCTCCCCTCTCCAGTTTACAGAAAAAAAAAAAAAACAAACCCAAAATTTTGTTGTAAATGCTGTATTGGGAAGGATCTTTCAGGTTGTTGCTGCTTACAGGTTGTTCATAGACTCTGTTTCTACGAAAAGACCATGTTATTCCTCTAATACCTTGCTCCCTTGACTTCGCTTTTAAGCTTTATGAACACTGATTCTGCTAATAAAATTTGTTAGAGAATGAGATTGTTGTTTTAACACTAGTTAAATTCACCTTTCAGTGGCTCTGAACAAGTTGTATTCCTGTGTTGTAAGTGTGGTTTTCTATTCCCAAGTGCAATTTAATGATGCGTCTTCAGCTGAGAAGTACCATTTATAATGACAAATAAGAGACTGCAGTTAGAGAGGTTTCATACAGTGCCAGAATCTCTCAATAACTCTCCTAAAAGCTAAATTTCGTTTGTTCCACAAATGTCATAAAAAGTTCACTTATGTATATGCTTGCATATTTAGTGTATGATACACACTTAGTTACTGGAACAGGAAATTACTGTTAGGCGATGCTGAATGGATAAGCAAAAGTAGAAAAAGTACATATTCCCTTTGCATTCAGCAGCTGATATGTTCATTTCTTCTGTCTTCCAAAATCCATTGTTAAATCTTTTGGCGTAAATTTTACATAAGAAAAATAGGCGCTTTTTTAATGAATACCAGTAATGAGTACCAGTTCGGCTTTCATTGTATAAGAGATGGTTTTGCCAATAAGCACTAAACAACTTTTGTGGTGGTTACTTGCCCTACTGCTAAAAACTGTTTTTGGGCAATTCCACAGCATTGAGAATGCTTGTTGCCAGTCCCCCATCCTGTCCTTCCCGCCCCCTGTTTTCTTACTGCCCTGTGTTCTTTCGTGCCTAATTCTGTATTTTTGGTATATATTATTGTAATATATTTATCTGCTTTTTTACATAAATGTTTTTGCACAGGCACTTGTCTACATAGCTTTTTGATTACAGTAAGTAAAAATAGTTTATAGTGTAGCTGAGGTTTTAGACAGTGTAAAAATAAAATTGTGTGTATACATGAATTAAGTTAAAGCTCTTAATTGCTGCATAGGAAAAGATATGTATATTTAGTACAGCAAAATACTTATTTTAAGCTTGTTCTTTACACTTACTGCAGCAAAGGTTAAAAACCTGTAAAATGCTAGTATTAGGTAGCAATGCTAATAGATGCAAAATCAATTGAGTAATACAGTGATTACTAAATTGTGTTAAATAATTACTAAAGGAACATTTAATATACATGTATATGAGTGATTATATACTGGCCTATGATTCTTTTACTGGAAATGTTGGGATTACCTGAAGCCTAATTTAAATAAGAGCTTTAGTGTAACAAAAACTAAATTCTTGGACATTATACTGTGGAAAGGTTAATATGTCAAAATTGTTGAAAACCACACAAAAGACAAAACATCTGTGTCAGTACTGATCTGAGCAGTATGGTGAATATTTTTCTGTTGATGTAAAAAAAAGATTTTCTTAATTTCAGAAAATCCTTTAGTTTGAAAACTTCTTCACATTCTTATTTCTGTTTGTTAATGTTTCATATTTTTTGAAGCTTGCAATGAATTGAAATTATTCAGAAAGCTGAAGTATGAAAGGCATTGGACATGTAGTTTCAGTATCACCGTAATTCTTTTATCCTTTGCAAGTTTGTTTTTAACATTTTGTTTGTAATGCATTGTCCAGCCTATCACACTTCACCTTGTTTCTTCTCTTTGGTTTTTTATTTTTATAGAGATTTAAATGAAGAACTAGGGAAGACTATTGTGTGATGAACTTCGGGTGAAAAGTAAAAGTATTTTTTCACAAACTTTGACTGTCTGTCTCTTTGAGATAGTGTTATAATGTATAATTTTGAACAGGTGAAATCTGGCTACCTGGAAGCTCAGTTCTCACCATGTTTGCCAAAATGGTGCACATTAGAGTCCTGTGTAGACTTCAGATCCCAGTTCAATGTGTATTTTTCAAATTTTACTCTTCTGTGTTCCCACAAATTTGTCTTTCTCTGCAGTGGACCAAAATAAAATACCTGCTATTTCAGGGATACTGGCATTGTCAGTTGGAGATACTGCTAGCTGAATTTTGGCCAGTCTTGAATGCTGTTAGGTTTTTGTTGTTTTGTCCACTGTAGTAAGGTGGAAAACAGTTTGTGTTGCTCAGTGGAAGAACTTCATTAGAGCTTAGTTGTGGAAATATTTTTGGAGGAGGGTTGGTGGTGGTGGTACTGGGTGTGGGTATGGAATTACTGCACGACATG
This sequence comes from Prinia subflava, assembly GCF_021018805.1. Lineage (NCBI taxonomy): Eukaryota > Metazoa > Chordata > Aves > Passeriformes > Cisticolidae > Prinia > Prinia subflava. Next base: position 17,729,245 of record NC_086256.1, read on the forward strand.
CCTCTAAGGCATACTGGTTTTAATTAATAGGATATTTGAAATATTAAATTTAGATAAGTCTAAATATATTGCTTTTTTAGTAGAAGAAGGGGAAGTCTTATCAGTTGTTTCATTAATATATAAATGCATGGGGATTTCCAGCACTGGTTAATTCATTAATATAGTATCTTAGGACAGTGTTGTTCCTTAGCCCTTGACTCTGATGTTAACTCCACTGACATATTTTTAACCAAAGTAAATAATTTTTTCCTGCCCTTCTTTCAAAAGCAAGATTTCTTCCTTCCAACTGATTAGCTGTGTATCAAGCAAAAGAAACTCAAGTTGGAATTTTGCTGTAATTCTTCACAAGAATTATGGAGAATAATCTAGTCTTTCTGGTGTTTTGTACATTGATGCTAATGCGTCCCTGATTCTGTTCAGGAAATTTATCTGGATCTTCCCCCACCCCCATCTGTGTTTGCTGCATCGTGTTTATTAGTTGGTTTTTCCTTTTCTGTGAGTGAGCTTATAGTTCATAATGGACATTTTTCTACTTTGTCCTTAAATTGTTGGTTGCATCAGCCTTTTGTGATGGTAGTCCTCTGGGTCATCCCCTTTCTCTGCTCTGATCTTTCCCAGAATTCATGGCACTTCCTGTCTTGCTTTGTTACTTTTCTACTTTTTGTGTCCACTTCTTTGGTGCAAGCAGTTCTTAAAAAAACTCTGGGATCTATTAATGGTTCACCACCATTTTATTTCTTTCAAAAATCTTCTGGGTAGCCACTTACTGTTTTTACTTTAATGCATGTTTGAGTTCTTATGTGAGCCCTTGTTAGACATAATTAATATGTTGTTCCATGTTATTGTATTAAATGCTTTGACGTGTACAGGATTTGCTGTGGTCTCTCTTAGAGGACAAAGACTTGAACAGTCCACCTTTCAGGAAACTTGCAGAAACTTGTCTCTGCAGAATTTGTTTTGAGCCCTTGAATTTGACTTTAACCAAATGAGGTGATGACTCACTTAAAATTAATTTCATGCTTATAATTAAAAGCATTTTTAATAAAGCATTAATAATACCAGTAAACTTTTAAAATAGAGTCTGAATATGTCTTTCAGCCAATGGTAATGACAACAAGAAATTCAAAAGTGATGATAAAATGGATGGGGCGCCTTCTCGTGTTCTTCATATCAGAAAATTGCCTGGGGAAGTGACAGAAACAGAAGTTATTGCTTTAGGTTTGCCTTTTGGTAAAGTAACCAACATCCTGATGCTGAAAGGGAAAAACCAGGTAATTTGCTGCTTTCTGTTTTTTAATATGCTTATTGTCTGATTTCAAAATGTATTGTTCAAATGCTATTGAAGTGAGTCATAAAGCAGTAAGTATTAAAGAAAAAAAAGAGCTTTTGTTCCTTTATTTTTATTTAATGAATTTATACCATCTTTTAGTAAAGTTTCTAGGGAAATGGAATGGTTGGCACCTACATAAAGCAAAAAGTTAGATGGAAGATAAATATTTATTCCTGCATCTTCACAGGTTAATTTTTGGAGATGATGTAGTTTAGCAAATAATTTGGCATGTGTAGAATGACATTTTCTGAAGACTGTTTTTTGTCAAAATGTGCTATCAAACCCTTTGTTTTTTTATGTATGGCGAATATGAAGATATGCTTTGTAGATACTGAAAGTGACCTCTTTTGATTACAGGCTTTTTTGGAACTTGCCACAGAAGAAGCAGCTATCACGATGGTTAATTACTACTCTGCTGTGACACCTCATCTTCGTAACCAACCCATTTATATCCAGTATTCCAATCATAAAGAACTAAAGACTGATAACACACTTAACCAGGTATATTGACTGTTCAGTAGTATTGCAAAAGCAGACAGTAGAAGATGAGGCATGGCATGTGTTCCTGGTTCATGTGCCATATGTTTGAATCATTTGGTTTTGCCCACATTCTAACATTCCTGTAGTCTTACCTGTGATCATTCCATTTTGTGACACTGAGAGGGATTTACTTTCTATGTGATCTTTCCATTACAGTAAATTTTCTTAATGTTTCCTTAATGTCAAAAGGCAAAGGTTTGGAAGTGTGTTTTTAATTTTTTTTTAAAAGTTCAAAAAACTTTAAAAATGTTGGTCTTAGTTTACAGACCGTAGGATGGTGGGATTAACTTTCTTGTTCTGACGTCTGAGATTCCAGTGCTGATTTGAATTCCCCTAGTGGTAATGGCTAGTGCCAGTGCCTGAGTTTCAGTGCTTTGGATGATCACTCCAGTAGCACTGGTAAGCTCAGCTGTGATCTCCTTTTTCTGGAGAATAATACCATAATGATCACTCTAGAGACAAATGTACTTAATAACAAAACACTGTTTTGCTCTCCATTTTGCTCTTGCCTCTCCAGGACCTGTTGTGCAATAAATACAGATACATATGTTTGTTTTTAGTAAAATAAAAGAGTAACGTGGTGACCAATTCATACAAACTGTAGAGAGATAAGTACATGGTACTTAAATGTCTTTAAATTGGCTACTTATATATGATGCTAGATGTTATTTTGAACTTGTTTGATGAAATACAAGAATTTTAGTATTTACCATTGTTTAGTTCTGTATTCCTGCATATACTCACATTAATTTTAATAATGATTGATATATGTGTAAGTATAGATAGATAGTGCTGACAAGGGTCATATGTTAAAATTAACTTCCCAAGTTGTAGCTGTTGAGTTATACAGTTTAAACTTTTCCAGTCACTGCAAGGACTGATGTTTAATTGAGAGGTGCTTATAGAAAGTAGGAAATAATTATGTAACTCAGCCAAGTATCTGGCCATCTTAAAAGTCATGTTTCATACATTAGGGAAAAGAAGTGTAATCAAAAGACATTTTTACACAGTTACAGTAGTTACTGTTAAATGTAGAGGTAAATCTTGTTTTCCCAATTGGTGTTCACCAGGTCTTTTTTTTCCCCCCACTTTCCTTATTCATTGGTTTGTTTCAGTATGAGGAGTATCATGTAAGTTGTGAGAGATGAAATTGTGTAGTATCTCTAATACCTTTAAAATATGCAGTATGCATTAATATGATGGTTATTATTTTTACCTGGCATGCTCACTTGCCTCTTTTGTTTTGTATTGTTTTTCTTCATAAGGTGACTGTAATGAAAGTATTAAATGTGACCCCTTTTTTCTGCACTTTTTCTTTCTCAGAAAAAGACTCTAATCTTTCTGATCCTGTCAGTTCTGGCAGTGGAAGTAGTTACATAGATGTGTGTTTTTGTGATATCATCATGTGGTTACCTTTGAATTCCTGAAATCCTGCTTGTGTTTAAAAACAAACAAAAACCCCATCTATGGAGAGGATTTTGTTTTTTCTGTTTACAAAAGAGGGTGGATAACAGGCACCAGTTTGTTTACCTCTCTGGGTACTACTTCTGACATTTGTTAGTCTTGTGTATTATTTCATTGTGTTAAAACTGAGAAGGTTGGAGGTGTTAGTTTAGAATTTTTCCCTCCCATTAGAGCCTTCTACATAATTAAAATGACAGTGAAATGTTAGCCGAGAAAATCTTTTGAACGTAATTTAAGTACCTCTGCTTTCTGTAGGTTTGGGGTTTTCCTTGGTTGATTTGTGGGTTTGTTTAGTTTTCTTTCCTGTAAAGGAAAGAATCTTGAAACCTTCAAAATCCTCACTTTCTTTATCCTTATTAGTAGAACAATAAGCTTTCTACTAGAAAGATTGATCTTGGTGCTGTTTGAAGCCCGTCCTTAAGGTGATGTAAGGATTAACTGATATTTTCATTTTTGTTGTCTCTTCTCACAGACTGCATTGCACTTAATGTGGTGTTGTGTCTGTAGCTCTGAGTTTTGAATAAGGGAACTATTTTGTGTTTCTGGAGTTAACTGTATTAATTTCAAGGTATTATCTTGAAATATTAAGAAAAATCTCTCTTCTGTCATATTTTTTTAAGCGGGCCCAAGCTGTTCTTCAGGCAGTGACGGCTGTGCAAGCATCAAACGCTCCCATCAGTGGGACCACTGTTAGTGAGAGTGCAGTGACTCCAGCTCAGAGTCCAGTACTTAGAATAATTATTGACAACATGTACTATCCAGTAACCCTGGATGTTCTTCATCAGGTCAGTCAAATTTCACTTCAGCTTGAGCTATGTTTGGGAAAAACAGATGTCTAAAACTGTACAATGTTTTTGGCAGATATTCTCTAAATTTGGTGCTGTATTGAAGATAATCACATTCACAAAGAATAACCAGTTTCAAGCTTTACTGCAGTTTGGTGATCCAGTAAACGCACAGCAAGCAAAACAAGTAAGTATAGTTCTCTTTTACGGCTACAGATCTTTCTGTACTGTCAGCATTTGTAAAATGTGGATCTAACAGAGTACTGCCATAACAGTGCATCATACTCCACCACCATGTGTGTGAATGTTTTGAGATTAAAAAAAGAAAAAACTGGAAGTTATTATATAATATGTTGTTATACCATGTGGCATCAGTGCTTAATGATAGTATGTTTATAGATACTGTCTAAACTATTTTAGACACTTGTATGAACAAATATTATAGTAAGACTGCACAGAGATGAAATAAAGTGCAAGACTGCAATAGTAAAAATGTCAACCAGAAGTAAGAATGTAGGATGTCATGGTGATGCATAATTAATTCACCATAAGCAGCAAATTTAGTAAGCCTCTTGGATTGTTGTTGGCAGGTACTTTTAAGCATCCATACAAGGATGTGATTGATTGATGGATTAGTTACAGATTTGTGGAAGTATTTAGTTATAGTATCCTAAAAAAGAAAAATCTAAACTTACTTGTGACCATAAATGCCCAGAAAAGAGTGCAGTATACTCATGTGACCAGACTGTGGAGAAGCTTTGTGGCAGTGATGGGTGAGCAGGATCTTGCTTTTGTTTTATAGGAAACTCTCCTATCCTGGTTAGGAGAGGCAAGAACAGGTAGCTGGTTTTATTCATTATAGCAGGAGAGAGCCTGTGGATAAATTATGGCAAAGATCAACAGCATTTCATCTAGACCAGATGGTTTGAATTAATTGAATGGGATATGTTCACATTTGTGGCAGTAGAAAAGTTGATCCAAAGGGGAAGGTGAGATTTTTATTATTATTATTATAATTTTCGAGAGATAAATGAATTTAATTTATGTTTTCAAACCTTCACATGCAGTCTGAGTTTGAGGAAGGCTGATTAAAATTGATGTGCTGGTTAAGTGTTGCTTGGCAGCATAAAAAGTGCTTATTGCCTCTAGATGACAGACTAGCTGAGAACTTCACAAAAGTGAAAACCTCACACCTCAGGCTAAGTTGGCAAATTTTCCTCTTAGTAGAGGAAAGACAAAAATGGACCTAATTTTCTCTTGTAAAGAATGAGGACTGTATTGAAATAAAGACTTTGTAAAGTGGTGGCAAGTGATCTTTTTTGTCCCTATCACCAACTGAAATATGGGCACTGAGTAAAGAACTGTGAGATGGTCAAGACAGGGAATCACAAAAAAATTAATACTTTTTCAAAAAGCAATGTGTAAGTTTTCATGCTATTGAGGAAAACAAGAGAGAAGAGACAATTTGCAGTTTGATTTAGGTGGTCCTGTGAAATAATTTACTCCTGAAAAGCAGTTTAGAAATACTTACAGATCAGAAACACAATTTAAATTGGGGATGTGCTTTCCAAAGTTGAAACAATATCAAATATTGGATTATGCCTCAGATTAGAGAGAGATGCAAATATATCACTGTAGTATATAAGAATTTGTTTAAAATGGTGGTACAAAAACTAGATCTTAACCTACAAGTTCTGCAGAAATCAGTTGTAAACATTTATATTTGTATTTGCAGTATTTGATAAATAGTTGGATGCTAAATGTGTTTGTTAGAGAATGTTGTAACGCAGGCTTGACTTGTGTTTGGAAAGCCATTTTTTCAGTAGTAGATGTTACTGCTGCTTTTAAAGTGCTTTTCTGATGCAGTCTGTCACCCAAGTGACGTCTTTTGACCTCATTTTTTGAGTTATGTATATTATCAGAAAATTTAATGGAAATGGACTGTAGTGATACAAAAATTATCAGTGTAATTCTAGGAATATATTATAAAAAATTTACAAATGAAAGGATGAGGTATGTAAAAGTGTGAAAGGAATCTATGAATCTCTTGCTATTGTTGACTTCAGGCAAACTGATACTAGCTTGTGGGACCCTATTGGTCTTAAAAAAATCCCAGCATGTATTTGTTTCTCCAGTTTTGCATGTTTTGATTAGGATACGTGGTCATTTGTAATGGCTTGTGTGTGAATGACTAAACTTCATTGAAAAAGTTACTCCTGTATGTACAGTCATTGTCAGAATGATGTTGGGGCCTTGCTGTCAAATTGAAATGGTCTCAGGTTTATAGTTTCATACTTTAATCAATCTATGCGTAAATGTACAAAATGTTAGGAGTAGTAGCAACTGCATTTATTAAAGGATGCTAAATTGGAAGGAAGGTTTGATTTCCCCACTATCCTCACAAACTGAATAGAGTAAAATACAGTTCTTATGGTGAAGCCACCATGATAAAACATGAAGTGCCACTAGAACAAAAATACCTAAAGCAAAGAAGCAGTCAGGTGATAGGAAAAAAAACCCCTTCAGTTTAAATACATCTGGAAGTAGAAGCAAGATGATGTAGTGGCTACAATTAAGTTGCATGGAGTTCAAGATCAAACACATGGTAGAAGAGTAAAGTTTTCAATTTTTTTTTCATCCAAGTAACTGTAGAAGATAATGGGGAAATTTAATCTTCTGGCAGCCCTCTTCACAGGAAATCAGAATGTGACCTTAATAGAAATTGAAGACTTATTAAGGAAGTTAAAGAGCAATTTGAAAAACTCAAATGATGTAAGTACCAAGGAGAAATGCTGTGCATTTGAAGGTTCTGAGAAAACAGTGACACTGACAAGAATGTGCAATATGAAGCCTTTAGCCCTGTGGGATCTCTTGCAATTTGAAAGAGCAACTAGTGAAAAACCTCATTCCTGTTCCACTTGTTTTGTAAGAAACTCATTTCTTGTAAAAGTAGATAGTGGCTCCACTGGTAACTTGTTTCATCACCACCCTGAGGTTGGGTCATTATAGGTTCCTTGGGTGAAGACCGGGAACTTCAGGTTCTGTATAATGAGTGCAGCAGTCTAGCCAGGGGTGGAGAATATAACTGAGAATGGGCAAGAGTGGAGCACATTGAACTGCCATGCTTCTGCTAATGAAGAAGGTTCTTCTGGAGATGTCTGTATGGAGACACTCTAAGAACTAAAAATAGCCCATTTTCATTGTAAATGATGACTACTCTTAGCATAAGCAGCAGGCTTAAATATTTGAACACTAGTAGTTTGATATACTGTGGAGAGATGAGAGTGCCAGTGTTTCTGTCTGAGAAGCTGGCTTATTCAGAGGGTTGCCTTCGTGCAAATGTACTGGAAATACTCTTCCCAAATCAGGGATGTTAACAGTTATTAATGACTCATCTACAGACAATTAACTGAGGCTCGTATGTAGGGCATGCCAGACATCTTGACCCAACACGGGTTAAAAATACCACTAGAGGTTCTCTAAACAGTTGGCCAATTGATCCTTCCTTGGCCCACAGGTCATTCAAAGATTCCAGTGAGGTTAGACTGCACATGTCATCTTTCCAATTGTTTTGACTCACATCTCTCTGCTGGTAGCAGTCTGCAAAAGATCTCTGCTAATCTGCATTGCCCTAAAATATGTAGTAGGAACTTCAGGTAGTCACTGCAGAATGTAAGAAAGGACATCTCCAGATAGGATATTGAGCTGCAGGGCTATTATCCTCTATTATTTTATTAGGCTTTTTTGGACATCTTTAGTTCTAAGGAGCACAATTTATGCTCAGAAACTCTAAGTAGAGTTCAGGTAAAAGCAAAGTGCTGAATTGCATAGTATCAGAAAGTCCAGGAAGTGTAGCAACAAGTCCTTTGCACATAAAATATATTGATTTTTGAGAATAGAATGTATTTACATACACTTTTTAGCCACAGAAACTTCTTGTATTTAAGACACGTCTCATATGCAGACACGTCAGATACGCATATCTGTAGGACATCTTGGGACATATCTCTCCCAAGAGATACTTACCATATGACCTGCAGTTACTTTGAGGTACTTACTTGAGCTGGAGTATGTTTTATAAGTGTTGCTTCCCTGGGTTTGGGGTATTCTTAAGCCTTTAGCTGTTAGATCGTTTTAAAAACCTAGATTTTAGCCTTATGGGTTTGCTGACACAGGCAAGATGAAGAATGGTGCTTGTATTTGTAGAAGGTCTCATGATTCATGATGTCCTTGGTTTGGCCCATGTGTCACCACATGGTATGGTATGACATGTGAAAGAAATACTCGAAAGAGAAGTTTCTTAGCAGTATCTAGAACTCTTGGAGATGATGTTTGTATGTACATTCATTAGCAGTGAGTGGCTGGTGTCATTGTTTTTCAGGATATCTGACAGGAACAGTGTTTGAGGACTTGTTGTACATTCTTTTGCTATACAAGTAAGAGCTTGGGACACACATTCACATTTGTGACTTTAGGTGTGAACAATTAATCTTGAAAAAGTGCTGGTTGGTAAGAATCTTCCTTGCATTGTTAGAGGTGTATGATGCTGCTGGTGGAGATGATTGGAGTGAGAGTTTTTTGTTCTGGTGCTTGAATCCTTTCCTAGAGTTTGACTACAGTGCTTATTAAGAGTGCATCTCATTCCTTTCTGGTTCAGTACTTACAGTCCATCTGTGTCCCAGCTACAAGGGATTTCTCTTGTGCAGTACCTTTTATATGTACTTTTGATCACTTTGATTTTGGCAGAAAGAGGAGTTTTTGGTTTCGATAGAAGTTTTAGTTACTTTTATATAGCTCTCTTTAAACATTGACTACTTTAGAAACTACAAACACAAGAGATATCTTGGTTTGCTACTTTTTAAAGTCTAAAATATTTTCATCAACTTAGTAGCTTTCTGCAAGCCAGAAATCCATATTTCTACAGTCTCCACACAAGAGGTCAAGTAGGAATCTTGATGGGTCCTGTGATTTGGACAAACTAAAAAATGCAGCCTTTCAGTCTTGTTCACACCTCTTTTCTTCATTATGGGAATGAGTGTTCTCTTGCTGGGCAGTGGCATTGTATTTGCCACTGTAAGTAAACTCTGGTTGGATAATTTGGACCTTAGTGGATTTTAGAAGCTAGGAGGTCTTCAAAAGTGATAGCAGATTCTCAATATAAACTTTTTAGGGTGTAAGTGTTCAAGTGATACTCTTTTCACAGACACCAGCAGGAGTCCTGGATTCTGCTTTGTCACCATGGATAAAAGAGCTAGCAAATGGTGTATGATGTAATGGTGATGCCCAACACCACCCCAACAATACGGAATTAGTTAAGCTTGTGTTCTGTGAATAAGGACAGTAAATTTTGCTTTTGCAATATTGTATAAAGCATTTTGTAAGCTGAATTTCAAGCATAGGAGTTTCTCTTTAATTGCTTTTGTTGATACAATGCTTAGATTTTCCAGTTCCTATAAATTTTTTGTTCTATATGTTTTTAGAGCTTCCAAGCTTTGGCAAAATAATTGTATTGACTTACATATTCTTTTAAATTGACTCCTAATGGTAGTAGTTCTCTTAGGTGGTTTCATGAGCCCTGGAGATGTCAGGTGTGATAATACATTTTGTGGGGACTGCCTTGCTGGCCCAGGTCTAGCAGAGGGGTGTCTGCAAGGTGTTCAGTTTCCAGATGCTTCACTGGATGAAAATAGCAGGCACACAAGGTTTTCTTCTGCATTTCTTAACTCAAAATAGTAAGCCCTATCAGAACCTGAATGTGTTGGCAAGTACACTGCAGATGTAACCCAGCTAACTGCAAGCGCTAGCTCAGGTCTAGAAGTGGTACATTTTAGTCCAGACATTGAAATAAAAGATCTGATGTGTGTATTTGAAAATTTGCTTTACTTGGTTTTTTCAGTGCATATATATATATATATATATATATATATATATGGTAGCTTTACAAGTAACATAATGACTTGATTGAATTCTAATTTTTAAGATGAGCTGCATCTTAAAAGCTAAAGAATCCTTGCATTCTTTAAGAATTAAACTGACTTTGTTACAAAAATTTCCGTATTTAATGGGTAGAGCTTTGACTGAAAGGAAGATATGCCCAAAATGGACTCAAATGCAGGTGTCGACTTGCCTGGTGGATAATGGAGATGGAGGAAACATATATATTATATATGTGTGTGTGTGTATGTGTATATATATAATGTTGGATTTTTAAAAAGTGTTTTCATAGAGTACTGTGTGTCATGTTAATAGGCATTCTTTCAGAAGTACCAATTAATTACGAAAATGGGATTTCTAAAAAAGAGTATTGGTAACATCAGGTTAGCAGTTCAAGTTGGTTTTCTCTCAGTTTTGGCACTACTAACCTTTAAGGGGAGAAGGAAAACATGTAGGAATAATGTATATATTATGCCTTTACAGATGGCTGTCTAACATGGTAGTTAAGTATTGATTTTTTTTTCTCAGTCAATTTTCCATGTAAAAGTCTTGATTTTTTTTTTTTTTCTTTGAGAAACCTCTTTGGCATTATGTTTGAATTTAAGCTGTGCTGTGGAATCCAGGTTAATGAGCTGTATTCAACAGACAAAATTTAAGTTTGACAGTGTTAAAATGTCCTTTGCCACTTTGGTGCATAAAAACAGTTTTTAGGTAAGAAGGAAACATCGAGCTTCCTGGAATCATGTTGAGAGGTTAATGCATTTTAATTGGTTTTAAGCTAGACAGTAAGACAGATAAATATCTATACACTGACCTTGTTTAAATAAAACAACCAAAAACCTCAACCTTGTGCAACCAAGTGGTATTGTGTGTCTTTTAAATAAACTGCGATTTTTTTTTTCAGGCCTTAGATGGTCAAAATATTTATAATGCTTGCTGTACCCTACGAATTGATTTTTCCAAATTGGTGAATTTGAATGTCAAGTACAACAACGATAAAAGCAGGGACTACACTCGTCCTGACCTTCCATCTGGCGATGGACAGCCTACTCTGGACCCAGCTATTGCTGCAGCATTTGCAAAGGAGACCTCTCTTCTAGGTATGACATTGACATTCTTCTTCTGTATTGCAAAGCCACTTCATGAAAATATTCATTAATCCTTCTAACAACTTAAATAGTGTCCAGAGGTCCATTCAGGGCTCAGTCTATATTGTGATCTGAATTGTAGTAACACAATTATATTGTCTTTAGAAGCACTGAAAAATATTTATGAGAACTTGCATGACAAAATGACAAATGCACAAAGTATTAGAAAAAGTCGTTAGTTCAGCTTGTATTCCAAAATCTGTCCTTCCTTCTTTTGTATGTTCCTGTCTGTGGCCACCTTGCCCACCTTCCCACCTAGTTTGTAAGAGACGTCACATGATTTGCCTGATTTCTTCATGCTAATGATTATTTGTAATATTAGATTATGAAACTAACATTTTGCTGCTTTCCTTCAAAGAGGAAGGACCCAAAATACCCAAAGCCTATGGTGCTACCTGTAGTTTTGTGAATAAAAGAAAAAAAATCAGTAGTTGCACTTCTAGTGTTATGTTATGAGTTCTCTGTATCCTGTCAGCCTTTGAGTTCATCAGAAGCTGGTGAAATGCTCTGAGAAGGTACAGATATATCTGTCTTCTGCCTGTTACCAGAATAATCAATGCATACTCCTACTCCTGTCAGATTGGTTTCTGGCGAGAACACCTTTTGCTCTTTAAATGTAATAGCACTCAGATATAGAATCATTACTTTTAGAAAAGCTGATTTATTATGTTGTGATCATTGTTCTTCCCACTTAGTCTTTTCCTTATGTTTTTTCTTTCATAATTTCCCATTTTTGTTCTGAAGAAAACATAAGAACAACAGAGATTTCATGGAGTTTTGTACAGTCTGGGCCAAACTGAAGTAAGTTTCAGTTATTGTAGGAAAGAGAGGCCTCTGCTCTCTGTTACAGGAGATAGAAAGCACTTAGTGAACGATGAGAGCCCAGGAAGAGATAAATATTGTAGCTAGGGCTACTGAATGTTGCACTGTATTTGCCCCTTCTCTGAAATCAGGTTACTTGAAGGATACATTTCAAATCTAGTTGTGAGGTACACACAAATCCAATTCCCCAAATTCCAGAGTGCCTGACTTTACATTCCCAGTATCGCTTTCAGCTACAGCAAAAGTTTTGGGATGTAAAAAATACTGTAAGAATCTATGAAGTCTCTTAAAAAAACTAGCTAGAGTTTATTTTCCTTTTTTCTCCTTTAACTTGCCATAATGTAAAAATTGAAATCTCTCATTTCATGCTTCAGTTGGGAAGGTGGATGAGTGTTCATGTAGAAGTTTGACACCCTAGAGATGCGTGCTGTAGGAACACCCTTGAGGCAATTAGTAATTCTTTTGTCAGCCTGTAATGACTAGAACACAGACATGGGGCTGCAGTATGAGTAGTAAGTAGACAAAAGCAAAGTAAAGCTGCTTATTAATGAGACCCACAATATCAGGGATTTAGGAGAGCAGAGAGTAAAGATTCCTGATTTATAAAACAGTGCCAAATGCAGTTACTTATGTAACTCTAGTTACGACATTTTCCTGAATCCTGAGAAGTTGTTTTGTAGTCTCAGGCTTACTAATGTATTTCCTTGTATATAATACTTACAGTATGCATGAAATTAACAGGTTTAATTTGCTTGGCATGGTGAAATCACACTGTGTTGATGCTTAGATCATTTCATTACTATGGATATATTTAAGTTGGGTTACTGTACTTGCTGCAGTTATGTGACTTTAGTGGACTTCATCATCTGTTACTTCAGAACTGAAAGTCACTTAGATACTTTTGATTTTTGTTTGCATAACCACTGAGTTTTCTAACAGTTTGATTTTAATCACTAATTCTTTTAAACTGTTTGTTTAAAAACAATTTCTAAAAAAAAATTATGAAGATGACAGTCACAGTAACTAATTAAATATTTGAATTTGTCCTCCTTGGGTGGGCATGCACTGTTTTTCCAAGCTGTAGAAAAAGAAAAGGTACACAACCTGAGTGACTTTCATTGCAGCTGTGAAACATTTTCAGAGCATCGGTGAAGTCAGTCATGTTTATTTTGATGAACAGTGGTGACTTTTTATCATGTTGGCTTTTTCTTGTGTGAAAACATCCATTGTTTCAAAAGAGGCTTAAGAGAGCTGGGTACATTTCCTAATTCTGCTCATGGCCAGTTGGGTGAGCTTGGTATATTGTTAACTCTTTATCCTCTGTCAGATGGGGATGGTTAATACAGGGATTTTTTGTTGTTATTTTTCATTTTTTTCTAGTTGACTTTTTGCTGTTTTTACAAAATTTGACTTCTATAGCCGAAAAATTTTACAAAAAGACTCTGTGGTACTGTTGATGCCTTAGTCGTTAGGATAATTGTCAAAATGGGAATGGTGCTTGTTTGAATATGGAAAACCAGAACTCTCATTCTGGGCTGCTTACTGTGTAAAAAGGCACAAAATATAAATGATGTAAATAAGAGGACAAAGGATAGAAAAATACCAAAATCCAGAATGGATGCTTGTGCATACAATTAATTGCTGCATTTATTCAGATACTCAAAAGAAGAAGGGTGAGAAGATTTACAATGTTGTAACACTTGTAGCTTTGTAAGCTGTTACACAGAGATGTGAAACTGCTGACTCCCCCAAGGCAGTATGAAGCAGGACAGGAAGGAGTCAGTACAAGTGGTGGTGATTACTTAACAGAGAGCCATGAAGAGGGTTCATAACAGGTTCATAAACCCAGTTCTTGGTCAGTTTTGCTTACCTGCATTAAGATGATTAACAGTGCCTGTGGTTTTCATGGAAGTTCATAATATATTTTTAGTATAGCTTGAATATGCCTGCTATGAAAATGGCATTACCAATTTGCATTTCAGAAGTCACACAAAAGGATAAGCTGAGAGTGAATAAATAATGTGACATGTATTTTAACTTCATTGATGAAAAGGCCTCAAAGGGCTAGAAAGAAGGTATATAATATTTGTATGTTTTCATTAATATCCTGAAAAAACCAAAATCCTGTTATCTGTAGTTGTTGGAAACTAAAATAAAGCTAATGACAAAGATTTCTAATACTAGTTGATTATGTTGTCAAAATAACTAACATTTCTAAATAGTTTCATACAAGTTCTAAACAATATGTTATTTGGTAACTTACTCATAAGAGAAACTCTTCTTATTTTAATTTATTAAAAAAGTTTTAATTGCATAAATCAGAATGGCAAATCAAAGTACAGTGGAGATTGCAGACCAAGAATGCTGTTCCACAGCTGTTTGCTGCGGCTTTGTAATTTGTCTGCCCTTTTCAAAAAATGAGATCTGTGTGTACTAAGTAATCAGTTAAAAACATATCAATCAAACAGGTGATCTAGCCTGTATGCACCATCACTCATTCATCTACTGCATCCTCACCTGTGAGAAAATAAGGTTTTGGAAGCCTTTGAGACTGTAAACTGGAAAAATTTCAATGAGTGTTAATGGTTTTTGAAAGAAGGAGAAAATTACTAGTGGACGAAATGAGCTGGTTTCAGATGAATTATCAGAGGCAATTTTTTTTCTTTCTCTTCTGTTTTTTACCTCACATATGACACAATACATATAGTCTCCCTCTTCCTCCCCCTCCCCCCCACTCCCTGCCAAATAAAGTTACAGATGTCACAGAAAAAAACCTTTGGATAACAACAGCTGTATTATACTGAACCACAACAAATGAAATATTTTGTATAAGAACTACTTCAAATAGCAAATACTGATATACTTTACTCACAATTTAGATATTTATTTAATATTACAGCTGGAAATATATTGCTGTGCTTAGCTCACACAGCTTTATCCCTTGCGTCATTGCTGGCATTCTTTGTTAGCACTTTCCACTAATGCCCCTTTTTGAGATTCTTGCTGACAATTTTGAAGGATAGTCATTGAAAATACTTTTATAGGAATGGTGTTTAATCATTGTATTTTTGCTTATTCAGTGGGACCAAAGAATGTCCATGGGAGACTGTGATGCTATGTAGAATTCTGCCTTTTAAAGTATGAGTTACTTGGCTGTGCTATGCCCAGCTGTGGAAAGAACCATAAAAACTTCACTAGTCTTATTTAGGTTCCTTTATTCCTAAAAATACTGGACTGGCTTGAAGTTTCTAAGGTTTAGGGAAAGATGTCTAGACATACTAGAAGACTGGATGTGCTCTATTAAGACCTGGCAGCTTGATATTTTCTAAAACTTATGGGATTGCTATTGACCTAGTGTAAAATAAGTTGTATCTCCTTCAGGTGGGGATCAGTCATGCCTTACTGTCCTGGAAAAGTATTTTGATACATCAAGTGCTCTTTTACTGAACCTTGCATGATGTGCTAATTCAGTGTTGATCAAATAAGATAAAGCTGTTCCTATATAAACTATGTGTAATGCATATGTGTCACAAGAACCTTTCATGAATCCTGTAAGAAGCACACTCAACTCATACCGCAGTGACTTGAGCAGACAAAATCAGTGTTTCTCTGCAGGGCTGAGTTTCCTTGAAGGAGAAAATGTAAGAGCACTACTGAAGCTTGAGCTGAGGGTAATGTGCTTCTTCAGAGAACTGGATTACTAAAGGCACAGAGTGTGTTGGGTCTTGAATTTAGAAGGTTGTGTCCCCATCTCATGCCAAGGTTTTGAGAGATGCATAAACCTCTTCTCACATGACCAACTGCACTGTTGGGTATTTAGTCAAGCACCAAGTTGAAGTGAGGAAAGTCTCTCAAATGATGATGGGAAATAAGGATGTAATGATGCAGAGATCACAATTAGGGTTTATTCTTACTGATTTAATCAACATTTACTTTAGGCCATCTTGATAAAATAGACACTTCAAGCATTTTGGAGTGCAGTGGAAACAATTTTGCTGCACAGTAATGGTTATTTGAATAGAAAGTACTTTTTACATCTCATAACTTTGCAAACTTTATCTGAAAAAAATTTTCTGCATTTCTCTAACGTTAATTTACCAACCCATTTCACAGCCCTTTGGATGACTTTACATTGGGATTATCTGCTGTGTAGAGGGGTGTATGCAGCACTAGTACTGATATAGGAACTTGATTTTTTAAACGACTTGTGTGTGTTTCGTAAAATATGCTTTATTTTAAAATTAGGGCTTCCTGTTGCAGCTGTTCCAGGAGCTCTGAGTCCTTTGGCTATTCCAAATGCTGCTGCTGCAGCTGCAGCTGCTGCTGCTGGCCGTGTGGGAATGCCTGGAGTTTCAGCTGGTGGCAATACAGTCCTCCTGGTTAGCAATTTAAATGAAGAGGTAAGTGAAACAATTTTACATTTTTTCTCCCCCCTCTTCAGTCACACTTCATTTGTCAGTATTTTATAATTTCTTTGCATTTGGCCTCTTACATTTGGATTTTAAGCTCAAAGTATTTTTGCTGTTTTTTTAATAATCCCCAAAGCTTGTTTTAAAGCCATTGTTAAATACATTCTTTTTCCTAGGTAGCTAACAACTTAAAATATCCTTTGACAGTCAGCTACCTATTTTTTCAAGAAAAATTTGGTAACTACTACATGTTTGAAAACCAACTATTCTTTCTTTTGTAACTATAATCATGTGAAGTCAAATTTCTGTTTTGTTTCTAATTGTTTGCTGTTTCATTTCATGCTTATATGTCACATTTTTGAGTCTTAATTTATGTGAACTACTCTAACACATTTTTCTTTGAAGGTTCTCCCAAAGATCTTGACGAGGCACTCTTCCAGTCTCTCTTAGTAATTTTTTTTCTTTGCAGTTACTCATTTGTCTTAAAAAAAAAGTGGTGGCAAAGCATTTTCACCTTAACTGTATCTTTCTTGCTAACTCTGAAATCTAAAGGGATTAATTTAGTTTTGCATTTTTACTGTCCTTTACATTTATTTTGATGGCTGTGAAAGCTGGTATGAAATGTGGGAAGTTTGTATCAGTCTAGCTGTTCCATTTTTAACTGGCCTCTGTCACTGTAAATCATTAAGCTTTTTTTATCATCTAGTACTGTTTTGTCATCCACAGCCTTGCATGTTAAAATGTCTTAGATCAGAGTGCCATTTTGAAAGATATTTTGCCTGCATTTCATAACCAGCCATGCTTACGCAGTTAAAGTTTAAATTTTAAAATTTCTATTGCATGCTTTTTTTAATTTATTTTCATGTTGAGATGAAATGCTGTAGTTTACTCTGGATATGAATGTACTTTACCCATATTTGTCTTGGGTGACTACATTTTACTCAGTTTTTCTTGTACAGTACATAAACCAACCATTTTCTGACCAAATTCCTGCATTTCCTATGTACTGACCTATATTTTATTTTTTTTTGTTCCCCACTTCCTTATTTTTTTTTTCTTCTGCATTGCTGTATTCCCTCCCCCATTTCATCCTTTTCCCCGTGTGTTCAACTTCCCTTTCCTTGTCTTTACCCAAATTCCCATGCCCTTCCCTGTCTTACCCTCTCCTCGTCTTTGTCTACGTTCCCTGTCTTCATTCCCTATGTTCATGCTTCTGTGCTTGAACAAAATGTTCCTGGGACCAACTTGCCCCAATTAACTGCCTTGAAACCATGATCCATGACCACCTCACCATTCTGCGGGAACCACCCTTCGTTATGGATGATCTGTTCATCTCCGCTCTTCCTCGACTCTTCTCTCTTCTTGTCTTACGCTGCTTGCTCTTCTCTCCTTCTAAAGATGGTTACGCCCCAAAGTCTGTTTACCCTCTTCGGTATGTTATTGTTAGCACTATACTTTTATTATTGATTTGATTTTGTTTTTATGGCTTTTGTTTGGTTGGTTTTTTTGTTTCACCTTAATTCTTATTTGTAGCTAGCACTTTGGCTTAAAGTTGAATAGTAAATCTTTTGCTATTTTTCTTTTGCTGTTTAAATCTCTCCATAGACACAGATTTTCTTTTAATGCATGCTAATATATTTTGCATGGACTTTAATTTTATATCATTCACATAGCTTTGAGGGTTTATCAGAAATTATTCTTTTCAAAATTCACTATTCAAAATCTTTATCTCCTTTATTCATTTGTGAGTGTGTTGAGTTGGAGTGAGTGATCTTGTTGCTGTCTGAATGTTCCATTGATATGTCAAAATATATTACTTAGGTGGCTGGCTTTAAAATGAACTTCTTCTTTTGGGTTACTTTTGACTTTGAAAAGGTGTTTATGGTGATGTGCAGCGTGTGAAGATTTTATACAATAAGAAAGATAGTGCCCTTATACAGATGGCTGATGGAAACCAGTCACAGCTGGGTAAGATTAGTTTTCTGTTTATATTCCCTTTAGTCTAAGTACTTAGGTTGTGTAAGATCAGGTGAACTAAATGTGTTTATATTTGTCAGTCTGTCTCTTATCCTGGTTATCCACCAGATCCAAAATCTTTTTGCATGCACTTGTGTTCCAGAAGGTCTGCACCTGAATGAATACCCTAAATGAATTCAACAGCTGAATCAAATGTGATGATCCCTAAATAAAATTTAATATTGACAAAGAGTCTGCAGACGTAGTTCTTGATTCCAGTCCTTTAGCACACTGACCCTTTGATTTGCTTGAGTGTTTTTCTTCTTCGCTTGTGTGAGGTACCACAAGCTGTTGAAAAGTAGCACTCAATTGAGGAAACTTGTCTCTTTCAGCCATGAGCCATCTTAATGGACAAAAAATGTATGGAAAGATTATTCGGGTCACCCTTTCTAAACATCAGACAGTACAACTACCTCGAGAGGGACTTGATGACCAAGGGCTGACTAAAGATTTTGGTAATTCACCTTTGCATCGCTTCAAGAAACCTGGTTCAAAAAACTTTCAAAATATATTCCCTCCTTCTGCAACACTTCATCTGTCCAATATCCCGTAAGTGTTCACTGTCAGTGAGCTGATGGTATTTGTGTGAATCACAGCACACTGAACTGTCTAATGATTTCCTGCTTATGCTTGTTTTCTTCCTGCCTGTAGACCGTCGGTAGCAGAAGAGGATCTACGCACATTGTTCGCTAACACTGGAGGCACTGTGAAAGCATTTAAATTTTTTCAGTAAGTAGCTTTTCTGCATATAGCTCTAAAAAAGAGTTTTGCAGCACATCTTAGGAAAAAGTACATATCAGATAGCAAAATTAGGAGCAACTCGTGTAGTGTTCAAGTTCCTAATTCTGTTGCTTTGTTTCAGAAGAGATCACAAGATGGCACTTCTTCAGATGTCAACAGTAGAAGAAGCTATTCAGGCTTTGATTGATCTCCACAATTACAATCTGGGAGAAAGTCACCATCTGAGAGTTTCTTTCTCTAAGTCAACTATTTAAAGAGGCAGATAGAGAATGAAAGTGTATTGCATTGTTTGGTGTTGTCATCTTTTGACTGTTCAGGAAAGTGGGGACCAGAGTTTGTCTTCTGTTTTTTTATTTTTTTTCATGCTGTTATCATTCCTCAATTGTTTAAAAAAAATGAAAAGAAAAGGCAGTGATATTAACTGCTATTCAACTGTTCAGCTGTTGTTTAGATAAACCATTGTTCTGTTTAAAAGATTTCAACTTAATACCACATTTTTTCAACTTAGTTGATGTACGTGCCTTAAAAAGGAAAATTAGTACTGCTGGAACTGCATAACTAGTAAAAAGCAAAATTGGTTGTCTGGGGCACATTGTTACATGATAATTTAAATATGTTTAGGCAGGGGTGTGTAAAAAGGTTAAGTTTTTGTTTTCTCCTGCTTGATAGATTTCTTTATCTGCTGGCTTGTCACTTATTTTTCTTTTTAATTGGATAAGATGCATTACGCTGAAAGATTAAAATGATTTTATTTGATTTCTGCTACTTTTTGCTTTGTGTTCTTTTTTAAAAAGGGCCTTTTGTATTTTGTTGTTCTGGTCTAGATTCAGTTCTGAATGTAGGCATTAGTTAAAATTAACAAGGTACAGAATATTAATTTCTTAAAGGACAAAAAGTGACTTCTGTGACTTTGAGCCCTACGTGAAAAGCATTGTGGAATCTTAACCTTTTTGTACACACTCTTGTGGGATGTATCATATAAATGTCAGCACTAAGTAATGTCTTGTTTGTGGCTGAATATTTTTCGTAGATGTTTTTGAAGTTGACATGACTTATGTGCATTTCAATATATATTGCCATCTTTAGTTTGTAATTAAGATATGGAATATGGTTGTGGATTTCTGAGCATGTACAGACTGGTCAAGCTAGTTCAGGAAA
The DNA here is from genome assembly GCF_021018805.1 of Prinia subflava. NCBI lineage: Eukaryota > Metazoa > Chordata > Aves > Passeriformes > Cisticolidae > Prinia > Prinia subflava. The sequence continues at coordinate 17,749,592 of NC_086256.1, forward strand.
CGGTGCATGTATTTTTAAATGATGAAGAAAGTTTGCTGCAAACGCTTGCAGGAAATTTTGTGGCAGTTTTCTAAAACTGACAACCAGGTGGGACCAAAGTTTATGTGCCTTTAGTCTTAATTTACCTTGCATTGTAATATTCAGTTTTAATAAATCTCTTCAAAATATTTTGTATTTAGAAATTGATCTGACTTTACTATAAACATGGCTCAGAATCTGCAGATCCAGTTAATTTGAAAGCAGTTCACTGACAGTCTGAACTGTTACCTTGATTCTGTTTAAATGACCAATACTTTTTGAAATTGATGTACTTAGTTTCAAGATTCATAGATTCTGTTATCTATGTAGAAAAAAAAAGGTCATGTATATTTTCTATTAGTTGAGTTTTTACATCTTTAGAATTGTAAAATTCAGTATAGTTTGGAAGTGGCACAATTAAAAATTAATTTTCTAACAAAGTTGGGAGGTTTGATGGTTGTTTAATTTCATTTTGTGTGTACTCTGCTTACCTCTGTAGCATGCTCAATAAACACTTCTGTAGCTCTGTATTCACCTTTTCTGTCTTTCTCTGCTGCTTTCTCTCTCTCCTCTTCTTTGTTTTTCACTTCTATCGTGCTTCTAAATTCATGTTTATTCTCTGCCAGGGTGGGAAAAACATAATATTAAAAACTACTATTTATGGCTTTTTACCATAAATCTGACATTGGGAAGAATGCCAACTCCTTATTTTCAGATAGTTACCCCTTTGCAGGCATATGTGCAAATTAAACATTTCCCACCCTGTTATAACTTACTGCTTTAAAGACATAACTTTTATTGTAGTTTGTTAGCTCTCTCTTTCTATCTTTTTAGTTTTTAAGCAGATTTATGCACTAATAGATCTCTCAGGTTTGCCATGCTCTCTTGCTGCAAGTTTCATCTTTCATTTTTTTTTGTGTCTGCTAAAGATTTTCTACTAATCATTCAATACAGTCATGGGTGAAAGTAACAAAGGATTTCACTTGAGATCCATGGACCATACATGTTTGAGAACACGATACTTCACCTTTTCAGAGTCATGGGTTCAGATGAATATTAGAGCAGTCTGGGCACTTCAGTAGCTTTTCTTTATATTACCTTGAGCTGATTGTTGTGGGGTTTTTTTCCCTTTTGATTAGCAATAGGATTTTTCACAGTTGCCGTTTAAGAGTAACTGAATGATCATGGAGCATTCGGTAAAAGCTGTCGGCATTCCAATCCAAACATTTTTCAGTCACTTTGCCAGTACGACCACTGTAGACACATTGCTGTCAGAATACTTTGTGAACTGATGTCTTCCTTTGGATGGCTTTCAAATCAGCAAATAGCTATCAGCTTTTGAAGGTCACGAAATAATGTAGGGGCTTGCATTAGTCTTAATAAATTCAATAAAATGCATTTGATCAGAATTACACCCAATATTTGATTTAAGTTATACTCTAGGTATTGCAGTGATTGCCCAGTGTGAAGTGCTGGTAGAATCCTATTCATCCATACTCAGAGCTTGTGAATCATCATCTTTTTACAACTCGAGCACCCAGACGCACAGATGTGACTATTTCCAATGATTTAAGCAGTAGTTAAGGGTCTGACTGAGCTGATCTGTTATGTTTTTCATCTGTACAATATGATGTCCCATATTTTTCTAAAATAAAAGTGTGTCAGATTTCCTTTTGTGTATCAGAATGTGCTTGCGTGTTTCAACTAGAAATGTGACTTGAAATTTGCCATTCTGTGTGTTCAGCTTGTGCTGAATTATTTCCACTCTAAAACATGTATCAGCATACAGTGCTTGCCATATATGTAATTTTGAAATAACTGTAAACATCTGCACTGATTGTATACAAATATAGGGGTTTATAAAAGGGTAATTTAACTTCTTGCCAGGCTTATTTCCTTAAAAAGAAGTTTCTATACTTTTCTCATTTTGAAAATTTCAGTGGCAAAAACCTCAAGGGAAAGCATACATATTGGGTTTGACTTGTTATAAATTCAGCAGCTTTTATTATGAGGTTATATTTGTATCATCCAAAATTAAAAGTAATGACAGCCATAATTGTCATGAAAGCATTTTTTATTAATCTGAAGAAAATCACTGTTCAGTTATGGATACTTAGTCTTTAAGGTGGTAGTTTTTCAGAAAATACAGACTTAGTAATGTCCTAACTCTTAGAACTTTCAAAAACTTGTTTTTCATGACATGGTACTGCATTTTGTATAGTAATTTGTACATTTTTGTTGTTATAAAATGTAAATAAGTTTCTGTATTTTTAGCTCTTCAGAATGTGAAAAGCATCACTTTTATTAAAATTTTACTAAAATAAGATTCATGAATAACTTCTTACACTCCATGGAATGTGAGTTTTCAGATTGTTGAAACTTTACCATAGGCGTGGTGATTCTCCAAACTCAATTTCAGATTTTTAAAATAATTCTCGTTATTTTTATCAGAGGGCAGTTGGTGATTTTTATTTCTTTGTGAATCATTACATTTTTCCTTTGGTGGAGCAATGAAATTGGTTGTAGAAGTCAAAAAATTATTCTTTGATCAGATAATGTCCGGTGGCAAATACAGTATGTAAATGAAATAAACCAAAACCTTTACAGCATTCTTACTAGAAATCAGGGGAAAACCTCAAGCTAAGAGAATACCCTTAGAAGTATTTATGTATATTGTGATGTAACATTATATGAAAGGCACCTTTGCCCTACAGGAATAACAGTTCATACAACTATTTCTATTTGCCGTTTTTAAAGTTTTACATTCAGAGTTAGTTTTATAAGCCATCTTACACAAAGAGTTTCTTTGATTCATTATAAGTTTCCTTATGTTTTCTAGTATCTTACAACATGACAAGATTAATCAGATCCTGCTATATGCAGAATTTAAGGCACTGTGATTTCAAACTCTGGTTTACTCCAGATTCTGTGCTTAGATAACATGTACTTCTGTCAAAACACTAGAAAAAAGAATTGTGTTTTTTTCTGACAACAGGAATACAAATCCACTAGTCCCATCTCAAGAAATGGTTTTCCCAATATGAAATGTGTTACAGTGAGCAAAGCTGCTCAAAAGGTTTGATTGTGTTAGGTAGGGATGAGGATGAAGTCCTTATTCTGTTCCAGATGCCGAGACAACCTGAAGTTTAGTTTTGCTGAGGTGAACAAATTTTCTTCTAAATAATTAGTCAGAATGCTCCATGGCTTGTAGTCTTGGTGTGTGTAGAAAGGGATATATGTATATATATATACACACACACACACGACATCTATGTTTCTTACCCTCCTGGTTTCCTGGGGAGCTGAGCAGCTGCAGCCTGCTAGTGTGATTCCAGCCACACAGAGGGTAAGAAAGAAGGATTTTTCTGGAAGTATTGGATTTGGCATGGTATTTTTACTTAATGGGCCTTGGTAAAGTCAGTAGACTGCAGTAATCTTAACTATAGAGAATGATAAACCATTAATTATTCTGTTAGTGCATTGACTTGCTAGAGCTGGTGACAAAGTTCCTGCCTTACTGTGGAATTATAGGCCACAAAAATGCAGCTTTAAAGAATTTCTTTACTTTGTTTTTTCCTTTAATGTAAGAATTTATTTAGTATCACATATTCTGAGTGTTTTGAGGTTTGAAATTCTCTCCAGTGCATATGTTTGGTTTTGAGGATGGTTAACAAAATGAGATCGGTGAGTTCCTGCTTCACCTTAAAAAATTGTACAGCTTGCTATATATATTGTTGTTTTCTGAGTTAAGTGAATTTTCCTCTGATCAACAAACGAAATTTGGAAGAGGGTTACATTGTTTTGGTTTTTTTCCCTTTCAAAGTTTCTAGCATATGATGTTTAAAATCTATTCTGTCTTGGTTAGTTCTGCAGGCAGCAAAGGGAAAGTGAAGAACTTTTCTTCCTTGGGAAAAAAAAAGATGTGAAAATCAGATTGACTTAAATGTCTCAAAAAACTTAGCTGAAAATAGCACTCATATTATTGAAGAGTTCTGCATGTTTTATGAGTTTTAGCCCAGCGTCATTAGGAAATGAGGTGTGTGTAATTGCACTATCTCTGTGAATGTGCTGTTCCTGAGATAAGCCCTGTCTCTTCCTTGTCACTCCTGTACCCTTTGGTTGGCGTCCTGTCAGGCAGAGGGGATGCAGACAGTAGTAGTAAGACATTTCTGTTTCTATCCCCATGATTAGTTGCCTGCCTAGATCAAAGTCCTACTTTCAGCCCTATGGACAAGGGAAGGAGATCTGGTGCCTTGTTTTTTGCCAGGAGTTCTCAAACAGGCACGGACATGGTTTTCTCCCTCGTAATGGGCAGCAGCTTGTGAGGTAGCAAACGTGCTGGGGGCTGGGGATACTGGGTACAGGACATGAAAAGTGAAAGGGAGGGAAGATTTTGTAGGAGGAGCAGAGTATTGGACAGAGGAGCGTTCAGGGTATTTCAGGATCTTGCTTTCAGTTTCATGTATAAATAGATGTGAAAAATTATTGACAAGGTGAGACGGCTGAATAGTTTTATAGGGGTATTTTACAAACTAGTCTGAACAAAAGTAGTCTAGCTTGTAAGGTAAATGTGATGTATTTTCACTTCAGCTAACAGATACAGGGGTGTCAGAGCTTAGCACTTGCATTCACATTGCTGTGGAAGCTGATTTTCCTAGAATGAGTACTTCCCATCCCTGGGAGCCAGCAAGACTGAAAGCCTGAAGCCTCTAGCCCTAGGTTAGGCTATATGTCAGGGTAGTTTAGGATGATTGACACTGATGCCTAACCAAAGAGCTAGATAAAGTGAGCTAGTGGGATCCAGGAGGAGATTTGTTAGAGGATTCATCAAGTGACACGTGTGGGGACTGGCATTTTTTGATGAAAAATACAAACTGTAGAATTTCTGACTGTCTGTGTTCCATGGCAGGGTACACCAGTGTCCTTTGGGCTAACCCTGTTCCCCCTAGTTCCTTCATGCCCGGGGGATATCTCTGACAGCATCAACGCTCTTTGAAGATCTCAGTTGTGCAGCTGAAATCATGCTGGACTAGTCTGTTCTTTTCTGAAGCAAGAAAGGTTTGTGGCAGCTGCATCTGACAAGCACCAGAGATTTGTTGCGTGTGGTGGGACACTGGCCTTTCCACTTTTAAAACACTGGTAATCCTCAGCTAGTAAAGTGTGCTGTATCAACAAAATACTCTGTCACCATGCTGTGCTTTGTTGTTTAAACATTAACCTTCAGATATTGACTTAGATAATTTGAGTAAACTTTTGGTGAGCAACATCTATCTTTCAAAATGAAGGAACTTCCCCTTTTTTCCGCTCTTTTTAGAGAGAGGGAGATTTTCCTGATGATTATAGAAGATAAACTAGAGGTTGCAATTTTCCAGTTCTTAAGCAAATTTCGGTTGACTTTACCCGTTTTGGTCAGAAGTGTGTATAACTTGTTTAAACTCTGATGGCAGAAGTCACACAATTTTCTTAGTCTGTATCACTGCTTTACCATGCTGACTCCTTGACTTCAGGGAGAAAATATTCTTGACCGAGATCTTTTGCTGCAATTTAAAAGTCTGCTTTGGTTTTTTTTAGAATGCGGTCATTTTCAGGTTCCTCTTAGAAGGAACTTGGAAGATGGAGCTTAACATCATCTTCTTTCAAGTGTAGTTGATAACCTTTTCCTATTGGTGGCTTTTCACTCAAAATAGTTCTTATAAACAGAGGTGTTTGTGGTGCCATCCTGTTACAATTGAAAAAATTGTTCTTTTCATTAGAGACTGGTAACACCAAGCACTTCCACGTTGCTGTGGGTGAACTCTAAATATTTTTTTCCTGCAGATGCCATACCTCATTTGAGTATGTGTGCAGCAAGTTTTGGTCCACCAAGGGGTGTGCTGTCAGTTGTGGCAATGGGAGAATTGCCACATCACCACCAATTAGCATTGGCAAGTGACTGGAGTTGCTCAACAAAACTGAAGTCTGTAGAGCACAAGTGATCTTGCTAACAGATCAATACTAACATTTATTTGCAATTTTCTCAAGGATACCTGGAAATCTTTAAAAGTCGTTTGCTTTTCAAAGCAAACAGATAAAATATCTGAACTTTTTTCACGGAATGTAAACTCTTGGTTTGTATAAGTAATCTATGAATTTTACACAGATCTTCTGAATAAGTTGCCCTAAGGAAAGGGATTCCACATTTCTAATTCCAGCTTTTCCAAGTTTTGAGCCAGTTGAAAACTTGGATTTTTGCTGATCTTAAATAATACACCCTTTCATACACATCTTTTTTCAGTCCACAGCATCTTCCTCAATTTCTAAAGATGAGAATTCTGTATAAAACAGCTTTTTTCCAGGGTGATTTCAAACAACATACATTACATATTCCTGCATAGCTAAAGAAAGGTACAAAGATTCTTCCTTTGCTGGGAGCAGTTATCCAGCTGCCCTCTGGGCTTAGAACTGCTTGGTAAGCTTCAGACAGACTTACTGGAAAGGCAATGCATTGTGCTTGGTGTACCTGGACAGTAGTACAAACCCTAAACTGCCCTCAGCGAGCCAGCACACTTGAAGCAGAACTGGTTATCTGCTGCAGCTGTTAGGTTCTTAGGAATTCCAGGTCTTGCAGATTCAGTGCTTATAGGACTCTTGAGCACTTCTGAACTCTTTAGGTAACCATAGCAGGTTGCATCTGTGAGTTCAGAACTCTTGGGGTGAGTATTGTAGAGTGAGATTAGGGCTATCTGCATTTCAGGCTCTTGGATTAAGACACTGAGTAGCCCTAGAAAAATCTGGGACCCCTTCAGTCTGTTTTGAGAAAGTTCTCTTGTAAGAAGTCATTAGATGTTGAAAGATACATTCATTTCAGCTTCACTTAGGATTTAGCAACCTGCTTGAATCCTCAGTAGCCAACATCCCTGTAACACTCAGAAAGAAGCTCTTCCTTCAAGTGCTTGTTTTTTGGAAATATTTTTGGAACTTAATGTTATGCTCTCAATAATGCTTTTGTAATTAAAAAGTTATGCTTTTCAGACCCGTACTTTGTATTTCCGCAGTAAATGTTACTTACGTTTATGTCAGTAGAATTTAATAATAGTCAATGTAAAAGTTGGTGAACTTGCAGGATTACCACTTGGAACAATAGGCATTAGTTTTCTGTGCTGGAAAAAAACGAGTCCAGGCTCCTGGCACTTAGAAGGTGGTATCTAGGCAACTGCTGCTGAATGCCAAGATCCTCTCTTGCGCAGACATCTGCCCTGCCAAAACCATGTTCCTAGGGAGAAGAGAAAGTTCATCCAGATGTAGTGACTGAGTATGCAAAGAAAATGGAACTGAGGACAAGTCCTGTAAATACTGAATTGCTACACAAGAACTTCAGCTCCCTAGAGATGAGACAAGTAGCTGAAAGCTTCCTCTGCATATACCGTGGGAAAGGTGGCTACTGCAGGGCACATGTCCTGAAGCTGTGCCCTCTCTCAGGTGGTTTCAGCCTGTATCCTTGAACTCCTTTTTACAGGACTTCTTCCTTTTCCAATTTCAAAAATGAATTTGCAAGTTTTTAAGTTGCAGTGTTTAAAGGTTTTTTTAAATCTGTAATGGAGCACTATGCAGATGAGCTGTGAGGCCAGGTGTGATTCCCTTAAAACCAGAAATAATGTAAGACACTGAATGTAGCTGAGACTTAACTTTTACAGATTAATAATTGTCACAAATAGAGCTCTGATCTTTGGGCTGCCTTAATCTATAGTACAGAACCTCCTGTTGAGTCAGTATGTGTACATCAACTTGCCTTCCTCTGTCAGGGAACAGAATGCCTATTTGCCACCACTCTATTGTTCAGAGACATTAACAACTCATGCTACTGATAAAGAGCTGATGTTTTAAACTGGTTGATTTGTGAGTTATCAGGTTTGTTACAGACTTCCCTATTCTTCTGTGTTTGGCAATTTTAGAAGAGGTAAAATGTCAAAATATCTTACACTTGTTAGCATTTAAGCGCCTTCTTTTGCAATCATTTCAAGCAGTAAGGAAGATGGAACAGTTACAAGTTTCAAATATTTTGGGTGTCAGCTTTGTTCCAAATTTGATTTTAAGCTACTTAATGCTTGTAAAAGTGCAACTGGATTTTTAAAGTCTAACATGTACACTTACCTGATTCCTAGTACAAAATGTACTAGGAAAAAAAAGATTTAAAAGATAAAAAGATTTAGCTACACACAATAGACACATAACTTTAAATATATTGGTACTGATGTATTGATATTAATGTAACCTATTTCTCTCTCCTATCCCTTTGTTAACACGGCTGTCAAGGACGGGAGATGTTCCGAGTGCTCCTCTTGCACTGCAAAAAGTAGCCAGGAGTCGTTCAGGAGGTGCTTCACTTTACAGTTGGGCTGTTCCTAAAGCTTGCTACTATTTAAGGGATTAGTTCTGCTCCTGCCATTCTTGCTTGGGATCTTCTGCCAGCTCTGATTCCTGCCTTCTTGCCTTTCATCTGCATGATTCAGCCTGCTAAACTGACAGCATCCCTTCCAAAAAAGTCAAACTTCTGCCTTGTCTTCTCCCTCCCCCCTTTTTGGTGTTAATTTTTGCCCTCTGGTTTACTGAACCTGGTCACTGAATGGTTACAGAAAAACTAAAGGAGATGGAGCATACTCCTGGGAGGAGGGGGGAAAACAACTCTGCCTGCTTCAACAGAAGTCAAATATCAGCTAAAATGCAACAAAATCTCATATTTAGAATACTTTATGCTGATACAGTTGTTCCAGCCCTAAAGGCTGGAACTGCCACAGATTTTAGGTACAGGTGGAAATACTGAATTACTCTAGGGCTTGAGCTAAAAACACCACAATGTTTATTGACCTAACATTCCATATGAATCTCTTTAGTTTCTAGACATTAATAATTACTAAAATACTCTCTATTACACAGAATTGTAGCATAAATTAACATAATAAACACATCACTTTACAACAACATCTTATGAAATGGTCTGCCACACACTGCCAAATAAGCGGATTACATCAGCTTCATGGGCTATGTGAAATGTTTTGCTTAAGAAATGTTATTTAACTTTATGTTTTTCCTTCAGTGAAAAAGGAAAAAAATACTTTTAATTATGAATTACTGATCTCTGGGATGCTGTTTATTCTGCATGGGGTTTTTTGTGGGGTTGTGCTTTTTCCCCCCTACCTTTTGCCTATCATGCCTCTTTTGTTGTGTTTCTGGCATTGCTGCTTTAGGTCCAAGCCGGATTCTCCAGGCACAGCTCCTTTGAAGTCTCTGGTTATTATCTATATTTTCCTGTTCTGTTTCCAGAAATGCCATGCTAAGAATTACACTTGTTTTTAAATGATAGAATTGGGCTGACATTTATGCCATAAGTTTCTTAAAGCAAAGCTTCTCTTTGACTTTGAGGTGTCAGACATGTTGTAAAGGCCGTAAGAATTCTCAAATAAACACTTCTGATTTTTGCCCCATCACTGTAGTATAAGAGGAGAAAGAAAAAAAAATGGTGCTTCATGAGCCAGGGTTTTCTGCTTTATGGTGACAGATAATGGTAATATTTACTACTTATGAGCCATACACATAAATCTACATATTTATGTAGTAATGAATACAGTAAAATATTGTGGCATTTCTACTTAGAGCATAATTGCCATGTATATTAACACAGATCTCGATGTCATAGAAAGTGAGCCAAAAATAAAGCTGTTTTACCAAATTGATTCAGTACTATGGGGATATTTTAAGAAGCTGTAATAAGGGAGGTTCTTCAGAAACAGACTGATATATTTCTGTTTATACGTAATGACAATGTAAAGGTGATAAGCAGTGTCATTCTTACAGCTGATTACATGCTGCAAAGGTAGCTGTAGATTAGTTCTTGTATTAAATTTCTGAAATGTATTAATAGCTTTGTTCTTTAAAGTCAAAGAAGGTTGAAAACTGAATTTAAAAAAGGAAAAGTTCTGCTAGACTTGGTTTATTCTTTTCTAAAACTTAGCATCTCTTTTCCCCTTTGCTTTATGTCTCATTTTCTGTTTTCCATTTATCTCAGCCTAGATACACCAAACCTTAAATGAAATTAATGTTTTTTCTTTTCTCTACCTTAACACCTGCCTGTCATCACACCACCTGCCCCAAGGTTGGAGCATTTGCATTGTTTACATTGATTGGTTTTGAAAGCTGCTGTCCTGATCTGTTCTCCAGCACTGCACCCTTGTAGTGTATTTCCCTGATGTTGCTGCCTCCCTGTCCTCCGAGCACCACCCTTTCCCTGTGAATGATCCCTGTGCTCTTGCTTTGGGCTCCCTTTGTCGCTGGAGTGCAATGGTGCTGTGGCAAACCCAGCACCCAAATGCTGTTGTTGGCCCTCTGCAGGTGTGAGCACGCTGGGAGCTCGTGGGTTTGGGAGCAGCTTCAGGAATTCCTTGTCTTCCCCAGCCACAGCTGACCTTGGGAGCACTTAATGATTGTAAACCCGAGCACAGGGAGCACTGCTGTGGGATGGACCATCTTCATCCTTCACGTCCTGTGCACGGAGCATCGGCCCCGGAGACCTCATCTACATCAGAGACTGCCCTGGGGGACTTGAGCAAGACCTGTTATCTGTTCAGAACATCACAAGATTTACCAGCAAGATGTCCAGGTAATGGTGATGGTCTTAGTGCTGAAATGAGGGGTGGGAATGTTTGAGGGTGTGTATGTGTATGCACAGGTTAAAATCAGACTTTAACTCTTACTGGATAATTGTAGTGATGGTAGCAGCACTTCTAAACACATGCCAGAGCTTTCAATTTTATTGATGTGCGAAGTCAAATGAGGAGGTTTTTTTAAGGTTCTGACCCAGTCCCTTCCCATCTGTATGGGTCTGTTTCTCAGGCAAGATACCTATGGGATATGGCAGAATTGCTAGATAGTTTGGGTTTTTTAGATCACAAAATCTACTTCTATACTAAAGGAAGGACTAGTAATGAGAAAGGATCAATTGACAGGAGAAAGGGTGATTGCTAGTGTTGAGCAGGGAAAATGTACGTGCTGCTCTCAGAGTTCTCTTAAAACAGTTTCTTTCAGCATGTTCTCTAATGACCTTGAAGGTGAGGTTAATTTGATATTGATCAGATTAACAAATGTAAAATCTGGTAAATAAAAGCAATTAATTGAAAATAGTGAGGAGGCTGAATAAAAGTAAGGGGAACTTTAACATTTGGAAGAACAAGAAGCTACAGAACTGCTGATGAAGTTATGCATGAACTTGTGACTTCTTGTTACTTGCTAGAGAGAACTTTGATTTGAGGGGCCTCTTGTGCTTCAGCATTTAATGTTTTTCACATAGAACCAACCACTGAAGCTTAGCAGAAAATAAGCTCTTGTCTCTCAGGATTTCTAGTCAGATTGCAAGCACCCAGACTTTCTTTAGTGGCTTGCATTTAATTAGTTGTAACATGGCCCAGGAAAGCAGAGGAGATTTTGAGCTCACTGTCCATGTTACGTTAAAGTACTGTGCTATTGTGCTATGTTTATATTTTTGAAAGAGGTCGAGGGATGTTGAGAGTTAACAGATCTGTTTCTGAGCTTGGGCTGCAGACTTGGGGGTCAGACACATGAGTATCCCTGTGTTTAGTATTAGTGTTGGTTCTTGTCTCTGACCTTCATGGCAAATATTCTGCTGTCTTGCTGAAGATGCACAGTGTGAGCAGGATATGGGACACCTGTGCATCCTCATTTCCTTGATTCATGCAAATCCCCATTCATTCCTGATGAGCACATCTTTCCACAGATGCTGACAGGTCATGAGACTAGACCTAGCTGCACACCCCCTGTGCTTAGAATTCCCGATCCTTGTCTCTTCCAAGGCAAACCCTGTAGTCTGTACTTTAAACACGTTGTGTTCTGGGGGGTGCTGGGGTTTATGGAAAGTTTCACAGTCCTAGCAGTGAAGCTCCAGTTTGCATTGTGCACTAACATCTTGAGCAGAAGCTTTAGGCAGATGCTTTTTCCTACCGTTGCTACATATTCTATCCTTCACATATAAATGAGGAGACGTGAGAAAATCAGCAAGTGAGCCCCAGCCCCAGGCCGTTTGCTTTCATGCAGGGGGCACAGAGAGAAAATGAAGTATTGTTAACTGCCTACCTCACTGCCTCCTTCAGCCCATTCTGCTCCCATGAGTCCCCTGAAAAGCCTTTCACATTTCTGTACTAGAAATAATATTAGCAGGGAAAAAACCCAACCACACTCCACTCCACACATTGCAGCTGTATCATCTTTTCCCAGGTGCCCGTGGTGCTTTTAAGAAAAATAATAGAAACACTAGTGGGGAAAGACAGAGTACAAACAATTCCCACTCTTCCCCTTGAAGAGAGCAGTTTAAAAATGGGCTTATTTTGTTAGAATTCAGGGTAAATGCTTTTCAATAGATGAGAGATACTTTTGCTCAGTTCCAATGGACTCCACCAAATCAACCTCCCACTCAATTCAATTAATTCCCTTCCCCCTGTGTGTAAGGAACAAGGTTTGGATATAAAAACACTAAATGTAAGATTAAAACGTCTACAGAGATGATCAGAAGGGAGTCTATTTTAATAACCCTCTCAGATTGCTGTGCATGAGACGTGGAAGTAGGAGGTTTAATCTCAGTGCAGTGCCTTTACAATTATAATCAGAATTGAGCTGAGTATTGGTCAATAGGAAATTTGCTCCTCAGGGTAGGGAGAGGACTGTAACAAGAATTAAGTCTCAGGATGTTAGTGAAGGAAACCATCTGAAAAGAATAATCAACTGCGGTGGTATGGATCTTGGGTTCACAGAAAGAATTGTTCAAAATTAAACAAAAACCCAGAGCAAGAAACAGCAGAAAATTCACAGAGACTTAGATGATTATTGTGCAAGCAGGAAAGAAAAACAGGTTCTGAGTGCATGATGCTTTCCTTTGGTGTTTTTTTTTTTTGTTTTTTTTTTTTGTTTGTTTTTTTTTTTTTTTTTTTTTTTTTTTTTTTTTTTTTTTTCTTTTCTTTAAGATATTTACAGCTAGTGTCAGTGTAAAAGGAAGAAGTTATTCACTCTTTCCTTATGTCCAAGATTGGTTCCTATAAATCAGTGCAGAGTGTATAAAAATTGTCGTTATTTTAGGCAGGTCATGGGCTGGGAGATATAAAAGGTGCCAATTGAAAACACCATTCTGTGGGTGCTCACCTCAATATTTGCTAAGATGTGAATTTAAATTCTTGGGTTTTTTGCTACCCTCTTGGTAGGCTCTATACTCAAAGAAAAGATGTTAATGATACAATTATGAGTTTTAGCAAAAGAATAAACTTGGGTTTATTCTTTGTTCTTGGGGTTTCTCAGGCCTCTGTTCTCAGCCCTGTGCTCTTCAGTATCATTGATGACTGGGCACAGGACTGGAAGGGACACTGAACACACAGATCTGTTCACAGGGGACACAAAACTGGGAGGAGCTGTTGGTTCCTTTGAAGGCAGGGAGGCCCTGCAGAGGGAGGCTGGGCAGTCACCAACCCTAGGAAGTTCTACAGGGAAAACTGCAGGGTTTGGCCCTGGGATGGGGCAGCCCTGGATGTACAGACAGGAATGAGAGTGCCCCGGAAAGGACCTGGGCTCCTGCTCAGGGGAAGGCTGGGTGTGAGTCAGCCCTGGCAGCAGCAGGGCCAAGCGTGTCCTGGGGACATCAGGCCCAGCAATGCCAGCGGGGTGAGGGACGGGACTGTCCCCTCTGCTCTGCGCTGGGGCGGCCTCGCCTCCAGGGCTGGGGGCAGGTTTGACTGCCACAACATAAAACTGACACTGAGCTCTTAGAGAGGGGCCAAAGGAGGGTCACAAGGACAGTGAGGGTCTGGAAGGGAAGCTGCATGAAGAGTGGCTGAGGTCACTTGGTCTGGTCAGCCTGGAGAAAAGGAGACTCAGGGGAGACACTGTGGTCTTCAACAGCCTCACCAAAGGAAGCAGAGGGGCAAGTGCCAATCTCTTCGCTCTTGGGACCAGTGACAGGACTCAAAAAAACAGCATCCGAGTCAGGGAAGGTTTTGGTTGGGTATCAGGGAGAAGGTTTTCACCCAGAGGGTGTCTGAGCACTGGAACAGCTCCCCAGGGCAGTGGTCACAGCACCAGGCTGACAGAGTCAGGAAGCTGTTGGACAATGCTCTCAGACACAGGGCTGAGATGGTGCTGTGCTGGGCCAGGACTTGCACTCGATGATCCTGTGGGTCACTTCCAACTCAGCACATTCTGTGATTCATACTCAAAACAGGAAATGGTTTTAGCAAAGGCACTTGACAAAAAATTCTAGAATTACAGCACATATTCATGAAAATGTTTGCATTTCTGCAGGTTCTGACCATCTATAGTATTTAGCATTCCAAATTTTCCTATCAGTGTGTAAATATTAACAAGCCAGGATGCTTTTTATGCCAAGGCAGTTTCTATGAGGGGAAGCTATTGCCTTAATCCTTTTTAAAGCTGAAGATTTTCTAATATCAGTCACTAATCGCAATTGTTGGTCCTCCATGATTTAAATAGTGCAGTAGAAGTGTCCATTTCTTATGCAGAAGAAGTAGAATGTACAGTGTGGAGTTTCCTTCAGTCAAATCTTAGTCACATATGATACTTGAAATTACCACTTCAATTTAAAAGTGAATCTTGTTTCAAAGAGCTGACAGTTATGATGTCTTTTCAATATATTTATCACTGCATCTGAATAAAGAAATTACAGGACTCAAGGAAGTGGGATCAGGCCTCATCTTTGAAAAGTGTCTCTGCTGGGGAACAGTCTGGCAAGGCCAAGAGCAGCCAGGTAACCCTGTCAGTCACACTGCATCAGGCTGGGGCTGCCTTGGAAAATGTGTCAAAAATACCAGCATGGGGCACAGAAATCAGCAAAACTGGCACCAGTGGGGGAAAAAGTCATTGGAGGCAGGTTGTTTATTTTGTGAGAGGGTAAGACAGACAAAACAGGGTCAAATAATGGGTATAGGTATGGTGAGGTATGGCAAGGTTTGCAAAACTCTCTATTGCGAGCTACAGCAATCCTACAGCAATCACCTCCATATATAAGAGCTGCAAGATATAGCAAAAAACTTGTAAAGCTGGATATAAAATGAATATTTTGGGATGAACATAATCTAATTACTTGAGAGTTCAGATGAAGATGATACTAGTTCTTAAAAATAGCACTGGTGCTCTGGAAATCTTGAACAAGCTATTAAGAATTACCAGATTACAGGCAAATTAATTTTTTAAAATATGCTTCCGGTGCAAAGGCATCTGGTGCCGCTGTGTCTCGAGCAATAAATAGGCAGATGTCAGACGTGTAGCCTGTGTCTGACCCTGCTTGAGCTGCCCTGCCTCCCCAGAGCCCAAAGCTGCAGCACATTTCATGGTGCCTACCCGAGTCAGAGCAGCAGCTGAAATACCACTGAGAGCCTGGGGAGTGTCACAGTGCCATCAGCCTCGCCCATGTGTCCACCAGAGCTTCTCTCTCTTCTTGGAAATGAAGTTTTCCCTTCTTCAGACCAGGGGCCAGACCTGGGCAGTGCTGCTGAGAGGGAAGAAGGGCCTGAGCTATCCTTTCAGTCATTCTGACTGTCCCAGGTGGATTATTTGGATGATTGCAGGATCATTTGGTGGCTTTCTCTCATAAGGCATCTTTGAACCTAGCCTGCCTTAATCTAGTCCTGAATAGAAGTTAATTTAGAGCTATTCAGAAGCTAATTTAGAGAGGTTTACTGAGCTCTCTTCAAGAGAGCAGTCTTTTAGGAGTCCATTTCTAAATCGTGATTTTTCTTTTTACTGTGGTTTCCAGGCTCTGCATCAGGGAAAAATATCTTGGTTACTATTGTAGGACATGAGATGGTGGTGAATGGTGGTTACTTTATCTTTTAAGAAGTGCTGAATTCCTCTTGAAACACTGATGATACCTTTACACAGCACGTGTGGCACATCTGTGTGGCTCTTAACCCCAGTGGCACAGACAGAGATACCAACAGCAGCTTGCAGTGACCCCTGGATTGCAGCAAACACCCAGGTTTCTGTATTTTGTCCCAGGAATCTCACTGTTGTCGTTCTCGTTACACACATCCTACCAACTGCTTGTCATCTGGCCACCAGGCAAGCTCCTGAAGCCCAGTGATGCTGTTCAGATAAATCCCTGGTCACCCTGCCCCTGGTCCTGCCCTCTCCTGAAGAACACATGGGTGTGAACACCATGTCCTAGGAGGACAGCAGGAGAGGGTTTACCTAGAGATGTAACCAGACACTGTTTAAAAAACCACAGTATTTCCAGTAACAAACCTAGGAGCAACTGGTACTGGGCTTTCTGGAGCACTTTTAATGCATTTTAATTGCCAGTGTCTGAAGAATTTGCACGAACCTCATTCTAAGCTTCAGGCTCTTGTGTCGTGAGGCCATCAGATGTACCAGATGCTGAGGATGGAGCAGAAAATACATTTGAGGCCATGCAAGCACCACAGGATTGGCACCTGGTCTGAATGTTGTCCATTTGGCCTAGGATTTATTTCATGAGGGTAGGGCCTTTGGCCAAATCGTTGTCTCTCTGCTGAGTTCAGAACAAGGACTATACTGCATGAATTGCAGGGCAGTGTAGAAACAGGCAGAGGTGAGTGTCCCCTGTTGCTAAATGATTACCAAAAAAACCCTTCTGGGGCATTGGGAAGACTCCTGCTCTGGAGGATTAATATATTTTCTTGGTGGTGCATCAGTGTTTTCTGACTGAAATGACTCTAAAACAATAATCCTTTAGGTAATACAGGGTAAGAGCAGGAGGGATATAGGTGAACCTGGAGGAGGTGAGCTTTAGGGCTTCCCCCTAAATCTGAAATGTGGCACCAAGGCGAGCAGTCCCCAGGCTGCTTCACTTGCAAGAGAAACATGCAGCTTAGCCCAGGGCAGCTCCCTGCTCAGAGCTGTTTTCCACTTCAGCTGAGTTGTATCCATGGCCTAATCCCACCTGTGCAAATGTGGCATGACCTCCTGGTGGAGTGGTTTGCACTGACCTTAAACTGAGACATTTTAATTCATATTTAGTGTGAGGAAGAAATAAGACCTTAGTGTTCACATGACACCTTTCTGTGCCCATGCAACCCAGTCTAAGGTCTGCCCCTAAATCCCAGCTGCTTGCAGGAGTTCAGGATTTTCCTGGAGTATCAGGTTGGGAGTATGAGTCTTGTTTTCAGAGAGAACTTTTGAAAAAAATGTGGTTGGTGGAGAAGGTAACTCAGGCTGAGATGTTTTCTTTTTCTGTTACTCCTTCCAGTCAGATAACTAAATTGATTAAAAAGCTGTTTTTAAAACAGAGGATTACTCAGTCTTTTGTAGTTCCTTTTACAAGAAAAACGTGCTCAATAGAAAGGAGCCTAAGGTTTGCAGTAGAGAGAGATAGCCCTGTAATCTTTGTGTCTGTGTGTGGGAAGTACTTGAAAATTGCCTCCTACGGACAGATTAGTGAATTGTTGGTAGAGGAAAGTTTCTTCAAAATTACGCTTTGCATAAACTTTAAATTGCAGAAAACATCTACTTTCCTGTTATCTCCATTATTTATGTACTATCTGAAACAAATGTCAGGCTGACACCTCACAAATTGTTTGCTACTGATTCTCCTATTCCTTTACAGATGTTCCAAAAGTTTTCACACCAGCTTCTCAGAAAATATCTAAAGATGAGGGCAGGTTTCATCCTGTAGCATCATTGTTTTGGCAGGTATGAAGAAAGCTGAGTGGGCTGATCACGTGCTTCCCATCTGTCAGCTCATCACTGTTAATAGGTACTTGAAGGAAAATTGCAGTTATTTCACACAGCACTGGAAGCTGAAAGTTCATATGTCAAGGAAAGATGGACATGGAAATAACAGACTTTTTTATCTACAAAAGACATCCCTGTGCTGCCCTGTTGGGGGTAGTTATCTTGTGTGCACTTGTGATCCTGGTCTAATTTGGACTTGCTGATGCTCACTGAAAAGGACATTGCCCTCAGTCTGGGCCTGTCTTGCTCAAGACATTGAAATGCAGGGCAGGATTTTTTCCAGTAGTGCTGAAGTCCCCCTAAAAGCTGACAGAGCAGTACAGTGCACAGGTTTTCCTGGTTCTTGGAACTCATTCCTGAGTGCCAGCTGTTGACACCTCTCTCCCAGCTGCTGTGTGCATTGCTGTTTGTTATCCACAGAGCTAAGGGTACAGAGTTTCACAGGAGCAGCTCCATAAATCCACCATGGATAAAGTTCCTCTAAACGCATGCTGGACTCTATACCTTTAGTGGTTTTAATGACTAAACCATAAAATTTCCCTCTCTTGCTTGTCTGAATCCCATTCTAACAACCCAGTCAAACTGCCCACATCTGTGGCTTGCTGGGCTGCAGTTTATCTCCGATGATAAATACAGAAAGCTGTGCTTAACCCGGATTAGGGGCATCCTGCAGTGCTGCAAACAGCTCAGGGCTCGCAGGTCTGGGTACAGCATGTTACAGAATGACAGGAGCATGGCTGGTGGTGGAGTGGCCAGTTTGCCATTCGTAGTGCACCAGTCAAATAAAGCTTGTCTTGCTATCGATTGTTAAGAGCTGCTAAGAAAGCTCTTCAGTGTGATTCATCTCCCCTAAATTTAGCTGCCTAAAAATTAGACATCTCATCTGAACCAGTCATCTTCCATAGTCTCAAAATTAGTCATCAGAGATAAGCAGCTCAACACTACCTGTGTCAAGAGAGGTTTCTGGCAGAGATAGGAGGTTAAGTCGTTTCTGGAGGTAACTGTTTTTCTTCACTCTTTCTGACTTAATGTAGTGACTTTTGACAGCAAGGCAAGGGAAGCTCTATTCTTTGCTCTCTTTTCCAAAAGTATCTTTTCCATTTTGGCTATCAATCCTTTAAATTATGAAAAAATGTCTTTGTGTGTGAAGCACCACCTGGATTGGCTGCCCTGGTTTTAAGTTATTCTCTCTTATTTTCTTATTGTTTCTCTGATTGTGAATTAGAATAATTTCCAAGGTTGGGTGAAAAAGAAATATTCTTTTTTCTTTATTTAAACACATTTTTTCCCAGTAATCAATTGCATGACTGGAACTCTGGGTTTCAATGCTTTCTCCTTAAAAACATAGATCAGAGTATTGTGAAGCTATACATCTTCCCTGTCAAACATTTAATTTATTGTGCTGTTCATTTATAGCTTGAGACTGGAGAACTATTGGTTGACAAAAGAGGATGGATGACTCTTTTATTGAGTCCTTATACAGCTGGCAGAAGATAGCAAATGGAGGAAGGAGATGTGCAACACTCATTTCCAAACTTCTAATAAATCGTGGATGGATCACAAGGAATTTATGCTAACTTAAATAACTTTCCAAAGGATCAGGAATTGACAATCATTTGTCTCCTTCACTGTGGTCAAACTTGAGCATCAGAAAGCAGGTTAAGAAGAAACTTCTGTAGTGGTACACAGCAGCTAATGTGGATATAGACAAATAAACAGCATGATGCATTTCTACCTCGGTTATGGCTATTGTTTTATCCCTCTGAAGCTAAAGCAGTATTAGCTTTCCAACATTAATTCTTATTTAGTGTTATTTGTCCCGTTATACGTCAGTGCTCCTTTTCAAGTGAGGATTTTATGGGGGTGGCCAGGCTGTCTCAGCCCTTCCCTGGGTCTCACTTTTTCGGTTTGTGCCAGGAGGGTCCTGCTGTGGGAGGGCTTTGGAGCCCCGACGCTGCTGCTGCTGCCTCAGAACTTCTTGGTTGTGAGGCACTGGGCATCCCTCAGCCTCCACTCCTGCAGTCTCTTCCTTTGATTGTTTTGATGTACACAGAAATCTGACCATGGTAGAAAAATGCAGAAGCTTATTGGTTTGAACTAATAATTTCCTAATGATGTTACAGGAGAATTCTTTATTATTTCTTAACTGTGATATTTTCTTCTTGAGGCAAGTTCTGCTATAACATTTGAAATACATCTTTTTTTTTTTTTTTAATGATCTCTTGACTGCATATTATCAGTGGGTATGAGCCATGCAATCTGAATTTCAATCTGCTTTGTTATCTAGTAGCAGTAGAGGTCTTATATCCTCCCTCTCAATCACTAGAGGGGAATGAATCCTATTTAGCCACAGCAATTAAAGAGGTTTTGATTGGTTTCAAGTTAGAAATCCTAATGGGTTGCTTGGAATTAAGAACTGCATTCTGCAATTCTCTGACTTTCCCAAATTCCTCGTGTTTCACTTTTTTTCATTAATCTTTTATTTATGTGTTTTAAGGTTAGTGTCACAGTTTATGCAGGTGTGTGTAGAGTGTGTAAACCGCTGGATAACTACTGGCAAGGAGGATTGCAGAAGCCATTATACTCATAGAAGCTAACAGGGGTGAATGAGTGCATTCTCTAATACTTCTCTTCAGAATGTCAGACAGTGTATATGTGAAGTAAATGCAAGGAAAGTGTTCTCTGAGCTTTTTAAAATGAAGTGAAATTCCTGCTCGCAACGTCTTAATAAACAGAAACAGGCTAAGACACATTTCTTTTAGCTGCACAAAAATGAATGACATTTCAATCAATAAACACTATAGTGAAGAGTAACTGGTTGTAAGTATGCAGCTACAAATGTCAAATACAGTAAGTATTTAGAAATAAATTGAAGAAAACAGGGATTAAAGCATTTTTTTATTTTTTAGAAAATATACTTACATAGTTATCAACACTGACCATCAACTTTATATGCAGAATTAGTAATGTGTGATTTATTCTTGAAATGAAGAATGGTTTTATATCACAACCTCATTATGAAAGAGTGGGCCTGATAAAATCATCCAAAAAGGCTCATAAGTGGGACAGCACAAATCAAAATAATTACCTTTACTCCTATTATATTCAAAAAGATTCCTGTGTAGAATAGGTAGAAGGAAGGAAAAGGAATGCGTGGATGTGATACAATGTAACAGAACTCCCCAGACTTCCATTCCACCTGCACATCTGACTACCTTTCAGGGAAAGTACTGGGCCAGACTTTACTATTTAAAAGCTTTTAAATACCTTGTATTAAAAATATTATGCACAAAGGGAGAAGACTATGGCACTTTTAAGAATTAACACTCCAAAATGTCTGCCTCTATACACGCCTGTGTGGAACACTTTTTCCACCTCATCTTAAGAAGCCTTTTTACAGAAACTGTGTTTTCCAGCTCAGATTTTTGTCTTCCAAGCTTCATGAAACCTGACATACAGATACATTTGTAGAAACAAAGCTCCAGCCTATTATCCAGAGATAACCTTTGAGTTTGTGCAAGTGCTCTCTGAAAAATATTTTTACCCTTATTCCCCAAAGTCAGAAAAAATTACCTGGCTAGTCTGTTCTCCATAGCCTTCTCAATGAAACAGCTTGTGAAGCCATTTTCATCCAGCAGTGGTTCTGACCAAACCAGCAGTGTTCAATTTCCAGTGCAGCAGAGTTTGGGTGTGGAATCACCCTCTTCCCTCCTGGGGCTGTGCTGGTTTGTCACCACACGAGCAGCAGTGGTGGCCGTGGTGGTCAGGGATGGGGCTGTGGTGGTCAGGGATGGGGCCGTGGTGGTCAGGGATGGGGCCGTGGTGGTCAGGGATGGGGCCGTGGTGGTCAGGGATGGGGCCGTGGTGGTCAGGGATGGGGCTGTGCTGGTTTGTCACCTCACGGGCAGCAGTGGTGGCAGCAGTGGTCAGGGATGGGGCTGTGCTGGTTTGTCACCACACAGGCAGCAGTGCTGGCCGTGGTGGTGAGGGATGGTTCTGCTGGCGTGGCCCAAGGGGAGGCCTGGCAGCACAGGGAGCACTCAGCAGTGCTGAGTCCCCTCTCCTGTGTGCCAGCAGCCTCCTCCTCCTCCTCTGCGCTGGGGCAGGAGCTCAGCTGTAAAACATGGCCTGTCTTGGGCAGGTGCAGCAAAGAACTGATAGCCCGATTCCTCAGCAGCCCTCTGCCAGCCCGCACGGCTGTGGGCAGCTCTTATGGCAGTGGTAACGAGCGTTCTGGTAATTAATGTACCACTAATTAGTCTTGTGGGTAAGGAGTCCCTAAAGGGGCAGGATGGTCTGCACTAGCTCCTTATGAGGACTAGGTTTGCACACTGTGAGTTCATCGATAGGAGTCATAGGCAATAACCATAGGTGCCCTGGACCTACCAGGACAGTCTGAGGCTTGTACCACTCTGCACTTTGTGAGACTTGGTGCATTTAACATCTTCACAAGGAAATTAAAAAAAAAAGGAAAAAGACCCCAGTTACTTCATAGAAACATGTTTGCACCATTTTTCCCCCCGTTTTTGAAGAACGGTGTTGAGATAAAAATATGTGCTTGGGAGAAGATCCATTAGAATTAAACTGCAATCATTGTAAACAACAGTAAAACTTCCAGTATTTCTACTTTCCCTTTTCTGTTCCTTTTATTTTCTCAATAAATATCAGACTTGTTCAATAAGTGAAACAGACTGTTTCAGTAGACCATCATGGATTTTATTTTGATTGTGCTTTTTATATCATGCTACTTTAAAAAATCCATTTTGCCAGGCTGTTTTTCATTTAAGCTTATTGCAAATTATTTGTTTGTCCCAAGTACATCTTGCATTTAGTGCAATAGCTACCGCTGAGTTCTTGACGGCACGGGGAGATAAAACATAGGATGGCTAGATACTCAACATTGGTTCCTGAAATTCCTGTTACATCCTCCCCACACTGCCTGCCTTTTAGCCAGGTTTACATGTATTCTCATACTTTTTTCCACAAGGTGAAGTAAAAAAACACTTCGCCTCCTAAATTTCCAAGATGCACACCAGGGAAAACACAGGAGGAGGTTTTCTTTAAAATAACCTCAGCAACATTGAGGCAACTGATGTTTTATTATGTTTCTTGGTGGACTTACTATTTATCAAATGTATCCTAACTGCAGAAATATGCCTAAAAAAATAAGTATTCAATGATTTACACAGAGAAAACCTATAAGGAGTTCATTACCTTTTCATAAAGCTTCCTTGCTTGTCTTGCATGTGAGCAAAAAAATGTAATGTTATTTTTCTGCCCATCTCAGTATTTCATAGGCTCTCCTGCTGTATCCTTGCTGATCTGGTTTCCAGTCTCCAGTTTGCACACAGAGCCAGGTTTTTATGAAGTTCAAGAACTTACATGTTGCTTTGGTGTCACAGTCATTTCCCTGAGTGGGTGATAAAGCAAGTCTGTGTTCACACACCACATATTGCAACCAGCATTGAAATTTTAGCATGTTGTTGCATGGAGTGTCAAGTACAAGAAACAAAGTGACCCCCCTTTGAGATATTTTATGGCCAACCCTTATAACACAAAGCAATCTTTTCATTATTATACCTTTTTTGTTGTTATTAATATCTTACTTTCCCACCAAATATCCACTGTGATCTTTTTCAGTAAGTCAACATGTTTGTTCCTTCTCCAGCAATGCAAAATAGCAAGAAAATAATTTCTGAAGGTAAGAGGAGTACTGAAGTTTGCTGCATGTGTTTCAAGCATGACTTAAATTTAAAAGCTTTGTTGAATACATTTAGAATATTTGCTTTTTCTTTAAATAGTTTTAAAGTGTTAAAGGGTGAGATGGATTGTGCTTTTTTCCATTGCTGTCTTTTTGGTGCATCTTCACAGAGGGATGTATTTGCCTTTTGGGAAGTTGACAGTGTAAGTGGCTGACAAACTAGCTAATAAATCTGAGGTTAATAGGGTTGTAGACAGCCAAGTACATAGGCGTAGGAAGGATCACCAGCCACAGAATGCTGCACATCTAGAAGCTGTCAATACAGAGTATGAAAAATGCAAAGGACAAAGCAAAAGTAGAAGTTCCAGCTCATTTTTCTGCTCGCTGAAGCAATCTCTCACATCAGCATGTCCTGGTCCTCTAGGGAAGGCATGTATTTAGGGTCTGATCTTGTTTCTACTCATGCCAGAAAAAAAATCTCTTTTATAACCCTGAGTGCAGAGGATAGGATTGGTAATGATTGTCCCCCCCAAAAAATAAAACCAGAAAAAGTAAAAAGGCCTCAAGTTATACCAATATGACATGTCTCTGTAAGAGGTACTACTCTCTGCTCCTTGTGTAGAAATTAGTTTGAATTCATTTAGAGGTATTTAGAGATGGGTATTAGAGCTTTAAAGCTGATTATTCTCGTTCTCTTAATTAGTGGACCAAATGTTTGATACAGCTGCTGTGCACTCGTGGTATTGAGGACAGTTTCCATCCAGAGGAAAAAAAATCTTTTGAAGAAATTTTCTGTGCAGTAAATTAAATCCCTTGAAGTAGCTTGTGGCCAGAAATTTGAGTAAGTCTGCATGGGGCTCTTGGATTCAGCAGAGTCTCACTGATGGCTGTCACCTGTCATTGAACTAGGCAATGGAATTCTCTTAGTGCCTGAACACAAGTATGAAATAGGAAAGGGTGAAAAAGATGTTACCATTCCACCAAAACTCTTCAAAGAAATGAAAATTGCTAAAGCATTGCATCTTCAATATACTCTCCACTTGTCTGAAGCCACCATAAAAATAGCTGGCTGGAGACTTAAAGGTGTGCACATCACAGAACTGCCAGGGAAACCCTCCCTGCACTAGGCAGACTGCCAGCCTGCTCAGCTGGGTTCTTTGAAGGTGTGATGCCCTGAAGGCTCAGTTTTTCCCCTCTTCTTCCCTGTGAGATGTCTCAGATGTTTTTTGATCATGGAAAGACCTTGCCAAGGGGTTATCATTTCAAAGGGAGCCAGGATGCCACACACCAGCTGGTCTGGAGTCGCCGCCTGCCTCTGTTCTCAGAGGTGCTGTGGACACCATTCCCTCTCACGGCCTCCCACTTGTGGCAGAGCAGCAGCAGTTCCTGCTGGCAGCTGCTTCCAGCTGGGGAATGCTTCCCACATGGCACAGAGAAGCAGGCAATGGGATCTGAGCTTGCCAAAAGGGAAGAGCTGGGGTGTTTCTCACGGGGTGGCCAGCTGGCCGTGGCTGAGCCACCACAAAGCCCATCCTCTGTGCCTTTGTGCTGCAAGGCTGAACTAGTGCCCTGAGTTGGGACTGTATCCTTTTTAAATAACTTTTTAAAAATACATATTAGCCACATAAGGCCACAAGTTCTTATATAAAAGTCTTGGTCATTTAGAAGGGTGTTCTGCAAGAAGGTGCTGGTGGGAGGTGTCGTGTAAACACATGTAAGAACGAGTGTGTGGGGCCAGTCTGGGGGCACTGGGGAATGACAGCAAATCTTGATTCACAGTGTTACCTGTAACAACACCCCTGCCCAAAGTGCTTGGATGTGCCATTGACTACAGCAGGAGTTTTAGAAACCATCCAAGAGCAACTTAGAAATGAATAAAATCAGGTGAAATTAAGGTCGGGCAAACAAGAAATATGCTTGGAAGTGTTTCTCTCTGACCCACAGGAAAAGACACGTTAATAAGCACAATGGTTGTATTTTCAATGAAACTTGGTTTGATGCTTAAAGGGGAGATGGATAATTAAGACTTCATCTTCCAAAATATTAAATATTGATTTGTAGACATTTAGCAGCAGGCATAAAGCTCTTCTGAGAACTGGCTGTAACTGTCTAAAAGATTATAAAAGATTTTACTTCTCCATGTAGAATTTAGCATTTATTTTTTTTTATTTAAAATTTATGAAATGAGAGTAAAATAAATCAGGAGATAAACTTCTAGCCCTCTGAGTGTGTTTCAGTTCTGCTTTATGTGGCCTTGCAGAGTCAAAATGGATATATGGGTTTTTTTAAGGTTTGTATTGGCTTTTGGTTTATTGAAGTGTCAGGAGGTTTATAAGCTCCTCAACTCCAATTTTGATTGTTTTATCCAACTACTGTCACTTCTTATCAGTATTAAAGGCAGAAATCAAAACCATGGGACCCGTGGGAAGTGGCGTTTCAAATGTACACTACTGTTCTTTTTTGTCACTGTTCTGAACTGTGCCCCTCTGCTCCTGACAGCAAACCCACAATGAGATAAGGAGGTGAGTTTCATACCTCATTAATTCATTTGTGAATTAAACAAAGGTGTTTTTAGCTTGTATATCCGTCCACCTGCCTTGTCCTTTCTTTATGACTTGTGAAAATTGCTGAAGTGCAGCATGTCCCATATCACATAGGGCAGCTTTGCTCCAGGAGCCCATTTGTCTCCAGCCTTTCACTAATTGTACACTGGGAATCAAGACAATTTGTTTAAACAGGTGGGAAAAAAAGGAGTGTTCCAGCTCAGCTACATCTTGCAGATGTTTCTCCCAGAGAAAGTGACCCAGATGGGTTACCTGGGTTTGGAGCTCAGCCCTGTGTGTGGCACTTGGCTGGTCTGAGCAAAGGGAACCAGATGTTGAGCTCTGCAAGAGCAGGGCCGTCCCCAGGACACTGCTGTGCCCCCGAGGAGGCAGGAGTAAAGGAGTAAAGTGGTTTGAAAACAACACCCCACAGGAAAGGGAGAGTTAATTCTCACTAGGCATGTCTGGGTGGGGTCTTTCCTTAATCACAGCTCGGCCACAAAAATATCTTCACTGAGTAAAACTGGAGTAATTTTAACTGCATGCTCAGGGCTCCATGGTCAGTCTGTGTAGTAATAGCCAGATAGCCAGTCCTGTAAATCAAGGACTTTATTCATGGTAAAGCATTTGTGCAGTAACTTCTCTCTCTCTCTCTCTCTCTTTTTTTTTTTTTTTCCCCCAGATATTTGTGCATTAGAAACTGACATGAATTTTCACAGTCATTTTGTCTGGGTTAACAAGTGTATTGAATTTAAGAAACTACATTTTCTATGCTTTATTTGCAGTAGTTTCAAGTTGATCAAATCTATTTCAGAATGTTCTCTATTTTAGACAAACTCACATTAAAAAAGTGTAAGCAAAATGCGTTCATTTCATCACTAGATCAATTTATTAGGTTTTAAAAGTGCATTTCCACTCTACCATTGACATCAGTAAAGGGAAAAAGGGAGGAGCAATGACAGAAAATCTATTTGACAGAATAAACAGTTTCTTTGCACATATGTATGTATATATAGGTGTGTGGGTTTATATGGGTAAAGTAATGGTGATGGCACTGATGAAGCAGACATGTTTTAGCATTATAATGACAAATTGTAAAAGACGACACATGTTAAAAAAAGATGATGTTTATTGGAGACTTGATTATTTCCTACCTTCACCAAACAGAAAATTGACTGAGACAATAGAATCCAGCAAGTTAGAGTCGAAATTGAAACACTAAGTCATGTCTACATGGCAAGTAAAAAGTAATTAAAAAAAAGAATCACCAGTTTTAGAGGAGGGAAAAGAGAGAGGAAACACATTAGAAGTCAATACTCAAATCTTACTTAAACACTGCAATTGCAAAAAGCAGATATTTCATGAATAAGATTTTGCTGTGGCACAAGCAGGGAGGAAAGACACTAGGGTGAAGCAGGCAAATTGTTCATTTGCACATATCTAAGTAAGCATACAGATGATATTTTTGTGTCCTTGGGTGTTTATTACATTCCTTACCTCCTTTCACCATTTCAGCTGGGCTATAGACCCAGGAGGGACATGCTATTTATGTTATTTTCATTTTGACATTTTTACGGTTAAGTGTTGCACAGACTTAAATTTTTTGTGCTCAACTTTAGCTACTTGAATCCTGAAGTCCTTTTATTTATCCTGTCATCTGTCATTGATGTAACTGACTTCTGTGACAGTGTTGACAGAATTTATCTAAGGGTTTGCTGGATGGCACATTTCACAGAATCAAATATAAATAAAAGGGTCCATCACCTGGGGGATATGGGATTGGAAGTCAATGGGTGTTGAAGGGGCTCAGTTTCACAAAGACCTGTTCAAGAACTCACACAATCCCGTCTCATAGATTTATCTCTTTATACATGACCATGTTCATATTCCCTTCAGGTCAGGTAGCAATATGTTTTTCTTCTTTTTTTTTCTTTCCTAAGACCTGGCAGATAATCAAATATGTACCTGCATTTCGTTCTGACATTTCAGAAATGCTAAATATTGTATTCTGGTGATAATGCTTTCTGAAGAAGGTAGGAATGGCCCATTTAATAATGTATACTTCATTTACAGTTTGGAGTGTTAGCCAACTACTTGTGATGATACTTCTTCCAGTCATAATACTGATATATGCAGAGTTCTAACTACATTTTTAAATAGAAAAACAACTGAATGATACATTCAAAATAATTCATGGAGAGGAAATAGATGTATTTCAGCATGAGAGAATATTTATGCATTATTTAACAGCAATAATGTTTGAATTCATACATTATGCAAATGCCATTATAATCAGGAAAATGAAAGAACTTGGACTGCTGCAACATCTTTAAATCTACCATTAGGTACTTATTTGTGCATATCATTTAATACTGCACAATGTTACAGTATGTCACTTGGAGAGAGAAGTTATCAGAGACTAACAGGTTATAAAAAAGTAAAGCTGATGAATCCTGATTGCTACCTTGATGCTAATGTCTATAAATTTATCAGCAAACAAGAGTAAAGGCTTTAATGGGAATTTACATAAACTTCTCTTCTGGAGCTGAGTTTCTGTGGTTTTACACATGGCTCCCATTTCGCGTTGTGATCCTTATCCATGCCCACCCCCACATGACAGACCGGCACACAGCGTGGGCTGACTCTGCCAAATTGTATTTTCTAAATGTATCACCAGCTATGTTCCAAAACTATCAAAAGCAGCAGGCCTGACCATATAAAAACAAAGCTGCTTCTGCTTCCTCTTATCTTCAAGACAAAACATTAAAAAAAAAATAAAAATAAAAAAGAGAACAGAAAAAAAGAAAAAGCCTGTGATTTGGAGAAGAGCATTAATAGACCTTCCCTCTTAGTATTCAATTCTGTTTACACCTCTGCTCAACTACATCCATAACCCCACATATTTGCATGGGAGCAGGAGCCGGCCCCAGGCTGGGATCAGCCCAGTGCGGTGTGGGTGCTGCTCCCCCTGCCCAAGTGCAGGGTGTCACCTCGTCCCTCCCTGGCACTCCTGCTTTCATTTCCTTTGTCTGTCTGTTCTCATCAATGGTTTCTTTTTCCTCTGTTTTTATAGATCTCCTCCATTTCTTTCTTTTGCTCCATTCAGACTGGCTGTCCCAGCCCCATGGTCCTTTACAGCTTGTCCTCTTCTGGACTTTGCAGATTAATGAATTCCTCCTCCAAATGGTATGTGAAATGTCTGTGACACTTAGCACTCCCATGCTATGAAGCAGAAACACAGCTAGTCAGTCTTGTGTCCTCAAAAGTGTCTGGTGTATTTTCTCCCAATTTGAGCCTAGGAATCTGAGGGTTCAGCTGCGTTTTAGTCATTTTTTGGAACAGTAATCTCATGCTACACTCACAAGAATGTTCTCATACAAAGGGATGCATGGTGATGAAGGGAGAGCTAGACTTTACCCTCGTAAAGTCGTATTTACTCTCATAAAAATGAGAGCAAATAGAACTGAGGAAAAACTGTACTGGGAGAGCGATCTATTTTCTTAACTCATTAAAGAAAGCTGGCCCATCACTTGTCCAGGAGGTATTTACAGAAAGGGACAGCAGAGGGAAATTTTCATCCTGATTTCCATGTGTATTTGTTGTGTAGCAAGCAAAAAAGAATTTACATGCAGATGCCATCAATCTGGCACGTCTCATAAACACTACATTCCCCTAATGGCTCAGGAATTCAGAACAGATCTTGCAACTGGGTGGCATTTGGGCACAGTTTGGGTACTCACCAATTTGAATCCAGTCAACAGCCTGGAATTTTCACTCTGATAGAGTCTTCCAGAAATGATTACTTTTTATGTCAGAGTGGATGCAGTAGTGTTTGCTCCTCTATCATAGAGACTGCCAGGGCCTCTGCTATAAAACCTCTACTGCTAACAAGAAATCACAATTCAACCAATATATTGGGCTCCTGGCTAAGAACTGGCATGCAAGAATTCATCCTGGAAATGTTTATTTGCAGAGATTGATACTAATTTCTCAGAATGCAAAATAATGCATGAACTTCCTTTTGTTGAATATTAACTGCTTTTTTTTTTTTTTTTTTTAAATGACATTTTAGCAGTCTGTTGTTGTAAAGCTGGTTGGGAAGAGAAGGGAGTGTAGGGTGCAGCAGCCACCACAGGTGCAATAACATCTGCCCTCCCCAGGGCCAACTGGAGATCAGCAGGTGATGAGGAGGAGAAGAGGACTGCACAAACTGGAGTCAATATCTCGTGCAATGGCAAATCCATTAATGAGATGCTCGCTTTGGAGTGGTTATGATAGTTAATGCAGACCTCCCTGTTTTACATGGTTTGCCAGTGCCAGCTGGATGCTGGCAGTACAAGAAGAGAGTGGGAAATGGTTATCACTGCAATTATTTTAAGGCATTTATGGTTGGATGGTGGTTGTGTTTGTGCCTAGGTGAACTGAAGTTAAGGTTCACCTCAGGTGGATTTCCTGTCCCCAGTGACAAAGCCCAGCCTCAGCTAGGACGATGTTTGCATCACTCCAGTGCTTCCTCCTGGCTGGTGTGCTCCTTTTGGCCAAGCAGATGGCACAGCAGTCTGCAGAAGCTGTCCAGTGTGTCTGTTTTCTCTGTCATTACAGTTCCTGAGATGAAATTTCAGAAAGTGCCAAATCCAGCCAGACCTCTGTATGACTAACAAGGATGGCATCCCCACCACAGAGGAGTGTAAGAACTGTGGCACCCCCTCAGCAGAGGAGCTTGGAGAGAGCAAGGGAGCCAGTGGTATGGTTAATTCTGAACCTGTCATGCTGTAGAAATCATCTCTTCTGCCTAAGGCAGCCCTGTTATTTTGGCACCTGGAGGAAGTGCCTGCTTGGCTAAGACAATGCAGCCACCTTCTGCAGAGTTACCAGAAAGTAACATCAGAGCTTCACATTTCTGTAGACCTAGAAGAAGGTCTTCTAAAGGATGACCAAAAGCTCAATCCAACAAAAAGAATGACAAAGTAGCTTCTTTGGCACGTGGAAAAGCATCTCTGAGTTGTCTCCTTTTCCCAGCGTTTCCTCAGCTGGAGTGGCATTATTGCTGCCATTACTCCTAATAGTTTCTGATTGCCCAGAGGACAGGCTCCAAAAACCACTGAAGTCAACAGAAAAATTTCCTCAGAGTCCAAATTACAAATTTATGTAGTTTCTCTCAATTCAAGATCATCTACTGTCTGGCCCCAGCGTGCCAGGATAGGTCCAGAATACTTGTTTTTTGAAATAGAAAAATTAACTTCAACTTGGCACTGACTTCAAAAGGATTATCCCAGTCATCTATGTTCTGGCAATCCTTGATTACAGCACAGTTTTAACATATGTTAAATTTTATGCTGGTAGGTTGCATATCCTTATACTAAATAAATATGTACATTTCTGTGTACTGTGATGTAACAGTGATTTACATCTCATATGACCATCTGACACTGTTTCTCCTAGGAATGGCTGTATCTCTTCAGCATAATGAGGAAAATGCTATTTCAACCTAACAGAATATTTTAACATCAGATACACCATTTTGACTATCTTTAATATAAGGTTGTCTGCAGTTTGTGGCGTGGCTTTCTTAACTTTGCTAATTCCTTTGGGTTTTAACTAGAAACACTCAGGTACATTTCTCTAAAACACGCAAATGCTGGAACCCCACAAACAGTATTATTAAGGTGGTTTCTTAATTGATTTTTCTTTGGGAGCAGTTTGGTTCACTCCCATTTTATTGTGGCAAACACTGGCATTTGTCACTTCTTCCAGTAACTGATGCTTTCCACTTTAATAAATGCACATATTAGATGCTATTCTCTTTCTCTCTTTGATAGGTGTATAGTGTCAGGAAGAAGAAGGTCGCAATGATGTTAAGTTTTCTGCTAAGCAAAGGATCAGAGTGTAAATGAAATCTTGAAAGCTGGGAAATGAGAATGTGCAAGTGTAAATAATGTATTAATTATTGACAGCTAAGGGACCGAAGAGTCCTGTTTAGTAGTGACATCTTCATTGTCACTCTGCCTGACACTATCTCAGGTATTTTATTTTAATAACAGGTTTTCCCCCCAAGATTGTAAGTATTTCAATTTACCAGTGTGGCTATTTATATGTTTCATTTTCTTTGGCTTTTCTTTATCTTACTGCAGTCTAGGTGCTTGGTGTAGGAGAGGATGGGGCAGGAGCTAATCCTTGGTTTTTTACTGTGGCAAGTGATTTTATTATGGTACAAAATAGATTTTTTTTTTAAATAAAAGAACAAAATACTGAGGTGCAAAAGGAGATTGCACTTCATTGGTTATTTATGGAAGTTAAGATATAGTTTAGGAAAAGACATATGATAGCTAAGGGCTCAGTTTTGCCACCAGGCCTTCCCAGCAATGACTAGTGCTTAATATATGCCAGAAGCAGAACTGGTTTCACCATAGATTTTTGCATGAGACACTAGTTATATTAAGGAAAGGTGTTTCTGAGGTAAAAGGCTTTTAATACCCTGTACTTTCCAGGCATTGCGTAAAGTCTAAGAGTAGTAGTGAATTCCTTATTATTTAAATTATTTTTGTTGCAAATTAGAGCAGAGAAAATTCCCATGATCCCAAAAAGGTCTTTGTATATTGGCTGTTTGCATAAGGCTGCTAGTTGTAAATAGCTAGGAGCTTTCAAATGCTGAGATTTAAACTGAATAGGAAAAAAGAGGAAAAACACAAGTCACCAAACAAAAATAACAACAAAACACCACCACCAAAAATACCTCCAGATCCTTCCTTGCCAAATGACTTCTGAACTTTTCTCCCCTCAGCCCCCAGGCACGGGGCTCCATTGGCCTTTGGCAATCCTGTGCCACTCCAGACCTCTGCTGGTCCCTGACTCCTGCTTTAATCCTCACCTTGACACTGCCCATAATTAGATTTTGTTCCTTTTGTGGGTGGAACACATGATGGGTTGAGGAGGCTGGCAGGTCTTGGGCAGGCCTGAGGAAAGGCAGTGTTTCCTGCCTGGATGCCCACCCTGCAGTGTCCCTGGGGGCACAAGGTGCCACTGAGGGCTGGCGTTAAAGAAAAAGAAGAGGCAACTACTGCAGATGCTCCGTGGTATTGTCTTTGCTTTCACCTTACTGAAGAGAACTGGGAGGCAGCTTTCACTCAAATCCTCTTTTCCCTGAAAAATGCAGGTTCTGATCTTTGAAATCGCTTAGCTAATTTCTGTCAGCCCTAGTGAATTAATAGAGTTGGTAAATCCTGGTATGTGGAGAACAGGAAAAAGTGGAAATATTTAATTTCACTGTTTCCAAACCACCGTTTTATCACATTGAAAAAATCTTCCATTTTAAAAAGTTTGATTTCTTTGTTTGACAAATATTAATATTTTTACTTCAGTTAAAATCAGCAAACCGTTTCAGCTGCAATTTCCCATTTCCAGCTGCCTCGGGCTCCGTGGGTTTTGGCACCTGGTTCCGGGATGCCGCTGTCCCTGTGCAGAGAGCATCCCCCGGGCCGGGATGTTCCCCTGCACCGCCTCTCCCTGTGCAGAGAGCATCCCCCGGGCCGGGATGTCCCCTGCACCGCTGCCCGTGTGCAGAGAGCATCCCCCGGGCCGGGATGTTCCCCTGCACCGCTGTCCCTGTGCAGAGAGCATCCCCCGGGCCGGGATGTTCCCCTGCACCGCCGCTCCGAGGGCAGAGAGCATCCCCGGGCAGGGATGTTCCCCTGCACCGCTGCCCCTGTGCAGAGAGCATCCCCCGGGCCGGGATGCTCCCCTGCACCGCTGCCGTCGGGAGGGACAATGTAACTCGCTCTTCCAGTCTCTCGTTGTTTACAGAACATGTGTCCCGAGCAAAAAATGCCATATGTGATGCTGAATATAGAGCCTTCTTCCTCTGCCCAAGAATAGAACTTTATCAAAATGAAATTTCCTGCTCATTTGAGCCCGTCTCCATAGCAACAGCGCTGTACACCTGTGATGTACAGGCAGAGGCTGTTACAACCTCTGAACCAGCAGAACGAGCCGTGCTCCCTCCCCCCGTGGAAGGCACAGGTACATCTCTGATGTATCCATGGCACATTTCGCTGTGTGCTACCCACGTGTGCTCCTATGTACAATCATTTTAGTCAGCATTACCCTGCTTGCATTTGGTAAATAAATACAAATACGCTACTTACATGAAGTTGTACACTTGCAAAAATTCAATCTATTCTTGTCCTGGGGGAAGACTTTACAATGCAAATGTTACACAAAATAAAAGCTTGTGCTCACATTTGCTTCTGTAAGAAATTCCTAATTCAAAAAATTTGTAAAATGCCTCACTCTTGCAAATCTGCCAACCTGTTAATAGTACATCATTAAAAGAAAAAAGCAACTGCATGCTGAATTATTTAAATATTATTTTAATGGTAAACTGGAAATAATTATGCACCTTTGGCTATCCAATATTGCAAATTGCTGCTCACTCCATAACTTTTAGTGAAATTGAACTCACCAATAAGAAACAAATGGTTGCATTTTTAAGCAACCTGAAATTATTTCCCCAGGTCATTCATAAGGTAGATCATTACAGAGAAATGTTTTCTTATGCAAATAAAAAATAGCCTGCTAATGCAATGTAAATTATATTTTAAGCTTCCTACATTTATTAGCTTATTTAAGAAGAGGCAAACTTCAAAGAAGGATTTTATTTGAAATACATGCAGAGTGAAAATCTCCATAATGATGGCTATTGCTCTCAGATACACTGTATAACACATAGATGAATTGTCTGTTTCTGTCTTCTGACGTTTGTGTGTTCTTGTCTTTGCTTTCAGACCTGCCCTCTCTTCCCCTCTCAGCTCAGCATTTCCCATTACTGAATGCAGGGCAAGCTGCAAGCAAGAGGAGTGAAATATGGTAGGTGATACACTCATGTTGGCAAAGTTCAATGCATCAGGTTGCCTGAATTTTTAATACTACTCCTTGAAACTGTGGGCTTGAATTTTTTTGCCCCCAGTGTCATTTTAATCCTCACTTCTAGGCCGTGAAAATGGGGCTTCTGCTCTCAGAGCAAAATTTCTCATCCTTTTTCAGCAAATGGGTGGACAATGTTGTTTTTGTTTTGCAGGGCATGGAGAAGCCAGGGCGTGGGGACTGCCCCTCGTGCAGGCTGCAGCCAGCACAGAGCTTTGGTACAGCTGGCAACTGGATGAAAAGGGAAGGGAACTGATCTTATTCCACACCTAAGGACAGGAGGCAATGATCCCAAATTTTTTGTGGTATTTGTAACAGTGATTTATTTTCCTTTCTCAACTGTGGTTGTTTTCGGATTTTCTGCTAGGAAATATCTGTCTTATATAAGCTGCTAATACTCTGCTCTAGGCAGAACATGGTGCTTGGAGCTTATGTAGGCTGATTTCAGGGGAACTAGCAGCATTATTGATTTTCATTGGGCTTATTAGGATCAGTGTAACATGCACTTTTGCTATACTAGATTGTATTTGGCTTTCATCATGAAATCTCATTACACTAAAAAGAAATGGAAACAAGTTATGCAAATAAAAGATTTTGCAGGGTACTCTAATGAAATTACTCTGTATCTGCAAAAACACACTTTGTATGTAGGTCATTCAAACCCTGGCTGCTGCTGGTCAGACTGTTCTCATTTGCTTTTGAAAATTAAGAATAGATTCTCCAGCCATAGCAGAATTATTTCAGATTTATGCTAATATAACTGAAGTTACAGCTTGGTCCTTGAAGTAGTTGTGCTGTCTGAATTCTGAGGGTGTCAGTGATTTACTAGGAAAGGGAACTTCCAGTTGTTTGTCTGCTTGCAGCTGGTATGGATGATGTTATCACGTTATAAAGGTGTGAAATCCACGTGGCACACTCCTAAACCTCCAGACATGATGAGGACTGAGCACTAAGCTTGTTTTCACCCATTTTGCTCTTGTGGGACATCCTTCTTGTTGTGCTTTGCCTGTTGACATTGGTGGCAGCAGCATGAGCTGGCAGCACAGCAGATCTCAGTGCAGCATCACAGGCACAGAGCCCTCCCTCCCAAAGCTCAGAGGAGATCTGGGTACCACCTCAGCTGCTGTGTCCCAGGACCAATCCCCTATGAAAGCTCATGTGTCCAAACCCAGACTCTTCACCTGTATTCCTCTAGCTACAGACACTGCTGAGACTTTCTCATCTTCTGCTGGCAGGGAGAAGGTGAAGTTGTGTGGTTCCTACCCCGTGAGTGCCTGGACTATTTGGGAGAGCAAAACTCGTCTGCTGTGGGTGTCCTGATGCTGCTGAAATGATGTGCTCAGGGCTGTGCAGGCTGAGGAAGGCACCAGTGGGGTGGCAGGACGCCTGGGCCATGTCTCCGAGGGCCCACACCTCCTCTTGTGGCTTGTCAGCTTGAGGGAGGGGGGAGGTGTGCTTTGTTTTTGTGTTTTATCGTCTCATTTTCTTGTCACTGGAAATTGGCAGTAGGGATAACGTTCCTCTGAGATCTATGCTTACTCTGTAAGAATGGATCAAGACTTTTGAGCTGTCAGAAAAAAATATCCTCCCTTGACACGTTTTGATGGTGCCTCTAAGAATAGCACATTTCCTAATGGTCAGGATGCTTTTCTTTTCATAGGTGTTCTACGTCTGGAGGAAGCAACATTCTTTTGAGAAAGAGAAAATGA
This sequence comes from Prinia subflava, assembly GCF_021018805.1. Lineage (NCBI taxonomy): Eukaryota > Metazoa > Chordata > Aves > Passeriformes > Cisticolidae > Prinia > Prinia subflava. Next base: position 17,786,236 of record NC_086256.1, read on the forward strand.
ATTTTGAAGAACTCTGAGAAGTGACTCTCAGGCTTCCTTTCCTAATACATTCGTGTATTTCTAATCCTGGAGGGTGAGCTATGTAAGGTACCAAAATTAGCAGAAAGCACCCAGTTAAAAGCCAACCTACAGGATAGATCATAAAGAACCAATTCAAGATACAAAGCTACAATTGCAATGTTACTTGGGGAGTACAAATTTTGCATTATGGACAGTCTGTGATTTAATGACATTGCACAGTCAGCTCTTAGGCAGTCTTGAGTCATTCCCTGTTGATCCAATGAAGCTGTACTCTTCTGCTTGGAATTGCCTGTTGGTTTTGTGGGGATTCATGGTGAAATTTTGGTATGGACTAGACATGAAGGCTTTTTTCAGAATTTTTTAAACTCAGCAGCAAAATCCTAAAGGGGGAAGCTCTCCTAATATACATGTGACAGTCTTATTTATTTGTGAAAAGGAGTCTCAAACTGCTGAACACACAGGTTTATGGAAAAGAGCTCTCCTGTGTTGCTGACAATTAGTATATTATTCACTTGCAAAATGCTTTCTGCTAATGCTACGGTATAGTAATCAAAAGCACCTAATCCAGCTGATTAAAAATTCCCTGTTGGGCTTTGCTGACCAAATGAATACAATTAGTAAGACATTTCAAGTAGGGAATTTCCTGCAAATACTGGTATTTGTAGACCTTAAATTAAAACTATGATATGTAAAATTACATACCAAATTGAGAGATCTTATTCCTTGGTGAATCTGAGACCCATTGTTGATGCATGGCAGGAGAGATTTTATTCTATAAGTGCAGGTAAGCTTTTCACTCAGACATCAGCTTTAGAACCAAATTAATTGTGTGATCAAAGCATCTCTTTTTTTACATCCTCCCAAAGAAACCTAGGAAAAAAAAAAAAGTCCCCTAAGTAAGTTAGCTCATGTAGCCAATGGTAACAGGTGCTATGGGTTGTTGTTGAGATGTTGTTTGTTTAATATTAATCTAAAATAATTTAAATGGCATCTTAATAGCCTTATTTTATGTCTCTTATTTTGATTTTAAAAATCAGTGCATTCCCTTTAGTGCAGTTAATAGGGTCAGCCTGTGAGCCTGTGCTGGTTACCATGCCTTCAGTCATGTGGAATCCAAACAGCCATTATAATTTGTTTCTAAACAGATCAAGAGCTATTTACCATCTCAATGTTTTGTGCACAGCTGGGTGTCTGGCACACATCCAATATCCATTAACATTTAAAAATTAGTCCCATAATGCATCTTTTCCGTGGCTTAAGGAGTATACACACTGACACATGTTGGGAACCAATTATATTTGCACCACCATTAGTCTGGCTGCATTCAACTTCCCAGTAAATGAGAGCTAATTTAGTTTCCAGAATGGTGTATCTTAAATTCATGCAATGACCTTAGCAAAAGCAGAGCATCTGAAGATAAAAAGAGGAAGGAAATGTTCAGAAAGGATAATGCTTCCTTTCTTTCTGCCTAAACCATAAGAGTCGATTATTATATGACTGTTTCCAGTATCCATGCCTGGCCTTAAAACCAGATTCCTTTAATTCAATACTGCTACAATTCATGAGCAGACTTTGGTTGGGAAGAAATCACACTAATCTGGTAAACTAGCACACCCTCCTTGCTCAGATCAAACCTGCTAATGGACCTTTTTATAATAGCAATTTAGACCTGCCTGTAGCAGGTCTAGCTCTTCAGGTTCCCAACTGATTTTAAGTGTTCTATTTTCCTACCAGCAGGAAAATATGAAATACAGATTTCACAGTCAGTGCTGTCTACATTGCTTGTGAAATATATGCTAACAATGCCACGGAAGTGAAATGACCCTCACAATTGGCAGTTTGGCATAGAATTTTAATGAAACTGCAGAAACACAATAATATTTTGAGAAATATATTTGCCAAACCTCTGCTGCCATGAGAGATTCCTTCAATAGTATCAGAGGTGAAATGGGATGTCTGGCTTGGGGATGAGTGTGTGCCACCCTTCCTTGCAGCATGTCAGCTCAGCTCTCAGCAGTCAGGTTCTAGACTGATGGACTGCTGCTGCTGCACACACTGCACCAGGCTTCTCTGAGCTCACCCAGTCTGTGGCAGGCTGCTTAATAAAGCTAAATTGCTCCTACAATACAACAGTATTCAGCAGCCTTTTAGAATTAAGAGCTGGTTTAAAAACAGTGTTTTTCCTTAACACTCATCTGAACCAGTTGTAAACTGAAGAAGGCAGGAATTTTCTAAATGGGTATTCAGCAGTACAGTGCAGCGAGCCTCCAGGTGAGGGGTCTGCTTCCTCCTACAGCTGTGCACATCTGCAGTAACTCTGTCCTCTGGCACAGTTCTTTGAATGGAGTTAGCTGTAGGATTCTGTCTGGAGTGAGGCTGCAGGTTTTATACAGCTCTAAAGTTTAATGTATAGAAATAGTTATTTACATATGTTTAAAATGCAGTATTTAATATCTAAAACTTGTTCTGTTGCATCCATGTAGTTCAGAGTAAGCCTTTGTCAAGTATTCTTTATTGTATCAGCACCATTTTCCGTTCAGTTTTTGTGTAAGAAAGTGTCTTTCAGTGAAAGGGCCTGTTCTTGAAGCTGCCCTTTTGGAAAAGTTCACTGTACAGTCAGTATTTACAGATGCTGTTTATACTGTCTTCCTCTCAAAAGACATGGCTTTTTGTTTTATTGCTTTCAGTGAAATCCATGCTTGTAGTCCCTGACAATAATACATTTTCATGCATCATTGGCAATACAAGGCTTCATTTAGACTATTGATTTACATTCTTATTGTATTAGGGCTTGTTAGTGTTTCATACCTTCTTATTGTTTGGTGATTGACCTTTGCAGATTTACAGTACATAAGCAATTAGCCAGTAATAGGTTGAATTAATAAAGAAGATTCCTATCAAATTTGGGGGATTCACAAATCTATCACGTTGTGGTATGACAGTAGTCCATTTCTTTATTTATATTCCACACAGCTGTAGTTATAAGCTGAATTCCAAGCACAGTAAATCCTGCTGAAGGCTCCTGAGTTATGTGCAGGAAGAAGATGATGCGTGGTGTGTGTGCAATTTGCTGGGTAAGTGCATAGGGATGGGAACTGGCAGAAAGGTTGAACTGTTTTCTCTTTCTGTCTTGATAGTCTCTTTTGTTTTTCAGCTGTGGATTTAACAAAACAAAACTGGAGCTAATTTTAATTTTTAATTAAAGTCAATAGCTTATGTTCATTCTGATGTATTTGGTACAAAGAAGAATAAAAGAAAATACAGAGAGAAACTTTAAAGAGAAATGCATTTCTTCAGCTTAATTATTTAGTTTCCAACTAAGAAACAGCTCTGCAGATGTCGATTATCCTTCAGGGATATCTCAGAAGAAGTGAGCAATTAGCTTGATTTTCTGTTGAATATGTAGCTTGTGACTCAGTATGTGATCTATTAAAAAGATGATCATGCCTTTTAAACTGTGTCCTGATATACATGGAGCCTATTGATGCAGATAAAAGTCAGTGCAGTAATCCAGTCCATCACCATGTGAGACACAGCTTTTCTGTCCTGCTACACAACAGACAGTGATAATTTTAGGTGTACTAAGGACTGTAAGAGAAGGGTGAACGTGGAGGGTAATGCTCTCCTGTTAAAAGGTAACCTGGGATACTGCTTAATACTTTTTAGAGCTTGAAGCATGCTTTTCCCTAGAAGCAGAGTCTAAACAAAGGGCAACATTTCTCTGGTGGAAAAAAGGTCTCCTTGCACCCGTTTCTGCAGGAAAGCAGCGACTGTTCTGCCCCCATCAGCCTGGAGCCATGGACGGTGCTGTGAGTGGAGAGCAGCAGCTGGGGAAATTCAGGCAAGGCTGTGTGGGAAGGGCTGTGGAGAGGGGCAGCAGAAGGTGTGGGCCATCCTACTGCCATCCAGCCTTCCTGGGGAGCTCCAGGCCTCACAGGATCTGTTCTGGGTCACCACCCACAGCACCGTGGTCCTGGCACTGACGGCACAGGCACACTGGTAAGAAGAAAATGGGAACTGGAAGGGATATTTGAAAGAGTTGTATGATAAGCACATTTTCTAAATACCATCAGTGGTGCAAACTTGTCTGTGAGTGCATGGAGTCTGCTGCCACTGCCCTGCTTCCAGATTGCTGCTGCTGGATTGAGAATGCCCAGACTGTGGAGCTGGGGGTTATATGTCTGCTGGCACTTCTGTTGCACAGCTGGCTGAAACAGATAAACTCATAAAGTGCCCAGGTTTCACACAGGAAAAGCAGGATGCACATTTTTGCAGCTCACGTGTTCAGTTTTTTTGGTTGCAGTTTTTTGGGTTGGTTTATTTAGTTTGGTTTGTGTGTCTTTTATTACAATGATGACATTCAGATTCTACTACAGGGTGATACAGGAGGGTTTGAGCTTAAGAATGAACTTTTAAGTAAGTGACTTGCACGAGGATGAAGTTTGCAGATGTACTGGATGTACTGCCAGATTTCCTGTACACCTCAGCCCCACTTTGAGCACCTCCACCTGTTAAACCATGCTCCTCCAAATGCACAGAGCAGATGCTCAGCTCTCAATGGGCCTAAATTAGTAGGCACCTGTATTTCTTACATTGAAGCTTCCATGGTACCTGAAATCTTGCTTCTGGTCTTGTTTAAAAGTGTCCCAGTCCTGTCAGAACTGAGCAATGTGGTACCTTACTTGTACCTTCATCTGCAACAGGAACCCAATGCTTTAATGTTCCATGACAGCAAAACCTGGGTCTCATTCCTTCAAGGCCAGACTGCTCTGAATCCTTTCTGCACCTCCCCAGCATACTAATGGAAGGGAGGAGCAAACCTGAACTGTGCTCTCTTTCCCATAATTGTGCAGGATGTTGAATAATCCCTTTTGCCTTTCTGCAGCTAATTTCAAGGCCATATGGAAGAGAGCCCTGTACACTGGTATGATTGTGGCTGGTGTGGGCACTGGGGGGCTCCCTGTGGCACAACCCCTCTGCTCCTGGCATGGGTTTCTCCAGCCCACATGTGGTGCACAGCAGCGTGGTCTCTTCTGCCCCTGGGCCTGTGGAGCATCCTTCTTTAACTCCCAGTGTTCCTCCACTCCAGCCTGGGATGGGCTGTCCAGCCTGGGGAGCCGTGGAGTCCAGCTGCTTGTCAGACTGGACACAGCTCTTTTTGCATGACTACAGTTAAAGTTACAGCTCATCTATGTAGGAATAAATGAAAGAAATGCTTGCCCACTTCATCCTTTATTTATCTGCACTAATTAGGCATTGTGAAAGCTACTGGTGCAAAACAGCCTGTCCTGCTTAAAGATACATTTCACAGAGGATAATCAAGGTGACACCTATTCACTGCTTACACGTAGCCCAGCAAAAACCTCCTGTGCGGTTTGCAGGGCTAGCTGCAGTCCAGAAGCAAATTAGGTATTTTCTTGTGGCCAGGAGCCCAGACTAATAAACTCTGCAGACCTAACTTTTCATACAGATGGGTTGTGGTTTCCTGCATTGTGTTTCCATTTGTATTGAAAATTACCCTGGATCTGGCATCACTGGATCTCTGCCAAGGCTAATCGGCCTATCCAGCCACACGCTGACTCCTGAAGAGCTCCTTAAATCCTTCTTGCATTGCTGTCCCCAGGGCTGAGGAGCAGCCCAAGGATCCTAAGGTGGTGTGGGTTTTTTGTTTGGTTGGTTTTGGTTTTTATAGTTTTATTTGTATTTATTTTAGTATTTTAGAACCTTTGTGGCTGTGCTGGCTTTGGGAAGGTGCTGTGCTCCACGAGTGTAGTGAATGTGGGGTAATGCAAGCAGGATGGCCATGCCTTAGGTTTAACCAGCTGAGCAGAGACTCGGTTGTGTACTGTCCTTCCATCCTGCCATCCTGGTAATGGGCAAAGCAGAAGGGATTACCTGTGTCATTATTCAGAGGGGTGTGCTGGTGTACCTGATATTGGGAATACAAGGCATCCCTCAGGCAGTGTCTGACCAGAGGATCTGATCCCTGGATAAGGCATGGTGAGGAGTCAGGGAGTGGCACAGATATTTTGTGAGTGCCACAGGCCCTGAGCTGGTGTCTCTGTTTGAAAGACAGGTGTCTGCTAAGGAAGGCAGGAGTCTCCGTTAGGATGGAAAATCTAGACCCCCTTCCTCCAAATTATTATAATTTAAAATCAAGGGGCTCTCAGGCAAAGATGTGAGAACAGGAATAACAGTTCTTACTGGTAGGTACAATACAGCAAGGAAGCACCACCAACTCTAGCATTAACAGCAGCCAGCACAGCGACCCTGCATGAGATGGCTGTGAAAGGCACTGAAGGTGCAAAAAGCCCCACTGAGCAGAGGCAGGGTCTGCCACCCACGCAGGGGGTGCTGGCAGGACAGGAGGGGCCAGCTCAGGGCGGCAGCAGGGAGAGCCTTCCCATGGAAAAGAAGAGCCAAAGAGCCATGGCCAAGGCAGGCGGTGCTGGGCTTCACTGGAGGTTTGAAGTTCACTAAGTGCAGTGCTTCTGCAAGTCTTGCTTTTACATCTTAAACAAGGAACTAAATTAGTATGTAAGCCATTGCTCTGTATTTATGCTGAAGTGTTTTAGTGGAAATGTTCTGACCCAGAGAAGCTAGAGTATTCATTTTTCTTGAATGCTTTTGTAGGGAAATAAAACTATAGGTTACTTATTGTGTGTTTGAGAGTCTGTACAAGAGAGTTAAAATTGAAGGGCAGGAATAATTTAAAGGAATAGGACTTCTGTCTGCTCAGAATGATTCCAGCTTAAAGATAGGACACTGCTACATTTTCACTTCAAGCATCACTTCATAGATATTTCTGACATTTTGGAGGAGCAGAGTAAAAAAAACCCCAGAGATCTTTTCAATCCATTGGAAAATATCTTCCTGCTGTTTTACCAGAGTGCTGAAAGATTTTCATAGAAATATGTGTATGTGCAAACACATAAATAAATATTAATCTTTATTAGTGACAAAGTGGGGAAAACAATATGGCAAACACAACTACTGTAAATGGTACAAATCCATTAAAGAGAGTGAGTACCAGGAGGCTGTTTTTGTATTGAATGGAAGTTCACTCAAGGTTGCTTCCAAATACAGAACTAACCCAAGAGTTTGGATTTAACACTGACTGGACAAGCCATATTTCTCCTTAACGGGGCTCAGCTCTGAAGAAAAGGGTCAGTGTGATAAGCTGTGCAATGAAGTAATTGGATCAAGCCGAGACACTGGTGGCCTTTAGGAGCAGCAGAAGAGGCCTGTAAGCAGGTTAGCATATGCAAATTGTTTTCTGTATAAAATTGCCTCAAAACAATTTTTAGTTTTCTTCAAAATAGGACAGGCAGACAAACTGGTTAGCAGCTTCTAAAATTTTTAATATTTTACTTCTTTAACCTAGTAGGATGTGGGAGATTTTTTACCCAAAGGCAGCATTTTTGTGCCTAAAAATTTATCATTACATTTTGGGAGCCATCTTCAGTGTTACTTAGTAGCTTAAGGAGGTTTACAGGCTCTGAATTTTGAAGTTAAATACCTATAAGAGGAGTCAAGTGACAGCTACACAGGTTTAATCCTGGTAAGTCCAGAGCAGATGGGGGGGTCAGTGCCATATTTGAAGAACAAATGTCCTCTGTGGGTCTTTTCCAGCGCCTATCCAGAATTTGTGGAGACTGTCTTTAGGTGTAATATAAGCCTATAATGCTTGTGGAAAACGAATTGTAATGATGCTGATAGTGCTGGTTTGGCAAAGCCTGGATTTTTGCAGCACGGTGGGGCCACAGGGGTAGCTTTTGTGAGAAGCTGCTAGAAGCTTCCACCATGTCCAGCAGAGAGCCAGTCTGATGGCTCTGAAGATGGACATGCTGCTGGCCCAGTTAGAGAGGCTGGTAATGCCTCTGTGATGACATATTTAAGAAGAAAATCAAAACAGCATACACGCAGTTCTTTTTCAGGGGTGAAAGAAGGGGAGGAGTCTGACAGTAAAAAATACCACAAGGATATCAAATTACCACAGGCTCTGTGGCAATCTTTGATGCCAGCACTCAGGGACAGCATGTTTTACAGTGTCCCTGCAGCAGCAGGGCATGTGGAAGGGGAAAAGGCCATGCAGCTGCTCCAGGTCTGGGACAGGTTCTAGCTGGAGCACAAGCAGTGCCAGCACCCCGGGATAAGATGTGAACTCAGTGCATAGCTCCTCCACTCCTGGAATGGCTTGTTCATGCATGAATACCTATTTTCCAAGGAGACCTTAGTGCCTTTCAGAAGAACAGACCATGTCCACATGGCTACCTCTTGGTGCTGGTGTTGTCTCAGTATTTGTCTGGATACGAGTGGGCCCCAGGAAGGAGTCCAGGCTGTTCTGCAATGTCTTCTCAGGTCATTCATGATGTCTTTACAAAGACATCATGAACCACCTGATGGTATGATGGTACCACATGGTACTGACGTCTCAAATTATTTTGGGAAAGAGAGAAAGCATTATAATAAAGTAATCAAATGGAAATATCTAGAAAAATGAGCTGGTTCAGATTAGGTCTGTTATAACTCCGGTTTTTATCAGCGCTTCAGTTCAGTTGTGATTTTTAAATTTGTTTTGTTTTAAACATATGCAGTGATGCCATGCCTGATGCATGTTGTTAAGCAAGAACAAGGCTTTGTTAAGGTTCATTTATTATTGAGAAATAGCCAGATTGGCCCAAAACAAGGTATCTCAATAGAACTGTTGTGACGCCAGCTATACTTTGTGTATCTACCTTGTCTAGGTGTGGCAAACTGTTCTTGTATATGTAGTTTATATTTATATGCAGAAGGGTTTTTGTGTAAAGCAAGTGTGGATGCAAATCTCCACATTCTACTATAAATACCAAACAATGTATTAAAAAAAGATTTTTCCAATTCAAACTCCCCAAGAATCTCTTTTATATTTTTTAGGCTTACAGCAGGTATCATCTTTTATAGAACACCTGGGATAGGGCTGCCTTAGCTTCCATTGTGATCCCCAGCCCGGATATGCAAAACTCTGGATGGGAGGGACAGCTCTGCCCCCCTCACATGCCTCGTGTTGCTCCTGCCTCTTGGCTGTTTCAGAAATGCGTGTTTCCTACGTAGGTAGGGCTGATGTGCCATCTGTTGGGGGGATCAGCATCCCCAAGCCACAGCCCTGCAACGCTCCCAGACAATGTAGGGAATGGATGACTGGAATGTAGCGGCTTGCATTTGCATTTCACACATTCAGCTTTGCTTCACACATTCCCCTCTCTCAGACATGATAAAGGCAAGGAACGCTCTATTTCTTGTCAGCATGGATGGATGGCACCCCTAGAAGAGTATGCATTTGAAGCAATATGTTCTGCATCACTGACGTAAGCCAAGATGCTGTTAAGGCAGGGCAGGTTTGTTTTCCTATTCAGTGCTGGTGAGAGGGGCTCTCAGGGACTTGGTGTCCTTGAATTTAAAGAAGATTGAAGTGTTGCATTGTTCAGAATGAAGGGGAAGAGGATGGGAGCGGAATGATGCTGCAGCAGACGGTAAACACTTGATTGCAAGAGCTGAATAGGCTTGGCCTACATTTTGAATCTCATCATGGTCTCTTTTATTTCACTCATTTGTACCCCCGGCTCTGCAGTCAGTCCCAGGTTTATTCCTGCCGTTTCTCAAACATTTTTCTTCAGATCTGTGATGCTGAGTGGGCATCTTGGCAAAAGAGCAGCACATGCCTAAGCGTTGTTTATGAATGAGGGATGCCAGGGTAGTAATGTACACCAGAAAATTTCTCCCTATTTTAAGTCCTTTTAAGATTGAAAGTTGTCTTCATGAGAGTCACCTAGCAATCTCTAAATCTTCATTTCATATGGTGTGGCAGGGCTGTAACGGTCACTGTATAGAAATGTTTCTGAATTTCTAAAACAAAAACTTTATTGTATTAAGGTCTGTCCTTTCCCTTGTCCTACCCACCACACAAATCCATCACTTGCTCTTCATTTCCCATTCCACCTGGGGAAGGATTCAATGTAGTGAATGCTAAGTACTGAACTAATTTGCAACTTGCCAGAGCCACTTCTGTTATTGTTTATTTTCTGCTTACCTTGGAATAGCTAACAAACAGGGAGTGCATGGGAGGGGGGGTGTAGGGGGAGTAACACTTGTAGAGAAAAGCAATAGTAGTTCCCAGCATAATTCCTTTAAATATCCAGATTTTTTTCAAATCAGTCAGCGGAGATCAAGATATATGTAAAATTATAGTTGAAGTTAAGATGGGAAAAGAAAAATACAGGTGTTTTATATCTAGCTTATATTTGACAGGAATGACCAATTCTGATTCTAGGCAAATCTGAGTTCCTTGCTGAAGATGAAGGAAAGAAATGGAGACAAATTTGATGCAATGCATTTGTAATAGAGAAAACAACTTTTTGATATATTCACAGGGCTTGTTATATTTTTCCCTTACAAAAAAGTCTCTAGAACTTCAAATTATAGCTGGAATTACAGATGCTTTGAGGGACTTTTGAACCTTAGTCTCCTTGTCTCCTGTCTCCATTGCATGGATGATTAGAATAGTAGCAAACAATCATGACTTACTCATCCTTTCATCCTTTATATATGAACCAAAACATTTTTTGTCAATTTATTCAATACCTTCCAGTTGATTCCCAAGGTATCTGATAGATACGTCCTTGATTCTCATCATCCTTTAGGATGACATATTAAAAATATATAAACTGAGATATGTTACTGTTTGATGCATACAAATGCATAAAACAGAGTATAAAGAATGATGTTTCCATTCTTTGAAAACAACAGCATTTGTCAAACTATTTCTAATTTTTAACCCACAAGTTCTGTAGGATGGGCTGACAACTAAATGTCCAACACTAATTCCTAACATTTCCCTGGTAATCACTGCCCCAGTCACCCTTGCCATTTGTTTGTGTTATATGCAGAATTTTGGAAAAAATTTAAAGTAGCTCAGTATAGAGGTTAGTAATTCAACTGCTCTCTGATTTTAATTTCTTATGTCATTCAGAGACTGAAGGTACTGCAGTATTTGCATTTGGCAAAGCTGGAGAAACTCCAAGATACCATGGTGTCCCTGTTAGTGCATTAAAAAACGAGAGGCTTCAGGCAATGGATGGGTGGGATTTGGTCTGTGGATGTGATCCCTGGCTCTGCTTACACCCTGGACATGTCCTGCCTATGGCTGTTTGGAGAAATGTTCGAGTCTGCATCAAACAGTATGACAGGCCTGGAGGATGGACCCGTGTGTGTGAGGACCACCTTCCTCCCTGTAACGTGCCCACCGAGATCAGAGACTGCAGTCTAGTATGTGACACGTCCTTCTGTGCCCTTCAGTGCCAGCTGTGACTTTGACAGGGCTTGAGGAAGGCAGCATGAGACCCAAGTGGTGGTACATGAGTCTCTTGCTAATCAAACAGCTAGAGATACAGGTCAGCTGATGGGTTATAATTGGGACTGACACCCTTGGGACTAATCCTGGACAAAACATCCAAATGTGGGAAAAGGAGGGCAGGGGGTTGTCCTGAGCAGACATCCAGTGAGGTGGCACTGGTGTGGGGCACTGTGTGAGTGATCACTGCCCCAGCCCTGGGCATTAGCCCCACGGCACAGATTGCTCAGCTGCACTGCTTGGTGCTTGGATCCTGTGTGTCCTTCCAGCTCCTGGTGCTGCAGTGGGTAATATCCTGCATGGCATAAATCTGCTGGTGATCCCCACTGCAGACAGCCTGTGAGAGCTGTGCAGGGCTCAGGGAGCAGCCCCAGAGCAGGCTGGGGTAGGCAGAGACAGGGTTGAAGCGCTTCTTCGTAGGTGATGTTAGAAGCACCAAATCCACAGCTTGAGATCAGAGCTTGTCCCAAAGGGACAGGACCTTTCCCTCCCCCTTGCTCTGAGAGGCAGCCTTCCAAGGGCCTAAACTTTGTTCCACTCTAAGTGTTCATTACTACTTTTTAGTGACTGAATTCTCACTCGACCATGAAATAATTTAGGGAAAACTGCACTAACCAGCAGACTTGCTAAGTTCATAATTAAGGTATTTTCAAATATTATGGGTGGAAATAAACTTACTGTGCTGTCTGTGGAAACAGTGCAGAAAGCAGCAGGTTGTCTTGTGGAATATTTATGCAATGCTTGCTGGTATTGGCCAAGGACCTGGACAAACCTACAGCAACTGAGCACTGAGGGTCTTGATATTGGTGGAGCAATGGCTGGAGCTGATGTCTGTCACACAGTGCTGGTTATGACATCCCCTGAACTGATGGTTTTGTCTTTTTCCCGTTTAATTAAGTTTCTCCTAAATTGTGTGCCTTTTAAGAGGAAAGAGGGTGTCTTTTTAAGAGGAAGCTGGTGCTAGAAGGTCCCTCAGCATCAATACCAAATGTCTTGTTCCTCTGCAACCTAAACCTTGGGGCAGCTCACTTTCTCTGTTCCCTCTGTCAGGAAAACTGGGAGTGGTCAGGACATGGGTGAGGAAAATGTTTTGGCAAGAAAAAAGGGGTTTTGAAGAAACTAAATTGTTTAACAGAAATTGCAGGCTTTTGATACATTTATATTGGATAAACCCATGACAAACCTAACTTAATGTTTTGTTTGTGTTATTTTTGTTTCAGAAAAGGAAATGAAAATTTCACTTCTGAATGCTTATTTAAAAATGACTTTTCAATTCAATACTGACTACTGTCATTTCAGGAATGGGAAATAATTTAAACATTCATAAAGAGAACAATATTTTTTAAAAAGAAATAGGTATTAGCAAATTGTATTTGTTTTGCATGGCCTGCTTTTGGTAGCAGGGCACAAAGATGGCTCCTGTGGAAGCTGCTGGAAGCTTCCACCATGTCCAGCAGAGCCAATCCCTGATGGCTCTGAAGATGGGGATGCTGCTGGCCAAGGCTGGGCCAATGAGGGAGGCTGGTAATGCCTCTGTGCTGACATATTTGAGAACAAAATCCAAGCAAAGTCACATGGTCTTTCTTCCAGTCAGAGAAGAGGAGGAGGTGAGAACATGTGAGGGAAACAACATGGAGACACCAAGGTCAGTGCAGGAGGGCAGGAGGTGCTGCAGGCACAGGAGCTGAGATTCCTCTGCAGGCTGTGGTGACACTGTGGAGGAGAAGCTGTGCCCCTGCAGCCTGCGGGGATCCACAGGGATGCAGAGATCCACCCACAGCCCCTGGGGATCCACAGGGATGCAGAGATCCACCTGCAGCCTGTGGAGATCCACAGGGATGCAGAGATCCACCCACAGCCATGGGGATCCACAGGGATGCAGAGATCCACCCACAGCCCATGGGGATCCACAGGGATGCAGAGATCCACCCACAGCCCCTGGGGATCCACAGGGGTGCAGAGATCCACCTGCAGCCTGTGGAGATCCACAGGGATGCAGAGATCCACCGACAGCCATGGGGATCTACACACTGCCAGCTGCAGGGAGGGAGTGACTCTTGTGGGTGCCTGGCGTTGGCCCAGTGTCAAACCACACCAAACTTCATCAGTAAACATGTCCTACATGTGACAGGCTGGCAGTGGGACAGGGTGTTTGAGCTGGGATTGACCCAAACTGAGCATCTGAAATCATGGGAGAGAAAGGACAAGGCAGAGCAGCAGTTCTGCTCCTTCAATGGGTGGAAAGGTGGAGCTTTCCCTGCTCTGCCTGGGAGAGGCTGAAGAGTCACAGCACTGGTGGCATCTACCCACTTGGAGCTGGGGTGGACACTCCTGCAGCAGGGTTTGCAGAGCCTGTAACTGGATGTGTGTGCATGTGGTGCATGGATACACCAGCAGGGAGTCAAAATCTCACCAAGGGGCTGGTGGCAGCAGTGTGGGACAGTCCCCTCTCACATCCCTGCTCCACACTCACGGAAGCAGAGTGGGGAAGGCATTAGGGAGGTGTGTTTAGGTATATTTTTAAGATGTCAGTGGAGAAAAGTCTTTCACATGAGGCTATGCTGAGCCTAGCAGGGTTAACCTTAATCACAAAAGGCATCCACACTGGAAGTGAGGATGCTGACAACCTGTTAGTGAGATGTGATGTCAGGATGTGAAAGTTAGGAGTGGAGATGTGCTAGGTGACTACAGGCACTCATCTGGTTGTGTTTCTGTCACAGGCTGGCTTGTGGCGAGAGCAGGAGTTAACAGCTGCAATTGTTTTATGGCCAGTACATGTGTAAATAAGATTACTTATAATGAGATTAGCCTTGGACAGACTAAACCACTGTTGAGTTCATCTTGGTCTGAGGCAATCCTGAAGCAATTGTAGCACCAGGGAGGGTGTAAGTGGTGCTGGCTGTCCCAGCATGCCAGGGCCATGCCAGGAGGTGGTGGCTGCTCCTTTTTGGGAGCAAAGACAGCTGCTGCAGGGAACGGGTTCTGTGAGGAGTGCACCTCGCTGTAGGAACGTGATGAAAATGGATGTACTGAGCTTCAAAGGATCATCTCTGGTGAAAACTGAGTGTGGTTAGAGCTGGAAGTGCTTGTGAGGTGCCAGGTGCTGTGCCCAGCAATGGGAGGTTTGCCAGCCGTGCTCCCAGTGCTGGGCAGTGGGGCACACGAGTGGACAGAGGTGGGGGCTTTGGGTGTTGCCTGGGAGCAGCAGGAGGTGGGGCAGGGCGTGGGCAGCCCCTCCTGTGACACTGACACTGGGGGACACTGGGATGGTGGCACCTGCTGGGGCCTGCAGCCCCCCAGGGGGCACTGGCTGGAGGCTCAGGAATGGAGGTGAGCAGGGGCAGGGAAGGGAATCAATGCAGCCTTTAATAAATGCAGCTGGAACGAGACACCTGACAGCATGTGTTTGTGCTGTCCTTGAACAAACAGATTTGGCTGGGATGGATTAAATTAGTTATGAGTTTAAGTTAAAATATACAGGGAATAGAAAAAAACAACCTGGTAGCAAAGTGATTGCCTTCAGAGGAGCAGTCCTGCATTACCACATTATTTTGTCAGTGTGTTGCATACAGCTTCTCTGGAGGGGCCTCCCACAGAAAACAGCCCCAAAAGGCATAAACCCAACCAGGGGTTTAGGAGAGCAGGCCCAAAGCTGGGGTGTTCCCACTGAAGGCACAGTGCCACGGGGAGAGCTGGGTAAGAGCTGGACACGCACTGTGCACCTCAGACAGGGCTGTATCTGCTGGTTTATTCTAAGTCACCAGTTCTGACACCCCACACACTTCAACCATCCATTAGATCTCCGTGGTCTTGGGTGGTGTAAATTAAATTAAATTCTGTCCATGTAGTGCTGTTGTAATGCAGAGCTGATGTGGTGGAGGTGGTTTCGTGCCAGCTCAGTGTTATCCATCCAGTCTGTCCCACTGGGAATAGCTCAGATGTCTCCCTTACTCCAAGGTCTGCTGCAGTAATGCACAAGGCAACAGCAAATGGCAGTGATCATCATTTTAGCAGACACAATTTACATTCCTACCCCTTGGATCTTTTATTTCCTTGGCCAAATCTTACTGTCATCCATCAACTTTTGATATTCAAAATCTAAATAAATTTGCTAATTTTTTCCAATCAAATATGAAATGGTTATTCTACTTTCAGTAATTAATCTTTTTAACACATTTAAATGATCTTTTAACAGAAGAAAATATGACCTAGAAGTCTTTGAAGCCAACCTACTCTTTTCTTTTCCTGTTGCTTTTCACTAAACACAATGTCTGTAGTGCCAGACTAAAATTATGCTGCTTAAACTTGATAAAGTACTGCATCAACAACAAAAAAGGAAACTATGACAGATAAATGAACAGATAGAAAAAAAAATTCCTAGTACGCCAGGCAGGCTTTTCTTTTCCATCTCACATTATGCAGTGTGCAAAAGTATCCAATTTGAAAAACTGACTCAGAGCAGGCTGCTAGTCAGAGAGCAGCGTGGAGGCAGACACAGAGCTGCTCACAGACCAGATGAAGTGAGCTGCTTGCCAGCCCTCCCCCCAGCACATGGGAGGTTTAAGCAAGCTGTGTCCTCCAGGGCAGGGGAGGGGTCCTGAGCCCCAGCCTCAGCTGTACCTGCCTCAGCCCAGCGCTGGGGGGGCTTCCTTTGCTCTGGAGGCTGCCAGGAACAGAGATGAACTAGATGGAACAGTTCAGCATATTAAATTGTCTCTGTGCAAATTGAGAGTGAGCAGATGAAGAGGGAGATTGGTATTTGCTGTATTTCTCTTTCTCAGAACCACTATTAGTGATCTCCCACTTCAGCACTTCACTTGTTGGTTAGTCCCCATTCTCCAAATGCCACTATGTCACAGAGGGAACATCAGCCCAGAAATAATTAGTATGGCAATTTGGCACTCACTCTTCAAATTACATCTAGCAGTTGCATGTAAAATTGTCTGTAGAAATCATCTGGCTCTTACCAAGAGTTAGTTTAATAATGGAGCTTGTTTTGTTACCACCACTGTTATGTTGAAGTCTGGTGGTTAAGAATTGTTTTCCCCTCTTGCTGATGGAAACATCTCCTAGCAAAAGCAAGAGAAGCTAACCCTTTTCTGCTGCAATCTGCCGTGCTGGAGTGAGGAGTCCTGACCTCTCTTCAAAATGTAAATGTTCACTGATTGTGGCTCTCTGAGGAGACCCACCCACATGCTGGATTTCATACACATTACAGGCTATTGCACCTCTTCATCTTATTGCTAATTAACTGTTAATTGGTGCAGAGATACAGTAAGACCTCCCTCTTCTTATGTGACTACTGAGCCTAAACTGGACTATGATTCTTCCTGGTACAGAGGAGGAAAGGTATCGGGAAAGACTGAAAGACAACACTCCAAACCTAGAGAGGAACCAGCTTTTCACTGCAGAAGATCTAATGCCCTCAACTGAATTTTACTCATCTCCATCTTTAATGAATATTTCATGACACTTATGAGAGAAATGCAGAGTATATTTTTCTTTCTGCCAAAACCCCCCCATCTTGACCCTGAGAAAACTTCTTCAGCAAGGGGGATTTTTGCCCCAGCAGGTACAGTCCCCTGAAAATGTCCCAGTCCAGCATGTCAGCATCATCCCAGCAGCAGTATTTTGTCCAGCCTTCAGCAGATTACTAAGTGACCTAGCAATCAGCCTTTCTCATGACAGCAGGAGGTTCTGCAGCAGACCTTGCAGGTGGGATTTTAAGAGCAGGAATAATAGATAATGATGGGGCTATGTCAAAGGAAAATACATCCCTATAATATGGACATTACAGGATTTCTGAAGCTGCTTTCAAAATGGGTCCAAAGAATATATCCAGCAGTGCAGGGCCTCTGGAAGAAGAAAACAGGCAGCCAGTGTACTAGGTGGAGAACAGTAAACAAAAAGGAACGGGGTGGTTTGTGTGTGCATGTGTGTTTGTGCTCGTGCTTCTTGGGCTTTGCACACCCCCAGGAGCCTTCAGAGGACAGCAGGTACTGCCCATCAGCTGATTCTCTGCAGCTGGACACACACACATCACTAGTGAATGCCAGGCACTGCAGGTTGGCCTGGGCACCTCTCCTTGACTTAGTCATAGGCTTAGTCTGTAACTATGCCCTTGGTGACACAGGTGATGTGTGGTTTTGAATATGTGGAATAATGAAAACTTCAAATGCACACTGTGAATATGTCTTCACATGGCAGGTGTTTGGCTGTGTGCTTTGTGGCTACTCCTTAAATTTCATGCGTTGCATTTTTCCCATGGATTAAAAGTAATCGAGCCTGATATCACGACAGCTGTATGGCCAAGGAGCTGGTGGGGAGGGACAGAGGAAGGTTTGATTTTCCTTGTCCATTTATTCCTTGGTGTTAGTGAACTGCAGTGCAATTAACCAAACACCTGATGCTTCTGCATAAGGGCACCTGATGGTGCTTGTAATGGTGCTAAGTTATGAGCACTCATGGAATGGGGTGTTGTTCTAATTGTCATACTTTTCTTCTGGCAGTCTTTAGGTCCCATTGGATTAGTAGCTCCTGTAATGATTATGACTGTCAAATTAAGCCATCTGTAAACACTAAAACTTGCAAGCTCTTACCAAACTCACAGCACTCATGTCTGGGAAATAAGTTCTGCATCTTTTCAGCTGGCTGCCAGGAAAATTCTTAAATGGTTGGCATGAGCCTTGGTCCCTTTCTCCCAGTGCATCCTCTCCCTGTGCTCTCCCAGCCAATGTCTCCATGCTGCTGCTGAGGGGGAGGTAGCAGGCACGGGGCTCCTGCCCAGCCACACAGGGCAGGGGTGTGCTCTGCCTGCAGGGTGTCAAGAGGCCCCCCTGAGTGGCAGTGCCTCATTTATGGCTCCAAGCAAGCCACAATGAGTTACAGCCTTCCCTGCAGTGGGGCAGCCCCTTGGAACACAGGCAGTTAAAACTCCAACACACAGGAGTGACTTGTGCCTTAAACCAGGCTCAATTCCACGTCAGGAACCGAACAGGAACGAAAGGCTGGGCTCACAGGGTGCTGTCCATCCTTATGCCTTGCAGCTACCATGGAAGTTGCTACAGAGGCTGCTCAGGTGGTGCCACCAAGCAAATCTCCCTGTAGCTGTCTGTGGGCAGCCCTAGGCTGTGTCCTTGGTGCCCTGCAGCAGTGACCAAGCTTCCCTGCTCACCTCCAGTGCCAGCCCACATTCCTCTAGAGAGGTTTCCTGTTGGTAAGCACGATATGTTACTAATTATGCAAACCAAAGGTGCAGTGTAACAACAGCTGGTGTGTTGCTCACACTATACCAGCAATTTTAAATGCCTCCAGGCTGCTCTTCAGGTGCACAGACAGGCCAGGACAGAACTACAGAGGAGAGGAGGCAGAAACCCAACCTCATGGATGGGCTGTGGGCTTTTCCTTGCTTTCTGTCAGGTTTAAAGGATCAGCTGGCTGATGTCATGGGCTTCCCGGTGTGAAAGCCGAGTCAGAGAAATCTGGGTTGTGTCATAAGAACTTGTAGAGGTGAGACTTTTGCTCGCTGTTGTCACCATGGCTGGCTGGGCAGCTCAGAGCCTGCTGTGAGACAGGGTTGGGGGCTTGGCTTGAAAGCAGCAGAGCTCAGGCCAGCAGTGCTGGCTGCTTGCCAAGGGTTAGCAGAGCAGAGGGAGTCATTGAGATATCCTGCCCTGAGACAGCTCAGGGCTTTGGAAGTGCTTTAGTTGACCTTAATTTTGATTTGGGGTGTGCAGTAATGAGCGAGTGGTGTGATGAATGTGTAAAGCTGACAGAAGGCCCTGGCGTCTGTAAAGAAATAGGATGTGCAAGGTCAGGAGAGGTGTGCAGGGTGAAGTGATGTTTCAGAGGCAGTGAGCATGCCAGGCTGACTCATGAGCTGAACTGTGCAATAATCACAGGTAATTACTGCACAGCAGCCAGGAGGATTTGCATACACACCACGCTGGACCACAGGGCCCATTTGGGCCCTGGCACACTCACAGCTCAGAGCAGACAGGCAGAGAGATGAGGAGCCATTTCCAAACAGAGCCAATATTCTGTTTGTTTCCCCATCCAGCTTCCAGACATGACACTGAGCCATGATGTGCAAAAGTGAGGAGACAGGGAACTACTGTCTTCAGAGCAATGAAGGGCAGGTGAGTGCCTGTATTCACCCCTCAAAAGATATCTGCACTACAGGAATGTGCTTTTGAATCTGTAGTGAGGAATTCTCTTGTAAGCCAATATATTTTTCACTGAAATAAAAACAGTGGAAATTCTGAAAAATAATGAAGCCCTGTTGGACAGAACCTCTCAGGCAACACAGGCTGTGGCTTACCAGCTGAGGGGCAAGGTAACACATCTGCCTGGGTCTCCTGTAAGAGAGAAATCCCAAGGCATTCTCATTGTCCTAGCAGGCAGGTTTTGGGGCTGTGTCCTTGCAGTAGGAAAATAACCATAGTACCCCCACTCTGGTGCAATTAGGGCCCTTGTGTGATTTGGGTTTAATGTCCCCTTCCTCTCCCTTGACCTTGCCCAGGTACGTGGCTGGGTTGGTGCTGATGGCAGTGAGGGTTCATGTTGGTGTGCAGACACAGCATAGATGCATTATATTCCAAAGGGGCTCTCCGAGTGCAGAATGAGCACAGATTTCCTGTGTGCCTGTGAACAGACTCCTTGAAAGCAGAGCAGGTGTACAAGTCTTGTGGTGAAGAGCAGGTATTCTCGTGCCCTGGGTGGGGGCTGCTGGAACCCCCTGCCTGCTGTTCCTGGTATCCCCCTGGTGCAGCTGCCAAAACCCAGCTCCTGCTGGGGATCTTAGGGGTGCATCCATCAGCACCTCTAACACCATTTCTCTTCCCAGCTGGGCTGTAAGATCTGTCCGCTGCAGACATGCTCTTTTGGAGATGGTTTTGGAGGTAACCAGCCTTTATCAGTGTCTCACATGATATGATTAGAAAGAGAAACTTAACCATAAGCAGTAATTAGCATCTGTCTAGATTTATATATGAAATATGCAGTATATAAAGCAGATATATATACACACTCACAATATACTGCAGACAAGCACTATTTGTATGCCTAAAATTTTTTGCAGCAAAATACAACTTCAGATTAAGTAATATCAAATTGTACTCTTTTGGCTATGATATAGATATTTCCAATCTATTTTTAGCTTTATCTGTCTAATTCAGCCACACTTGGGTAGCTGTAATACTTTCTCTTCTCTTCTTATGCTGCTGATTTTATTCTGGTACCCAGAGTCTCTCTGGCAATAGCTCTGCCTCCCATTCCGTGTTTACTGTTGGAAAGTTGGAATTCACTGTGATTGGTATCACAGCACCCGACTGTGTGCTGCTGTTCAAGCGGGATAAAAGGAAACGCCACCTAGTCCAAGGAGTCATGGGGAGATGACCATGCCTAAATGATTCATTTTTAAGATCTCAAATCCATATTAAGGGTAACTGGGATAAAGCTGGCCATCCAAGAAAAACAATCTCTGTCCCTCCGAGCCCTGTGGCTGGGCCCGGGGGTCATGGCCAAGGGCAGCCATGGGCTGCCCCGGATGGTCGCATTTGTGAGCCAGGTGACACCACAAGTGACAGGTCAAACATTTGGGCTGCAGCCCACCACCCCCTCCCCAGGCTATCAGGAGAAGGGGTAAGGGTTGGAGGAACTCCTGCTGTCTGTGCAAGCAGGCTGTCACGATGGGCAGTGCTGTGTGCCGGCTTGTGCTCCTGACTGGGATGAGAACCCTCCGTGAGCCGGTGGCACTGCCACCCATCCCGCTGTGAGATGGCCCTTCCCTTCCCTTCCCTTCCCTTCCCTTCCCTTCCCTTCCCTTCCCTTCCCTTCCCTTCCCTTCCCTTCCCTTCCCTTCCCTTCCCTTCCCTTCCCTTCCCTTCCCTTCCCTTCCCTTCCCTTCCCTTCCCTTCCCTTCCCTTCCCTTCCCTTCCCTTCCCTTCCCTTCCCTTCCCTTCCCTTCCCTTCCCTTCCCTTCCCTTCCCTTCCCTTCCCTTCCCTTCCCTTCCCTTCCCTTCCCTTCCCTTCCCTTCCCTTCCCTTCCCTTCCCTTCCCTTCCCTTCCCTGCCTCTGGAGCAGCTGGCGCTTCCTCAGCCACGGAAGGGCTGCCCGAGGGGCAGGGCCATCGGTATTCGGTATTCGCACCACCAAGGGAACAGCGAGAGGAAGGCCAGGCCAGGCTCCTGGTTGGTTCGAAACACAAGGGTTTTTAAATACCTTTTTCTTTATGGTTGGAGAAGAGGAATTTCAGTGACTTGCAGCTGAGGGTACGCCCCAAATCACTCCATCCTATTTGTTGAATGTATAAAGTACCCAACTGCCATTTTTAATACATGCCAAGTTCTAGCAAATGACAGAAAAAAGTTTTTGGGGAAAAAAAAAAAAGTAATGTATATTAATTCTTGTACCAGTGTTAACCTCTGTGTGGGGAAAAAGTGCTGGATGCAAGGCTTTTGAAGCTGTAAGCTCTCTGTTAACCATTACATGACACAATGTTCTGGCCAAACTTACACCAGATGACAAGTTGCCCAAAACCAAACGATGCAAAGGCTAAACATCACCATACCATGTAGTAGTCCAAACTCTCACCTACAGCATCACAATGTATAAAATAAACTTAATCCTGTATTACTCCTAGACAGCTCGGAGGGCACTTTCCATATCCAAAGAGAAACAGAGGCATGAGGTGAATGTGGCACCAGCACAATCTGCAATGCGCACAGAGCCTCTGTGTTAGGCTTGTTCTGTCCAGGGCAGGTCTTTCACCCTGCCAGCTACATAACTTTCTCCTTCTGGGTCTTTGGGCATTTCTTAGACAATGAATTGCCTAGGAGGCAGCACTTAAAATTTAATTCAGGTAGGGAAGGTAGCGCACATGAATGATACAGACTCTACTAGCCCTTGTAGACTGTATGATTTATACATTCACTCAAACAGCAGTGAATGAACAATGTTATAGCAGGCAATATGCTATTGTGCTGTTACTTCTCTGCCTTGTCTTTTTAATGAAGGGGTTTATACCTTCAAAGTTAATTAACTCATTCCTCAAAATCATTTACACATCTGCTCTGTTTCCAGTAAAACTTAGTTTCTTAACTTCTGAGTTACATTAAAAACAAAACAAAACTGAACCCCTCTTTCTTTCAGACACGTTACTTCATTTGTAATGAGTTCAGATGTGGAATTGCTAATAATGATGGATTTCATGGGCTGAAATTTGTTGTGTCATTTTGCACTGGTAGCTTCTGGAAGGACAGTCAGGTATACAATGGCCATGAGCCTCTATTGTACTCAGTGTCCCATCACTGCTCAGTTTGGGGTGTCTCTGGTGTGTGCCCTCCTGTCACTGGCAAACAGGAAGCTGGAGCTGAGGGATCTCCAGTTCCTGACTACCCCTCTGCCACCACAGCCCCCATGGCTACCTGGCACAGCACGTTACAAAGAGCTTTTCTAGCTGACTGTGGGGTCTGCTTTGGTTACTGCTGGCCAAACCCCTGGCTGCCAAGGGCAGAACTGGGTGCTGGGGGGTCTCAGCCAAGCCCCACTTCATCCCAGGCCTCTGCAGAGTTGTGGAGTAAGCACAAGCACAGCACTGGGATGGCAGCACTCCAGAAGAGCAATGCGGGCAGGGCTGTCACTGCCCCTGCTGTGCCACACACGGGCAGCAACCCTGCTTCCTTCTCCTGATGAGCAGACATATTATTTTAATTAAACTTTTATTTCAATAACCCTTATGGCATGTGGGTATGGCTTGGGAAGCATTAAACCCAAGGTAAACAAAGAGTGTAGCACTCCATCTGCTTTTAAGAGCAACACGACTGTTTGGGCAGCACACAGAGCTGAGTACTGTTAGTATTTACTGTAGAACACCTCATGCCAAATTTAGCCTGCAAGCTGATCACAGGCGTGAGGTTTCATTATTTCAAGTGATTTATTCTTTTCTGATGCGAAGAACACCTCTTCTCTGCACCAAATGCTGCTTGTGAAGTCTGCTTTTCCACTTAGGGGATGCTAAGCAGAAGCTAGCCAATGAAATGAAGGTAAATTTAATTACAAAAACCATAACGTTCTTCAAAACCAACAGCTCACTCTCTCTCCAGCAAGGAAAAATACAAATAGAAACCCTTTGGCAATGCTGAAGAAATATCTGGGGTTGAGGTGAAAGGGGCACAGCTTGACAAGTACGCTGAAAGCTGAATGTGGATTACCCATGAGTGCAAAAATGAATAAATGTGTTTTATTCCATTATATTAATGAAATGGTTAATTTGGTTGCTATAGCAACAAGGAACAGCCATGCTAAAAAGCTAAAGGGCCGTACATAATGCCAGATACAAGGTCTCTCTAATTCTAAAGCTGATTTTCTTAGCCACAATAGAAGTGATGTGTATTTTCAATATCACCAGCTTTTGCATCAAATCCTGAAGCTAATGCAATACATAGGCTAGCAGCATAAAACAGCATATACATTGGCAGCTCATAAAACTTGTGAAAGGGGTTTACCTGTGCACAGTTACAGGAAAGGATCCACAGAGTGCAGTGTGGGACGCTGTAACGAGACCGCTCTGGGTGATGGGGAAGCAGCAAATGTGTTACCGTGGGCAGCTCCCACATCAGGGAGAAGGTGCCTGCAGGGGCAACCACTGCACCACCAGCCCAGACACCATCCTGAGAGCTGTCTCACCTTATGGAAAATAGACTTGATGTTCTTTTCACCTGCATTTCATGTGATTTTGATTGAAAATAATAATTCCGTGAGGTTTCAGTGAGGAATCCTGCAGTGCTTGCTTTTGTTTAACATGAAAGCCATGGGCAGTGTGATGCACGGTCTTGCCTACAGGCAGAGAACAGACAATAATTACTGAAGCCTATGCAAAGGAAAGAGGAGTGTCCACTCTGCCCTTCAGAGGAGCCTGAGGCAGCCCCTGCACAGCCAGGGCTCCCTGTTGAGGAGCTGCTGGGGAGGGTGATGGCAGTGCACAGCCCCAATGCTTTCACCAGGCTGGAGCCCTTCCCCAAGTGCAGGACCACTTCCATTCCTTAGGCTCCCTTTTGTTACAGTGACATTTATCAAACACCATGTCACTCACTGCCTGTGACAATTACAAGTCAATATAGCACACTCACAGGAGAAACAGAATTCACTGGCTCCCCTTGTTGAACTCAGACTGTTGAATTCAGCCTTGTACACCTGCAGAAGCAACATGGGTGACTTTTATCTGCAGGCCATCTGGTTTGCATGAGATTGGCAGTTATGTTGCTCAGAAACATAATTCCCAACAATCGAACATAAAGCTTTCAGTGCTGAGGCCTAAAACCGTCTGCAACAGGCAGAAGTAAAAGCTGTGATGATAAGTAGTCTCTGAACTAAACAGGTGAGAACAATGTCCTTTAGGATAATAATTAGCTCCAGTCAGTGGCATGTGATTCTAATCAGCAATTGTGAGTGCGGGCTGGCGACAGGAGGCATTTGACACTGCTTGCCTCTTGCAGAAATGCAATAAAAGAGAGCTCACCACTGGAGGCAGAAACACTGAGAAGCAATCTTAACTGTATCACTATGCTGAAGTAAAATGTTTGGACTCACAAAAAGGCAAGGCAGGTCAGTGGTTGCCACTGTTTTAGTCAGCTTGTATGAAAATCATTTATTGAAATTCCCCTGAACCTTACATTGCTCCTCAAAACCAAATGAGAAACAGCTTTAAACTGTTTGCTGCCCTTAAGGGTCCTGGTTGCCAACACATGTGGGAAGGCCCATGCAGAGCAGAGATGAGTTCTGTGTACCCTCCTCCTCTGGAAGGCGATGCTGCAGCGGCCCTGCAGAGAGCCCTGCCCTGGGGCTCAGAGGCAGCTCCCTGCAGAGCACCAGGAGTCCTCCTGCACCTCTCGCACTGCGGTGCTCAGGGTACATGGGTGGGTCGGCATTTCTACAGCACCACAAGAAACCCCAGCAGTTCAGAGGTTAGTTAGCATTTGTCATAGGACAGATAAACGGAAGGGTTACAGTGTTCAGCTGCTGAGCCACAGCAGAAGGGGCTTTGTTCTGCTCAGGGCTGAGCCCAAACTGACTCCCACACACTGCCCCAGCATCCACACAGGTGTGCCAGGGAAAGCCGAATAACTTGCAGTTCTTTTGCAGAAAAGGAACAATTGCATTTCCTCATGGTAACTTCAGTGTGCTTAAGCTAGAAGGGCAGAGTGCATGCGTGTGTTTACTGTTAAGATTTGAATAGTTTAGGGCTTTCTTTGTGCAGAGGTGGTAGGAGTTCACTTGCCAATCTGACCTCCAGCTTCACTGCTTGATAGCAATGACAAGATCTGCTTCCACATCACAAAAATCATGATGGGCAGATTCAGACCTCTGACAAAGAAGGGATGAAAGCAGGATCTCTGCTGGGCAAGGCCAGTGTGGATGTTTGCATAAGATCCAGCAGACTAACTTGAAAAAGAGTTATTAAAAATTGATCTCCCGCAGTAACAACTGGAAAGATTAATTTCTCAGAAAAGAAAGGAAATGGCAACCACAAAAACAAAGCAACCCAGATGGCCCATAAGCAGACTAATTATACGAAAGACCCAGAAGCAACTCTGAAGTTACCAATCCAGCTGCCGAGAGTGTCTGCCAGGTTGCCAGATGTTGCCAATGAAAGCCTATCTTCCACAGTTCATCAAAGGAGTGGAGCTGCCTGGTGAAGTGAAACCTCTGCCAATAAAAATAAATATTTTATCTAAAAAATATTTTCTGCTAGGAATCGTTGGAAAATATAAAATTTTAACAACATGTCCAACCCGATGTTACAGTAGATAAATAATGAAATGTACATACAGAGTGAATTGGCAAGATCTTATTGATAGGAAACATCTATGCTTAACATTTTATTTCTAAGGATATAGTCTTGGATTGTGTTAAACAAAGTGGTTTTATGAGGCATGAGGTTGATGGCACTCAGCTGGGGTTTGGATAATTTGCCTTGAATCTAGCAGTTGCTTTTGCCACCTTGAGATAAAAGGCTTAAAGACAACAAAGCTGGAGGAGCCAAAGGTGACAGCAGTAGGCACTGGAAGGTGGGGAGGCTGCAGAAATAACACTGAGCCACTCTGTGGCTTCCAAGTCACCTCTCCCAGAGCTCTGTGTCCTCCAGGGCACAACAAAGAGAAGCAGCAGCTCTAGGAAGGTACCTTACATTTCGCTCCTGCCAGATTTTATGAACTGAGCAAATGGACGGCTGCTGAAAAGGCTTCCTCTAGCAATTGTAGAGGATCCGAGCAAGGAGCAGTGCACACGTGCAGGGCTTCAACACTGGACACACAGGCTGCCCAACACATTCATGCAAAGACTAGTTTTAATTTTGCTACGAGATCAAATTAATATTCCATTTTAAATCAGGAAACTGTGTATTTTAAAAATCCTGTGTGATTTTTTAGATGTGTCTATTAATGTTGCAAATCCAGTGCCTTGGAAATATTTTGTCAGTTCATCCTAGAGGCCAAAACCCAAACTGCCTGTATAGTCTGTTAGCGAGGCAAAACATCTCTTTTTTTCCAATGAACATGTATGGGTGCATTGGGATTCACACAAGCATATTTGGCAGTAATTTTTGGCCTGCAGAGCATCCACTAAACATGGGGAGCATTTTCTGTTCAGGAATATGATATGAATAAGAATGTGCTATGGAGGATGAGCTATGGCACTTCTATCATAATTTAATTTGTCAAATATAGTTTACAGTGTTTTATAATAATAATCAATAGCACAACATGTCTAAAAACTGCAAGGGCTAGGGTTGGAGGATGTCAACCATCATCTCTTTAATAATACATAATTCCTTAAATGTGCAACTAAATCACTGAAATATATGAGCTTAATTTGGAACCTCTTACACTTTGAAAATTCATATCTCCTTTTTAATAACTGGCTACAGAATTTGCAGACTAGACCGGATTTTTCTAATTTGTTTCCTTTGCTCTTAAATGCACTAAACGGGATGATTCCCCAAGACGAATCTGAAAAACATATAAACCCCAGGAATATGTCCTTTGTGGCTCTCTCCCTTGCCTGTTTACACCTCACCTTACCCTGATGACTTAAGACATTCCTGCAGAGGACCTGAATGTGGCTATTTCTCTGAGTTCTTGCAACACACAGATTTATTGCCAACTGTCAGAGTTAGAAACAAATCAATTTGGGAATGCATTTCCTGAAAGTGCTGACTGACTTGACAGAACAGGAGTGGGGCAGAGGGTGGGGAGTAGGAAAGAGGCCTCTATAACATAACCCATTATTCCTTCTTTAGTAAACAAATTATAGTCTTGATTCACAAAGAATGCCTTTACGTCTCCAAGGACTATTTTATAGCCACTGCAGAATACTGAATGTCCTATGACTACTGAATATTCTTGGAAAAGCTCTGATTTGGCTGCTAGATTCATCAGGTACCTATGCTTAGATACTTAAATTAGGTCTCTTGGCATTGTCTTGTATGTAAAAGAAACCACACCACCAGATGTGGTACCTTCAGGACAGTAACTAATTTGGTCTGGGGATGCAGGAACAGAAGACCTGGAGAGGCTGCCCTGCTCAGCCACTGGTGACACAGCACTTCTCACCCACAGGGCTCGTGGTAGGCAGGATGTGGAATAAGAAGTACGTGGTAACAGCCTGGGAGAAGACAGCTACTTTTCCTTGTATCTGCTGTCTGAGAACATAAAATGTTATTTTCAGACCATCTGATTTTGATGTCTTTTTCTGCCCCACTCAAGGGCATGCTGCTTCTCAGCAGAGGGACAAGCAGTACCTGCAGAGACTCTCCAAACTTTGTCACCAACATTCACAAAAAGAACTTGTTCTTCCTGTGAGTCCACAGTAGCTCATGTAAGATAAGAAACTACTGTGAGCTTTAAAGAAGTTGCAAGCAAATATTTTCAAAGCTGAATGACTGTCTGTTCGTTTCATCTGAGTCTGAAAAATCCACAGTGATAAATAGGAAAATTAAAATACAAAGAGAAAACTGTTAGTGGAGACCCTGGACTTGAGCCTTCCAAACAAGCCCAAAGCACCAGAAAAACAATGTTGGTGGAGCAAGGTCACTAAATGAAATGACACTTAAAAATGTTCAGATTTACAAATGTGTGCAGCCCGTGTGTGTGCGGAAGGAAGGCAAAAGGAAGGCAAGTCAAAGGCAGACAAAGAGGTGCCAGAGAGGGGCAAAGAGCATGATACATTCTGCACTGTAGGCAATGAATGGAATAATGTACATGCGAATTAACTCATTAATGGTTCCTGGAGTGAATCTTAGAGATCATGAAACACCAACTGACAAGGCTCTACAAAGAAAATCTGTCTAGTAAATGCAAAAAGAAAAATCACAAACAAACCCAAGTTGGTTTCAACATTTATTTATAATTCAATGTTCAATTCATAAATCAAGAAACAAAAGCCAGGGTATCTTTTTAATCAAAGCTTTTGCTGCTCACAATATATGGCATAAGAAATTGAACTGATAGATCATTTATTATTGTTATGAAACTAAAGGCTTTATATTCTTAAGTGGAGTAAAGCAGACAGCAATATGTTCATATTAGAAAGTTCCTACTGTGAGTGAAAAATGGATTAAAATTGAGATATTGTTTAGTAAGACAGATGAATCTGTATTTATTTTTGGCTGTGAAACTGCTAGAACTATACACAGCACAGGGGAAAATCACCTTGCCAGTTTTCCCTGTGTGTTTGTCTTTGGCAAATGCAGCCTGCAGGGTCTGTGGTCCGTTTGCACACAATCAGATCTCTGACCTGAAACATGCACATTCTGGAACATTAATTGGCACAATTAAAAAGGTATTTAGAGGATGAGCTTGGAGCAAAAAATGTTGTTGCTTCTCAGAATCCTGAAACGCAACCTGGACTTCCTAATAAGCCATTTTAACTGTTTGCAGAGATGTTACAAGTATTCACTGAGGGGAGAAAGTAATGATCAATCCACCCATGCAACACACAAATCTGAAGAGTCCAGCATGTGTCAGTGCAAAGCAAATTTATTCTATAAAGTGACTAGTGTGAAAAAGAATTAGAAAGGATTATAAAAATACACTACCATATGTTGTAGTAGTTGAAAGTGATTAATCCAGTTCTTAAATCCTATTTTAAACTCCCTTTCATTTCTGTCTATAGAAAAATAGAAGCCACATCGCTTTGTTTGAATGCTATGTAGTTAATTACATCTTCTAAGAAACTCTTTTAAAACTAAATGTAATGTTTAATTACAAAATGCTCTCCTTGAAAACAGTTAGCTTGTACATTGATTTGTGGTTCATTAAAAATGCTTTCTTAATTATATTTCCAGCCAGAAAATACGCAGAGATTAAAGAGTCTATAGAGAAGTTTTGAAATCACAGCATGAATCGTAACAAGAAAGTTACACTTCAAATAGTGGACAACTGACAGCCACGACCACCTTTCCGTAATTTCAAAACTTAATTGTTGCAAAAATAGCAATTGGAAAGCAGTGTCCATTGTAAGAGCTGTTGGCATTACATTTTTCATAGGAGTAGATTTGCAAGGACTAATTAGGGGGAAATCGATGGCATCACAGGAGCGCAGCGCTCCCCTCGGCGGCGGGCTCAGCGCGCGGGGCTCACGGCCAAGGGCAGCCCGCGCCGGGGCTCGTAGGGAGTTGTCCTGGAAACCATGCGGATGCAGTCGATGACAGGGCACACGCTGAGGCACAGGGTGCAGCCCGTGCAGCTCTCGGTGACCGTGGGCAGGTGGGTTTCGGGGTCAAACCGGATAGCCTGCAAGCACGAACAAACATCACTGATGGTGCTCACAGGAGCGTCAGACCGCTCCCATCCCGACGTCTGCGCTTCCTGCGCTACAGCACGTCTGGGTGAGATTCTGCACTGCAGCTATAGCAACTGTTCCACTGGCAGGGAACAAAAAAACCCCTCTCCAGACACTGAAATTAGAGAGGTGGGCCAAATTACACCTTGGCAAAAGCTCACAGGCCACAAGGGCTGGTTACGAAAGGAGGAGTTTGCGACATTTAAACTCCCAGAGGGTATTTCTCCTCGATGTAAAGGAAATATTTCCTGAGATGGCAATGTCCTGGGGTTATTGGCATACAGGAGACACCAGACCACGCCTGTACAGCTCCAGCACAATGCCCATCACAAGGCATTCTTTTGACTTTTACTTTCAGCACAGCGTAAACAATCGAATTTAATAAACAGCAGGGAAAAACACAGCTCATTGTGCCTTGTGTTATTACTTTCCTTTGCAAATCTTTGAAAGGAATATTAGAATTTGGGGCAGGCAGACCTTGCTTTAGTTCTCATGTTCCATGCAGAGAATCCTCGTTACCAATTAGGGTGATAAGTGTATTTGAATGTGAAATAACAGTCGAGGTCTCAATGATATAAGCTCCTGCTTATAATGGAAATGGCAATTAAAAGCAAAAACAAAAGAAACAAAAGCATCGCACAACCGCAAAGTGTCAATATCTAAAAAGCAAGACCAAAAAAAAAAAAAAAAAATTAAAAAGCACCAGAAATACTGAATTCCCACTCTGAAGAGTTTAGGAGAGAAAATCAGGCCTGCAAGTTGAACTCTGGCAAACAAGCAGTGCCTCAGCAAATCCCCTGCCCACTGTCAGCGTCTGGGGGCGGCAGGGGGTGCTGGGAACTGGCGGTGCTGCTGCGGGCTGGCTCCTAAGGCAGACTGGAGGCATTTGGGGTTTCAGTACTAGGAAGGCACAGAAGTTGCTGTAGCAACCAGCAAGGGCACGAAGTCTGTAGTAACTGCCCTGGATCTCCGAGTTTTACTTCAGCTTGAGCACAAAGAGAGCTCTGGCTCGTGAGTATTAGAGGAGGACTCCTTTCTTTCTCTCTCCCTAACAACAATGCACATCTTGAAAGGGAGTTCAAAGAGGGAGAGGAAGTCAGGACTACAGTGCTGACTTTAAATTATGGAAAGCTTTTCTGTTGGAGTCATACAAGGTGACAGCTGTGTAAAGCAGCATGGATATTTCTGAAAAAAGGGAAGCATAAAGCAGATGCTGCTTTGAAGGTGAGGGGAGTTGTTGATTTATTCGTAATTAAGAATTCCTTTGCAATTCTGTTCAATTAATTAATTTCCATTTCCTTAATTAAATAAGGAAAAAGCATTTTTCTTTTGTGCTTAGAAAACCTTCTGGGGGTTTAAACTTTGGTTCTTTTGGTGCTGGTTTTTTTTCCAGTTACAGAAAATAAAATTTACTAAATCTAAACTCAATCTCTTGCTCTCTAAGGGTTATATGAAAAATACAGTTCTCCTGAGAAATCTGATGTAAGGGGAAAGGTGAAGATTGCAATGTCAAGAAGAAATTTAGACAGTTAAAAGGCTACTGAAGTAATCTATTTTGGTATAAATACACCATTAATTTTCTTGTATCAGTGGAAAAACCTTTGCTCTGACATACTCGTTTTAAATGCAGTTGATTTGTAATGGAAGACTTCTTTCTGTGACTTTATGTAATTCAAGCATCAGACCTATTATTGGTAAGACTGAATTAAAAATCTCATCCAGAGGACACTTGGTGTTCAATTAAGGTATTCGGTTTTGACAAGCTCTTCTCAGCCAAAGATGTATGGAAACATTCATGTAGAAATTATTATTTGCTGCATATTGGATTCCATGGAAATTATGCTAGACCAGATTTTGATTTTCTTAAAGAAAATGCATTCTCCTGTACTGCCTTTTTTACTGCAGACCAGTCCATCAGCTCCAGTGGACAGGGCATGGAATGGCACCTAGACATGCTGATATATTTCATACAACTTGCTACTCTACTGAGCAATCAGAGAAATACTTTGCTGCAAACAGAAGCCTCAGGTCAAAATTGGGAAATTTTCTGGCCACAGTTTCTGCAAGCTTCAACCTGCTGCTCTAAAACCCTGGCAGTTATCCTGGAGAAGGGATTTGTAACTCAATAAAGATCAAAACAAAACCCCATCTGTGTGAAACTTGAATTTGTTTGGTTACTCTGAGGGAACAAGAACTGTGTTTCTTAAAAAGCATTTGGCAGTAAGACCAGCCCATGTTTCTCTGCACCCCCTTGGTGGGAAGGGATGTGTTCTTCCCTTTCTCCGTCATGTACCTGAAAACAATCAAGAACTACATTTACTGCCCTTCAACTCGGGGCTCCTTCATTTTCTTCCTCTTAAAAAGAACCCCAGTTGCAGTCAGGGCCCTGTGACAGTGGCGTGGTCTGTGCAGCCCAGGACCAGCTGTGTTCCAGCATGGCTTGTGAGCCAGAGCCTGGGAGTATGATGGGCTTTGAATTCAACGTTTTAGGCATCTGTTTTTACCACCTGCTCATTAACAGAAGGTGAATTCTTCCTTCCCAGCAGCAGAAAGATAACTCATCATGCCTTTCTGCTAATTACAGCTGTGCTCTTACCTGGTAGCCAGAATCATTACAGGTCATGTAGCATTTGCCACAGTTGATACACATTTCCTCGTCAATCAGAGCCACAACTTGCTCTGTGTTGCACAGATCACCATATGTTCCAATGTACTGCAGTGCTTTTCCAATTACATCCTAGGGGAAAAAAAAAGTTATCGACTCATTTATAAGATACCTAGTCAGTCTCTACAGCTGCACTGGAGTGCTCTCTAGTACTTTAACAGGGAAGATTTGGCCATGCATTTTGATGATGTTTAGGATTTTTCTTATGAATTTCCAAGAGGTTGGCCCTCATTATCCCCTGTAAAATACAAAGAATTTTCCATAGAGGCACATTTTGAATGTAGGCAGTACTAGAAGTATACATTGTGTACAAACAGGTTCTACAAATAGGTTACACATTTAGTACTCAATTTTGCATGTGCTGTTGTTTTGCCATGATTGGGTGAAACTTCAAGGAACAAAATGGAATGTAAACAGGAGTGACATGCTATAATCACATCATCTTTAGTCATTTCTCACTAGCACAGATTTAAGAACTCAGAGCAAGGAAAGAAAAAAATGAGAGAGAACAATAACAGCTCTTCCCTCTTTAGCAAGATGCACAAGTGATATGATCATCAGTTTACTGCAAATACTGTACAGAAATAAGCTCTGGGTCTAATCCTGCAAGATCTGTACACTTCACAGGTAGGAACTTGCTGCATCCTTACACATCAGTGCTGCAAAAGGTGTATGTCAGCACACCAAAAAGGAAAGCTCTGCTATACAAATTAATGCAGAAATGAGTCCAACCCTGTCTTCCTAGTATGCTAAGAATTTGCAAACCCAGCACTACTTTCTGAAAGAATGAGGTCTACCTGGTCTTCAGCACTTGTACAGTAGTATCTTTATGCAAAGAGACAAATTTCTTTGTTCACTGGATGCAGTATTCCAATCTATGAAGTTGCTCTTAGTGCCTGTTTAGGTAGAAAATTCAACCAAATCCTATGCCCAGGAAGCAAGACTGGCAAATTGTACTGTTTCCTTGTTCCAAAAACACTCGAATGTTTTCTCTCTGCCAAACCCCGTAGTTGCTGCCACGTGAAACACCTTGGTTGCATTAATTCAATGCTAAAAGCCTTCCAGTTCTTCTCAGCAACATGCAGAGAACATTAATGCTCTTTCAGCATAAAACAACTATGGCACATTGCTAAAGGCAGCATGATGAGCATGGACAGATGACTGTGAGTAAGTTATCACAGCTTAATGAGTTAGCACTCATCACTTGAGCTGTGCAAGCTGATTTTGTACACGGTCCAAAATCACTGCAAATTTGAAGTAAAATCTGTTTGCTTAAACTACTGTAAAAGGTCAATTAACTGCTATGAAAGTGTTTCAGCTAATGCTTTTTACTAGAACAAGACTGGAACACGAAGCCCTTTACTGTGACTCCACTGATGAACTATGGTAACTAAATCAAATGTGATCTAGGAACTGCATACATCTCCATCTTTTCATTTCCAGTTCTTACTCAGAAACATTCATGGATTTGCTGGATGTACAGCAGTTTTCAAGTGAGGGCAGTCTGCCGTGTCAGCTGAAATACTGTAGTGGTAGACTTCATCTCCAGCTTGTTTCAACTCTCATGTAGGCTTGTCAACTCTCACGTAGGCTTGTCTGCTGACGAGCCTTGTCTTTTGAACCTGCTGCAGGTTTCAAGATACACGTGTCTGTGTGATCTACAGGTCCCAGCAATACTAAGTATCCTTGAGCCTCTCTTGTGTATATACAGCACCCAAATATTCCACTGCCACAAATGCATGTCGCCTGCAAGTGATGAGCTGTGTGCTCAAGAATTTTAAAAAATGATGTAAAACAGTATTCAATTAAGTAGCTTTCCACTGCCTGCCTGTGTTGCAAAAGTATCAACAGGGGGAAATTCCTGATAGTGAAGAGCTTTTCAGTCTAAAAACCCTTATGTTTAAAAAGCATGGGTAATTTTCTTAGGGAGGTTCTGGATTCACACTACTGGATGTTAACAAAACCCAGAGCTCAAGTGAGTTGTGGAGATGTACTACTCAAATAACCATGGAATGGAGTGTCTTCCTTTCGAGAGAAGACAAAAAGAACCTTACAAGATGTTTAGCCTAGGAGGATGATGGCAGAGCAGGAATATAATGTCTGTCTATATATACGTCGGGGAGGAAAAAGAGCTATTTAAGTTAAATGACAATGTTGGCACAAGAACACATGATTGTAAGCCAGCCATGAATAAAACCAAAGCTGGAAATTAGGGAAGGTTTTTTAAATGGGAAAGGACTGAGGTGGTTAATGCCCTTCCAGGGAAACAGCTGGAGGAGATAGGGGAGACAGTCCAAGGTTTAGGGTAGCATTAGACAGCTCAGGAAATGGTTGCTTGAAACAAAATGATCAAAATTGATTTTCCAGCTACAAATTTACAAAGGGAATAATGCAAAGAGTGCATAAGGCATTGTGATTTCTGCATTTTTAACCAAGTCTCACTTCTCACAGCTCACAAAAATATACTTTTGGGGACTTGTGATCCCAAATAGGGAACATGATGGCACTTTAGAGGCCTGAAAGTGATTTCAAAAGACTGTGTCAATGATTCACTGCTCGTTTGCACTCATTGGTGTTGTGTCTTTTAATCACTTCTTTCTCTCAAGCAAAGACTGTATATTTATTCATTTGCAAAGTTTCAAGATATTATTGGCTAAAAAAGCAATGGTACTTAAAAGATGTTCTGCAGGTGCACTCTGTTACAGCATCTCAGAGCTTCTTGTTTTCATCAAATCATAAATGCTTGGAACAAAATAAACAGTGCAGCAAGAAATAATCAGCTTTCACTGTTTAAAGCAGTTTTACTCCAAAAAGCAACTGTCTGAAATGGCACTATGGGATTCCAAACTTGATATCTCAATGGCCTCCGGATCAAATTTGCACTGTTTACAGATTATTTTTTTATGCCAACTGCCAGACCTGCAAACAGAAGCCAGGTTCTGAGAGTCAAGCTGTGCTCTTTCTGGCTTATGCATTACCAGCAGCAATTCAAAAAACAAAACAAAACAAAAAAACAACCAACCAATAACCACAAAAACAAACAAAAAAACCAAACCCAAACTGGAAGCTTAGATTTGGTCCTAAGCTGCCCCTTTGCAACAGCAGGGACCTAGAGTACTCTTTTTAATTACTGTGGTGCTGTCCGTCTCAACATAACTGTACTAAAAAAACTGGGAAAGGAAGGCAGTCCTGCAACTGGAACTGGCAGGGAATTCAGTTGCTATGGAGAGAATCAGAGTAGAGTCCATTAGTTTTATGTTACTAATGAACACAGAAGAAAAACTCTCTTTGTCACTAAGCTAAGCAGATGTGGGTTTGAGTATACACAAGGAGATCTGTTCAGCAGGATATTAGTTTTGGAATTCTACAATAGGTGCATTTTAATGTTAATATATCAACCACTTAATGCTGATTAGCTTTCCATTAGTCATCATATTAGTAAACCTATATTTGTAAATGCAATTCATGGTTCAGCTCTGGTCCTTGTAGACTTACTGTGTCCATCTTCATGCAGATGCTTTTGTAAAAGACCACACAGTGCTCTAGAGATGATGAACATCCCAGGCCTCTCACACAGCCATACACAGTGCAGGTACTGCATGTCATAAAGCAACTCAAAGGGAACACACATTAGGGAGGTACCTGCCTTCCACAGGATCTTTTTTTTCAATAAAGGTGAGGTATGGTCAAAGAGTGAGAGATGAAAAGAAGAAATGTTAGAAATAAAACTATGGATTAAAGAATAAAAAGTCACCAGAATCTGAGGTACATGACCAAGGTCAATCTACAGCAAAGTAGCTTATAAAATACATAAAACTAACTTTTCTTGAAAGATTACAGATGCTTTGCCAATACTTAAAAAAGGCTACTAAAGGTACTCTGGGATTTGGGAACCTCTAAGCCTTGTTTTCAGTGTAACAACTGCAGTACTAAATAAAGTGGGCCTTAGAAAATAATTCAAATAATAGAATCACACCATATCATACAAAATCCTGAGTTGGAAGGGACTCACAACACTGAGTCAAATTACTGGCTGTGCACAGGAAAACCCCCCAAAATCACACTGCCTGTGAGTGTTGTCCATTGAAATGAACCTTTGTGACATAATTCAATTGGTTGAAAAAATTATGCCTCTGGTATTGATCACAATTCTTTATGAAGACTGTGAAGTAATAAATTCAAAAAAGCCCTCTTAAAACCCAAAAACCTCAGTAATTTTAATGTTTGACAGGGCCTCTGACAGAGGCCTGTGACACAAGAGAGATCTGACATTAACTAACCATGAAGTGGCTAAACAGAGCAAAAAATAAAGGGCTGAAATACAATGATCAATGTTCAGAAAAGGTAAAGTGTTAGCAGAACAGTGTCTCAATTTTCTAGTTTAGCTCTGGTGCTGTTTAATATGCTTGAGCGTGTTTCAGGAAAAGCTTTGAACCAGAAGACTGTAGACTTGATACAAGTTTTCATTTAAACCAAATTACAATCCAAGAAACTTGTAGGTATTTTATAAAACTAGATGAACAGGTACTATTACAGTGAAAAAATGCAGTTTGACAAGCAGCTTATCAAAGTAAGCAACTTTTGCTGATCTTGCCAACAGATGCATTCTAGATTAAAGAAAGCTGCAAGAGAAAACAGGGTAGGAGACACCACTGATAGCTCATGGAACTGTCCTGATCAGAGGCAAATGAACTAGACCCCACAACCACTGCAGTGCTGTTGTTCTAATTAATCAGCCACGATGTGCAATACTCAGTTGTTCCAGTTTTGCCAACAGAAGCGCAGTGCCCCGGAGCACTGGGCAATGATTAATGGGAAGAAATTTAACAAGTCCAAATGCCAGATTCTGCACTTAGGACTGAGTAGCACCAGGCAGAAATATAACCAGAGCAGCTCTGCAGGAAGGGATCTGGGGGTCCTTGGTGTGGCTCAGCGTTGTGCCTGGACAGCCCAGAGGGCCAAATCGTGTCCTGGGGTGCAGCAGACACGACAGAAGGGCCCAAGAGGCGCCCACCCCACGGGTGCAGCTCGGCCGGGGCCTCAGCTGGGGGCTGCCCACAGCTCTGGGCCCATCACCTCACCACGAGGGGAATGTGTTTGTCCACAGCAGGGCAACAGAGCTGGGGAAAGGGATGGAATGTTCTGTGAGGGGCAGCAAAGGGCTTTGGACTGGTCTGGTTTGTAGTTTGCCCTCTACAGCTTGCTGAGAGGGGGAAATAAAGAGAGAGACAGAGATCTCTTCTCCCTGGTATTCAGTGATAGGACATGTAGGAATGGTTCAAAGCTGTTCTGGGAGAGGTTCACACTGGACAGCAGAAGGCATTTCTTTACTGAGAGGTTGGTCATGCATTGGAACAGGTTTCCTAGAAAGGTGGTCAAAACCTGTCACTGCTAAAGAGGCATTTGAACAAATGCCCTTAACAACATGCTTTATCTTTTGGTCAGTCCTAAAGCGGTCAGGCAGTTGGACTAGATGGTCACTGTTGGTCCCTTCCAACTGAAATTATTTTTTTCTATTCTATTCTATTCTATTCTATTCTATTCTATTCTATTCTATTCTATTCTATTCTATTCTATTCTATTCTATTCTATTCTATTCTATTCTATTCTATTCTATTCTATTCTATTCTATTCTATTCTATTCTATTCTATTCTATTCTATTGCTGAGCCACTTGAGGCAGCCCTTCTACCGCAATCGAAGTGGGGAGAGAAAGAGGAGGTTTGGATTCTAGGATTTCTCCCCATATCTAAAGACTAAAATTTACGTAACCACTATATATAATGAGAATATTCTCTGGAGAGGGGAGGGGAGGGCACAGCTAAGAGAGCTATGCCAGAATGTTTGAACAACCAAACAATTTCTACAGCAAGGCTTCTGGAATAAAAAAAAAAAGGAGGAAATAAAATAAGCAGATAAATGGTGACTGAATATTGTGATATAGATCCCAAATGATAAAGAACAAAATTATTAGGAAGAAAAACACAGGAACATAGAAGGAAAGAAATTAAAGCAATAAGGAGGCAACCTGAGGTAGGCAAATACATCTGTGGGAGTTGTACAAAACTGCAACTGAAAAGAAAAGATCCAGGGCACATACCCACATAGAGTACAACTTCTAATATTACAGGCAAGTGAGAAAAGAATAAACAACTCTGCCCAATATCAAAATATGCAGTTTCAATTAATATTGAAAAATAGAGAAAATAAAGAGAAAAGTCATGGGAAAAGATTTTGGATAACCACAGAGGGGTTTCAAACTGACAAATAAATGGCAATTTGACAATATGTGGAATTTATGTAGGTGTTGGAATTTACATATCACCAACCCAACAGCTAATTAGATGGACATGGAGATTTTGGGGAAGCAACAGGAAATTTGTAGCAATCCTCCAAAAATAAAACCAGGCAATGCAGGGGTCATAGCCCTTTCAAGGGCACCTATCTCTTCTTCAGGTACAGGAATGGAGTCTAGAGTACCCCCAGAGCCTCCCCTTTTTCAGGCTGAACAACCACAAGTCTCTCAGTCTGTCTACACAGGAAACGTGTTCCTGCAGTTTGATCATCTTGGTCACTCTCCGAGGGCTTCTTTGTTATGTCTGACTTTGTCCAGGAGCTACTGTACATCTCTGCAGTTCTCGGGAATTCTTCCATGACTTCCTCTCTGTTGGGGTGCATCACTCCTGAGCTTGGAAGAGGTGATTTTTGGATATTACCAGCTTGATTGGACCTCTCTTTCCTCAAGGTCTTTATTTCATGGTCCTCTGTCAAGCAGATCCCTGAAGAAGCCATATTCTCACTGCTCCCTGTGACTGAAGTTGCTGGTTCTTTCCCCCTTTTAAAATACGTTATCCCAGAGGCACTGCTGCCACTGCAGATGGGCTGGCCTTGGCCAGGGGTGGGTCTGTCCTGCAGCTGGCTGCCAGTGGCTCTGTCAGGCCCTGGGGAGCTTCCAGCAGCTTCTCACAGAAGCCACCCCTGCAGCCCCCCTCCATCAAACCTTGCCATGCAAACCCAATGCCACAACTCTCACTGCTGGTTCTGTCATTACAGTGAGAACATTCCCTTCGAAAGAGATGGACAGGCTGAAAGACTGCCAGGACTCAGCTTTGGCAATGCCTGTCTTCTTCTAATGGCCTCAGTCACATTTAACCAAAGGGGTGAGGAAGATTTCTCTGTCTGAGGAGCTCCTGAGACACCACTCAGAAGTACTCAATATCTGTGTAAACAAATGCTTGTGTTTGGGGGAATTCATTTTCCTCTTCCCTGCAGTGGGCTCTTTTCTTCTTTTTAATCTATCTCTTACTATTTGGTTCTTTTTTTGCTTTCTACTTGGAGTTAGGCATGATAAATTATTGACTTAAATCTTAAATTTTTTTTCTAGTCTTCATGTCTGTTTTTCCCTCTTGCTAAATTTTTCCCTTCATTCGGCTTATTTTTCTTTGGATGGTTATCAGTTCTTTGCTTCTCTGCTGTTTTCAGAAGCAAGCCATCTCATTGAAAATGCAGTTATTGGCTGTTGCTTCTTCTTTCTCTTTTTCCCTACATCAATACTCTCCCTGCAAGGAGAACAGAACCATGAAACCTCTGAGGTCAAACAGGCTTTGAAAATGCTCATCATAGTGAGGAAAAAAGAGTAGATTGCTGTTCTTTGGAACTTTTTGTAAATATATATGTAGAAGGGAACCTCAGCACAGGAGGAGGGGAGGGATTTTCAAAGGCATAACATAAACCAAAATAAGCAATCCAAAAACCTGTGAGAGGTCTACAGAAGTGGAAAACTAATTAACTTAAACAGGAAGATGATTCAAAATTTCTCCTTGTCTGGTTCTGCCATCCTACCAGCTGGCTTGAAATACTAGATGTATCAGTAAACTGCAAAATTCTCTTGGGAATTGTGTGGTTTCCTGAGCCACAGCTCATGTTCTGTTTTATGCTTGACCTTATTTCTTCAAGAATTCTTCCATGTCTGATCATGTAGATGTCTGATATTCTCCCATATATGAAGAAGATAGTCAACAAGGTCAACAGATATAATTTTCATATTGCTTTATAAATACAAGAGTATCCTCATTAAAAAAAAAAAATCCTATACAGACTTGAAGTTTAAGTAAGCTCTGAAGTGAACACCTAGAATAATTAGCTCATGCCGTTTCATTTTATTGATATTTATTGACTACCTAAGGGAAGGGAAAAGCTTCAATGTATGGATTATGCAGTAGATAAGGGTCACAGGCTTTATTTTTACCTTGACATTTACTCATTGTAGACGGCGGATCAGCTACTTAGACAAACATTCTCCAGCTTTAAAAGTTCAATCTCTAAACCTATGACACAGCTTTTATATGTACTGAACACCAGCCTTTGCCATCGATCCTACATGAGGGATGGAGGCATTTAGCACAGTGCAAGCAATCAAAAGGTATCATGCAAAACAGCTCATACTGTAGCATTCAAACTGAAGGAAATTCTGAACTGTTCTGCTTTGTTCTTCAAGGCATTATGCCTGCTTGATCTGTAACTGCTGTTCCATTGCCTGAATATCTTCATTCTGAAAAATGACATTAGGGAAATACCTACACATGTGCATCACAAATCATTTCCCATCGATTTTGGTTAAAAGCTAGAAAGTCTGCATAAAGAGTTGTCTTTGATGCCCTCTAACAAGCTTAAAAGCAGTAATAACCAACTCAAATTGCTAGAAATGACTGTGCATGTCAACTGCCTATCACTTCTTATGCATGTATTTTTTGTTACCTTGATTGCTGGAACGGGCTTCTTTGGAACAAAGTGTTTTTTCTCAGGAAGCTCAGCAGCCATGTTCTGTGCCTTAAGTTTAATCTTGTTCTCAGCTATTATCTTTTTGCGTTGCTCCAGGTAAGGCCCAAAACTGGGCAGTTTCTGAAACAAAAATCAGTAAACAGGATTATGCTTAGTAAGCGGGTGTAGTAAAAAGATGAGTCTGATCCCAAGGGTGAGACCTCAAGTCCATGCTGACTGCAACTTGCTTCTTATTCAGGAAGCTGAAATTGAAATCAGTAAGACTGCACCAGAGTGAGAAGTGAATAAAAATCAAATATGAACATTGGGATCTGACTTGGAAATATATACTGAATATTAAAATATTAATATCTCACAGCAGAAAAATAGCTGAATTGCAGGTCAGCATCCAACAGTCTATTATTTCCCTATTGCATACTTGCTTATATATAAAAATGTATTGTGTTAAATAATTCAAATGCATAACTTTATTTCTGTTTCATTTTAGACTATGTGGAAAGGTATCATAAAATTATCAGTTTACATAGAAGGGTTCTACCAGTATTTAAGATTATTTGCATCAATATCTGAATAAATCAATACATATTTTAAAAGCTTACAAATATATATTTGGCAGTGTGATAACAGAAGGCTGTTTTGACCTGTCAAAGTAAGGCTAACAAACACCAAATGAACTGAAACACATTATACTCTCCTAATATTCCTCTATGTCCCGCTTGCAATCTTTTCTGCAAAATTTAGTCCTTGAACCCAATTAAGCAAACTCCAGAGGAAGACCTTCACTGAATTGCAAAACTCACGTCTCACCCAAGAACATGAAAGAACTAGATGAGATTTCCTAAAACACTCATCCTCCTGCAAAAAAAATAAAAAATTCTGTTGCTTACCTGAAGAGATACGGACAACTGTAGTGTGCCACAATCACAGACTTAGGTGAGCAAAAAATGGACTTTTGCTTGATGCAATAGACCATGCCCTTCCTCCCCTGAAACTAGTTCCTTATTCTGCAGAAGTATTTTATCCACCTAACTCAAGCCTGTTCAGAAGCTACAGCAGTACTGCAGAAAGCAGCAGGTAGTAACAGGGGATACATAGCCTGAGCAGCTGCTGGCATTAATTCACGCTAATAATACAACCTCAAAGAGCATATCGAACAAGATCCAGTATTGCTGTGCTTATCAATTTTTTAAGAGGGAATTTCAATGTGAATTTTAAAACCCCAGATTATTAAAAAATTTACAAATTATTATTTTTTAAAATGAAGTAAATCCAGAAGAGGTTACCCTGCTCTTCTGCTAATCCTCAGGAGAAAAATTCCTCAATGATTTCCGTCAATCACAATACCCAACCCTGGCACCTCAGGCTTCTTGCTATGACAAACAAAAGCCTTCTTGGCTGCTGGGTTTTGGGCACTCTGAGCAAACAGCCAGAGGGTGAGGTCCTTGAAACGCTCCCCTGCTTCCAAGGTTTGGTTTGTGGTCTCAACACATTTTTAACAGCAAGTCAGCTCCAGCCTGGCCATGTCCAGGAGCTCTCCAGAGGTGCCTCCTGCAGGCTGGGACTGACCCTGCTCTGGGTCACAGCCACACTTTGGGCAGCAGCAAGGCAGGGCTGGGGCTGCTGCAGACCCCACGTGCCCCAAATGCAGGGGTGGCCTGAGCTTGCCCCCTGGCAGAGGGCTCGTCTTTTGTCTGTTCAATAGGAACTCTGCTCCTGCATGTCATGTTCAAGGGCTTCCTTACAGGCATCAAACTTTCCTT
The DNA here is from genome assembly GCF_021018805.1 of Prinia subflava. Classification (NCBI taxonomy): domain Eukaryota; kingdom Metazoa; phylum Chordata; class Aves; order Passeriformes; family Cisticolidae; genus Prinia; species Prinia subflava. Next base: position 17,829,691 of record NC_086256.1, read on the forward strand.
TCTGTGAAGTCGTACATGAAATGTTTTAGGACATCTTAAAATCAGGCTTTGAGAATTCCAGCAAACAGCAGTAAGGTGGTGGCTACATACTGAAGTCAAATAAGGCAGCAAAAGCAGAATTATTTTAACAGCAAAATGAGTAGAAGGAAGAATTTGTCTAATTCCAACGTAATCAATAGGTTCTAAAGCACATACACATAAACTCAATTCTCTATATGACTTCCACAAAACCTAAAACTTTTTGTAGAATTCTAAAAATTACAAATTTTGATAAAAAGTGTTCTTGTATGTCTACTAGGCTGAATCAATTAGAAATATATTTTTGGCTACGAATAAGTAGTAGCTGTGTCACTGAGGAACTATTTCCTCTCCATAATTTATGTGCTGATGCCAACAACTTTGGTTTGAGAGGGCAGCAGACCTGATGACAAAGCGTTTTTGGATTCTTTCCTGTCTGGCCAGGAATTGAATTGCTGACTTTGAGAGTAGGTAGCAAAGCTAATTTTGCTGAGGTTTTAACTGAAGTAGTAGAGAGAGAAGACAGCTGTTTACATCTTGACTGATTGAAGATCATCTTTGGGAACAATAGCCAAATCTTTGCAGAATAAAACCTGTACTTTTCTCTTCTCTTCTCTTCTCTTCTCTTCTCTTCTCTTCTCTTCTCTTCTCTTCTCTTCTCTTCTCTTCTCTTCTCTTCTCTTCTCTTCTCTTCTCTTCTCTTCTCTTCTCTTCTCTTCTCTTCTCTTCTCTTCTCTTCTCTTCTCTTCTCTTCTCTTCTCTTCTCTTCTCTTCTCTTCTCTTCTCTTCTCTTCTCTTCTCTTCTCTTCTCTTCTCTTCTCTTCTCTTCTCTTCTCTTCTCTTCTCTTCTCTTCTCTTCTCTTCTCTTAATATATGCCAAATCTCCCAATTTCTACAGACAGAAACACTAAGAATATTGAAATTAAATAGGTGATCTAAGGAAAAGGGTGGAAAAAGAATCTATTTTTGTGTATAGATGAAAAGTGAATTACAAAGGTTAATTAATTTTCATAGTTGTGAGATGCAAGTTTTTAGATTTTTATATCTAACATAGCTGCTAGCTGGAATGTACAGCAGGCATTTTGAGAAGTGTGCAATGCCTTCATTTCCATAATTCAGATGTTTTGTAATGACATGCATGTAGTTAAATTAAACCATATAATCCACATATTTTAAAAATAAATTATGATTAGTCTAGAAAACTGTCATCCAACCTCCATATTTGCTGTGCACTGCTGTTTCTCAATCAAGAATTTGGCTAAAAGGAATTTAAAATAATTAAGGAAACACGTAGGTCTTGGTCCGGGCTGGGACACATGAGCTTCCAGTGCCTTCACAGAAGGTGACTGTGTGCCCATACAAATGGCCTGCTTATTTTGTGTTTGGGGTCTCGTAGTTCACAAGCAGCCAAGCCAAATTTCATTAAACAACACTGAAAACTAGCAATCTTTTCTATAGCAATAAATAATACATGAAAATGTGGCCTCAGGAGCTTAGGAAGGACTTATTGATGGTTCCCCTTATGAGTAATGCACAGACATATGGAATGTTGAGGAGACTGCTTATTGTTCGGAGCTGCGATTTCAAACATTTCGCAGTCAAAGGCCATATGAAATGGCAAAAAATATTTTAATGAAGTATGTTACTGGATATAGCAAAAGTGGAAAAATGTTGAAATAACTGCAGAAGAGATGGATATTGAAGAGATTTTAAAATTAAATCACCTCTAGTCATTGTAGGGGACAACTTTCTAAGCACATGGGTGATTTAACAACAAAATTCCAAATGAAAGCACAAGCACAGAGCTTGGTGTGTTTAATTCTTTGCTTTTGAAATCTTTGTACAGTACTTTTATCTTTTTATTTTCCAGATATTCCAGTGTCACTAAACTCTCCATATACTGGTATCTTTGTCATATCAACATCTGCCTAGAAAAAACAATTAATATAAATATGTGGAGCATAGCAAGTGCTTAGAAGATTGCAACAAGCAGAGTAATTAGATAATTCTTGTCTACTTATATATCTGTATCAGTGATGTCTATAGCTGCATTATTTGTATCCATCTGTCTCTATATAGACATAATTCAATGTGTTTCTACTGGAGGGATAACATCAAGAATGGAGTCTAAATAAATATATTAAGTGGAATTATTTCATTGTTTATAATTGCATTATCACAAAACTGTAAGCTTGAAATATTTTGCTGGAGTATTTTACAGAAAGAAAACAAAAATCCAAATCCTCCCACCACCTCTGCTTCCAAAAGCTGCCTTTTAACTGATGAACTGTATAAATCTTCAGCAACATTGTGATTTTTGTTTCAGTACTTTCTCCAGGGATTCATCATTGATGAATTAGTTCTTACCAAAAAACCTAAATCCTGCTCATTTAAAGATAACAGTATCTTCCACTAAACCTGTCTCTACTCAGATATAAAAAGGCATTACCCTGCCAATAGAGAACTGACAACTTAATGAATCAACAATGAAACCCTAAGCCAGAGAGCTTTAAGGTGAGTAAGTCTGTTTTGATTATAATTTATTCACAGATCAATCTAAAGGTAATTGAGCATATTATGAACTGAAAAAGGTGCTTGTTTCCTAATGGCTGGAAGTAGAGAGAATCCTCCAGATTGCTGCAGTTTTTATGGCCACACCAGCAAGCAGCCTAAGCAGGAACAGGCTGGTGAAGAGGGCAGTACAACAGGCAACAGATGACCCAGACTTTATTTCTAACTTGGAAACTGATCTGATCCTGACTCTGGGAAAATCCATGTATATCTTCATGATGTAGTCATGGGTTGCTTATTTGGGATCTGTCTGCTCCTAAGGGGCTGGATGCCATCTACTGTTAAAAGACACAGATTTCAGCTGGCACGGTGTATTTGGTTTGCATGGCAAGGTTTTGGTAGTGGTGGACTACCAGGGTTTTGGGAGAGGCTTCTCCTGTGTCTGATTGGGCCAAGGGCAGCTGGCTCCACGAGGGACCTGCTGCTGGCCAGGGCTGAGCCCATCAGGAATGGTGGGAGTGCCTCTGGGATAACATGAACACCTCACTAGCAAAAGGAATGCGAGGGAAAATGTGGGGCTGCTACTGGATGGAAAGAAAGAACCTTGCAAGGAGTTGCAGAGGAGGCTGAGACACTGAACACCTTCTTTGCAATCTTCACTTCCAAATCCAGCCCTCAGGAATCCTTGACCCAGGAAAGCAGGGAGAATGTCTGGAGAAAAAAAAAACTTCTCCTTAGTAAAGGAGGATTGGGTTAGAGACCATTTAGTCAAATTTGACATCCACAAGTCCATGGACTCTGATGGGATACACTCACAAGTACTGAAGAACTGCCAGAGATTGTTGCCATCTCAATCATCTTTCAAAGGTCATGGCAGTCAGGAGAGATGCCTGAGAACTGGGAGAAAGCAAATATCACACCAGTCCTCAGAAAGGACAAGGAGCACACAGGTAACAACCAGCTGGCCAGCCTCACCTCAAACCCTGGAAAGGCGATGGGATGGCTGATCCTGGAGGCCATCTCTAGGCAAGGGCAAAACAATGAAGTCATCAGGACTAGTCAGCATGGATTCACCAAAGGAAAGTCATGATTAATCAACCTGATTGCCATGGCTCAAAAGGCTTTTATTGTATTTTCTGTCCCCTGTCCAGTTGAGGAGAGGGGTGATAGAGAAGCGTTGGTTGGCACTTTAAATCCAGCCAGGGTCAGCTCACCATGCACAGTTAGGTGTCATCATAAACCAAAAATAAGCAACAGCCTCCTACAGTAATCAGTGGATTTGAGGTGTATGCTAATGAGATGGCAACAAAAAGAATACTGGAACACAGTAATTTTAACTAAAGGATTACCAGAAAAAGTGGTCACAAGGTAAAGGAAGAACTTAGATAAATTATTCTAGGGATCACTGGCTAATGGACATTTTGGGTGGCAGTATCATTTAGTGATGAGGCAACATATTAAAAAAATACTGTTTCTCTCATGTGTGAATTTCCCGCATTGAAAGTAATTATTTCATTCCTTTTATACTTGAGTGTTGTCTCCAGACTAAGGTCTGAAGGTGTGCATGTGTTCATTCTCCCATACTTCTTTTACACTTTCAGCATGTAAGCAATTTTAAGTGATACAATGTCTCTGATGAATCTGGAAATGAAACTGAAGCCAAATTGTCTTATTTCATGTACTTTATGGTGAGAACAAGAATAAAGACTGAAAAATATCTGACAAACTGAACTACTTAAAGAGTGTACAAATTGCATTGCTGAAATATTCCCTACTGATTGCAGTAGAGGTGCACCAAACAAAGGTCCACATATTTAATAGCTGTGTAAACAGATGGATAATTGTCACAGCAAAACTTAGCCGCAAAGTGGCAAGCATTAGCGTGTTTTAGAAATTAAACAAGAGGTGACTCTTCTCTGTGGCTTGTTTTTCTGAATAGATCTTTCTCTGAAATGTCTTAACCAACAGCTTTCCCTCAGAGGACAGAATAAAGGAGGAGAAAATACACATTTTCTAAATGATTGGAAGGAAAAAGGTGATCAGTGACCTTGGCAGAATCAGAGTGGTTGAGATTGGAAACAATGTCCTGAGGTCTTCCAGTCCAACTCCCTGCTCAGAGCAGCATCAGCTACAGCACGTTCCATCAGTTTGTCTATGGGAGGCAGTGTTGAAAACCTTCCTAAAGGTAACACCTACTGCCCTCTAATCTACCAAGCCAGTCATTTTCCTCTCCATAAATCCATGCTGACTGCTCCTTTCCTACGAAGAACAGCTGATCTGTTGGTTTTACTATCCTCCCCAAACGCCACTTTCTTCTGTAAATGAGCAGAAAAGCAGAAGAGCTTTGTCCCTTGTTGCCTTGGCCTCTGGGAAAGTTTCTCACTGGCTTTAGAGAACTGGGGAGACAAACAGCTAGGCAGGTAAAATCTAAGAGTGAAACACCTTGGGAGGCCACAAGGTGTTTGAGGATGACCTCAGACACAGTTAAAGGTGTGAAGATTGCAGACACGAATTAATAGCTTTGAGGACAGTAAAATAGGTTAAGCAGGATCTCTGAACGTGGGAGCATGGTATGGAAAGGCAATCAGATAAGGGAAACATTAACATTTAAGTAAGGTACAAGTTGCCCTGCCCAGGAGCTACAAGAATTTAAATCGGGTTTGTATAGGTAATTTCATATGTCCTCAGTACAAAGGTTTTGGTAATGTTTAACCTCCATTTGTTCATGGAGAGCTTCTATTTGTGGTGGATAAAGTTTTCCAGAGAATGGAATTTCAAATTTAATCCTTTGTTCCCCCACTTGATTCTGAATCCTTATTTATTCTTTCTAAAGTCTGATGTGCTCAAAATGGCTGCATATAATTGGATCCCTATGACATACTGCATGTATATGTAATACTTACACATACATTACACTGCACTACAATTTCCAAGCATGGTCTGCCTCCATCCTCTTGCAACTTTACAACAACAACAACAGAAAGATTACTATAAAGTTTCCTGAAACAGTATCTGCTTTATTCCTTGTTCTCAGAGAATGCAGTGAAACATGACTCCAACATTTCCAGAGAGAAAGAAAACACAAGGTCCCAGTAACAAGAGCAGCACCAGTAACAACAAAATCTTGTCACAATGTCAAGGTAGCTTGTGTTCCTTCTGGGAAAATAAAACCCAAAAACCCAGCAATAACACCACCAGCTGAATTCTGTTCCTCTGAAGGTGGCAAGTAACACACATTTTCATATTCATAGATATACGGAGAGAATATTTTGCACATTCTTTCCCCACGGGTAAACTGCTTAACTAATGAAAGCTATGTGTGGCAATGGAGAAAGTGAAGCTGCGAATTCTTATTCTGTTAGACGTTCTTACTCTTTCAGGCATTCAAAGCTAAATCCTCTTCCATAGGTGCTTTTCTCTGTCAGAGCCCACGGCAGGATGGAGCCATCCAGCTGGCACTAGGGTCAGCACCTCCAGCACGGAATCCTGCCCACGGCAGGTGGGCAGGAGAGTGCCATGCAGGGGATACCATGCAGGGGATACCATGCAGAGGATACCATGCAGGGGATACCATGCAGAGGATACCTCACTCTATCAGTTTCCACCTGACACAGTGTCTTGGCCACATCAGTTGTTACAGCCCCCGGAGCTGCTACAGTTGCATTAGCAAGAAGCCACAAGGACTTTGTCCCTTGTGTTAAGGGGTTCTCATGGCTCTGTTTCGTAGAGCTGAGATATTTCTGGCATCAGTGCCTTAATGATGTGGGAATGCCATCAAAATAAAGGACAGAACACAACAATTCAGCAAAAATGAACTCTGCCTTTCTATGGTTTCCATCATTTTCTTGGAACTTTCATTTGCTTGGTAAACAGCACTGTCTCAGTAATGTGCAATTATTGTCCATGTACTTGTGCTGTAACCTCTGCAGACCACAGTGTGTGTGTATATACCATTGCATTTAGTTACTCAACTATTCTGTCTGCTCTTTAAACCATGATTATTTAAAGTGGGTGAGCTAACCCCCAGCCCTTCAGTAACTCCGAGACTAAACTGAACAACAATGTGTGTTCTAGAAAAACACACTGCAGTGACCTCACCATGAGATATACAGTGCCATGCTTGAATGTGCAGATAAAAATGTTTTTTAAAATAACAATTATTTCTCCTTTTGTAATTTTTCTAACACTGCCACAATTTTCTCTTCTAGCTCCAAATCAGAAACAAATTATTCTTCATGTTCTAACTCAAATGTTTGGTTTATATGCACAAAGTGAGGGAAAAGATTTTAGGATTATAGGCTTACTATAGTGCAGCAACAACTTGCATTCTACAAATGTACTGAAGTAATGAAATATTCATCAATAAAACAAAAAAGAGTTAATATCTGAAGCAAGCTTAGACATTTACAATCAAAAGCCAAGATGACATAGATGATAAAGAAAATGTTACCTTCTGGGATAAAGAAAAGAAGATACTGATACACATTACTGTGCTACTTCATGAACATCTGGCAGTCTGTCACTTAATAGACAACAACATCTTCTCTAAACAGAAGAGACTTGAATTCATCAGGGATTCCTGTAGTACAGTATGTGCTTAACTTAAGTACCTGCTTTCTGTGATTTCCATAGATTACCATATTCATGACACTGTGGAGTGAAAGCATTCTTCTCACTCTCTAACCAGAACATGGAAAAGAAATTAAAACATTGGCAGGCACTTTGTCTCCAGTTTGTTGGACACGTGAGGAAAGGACTTTCCACCCATTTATGCAGATGAAATTCTGTCAGCTAAGCAGCAGCGTAAAGAAGATGTCAGCAGAATGGCTATTAACAAATATCTGTCACGCTAGCAAATATAACTGTATTCAAATGTGTTTAGGAAACAGGAATCAGTATCAGTTGAGCCTTAGTGTTGGAAAAAACTTTGTTCAGACAGAATTTTTACTTTTACTAAGGAAATATACATAAGTAAAAATAATCAGCACAGTATTCACATTTTCATGTGTATCTATATACCATTTGTACATATATCTATACATTCAGTTTATGCACTTCTTATATCAACCCTGTAAATTACATGATCACATGGAAAATGCCATTGCTGGATACTTTTACCCACCTTCTCCAAGCTGGCTGGTAACTGAGCTGTTGAGACCAATGCTAAAATCATGCTTGTTTGGATTTAACCATTCCCTTCTGGGGGGCTGTACTGATGGGATTGACTCCAGCAGTCCTAGAAATGTGTGTTTGCTAGGCCCTTTCAAATAAGACTCAGAAATGCCAGCTAGACTATTAAAAGGGAAGAACAAATCTTCTCTTACAACTATGAGAAAGCATGGATATCCTTGCTGCTGTAGTTGTTACCATCTGGCCTCTCAATCACAGATACTGCTGACCCAGCAAGGTGAGCATTAAGCTGAGTTTGGTAATTCCACTTGTGCCAAATGAGCTGGCTCAGATAGCAGGAGCAGCATAGCCCTGTTTGAGAACTGGGAGGGCCAAGGAAGCTGCATTTAAGCTGCCTATATACCCATTTGAATCCGTTCAAGAGCTCCCTGAGCAACTCAGCACTACCACAGGGCCCAGCAAATTACCCCCGTGGCCAGGAGGAGATGAAAAGAGAATATCTGCATCTGCCTTAGCTCTTCCACACTCCAATCCAGCATCCCCCTGGTGGAAATGCAGCTCCAGACACCCTGCAGTACTTCCTGATAGCCCATGAGTGCACCATGGCCACAGAAAACATTCACAGTCCAACCAGTACTGCCCACCAAATTCATGCTCTCAGGGGAATGGGAGACCAAACAGAGAGGGCAACCAGCAACCTCCTTTTCCAGACTCTGGAAGAAATCGAGATTCTGAAAGCCACTCTACAAGGCTTTCAGTACATTCACTAAAATAACTACTGCTTCCCCTGTATGCAAAGAAAGTGCATTTCCACCATTGCTGTACGTGTTTCAGCTGCAAATTTGCCTATCAAGTACTTTCTGCTAGCAATCAAACCTTCCAAAAGAGGTAAGAGCCTACACTTTTCCCATCTGCTGGATCCTTCACAGATTTTTGTTTTGTTTTGATTTTTGTTTATCCTGTCTGTTTTGATCTATTTTTTTTTTTTTTTTTGCATGGAAGCTCCACACTTATTACCAAATGTCTATACTGTAAACAGCATATAATTTAAATATATCTACAAATGAACTCCACTTTTCCCTGGTAGACTACACACTGCATAACTATACATATATTATTGAACTAATAGATTACTTAAATGCAAACCACTGCTAATAATTCCTATCTAAGCCTTCTTCCACTTCAGATTCATTGTAATCCATCTCTTATGGCAGATGAACTATAACACTTATCCTCCTCCTGCACAGACCACAATACTTTCCCTCATTCATCTCTCACACATGTAATCCTTCCATCTCTACTTCACACAATCCTAATTTAAATGTAAAGTATTCAGTGCAGACAAAAGAGCTCTAGTCAACTCTTGCTATTATGACCAAGGAGCCTACTGCTGCCTTTTAGTCTTCAAATTCAATAACACAATGCTTTTCATCATCACCTCAATATCCTAAACTCACTATATCTCATGCTAAGAGTCATAATACAAATAGTTCTAGCATTAATAGCAAGTACTTCCACCCTCAATAGTCAAAACTCCCACTTCAGCTGGTGAGAGGAAGGACGAGACAATGCTGAATAATCTCCTATGAAGACTTTGGCTATTCTGGTTTGATTAAGGCCTTTGGGTGGTTTTGAAAATGTGACAAAGCAACACATATGACATAAAAAAATATAGCTAGACGAAAAAATTGGAATGGTGCACTAAAGGAAAGTGATAGTAATTTTTATAATTTCAAGCTATTAAAACTTTTAAACAGATCTGAAAGGAAATGAGTAATTGCCAAACACTTTAAAATTAATATTACATCAAACTTAAGAATCAAATATAAATAATATATTACAAAAGAGAGCTTCACTAAACTGATAGAACTGCTTCTTATATCACCATCAAGTAGTGAGGAGACACCAATATGTAGGTACTGAAGTAACAGACACTATATAAAAAGAAATGTACAAAATCAGAAGAGTCCTCATTAGAGCCCAAGTCCCCCACAGTGCCTCTCTTGCATATTTATCTGTCTTTATAACAGCTAAAGTATCTAAAGTATCATTATATTCTGAATATGGCATTACAATGGTCATATATTCTAAAATGCTAATTTGATTAGATTTTCACTCAAGTCAATCAGAAGAAGAATTTGATTTTTAAAAATCTAACATGCAAATCATTAGAAATACAGATTACAGTCATACATCACTGTACTTTAAAAAACTATCTTGTTTTAAATGACTATAATAGCTTTAAAATGAGTTCTGATCATCTTGGTACTGCAAAACTCCACTGATTTGTATGCACAGTTAGCTTGTGAGTATATGCATTCAGCCTGGCCTCTGCTATTAGTTATAACCACAATCACATATTGCTTGAACAGGCCATTCCCTTTTTCACTGCTCATGTGCTCCCTGCAGATAAACAAAGAAGATATATAAACTTTACCTATCACTTTGCACTGTGTGCTCATTGTGGCTGTTCTGCAGGCCCAATGGGCTGATGTGGCACAAGAAACCCCACCAATGGTCCTTGCACAGAAACTCCTGTCCTGATCCTGCAGAGCTTCTCCGTGTGGCTCAGCACGCAGGGAGTCACCGACTGAGGCTGAGCCTCTCTGCAGTGACAGGGGAACCAGGACCACGTCCCCCTGGCTGCCCACAGCCAACCCACCCTCCCTGGGCATGCACACCTGCTTCACCCCTGGAGCTGCCTGGCTCCCACGAGAAGTGAAACAGAGCACAGCAGACACATCTTTTACGCTGCTTGAATAAACTGTCTTGTCTCCAGCCATTCTGCACCCAGTTCCAGATAACTTCTTCACATGTGAGTGATCCTGCATGCCCTACAGAGCACTGCTACTCAAAAATCTGCCATATTTAAAAATCTTGTCATTTAAATTGTAAAAAAAAAATAATAATTCTTCACATAATTCAACTTGTTAAAATTATGCCAGATATTTATAGTGATTCAATCTACAGCTCAAAAACAAGTCATCTGTGGCCATTTTGACCATTAAGACAGAGAGGGAAACAAAATTTTCTACTTAGTGCAGCTTCTCTACATTAATGCTGTCTACAACAGCAGTGCTGCTCTAAAGGTCACAGATGACATAATTTATGTTATTATAGATAATCCATGTCATCTCTCTGCCTGACTCTTTTTCTTCATATTTTATAGAGGTGCTGTGTATTTCAATGGATAAAGCTCCTAGGAGAGCTTCAGTCTGAGCAGCTTCCAAAGGCAGGAGCAGTCACCACACAGAGAGATTTTCCGCTTCTCCTCAGGAAGGCAGGGCCATTTCTTGCCTCCAGATAACACGCAGGAGCCTGTCTCTTCCCAAATATCCAGTCCTTCTGTGTGCAGAGCAATCAAACAAGCCATGCCACCACTGCAGGGCAAACTGCAATGGCAGCAGTGATGGGAAGTGGATTTTGGTTCCCAGGTTATTTGTATGAATGAACGAGTCCAGGCTCCACCATGTCCAAATGCAGTTTGGTACTGGGACTTCCCTGGTGGCACATCCTGAGCACACCATCTGCAGCAACTGCTCAGTTGTCCTGATTTTGTGTACAGCAGCCTGGAGAAGAGCTCAGGGGGATCCATCTCAGTCTCTTCCAGGTGCTGAGCAAGGCAGGTTGCTACAGGCTGTGGTTACTGAGGGGGTGCTAGCTCTGGCTTTATAAAATCCTTTCCAATAACTGATGGCCACTTTGCACTCATAAAGTATCCTGTCCTTAGAATGTAAGGATTGACGTTTTCACTTGCACACATCACTCCAGTGTGTCACTGCTCCTACACTGCTGATGCTTGTACATCAAGAAGCCTCCTTGGAGGGGCTGTGCCCATGTGTGCCTCAACCACTGCCCTGCCTTCTGCAATGAAATGGCCTCAGCATTTACATGCTGCAGTGCTGCCCCGTGGGGTATTTGTACAGCTCCTTTATGCAGGAAAAGGCTTCAGCAAATTACAGTGGTTGTATTCATAGCATGCTTTTGTTTAGTAATCACCTCAGGAGACTATACAGATCTGAAAAGTGTGGAAAGGTATTGTGAGATGGTTTATGAATCCCACTAATCTTCAAACTGACATTTTCAGGTGTGGGTCTATCCTGCATGGTTTTTACTTTTTAGGAGCTTGGTAATAGCCTTTAGGAGGTCAGCAATTATCCCAGTGCTCCAGGAGTCAAATGCAATTTCATCTCATTTTATTTCATTTTAGATTTATTGCTTGGTCATTTCAAGCAGGTAGATGAGAATGTAATCATGATCAGCTACAGCTTTTGCTGTTCTGTTTCTGCACATACAGCTATGGCAGTGATCCCAGCCAGCTCCATTAGTTCTTCTTGCTGATACTGTTGGCGTTCTTCAACCACTGTTTTGATATCAAATTGCATTTTCTTTCACTGGTACCCACAACTAAGGAGCTCAAAAGATACTGGGGTAGTTACAGTCTGTAATTCTTATATGTAAGACATTTGCAAATACATTAATATTGCATCAGAAACTGAAAAGATTTTTTTAAGATGGAAAGCATATTAGCACCTGCAGGTCTGTGCAATACCTTGTTAAATTGCTATGTACAGCTTCCCATCTTCTCTACAGCTGCCTGGCTGCCCATCTGACTTGTGGCTCTGGAAAACCTCAGCAATGAGACTTAGGCTCTCCTTACTTTCTCTTGCCTTAATGCTTTTTCTCCGAGTGCTGAGGACATTCTATCAATTAAGAGCCCTCCTGGCTGCATCGCTGTGTCCATTTCCAGCTTTTCTTTGCCTAGAAGACATCCTAGACCCTTAAAACACCATGAAAATACTTCACTACAGGGCTCTTAGAGCATGCTACTTAGTTCAGCTAAGTCTTCTGACTTTTTGTCTGTAACTTTTATGAATTGTTTGCCCCAGTTTCATCACATCCCTCTTTCATTCACTTCATTTAGTTAACAGCAGAGAATTTGTGAGTTATCTATACTTCCTGGTATTTTAATTTGTTCAGCTTTTTTTGGTAATCAGCATTGTCCTGCTGGTATTTTGGCTGTTTCTATCATGTATATTTTGGATTGTTTCTATGCTGTACATTTTTGTCAGCAGTTTTAGACTCCCAGAAAATGCCAACAAAGTCTCTGCTGTCTAGTATTTACTGATGTTTTAACTAACCAGCTGACATTCAAACTCATCTCTGCTTTAGTGTTGCTGCTCTTAGTTTAAAGTTCATGCTTCTGTAAACAGCACCACAAGTTTATTTTTGCTCTTGTGTAGCGCATCAAAGCCAGATATGAGTAAAGTTATATTTTCTGAGTCAGTTTGTTTTCCTGATGTGGTGAATTGTTTCCTTTTTACTACTGCAAGCAAGCTTTGGCAAAAAAATCTTCCTGCCAATGCAAAAAATCCCATATGTGAGACAATTACCAGTCCACTTCTCTTTGCTTTGTGCTAATGCATTTATGTTTGCACAGGATTTTTCCTTGTCTATGCAAAGCTTTTCTGGGCAGTTAAGGGCTTGTCTCTGCTCCACTGGTGGCCTCAGCTCGTGCCCAGGAGCCCTGCATTGCTGCCGTGCTGCTGCACGAGCTGTGCACTCATGGTTTAGTTGAGACAAGAGCACACCTTTGACGTGAATCTCTTCTTTGTCCCCACACCACACCTCACTTCTTATGGCAGCTGCAGACAGCACAAACTGCATTTTATTTCTGATGAAATGAAACCTGAGTAGGTGCTCCAGGGATGCAGCTGACATGAGCTCCAGCTGCTAATGGGCATTTAGCCCAGGAGAGGAGACAAGAGCTAGAAGTCAGTAAGAAAACCTGGGATGCACACGGTGTGGACACCAGTCTGCAGCATCAACCATTTCACTCTGCAGCCCTGTTCCTACCTGGCCTGTTTGTCTGCACTGCTCCTTGATGTAAACAGAACCTCTGGGTGCTCTCATTTGAACCACTGCAACTTGTCCCACCTACAAACTGAATTCAGCCTCTGGGATGCAAGGACCTCACGGGTTAGCTGCTTTATATCCTCGGGAAACACAGGGACTTACCATTTTTTTCAGACCATCCATACTTGGATATCACATATATAACAGTCAAACCATACAAAAATATGTATACTATAGTCACACATTTATATCATTACATTACATCCTATTATATCTTAGATATTTCTGAAGATTTTCCAAAAATTCTGCCTGTTTTTCTTGATTTTGGAGCCTCAGGCTGTTAGAGCTCTTTTTCTGGGTGCAATTTTCACTAAGATCTAACAGGGCTCATTTCTGTGTCCATCTGTCCATCTTTCACGCTCAGTCACACACTGCCATTACTTGTCTTTTTTTTCCCTTCAGAGGCTTTTAGGAGATACCCTCCATGCCCACAGCAGTAAATCATGTCTGGGAATGTTCCTGGGCACAAGGATGTTTTCATCTGTCCTCACAAAGCATTTTTTGCCTCTTCTGGCCTGTGCTGACTGTCAGTGTCCCAGGCAGTTCCTGGAGAGGCTTTGGAAGCTGGCATGCTCCAGGAGCCATTCCCAGCAGGCAGCCTGCCTGCAGCCAACCTGCTTTGGAGACTAACAGCTTCTGATCATCAGCACAGGCTGCCTGCTGCCAGCTGGCCCCAGCACCTAGCAATATTCCCGGGTACATTTCATTTGGAAGTACAGACATTTCCCTCCTTTCTGAAGTTAGGTGCCTATAGGAATCTCATCACTTCTGATGTCAGTGCCCAGGCAGAATGAAGTAGGATAGTGTAACATCCAACTAGTTTCAAAAAATGCTATTCTCTGTCATAAGGGACTTCCTGGAACTAGACACAAAGCTTAATGATAATCATAAAAAGTGTGCCATGGTACGGAGCTATTTATAACAGGTATTACTGCATTTTTGAACCTTTAAGAACACATCTTTTTTTTTTTTTTTCTTCCCCTCCACAATAGGAGAAGTACAATTACAGCTTTAAAAGAAAACTAAGAAATGAACTATGTTGCAACATGAGACAAAGAATGAGCTGTATCTTCAATCTAGTCTTAAAGCAAGTTCCAGCACCAGGCATAAATGGTTTGTCCATTCTATGGCTACTTTACACTACACAGGGCTCTCTTCACACTCTTTAAAATGTTGTTGCAGTCTTAATTAGGCAGCAAAGCAATCTCAGGATGCTATAGAGTTTTCTTTTTGACACTTTATTGATATTAGGGACACTGATACTGACACTGATTTAGACAGATCATAAAATCATATTATTTTGATTTAATGCTCCTTTCTAAGTGAAATAACAGCTTTAAAAATTTACTGTTGATGATTGCTTCCAGCTTCTTTAATATAATTTGCTATCAATTGTTTGTCCCTTAAGAAAACTTTGTTTTAAAGTCTGTAGACATTTCCCCAACAGAAATGAGTAGGTTTGAGGGATCCACTGAATCCTTTTTTGTAACAATGAAACTGATCTTCTACATCAAATACTTGGCAAGTCCCAATGACACTACTGAGAGCATGAACATATTTAAGGATCAGCCTAGGCACTGGTTTCCCTCTTCAAGAATGAGAAACATCTTGAGAATTATAATGTCTTACTTTTTCTGAAAATAATACCAACTGAATATTCACGGAATGAGTCTTGGGAACAGAACTGTGAGCTCATTTTTATTTCCTTTCAGTATTTAATTAGGTTCCTTGAGCCTGCTTCTAAGTGTCTCTGTTCCTGCTCCAGAGGAAAAAAGAAACCAGATGAAATGGACACTTGTTTCACATTGCCTTCCCTTGCAAAGATTTCATGCCACCTTCATCATTAAAATATCCCAGTGATGTCTCTTAGCTGATGAATTCCACCTATCTTGCACATCTCACCTGCTCTCCCATTCTCCTTCTTTGGGTATGGGACAGGCTGCTTGGTTCTGGTTAAAACTTTAATAATTTCCTTCCTGTAAAAACAAAAGCCAGTAGCCACACAGATACACTTTTGCACAGAGAAGGTGAAGCTGGAAAAGTGCCTTTTACTGCCAGGGTGAAAGGCAAAGGCACTGGCTGAGTCCGAGGTCCTGTGCGAGCTTGTTCCACAGCCGTGTCCGTGCCCCTAAGCCACGCTAAGCTTACAAGCACTGTTATAAACAGTGCTCTGCTGAAAATCCAGCAAGCCAAGGAGGGAGTGCAGGGAGTCCTCCCCGGGGTTTGGGCATGGAAGGTACAAAGGATCTTTCACTGACAGTGCTGAGGAAAAGAGCCAAGCTCTGTTTGCTGTTCTGTGCCTGGAGGGCTTGTCTGGGGTTTCCACACCACCACCACCACTCCTCACTGCCAGCACATGCAGGGAGCCAGGGAGAAAAAGGGAAAAAAAATGGAGGCAACAAAGGAGGTCAGTGCTTCACCTGAGATGGAAGATAGATCTTTCCTTCAGGGAGTGCTGAACCTTACAGCTGAACTGCTCCTTGGAAAATGCTGGAAATCCAGCCTAGAAAATGGAGGGAAGATGGCCTGGTGTGCTCACACCAACCTGAGTCCCTGAGCAGACATGCTGCAGCATTTTAAACAAGCTGAAGTTTTCCAGAAGATAATTACAACTGCTGCTACTTCATACTTTCCATTCCTTTACCTCTTAGTAGAAGGTAAATCACAGCAATAATAAATCCTTCTGTAGAAATGCAAAGCAGAACTAAGAATGAAATTGATGTCATAATTTTAATTTATCGCTTTCATTGCTGTTAATTTATACACAAACACTGCCCTAAGTTCCCCCTGGAAAAGAATCCAATTCCTTTCAAGCATCCCCCATGAAGACCAGATACAGACACTGAGTTCCATGCTGCATTTTAGTATTAAAAAAATCCCTATTTTTTTCAAGTTGGAAAAAAGAACATGCTCCTGTAGCAAGACAAAGCAAAGCAAAGCAAGGCACATTTGTTCAACCCGTATTTGAAGTTCCTGATTGCTGTGATAAGGGTTGAAGAATAATTTAAGATACCTCAGCTATAATGGATCACAGAAAAAATTTCCAACAGCCTTTTAAAAAATCTTACTGTTCTTACGCATATAAAGCCATCTGGGGCACAAACAAAGTTGAACTTTCTGGCTGAGCTCACTTCACAACTCGCAGCTTGGTTCCAGTGTAGATCACTAAGCCACATATTATCTTTCAAAAATTCCTCAAGAACTTAAGCCCAGATAAACACCACAACATAAAATTTTCACGGCTATCCTGCCTGTCACACACAGTGGCCAGGACCTGGCCATGAGGATTATCAGGTTTGGGGCAGTTTATGCTGCAGAACATCTCCCAGATGGGCACAGGGTGGCAAGTGGGGCATGGAGGGCCAGGAACAGTCACTGTGGAGTTATTGTGGCACAGAAAACCTGGAAATATTTTGAACTTCTTTGCAACTATTTCTTAGAAATTGACAGACCATGGGAAAAGCTCAAATGTCTCAAACTCCAGCTGATTTTGGAGGGGAAAAAACTCCTCGAATTAGAATGAGAACTGTACAATTCAGAAACTCCTGTGTGTGAGAATGTAGGTAAACTTTGGTACTCGAGGCAGCAGACTTTCCTGCTGTCCTCCTCTGCCTTCAAGATGACTGTTTGGTACATTATACAAAGACAGAAGCACCACTGAGGGCAATTATATTGTTTTCTCTGCCAGGTTTTCAGAGAAAGCAGACACATTTTGGAGTGTTACTGATTTTGGATTAGACAAAGTATCTGCAGTTTGCTCACCACCATTATTGTACTATTACCTTTATTTCAATGCCACTTAATTACTTAACAATTGAATTTGTATGAGTAAACAATTTCATCTCTGATGTAGAAATATCTCCCTAAAATCAAGTAAAACATTTTCAATAGGTAAACATCAGAACTGAGTTTTTTACTGACTGAGCTAAGAATAGCTGTCAGCAATATACTGCAATTGTTTGTTCAAGCAAATGTTTACAAATACATGGAAATAAATTGTTACATTAAAATCAATCAATACATTAAAATAAAAATTCTTAATTTTCTTAATTCCAAAAAAATCTATTCCTTCATGACTGCAAAAGCCAAGTAGAATCCATATGCAATAAAACAATCCCCAGCCTAAAATTTTAATCCAGTTGTCCAATAACTTCTATTTCTTTGCAATATTTTTACTTTATTATACTTTTACAATACCCTCAAATGTATCTATAAAACTTTACAGCCCTTTTCCAACAGCATTTGGGGTGTGGTCTCAAAAGAAGCACATTTATGAGCTGCAAGACAGGAAGAAAATTAAAGTATCCTTATGGGACTGAGGCAGGGACACTACAGTTATGAGCTCAGAATTTGATGTAATTCTTGAGTCTCTAAGTTTTCATTGCAATTGCTTTATGGAATTATCTTGTACTGGACTGATAACAGTGCACAACCTCTCAATATTTGAAACTGAAAGCAAGTTATGTTGTGGCATGATCCCTTTCACAGCAGCAACTGTGCATATCCTGGCTAATGCTTATGGCTGGGGACTCACCCCTTGTGCTGGAGAATCCTCAGGGGAGCTCACCCTGTCAGACACTTTATATTGGGACCTTTCTCTGTGGATGAGCTGGGGATGGTATTTGGAGAGTTAGAGTCTTACAACAGACTGTGTCAAGATTTCACCTAAATACATCTCAATAAATGCTCAGTTTTGCACTAAGAATCATATTCCCAGTGTATGCTGAATTATGAGCCAGTACTCAAATTAGTGGTCAAAACCAGAGGCATCCCCTCCCAAACTCCATTTAGGAACTGGGCAACTAAAGACACAGTCTGGATGGAGAGGAAATGTTTTTTTAAATGGAGACAGAGAGGCAGACTTTCAAGCTTTTCAGACTGCACGTTGATCAGTGAAACGTTGTTATAAATACCTTTGCAAACTATTCACACTATGCAGACAAAAATAACTCAGCAATAAACAACGGAGAAATAAATTAGGTACTGTGGAAAAATGTAAATACTGTTTCTCCTCCATCTGCTTGATCCTGGTAAATAAGTCCAAAATCCAGCAGCAGGCACAAAAGCCCACCCACAGACCAGGGACTGAAGGTCAAACCAAGCCATGGCAGAATTGATAAGAAAATGGCTGCAGTCTATCAAATGAAAGATGATGACTTGGTTGTGAAGGAAGAGAGGGGAGTTCTGAAGTGTGAGGCATTTATCAGCCCTGCTCTGCACCAACCAAAACAGCCCTGAGGAAATGGTGGTTACAAAAGGCACACTCATTCTACAGTCACCAAAGGATTTCGGGTTGCTCCTGTTTTAATTGGTAACTTTGGAAGCTTCAAAATACCAACTTTCCTAATGGAAATGGTATGCGAGCTGTTTACAGTTTGGTGATTTTTAGTAAAAAGGAAAATATAGATATGTTTGTGCTTATAGAGCTTTCTGTGTTTGCAATGAGCCTTCTGGCTGTCAATTTACAAATGGAAAAATTTTAAATGACATTTCAAAATGTCAGAAGTGCTCAGCAATTGAAAGAAGACTCAGTAAAGGCAAGAAAAAAGAGACTAGAGAAACTTTTGCTGGAGAGACTATATTAGACTTTTGGTTTGGAGTTGGAAAATATGCTTTTTGGAATCTATTTACTATTATTATTATTAGTTGCAGTAGTAGTAATAGTAAATATTCAGAAAATATTAAGTAATGATTAGCAGCTAGGATATAATGCTCTATGCTGTAATGATGGTTAATATAAATAAATATAATTATAGTTTATAGGTTCTAGACTACAGCTACTTTAAGCTCAACTGCAAGACCTTGTCCTGATGAATCTAAATAAACCCCTGTATTTCACTGATATGTCTGCATTTCTTGTGAATCCAGACATAACATATAAAACAAGGTATTTTATGGCTTTTATATAAATAAATCATCAACTTGGAAAAAAATACAACATAATAATACAAAAGAATGTATTAATTATTCCAAGAAGTCAAACAGGAAAGACACAAAATGTTTTACAAAAGAACAGATATATAATGTGACATATCCTGACCAATATATGGGTTATATACTGACTTACCTGCACTGGATAGTTGCAAGTGTGGAAATCAAAACCATGGCCATGGCATAAAATATAAAAGGAGCTATTTCATTAAAACTTGTCTGCTGAGTTGAATGAAGGGCAAACAAGGTCTTACCTGCATGAGGATTAGACCCACCTCCTTAATAACAGCTAGGGTAGGTGTTCTTAACCATCCACCATCAGAGCACCCAAGTTCAATCAGCCTGAATGAGATCCCAAGAAATCAATAAAATTCTTGCCAGGCCACTTCAAACTATTACAGAGCCCCAGTGTGGAGCAACAGATTACAGGCTGGCTGTAATCTTTCCCTGGAACAACTCAAACACAGTTCTTGGGCCTTAATGAGTTTTGTTCAGCATGAATAGGTCAGCAGAGTGCAGAAATCTCTTCTCTCAACTTCTCCATGTAGAAAGGGTGTGCCACCAGCTCTGTTCAGGTACTGAGGACAGTTGTCCTGTGCCAATGTATGACTCATGGACAATGGAACAGAAAGACATTTTTAGTCCATTTGTCCATAAAAAACTCAGGGAGTACAGCTTTGACTGCTAAGATACGCATGTGGTTGAATCAAAACCACACAGGACTACAGAAAAAGCCTTCAAGGGCTTTCTAGAGCAATAAAAACAAAGTAAATGGGAAATGTC
Organism: Prinia subflava; assembly: GCF_021018805.1. Classification (NCBI taxonomy): domain Eukaryota; kingdom Metazoa; phylum Chordata; class Aves; order Passeriformes; family Cisticolidae; genus Prinia; species Prinia subflava. The sequence continues at coordinate 17,849,980 of NC_086256.1, forward strand.
ATAATCATGTTCCTTAAGTCTGATCTTCCTCTTTAAGCAAAAAGACATTTCAATTGCATACTATTAGATACTTACAGCTCCAGTGACTTACAGTAAGTCACTGTCCGGACACTTTATAAGGATCCAGTGGCTTCCATGGGTAGCCCCTATTGTGCAGCTATAATGTTGGAAAGTGCCAGGGTCTAGCTTGTGCTAGACAGGAAAAGTCTGCAAGCCCAGCACATAGTCCTGGTGATCCAAAATTTCTCCCAGCAATACTTTTATTAGACTCTATGCATTCAAGTTTTAAAAATCCTCCCCACCTTTAATCTCAGCAGCACAGCAGGAAACCTCCGTCATTTCTACAAAAAACACTTTTCTTCCAATCAGGACAATTTTTCTCCTACTTTTCCTGAAGACTTTTTTCCCCCACTCCTAATTCAATTCATCAGTCCCTGTTATGTTTTCACTCTACATCAGAAAAATCCCCCTTTCTTCATTGATTCCAAAATTCCAAATATTTGCATATCACAGAGTTCTCCACCTCTTATGTTTACATGCTTCATTTGGGCAGGACACTGCAGGACTTTTAGCTTCTTTAGCCTCTCCCCATAAATAACTCCCATACTTCTCATACATATGTGCATGCCACTACACTTGAGGCTATTTCTATAGGCCAAATCTGTTTCTAAGAGAATTAAGATATACTCTTGCAAACTTCCTCTCAAAACTAGCATAAGAATAAAAGAGTTCTTGGAAAACAGGCTGAAAATTAATTCTAAGTCTGCTATCTATGACCAATATCACCTATTTAATTTTGCACTTTTCTTGCGTGGACTTTGTGGCCCACTGAGTACTTTGCTATCCAAATAAACAGCTTTCTTAGATGAGAACCTTAAAGGGATAATGATTCTTTCAGAAGGTAGAAGTCCAAGTCTTGCACATCGGTATGTGTGTCTGTGACTAGTACCATAAAGAAAATGGGAACACATAAATAAAAGCAGATTTTACTAATAATAGCTACCTATAGATAGAGAAGAGGCCTTTCTGATTGCACAGATATTTCTAAGCCATCTGACTGTAGGATACAGCGGATGTCTGTAGGATACAGCCTGCAACTCTGTAAGACTACATCTCATGTAATATCAAGCATTTTACCAGGGCTTAATGAATTAAAAGATGGTTAGAAGTACTGCTTAGAAAGACACAATGTTGTTAATAAATGTCTTCTCTCACTAGGGGTAGATTCTAGAGAAGATTTTAGTACCATCAGGTTCTCAGACTAGTAATTATAGCTTACATTTTGAAAGCCACAACCTTGCTTTCATGAATGCAATTTGCATCAAAATCTGCACTTACAAAATCAGGGAGAAGAGTTTTGCACACATAAATTAATTGCCTACCCATTTTCTAGTGCTTGAACTGCAGACAATTAGCTATCAATCATTACTGACCTGAGCTTTATTCAGTGAGGACACAAAGAGTAGGGCTCTGCAACTAATGCCAATCCCACAAATACTGCAGCTTCCTAAACATCCCCAAAATCTGTCTTCACCTGACAAAGAAAATACTCTTTGGCAGTAAATGATGGTACAGAACTGAAGGCTGGAGAAAGAGTGAGGAGAGGGAGAGGAAAAGAGAGAGATACCGATTTGCTCTCAATGAATATGAAAAAGCTGATCTCTGCCATTGAGGAAAATTCTTGCACCAGCAAGTGCTGACTGATTGTGATGAGGAATGCTTTATCACCCAGATCCAGACACCCTTTCATATGGTGATTATTATTCCTGTCATGACCCTCTGGTCATCAAGCCACAGTGTCTTTTGTCACGAAACAACTATCCAATAAGGAATAATCTAGGAATAAGCCTGTAGCATAATATCTTCTGCTTGCTTATACACACAGCGGGAGGAGGAAAATCTTCTTCCTGTGAGTTATTACCTGCTCTAATCCACTTTGGAAAATAGCAGTATTTCCTTAATTTTGTGAAGCATGCAAACATATATTTCACAAACTACAGCTACATGAAAAGCTCAGACCAGAGCTGAAAGCAAATCTTAAAGCTCTCTCAGGTAATGAAAAACAGTCCAGCATCACCATCAAATCCATGGCAGCACAGAAACTATCAAATATTCACATTAAACTTGATAAGAACATTCAAAGACTGAACTGCATGCCAGCTTGCCTCTATGTTTAATTTCAGATTGTCTTCTATAAGGCCTTATTCCTGATGCCATTCTTGGAGTAAGAGCTTTGACAAAGAAAGGTAACACCTGCATAAAACCCCAACAAATGCCACATACTACCTAAAACATTGGGACTGGTTTAGTTCTTATACAGTTACAGAGACATTTTATATTAACATCACCATCATCCATATTATTATTATCCAACTACAATCCGCTTTAGAACTCATTTAACCTTCCACACACTATTTCTCTGTTTTTTCCAGTTCAGTTCCTTGAGAAAGGGGCTACTCCTCTGCAGTCAGACAGTTTATACCACACTGAAAGCATCCAGGGAAGAAGGGCTGGGAACCTGAATCTGGGAGCAGAATGAGGAGCCATTTCTGGCCACACAAGCTAGCTCTTTTTATATTTTTTCTGTCTCTACTCCCTATGTAGATCACCTAACACAAGGGCTGTTTTGAATGGTTTTATCCAGCTAGCAAGCTAATCCTAAGTAACAAATACAACAATACATATACAACTGTACAGAATAAAAAATTAATGGTGTTAGAGAAGGATGATGCACAGAGACATTATGTGTGACACTGGGGAGGAAGTGGGGGTAAGTGTGCATGGTTAATATGAAAAGATGTCAAAAAAAATGAAGCATAATAATAGTGCAATTTATCCTTGCTAAACGTACTGCACTGTGCTATAATTAAATATGAAAACCTAAATTTATCTCTATGTTCGGCTGTCATTAACTTAACAGGGAGTGCACATGTTCTAATCTAATGGCTGATTTTTTTCTCCATGTGCAGCATATTAAAATGTATATTAGCCTCAAGGTGCATAAACACAAAATAATAGACCAAAGGTTTTGGCCTGTGGAGAAAAAAATCCATGCTCAAAGGCCGTCAAGTAGCTGGTGATGCAGGGGAGACACTCACTTAGCCTCATTAAGCCGAAGCTCTCTTTTGCTTGTCTTTTGTTCTGCATGACAGCAGTCTCTTTGTTGTATAATAATTCATTCCAAGTTCGTTCCAAGCTACCGAAACTGGTGAACTGTGGCCATTTTAATGAGCAGTATTGGTGGTATGCATAATCTGGAAGCCACGTGGACCAGGCAATCACAGAGCACTGCAGCCAGCAAAATGAGATACTGTCGAAATCACAAATTTGTCAAGTTGTTTTTGGACAGGGTATTATAATAAGCACTAAAATATGCATCTTATTACTCTGCATCTGCCAGTCAAAGATCACTGTAATGAATGCATGCTGCAGGGTATGACCAGGCCGTTTCCCTAAGTAAAACAAACTGCAGAGTACAAAAAAAGAATTATGTATTTTTGGCAGTGCCTGGATTTTTTTTTTTAATCCTTTTGCATCGGGAGTTGGATTTTCCTGGCTTGATGTCCACTGCCAGCAGTGAATGCACTAAAACTGCCACAGCCAAGGAGTTAACGTGAATACATGGTTTCTTAACAGCCACATTTACTGCCTGTGCATCTGAAACCTTAAACTCCATGCTCGAAGCAAATTTAGCATACAGTACATATAAACCCCACAAAGATTAAACTACTTTAAATACACTTTAATAATCCTAGCTCCTTTTGTTTTATACATTTCTTCTGCAAATGGCTTCACCGTTAGGGAAGATACATTTTACGTAACCTGCTCTCTCTGTGAGAAACAGTGCTGTAGGTAATCACAACTTCCATAAACCTCCATAATAGAGCAATTAGGAAAAAAAAAGATTTTAAAGTGGTCCTTTTTTTCTACAGATTTGTCAGACTCATAATTGAACTCAGCTTGAAAGGCTGGGAGGTTCACCAATGACAGCAAACCTGGTAAATATGGCTTGTGCAGTGGGGTGCAGAGTCTGCTCTGCTGGCACTCCCCAAAACTCTGCTGGTGATACCCCACAGAGAAAGGCTCTCATCTGAAGCAATGCCTGTGGAGGCCTTTCATCAGCAGCTGGGGAGCTGAAAGATTAAGTGAGGACAGAAGGAAAGGACTCATTTCCTCATCTGCCTGCAGATAATGGTGCAGACATATTTTGGCAGAGCCTTATTTTTGGGAAACCCAACAAGCATTTGCAGCAAGAGTCCCTGAGTGTGCTGATGCAAGTTCCCATAATATCCTAAGCTGAGAGGTTTCTTGATCAATACTGGCTTATACTTAAAAGGCTCTGTCTGGCTGAAAGCCATATTTCAGGTCCAAGTTTTAGCTAATGGGAAAGAGGATCAAACAGCTCTACTGGGTTTGTGAGGCCAGGTTTTGGTAGCAGGGGGAGCTATAGGAGAGGATTCTGTGAGGAGCTGTGAGAAGGTTCCCCATGTCTGACAGAGCCAAGGCCAGGCAATGACGGACCCATGGCTGGCCATGAGCGAGCCAATCAGGAATTACAGTGATTACAGGAATTACCTCTGTGATAACATATTTAAGAAGGAATTAAAAATTACTGCACAGAGGTAATTGCACTTGCAGAAGAGAGGAGGGAGAGAAACACTGACCACATGGTCAGTGAAGACAGAGGGGGAGGAGGTGCTCCAAGAGCCAGAGCTGCAATTCCCCTGCAGCCCCTGGTACAGACCATGGTGAAGCAGCTGTGCCCCTGCAGCCCTCAGAGGTCCATGGGGATGCAGAGATCCCCCTGCAGCCCATGGAGGAGACACACTGGAGCAGGTGGATGCCTGAGAGAGGGCTGTGATCCTGGAGGAAGCCCATGCTGGAACAGGCCTGCAGGCCTATGGAGAGAGGAGCTCACACTGGAGCAGGTTTCCCGATAGGATCTCTGAACCTGTGGGAGACCCGTGCTGGAGCAGCCTATTCTTGAAGGACTGCACCCCATGGAACTGCTGCTCATCAAGAGCTGTAGCTCATGGGGATGACTCGTGTTGGAGGAGTCTGGGGAGAATTGGTCTTCCATGGGAGGGACCCTGCATTGATCCAGTGGCAGCTCCTGTCCCTGAGAAGTGGGAGAAACGATGTGTGAAGAACTGACCACAACCCCCATTCCCTGTCTCCCTGTACTACTGAGGGAGGAAGGAGAGCCCAGAGAGGAGCTGGGGAGTGGGGGAAAAGGTGTTTTTAAGTTGTTTAACTTCTCATTATTGTGCCTTGTTTTTAACTGGTAATAAATTCAATTAATACCCCCAAACTGAGTCTGTTTGCCCATGATGATAAATGGTGAGTGATCTCTCCAGGTCCTTATCTCAGCCCCTGAGCCTTACTTTGGTGGGTACCTGGCATCCATCCAGGGTCAATCCACCACAGTTTAAAGATAATATTTTCCCCTCTGACTCTTCTTTAGAACCAGTCATAGCAATATGGGAAAACGATTTTTTCCCCCGATGTTAATTATCTTGTTGCAATCTTTATATCAACATATGTTAAACAGTCTGTATTTCCAGCCACAAATACCATTTTTCTGCCTTTTTTAATGCAGTGCTGGAAATAAGGCAACAGTTCCTTACCATACTGGGCAAATTTGCTTTCCTAAAGAACAAGGAGCACTTCCAAAAATGAAGGGTGAAAACCTCTGCTCAGTGATGGCAGTCAGAGGTCTTGAAGAATCTGAAGGCAGACAAAACTTTATGATGCAACAGTGGTTCTTGCATAGCTGTGAGTTCCCATTTAACTGATTTATTTAACAGAAGAGTTAATTTATATTTTCTATGAAGTCTTCTTGGTATAGCAAGGATTTTTTCTCTGCCATACAAAAGACTATTTAGATTTAACTGCAGTACAGTTAGAATTTAGCAGGTTTATACTGTTCAGAAAACTCAGATTTTAGTACCCACAGATAACTTGTAGGAAATGAGTATTTTAGTATAAATGGGAAGTCTGTTCCAATGGGAAGTCCATTAAAGAAGAAAATCAGAAGGTTGCTAAATTTAATGTGATGACCTTTCATTGAAGTCATACACTCTGCCTGTACAGCATCATTCTCTCTCATCTGTCTGATGAACAAAGCCACTGTCTATAAATGTGTTTTTACCAGATACAATTTTAACATTTTTAGTACAGCACAACCTTAACAGTTGAGAACTACCCACAGCTTGTTTGGGATTTTGTATATTTCTGGAATCAAGATGTTTAAATTACTAGTTTTTGTTATTTTTAATTTTTTATCATTTGGACATGATTAAACAAATGTCACTTGATCGTAACTCCAGGTGCTGAAAGCAAAGTATGAAACATCCATATATATTCTTCTCTTCCTATAAACCCACACCTACCAACTGAATACATGGCCAGATTTTTGTTTAGCTCTCTGGCATGCCTAGCAGTCATTAGGTATGATTTTTATAGCTGACATTAATGGAAGTTTTCCAGAGACACACTGTACCACTTCTGTGATCGCTGGCTGACACCAGTGCATTTCTGGGACATAATCACTTCAGCTCTCTGGATTAAGAGCAGTGAGCAACTAATAAAGGAGTCCTGTAACAAACAGACAAGGTGAGACAGTGAGACACACAGGGTATCAAACTGCACCTCTGGGGAATACTAGACCCTATTCAGATACCTAATGAGAACAGAGTCATCTTTATCGCTCCTGGGTATGTATGTTCCTGAGAAACTCGTGAACATTATTTTAAAACATAATTCTATTAATTTTGTATTGTAAGGAGACCAACTGTGCCCTTCCTCTGGTTTATACAGTTACCCTAATAGCTTTGGGTTGTAAGAATGTGCACTACATCTTAACTGTCTTCCTGACTGCGTCACGCACTTGATCTCAGTCCTAAATTCATTCTGAGGTAAGGGTGCTTTTACACAAGTTCTTCCTTGAAGGAGTCAGTGAGAAGCACTGTGGTGTTATCTTTACTTTGCCATTCTCTCATCTCAGCATCAAGATTTGCACACCGAGATTGAACCTGAGACTGACAACTTTTATTCCATGCAGAGGTGACTCAGAGTTGATATTAATGACAGTCATCTGTGCCAAGGTTTCAAGTGTCAGGTCCTCCCAAGAAAAAAACAACCCCAAACCCCAACTCAATAAACCATCTGAAAAGCAATGGGGAGGAAAGCCCAGAGCTCTGGCTTTGGCCACCTTTGTAGCCTGACACAGCATCTGTGCTAGGACTCTCTTTGGAGCTGTTATGGATATGGTTACAACCACAAGAAAGAATGAGTAAAATTGGTGGAACTACGGAAAACTATCATCCAGTGACTGGAAACCAAGGAGGCTGCCAGAAATCTCACTCCTATTACAGGCAGTGTAGTACCACAGGTCACATCCTGGACAATGGCTCCAGCAGCAACTGCTGTGTTAGCAAAAGGGAGAAGACTACTGAAAAGACTATCAGAAAAGAAATACCACTGGCTCAAAGATGATAAATTTAGGGTCTACATACAAAAATAAATAGATTCTGCATCAGTGAAATACAGAAAAAGAGCACTCAAGTTTTCAAAATATTTTCCAGTGCTGTGATGCTTCTGATATTTCAAGGGCTATAAATTATCAGAAGTATTAGTTTCATTAATGCAGAAGGATGAACAGATACTAATCAACATGAATCTCTCTTTCAGCCAAAGCATTTTATATTTGCTATTTAATTGCTTGTTATATTACGCTATTTAGCACAGTACTTTCAGTATTCTCTCTGTTTAGGAAGGAAATTAGTGTGACAAATGTAACACCTGACAGTGATAACTGTTCAGTTTGTCACTTATCTGGTGACTGCATGGCTTCAGTTTGAGGTTAGATATACCATTTAGAAGAAGGTATTTATCTTTTAGTTTTCTCTGGTCACCAAATATTGCAATATTTCATGACAAAACTCCACTGTGTCACTCTCCTGTAGCAACACTGCAGTCAGCATCTGTTTGATGCTGAAACCAGGATAGAAAATGAATTATAAAAAAATAGTCCACTATTACATAAAAATACAGACATTAGCATTCAATATTGCACTGTTAATCAAAACAGATACCATTATGAACATACTTATCCAGGAACAGAACGGCTCCTAAATCTGTAATATATTTAGAACTGGTAGAGGCTCAATGAATTTGTATACAATCAGAAAGCAAATGGTTCTTGATGCTGGTGAAAATAATTCCCCCTCAATTCCTTATTACTAAAATGTCAAATGTCTGAACTTTCTATCCCTGTGATTCTATTTGAAAATAATAGTAATCTTATAACAAAAAGGAGGCTGATTCCCGTATACTTTAAAATCTACTGCACCAAACCCGCAATACATCAAAATCAGCAAATTCACTTTTTTTTTTTTTTTTTTTTTTTTTTTTTTTTTTTTTTTTAATGCAAATGTTCATCCATATTTGCTGTTCAGCTTCTCAGAGGTCTTACTGAAGAAACTGCATTTCATCTCGTGGTATATATATACCAACACAAATTGGGACAGCTTCTTATGTTTTTGTAAGGCAGGATTTTGACTGTCACATTTTACTTCATGTATAACACACACATTCCCACACATTATTTTATCGATGGGAATGTATCAGTAGGTTATTTTCTCCATTCCAAACAGAGAGTAAGGACATACTTTTTAGTGAATTCATTTTAGAAAGACACTCACAAATGTGTGTTTTGACTTGCTGCCAAGCAAGTTAGATATTTGTGTTTGAATTGAGATGAAACTACAGTACTTAACTAAATTTACTAGGCACAAGTACATGAAATCCAATATTGATAATAATTTATGAAAGTAAGAATACTGATTCCTATAATACTGCAAACTTAGTTTATGATAACATAATTAGTTACACTAATAACACTGCTTAGGCACATTCTTGCTAATTAGGATATTATAAATATTAATGATATCAAGTCTTTGTATTTGATTGCCCCTAGTAGGATCATTCATCACGGTATTTCCAGTTACCAGAATTATATTATTTTTCTTCCTTTTCCCTTGAATGTTCATTCCTGGACAAACAGCCATCCTGAGCTTATGCCTAAAATGTATCAATAGCTTATCAACGATGCAGGCTGCTTAACTTTAAATGCTATTATTTACTAGCAATGTTACAATGATATAATTCAGTGTTAATATGAATACACAATCAATTATATTCTGTATATCTTTTAAATGTCCAACAGAGCCAGCCACACAAGATTACAGAGGGCTTTGTTTTTATTCTTTTTCATGTGACCTGTTTCAAGTTAAGATTCCTTTGAATTATTAAATGCTTCCTTAAAGCATATTTTCACGCAACCTTTTAAAAGTTAATTAATGATGTAGTGACAAGCAAAAAAGGCTAAAAATTAAAAATTGTTTTCCTCATTCAAAAGGACACGAGAAACATCTTTGACAAAGGTTGTCTGTACAGTAAAATACAAAGCTAATACAAAGACAGAACACTGAGTGCAGCTTTAAAGCAGAATTACAACAAATCTGTAACATGAGTTGGAAATGCTATGTAGGTTTCCACAGGTGTTAAAGGAAAGAAGTTTAGCTATAACCCTTTGAGCCTGGTTTAACTGCTTAACATAAGTAGATGAAAATGAAACTGCTTATATCTTGGTTTATTTTTAAGCAGTGTATTATCCAGAGCTTTAGGAATAGGATTGTCTTTCCTCCTTGAAGGTAATGTTATAATTTTCAGAGCTCCACAGAGAACAACAACGATATAGGAGTCTCTAATCTCCTGCTAAATCCAATTCCAGTCATCAGCAATGATAAGCAGAGATTTGGAGGCGTTTGACACTCCAAATCCTATTCTTTTGTAATTCTTTACTTTTTACAACATTTTCAACAGTCGTACATCAGATTTTTGGAAGGATAATCAATAGGCATGATGTATAACTGAAATCAGTCTTCAAAGTGATCCCCTCTAGTAACCAGAAACAAAAGCTTGGCCTCCCTGCTGTGCAGGTATTTTGCTTGGAGCAGGAGGCAGCCGGGCATCAGCAGGAAGCCAGTTACACCTCCCTGCTTCTCAGCGTGCATCAGCAGGTGCCCTGGTGGAGGGGTGAGCAGGGCTGGGGCAGCTGTAACCCACTGCATCTGTCAAAACCGTCCAAAAACGCTTTTGTAGCAGAGAACCACTAGAGCACAGAGGAAAGCCAGTCCAGAGGTTAGGATTTCACGCTGACCATCATTTACCTTCCTATTTCATCACAGACTTTCTAGGTTTAAATGATCGTGCAGAATTTAATAAATTGTCTGGTGTCACCGATCCTCACCTAGAACCTCTCTGTCTTGGAGAGGGTTTGGGCAGCAGCCCACATGAAGGACCACGAGATGCTCAGGTATGGTGACTGAAGGACCACTCCTACCCGATGTCATGTTCCAGCTAACAGCTGGTCTGTGACTGCCTGTCTCAGCTGGTGAGAGCCATTGCAAGAGGGTTTTTGCATGTCTCCTGAATGTTGCACCCTGGCTGAAACACCCAGGAACTTCTGGCACAATATTAAGATCAATCTGAAGTGAGTTGAGTTTCATCAAAACATGCAGTTCCAGAACTTGTTCTAATGCACTTGTAATTTTACATCCTATATTTTTTTAAAGACATGATGTTATGAATCATGTGAAGAGATCATATTTATAGTAAAAATGTTAGCCCATATCAAATCATTTCAAGTTTTTCTTCTTAAGCTGCCTACATATTTGTTAATATTCAGAAGGAAAATGACTTGGTGACTAATTGTGACAGCACCAGTGATTAATCAAGGTAAGTAGCAGAAACTGCATACAATGATTGTGGAATTACATTCAAAACCAAGACATGGTGTTAATATACAGGAATGGCAATAAAACGACATACCTTTCCCATCAGATCAGCAATTCTAGGTACTGGTTTTCCTTTCTGATGGCACATGGTTGCAGGGCTCTGTCCATTCCAGTCTTCAAGCTCCTCAATGCTTTTCAGGTAAAGAAGAGCTCGCAGTCCAGTGCAGTAGTCATCAATAACAGTGAAATCTTGATTTTGGATCGCACTGCACACCTACGAAATGCAAGTCAGTTGTCAGCACCATCTGGCAGAGAAGCATATAGAACTAGCAAACTCTTTGGATTTACTGATTATCAGGTGACCCTTCCTGCAATCCCACTGGGAAAGAACTACAAAAATTAAGGATTATGGTCTGTTTAATCCTATGTCATGGTATCACCACTGCAGTTCAGAAAAGAAAGGGCTCTATAACATCAGTTATGCCCAGATTTCCCTTGGACAAGACCTGAGGGCTGTTCAGAGATAAACCTGCAAGCCCAGCCCCAGATGTGCCTGCTGGAGAGCTGCTCTGAGCATGCCAGCACACTGGCAAACCACCCCCTGTGCTCAGAGCTTTGCCTGCAGACACTCAGAGGTATCCCCAGCCTGCTCTGCTCAGGAAGCACAGGCACAACCAGTTAGGTCCCAGCCTAGCAAATCACAAAACCATAGACTTGCTGAGACTGGAAAGCATCTCTTGAAATCTTGTTGGTCAACCTCCAGCTCAGAGAAGGGTCAACTACCCAACACTGTATCCAGTCAGGATTTGAATATCTCCAAATATAGAGACTCTCTGGGGAACCTGGTTCAGTGTTCAGTATCACTTGCAGCTTTTTTCTTATATTAAATGGAATTTCCCACGTTTCAGTTTGTGCCCATTGTTTCTTGCCATTCCACTGGATAGTCCTGAGATGAATCTGGATCCAGTGGAAGTGTCTCAGCAAACAGCACTCATTAAACTGACCTGTTAGTTTGAGGTGAGCATTGCCAGGCACAAAACAGAGCAAGCCCTTCTGCTACTCAGTGCAACTGGAAGGCCAGGCCACTTTATTTGAGATACTTCAGAAGCAAAAATAGCAAAATGGCTTTATAAACATATAAAGCAGTGATCCCTGACCTGCAGAGCTTAACATGTAAACACAAAACTACTGAGAGCAGAGAACAGTCTGACCATTTACATGGGTTCTTCTAGAGCATGCTGAGGATATCAGCTCAGACTTAAACCCACAGAGATCCCCAACCAAACTGACAACTGAATAAAAAAATCCCTGACTGTTGTCTGAATGCCTTCTCATTAGCTAAACTCTAATCAGCCATCAGTGACAAGGTGCAGTGTTGATTGAGTGCTGTTAATTATCAGTCTCTGGAAATGCTCTGAAATTCCAGATGTGTCAGTGTTTTCAGCCTCTGATTCAGCTTTTATTGTAGAAGCTGAAAGGAATGCTTCTGATAATACCTTGACTCCATGCACACATAGTGAACACAACAATGAAATAGCCACCTACTTTAGAACATGAATTGGTGCATATAGACAGGCACAAACACATCCACACTTGTTGGATGTGGAAACACACTTTAGATGATAATTGACATCAACATTTAAAAACACAGGAAATGGACTATCATTTTCCCCATTTCAGAAATGGCAATACAACTTGCAGTCCTGAAGACAGGTACACATCACATTGGGAAATACCATATACTACCACTGAGCAAGAAAAAAACTAAGGGCAAACTATGAAATAAGCACAATAACATTTTCTATGCAGTGCATTTACATTACAAAAAGTCTGTTTCTATGGAGAAACAGTGTGGGCATTAATTAGGTCTGTTATACCTTCCACAGGCTTCAAGACGCTATTTTTTTTTATGGCAATTATAGAGAGCATCATAATTACTTCCCATACAGGTTATTTAACTGCAAAACACCAGTGATGCTTATTGAAACCTTTTGGTACAGCAAGGAATTCTCTGGGTTTTTTTAGTATATAGATAACACTTTTATTATCTACTCTTAAAAATACTAAAACTGAAAAAAAAATGCAGTTAAAAGCCATGTCATGTCACTTGAAATAAGTTCAGACACTTTTGTCAAAATCCTGAAATATTTTGACAGGATGTATACACATAAGATACACCCGAGGATACCTGTAATAACCTTATAAATAAAGAGGCTTTTACTGTTTTCCAGCTTGTGGTGCAGTGTTATGAACTGCAATAATATAAAAATGTGTGGAGGATAATAACACACTAAGAGCTAACTCTTTGATCCCTGTGGTTCTATATGCAGTGCACTATTTTTCATCCCTAGAAAGCCAGGGAAGTTCCAGAACTGAAGGCAAAATGTAATGTTTAAGAAAAATGTAAATCTCTGCATCAAAGAAAATTGTTACATGACATGGAAAGGCTTAGAAGGCTTAGAAGTGGTCTCAAACAATCCTCCTCTTCTGTAGAAACCTTATGACTGTGGTGCCCAGTGTTGTGGATAGTTAGCCAAAGACATGCCTGTCACTGATTTCATTTGGATAAAAGCAAGTGCTTATGTTTATGGGCCCTTCCTAGAACAAGAGAGCTTCAAAATTAACACATACAAACCCAGCTGAAATAGTTTTGCCATGTTTTTGGCAAATTCCAAAATTCTGAGCTTATGTTACACAAATCAGATGGTGAGATTTGTATTTTAGGCTTACAGTATCTTCCATCAATCAGTGTAGAAGCCTTTGCTGCATTTTAAAAGGTGGTGAACAAAGTCAGGATAAAAGGTCGCCATGACCCATCAGCCATGACAATTTCTACACCACAGAGAGAGGTTTTCAGCATCATACCTGGCTGCCTCTGAATCACCAGTTTAAATGACACTGTGTCCTCTTTTCAGCACAAAAGAAGTGGCAGGGCAATAGACCAGGTGAGACTTAAACTCAGCCATCCAGAAAAATCACGGAAGAACTGAACCAGCCCATCTCCACACCTCATTAATGCCCCCGCTTTGCTCCAGCTGCTTGCACTGGGTACATGCACTTGGCTCCCTTGCAAAGCTCAGTGCTGAGCCTGAGCCCCCTCTGCTGCAGTCCAGATATTGCTGTATCCACAACGGTTGCTACCAGCTCTCATTTAATGTCTTATTAAGCCACCTCAGGAGGAGGGGAAGGCGAGAAGTGCTGTGTAAGGGCTGCTGTCCATGCCTCGCACACCGATGGAGCAGCAGCAGAACTGCAACCAGCCCTGCCCGCCCAGCCCCTCTCCTCAGCACCAAACACAGCAGAATGTGCTTCCCTTTAGACCCTGAAGCAAAGCCCTGGACAGCACTGAGAGCTCCCAAGTGAGAACACCCTGCTATGCTGTGCCAGAGCAGTGGTCTGTACCCCATGACCAGCCACAGCCGCTCACAGACGAGCACACGAGACAGAGCGCGCCTGGAGCTGTGGGGTTTGTCAGCCCAGGCTCTGGCAAGCAGCAGTGCTGGGACTTTGCACAGCAGGGATGGCACCTGCTTAATATCCCTTAATCCTAAATAATCCAGGTGGATTTGTTTAGTGAGTAACGTTCAGCTGTTCACTGACCCAGCCTTTCACCTGAAACACTTAGGTAGAAGGTATCATCTGTGGAAGCTGAGAGGCTGGCCCTGTGCAGGATCCTACGGGACAGAGTGAAGCCCAGGTCACAACAAAGCTGCCAGCTGTACTGCTGACAAGTGCTGTCCTGCTGTCTTGCTTGTGTTGGTCTCTAGCTTTGGACTAGAACTTGGAGCAGAAGAAAAAGGTGCTGCATTTTTCCTGTTTAGGCAAGTAGTGGGTATTATTAATTTTGCACAAGTATGCAGGGAGGTAAATTTGCACAATCTTGCTTTTACTGCATTGCCTGGTTCTGTACTAATAGTAGAGTTGCTACAAATTAGTTTTGGATCTTCTACCTTTTCTCCCAGATCCAGACTCCAATGATTGCCTCTTATATCCCAAAGGAGACACCTAGGCCAACATGCAATGTGTGATCAATGATATTGCGCTCTTAGTATTCTGAAATCCAAAACTTCTCGGCATAGGTTGCAACTGTAAGTTACAATTCTAACCTGTACAGATATGTCTGAGATAATAAAAGACACAATACCTGCTTTGCTACTGGTAAACATACACCAAATTATCTCATTGGGGAATGGGGATATGAAATGAATCACAGGTTAAGGCTCTAGGTAAAACTGTTCTGCAAAATGAATGATGGTAGAGGCCTGCAAAAGTCCCTGCTGATGTCTTTCATAAGAAATGACCAGTCTGCTCTATTACTAAATAAACATAAAAACTGAGTTCAACTTTGTCACAGGATCTAGAGACATTACAAGTCTTACCCAAGGAACTGGAGTAAATTGTAAGGAGATTATTATCGTGTAAAGTAATTTTTACAGGTTACAAGGCTTTTAGTAAACATTCACATGAATCTGAAACTTTTAATTCATATATTTTGACAAAAAAGTTTACTACTGCTGACAAGAACTTCCATATCAGTCACAAAGCATTATAAACACCTTTGCTGTTAGCAGAATCATTATACAATAAAGAGATGCCAATTTCTGAACTGTTTACTGAGGCAAATCCCCTGCACTGTTTTTTGAAAGCTTTGTGTAAAACCTTTCAGTTTTGTCCATAGCCTGTGTTTCTCAAAACAATGGGAAGAATACCCAGACATTAAATTTTATTCCTGTTTCACTCTCTACAAAAATGGAAGTGGTTCCTGTCCAAAATTTGGCATATCCTGACAGACTGTATGGAAGACCTGTGCCATCCATGCAGAATTCGGACAGAATGCCTGAGGCATTTCCAGCCAGATCACCCAGTAAAGCAGACCCTGTTCAGTGCATTTTCCCTTTGGGATATCTTGTAGAGGTGAAATCTTTTCCTGTAACACTAGAAGAGGACACAGTGAAGTCCTCTTGAGGCTGTGCAGTCTCTCTTACCGTGTGACCTTCAGTTTTTACATAAACTCATTATTGTATGGCAAAATCCCAGCTGGACAGGTGATGATGGGGAAGGTGGTGACAGAAATGAACCCTAGTCCCTACCTGCATTATTTCTATTCCATCAATAGCTGGGATTTCAGCAGAGGCCAAAGAGGAGAGGAAGATCTAAACATGCTTGTGTCAGTTTTTCCCTACACCACTTTCACCCAATAAGAGGTATTGTGTATAATCTCACATACTGCTAGATCACCTCAAAAGACTGGAGCAGGTCACAGAATCTAGCCTGTCCGATAATGTGTTGTTTTGCAAGAAGAGAGTAAGTATTCTCAGTGTGACAAGATCTGTGTGAACAAAACCCCTGTAATGTCTGGCAGCTGTTGTGCTCCAATTTGAAATTGTTTCAAAGCACTCTTAGACGGCTTTGCAAGTGAGGAATTTGTTCTGGGAGACAATAGCTTGGAGAAAATTTTAATTTTTACACCCCTCTGAAATATATGTATCTCTCTTCAGGATATGGGTGTAAAATAATTGTCACTTTTATGAAAACAGAAGTAACAGTGAGGAGGCAGATGGGCGGCAGTGATACACGGTCTAGAAGCACGAAGATTGATGGGTATATATTTGTATATACAAATGCAAATCACATAGCTTGACTGTTCTACCATATTAGTTTCCATTTGTTGTAGCTGTACAACATCAAAGCAGTGATGTCTCCGTATATTGCATTTAGTGGTAATGTAACGGACTACCAAAAAAAAAAAAAAATCAAAGTGAGAGTTCCTAAGTAGTTTCCTGGCAATTGAGACAGCAGGCTCTTTCATCTGTGCTGTAACTGTGGCAGTGCATTGATTTAAACTCCTTCTGAGATCTCAAATGCTTTTCTATTCGTAGGTCTCACTGGCTGCTTTCTTTTTGCCTTTTTTCCCCTTCAAATGATAAAATTCTAGCATTTAGCAGAATGCCGTCTTGCTTCCCCAGAAGCTGAAGACTTATTTCAGCTTTGGTTCTAAACTGCAAAGGATTTGTAAATAAAATAGCTCTAAAAATGTCATTCGATTAACAAATTGGCCTTTGACTTCACAATTTCTAATATTCTGACCACAGCAAAGGGAGAAACAACTATTATTTCTCTGAGATACCTGTGAGAGGGTTTACAATGCATTAACAATTGTGCTTTGCCATGAATTTGGTTGACTCTCTTTGAAATATTTTTACGTACGTTGAAATATTTCTACTGGTACGTTCAAATGGTAAACAAAAGGTTTACATTTTATATGGTAATATATTTTCAATTTTAGCATAATCAGCTTTCTGTAGAAGATTTCTTCTTCTATTACAAATTATTCCTGATAAGTATTGAAGATATAAATCCCCCTTCTTGTTGGAGAAACATTTATGAATGCTTGAGCTGTTATTTAATGTATAGTTGAAGCTACTGCTTTCTTGATTAGGTTCTATTGATTGTGATTCTTGTGAAAAAACCTGAAGCTGTGAATGAATGCAAGATGGTTCAGGAAGGATTCTGTTTGTGCCCACCTGTGTGTCTATACGAATTGCCAACATTAAGAAGGCTAATTTTATTTTAGAGGGCAAGAGCACTCACACAATTTAAGATTTGATCTCAAAGGCAACTAGTAAAAACTGACTTGACTAAAGGGAGATCTTTCTGGTCCATACAATCTATATGCTGCATAGCTGTTGCCTATGGAAATGAAAATGTATGTTTTCTAGTTCCTGTACAATAATTTAGATGTGCCCAGATCTCCAAAGCAAAAAGCAGCAGACACTGCACAGGTTGTCTGACACAGTGCTCATAATAATGTGGCGATGTGAGAGCATGCAGACAAATAAAATCTCCTCTGAGAGGTGTTTGTGTATGTACAACCTCCAGGACACCAATGTCTATGGAAAGGCTGCCTCTCTAATGATGGTTCCTCCTCCTCATGTCTCACTGAACACCAATTTACTAGAATGCTAAATGCATAGTTTAAATTATCCTTTCTATCTAATTATTACTTCTACTGGAGGTTTGTAGGATTAAGAACATTAGAGGAAGTGGTTTATGTGGTACAATCTTGGGAAAAAAACCTTGAGACTCTTTGTTTTAAAGAACAAATCTGTGAAAAGAAAAAGCTTCCAAAATATTGATACAGTACAGATGGAATGATTTGATTCACTCACATTAGCTGCTTAAATGACTCTAGAGATACAGGTTAGCAGATGGGATGTTACTTAACAAGTCTTCAGATACTGGATCGACACAAAACTGAATTGGATGATAGCTGATAGCCTTTTTAAAACATTACGATTGAACTAATATACATGAGCTAATGAACTACTATTTGTTTCAGTCTAGTACAGCTTTCAGAAAGCAGTTTGAAGGACTCAGATATTACATCTATGAATGGTCTGAATTATGGGGAAAAAAGCCCACCTAATCTTTTTTACTGAGTCCTAGACTTAAAGTCCTAATGAGCAGAGAGCTCACTAGTGACAGTTTGAGGGATAACACAGAGAAGAACAATTCAAAGATGCTAATAACTCCAGGCTCTGTAAAGCAGGCAACCATTCACATAAGGCTTAAGACATCTGTATTGGGAAAAAAAAAAAAAAAAAAAAAAAGGACTGGATAGTCCTATGCTATGTGGGTCTCAGTAAGTATTTTGTTATACCTCAAGAAATTTCATCAGGCAATCTTGAGATAAACTGTCATTCTAATCAAAAGTACAGGCTAATGTCAGTAAATAGTGAAATTATTTCTTAATTGATAATAAATACTTAAAGTATTTGAAGAAAATTACTTAAAAGGAGAAGGTCTCCAGCCCATGCAAGACAAGCTTATGGGATAAACACTGTATTTCCTGCACCTGCTTGGATCCCCTCCACAACAGGACAGCATAATGCTGACACAGTGTCAAGCAGAGCTGAGCTGGCACTTCGGGAGCATCGAGGCAGGGACTGCAGGCACGGGAATACGGATGCAGCACTGGGCAGCAGAAAGAGCCCCACAGCAGCCTCCTGACACAGGCTTACAGGGAAGCCTCCCCAGCACCAAGGGGATGGCTACTCTTCCTGGCAGAGAGACCTCAAAGTACCTGGTTTGGGGGCTGCAGCACAGGTCTTGTTCATGTACTGCACTCCAGCAACCCTGGGCAGCTGTGAGTGGCCAATGATGAAGGAGGAGAAAAAAGTTGAGAATCCATTAGCCACTTATCAGACGAGGGCACAGCAGGAGATAAGAGCACTATAAGGGATCCTTTAGGAATGTTATCCAATGCATTAATTCCTAGCCTACTCAAATCTATTTTTCCTCCCCTTAAGTTCTCCACTGCCAATTAATGTATCTTTGATCTAAATAGCTAAACTGGGTGTTTAGGAGTGGGAAACTGGTACTTATCAAGGGACCCTGAACGATGCAATTTTGTATCCCATGTCTTTGAGAGGGGAGATGCAGAATAAATCAGAATTTTCAGAAGGCTCCCTGAGGTAACTGTGGGTTTTTTCCCTGTCAACCACCCCTAGAGGAATGGTTATATTTTCTTATCTCACTAAAGCATTCTGTCAGTTCTCGGAACTACAAAGTGGACCTTTATGCAGTAGGTGGGCACACACATGGATAAAAGTGCTGATCGTGATCATCTTTCCTATGAAAACAAATATGATTCCACATGCCTTGAGCATCGAGGAGGCTGGGAAACAGCTTCATAATCAGCTGTGTATAGCAAATTGTATCATCGTACTGCAGATCTACAAAATGAATGATAGCTTTGAAAGCAGATGAACTAACTCCCTTGTGTAAACAGTCCAATCGCATACAGAGGTTCTACAACTATCTTTAAATGCATGCTGAATATCACACCATATTTCATTTATAAACACCCAAAGGTCTCACCTCTCTCTTATAAGTAGAGGGAAAATGAAATCCTTCAGCTCCCCCAGTGGTTCTGCAGCTGCTGGGACACATCACCAGTCGTGTAATGTAGATGTACATTTATTTGACCCATTTCCACAAGCCATACCCTTCAGCTCCAAAGAAATTTCAATAGCAGGTACCAATTAAGTCACTCAGACCTGGTGGTTTGATGATAAAAGTCATCAAGTACATTACTCAGCAGTTATCAGTATTTTTAGGTTTTTGTTTTCTAAGAGCAAGCCAACGGGAACACCATCATCTCTAGAATCGAGTGGGTCTGTTATCCCTTTTTTGGAAAGGTGTATTTGTCAGAGATGAGTGTAGTTCTAGGAAAGCGTGCTTTTCAGCAAAGAATGGTGTTCTGAAAATCATGTGGAAAAGTTTCAGAATTACCAATATGTGCTGTTTGACAACACCGAATGCAATGGCTCCATTTAACTTGAAAATGTCTGTTTTGCAATCCAAGTTAATTGAAATGAAAAGGTCAAAACCAAATATGTTGCAAAAAGATTGAAACAGATTTGATTCAACCAAATAATATATTTTTCTTTAAATGTGTTAATTCCACACGTTTTTAGAATTTTGATTATCAGTGTAAACTGGAAAACTTTCCATGCTTAAACTTCCCTGTGACAGAATAACTATTTCCTCATCACTGGCAATAGTCAGTCTCATTAATGCCTAACAGATCCAGAGCAGATCTTCAGTGTTCATCCCAGGACACTCTGAATCAGACACAGCAGGGACTTGAGATCTATTTTGATTAAAAGAAATTTGTCAATGAAAACCAGTTCCCTCAAAGAAATTTTCAACAAATTCTAATGAGAACCATCTACTGTGGGACATCCTCCTGTGACTAGAATTTTGAAAGCTGCAGGCCTCTCAAAATCAAACAGAAAAGCAATTTTTCTATCTTGGAACCTCAATTCAGTCCTGCAATGATTAACCCCTCATCCTTGTGAGTCTTTCCCTCTAGTACTCTCACATTATATTTCAGCTAAAATTACTTTCATCCTTTATCAGCTTGCCTGTACGAATTTGTGCAGCAGCTGCTGTGTCCATTGAAGAGTGAGATTCATGTGAACAAAATAGTTCTGACCCTGCGAATCCTTCGTGTTGGAGATAAAAACCCACTTCCACATTTCCTTAGGGATTGTTTTACCTATCTCCGTCCAAATAACAAATATCAGCAAGAAAAGCAGCAATATAACTCATGATATTGAAGGAAGTTAAACCCTTTCTTAAATGTACTGCCAGCTTCCAAAATGCCAGCTTAGAAAAATAATGCTTTCTCTGTATTTTTTGTTCTAATTGCATGGATAAAAGAACCCCTCATCAGTCAGATCAAGCCGTGTCAGAGGGCTTGTGCTGTAACAGGAAAAAAGTTATTGCTCCCTCCTTCCTGTGCAGAAAACCCACTTTTCTGCCACTGGGAAAAGCAAAAGATCAGTGACCAAACTGCAGCCAGCCCAGCACCAAGCCCCAGCTGAGCTGCCCAGTGCATTCCTGTGCCAGTGCAGGCTCCAGGACCATGCCCTCCCTGAACACAACCTCTTCCACTGCTTGTCTTCCTTTTCTTCTTTTCACTGCCAGCTGCAGCCTCTGACTAAAAGATCAACAAAGCTGCTATGATACAGAAAGGAAAATTTCTTAAACACGTATTTTTTTGTATGACTGACAGTGTTTTCAAGAACTCTGATGGTAGAGCTTTGCAATACTGAATGGTTTATGTTCTCCCTTTTTGGAAAACAAGTCCCCTGCAGTTACAACACATATAAAATAAAACAAACAAACAAACAAAATCCCACAACAACCCCACAGGAAATTTCCTAAGTAATTATTTTGAGATGGCAGAAAGGAATAAAGAAACAGCATTTTCCACTGTCCTTATCTTGCCTTCTATTTATTTTCAATATCCAAGAAGGAGCTGGGTACAGTTTCAGATTCAATTTCCAGTCACCTCCACATGTACTCAAGGGAACTCAGTCTACAACAGAGCTAGCTTCATGTCTGAAAGTAAGCTGAGTAAAACAACTTGCCTATAATTTCATCAACTATTAACTGAGCCTCTTGTGAAGAGTCATCTCCACAATGCATTTACTTTCTAAACTTTAAACAAACTCATTTGGTGTCAATTCACACCATGTGCTTTATCTACATGGAGAACAGCTCTGTGCGTGCTCATGCAAGAGAGCAGCAGCATGAGTCCACATCAGTAGTGTGAATCCACATTAAAAATAGGTGCAGCAGTACTAGGTTTTCAAAGGACAAGCAATATTGTGGATCCTTGGGAGAGATGGAGAAAAACACATTGCCAAAGCAAGTATTCCTCCCATTGTCTCAATTCTGAAAGTCCCTGTGTGGCCAGACCCAAGGGAGCAGGGCAGACACCCAGGCAGAGCAGGGAAGGGGAGCAGATCCAGTGTTCCCAGGAGAACAAATCCCCTGCTGAGGCCAGGAGTGGCAGCTATAGGACAGCATTTGAACTGATGCTAAATTGAGACCTAATTGTTAGTAAATAATTATTACCATACAGTGATGGCTGAAACTATTTTGCATGAAAATTCATTACGAGAATGACAAATAGC
Source organism: Prinia subflava (assembly GCF_021018805.1). NCBI lineage: Eukaryota > Metazoa > Chordata > Aves > Passeriformes > Cisticolidae > Prinia > Prinia subflava. The sequence goes on from NC_086256.1 coordinate 17,872,271, forward strand.
AATTGTTACAGAATGAGCTTTAATTCATTCTTACAAATTTATGAAATAACAATCCTATCTATGCAGACTTCATTTACTAGCTGGTGAAATGAGCAGAAATAAAGGAAAGCTAATAGATAATTCCCCTAAGCAGCTCCAAATAAAATGCAGAACTAATGCAAAACTGCACAAAATAAAAGGCATTATTAATGCTGAATTTAGGCTGTAACTTTACAATGTGCTGATTTGAATACTGCAACTTTTCATTAAAAGTGGCAAAATAATATGTAAGAATCAATAATGAAAACCTTTTCTAATTTGATGTTTTTTGCAACTATAACAAAAAAACTTTATAGATTGTTTTTGTTTGAAAAATTCTGATTTCCTTTAAAAGAAATTCTCACAGAAGATTCTCACTATCAATTAGCAATTTGTCTCCCAGTCATCTGTAATGGAACAAGTGTGGCAGTCCTCTAATTACTTTTTGTTTTATTAGCAAAGACAGACAGTTGAGAACAGGTTGAATTTCTGTAATTAGCACTGGGCTAGGAAAAAAAATAGAAAATAATGAAATGTTTTCAGAAGTGAATGCTTGGGTATGTCTGTCCCAACTCTTTTCTCTCTTTCACGTTCATTTTTCTTAGGATTTTATGTCGACATGTTCAAATAGCACTTTGTTCCCTCTTTTGTTTCTGCATGTACTGCAAATTTCATCTCTGCAGAGAACGGCCACTCCATTCAGCGCTGTATCCATTGAAGACTTTTCTCAGTGCGTGGCTCTGCGAGCAGTGGAGTTAATGATATCTGGCTTCCAGCAGCTCTGTGTCTCCTGGTTGGGTTCTCTGACGTCTAATAAGGTGTGCCTGCCAATTAAAGTCTTTCCTGTGGCTGACACAGTCCTAACAGTGCTGTCCCATGCGGGTTCTCAGAGGTCTGATAAAGGTGAGCTCATAGTGTGGTGTGCTTACAGTGAAGGAATGCAGCTACTCTCTCTCCTCTGCCTTTTCTGTTTCTCAAAATTTGTTAGAGTGAAACACTTTCTCCCTTCTGGCAAATTTCAGTGAAAATGGCCACGAAAGCTCAAATGTGATGGAAGATACTCAAATGGATGTACAAATACCTATCAAGTTTCTTTGGAAATAGAGTCTAAAAACTGCACTTTCTACAGGAGAGTACACTTATCTCAATCAAAAGGCTTACATCTGAAAAGTGGTTTTGCCTTAAGTGGCATTTTTTTTCTTAAAAATCTTGGTGAGTCTAAAGTACCATCCCTTGAATCTTGTCTCATATCATTTTGGTAGCCTGACAGCACATCCAGCAATCTATTCTTCCCTCATCAATTTAAACCATGAGAGAAGAATTAGGTCTAGCATCCTAACTTTGTGTCAGGGACAGCTTTGTACAGGAAGGTTTTGTCCTTCTACCCCTAAAGCCACTGCCTGTGTCAGAAACCTCCCAGTGTGCAGCTGGTGCCCAAGTACGCCTGTTCTTGGGATTATCTTGGAGCACTTTCTGCCTGGCACAGAGCAAAGCCTGCAGCCTGTGCTCCTCCCGTGTGCTGGGGTAAGGGGGCAGGGGAAGGGCTGGCTCTTTGGGAGCCCAGGCGGCAGCAGCACAGCCTTGCTCTGCCACACCGATGGCACCCAGTGGCTCTTTGGGATTTGCAGCAATCCACCCGACTTCATGCTCCTCATACAGGGCTGAGACAAAGGACTCTGTCTGCATTCAAAATCATGGCTATTCATTGCAAGACAAAGTCTTCTTTCCCCAATGGTTATCAGTAGAAACTTAACCTGTAATTTCAAAACACAGGGCCAGCTCCCTCACTCCCCTGCTCTGCACTCCCATGATTTGAATGTCTTTTAGTTCTTCACTCTGCATTAAATGGCATGAATAGTAATTCCAGGATGAGAATTTTTTGGCCTGATCTTATCCTCACTTAACTAAGGTATCAGAGTCTTCATTGACTTCAACAGACACTGACACAGACTAAAAAGAAGGGTAATGAAGTACATGGAGAACCAGATCTCTATTTTGCAGTTCTGTAGCCATAAAAAAAGTACAGAGCTCCTTAAAGGGTTTCACATTTGCACAAATACAATAACAATACTTTCTCATGGATCAAGTCCCACGTTTTTGTGATGGAAAAGCCTGTTTATTCACATACAAAGGGCCATCCTGCTGTTATAAAAATCTCTCAACTAAATGCTTCAGTAAAAGCCTGCTGAAGAAAAACTAGTAATCAAATTGCCCTGAATCCCTTGAGACTTTTTTTCCAAAGAGGTACCAACATGAAGGCTTGTTGAAAATGTTAAAAATCCTGAAGCAGTGTCACAAAAACCACTGTGTTCCATGTTGGAGGGAGAGTTAATCTTACAGAGGCAAAAGTCATCACTATTGCTTTCCTGTCATGGGCTTTCCCATTTCCAGAATGATCCCTGAGGTCCCACCCACACCTGGTGCTGGGCAGGAGAGAAGGGCAGGGGCAGATCCATCTTCATGGCAGCTCTGCCTGTGGTGGGGACACACTCCCACTTCTTGTCTGCTGAGAGATGAGGAGCTCACGGGGCAAGGCCAGGAGGCAGCAGGGGCACATGGGCAGGGCACGGTGAGGACAAGAGCACAGCGCCCACAGGAACAGCACTGCAGGGCCCTGCATCCCAGCCAGGACGAGAGGGACATGAGGGAGGAGGAGGGTGGATCTGAAAAAGGGCTCAGGGCAAAGCCACGGGCAGTCCCACTGAGAAGCAGAATTCCATGGGTGGATTTTAAATCATTGCTGGGTAGAAAACCTTACAGACATCCACCTCTGCAACTGAGGACAGGTGTGACCTCAATACTTTGTGAGAAAAGACATTTATTTGAAAAGGAATCCAGATTCTTTACATGAAAATTACCAATATTCCAGATGAACAAAGTTTTCCATACCAGAATATAATGCTGAAAGGTTCTACCATGAAACAAGTATACTTTAAAAAGCACCCCTTTGTTCTACCTCTTTTTTTAGTTACATCTGCTGGAAATAATGACTACAGAATCTCTTTCAACAAAAGGTCATTTATGTCAATGGACAGAACACAGAGGATCAGATCACCTGCTGTAATTGCAAATTAATGCTCTACTGCTAATGCATTAACTACACAATATTGATCTACAATTGAATCATACAGGCTACTGTGAAGTGATTTTTACTTTAATATTTTTATGCTTTTATTGCTTTTTCCATAATGCATTTTCTCTTTCCACTGGAATTTTCTATAATTGTTTCCCATTTTAATTTCCTGCAGCAAGATGACTTTAAAAAATGTATGTCTCTTTCAAAACCCTGCAAAAATCTAACAAATCATCAGTGTGACATGGTAATCATACATATGTTGCAAAACATGCAAAATTTTTTGATACATATCTAATTTTGATAAATTGGGGTTTTAAAAAAAGCTTACTTAAATTAGAAATAAATACCTCAGCCTTACTGGAAAACTGTAATAATGACATGTATCACTGAAAGGAGCTTCCTGATATTTCTGGAGCTCCTGGTATACAATGAGTGCAGGATTATCTTCATATTAAAATTCTGAGTTCTTTGGGGGGTGTTTTTGGTTTTTTTTAAATTTTTTTTTTTTTTCATGCTTATACTGAAAAGGGGTTGGTAGATTCGGGTATCATACTGCCATGGAATCAGCTGAAGAATAACTGAAATGTTTCAGGATCATTAATGAGAAATTAAAAAACAAATGGGGTCTTTTTGTAAGTGTTTCTGAAGTCCATTAAGGGGAAGAATGCTCTGTTAAACTGCTGCATAAAATCTTAAGCCCAGCTACTTCTGATTACAATAACCTACTTTGTTTTCCATACTGGCTGCAAAATTCTTTACATCTAAACCCTTTTGTGAATAACAATACTAAGATGTTGCCCTCCATCTTCTAAAGGAAGGAATAGAACATAGAAACTCTCTCCCCCCACCATTTCCTAATACACCTGCTTAATACCACTTGAGGTGATTGTGGCATATACAGCAAAATACGGTTTATCACCTGACTCCTGACTTGCATTCCTGTGTACAATGTTTTGCAAATGGAAAATAAATCCTGGTGTTTCAAAAACAAAAGCAATTGGAAAAAATAATGTAGAACTGATTGCAGGTGGAATATCTGAAGAGGAAAACCTGATCTTGCTTTTAATGGAATAACATTCATTATTCATAAATCATTCCTCTAAAAGATATGCTACATTGCAATTAAATCAACTCACACAAAGACTCCTTATTAACCCAGGCCACGAATGCCCTGCTCCCATGGCAGAGAAGACACAGGACTCTTGTTGGGACACGAGGAAGGGAAGCCCAGTGGCCAAGCAAGTGCTGCTGTCCCAGGCTCTGGAGCTGGGCTGCATGGATAGATCAGTACAGCCTGTGCTACTCTGCAGCATGGGACCATGTTTAGTGCTGGATGATCTGGCAGTCCCCACCCTTCCCAAGCACTGTGGGGTGACAGGGTGCTGAGAGCAGTGACACACGCCACTTTGAAGCCCACTGCCTCTTTGGCACAGCTGAGCACAGAGCACTGCCAAAGCTCTGGCTGCTTGCTCCCTGCCTCTGCATCAGTCATAAGGCATCCTCGTGGCTTTGGAAATGTGGAGTAGATCACAAAATGTGCAGTCGTGTGTCAGTCTGAGTGTCTCTCCAGAACCACCTCCAGGAGTATCCAAAGCAGACACTTTAGATAAGGCTAGCGGACACATACAGAATTCCCCCGGTACAGTCCCAGCTTCTACCTGCTTAACTCAGGGACTTGTATGCAGTGAATCTTAAATACTGAATCATTCAGTAGCTCACTTTATTTGATGTTATCTACAAATTCTGTACTCACTCTGTATGTCAGTACTGAGAGAGCAGAAGTGAAAATCAAAGCTGTAGGCAACAGAGGTTGTGGCTGCTGAAGGAGAGAGTTGGGCATTTGATACCAAGGACACGTGCAAGAGATTGGGATTAAGAATATTGAATTGGGATTAAGAATTGGAGAAAGAATATTAGTTGACTATTTGTATGACCTTGTTTAGGAGGAAAACAATGGGAATGAGTCTTATAATCCTAGCTGGGGACCAAAGATGACCTACGAAGATGAGGCTGTCTCCTTCTGTCTATCACAATGTATCTCATCTGAGAAGCAAACATGTTTCAGTCGAGTGCCAGCAAGTGCATTTCTTCCATGACTTTCTATAGAGATCGCTCATTGCCTTCTCCCCCCTTCCATCTTCCTTCCCATCGTGAGGGAAAGACTTACAGCCTGTATTCACAATCTTGCATGAAGCTTACTAAAGGCTTATTTTAAAATGGATGCAACTGAAGTAGTTCAGAACCTTACCTACAAAGCCACTTTAGAACCCATTTATCTGAGATTAGTTTAAATGACTTCCCTACTTTAGTGTAACAGAAATAAACCACTCAAACTGAGGATATTTTTGAACCAGAGGAATTTAAAATCAGTTCTAGAGATGACTTAAGTTAAACTGAAACCTAAGGACAAAATAAGAGCTTTCCAGCATCTCTGGGAAAAATTTGTTGAAGGGAGAAATTGTTCTGTAAAGGGCAAAAGATCCACATAGATCCAAGTCATTTGTGGATCCCAGTTTCAGAGAATTTGATTACTACTAAAAAAAACCCCAATAATTAATGTCTTGTAAATCAAATAGTCTTTCTCTTCAGCACTGACTGGAATGTCAACATGAAATTATATTTCAGAATTTCCCATTACCATTGGGACAAACGAACAGGGGAAAAAAAGAAAAAAGAAAAGAAAAGAAAAGAAAAGAAAAGAAAAGAAAAGAAAAGAAAAGAAAAGAAAAGAAAAGAAAAGAAAAGAAAAGAAAAGAAAAGAAAAGAAAAGAAAAGAAAAGAAAAGAAAAGAAAAGAAAAGAAAAGAAAAGAAAAGAAAAGAAAAGAAAAGAAAAGAAAAGAAAAGAAAAGAAAAGAAAAGAAAAGAAAAGAAAAGAAAAGAAAAGAAAAGAAAAGAAAGAAATGAGTAAAAAGAAACATCCATACAGTCTATATAAAATAGAAGTGCAAAGGTGACATTAAACCCCATGATTTTTAGTCATCCAGGAACAGACACAGCAGACACAGAACAGAAAATCATTTCATTCTGTGTAGTTCAGATCATGTAACATTGCTGCAGAAAGAGCCATCAAAACTGCAGCTCTATTAGCAATAATAAATGAATTGCATCTAGAGCACTAAAAACAGTTCCTTGCCAATTGTAATTCTTTTTGTAGACAAATACTGTCCTGTAATTTGCACCATTATTTACCATTTATATGGAAGAAGCTCTCAGACAATTGTGTAAGAAAGGTCAATCTTTTATCTGTCCACGAAAAACAAAAGTTTGAATCACTTTAATACAACTGAAAAAAAAAAAAAAAAAGGAAATGGTATTAATAAATCCAAGGAACATAGCAAGTCTATAAAAAAGGAACAGCCTTCTGCTTCAACTCCCAGAGATGCTAACTTTGATGTGCATTAAAAAAACCCCACCTAACCAAAATATTGAGCTGGAGCAGTTTTTTTTCTTTTTTTTCTGTGAAACACACCAAACAAACAACTAATTGCAGCAGTCACTGTAGCTGTGTAAAGAGGATGGTCACACTCAATCTAATTTCAATGTCAGAGCGAATTGTGGGAACGAAACCACTCTAGTCATCCCATGGAGTGACACAAAGCCAAAATTCACAGGATCCACAGCTGCTGTTGTCTATGTGGGACCGACAGATAAAGGGGCTGAACATCTACCAGAATGTAACAATATACGATGGAACAATAACATAAAGACCCCCTGCTCCTCAGCCATTCTAACATACATGCTGCAATGGTGCCCCGACATGCCTGGCAGAGCAGGTAAGAGCTGATTTTTGGCCAGTTTCCTGGTGCCTGTAATAGGAGGCCACCAAGACTTCCTTCCACGACAGGGACTAGCCAAGCATGGCAGTGCAGCCAGCAGCTCAAACCAGCCCTCTGGCAATGCAGACAGCCTGACTGCAGAATGCAGCTGACGCCTCACTCCAGTGCAACGCGGGTGCAGTGCTACACCTCCTGTTTCAATGAACGTCCTTAAGGGACACAGACGCCTGGATAAACAAAAGTTACTTTAAACTGGCTCCCTGTGAGACCAACCAAGTGCTCTTTGGAAGCCAGCTCATCTTGGGAAGGCTCTTTGCAGAACAGAAAAACTGAGATTACAGGAAGAACAGATAGGTCAAGCTTAACTCTGTGCCAATCCTGTTTGGCACATGTTAGAATGTATGTTAGAATGACAAAGGAGAGACATATTTAAATTTTAAATCATCTAAGCCATACATAATAAGTACTAACAAACTCATGGTTAGCCTTTTCTCAGATTGGTATTGCAACACCCAAAGCTTTCTTTTGGCAACTCCTCCTCCTCCTCCATGTGAAATGAATGTCTCTTAGCAAGCAGCATGAAGTAAAAAACATGACAATTCTTTTCAATGGTAGAAATTCTGCACTATCCGAATGTTTGAAAGGAAGATACATTACTATCTTAATCACAGTTACTTGAACGGTAACATTTTAAAGAAAGGAGCGGTACCTGTAAGACAGAAGCCCCGCTGTGCAGGAACTGAAGGCCAGCCTCAGCAGAATCGATGCCTCCAGTAGCCAGGATGGGGAATCCCGGGAGAGCACGGGCGATGGCAGACACTGCGCGGAGGGCGATGGGCCGGATGGCATTGCCTGCAGAACCAGGACACCGGGTCAGCAACAGCCCGACTGACACCCTCACAGCACTGCCACACCACGGACTAACAGTGATCCTGAGGTGCAGCAGTGGTTATCTTCATCTGTAAACTGACACCAAGAGGGGTTCAAGCGCTATCAACGCTTGTACAGCAAATTACGCATGCGGCTGGAATACAGAAAATGGCAGACACATTTGGGAAAACCAGGCAAAGCTAGCTGGAGCATTTCAGCTGATGCTCAAAACAAAGACTAATAATGTCTGAGACAGAGAGAAATATTTTACCATACAGTACACTGTGGATACAGAGATCTATGTTTCCACATAAAATACCAGGTTTATTTTTTGAACCTAAATGTTGTCCAAGAAAGAGGAAACATCTCACTTATTTATGTGCAACCAGAATTTGTTCAAAAATGCCATTTCACTGCTCTTCACATTTCATATTTTGATAGATATTTCATATCTACTGATGGTATGCAAGTTTTAAAAATATGCCTACAGATGCTGCTCATTAAATGATGGACAGCATAGATAGATCAAACTTGCAGTTATTTTTCAGGCTAGTTGGGATTTCTCTAGATAACACTCTTGTTATTAAAATTTCTACTTAACTTAGAGAAGCTTTAGGATAATTTGATGCCATGACTGGTCAACAATAGTGTAAGAGATGATACAGAGGACCTGTATGGCTGTGGCTGTCAGGCAGTCTTTTTCCCCTTCAGAACTGCATGAGGTAGCAGCAACTAAACTTTATGCACATGAAAGGGATAGCCTAAGCCAAGATGCACTATTGATATGTTTTCAGGAAAACTAGAGCCTGATAGATAAAAATGTGAAATCTCACCAAAACTGCTTTAAAGAATCTAAGATCCCAACAGAACAGATCACAGAAAGGATCTGGAGTTGAACAGGAACTTTCCCTAGGACACTAGGGACTATTTCCCATTGTTAGGGCTGGATTGATTGTAATGTGTTTGAAAGGAAGAGAACAATTCTTTAAAAGGGGATGACTGCTAAGTGTCCGAAGAGAAAATAGTATGACATGATTAATGGGCCAACCTTACAGAATTGCTTGAGAAAACCATGCTGTTTGCTCTGACAGATTTACAAATAAAGGCTTTTGGAAGGCATACAGGCCAAAACATACACTGCACAGCCAAAACTACTGAAAGTAACCTCCTCAAAAACAGTAGTTCAGGAAATTCTTCAAATATTCAGTTTTTTGATATCGAAGCTAGAACTAAGCATCAGACTTGCTACATTGCGTCCAGGCTGACACAGCTCCAGAATCTCACTGTGATGAGGTAGCTGGTTTTTAGAAAGGTGAAAGAATAAACACTGGTAACTCTGAAATCATGTGGCTACAGGGAAATATCTTCCCAGTCTTCTTTGAAGCATGAAGGTTTATACACTTCTAACCCCAATGTAACTCTTAAAGAGTTTGCTTCCAATGGGTTTTAAAGGCTTGTAGACCCTTGGCCTTGAAGATATCTTGTAGCAAAGAGTTCCACAAGAAAATATTTCCAGAATAAAATTAGCCCCCTTCTCACTTAAATGACTGTCTCTGTACATGGTCAGTACAGGAAAAAGACCAAATCACAGCTTATTTAAGGTTTCCGCACAATAGGTAATCAGAAAGGCCATCATTCAGCCCAAAGAAATCAAGCATATAATTCAATGAAGTCTAGCTGAATTAGCAATGAGACTTAGAATTTATTATGGAACATAGGTACTTTTAAAATACTAGCTGAATTTGATATTCATAATATGAGTTATTACTTACATTTGGTGATTAGTAAATTAGTGATAAATTGGTATGATTGCAAAAGTATTCCATTCATTTATAATTCACCCAAATGAATTTAAAAACATTTCAGAAGTGCTTCTGATGAGAGTAAATAAATGGATGTAATGACAATCAGAGGGTTAACTAAGGTCATCCCACTGTCTCTTTTATTAGCCTACGTCATATGGAACAAGCGCAACATAAGCTGAAGCCGTTCTCCCTTACATTTTTTATAAACTGTTCACAAGCTTCCCCCTCTGTAACAAAAGCTGCTGGGCTGGAATACAATGTGATTTACTTGTGATAGAGATCCTACTGCCTAATGAAATGGTGAAACCACCTACCAGATTAAAGAAAAAAAAAGGATGCAAACAATAGAAACAATAGTAATGCTAAGCTATTAAAAAAAAAGGCAAATTAAAAAAAAAAAGGAAATGAACACTCAATTTGACTAACAGTCTCTATGTTCCTGCATTTTCATACAAGTACATAGGAAGGAAATAAATTCCATTATAGAGAGTTGTGGAGAAAGAGTTTTTAAAAGGTTGAAATAAAGGAGATTTAATGCCATATTTTAAAAGATCTGTAAGTAGTAGTGGGAACTTTCAGAATGTTTTCTGAGAAATCCAATGGTATTTAAGAAGCTGAGGTCCAAATCCAGCATGCATTTGAAAGACAGCTCACATACTAAGAGATAAGCATCTACCACATATTTTGACACGTTTGGATCTGTAATTCCACTAGTTAAGCACCCGTGGCTGAGGAAACTGCTGATATGGTACTCTGCTGATAGAAGTGCTACAGCTGCTACCAGATGCTAGATCTGGCTATCATTTACCTTGCTGTAAAATAATGAGATTTAATAAACAAAGTCCATTTATCAAGAATTCAGGCAGGAGAGTGAGATATAAAAATGGAAGACAGAAAAGACCTCGTGGAGATGAGATGCTACTATACGTTGAAAATTACTCTTTCAAATCTCATTAATTATGGAATAACTATGGAACAAATATTTGCTATTATAGAAAGACATAAACAACAAAATAATTTTAAGATGTGAAAGTCCCTGACCTTTTTCTTGGAGAGCTTTGGCTTTTTTTTTTTTTAATAAAAAGTAAGACTTTTCAGACTATCAGTCAAGGAAATCCAATAGCGAAAACACAACATGAAGGAGAAGCAGAACATACATCAATCAAATGTCTCTCCCTTATCTGCACAGGTAGGCAGAGCTGCTCTTGTCCACTGATGATTACAGGCTGATGACAAACGGATAAAAGATAATATACCGCTTATTTGTTTGTTTATTTTTCCTTAGGAAGTAAAAAACCCTTTACCAATGCCAGAAGACACGTGTTTTATTATGACTTCATAAGTACTGGGAGTCCTGAGAGGACTTGATCCTGTCAAACACCAAAAATGTTCACAAGACTGAGGCTTGAAAGCCAAACCTTCCTCAAGAAGCCTGGTGTTAAGTTTCATGCAGCTCAGGAGCTTTGGGAATTCCTGGCAGAAACAATTCAGATCTTATGATCCCAGTGGTCCACCAATGGGAGAAAAATAATCTCAGATGTCTTGAGTACTGGGCTACATTCTCACTTGCAATATATTGGACCAATTTGATAGTTTAAAGTTTTCAATGTATATATGCAGTAGCTCTAATGAGGCCTTTAAGTAAAGATGATGCAGGTCCATTAAAAAATAGCCAACAGAGTCAATTCAGAGGGTACTACTGAGACTGAATCTTGAAACAGTCCCTATGGTCTTTATCAAACTCTCTATGAACAACAGAAACAGATTTTAAAGGAAAGCAAACTCTCTTTGGATGGTACATCAACTCAAACCAAATTGTTGTATCTATGGATACTAGATGGAATAAAAAGGAATTTGGGTCAATTCTATCCACTCTGTGCATTTTCAAGTAAAATTATTTTTTAATTTGCATTATATTATGCATTTGAGATTTAAACCATTGAGCCTAAATATTACAAAGAAGAAGCAGCTGATACATGATTTTTTTACTAGTAAGTCACCACTAAAGTCTTCTGCTAAAAAATGTAAGCCCCCAAATCAAAGTAATATTACCTTTCCTCCTTCTGTAGATAACTTCTTGGAAGAAAACTGACACGGTTATCTCTCAGACTTTTAGAATTAATCATGCTAATGAGAAAAGAACCTAGTTACCAATTTGAGTGAAAAGCATGATATATGGAAAATGGTCTGGAAAGTTCAGGCACCATAGATACCAATCCAATGCTTCAGAAAGTAAGTAGGTAAGAAAGTTTGGAGATCAGGAAAAAATGCCCAGAAAACATAATTCTTTGTTAAGACATTTTTTGCACAGTGTATATGCTGCCTAATACTGTCAAAGTACATAATCTGCATTTGCAAACAGTCCAGGGAAACTTGCAGGCTACACACAAACTATTTGCATCCCTTCTGACTGCAGTTATTCTGCTCGTTCTTTCTTTCTGCCACCTGTAGGTGGCCACCATAAGCTACACTTATCAAATATCTCATTAGCAGGGTTTTCAATACTGTCATATCCAGATAATTAGCAATTTATTTAAATAACCAATTTCTGTGGAAATAATTGCCATGGAATGCCCTGAACATACTTTTTATAAACTATAATAAAAGTGTTAAGATAATCCCTGACATTTGCAAATGCCATTAGTTCACCTTTCCTTTTGATAGTGCAATGGCATTATGTTTAAACAATTACCTGATAACGCGGCAGTTTAATGAAACAGTGTAGCAGACACATCCTTCAAAATGACCACAGAGTGCATTTATATGCAGAAGAAAACCCAGTGAACAGACGTGTTTAGAGAGAAAGACTATCCACAGTTGTTATGAGGTCTGCAAATGGGACACACAATATTTAATGCACTGAAAAATGCAGGAAGTTCCCAGAAAGCAAGAGTGGGATGGACATTGCCACAGTTAAATATTGCACATCCCAGCACTTCTCAAGATCCAGAATGAGATGACTCTTCTGGAGAGATGACTCTTCTCATTGTTCCCTACATATTTTCCTGCCTTATTTCCTGCCATATTTTCAGTCCTTCAGTCCATTATTACTCATTAATAGCCATTTGCCAAAATCCCTAACAATAATGTACTATCTACTCAGACTCTGGCTATTCCCAACCAAAAATTTTAGTTGTTCATGTACCATTGGAAAATTTGAGGGAATAGAGATTTTATGGAGTATCTCTACATCTGTCAGCCTACACCTTCAAACCAATGGCTATTAATGTTTCATATTAGTCAAAAGTTGTGATGGGCAATGCACCAATTCTACCAAATCAATGGCAAAGGTTCTGCTGACTACAGAGAAGTCAGGACTTTGTCACAAGACTTTAGAATAAAGTTAATGATTCTGCAGATTTGAAATAACTTCTAACTCTGCTAGAGCAGGCTCTTGAAACCACATCAACTGACAGGATTTTTGTCAGCATATTTGACTATCTTGATACACTGATAGTGGGTCAATAGTTCTTCTGATAACTATTGACCCTTCCTCTTAATTTCAAAGCTTGCATCAGATGTGATTCTGTTCCTGATACATAGAGAACTGAACCCAACCTCTGAGTGGAAGAAAGAGGCAATGATTTTGCTTCATATTTCCTTTAAAAAAATTGTATTCAAATAGAAAAAAAAAAAGCTTGAACTTCCATAATCACAGAGAAAAATCAGTGTCCTTTTTAGGATTTAATTTTACCATTTTGAATTAATACAAATGATTATTTATGCTCTTTCAGCTAAAAATTTATAAAATCACCAGAGTTCTCATCCAATAAATGCTTAGTTCTCATCAGAGAATTCTCTCAATTAAAAAAAGGCTAGAATGAGAGAGGGAAAAATTAAATTTTTCAAATCTATAAATATTATTTATCCATGGAGACCTGGAGAAATTTTCACTCATATCAAACTTCAGTAGGAAAAACCAAGAGGACACATACAAATTGTTTTGTGAATGCTGCAAGAAGTGGTTAAGCATTTCCTAACAAAGTCATTCTCTCACTGAAAACTACAGATTCACTAAAAGTCGATACTTCTGGTTGTCAGCATGAAACCTAGCAAAGCATTTTCTGCTGCAATTCATCAAACGTTCATTATTTAATTTCACTCATGGTTTCTACTGTGGTTTCACTTGGAAATTGTCTGACAGAATGCTTTCCATGTCCCTTGGCTGGCTCAGGAAGCCCTTTCTTTGCCTTGCCTGCCTTGCTCTTGCTGCCCATCATGACCTGGAGCCCAAGCCAGCTGCTCCAGTGTGGTGGGGCTGGTGCTGCTGCAGGAGGTCTGGCACCTTCTGCACTGCAACCCTCCCCTGGCCAGGAGAAACCTTGCCTGCTACCCAGAGTGCCAGTGCTAATCAATAAAACCAATATTGATACAACAGTAATGAAAAGGTAATAAAACAGCTCTAACAGTCAGGGTAAGGTCACAACATAATTCAAGGAGAAGGACACGTGAATAGGACCAGCATAAGAGCCAATGAACAGCCCACTGAGAAAATACTGCCCTGTTACCAGACAAGATCTCTGCAGCCATCACAAAGGGACAAATGAGTTCTTGCCAAATTTTTCCCCTCAAAAGATGTGAGTAGTTCACTTTATCATGGGTAGGTCTTGCTGCCCTTTTACTCCAATGCAGAGACTGACATTTAACCTGAAGTGTGGTAGAAATGGTTCTGGCTATTACAGGTTTGTTCAAAGGCAGCCTTGCCTCTGTCAGCCTCGGCAGTGTTACCTTTGTTTGAGCTAGTTTTAACCTCCATAACAACCACCATGGTCAACATGACCCTGGCACATGTGTGTATGCCCACACATCTGTGCCAGTGCTTTAGCACGTACATAATTCTAACCACAAAAAGGCAATTTAGTACAAATAAGGACACACTGGAAGAAACATGACTGCTTGCTGAGCAGGGAATTGAGATTCCTACACTGTATTTAAAAAGCAAAAAATACTGAAAAATGCAGTATAACAACTTTTCAGGTCATTTACAAAACCTGACTCGTACCTTGTACTGTTTAATAACCACTTGCCTAAGAAGTCCATCACAGAAAGGGAAGCAGAACTTCAGAAACTACAGCAAACTAAAGAAACCAGGCCTAGATCACTAGAAAGCTCAGATAAAGTATTGCTTTCTTGCTTTACATAACTCAAGTTAATCATTGTCCTGTTTTGAGGTTTATCTACTTTACTGTCTATCCCTCTATTATATCTGTCTCATCCAGTTGCTGTTACCTAGTAATAAAGAATTTTATGTACCAATATATTTAGACCTATTTATAGATGCATATATTAAAAATATGTCATAAATACAAATTTTTATGAAACAAAAGACTCAGTTTGAGTAGAAAACATTGTATTTGCCTGTGCATTAGTGTCTACATACACATCTACCATATTGTTATTATTACATATCCATATAATCTCTGTGAGTATATATATATGTACACGCACACTCAGTAGATGTATTTCCATATTCACATATACATAAAACAGTGGATGACACGTCCCCTGATAAAACCTGTTATTTCAACACTTCAAGTGAAAAGTGTTAAAATAAATGGCTCATCACATACAATGTGTTAAAATAAATGTTTATTTCAACACTATGTGTATCATAGCCATTTATTTCAACACTTCTCATTTCTCAAGACTCACACAACCAAGAGTAGGAGAACTGATAGCTATACCTAAGGTAGCTGAAGCACACAGCCCTACTCTGCTTGCCATAGGATGAGTAGGAAGTTACTTGACACGTTTTTCCTCCCAGCAATAAATGGAAACTACCTACCTTGACTGTTCGTGGGGATCTGCATGTGTCTGTAAGCTGGTGGGCTGTGTCATCATTTGGAAAGAAGAGCCATACCAGAGTCTTCTGAGACATTTGGGAAGCAGGCTGCTGCTATCAGGGCACAGTTGGGAAAAGAAGCAAAGCATGGGGGCTTTGGAGAATTTCACTTTGCTGTTTCTGACTCTGACACAAAGGCACCTAGGCAGACAAAGATTTATGTGATCAAGAGCAAAACCTAGAGCTGTTCATACTGAGGGCTGGATGTGATTTTTGCAGGATCAGTTATAATCTGGTGATCAAATGATGAGTTAGAGAACATCTGGGTTCTCAGATTATTGGGAGGTTTTCAGCTCCAGACTTGCCTTATTAACTTCAATACAGAACCTGATGGGTGTTGGAGCAGCAATCTTCCATCTTTAGGTGGTTTACAAAATAGAAATAAAATCATTGGGGGCTTCCTGTTGGTGCAGTTAGAGTCAGCAGCTGAACTCAGACATTACATTATAGGTCAGTGTTGGCCAGTATCAGTTTCTTCCTCTGCTTTATTTTGGGAAGAAAGCACAAGAAGCTCCCATTTTCTGGTAGCTCCAGCTGGAGCCAGAGGGCACTACGCCTTTATAGATCTGTCTCTAAGGGACAGAGGCAGGATGAAGAAATTTAAATAATGCACAAAATATGCACAAAACTTCCACAAACCTTGAGTTCTCTCTGAGCAATATTTGCCACTAACTTGCCTGTAATGTGTTCTTACAGCTTTCCTCCTTTGAAAAACTTTAAAAGCATGATTAGAGATTGTCTAGGCCCTAGCAAGACAGTGTGGCCTTAAGAAGATAAACACTTGGAGAGGCATTCTCTTTTCTTTTTCTTGTACTTTATCTTCTCTGAAGTTGCAGATCTGCTGGCTGGGATGGACAGAGCACAAACCCACAAAACAAACTATTGAAAGGTCAGTGAAGACTTTGCAACCAGCATGCCCTATCAGAAGACTGTTTTGCACTCAGACAATGAAAAATTGAGACCATAGTTTCATCAGCTCACAAATAAATTCACTGCCTCATCAAGCCATTTCACAGTGCTAGTTGCCTATATTCAAACATGCCACTTCCTGTAAAATTGTTTTCCTCCATGTCACTTTTCTCAGACAAAACACTACAACCATTTTGTAGCAGAATAGTCTACAATGCAAATAAAATTTTCCCGAAAAAGCCCAGAATGTTTTCAGCCTTTCACTTTCTTCAGGTGTCATTAGTTCCAGAAAGGGCAGAGCACTTCTTTGTAGGCACTATAGGTTATAAGTTTGGTCCCCAGAAGCTGGCAACACGTAATAAAAGTGCTTTATTCATTTATACCCCAATCAGTTTCAAGAATGACAGTTTTTCACAGAATGAAAATATTCAGCTAATAACTACTGCAGACATTAAAACACTGTATGACAGATATGTAGTGCTCATTACAGATGAAGTCTTTCTTATAATTATGGTTTCACAACTAGGTACATAAGTTTCTAAATCACACTTTGATTTTTTTTTTTTTTTAGGGCAGATATTGAAAAAAGGCTCTTCCCCCATAGGGTGCATGGGCACTGGAACAGGCTCCGTAGGGCAGTGGTCACAGCACCAGCCTGACAAGGTTCAAGAAGTGTTTGGAAAATACCCCTGGGCACAGAGTGTGACTCTTGGGATGGTGCTGTGCTGCTATGAGCTGGACTCAATGATCCTTGGGGGTTCCTTCCATCTCAGCATATTTTTTGATATAAAAATCACCTGTGATTTTTTTTTTAAATAATATTTACAGGACAACCCTTAGTTTTCCATGAATGAAGACTCCTGCTCTAACAGAGAGATGATACCTTGGATTTACTTGAGGCCTTAGATGTGCATTAATGACAATTTTTAATTTTGTTTTGTTTTTCTTCTGTTCAACCTTAACAATTATAGGAAATTTCATGCCATTTCTTTAGCAGAGAACATACTGAAAGCTGAAGAGTCGGTGCTGTAATGGAAAGCAAAATGATTGCTTGTCCATGCTGTGTAAACTATTTGTGGAATAAAGGAAGCCCAAACCCTATTTGCAGAGGCCTTTACTAGCTCTGATAATAAAGGATATATTACTGAGGGTTGGTAATTAAAACAAGGTTATATCAGTCCTGCTTGCGACCAGTCACACAACTCAGTGCTGATTTCAAGAAGAAATTATACCCATATCATAACTCTGCTTTCTGCATTAATAAAAAATAACAGCATTAATAGGCCTAAATATTCATTTGTTTGATGTATTCTAAGCAACAGAAGGGGTTGCAAGGGAATTTAGTGTATTGCTCTGTCAGATCACTTTAATTATCCAATGAGGGTAGCTCAGAGGGTGAGTAAAGGACTTAATTGATGTACTTACTCATCCCCTCAGCTTCCACTGAAGAAAAATGGTAGCAACACAACTCCTAAACTGCATTTGTTGGTCTTCAGTGATCAAAGTAAAGGCCAATTAACAGAAAGTCAGTGCCCACAAAGCGTTTGTTGATTTTAAAATACTGATTAGAACACACACTGCTACCACTAAACACACACCAGCAGTATCTGGCACTTACACAGTGCCTTCTAGGAGAGGCTGTCTAAATGCTCTACAAAAGTAAAATATTTTTGTCTCCCAGAATAAAACGACTGCAAGGGGAGGTCTGGAAATGTGTGCAAAGAGAGCAATTCCACCTGAGCAGAAGAGGCAGCAGTTAGCCCTCCTGGTCACAAATCCCTCATCCCTTGTCCCAGAATGTCCTCTTACCCTTTTCTCTAAAACTATTTATTTAAAGGATAACTTCTTAGAAGTATGCTTTGTAAATCAACACAAGCAGTCTCCTCTCAGAAGTGAATTACACACTAATGTGCCAAGCACCTTATTCTGTGTGTTTTCATGGATGAGGCATTATGCCCATTCACACCACAGCCTCAAGCATGGCAATGACAGGGGTTCACATAAGCATACAGGACTGCAGCTGACTGTTGCTGTCACCCATAAAGGAATTATCTTCTCCTTCCCTCCTGTTTTTCTCTAACCAAAAAGAAAACATATCTGGTTCACTTTGGGGGCAGTATCTTTGGGCAAAAAACTGTGTTGCTTCTATGTTTTCTCGGTTATGTGGAATTCTTAGGAATTCTGAAGGTTATTTTAGGCAATGATGTACATTCCAAAATGAAGATATCCCATTTGCATGAGCTATTGTTGACATAATACTGCGTATGGAAAACTCGAAGAGTAAGACTCACAAAAGCATAAATGTTCTGTGTGAAATTCTAACACATCTGTTCAGCACTGGAAAGCCTGCATTTAAGTCCAAAGCTCTAGAAAGCCGTGACAAGTGCATTTTTGGAATCAAAACAAATGATGGTAATTTAAGAAAATACTAAGAAGCACACAAAGGCTGTACAATGCCATATGTTGCACAATGCATCTGGTAATGAATTTAATGTATATGCCAAGTTTACTAGAAGCCCAAACTGGCTTAAGTTCTTTCCTCAGAAATTCAAAAAGTAAACTAAAAGCATTACAAACACAGTGCTCTTACAATTAGTAAAAAAGTGGATTTTTCTTTTAACCTACAGAACACACAAAAAATTAATCTCCTGAATTAACTCTCATAATGAATACATGTCCAAACTTCACTTTTGATCAATAGCTTTCATAGATCCACAGTTTTAAGACATGCTTTTTTTCTACATTTTAAAAAGATAAATGCGATTTTAAAATTATTTTATGCTCAATGTTTACTTCTGGCTTGTAGGCCTGAAATCATGTAGGTTTTATGCTGTCATTTGTGATTCTATACACAGTACACTACTGAAGATGTCATCAAACACAGATGTATAACCAACCTTGCAAGTACCATGGTCCTAAATCAAATATGAATCTGCAGTTACAGTATTAAAAATACAGCAGAAATCCCTAATTCAAGTGGACAGTATCACCTGTAAAGCCGAAATAAATTGTGTAGGATAATAGTTTCAGACTTGGGTTACAGTGTCAATGCAGAGTCTTGAGCTGTGTTAACTCACCAAGCTTGATCTTGCTTGCCAGAGCATGCTTGTCAATATTTAGCTCCCAGGGAGCATGTCATGAATCTTTACAAAAACTAGCATAAATACAAAATACTATAGCAGCTGCTGTGATCCTTTTTCTAACACTGAGATTAAATTGCTGAAATTTGTTTTGAGCTTTTTAAACCAGAAGATGTGTGCCATATACCTACTGTAACAAGAATGTGAGAAACAGCATTAAGGGATTGCAATGCTGTTATTAGGGCTTTTAAAATACATAAAAACACCAGATGCTTACATTAACTGATTGGAAGATATTTTAATGCCAAGCTTAAAAATATCCCTTTCACCTGTAACATCAGATTAGAAAATGGACTGGGATAAAATAACATACACCTGCATTTTCAAAAAGAGAAATCTAAGCTGCACCAGTAAACCCTGCATCATTTACTTGCCTAACCACTGGGATTTCACCACAAAATGTAGGTGCACGCTGCCTTAGGCATTTGACAGCAGTACATATACTAATATGTAAGGAATATACTAACCTCCACTTTCAGATGCATCAATGGAGCAAGAAAAGAAGCCACCTCAGAGGATGCCTGTCCCTTGCAGGGATGAGGGGGAAGCCTAGGAGTCTGCTAGTGACGTGCCAGATGCTCAGGGATAACCCCCAGCTGTACCTGGTCAGCACCTCTGCTCCCAGCTGTGCTCTCTGAGCTTGGCCTCTACTGGGCAGCCCCAGAGGACTCTCGGACACACCATGGCAGTGGCACAGCTCGGGAAGGCAAGGCAGGCAGAAGAGAGCACCACTGCTGCCTGCCTGCTGTGCTAACCTTTGGCTCAGTGCATCTCATTTTTCAGAAAGAAATAGCTAAGGGCAGTGGAGGCAGCCCTGGAAAAGCCCAAGTTTGGAAAAGAGACTAAGAGTGACTTTTTGTTTTGGGACCCTTTTACACTATCACTCCAGCTGAGGATGTCCTCAGAGCTGTAAAATATTAAGCCTGAAAGAAAAGAAAAATAAACACATTGGAAAGAAATCTGTGTGCCAGCCCCACACAGAAGGGAACTCCGCATTAAAACTCTCCAGAAGAGACAAAATGGAACAAGATTTCCCTACATCTGGCAAGGTTTACCTCCTTTCTGGATACCTGCAGAGAACGGATCACCTAGAGTGTTTTTATAAACAACAAAGATGCAAACAACCTCTCTATTATACCAGTAAATCATGTTCCACATAGTAGACCTTTTCCTAATATTTCTTGAGAAAGTAAGGTGCCACCACACTCCTCCTCTTATATATAAGAAAGAATAGATTCTTGTGAGTATTGTTTGGCAGTACCTTCTCTGCAAGTGCACAAATTTAATCAGTGCCTAGAATGAGAAGATTTCTCTGAGTACTCACTATTGAAAGCCAAGCAGCTCTTGAGTAGGCATATATCCAAAAACTGGTGAAAACATTGCCAGTTCTGGGGTTCTCAAACAGGTGAGAAGCTGACATGGCTCTAACAGCAAAAGTACAGCAACAGCTGACAGGAGTAAGATAAGCTTGGACAGTCAAAATACGGACTGGAGTAACCATACATTCTTTTGGAAACCAACAGGCCGCTCAACAGAGTCAGGAAACATCTGTGAAAGGACAGGCACTATTGTAACACAGTTAGCTTTGTCTTCACTGACATGCCTGCTTCCAAAACCCACATAGGTTTCTCCTCATTTTGAGCTGCCTGTAACAAAGTTCTTCAACCTTACCTCGGTGCTGAGTCAGGTGTGGTACCACACATTCTAGGGACAGGCCTCATGCCATTAAAAACACCCTCTCTGTGCATCTGCAATGAATTTCTCATCCTGAAACAGTGGGACACTGCGCTCAACAGCTCTCCCCCGGCTCTCACTTAACCCAAATAACAGTGGCTCGATCCCTGACTATGAGTGTCTTCTGGGATTTAAACAGAACTTAGGGAAGATGGATACATGGTGCATGTTAATGGGAAAGACAATTTCAATTACCCAGCCATGCAGAAACTGCAAATTGATCATAAATTGGAAAACTGAATTCCTGCAGCAGATTCCCTACAAGATTTTGTAGGGTATGTTTGTATACCAGTGTGTGAGCAGGACATTTATACAGCTCATTGTATACAATGAGGTGCTTGCATGAAAAGGCACACTAAAATGCAGATTCCCTAGCTGACTACTATATATTAGATGCATTCTTATGAAAGGTTAAAACCATCACATGATGGTTGTGAAATACATTTATAAATGCTTCTGGCAATCATTCACTAGGGATGAAGTGATGCCCAGTGAAATACAAACCCAGGATCTACCCAGTTAAACAAATCTGCTCTATTTTGTCTATTTTATATGTGAAGTTGGCATTAGGATTTATTCCTCATTCAAGCAGCATACTAAAAAATACAGAATGTTAGCAGGATTTAGGTGAATAAAGATGTATTCCCTGGTGAGTTCATAATAAATCATAGCTAACCAGTGGCTGAACTTTTCAAGGCTACATAGAAGCAGGACAGCAGCACTAATGAGGTAAGTACATCCATCTGGTGTTGACTGGTGTAAACCAATGCCTTGGATTTAACCTTGTTCCAAGTTCCATAATTTCTTTTTCCTTCCTCTTTTTGTTTTTTGAAACCCCCCGTATCTGATTGTCAAAATATCCTGCAACAGAATTACTCACAGCAAGCACACCTCCATGTCACCATGAAACCTTCTCTTCAAGACACTTTGTGACCCATTGCTAAAACACATCAATCAAGCACTTTGTAGGTGTTGGGAATGGTGAGAGCCTCAATATCCTCACAGAGATGCATGAGCTGTTGAAGCTACCGAGGCTACTGATCCAGAGGGAGGAGCTTACACACAACAGAGAAACTGGGGTGTTTTGTCAGCAGTGGTAGGATCCCCACAGTGATGGGAGAAGACAGCAGTCAGCCAGCCTATTCTGCAAGCACAGCTGGTCCACAGAGAGAAGGAAGAACAGGAAGAACTTTCAGGCTAGTAAATGTTAAATAAGAAGTAATTTTTCTAATTATTTGTTAGCTCCTATTTTGATCTGTAAATTTGATGCAATTTCTTTTCATAAATGCAAAAATGTGTTTATTCTTCACATGAGGATATGCCCTCCACAGAATAAAGATGGGCTCTACAGACAACATATGCCACTTGGTGACTACAGCAAATCAATATGCAAAGTAATACTGAAAAAAACCCCATGCTTGAGACACACCAGGTCAAACTCAGGGGGTTTAACCTCTACTGATACAATTGTTACTTCGAATTGTTTACAAATTCTACCAGATTCTTGGTTTAGTTTGGGGGTTTTTACGATGGGGGAGAGATTATAATTAGAGCTTCTGCTCTGAGTGACAGGTACAGTTTATATTTTCCACAGAAGACACTTGTCTCATTGATCACTCTCACGTACCACCTGTACCCTGCTGTTGATTTGGGTACAGAATAACATGTCAGCAGGAAAGATAATTATGGGCCCCATACAATCAACAACAGGGAGCTTGTAACATTAACAGGAAATCACATCAACTGGGACCCTATTTCCTTAGTCAGGCCTTTCCTCTGTCTCCTACACTGAATCTCCCTAAAGTTTCATAACAAGTATACAGGTTTTAATCTGTCACATACATACACTGCAACAAAGCTCTGTAGATCTACAAGCCTACTTGAACACTACCACCTGGCACCATCTTTGTGCTCCAGTCCATGACCTCACACCTACCTACTTGTTCTGGAATGACAGAATGTACCTGTGCACCACCTACACACTGAGAGAGGAAAGCTTGGCCCAACTCTAACTTAGTGATCGCCACAGAAAGGCCAGAGCGACCCTTCCAGCCAGTCACTGGGACAGTACAGGGCACACAGTTCTCTCTGTTTAGACACACTTTTTTAGTCAGTACTAGCCTTTCAGTGGTAGGAAAGGCTGGAGAGTAATACTGTATGCCATTGCAGGCTCTAGACCTCATTCAAGCATCATTTTGAAGTCAAAAGAAATTTTGACTTCATTGTGACTATCTGTGGAGAGAGGTGAGCAAGAAAGACTGCTGAGACTCAATGGCAAACAAGCCTAGCAGTAGACTTCACCACAGTTTTTCTTGATTTTTACTGTTTTAATTCATGCCCATTTGAAAGTTTTGATAGTATTTTCATTCCTGTGTCAAAATAAACTGACAAGTACTTAAATGCCAAGTACTTTTCAAACAAATAATTCATAATAGAAAGTAGTTAAATGACCTCTGAAATTAATTATAGCAATCTTCTTACAACAGAAATATTTCAGTTTTAAACTCAATAATCTCCAAAAGACATGACACAAAAATAGTCTGAGAGATTTTGGTTTTGGTATGCCTTTGCTTAAATTTAGAAGTGGTGACCATAAGAGAAAGACACCTTTTCTCCAGACCTGACAGACATAGAAAGACAATCAGCTCGTGCTGACAAAGTCACCACCACGGGGTTTGATCTTGCAGGTATTACCAGAACAAAAAATTTTCTGTTCCTGAGAGACTTACACCTCCTTACCAGGTCATAGTTTACCTGTGGTACATTCACCTATACCCATTACAGTAATCAGGTTTAAATACAAGCCCCTGCTCCACCAACCTGCTCTGAACCACTCTGACATCTCTTACCTTCTCTATTCATTTCCATTCTTTGTTGATCAAACTGTGTCTTCAGGATGCTAACTATGAGAGCATTCATTACTTAACCATGTTAATCTATACCATTATATGAACAGATTTCCTGTTTTATCTATCTGCACTCAAAACAAACCTTCATGTTCTTTCCCCCGTGCCCTTTTCCCGCAATCTACACTACAGTGATTTTCTCTTATTTTTCTCATGTTATGTCTGAGAAGAATTTATGATTTTTTAATATGAATTACTTTCTGACACATGCCTTTGGTTGCCATGAGTAAAACTCCATAGCTTAACAGTTATCTATTTATTAAAAACCCCAATCAACTGTGAAATGAATTATTTCAACTGTACATATTCTATATTCTGAGCTCTGACATAAACAGCAAATCCAGAGTGTTCAACAGCAGCAGTTTAGAGATTAACCTAATTACAGGCTATTAAACCAGAAGAATGTAGCCAATTGCATTTCTAGCAGCCTGCACAGAACAGCAACAGTTAATGATGATTTGATGGTTTTCTAGGACTTTGGAACAAATACTTGGCTTTTAGTCTGAGAGCAATGCTGGACATTCCTGTCTGATGCTTGGGGGATTCAGCCAACTAACAGATACATTTGGTGAAGAATCTCATTCTAGTCATGCCCTCCCTTCCTAATTTCCCTTTTCACTGTTTTGTCGTCTTTGCCTGTTCCTCAGGGAACCGAGTGATTGATAGCCTAATCCAATGACTGTATTACAGCTGCCTCAACTTGGACTCTTTTCCTTATCATTAGCAGTTAGCCTATGGTTAAATTCACAGCTCACTGCTTGGTACAGCCCCTGAGATTTAAGGGTCTGGCCTTTAGAAAATATTTAACATAAAATTGAAATCTTGACATACTGAGAATTCAGTTCTCTGCAAGGCTTCTTTAATTAATCCAATGTACTGTACCATTGTTCTATATGCGGCTCTGACATGGTGAACTGTTACTGAAGCTCACAGAGATGTGTAATTTTAAATTAAACACTCACTTACCTACACTGCATTTGTTTCCCAAGTACGTGTGCATGAATGTGAAAATTTAAATCCAATCTCTAACAATAATAAACCACAAACCAATTACACTTAAGAAGTAAAGACTCCATTCATTTTGAGCTCAGAATTAGGTTTTTTCATAATAAGAGGAGGAGAAAACACAGCTTTGTTCAAATGCTCTGTGTAAAGGCTCCTCCTTCATTCTTTCTCCAGGGCTCATTTAATCTTTTGGTGAATGAAATCAATTACGATCATTTTTAATCAACTACAAATGGCACCTGTGCTCAAAGTGTAAAGTGTTTTCTTTGTGGGGATGAAATTGGGTAGAAAATATTAAAAATGGTAAAAATATGCTTCGTTCTCTGACCTTATCTAGAGAATAATACTTATTTTTAAATAGCTATAGGAAGGATGTAGACCTTGATCTATGCTGTAAACCTTTGCCCTACTTCCAGTCAGTCGATGAGCTGCAAGCCTCTATGAAAATGGCAGCTGAGTCCCAGATGAAAAATTATGCATCTCATAAACTGCTATTCTGCTGAAATGTCAAGCTATGGCAGGGCTGTACCTCAAACTCAGCACTTGGCATTTTCCTTCTGTCTGCTTTGTTGCCATGAAGCAAACATGAACAGTGAGGATTTGTGTAGGGCAGGTAGCAGGCGAGCTCCCTGTCAAAAATCTATTATTAGGGCTCTGATCTCCCCTGCATAGACCAGTGACGGCAGTACACTAAGAGAAATCAGACTGCTGCAAGGACACGACAGAAAACAGAGGACTCTTTGTGAATCCTGACATAATATATGCAAATAAGGGCTTTTAATGGCTGAGCTACATTGAACAGGAATAATAAAACAAAATTAAAATTGTACTATGGCATATATTTGCTTTTCACCCCTTCCACACTGTTTTATAAATATATGTTAATGTAAATAGTCTTTAACTCTTGGTAAATATTTATACTAAACAGGAGTGCCTATGCATACATACATTTTGTTTTGTTTCCAGTGATGGGCAGCTTTTTATTCATTTCTATTGACCAAAATCCACACTACACTGCCACTGACAGAACTGTGATGAGTAAAGTGAATGCTCTTGGTTGGTTTTTTCACTTTTCCTTTAATGATGTGTCATCAAATTAAAATTAAAAGGCAGCCCTTATTATTATAACTTCAACTTTTCTCTTTCAATATAATTCATACATTTCAGATTAGAATATATGCCTCTATTAATAATGTCAATATACATTTTAATTTAATAACTCCCGAAAAGCATTCCCTTAAATGTCACAATTGCTTTTGGACAGTGTTTTTCTGTAAAAAACAGACAGCTCCACTAACTTCAAAAAGTACGTAAAATTAACTGTCTCTGCTGGTTTCCAGTAATTACACATTCCTGCGTTTAATGACTGAATCCACCACCCAGATATCCTCCTTCTGATATCCCTTGTGGGCAGCTATGAAGTTATAACACACAGCTTTGTGAATCTCTCTTTTCTGGAAAACAAGCACATGTATTTGCACATGCTGTACAATAAATTTTTGCAAATAATGCCAAAGTACTACAGATATAATAAATGGACAAAGCAATAAAAGTACACAGACATGAGGTATCTGAACTGCTATGGTAAAATACTGCAATGCTTTCTGAAACAAAGCATTGAAAGAATACATAGTGAGCGCACCGTAGAGAGATTTGCTTTTAACCTAAGTTTTTGCTAAGTCCAGTGTATGGTTTTATAAATTTATCCCCTAAGGATTTGGCTTCCAGACAAAAACAAAGAAACAAACAGATGACAAAGAACAAAAAACCATGGAAATTCGAACAGAAGCTCTGCTCTATTTTGCCTGCAATAGATATCCCATTGTGCCGCAATGTGATGCATTTTATAAAACACATCTGGAATATGGAAACACAGTATGAAAGCTCATGGAAAAAAACTTTTTTTTTTTTTAATTTTAAAATACATTTCAAGGAAAGAAATCTTAGGGAAGCATGCAGCTGCTGACAGTATATTAACATTTCTCTGAGAAACCTGGCAACTTATTTTGGTATCTCTATAAAATACAAAAAAAAAGCATTTTCAAAATAATTCATACTTATACAAACTAAAACATCTCTTTCAGAGCCAGAGGTCATTATTCCTTGTGAGGATAAAAAGCTCCACAATTAGCCTCTTTTGAATAAACACAAAATAAACCTTGCAAATACTTGTCCCATGTACAGGAATGATTCACTATCAAATCTCATATATTCTACATTCTTAAACCTGAAATACTGCTAGATCTATTCTAAAAGCTTCATAATGGAAATCAAACCATCTCTAATGCTGCAAACACATATAACAGTTAGACAGCTGTAAAAGCTGTATCTTTATTTTAGTATTTTTTCTTTCATCGTAAGGGCTTGTTTCCTTAAACATATTTTGCATGGACTTCATTAGGACCACTATGCTTTTTGAGTAATGAGCAGTTTCTGTAAATTTATTTTAAAAAATGGATGAAGACTGGGGGATCCTCTAAACACAATGTCCTCTCAGATAACAGGGCCACAAAAATCCGCAGCGCTTTTGGACTCATCTGATGCTCCACAGTCCAAACTGGAAATTCATTCTCTTTCAAAAATAACAATATATCAAAATTAAAGTGAAATTTTTCCTGAAAATATTTTTTTTCTCAGCAGGATACAAGTAAAAGAAGAAGAAAAAACAGAGAAATTTTATAATGCTCAATATTTGTAGGGTAAACTTTGAATCCAGGGGGCCCAGCTATGCCCTGGGCTCACACCTGGGATTTAAACCTGGCTCTCCCAAGTCAGGCTCATGTGCAGGTCAGCAGGCTGTGCTAGTATGAGTGTGTATCCTGTGAGAGCTGTTTCACTTTATATTAATAATTCAATATTTGCAGGGAAGTGGAGAAGAGAGAGACTAATCCTACAGTCTAGTAGTCAAACATCCACCTGGGATACTGGGATCCCTCCCCGTCAAAACCCCCCAAGAAACAGGAGGGTGGGGAGGAGGAAATGGTGATGCCTCTTGCAGCTTAGCGATTTTCAGCTGATCAAATTAGATCAAAACAGGAAGATCACTGCCCGAGCACTGGCTGGCAAGAGTTATCACTGACCGTGATAACTCAAAACTAAATGGGGATTTCAAAGTAATCCCATTAAGTGTCTCCTTTGAAAAAAATTTTTAAAATGTTTTAAAAAAAGAGACAAAAGTCTGTTCTCAAAACACCTCAGGTTTTGACAACGATTTAAATAAACTTTTTTCTTATTGTTTTTGTGTATGGTAGATAGATCATAAGAAATCATATCAAATAATATAATTTAGTAATTTAAGAGGGATTATATAAAAAATTCCTGCTTCAATGTCTCCCATTTAGAAAAATGAAAAATGAACCTCCTGCATACAGCTGCTTCTGCATGAGGCACACAAGAAGAGAAGAGATGAAGAGGCCAAGGGGAAATTTTCTATGGAAAATATTTTTTCAGTACATGGCCACGTAGGAGGACATTTTTGGATGCTGGAGGACAGGGAGGTCTGTCAGTCAAAATACTGGGCAGCTGCTAGGCCAGGGTACTAACACATCTTTGTTATTTGCTCTTTGTTGGAAACTTTCATTAAACGCAGAGGAGGGAGTTTGCACTCACCTGGAGAAGGCAACCTGCACTGCCCTAACAAGCTGTGGACACAGTGAATTTATAAATCCCTGAAGAACATTGGGATCCTTTAAGGGACTGACTCTCTGCCTGGTGACCTGGTCACTGCCAGCAGGCAGACACAAGGCTGGGGAATGCTGAGCATCACCACTGTTGAGTCAAGGGCATTTCAGACCTCACCAGGACACCTCAGGGGACTCTGTGCTGAGACCTCCACAGGGCTGAGGCCAGCTCCCACCCTCCCACGGTCACACAGCACCGTGAGGGTGGCACCAGGAAGGACAGGACCTCCTGCCTCCCTCTCTGTACCTCTGAGCCATGTGAGCATCACTGCTAGCCCACAATACATGCACATGGAAAGATCCAGAAAGCCTGATCCAGCCTGGCTGTGTGCTGTATCTGCCCTAGGTTTGTGCATGACAGAACAACAATGAACCAGCTGTGCTTTGGGAAAACACGCTGAAAATGAACCAGACTTATTGCTTCTATAATAGTGCTGTCTTTCACTTCAAAAATTAATTCTCTCTTG
The DNA here is from genome assembly GCF_021018805.1 of Prinia subflava. Taxonomy (NCBI): domain Eukaryota; kingdom Metazoa; phylum Chordata; class Aves; order Passeriformes; family Cisticolidae; genus Prinia; species Prinia subflava. Next base: position 17,901,500 of record NC_086256.1, read on the forward strand.
AGAGGAATTATTTGGAAAAAACAACAAAAACTTACTGACTCTATCAGATAATAAAACAAAACAAATTTACACACATCCAAATAGAAACCCAATATGTTACACTGTGAAGCCACTCTCATGCCAAGACCACAGAGCACTTCCCACCAAGCCTGTAGGCATGTAAGTGGTGTTCCTGCCATCCCACAGACAGGAGAAATAGAGCACGGAAAGGTCAAGTGTCTGGCTGCAGGCCACATGTCTCCGCCACGGCACAGCCGGAACAGAAGTACGGCCACCCTGCCCCTTGCTCTGACAAGATGACAAGCTCTCCCACTTTTTGTCCTCTTGTAAGCATGCTAGCTCTCCTGATTTAAAATTGCTTTCCTGCTTTTGGAAATTTGTATACTGCTAGACCTGACCACTGAGCAGAGTACTGCAACATGCTGCCGAGCTGTTGACTTTATTGGCTCTGTAGCTTTCTTTTGTGAAACGAGTTGTGGGACCAGTGATGACTGGGTCCCAGTGATGACTCTTTCAAAACATAATAAATTGACAGCACTTCCAGTATTTTAAATATTTTTTAAATAAGTAGATTTGCATCATAGGTAATGGTGCATCCTAAAATGTCATTTTCTCTCCTCTCTGATACATATAAAACTTGAGGAAAAAAATTATACTTACATACATACACACTAAAACATATATATAAATAAAATTAAAAAAGAACTTTTCCTCGGGTCCATTTAGTATTATAAACAACAGATGTGCTGGTACCTCCTCACTTACAACTGGGCAAGTAGGTACCACTGTAATTTACACTACATACATGTTTCAAATTTGTGACACAGACACACTTCTCATAATGCAGCGATTTTATAGATTTTATTAGGCAGAATTATGGTAGGAAGGAATATTCACAAATTGCAACTTAAATGAGAAAATGTGAATGGTGTTACTTACATAAAATACTACTGCAATAGTTCTTTTATTAATTTTTAATGCACAGCACCCACTGTGACCTCCTTTATTCTTTTCCTGTCAACATGGCAGGCTAGAGAAATTGAAATGGGCTGTAGCTGTTCTCTTCTTGTTTCCCTCTTCCTCCCATTTTGCATAATATTAAAATATAACATCTTATTGGACTGTCACTGTGAAACCATTATGCGATAGGCATAATGATTTTTTCTGATTGTTATCACTTTCTTACTTTTCAGCAGTCTCTAAAAAATTCCAAGTTCTCTGTAGTTATCTAAGGCAATAATGCAATTTGCCACTGAGTACACTCATCTGAATTAAAGTTTGTTTAAAAGTCATCTTTTGCTACATTTCCTACAGTTCTCTAAGGATAACAGCAGTCACAGAAAATAAAGCATATTTTTGCCTGTCTGGTCTCCTCTGATTACATTTTTGGGGTGAGGTAGGAGGCGGGTCCGATAGAGTAGCGTTTGACTCAATCAGGAGGGTGCTATTACTTCTTTCATGTATATTTACTGCCACCTCTATCACCAAGGAGACTAATCTCCATACCAGTAAAGCCAAGAAGCTCACAGTATTGTCTTTGCAGGGCCAAGTTTATGTTGTCACAGCAACAGAGTTCACAGGGTCAATAGATTAATGCATTACTGTGCACTGGCACTGAACTGGAGTGTAAAAGTTTTGCAGCTGGTTTGAAAATTAAACTGTGAAGCCAAACTTGAAAACATGGGCTACACAAGATATTCTTGTATATCTTGAGAAATAGGCTACAAAAATATGCATATATTTGCCTAATACTGTCTATCATTTTTATCACAGTGGGAAGAGGAGGAAATAACCTCTCTGGAAAAGGTGCACTTAGCGGGAAGGAGGGAGGAAGGCTGCAGATCAGGCTATGAAACATACACTGCATTTGGATTGTTGATATTTCCCCCTGCGATGCCCTTTCATTAGCCTCTGTCTAACGTGGGGCCTGACAATTGTGACAGGATGAAAAATTTGAGGAAAAGCGAGGGTCACGAGGGAAGAGATTTCCTTCCCTCTCCAGTGACCCTATCACAGTATTCTGATGCAGTGCTTTACCATTAAGGAAAGGGCGACCCAAGAGCCTTCACACTTAATCTGTTCCATCTGTCATGACTTAGAAACATTGACCAGCAGCGAGCTTTAAGGACTCAGTGCGACTGCAGACATGATATTCTAGCCCACTACAAGGACCTCCTGATGTTTTGAAAGCCTCCAAGGAAGTACCATGCATCAAAAAGGGCAGCACCTACCTGACATGCCACCATATGTGGTCCTCAGTCCTCGACCAACTGCTGGCCAAGGTGTGCTGTCTGCTCTCAGTCCCATCAGTCCTGACACAGTGTTGGTGGCTGTAACACCATCTGCGCCACCTGTGAAAGAAAAGGTCAGTCGCTTCTGGTGAAATCGTGTGTGTAAGAACCAGAGAGGACAAACACAAAAGAAAACCTGTGAAACTCCAAAATAACTAGAAATTCAAATGAACAGCTGGAGAGCAAAAGCAACAAACTGCAAGGGGGTGCACAGAAAGGTCCTTATGACGGATCCTGGGCTAATAAACATAGCACTAGCTTCAAGGCATCAGCTGAAAGAGCTGTAAGGACTTTAAGACAGCACGTGGAAAGGCTGGGGCTGACAGGCAGATCTCTGCCCTTCGGCTGTGTGGGACAGAACCTGCTACAGCAGTTGTTCAACAACTGAAGGTACCCCAAAACAGTGGCCATCTCCAGGCTTCTGTGCAGCAAGACAAGAGAAGTAATGTGACAAAGACAATTACCATGGTTCTAAATGATGGCTTAATACACCACCTTGCAAACTTATTTGCAGCCATGTTGTATTTTAAGCCCTAAGGAAAAAAAATATATATACCTTCATGTAGTGAATTTTTGTTTTCTCAGAACACACACCCCCTTTTCACCACTAAATATAGGAATAAGGAGATTTACAGTGGTATGGTAAACATATAAATATGTCAGAAGTAAAAGCGTGTAGGGGAACACTATACAATTTATTGTTAGCAGTCTAACATGGTTCTCTTCATATATTGCTCTTTTCTAGATACATGAACAAAATTAGGAACCCTTTTACCACTGTGCTTATTCTAATACACCAAACAAAATATTTTCATATTAGTTTCTGTTGTTATAGATTATTCCAGCAACATTCCTATCCTACCCCATGCAGAAATTAGTAAATCTGCACAACTTGTGCACTGGAGTCACTCACCTTCCTGAGCAGCCATTGCAATTTTCACAATATCAGTGACATTTGGGGTCAGTTTGGCAAAGAAAGGGATGTGAACAGCTTGTCTAACCCAGCGACAGATGTTCCGTACCAGCTCTGGATCCTGTTCAAATAGGCCAGATAAATATAGAACGTAATTAAAAGTAATACGAACAAAAGGTATATTAAGGAAATAGGAAACTTTGCTCTAAGTGGCTATGCTGCAATTTTGTGAAATTACACATCAGAACTGAACTTCATCTCATTAGTTAACTTGTTTCAGACATACCAAGTAACTGCAAATCCATTACAGAAAGGTTGGTTTGTGAAAAAAGGAATTTTTTTTTCCAGGAGACAAAGATATTGCAAAATGTTCCCTTCCCAGAGAGAGGAAAATACCATGTTGGATGACAGAGACTATTTTACCCATTTATTTTAAAAATTGCTTTCCAGTTTTAATGACTCACTCGATGTAAAGTACATTTAAAACAAGCAGTATCCTATAAAATTATGTGAACCTGAAGCATTGTCTGATCATGCCTTGATCAGAACAAGGATGAATCGAGGTTGCAGGGCTATCAGAATGCAATTCAGCATTTCTGAACTCTGAGAATAACTTGGGATGGCCATAGTGTAAATGAAAGATCAAAATCTTCTCTGTTAAAGCCAGAAATCGAAATCTCCAAGTGTTGGTTTCTTCTGATTTCCAGTCATTTACTTCTCTTATGGAATACATCTCACGTAGACAGTAATCAACTACCCTTTCCACTCAGGACAGCTCAGTGGAACTAACACCTGCACCTGGCACATACAAGGGTTCTTGTTCAATGTAACTCGTTTTATTTTTCTGTAGGCAATTGATAATGCTCTTCAACAAATACCCTGAAATCTGCAATACTGATGCATGTAGAACGTGGTGCATGTTCTGGTTAAAAATTGAATGGTGCCATTACAAGATTTAGCACAAGTATTACCTGTGGGTAGGTTAATGGGTGCTGCAGCAATTATTTACATTTACTAAGTCTTTATCACTCTCCCCGATAATTAAATCTGTCGTATATGAATAATCTTCTCCCATTTGGATACTGTACAAACTCAGAGACCTGCATTGCTATGTAGTAACTGAGAATGGGATGAGACTAAATGAAATTTAATTTAAGACAATCCAGTAGACACCAAGGTTGCCAGTCTAGTGAACACAGAGGAAATATCCCCTTGTTGTTTTTCCTTTTTACACCAATGGTTAAATACAAACAAAACCCCCACAGGCTGTGTTACTAGAAAGTACACAGTGCTTGACATGAATAGTAAAATCCTAAGACTTAGCTCTGGCATCCCAATAGAAATGGTGATCTCCTGCTCTGAAATATGTATGAAACACTGCACCGGCAGTATGAAAGTAGTTGCAGCTTTGATTTCCATTTCTGTTTTGAATTTCCTTGAGGCCCAATGCAGAAATGAGAGACCTTCTAGAAGACATGAATTGTATATCCCTTATGTTAATTCTTCTCCTTAGAAATCCTTGTGATAATGTTCATGATGTTGGCACTACATAACTCATCATGCTGCCTTCATTGTGCTTATAGTGCTGCCATAAAAATCCTTACTCCAACACACACTAATGCCTTAAAAAATACAATTATTTTAAACCACATTGAATAACTTTTTGGGAGATGACTTTCATAAAACCCTATTTTCATCCTACCTAAGGCAACTTCACTAGCTTGTTTTTTGCAATAAACAATAATTGTTTGCTGTTTTCCTCTGAAAGTATGCAAATGTCTTTATTTTCAATCAGTTCTACTTCTCATACACCAAGATTAATGCAATTAATGCAACAGAATGGTCTTCTACTTCTTATGCTAACAGTTTAGCAAACAGTTTAAATATTTGATTGAACAGCACACGATTAGAAAAAGCCCTTTTGAAAGGCTCACTTGTATTGGCCTCGGAAAATTGCCATTTTTTGGTCTCTATAAAATCACAGGTAAATTAATAGGAAAATAATTCAAGAATTCAAGTAAAGAAGGTAAAGTCTTTCATCCTATTTCAGTTAACATTCCAGGAGGAAAAAAAGGGATGTTTAGTGAGTAAACATTGAAAAAAACAAAACAGAGGTTAAAACAGTGTTTTGTTGCATAGTGAGACAATGACTCACTGCTCAGGTTTGTCCTGGTGCAGGAGTGAACATCAGAGCCACCTCTGCCCCTCCCCTCTCCTGTCCCAGCAGTGACACTGGGAGTGCCCAGTGGTCCCAGCCTGAGTGTCCCTGCTGCCAGAGGGATTTCTGTCATGAAGACACTGCCTGACAATACCAGAGCTTTTGCTCTCTACAGACAACTAATGTATTTATAAAGAGGAATAATATCCTCATCTGGTTTTGTTTCAACTCACGTTTTCTTCTTTAAATCATTAAGAGATGTCATTTGTTAATTTATAATCTTTGTAATTCCCTACTATATTTGCACAAAGGACTTGGAAAAATGCATTCTAAGCAATCAGATGGCTGAAACCAGAAGACATTGATGTCACTGGACAGAAAATTTTCATAGGAAATGAATAAACTACATTTGTATAATCTGTGGGTACACAACCTCTCCACAGAAGTTTGCTCGCCTTTAGACTAAGACTAGTTTGCACAGGTCACACAAGAACACAATTTTGAGACACACTAAAGTGATTAGACATAGAGAATTCACTTCTAAATGCAGTCATTGACTAAAGAAATGCAGCTCAAAATGTTAGATTTCTGAGAATATTAATTTGTCCTATTCAGCAAAGTTTTAAACTCAGGCACAATTTAAGCAAAGTGAGCAGCATAATACCAAAAACTAGTTTGGAAGAGGCTTCATTTTGCCTAATTCATTTGACTGATTGAGGACTTCCCACCTACTTGGATTTCTGAAAGACTGACCCCAATTCACAAATTGCTTTTTCCGATTCTTTCTTGGATTTATAAAACAGTCAAGGAAGAGCATATAACTTGTGAAAGACAGAATCTTGAGGCCAGTAAATCACATTAGAAAACATACTGTCAGTGCTAATACAGCACATATATCTTTTTTTGCCCCAGTCTACGTTTATGAAAGTGTCTGCAGCTTTTATCATTGATGAAGTGGTTGACAAAGCCTGCACAGTCCAGAGACATTTTCTAAAAGTCTTGATATGCAAAATGTTACTAGCTGTAAAAACAGCTGGGCATTTGTAATCACAAAATCAACATTACGAACGAAATAAAATATTATTCTGCTTAATTTAGTAGAGGATTGTACTGCTTTTGATTCAGAGTTTACCACGTTGCTAAAACTTACCTTCGTTCATTACACATAACTGGGTTTGTTGGTCCTCTCATTAATAATGATACAGTGTGATTGTAACAGAATGTTTAGCATAATTTTGCAATGTGTGTCAATCCAGAAGAATGAATAAATGCTCCAATGGACTGTAACATCCATTGCCAGCATACTTTGTTTATCTGCTGTATTTTATTTCTTTTTAAACAAACCCATCTAAATAAAAGCTTGGTAAAATTATCATCGACTAAAACATAATGATTCATGCATTGTACCTACAAGAATCTGTTGATAATTTAATACCATATAAAGTCTCTTTTGGTATAAGCTGTACATCAGTGTGCCTTCTGTCTTACTGTTAATCAAATAATGCTTGTTTATTCCAAAGGCACAGGAGATTTGAATGTTACAGGGGTTGTCTTTTTACTTCCCTAAGCAACAGTACAGAATCATTTTTCCTGAATATTCATTATAGCCTTGGGCTAGATGAAGCTTTTAATCCTAACTACTCATTGCCAATGGGTAGATATACTAGAGGAAAAACAACTATTCACCTTTTTTTTCTAAATGATCACATGATAAGCTTAACCACAACCATAACTATAAGTCCTCAGAAATTAAAGCAGCAAGTTGTCTACTGATTGCATTTGGCATCAGTAATGAGATGAATCCCCTGTCCTATCACCCCCAAGGCAGATACATCCTGCATGTTTAAAAAGCAGTGTGAAATGCTGTGCACAGAGTAGGTCACCTCTCCTTGTGTTTCATGGAAAGAAACAAAACCATGATGAGATTACCATGGAAATGTCTGGCTGCAGATTTTTGGAAATATTTTTTATCATGACCTATTTTCAGTGCTCTTTCAGGACCCTCATTTTTGCACTATCCTGTTACTACACAATCTTTACACTGTATTCAGAACAGCTATCTATGTATTCTATCTCTCTGAAGTAGAGAGAATTACTATCATATCTGTTCAATAAATGGAGAGAGGAGAGTCAGATAGCCTGAGGTGCACCTCCTACAACTCACCTTGCTTTGGTGCCCAGTTTTGCAAAAGTCATTTGCATAAGGACTTGAAAAGGTTTGTCTGGCAGAAAACTGCACCTGATTCTCTGGACTGCCTTAAACCATGAGATACTTTACACATTAACAACAGAAATATTTTTAATACTTGAATTTAAATAGCTTTTCAGAGCATTTCAATTATGCAAAAGATAGAATTGCAACTACTTTAGGGTAACAAATGTTTGTTAACTATGCAAATACTCCTCGGGAAGCACGTGTGCGAGTGCACGTACATACACCTGTGTGCATACAGAAATAGAGAACACCAATAATAGTCTGAAACATGCCATTAAAAAAATACCTGTTCAGAATTTTCCCCAAGAACTACCTAATAAAGGTTAACACACAGTAGAGCACATTAGTGGATCCTGTCTAATTAGTACTACAGAAAATGGACCATACCTTGCAATTTTCAGGCTAACCCTAAAAAATGGTAGCAGTTCTGTCTCACTAAGAACAGGACAAGGACACGTAGAGTTGTGGAAAGAATGAAAATGCAACTTTTCTCAGACCAAATCCTGACTTTACATATGTATGAAGGCTTCATTACATAGACCTATTGGATTTATCACCCCACCTCATGTTGATGATTTGTGCTGGTCCATTACTCTGTGATGATGGAAGTTCTAGAGGGCACAAAGAGTGTTGCAAGATGCAGTAAGACCTTGCCTGTAAAGTCCTTAAACCTCATCTATCACTGACTACAATGACCTAAATAACAAAGTTTCAGAAATTAAAATACTTTTTTGTATTTAATGCAAGAGTAAATCCGATTTTCCTCATACGCATCGAATCTTTGGTGGCCACAAGACTATTCTGATATTTATCTGCTACCTATGAGTTTTTTGGCTAAATAATGCATCATGTCAGCATGTTTCCAATTTTAAATGCTGATACTAAGTTACAGAGGACTTATTTTGTCTTTTTTTTAAATTTAGCACACATGAAGCTGACATGGGATTTCCTATATACAGCTAGGCAAGTGTAGGCAAGTGGCACCAGAAGTTCCTTATCAGTGCATTCTTCTCATGGCAGATTTTCTTTCTGTACTGGCTCTTCAGAAAGAAATCTTATATTCCTGATGTATCTGTTAGCATTGCAGGAATGTTTTATATAAGAAATGTTCTACAGTTAACTTCTCATTCTAAGCAGTAGATAGATTTTTCAAAATAGTACCTGTAGCTGTGGGGAAAGGAGGGAGTGCTTTTATGATTACAAGAATGATGTAGCATAAGAGAAGCTTTTTAGGTGAGAATTTGCAAGACTCAGCTATTAAATTTAATACACGTACTACTCCCACTGTTTCATTCAACAATAATCTACTAGGGAAGAGTTAAACCTATCCTCAGTCAAACTGCTGTCTGATGGCCCAAGAGGGTTCAAATGCACCCTCATCCGAAAAGCCAGAAAGGAGAAAAGGATCTTTCCCCATCCACTGGTAACCTCCATGCAGCAGGTCAACTTTCTAGACCACCCTACTCTCCCCCTGAACTAGTGGCACTACCTGCCACAGCCTGCAGGGTGGAAAAGCAGGGAAAGGATGCATTTGGAGCAGCTTTAGAAAGTGAGTAATGATCTTTTCTACAGATCCCTCACATATTCAATCCACTCTACCAGCTCAATGTTTACCTATGGATCTGCATCTTTTACAGAGGTCCCATAAATCGAATGAGGACATACCAGCCTGATAAGCTGTTAGTTTGAATATATCTCTCCCATATTTCTTTTCCAGATTAAATATGGACCCAGAAAACCGTAACTTAAAAAACAGAACAAAAAAAACCCCAAACCCAAACAACCATAAAAGCCCAACTCTGTGTGTGAAGAACTACTCCTTTGCTATTTATTAAAGTATGAAGAAAAAGTAAAAGTATGGGAATTCCAGCTTAAAGCATTGCAAATCAGTATCTGCAGCCTTCAGCACATACATATATGCTTTTGTGTGTGTGTGTATTTTACTATTTATCCTTTATGCAGCTATCTCTTCTTCCTCCTATGAGAGGCCCAACATTTTCTTCATAAAACTGTCTTGAAACCTACACAAAATTTCCACAGTACTTAAATACAGAATTACAGTCAATCACTGTAGTAGGAGGCACCATTGCAGAATCTCATGGTTAATTTTACTGCCTTATTACATCGTAGAAAGGAGCAGCTTAGGTTGGTCATTTGTCCCATTTCAAACTTAATTAAAGCTAACAATTTCTTTAAAGCCTGTCAAAATAAGGGAAGGATTTCCCAGGATAGAAGATGAATAACTCTCCACTTCTCATCTGGGGTAAAAAATTCTTCCTCATTTCTCAGGAAATTTGACAGCTTTTGGTCAACATCTATTGACCGCAGCTGTCAGAAAGAAAGAAATGATGCAGTTTAACCTAAGGCAGGAATAACAGTTTTTACAGTTGTATGTGAAGCTATCTATATATATTAAGAAAAATTAAAAAAAACTAGCCTAAATCACACCAGAGGCTTTGGGTTAGCCTGGTCAGCATCACAAAAATGTAGCTGTGCCACACAATAAACTTTTAGAGATAATGATAGAATTCAGGACTCTTTTCTAGTCAATACTGTAATGCTTTTTGAGATGAGATCTAAAGTGTGGAGCCAAATAAAAACCCCAGCCCCCCAAAATTCAAAATCTCATTAAATATCTTTTATAAAATGGTACAGGAAGATCCCATTCAGGATAAAAAATCGAAACATCCAAACATTAATAATTTCATATTTTATTCTAGGAGAATAAAAATGTTTCTTCCCACTGAAACCTTCAGCTTTTATTAATTAACTTGCACTTTGAAACAAGAGGTCTTTACAATGGGAAGGAAGATTGTAGAGGTGGGTTTTTTGGAAGCATTTCTAAAAGATCAGAGATTCAGAGGAGAAAAATTAAGCAAATTCCACATAGTTACCATTTAACTACACTACCATAGCAACAATGTGCATTGTGACTATTGTTCACTGATTTAATTCAAGGACACACTTATTTGCTACTCTCTTACACAACTGAAAATGCCCCTTTCTTTAAAAAGTCTCTTGAAACAAGTCTACTGAGCAAATAAAGACATTTATGTTGTTTTTGCATAGCAAAATGTTCTCTTTACAATTTGAACAAAAAGTAATATTTTTAAACTGAAAAGATATCATATGACTTACATAACTAAGCATGTCCTACTCATGAAACAAGCACTTTTTGCTTACAAAATACTGCATATTAAGATGTAGAAGTATAGCTTGGAAAATTCCCATTCATTTTTGCAGACTACATTTGTTCTTTTGGTTATAGACTTATCAATTAGGCAAAAACATTACCACTTGAAGGCCATGAAAAAGACTATATTTCTATCTTTAAATTTAATTAAAAAAACCCCAACAACCTTACAGAGAGTAATGACTCCCAAGTCATAGATGTTTTTGCCAAAGTAAAAATCTAAGTGAGAACTGAGAGACCTGACTGAACTTTCTTTTTCCTGTGGTAAGTTATAAGAACTAAAAAACTCCTGTCACCTAGCTCCATTCCTAGATGCTTGGACTTTATTAATTTAAAGTAAAGCTGCAAGCAAGGTGTCAAAATTTGATCAGTTGCTCCTTCAGATCTGTCACCGCAAGTTCCACTCGGGGGAGCCTAATTGGGATTCTCTGTTTCTTCCAGAGATACCAACGTGTCACTGGGCTAAATCAAGTCCCTCTGGATTAGGTCCAGGTTTTGGTCATGGCTGAACTGAGGAGTCATTCTGAGACCCTGTCTCTACTGAGAGAGGTAACAGTGGGCACTGAGAAAAGCCAAAACCCAAAGGGGCTCCTACTTCTCAAAGGAGTCACAGTCTCTTATCATAGTACTTTGAAAAACTGAAAGAACAAATTGGTGCACATAAAAAACCCCTTCTAATTTAAAAGCATATAAAAAATAAACCTCAAAAGACACATAAAGGGTTTCTATAGAATTAGAATTTCAATAAATTTTCCAACTTTAGCAGATCCCTTTCTCTGTTTTCTTTCTTACTCTCCTTTGGAATCACAAGTATTTCTCCCTACATCAGCTCTTTAATTAGAACTTTTGAAAGATGCTAAAAGCACAAGACAAAAAACCTTTGCTGGCCTCACTTTATTAAAAAAAATGGAGAAGTAACTTGTTACAGTGTTTCTTTACTGTACTACTCTACTGGAGCTGCACAAACGAATGATGCTTAATGTATGTCAACAGAGAAAAACAAGCTAAACAAAAAGAACCCACTCCCCAATGGGTTTTCACATATCTAATCTAAAAGCTGCCAATTTTAACACAGGTCAGCATCCAAACTCAAGCATACATTTATCAAAGTGTTGTGTGGGAGATCCTCTTTGGACATCTTATTAGCAGCATGGCACTCCTACACCCCTTCTGTGATAATGCTACACCTCATGGCTGAAAACCCCTGTGTGGACAAGGTCAAAAATGAGCTGGAGATTTTTGATTGACCAGCACAGAAAAGTAAAAACCATATATTTGTGTTGGGAGTAAGAACAAAAATTAGAGGGATGTCAAGATCAAGCACAACTGAGAATTGAAAGGTTGGCTGCTGCCTTTAGTCAGCTTTGTAATTACTCCCTTTTCAGATTACAGAAAAGCTTTTTGTTTTCTCTCCAGCACAAAGAGGAAAACAACTGAATTTATTTTGAAAACTGATTCCTCTCTCTGTGAAGGTGGTTGAGCCATAATATTTTTCCTTATTCTGAATGTTTGAAGTTTGTTTCATTTATTTTTAATTTAAAAATGTTATTCTAAGCAACCAGAAGAAACATCTCTGTTAGAAAACTTTAAAAATTAACTCTAAGACATTTTATATTTGTTTATAGTTACCTTACATCATAGGGAAAACTGTCCTTTTGTTTCACTGTGATATGTCCGTTAAAATTTTAGCAATGAGTATTTACAGCTGTTGATTTTAATGCAATATTAAAGGCATTTGAGTCAGATGATTTTCTTTGGTTTTCAGAATAAAGATCACTAATAGCTGGCCTGAAAGGTTGATGCACAGACTAGCAGTCCAAATCATCAAATTATTTGTTCCAGTATTGGTTGGGCTTAAATATTCCAAGCGAAAACCATGAAACTGCACATTTACCTTTAGTAAAGTTCTTGGACACATTGACTGGAAAGATTTATTTAATAGTGCTGGTGTATGTAAAGTGTTGACTAATAAAAATGCCTTTTTACCCCTGACAGAACAAAATATTTTATCTTGGTTGTTTCTAGCCAGCCAAACTAATGTTTCTCATAGCACTGTAAAAAGTGGTATTCAGCATGATTAAATAATATTTCAGCTCTTTAGTTCATGCAGAGGTCACCTGCTAGAAGGCATAAGGGTTTGATTAGGTTTACGTCATACATGAAATATTCTAAAGGGAAGCACAGAACTCGAATATGTCAAGGCTGCAGCTACAAATAGCTTTCTCTCATGGTCAGGTAGGCAAGCTTTGTCCTTTCCTATAATAATAAGGCAGAAAATACTAAATAATTGAGGAAAGCATAAATCTTTGAAACATGGAACTAGGGAATTTAAAACCTATGCTCTGAGTAGAATCTGCCACTCAATTTTAAAATGGTCATCAACTGTGCATGTATTCAGATTTGGCCTACTGTAAAGAGCAAGCTTCCCAGCAAACTGTCTAACTTTCCCAGGAGCTGAGGCTAAATTAAAAGAAATATGAGTCTAATCATGAAAACTCTTGTGTAGGCAGTGAAAAGATTAGTTAATATATCGTTAATTAACTTTATCAAACAGTGGCATAAAACTGAAAACAGAGAAGGAAAAAATTAATGTGCACCACAATAAACAATCTTAAAATATTTTATCTGCACAGTTATTTGGTGGTGATCACACTTTTTCCAGTAAATCCTGTTTACCAGATATCATGGTTACAAAAAACTGCAATGCCTTATGGTACAATCATATATCCAAAGGGCCTGGGCATTTGCTCAAGTTTTCTATATTTCCCTCTTCTGAAAACTTCTCAGGGCATTAAAATGCAATTTTAAGAACAAGTACAGGTTGCTATTTGGTTTAAAAAAAAAAAAAAAGTTATTCCTTTATGGGAAGCACTCACTATATACTTCATTGCTGTTAGGCTATTGAAGTGTCATTAAAACAGCCAAACAATGCCAGGTCACTGATACTGTGACCAAACTAACCTCCTCTGTGACATCTGTCACCCACAATGTGAATTTCAGCAGAAATGCTTCCATCATAGTAAGACTGAAAATAAGTGTAAACCCAAATTGCTTTCATGTCTTCATTATTTTCAAAGAAACAGAATCACTTTTAGATTTACTAAGGAAATACATTCTGTAGAGAATGTCTTCCTTACATAAATATAAGTCAACACATACAAAGTGTTTAAAACCTTATTAACAGACATAGCATGTCATTAAAAACTTTCAGCAAGTCAGTAGTGCTGTTAACATTATTGCCGAATTTATAATCCCTTTTTATTTTCCATTTTGTCTTTTGAGTAATTCAATTAGGAATCCTTCAAAGCAATAACAGTGGATTAAATGTTGTCAAACCACAATATGAAATTATAGAATAGAGTTCTGATGATGAATTTATTAAACTTTGTATTTCAATTCCATTCTCCTTGAGTGTATAAAAAGCAGAATTCTTTAGACAAAACACCAATTAACTGTCGTACCTCATTATTAAGTATTTTCTCCTTTTAAAAGATAGAATATATGAGGACATAAAGGACACATGCAAGAAATCCATTTAAACCACAATGTTTAATTACAACTGAATCCTGCAATGGTCACAGAAAAGAAATGAATTCTAAGGTTCTGGAGGAAGGTGAATGACGTCACCTACCCACGAGTGACCATAAAGCCAGCAAGCTTTTCCTGCTCAGATTTCCAGTGAAGTAGCTCATGAATCAATTTTATCTTTGAAAGCAACTCAGTAAAAGGGTTTAGTTCATGAGGAGAGTTCTGAAGAATGCAGGAACAGAAAAAGAAAAGAGAAAGATATCTGCCAACGGAGAAGATTGAAAACCAGTCCAAAGAGGTTAAACAACAAAACTGAATTATCGTATAGGATGATGTTGGACCATGATCAGTGTGGAACTATGAACATAAGTCCACAAAACACATCTCCTAACCTGTGAAAAAGTGTGTTTAGGTCTACATTTGTAAGAGCTGAAGCAGGCAATCAGCAGCATGCATCCCTTCTCCCCGCTCATCCCAGATTCCCTCGCAGAAAAACAATGCCAAGTGCTGCACATCCCTGCACATGCAGAGTAACAGCACCACCTCAACCACGGAATCCTTGTTTCTCAGGAACTGAATTTCTTGCCTCTGTTGAGGTTTTTCCACAGTTGAACTATCAAGGCTACTTTTCATATCCATTTGCTTGGGCAGCAGGCGATTCCCCTTCTCTCGCCAGTCACCCAGCTTCATGGAACTTACAGTGCCTTTGAAACAGTTTGGACTCAGAGAAACACGGCTGAAAGAGGTCATTTGGTGAAGAAATGCCCCAAAGCAAGAGAGGGCAACGGCAGCCACAAAGACACTGAGATCAGCTAGGACTATATTCTGAAGAACCAGCAAAAATGGATAAAAGTGGCCAATGCAAGAGAAAACAAGATGTAGCAATCCTGAAACTCCACTGCGAACACCAACAGGAACCTCACTCATGCTGGTTTATACTGGATTTGGGATGACAATGTCCACACTGCTGCTATAGCCTAGTGTAGCAGCACTCTGTTGTATTTCACATTAATTTGTTGCAATAACTGATAAAGAAGAGAAGAGAGAGAACTAATACTGCCTGCAGGACTCAATGAATTATACTTAACCAGCATATTATTGTAGGCTGATAGTAGAATGTCACATGAACACAGATATAATCAAATTCTGTTTGGGGCATCATTTATTTAAAATACTTCAAGCTCCTTGCTGGCAGAGCAACTGTGAATTAGCATGCTATGCTGTGCACTTCAATTAAAAAGCAGCCTCATCTTTCCCATTTCCAAGGTACAGCAGAGCAAATCTAATTGTGCCATGCAGTCAGCTCTCATCTTCGCAGAGTAACCAGGGCTTTGGGTTTTTTTTTTCTTTTTATTTTTGACAGATTTGTCGTCTTCTGAATGAGGCAGTGTAGGCTTTTATGAAACTTGTATCCTAATTGCAGGCAATAAACATAAGCACAGCCAGCAGCACAGACTGTAGCAAGCACAACTGAAGTAAAATGAAAATAAAGGTAAGAAAAGAACCACAAAGCAAGTTCATTTTATGTATGATCTGAATAGTTAAACCACCAGGATCTGGATTTCAATGCTCACAAGACATATACATTCCTTCTTCAATATAAACTAAAAAAAAAAAAAAGCAAATAATTCCTCAAACCTGGAGCTTAAATGCTGAGATAGCCACGATTTTTTTATATTTTGGAGGTTAGAAGCTATGACTAATTAATGAGAAATAGTTATATGCCAGGATGCTATTAACTTTTACAATATTTGCTTATAGCACTAAGGCTGAGATCTTTGAATATGAGATTAGTTGCTTTTGAACTGAGACCTTGTTCATACTGATTATCTCACTCCATGCGAACACCCGAGTCCCTGTGCTTCCTTTTACCCAGTGCTCATTTCCCATTCCTGGTACAAAGAATACAGTGCCTTTGGTTAGGTATTGAACAGGGTGAGCTCACAGAAATGGTTGTCTGAGTGAGCTCCAGCACGGCAGGAACTGGAAGGTCCCACTTGGGCTGGGACTAACACCACCCCCAGTGAGGTTGGCCACACCTTTGCCTGCCTGAGCCCTAAAAACTCCAGAGAAGGAGAGTACACAGCTCCGCCAGACAACATATTCCTGATCTGCATCACCTTACTAGAGAATTCTTTTCCTAATGAGCAATTTGAAACATTCAGCCTGCAATTTGCCCCTTGCTGTATTATCTGACATGACAGAGAATAATCTTCCCCTCTTTGTAGCTACTCTTGCAGCATCCTCCCAGGTAGTTGTAGGCTGCTCTTTCCTTCCCTCTGTTGTTTTTCACTGCCCACTAGGCCAAGGAGACTCACTGCTAATTTTGAAGACTTTGGGTGCTACTTGTCCTAATCGATCTTGTTCTAATGTTTCTTGGGAGAGGCACATTACAGCTCAAAGTAAACCAGATTACCGACTCAATTTAACTATTTATTCATTCTTGGCAGAGCAGCTGGAGAGACTTGTTGACCTTTAGACCAAAATGACAAACACTTAAATCTGTTGGTTTCACATGTCATTAATAATTCAGAATAGTCAATGCCCCTTTTTAGAGGGATAAGTAGAGAAAAAAAAATTAAAGCATCTTTCATGGTTTCCAGTGAAGGACAAAAAGTGCACCACAAATCCACCACAAGTTAGCTGTTGAAGTGTGAGTGCCACCATCTCACATGCTTGATTCATTATTTTCATAATTTTATGCTAAAATTACTACAGCAATGAATATAGTGGGCAAGTGACACTGTCATTTTTTATCTGCTCTTCACTGTATTGTCTTTATGTTTACTATTAAATGTTTTGTACACATAGGATATCTGATTCAAAGAAAATCTGTGCATTAGTGCTGGTAAACTTCATGACAAATTCTTTTACAATTTTTAATGATATCCACTTTTATACAGTTGCAGATTGTTACAAAAGAATACAGACCTTAACTTTATTATCATTAATCAGCATTAGTAAATATAATTGACATTTTATACAGAACCAGCTTTAAGTAACTTATTGGCAGCAATACAGATGCCTCTTAATATTACCCTCTGGCTAGCTACGCTGTTTGGGCGCCAGAGTGTCTGCACTAATGACTTGGAATTAAAATCAAATAAAAGCCGAGAACTGTAATTCAGTATAAAACAAACAGCCATGCTTAGTACCAATTTTTATATATATGATTTGGATATA
Organism: Prinia subflava; assembly: GCF_021018805.1. NCBI lineage: Eukaryota > Metazoa > Chordata > Aves > Passeriformes > Cisticolidae > Prinia > Prinia subflava. Next base: position 17,918,981 of record NC_086256.1, read on the forward strand.
CCAGGATGTTTTTTAATTTGCAGTTGATATAAAACAGTGAAAGCGTTTGAGACTAGATAACAAAACAGGATGGAGAAAAAACAAATCTGATGTTCCCAGATTTCTACACTTACCCTGTAGGCACACCATAGGAATTGGAATGAGAAGAAAAAGCAGACAGTGTAATTAACCTTTCCTTTCCTTTTTTTTTAAACAACAACAAAAAGGCAGAACATGTTAGACATTATAAATAGTAAAAATACACATTTTTCTGCCATTATTCTTCATCTCAGCAATTTCTGTAGTTTCCTGAGGATTTAATGTGCTTAGGCATGAAAGAGACCTAATCCTTGAAAAAAATTCCTATGAAGACATGGATTATGTTATCAAAAAGATTTAAGAAAACCCGCTTCACTGTACAACCAGGAAAGCTGCTCTGCCTCTCAAAGTCTCATGCCCTGACTTCCAGATATCGAGTGGTGCTTTTTTTCCAGAGCATATCTGAGCCCTGTCTTCCCCACACCACCCATGTATGACCTATTTGACTTCAGCTCTGGGGGAGAAAAAAAAAAAGTAATACTAAAATACCAAATACCATCTAGCACTTTTGTATCTCCTGATGGGGCTTCCAGGGGCCACCGTACGTGGAAGTCCCCTGAAGGGCTACTGATAAATTTTGTTGCACATATCATTCCTTAATCCCGTTTATCCCCATCCTTTGCTTCAATAATCTACATTTAAAATCACTATAATTTAATTTTAGCCAACTCTGTGGAAGAACATCAGGATCTGGCTCTCTAAACATGGTTTGTTTTATTAATTCATTCATCTAAAGAACTTGATTCTTTTCTGAGCTCTCATTATGATAAGACAGTTAAAAAAACAATGGAAAATGTTTAAGGGAGAGTAGTATATATTAAACATTCCAAAGACTATCCATATTGTATGAGGAAGACAGAAATTTTATTATTATAAAAACATATATGTATATGTAAAGTAATCTTCTTTCTTTATGGATCTGATCTCCTCCATGGAGAGTCACAAATCCACACGATAGCCCTGAGTGCTCAGATTTTGCATTTGCTTCTCTGATTTTACAATAGCTGAAAGATATGTAAAAACTCATGTAGCCAGACAGCTCCCTACTGACTACACATCTAAGCAACTTCACATGCATACATTACTCCAACCACTGAAAGCTGAAAATAACAAATACCTTAAAACAATAAAAAACCCGTGCTTGAAAGGAGCCTGTTTCAGCTTCTGTGTGGAACCTCCAGGGCTCTCCCTGGCCAGACAGCACCTTCCACAGCATCCTGCCTTCTCAGACAGGGACATGCCAAACTACTGCGTTATGCTCTGCAGACTGAAGGGAGGGAATTTCTCCAAAAACTTATAAAGATGGCTAAAATAGCAAATTGTTGTCAAATGCAATTCAGGGAAAAAATTAATAATAACTACTACTGTTTTGCTAGTGTTAGCCTGGAGGGCTTTTATCATTCTCTCGCATTTTTAATCATAACTTCGGTGAACGACCACTGGCCATAAAAAGCATCCAGATTACTTTCATTAAAATAATAATCTACAGCATGGACCAGATTGACATAATTTTGTTCACAGAAAACAATAAAATGCCCAGGGCCTGTGCCTGGCAGCATTGCTATGATAAAGCTATACTTGAAGTGTGTCCACTTGAAGTGTTGTTCTGATTAAAGCTCCTATTGCCTCTCTAGTTTTAGAAAGTGAATGGTTTAGTTATCCAACTACACCTCCGTGCTTAAATGTTTTGTGCTTAACTGAGGAAGTGAGGATGAATTATGATGCTTACTAGCCCCTCTACAAAGGGGCCAGATGAATAACAATATGCCAGTTTTAGGGTATATGATCATGATTCCCACTCTGCATCCCCTTCCTCCTCTTCTTCTCCCCGTCCCCAAAGTGTATTAGGATGAGAAATCAAACAGGCTTCATAATTTGGAAACTTTGATGGTCAAACTCTAGAAATAATCTCTCCTGGAAGACTGTGAACCAAGATTTTTCAGATACTTTCAGTTTACCATATTTGGGCCTTTTTCAGAGCCAAAACAAATTTCAAACCATGATCAAAACATGCAAAAATCTACAAACTTCAAAAGGATATTAGTAAGAGATTCATGGTTTGTATGTGTATATTTTCTTTTCATGAGCAAAACAACACACATTCTCCTAACTGAAGTCATAGGATGTACTGATAAATTCTGCAACAGATTTCTACATGGCAGAGACATCAGGCATGGATAATTCCAATCTCAACCATATAAACCAACAAATCTATAGGTTACAGAACACAGGTTCTTATAAGAGAAGGTGTTAACTGTACATGGGAGTACCTGAATGTATGGCCTCTTCTGTGATTCTGAAATACAGTTAGGTTCTTAAGTTAAAAATTCTGAAATGAATTGCATGTATATCTCATGTCCTTCAAAATCATTACAGACATATGCAGTAATTACTAGCTTGTGTTTTAAAAGACATCTACAGGGCACTTTAATGGAAATCAACAAATTCTGTCTAAGTGCTTTTTTGAAATATTTTGTTTTCATCATATTCCTTGTCAAATACATAATGCATTTTGGTTCTCAGCAAAACGAACTGTTTTGTACATTCTCAGCTCCATTTTTTTTTTCCTCTCATCACTAAATATTTAAACAGATTCAACCTAAAAATCTCAAGCTGGTAATCTGCTGCTTGTGTCTTGCCCCCTGAGGTGTAACTATCAATGTGGCAGTGCAGGATTGCTGGAGAGACATTAAAGAGATTGTGGTTATAGTCCTACCTGCCCACAGGCCAGTCCCATGCCTCGCTCCCCCATACCATGAGGACAGGATAAATTTAACTCCAGCGCATCAGCACCAGCAACCTGTGAAACATGTCAAAACAAAAAAAATGAAAAACTAATTTCAAGTAATGTGCTCTTTCCTGTAGCATTTACTGTTCATGTTAAATAGATTTCTTCAGACATTTGACTTATTTTGCTTTTTTAAGAGAAAAAGCTATGGTTGTGATACCCTAGAAAAGAAACATGCTAATCATAAAAGATAAAAACTTCAAAAACTGATGTGGTTTCCAAAGATTCTTAAGGAATTAGAGTAAAAAAAAAGAAAGTAAAAAGATATGAGCAGAATAAAGAGTTGGTTCTGGAAAATGTTAAAAAATTAAATGTAATTACAGGGCCTAAGAGCAGCACTAAGAGCTTTGGCAGGCAGTGTTACACAGGTGTTGCTGTGCTCTGAAGAACTGTAACTCAGTAACAAATTTTTCCTTTTTGCTGTAATGGATTCAGTCCCCAAATTTTCTGCAGGCACCTGTACTGTGCCACAGCTTTCGTCATTAAACAAATTTGCTTCTGAAGAACAAGAGGTTAATAGGAAGAAGTCTAAACAAACATATGATTCATGCTAATTCGTGTTCATCGTGCTCTATTAGTCACAATTAGAGGGGGAAGGAGCCGAGCTGTCCGAGGGCAGCACACGGACACGCTCTCTTCCTTTCTGAACCGCTCCGGCCTGACACCACCGTCTCTCCTGTTGCTCTCCAGTGGCTCTAACTCGGGTTTTGTTTTGCATCTGCATTTTGCTTTTGCTTATTGAACTGGAGTATCCTTGCCTGCTGTGTGGCCATGGTTCAGCAGCTCCCAGAGTGCGTGAGCAGGGAGAAGCCATCCATCACTGCCGGAACCCTCCGTGCTCGGGCCGGCCGCGGGCCCGGCCGTGCCGCGGCTGTCGGCCGCCCTGACAAGCTGACCTTTCGGATGAATAGGTCGTCCTCCTGCTGAGACGCTGTGGTACCTTCTGGGGCTTTGCTCTCGTGAAAGCCACATCTATTACCTCCTAGGTAGGATCCTATGCGTGTGATTGAACATCCCTGCTCTTCAGCTGTGCATTCCAGGGCGCCCCAAACTAGTGCTGCTCTCCACAGGGCACACACCAACTACTACTTCCCACAAGAACGTTCTATCACAGAGGTCACACATCATTAACTGCATTTAAAGAACCTCTTTTTTTCTTAAAGGGTAACATAAATACAAGCACAAATTGGAAATATGCATCTTAAAGTTGGACAGCAATATCACCAGCTTAATAAAAGGAGCAAATGGCACAATAAAGCCATTCACCTTAATCAGTTGAAAAGTGGCACTGCTTCTGTCAAGCATAGATTCCAAAATATGATTTCATGGTCAATTAGGTAAATACAGGTATAAATTGAAACAGTGTGGAAGATCACCAAGATTACTGCTGATAATGTTTAATTTCACTTCCCTAAGTCCCCAAAGTGACTTTTTTCCTCATAGGTTCAAAATGCTCAAAGAAACTTGGGAAGTGTCATCCCACATCACCACAGGAGGGCTTAGGACACTGAATAAAGCAGCAATGATGTCCAAACATTCTGCCATATGAAAACACAAATTCAAAATATCCACACCTCTATCCATACAAATGCAAAAACAGATCTATAATTTAAACATTTAAATCTGAGCTAATACTAGCAATAACGACAAGGTAATTTTTTTCTTTGCTTCGATTTGTTAATACAATGCTTTTAATTTCCTCTAGATACTTTAGGTGGAAAACACACTTCAATTTAAACATAACAACTTTGCTTTCCATTCAGATATAGACACCTCTCTGAATGAAATTAGAGCAGTCCTGATAATTATTTCTTATACTACTCCCTATGGAGATAGGCACATGTTATTAAATAGTTTTTTCCTCAAATTCAATAGAAACTTCAGGTGCATAGTCTGTTTGCGTTTCTGTAAGATTGGATTTATATTATAGAAAGCCTACTGACTGCTATTATATATGCTGACTTTCTCAGCTATCATTTTTGAAAGTCTGTATTAAAACTAGAATAGCATTAAATGAGCCCTTTATACTTTAAATATTCAAGAGTTTTATATTCAAAATTTCTTCTGGTGCTGTCAAACTAGTGTGCCTCTAGGCAAGGTAAGATCAAGTTAGGCTCTCAAAGGTAGAATTAAATTTTATCAGGGCATCTGTCATAATATACAGTTTGCTTAAAATGCAAATAAAAAGTATATAGATTCAAAGACTAAAGGCTTTTCAGGTACTGCTTAAAAATCCAAGGGATCATTTTTATGGAACAGATTTCCTTTAAATTTACGTTTCCATCATTTTAATGAAAACACAGAGTAAGCAAATGATAATGGACATGTTTTAAATTCTCATTTTTCACTTTGGATCTATTTCTTTCAAGAAACTCCTTACTGCAGCTCTTGTTTTCAAGGAGAATAAAAAAAAAAAAAAGGTGCAAACACATTTAGGAGCCATTACCTCAGCCATTTTTGAAAGTTCAGTCCAGTCCTCCCTGTTATAGCTGCACATGATGCTGGCAATCAGAACCTGGAAAGAGCATATATACATTATTGTAATACTGTACATTACTGTGACTCAGACATGAGCTGCACAGCCTGCCTGTGGGAACTACCAGCTGTCTGCCAGGAGCTAGAGACTGAAATACAGCTGCAGACTTCACTGGGGACAAGAAACAGTGAACAAACTCATCTATCACATCCCTAGTTTTTGAAGAAGATCTATCCATGTGCATTCTCTTTGTTGTGTGCAGCAAGAACAAAGTCTGACCTACACACAGAGCCAACCAGGACACTGTCAGACACACTTGCACCTGAGGTGTGAGGAATGAAGTAATTCTTTACTAATTATACAAATGACAGAAGCATTTTGACTATTTAGAGGTAGGTAAGGTATCAGTGCATCAGTTTACACTCCAACACAGCAGTGTATGAACACAATATTTCAGCTGACTTCAGGAATCCAGGATACCTCATATCCAGACCCTAGAGTCTCTAAGCATGCAACTTTAGGACAGTGATAGGCAGCCAGAACTATTTTGTGTCCCAGAGGCAACTGGGAGTAGACTTTCAGGATGTGGGGAAAATCTGCAGGACTGGGAGAAGGGCCCAGGGAAATGCCAGCTTTTGTTATCCCACGATGCACATTTTATTTCCTATTCACTGACTGGCCCCAGTTCCCCAGAGCTATGCTGTGTAATTGCCTTTCCTTCTCATTACACTGAGCACCTTTCAAGTCCAGCCTCTAGCTGCTGCTCCCTCTAAAATATTTCTTGAGGTTCTTGTTTTTAGGTAAAATAAGTTCTAATAGGATTCTTCGGGGTGTGGGAGGGCACCTAGACACACAACTTACTAGTTGCATACAGTGCTATTTACTGTTAAATAAAAGTTAATTACTCCTCTGATCACTGCCCAGCTCAAGTGACAGTGCTAATTTCTATTTAAGACTAAAATAAAATCCTGTGTTCTGGACCTAAAGATAGAAATTCTGAAACTGATATGTTTGAGGTCAGATCAGCAGAGAAATCAGCCCAGGTACTCCTGCATGAAGAACTTCTTAGGAGGATGATATTTGGAAGCAAAAACACAACAGAAAACTGTATTGCAGAAGCTAAAAGGTTAAATCAGAAAAGATATCCTAAAACTTAACAGAAGTCTACCAGCTCAGTCTGTGTTCAAAGGAAACACTAGGAGAGGAGAACAGAGAAGCATCTGGCCAGGCTCTTGTTTATTTGGCCCTCTTACATGAAACTTTCACATGAAAGCTTGATTGACAGATAATGTGACATTTGATTTTAATCTTTTTGTTTTCCAAACAAGTTTTACTGTCTCATTAGTACCTAGGGTGGGCTTAATCTGTCACCCCCTCATTTTAACACTTCTCTTGAACTTTCCCATAATGCTGAGGGTTAATGACTCATTCATTTCAAACAAATACTGAAAAGCATGGTGTACAAAAATTGTCCAACACACACAATTGCTGGAAACTGTAAACTCCGAAATTACCTCCATAAGAAGGAGGTGATTTTTAGTATATTCAGAAGGGAGGAAAACACACCTTGAAAAGCAAGACAGGTATGGAGAAAATTTGACACAGTGAGGTTACATTCTATTAATTTAAAAAGACAATACCACATATCATCATTATTATTTCCATTGTTTTGCTCTGATGATTCTCTACAATGAGCCCACCCACCTGCAGACTGCCCACCCACCCTTCTGGCTGCTCTTTGCAGGGTGGGAGTCTGGTGAGAAGGGAAGTGTTTGATGAAGTGCCTGCCTTGCCTGCAGGTGCCCATTTGTGCTCACCTCTGGCATAAATATAAGACCAAACTCTTCATTAAGCACACACAGTCATTACTACCCCTGCTTTTATTCCCCTCTGACAAGGAAAAAGAGTCTCTCTCCTATACCATAATTTTTTAAATTGGGAAAAATCTTATATAGCTGTAGAGGTCAAATGTTAATGAAACAAAATCTGCTCTGTGTCCTATTTGAATATTCGAGATAAACTGAGGGCTCTGGAAATAAACAGAAATCTAGTTTAAAGGACTTTCATTTTTAAAAGCAAAAATTGTGACAAATCTGTCTAAGAAATTATACATGAGAAAAATTTAAAGCAATTGAAATTTATCTAGAAACCATATCTTGTCAAACTCATGCTTTTTATAAACTAACTAAAGCAAAAAAACAACCCAGCAGCTCAGACACTGACAACATGATAAGGTTTTTCACAGTTGCAGTCACAATCCAAAGTACATCAGAAATCTGCACGATTGAGCTTTAAAACAAACCAAAATTTTCAGTGGGGAAAGTTGTAAGACAACAAAGGCGGCTGACTAGATTCATAAGTAGTTGAGTTAGGTTACATCAAGTGTTACTAATGAAATTTGAAAATTCTGCTGGGAGTGTACAAAAGATGTTTCAAAGAGCTGTTAATTAAGACAACATGTCAATTTAATATTGATTAGTTTTAGGATTCATATTTAAAATTAAGCCCCTACTTTTTGACAGAAGCAGTGGTTTACAACAAAAATAACTGAAAACAAAAATTACATTTCTGCCATGACTGTTCACAGGAAAGCCATGATCTCAGAGGGAATAACAAAAATTTAAAAATAGTAGGGATTTTATTGTTTTTTTACTCCCAGTGTTCTCTTATAACTTGAAAACAAACTTATTTCCTAGGTGGAAAAATATCCCCCAGCACTCTGTGATAACAAAACTGTCCTTTCTCAAGTCACTGTTCTTCCCCAAAACACCTTTACAGCCTTTTCATTTGGAATCAGTACCCATGAAAAAGAAATAATCACTGTCAGGTATGAACATTTAGGGGAACTATCTGTGAAGCCTGAGCTTTGGATCTACTCCTAAAATCACACGTGGAAATTTATAAAGAAAATATAGATTATCTCCTACTACCTAAAAGAGAATAGCAAGAACAAAGCAAGAATTACAAGTGATAAAAGGCAGAGGTTTTACTGGAAAGTAATGAATGAGAATTGTATCACATTTCAGCTTCTCAGTCTCTTCTCACTTGTATTTTCAGTGTCTACAATGTCATGTACCGCTTTACCAACCCTGCAAATTTAATAGCCCCAAACAGTTGGTGCCTCATGAAAGTCCAGCACATGGCCCAGCCTGGGAGCATCTGTGGAGAGCACATCCTTCCTTTTGATTCCTGAAATTTTCAGTGGCAACCTGACATGAGCTTAATTACAGTGGTTTGAGCCACAAGTGTGAGGCTGCACCACGCTTCCCAGCTTACAAAAGTAGACTCCTGACAGATCTTACAATGAAGCTGCTGCTGAAGTGTAGTAAGTGGTAAATGAGGGTTGACTAAATTGCAGCTTTGTCATAGCTCGAGTGTGGGCTGCCTGCAAACTGTGCATGATTGCAGCACAGTGGGACCCCTGGCCCATTCCTTATTCCAGATCAAAATCATAGCTGCTGTATGCTGCTCCCTCTTCTCCCCCATCCAAACTGCTATTTTGCCTGTTGTGGGAGATGCTGCTGCCCCGCCCTGCGCCGGGGAGAGCAGCAGCCCTGCCGACTCTGTCCCTCCCTGACCGTCACCGTGACAGATGTCACCGGCCAAGGGCTGCTCGCCCCGGCCCCACACAACGGGACAGACAATTTCTCCAAACGCCTATAAAGGGACAAATGCGCGTTTGCCACATCACACACTGCTCTGTGCTCAGCATTTTCCTGATAATTCATGGAACACAAAGGACCACAATAAAACTTTTTTTTTGTTGGAGGGAAGGGAGGTGGAAAAGTTAGGGTATGTAATGTACCAGTTAGGACAACATTATAAGATGAATATACTGTAGCTAAAGCAGTAAAAAGCTGCATTTCACACAATTCTGTGACTAATGCATTAGTAGTTGTTCTACTTAAAAGAACACTGACAAGGTACTTCTCATAATCCTTAAAATATTTTTCTCCCTGTTTATAATAATCCCCTGGAAGCTTAAACTAGAATCTATTTCCCTTGTGAATGTTTTTTTTTGCCTCATCCATTATCTCTATGTGGATGTCTCATGAATTCAACAGAATGAAAAGAAATAATAAGGATGAGGTTTGCCACTGTGTATGTTTTCAAGCGATCTTTCTTTCCCAGCACATAGAATTCACTGCAAGAGGTTGCAAAACAAAAAGAAGGAGGAAAAAAACCCAAAAAAACCAACAACTAGGTCCAGTTTGGGTCACATCTATTTAAAGCCAGAGAGTGGTAAAATTCTACATTGACAATCACCATTTGTCCTGTACTGCTCTTCAGGGAGTAAGCGAGTTTCAGGATACTCAAACAATCTGAAAAAAAAGTCTCAGCAGTCTGGATTTAAATGTGAACACTGTCAATTCCTGCAAATCTAAGAAAAATTGTCAACATACAGAATGAAATCACAATCCTCTATCCTCATGCCTGTGATAACCATGTTCATTTTGGTCACCTCCACTGGCCAGAGCCTGTATTTGTCCCGAACCTAATCTTCCAGGCATGTGCATAATCTCCCTGCACTTTAGGAAATCCAGCCACCATAATTTCTGCTTGCTCTTCCCTGCCTGTCCCTTCTGATTTCTGCACCAGACTCGAGGGCAATTCTGCATGTCCATAGATGCTTTGTTTAGACACTACTGCTGGCCACAACAGCCCTCTCTGATTTCTCAAATACTGTCAAAAATCCACAGTATTTTATTTTTTAAGTGCACAGTCCTTGCACAAATAGAAAGGAATTCTTAGCATCATCTTTAAAGGCTGCTCCCCCAAAAGATGTCAAATCAAGAGGAGCTTTCAAGAAGGCTGAAGGACTGGAGATTTTAACAGCTATTTGTTTGGGAAGCAGAGATAAGAAACAGGATAATTGGTGTGTAAAGAGGGGGTGCAGAGATCGAAGACTTTATTAAGAATCAGATTTCAATTGAATTGAATTACTGCTGATCAAGCTAAATTTTAAAAGGTATTTTTGTTTGGGTCAGATGGAAAAACCTCAAACTTCCTTTCAAGATACGTTTTTTCCTCTAAAACAACACAGTATAGCCTTGCCACCTGACCTGTGTAGTCTGAACAAACTCAAATATTTTCAACCAAAATTCCTCAGGAAGCATTTAGCAAGAAGGAGCTTGGCAGAAATGATACAATTTTCCTAGAGAAATGGCAAAAGTATGATGTTCAGCTCACCACTCACCAGTGGAAAAGCACTCTATGTACACAAGCACACAAGGAGAGGAGAACTTCTTGGCAGCTGCATCACTGTTCCACAGCATTCAATCCAATCCCCCATTTGTCAGAATGTGGGGCACCTACACCCAGTTCTGCCCCACACCATCTCTCACCCACACATCCTGACAAGCCGAAGCACTCGGAACATCTCCTGAAGGTCCTGCCCCAGTGCAGCTCCAAGAGCACACAGTCCACCAGGTACTTGGTGACAAGTCCACAAAGAACTGTTTATAGGGCACCCTTTTGCTATTTCAACGACACAATAAATAACCTTGCCAATATCTACATGGAAAAAACACCTGCTGCAGATGGACTTCTCACAGTGCTTCACAAATGTGAGTCAAACACAGGGGCTGTAGGCCAGACTGCCCTCACAACAGCTCTTCAGAGGCAGTTTCAACAGCAGAGAGCTAGCAGAGAGGGAATAACAACAGCAACATGGGATTTTTGGGTGTTCCACTAGAGATGTTCCACTTCATGAGACTCACACCCATAGCCTTCCTCTCTAACCCTGCCTCTTACACAGCATCAGGTTCAGGATGAGTCCCAGCTGTGTCACATCGAGCCAGCAGAAAAGTTCTTGGAGTCTTTGTGCTATTCAGTGCCAGCTGTGGCCACCCTCTGCTTTTCAAAATGGTCACTGGCTGATGAAATGATCCCCTCAAAAAACAGAGCCAGAATTACCACTGTACAGGACATTTTTAACACTCACTGTACAAGACAAGTACAAGCACAGCAAACATTCTGTACTGCAAAATACACTCAAATGTGCAGTACTGAAAAACAAGGGGAGCACAAACATTTGCTGCTATAAAAATAACCCTCTGGAAAGCAGCCTGATTTTGATGCCTTGTACACTCAGCCTGGTTTCTCTTTTTCTGTACACTCTTGCAAATTTCGATTTGTTGCAGAACTGAAATAAAAATAAGCCTCTTATTAAAAACTACCTAGAACACCAAATCCCATGCATTAAGAAAGTTAACAATTGTAAAACCTGTCATGTCTCTGAGAAGCAGAGGAATTATCTTGTTATCAATTTAATAATGGAACACTGAAGTAAATGATGCCATCCACTGACACCAGTAACACTGTCTCTCCTGGGAAATTCATGTTGGTAGGAACTGTCAATCTAGATGGATATGGACATATGAAACATTGTACCTTCAGTCCATAAATCTATTCTTTCTGCACTGCCTTAATAAAAAGATTCTGCATGATGATAAAGACAAGCAACACAGAATGTCTTGACACTGCTGACCTGCAATTCTGCTTCTCATCTCTCTTCTTTTTTCAGGGAATTTACTCTCCAGTAAATAATTTAATGATCTCTAACCAGCCATTGTTTTCCTTCTTCACTTGCACTTAAAATACATATATTTGAGTAAATGAAAATGAGACAAGTAGGGGTTATTAGTATGTTTATTATTCAGCTGTAGCAAACCTTAAGTGCTAGTGAATAAAGCACTTTCTGTGCCTTGTTACTTTATCGTGAGATCTCCTGTTTGTTTTTTAAAGGAAGGGGGAGTTAGACAGGAGCAACACAAAAACAGGCCAAGCATTATCAGCACACAACTAAGTCTAGAAATATCATGATAAAAGTTTGAAAATGCTATGATTTGCTCTATGTAATACAAAAAAAAAAAAGAAGTCAGCATGAGCAGAAAAAAATACCAAAGATTCTAATACCAGGCTAAATGCTAAATGGAGATGCTTATTTTTAAAGGCAGTTCTTCTCATATGATGACTCTGCTTCTATCAATGACATCTACCTATTTAATGAGATTATTTGATGGATTTCAGTGAGTACACTGGACTCCAACTTCAAAATCAGCCCTAGAGTTGTTAGGTTCTAACACCCTCAGACAAACAAAACCCAAAGGTTATGAACAAACCTTTTTCTTTGTCAAATAACACAATACTGTGTCTTTGATGGGAGCAGAAAGCTAAACAGGCTGCACTTTAGAACTTGCTGCACCTGTAGGAAAACAAGGGCACTATTTTTGTTTTGTGAGTGCCCCTCTACCACATCAGACTCAGCAGCACATCAGCACCACCAGGGCAGCAGTGGAGCCACCGTGCCCTCGGCCCTCTCACACAGAAATGTACAGGCACAGATCACAGACATGGAAAGTGTGCATAAATGAAAAGCTGACCTAATGAGAGTCCTGCTAATTTGCAATGCGACTAAAAAAAAGAGAATGGTCAAGACAAAAAAGAAGATCTGATGCATCTCTGATGACTCAGGGCACTCTAATTAAGATGTGGTGACTTCTGAACAGTGAAAAGGGAACCACAGAATAAGAGTTCCCCAAAACTCTTGTTTTGTACATATGTACAATGAAAGAGAATATTGCACCTGTTTAGAGCACCTTAGGGAAACTCAAATATTTAACATGACTAGAAGAAGTATGTCCATCTTATGACAGACTGTTGAAAATTTCAGTACTTCAAGTAAATCCTTCAAATTACATTGGAAATTACCTTAAGACTTCCCTGGAAATTTGATAGAATCTCTGGGATTTTATTTTTCATAGAAAACCTATCCTAGTTCAACCTTTAGTCTCTTTGGTAATGAGTGAAAACAAATACATGAGTGCATGGAAACAAAGGCTGAATCCAAGAGATAAGTGAAGATAGATATTATTTTTTGGCAGTACTTCTTTCTAACAATGCCTGCATGCCTTTGTGGAATTGGCATACCCCTGCTGTATTTCTGTGTTTTCCACACTGATTTAATATAAAAAGAAAGCAGAGGAGGCCAATACATTATTGGAGAAGCTAACAGAAAAAGGATATATCTAATTCTATCATATTTCAGACACATGTTATGACCTGTAGCAAAAGCTTTTCACCAGGGTGCTGACACATTATTGATTCTCAAGACCACATGAGGAAAACAAGGCAGGCAAAAGGCTACACAAATTTGTGAAATTTTTCCTCCACCTTTAGAAATTTTTCTCTTATCAAATCCTCTGCCCAAATATACAAAGTCCTTTTAACCACATGTCCTGGGGTGACTTTATGATGCTTGTATCCCCAGTCATCTGCTCTGTTTATGCTGGACATTAGGTTCTGCACCTTTAAGACCTGTCCTAAACCATGACACCACAGTTCTTTGGGCACCTCGCTAATTGTTGATCTTTATGCTCACAACAGCACAGGCAACTCTCTGCAGGGTGCCCCTCTGAGAGGGAAAGCCAACTGGAGGCAAAGATGTTCAAGGCATGTAGGCTGTTCCCTCCGAGGGAATGAGCAGCTGTTGACTGAAAGGAACCCTAAGATCCCTCCCAGACCTTGCCTGTTGCTAGATATATACAGATATATTCCCCCTATCACTTAGCCACAAAGCTGCTTAACTTACTAGAAAACAAATTCAGCAGAAAATATAAAGACACAAAATAGAGAATGAATAACTTCATCGCAGTTTCCTAACTCCTGCACTCTGTCAGCTAGCAATTCCCCAGGTCAAATCTGTCTCTCTGCATCTCTGAGAAGTCCATCCTATCTCTTCTCTTGTTCCATCACCCCTCAGGGGTTCTTTCAGTTCACTTCCTTGGATTTTGAAGGCTCAAGAAAGCTAGCAGCATCAGTGCTAGTAGAGGAGAAAACTGTGACTCAGAGAACAGAGAGAAAAACCCCTCCCTTTTTACACTTCAGAGCCCTGTGATCTACTTCATCATGTGACACTGCTGGTGCCAGAGGGATGCTTGGAAGGACTAAATGATTTTGTCAGCCAGGTTGCATCCTTCACAACACACCCACTCTCTCTCCGTACACCATTATCCTCATAGTGATATACTGAAAATCAGTGATAAATTACCTGATTTTGCACAAACCACTCTTCATTTAGGCTGTTCTGAGAGGTGAGGGTGTGGTAGTTAAGAAAATGTGTAGGAACAAGATATAGGGCTCGTCCTGTCTTCAGGAAGTGATCTGATGGCTTTAAATGCCAGCTGCATGGGGGATACTTATCAGTCCCTAAATATTACTTGTATTTATATACTATATAAACACTATTTCCCTAGTTATCGGTCTAGGTATGGGACTTCACAAAGAGGAGAGCTTCTTCACAGTCCCAAACCTGCCTGATCAATGGGGCAGGCTCACCTCATGATCAGAGACAATCTGCAAATGCTCACAGGGCTAAAAGCATGGTATCTTTTCAATGCCAAAGCAAGACCAGTGGGATCCATCCCCATCAGAACCTTTCATTTGGAAAAAAAGATGTTTGCTATATAAATATTTCCATAGTGAAATTATAATAATGTAGTCCACTATCAAAGAAAGAAACTGTACTTTCTATCAGGCACAGAACTTTTCAAGAAATGAAGGTTAAAATTCATGTTTTCTGTTGATCTCTTCATGTATCTTTTCTATCCTCCCCTGGTGTTTCCCAGCCTGGCCAAAAATTCAGCGAACAACAGTGGCACCATGCACTGAACCTCCTGATGGCAGGTCTGCAGTGCTCCCATCTGTGCTATGATCAGAAAAATCTCATGAGTGGGTAGCTCTTTTTTTCCAGGCAGACATTAGAATTTACTTAAGTAGCTAGCTGTTATGTCTGATGACCCAAGTAGTTTTTTGGCTACACTCTAGCAGCAAAGAAGATACAAAATTAAGGGCTGTAAGTTGGCAGTTACCTTCTGACTAATCTTTCCTCCTCAACTGCCAGTTCGACCCACCTCTTCATATTTTAGGGAAGCTCATGTGAAGATGCTGAGAAACTGAAAGAGGCCTTACTATTTTCACTGTATATTTGGAAGTTTAATAAAATTGTTACCTAACTTGTTCAGCATACTGCTATGTGATTGGAGATTTTAAAATTAAAATGCATTGACTTTTCTACAGCCTTATAGCCTCATTAAAATGATCATTCAAATGAAAGCACTGGAAGACCAAATGTTGGTGCGATTTTTATCAATGACCCAGCTGTGAGCATGTGTGTTCCCAAAAAGATAAACTGAAAATAAATCACGTGAAGTGTGGATGCCTTTGGCAGAATCAAAGGCAAAAGTCCTGCTAGGAACCAGAGGCATGCTGACAGTACACTGAGAGAATGCAAATATAACACACTTACATTTTTAATGACCACCCTTCGCTTTAAGATGCACACACTGCACACAGGTAAGAATTTGGGGTACTTATAAAATCACACAGTCTTTAGATACTCTCATCTGAGCTCTATATAACTGAAATGAAACATTCTGCAAGCATATTTAGATTTCAATACAGTTATTTGGAGAGAGCATAAATGGCTAGGTGGCCAAGAATGGCGTAACTAAGAATAAATCTATCATGTTACACTGCAAGAAAAGTGAAGCGGATTTTTATAAATGCTGCCCTGAAATTTAGGAATGGAGCTTCAATGTATTTTTTTTTCAAAACATGAGATTTAAATTAGCTATTATGTATAGACAAAAAAATCAATGTAACTATAATTTTATAAAAAGAATTAAACATAAAAAAAGTAAAAGAAAATTAAATTTGAAATGGATTAGGAATCCTGCACTTAAAAATGCAAGTAAGATGTAAAAATAACCAGTGAATAAGCATTCTTCCTGAGATTTGTGAGACTCGAAGTGGAGTGGCAGGAAACGGGAGAGAAAAGCACTCTGTTGGTTTCTTAGTTTACATTTAACCTACATGGCTTACAACAAAGGATGTATTTAAGTCTCCTTTAAACAAGCCTTTAAAATATTTATTTGGGTTTAAGTGTTCAGTAAATAAGTACTTACTGTCACACACTTCCTTCAACACTCAAAAGACCATCTCCACCAGCTCTGCATACAAAGCTCAACACAAACAGGTTACTGCTGATTTATGAGTTATCACCATGGGCACACCTGCAACCAGTGGCTGCTCTAATGCTTTTTCAAACCCCATAAAATAGGAGGAAAGGTTGGTTTGCTATATCCAAAATTGAAGAAGTTCATATTAACTTGAATCAGCCTGTATTTGCTGCGAGTTCCCAATAGGGGTAGTTACACACTGCAATTTGCTATCCCATGGTAATTGGTTGGCATGTTCGTGTTCACACAACTGTGTATTGGACTAAGACTGTATGAAGAGAGCAAGATTGCTTTTTGGATCCTGCTGGCCACCTCATTTTGAATGTTTAGATGTTTCTCCTTTAAGTGCAGTTTATTAGAACAACAACAAAAAAAAGGCCATAAAAAACGGAACAAAAACCCACCAAAAAACCAAACCAAAACCAAACTAAAACCCCCAAACAAACAAACAAAATAATTAAAATATAAAACAGCGTGAATTGAGATCTAGAATATTGAATTGTGACAGATATAAGAGGTTTAGTAATGAAGACTACGTAAAAGTTTATGGTCATACTTCTTAAACACAATATGCATAAAAAGTTTAGAAGCTTCCAGCAGTATTGCGGGTGTAGAATAAGATCAGTTCAGAGCCCACTAAGAATCCTGCTAATCTACATGTTCCTCTTGGTAGATAAAGAAAAGAAAAAACATCTTGGAACACTTTATTCCCACATTTCGCTCAGAATTTGAGTTCCTTCCCTAGCCCCCCTCCCCAGAAAGCACAGGAGGCTGGGATAGAGTCCAGCTGCTGTCAATCACACTGAAGAGCTGGCTCTAATTGTGATAGATTCAGGCATGTGCCTCTGCCTTTCTTGTCTGAGCTAGAACACGTCTGCAGAGAGCCAGCTCTCCTACTACCAGCACAGTTCAGAGCAGCAAACGCCGCACTTGCTTCTGAACAAAAATAAACAGTTTGGTGGAATAACTGCATCTACACTAGGTTCTGCCAGGATAGCAGTTAGATGCCATTTTATTTTTAGTATTCCTAGCCTACATAAGTATGTGAGCAAGCCTTTTAAATATAGACTTAGCCTTCATATTTTTCTTCATTAGAGCTCTAGGAGAATGCCTAAAATGTAAACCACATCACAGAACATACAGAATATGGGCTACAGGAACAGCATATACTTACTACTGTGATCAGGTCCACATTCGCTTTCCTATTATTATTGTAATATAAATATTGTAATATAGAAGATGAAAAAACAGAATTATCTAAATCACATATGCTCACTGCTTCATAAAAGACTAAAATAGTATCACAGACAGTAAAATGAGTGTCAAAGGTACTGTGCATTTTAAAAGATCAAATTCTATAATTTAGCCAATGGCCTATGACAAACATGAAATGGAAATTAGGAAGACTATTTAGGGGATATATATTTTGCACAGGAAATCAGGCTAGCAGAATTCTGTCATTTTCACAAACTTTAGATTTTAATTTTGATGGATTGTTGATTCTTAATAATTTTAAAATTTTGCCTGTATTTTATTTTTAACATTCATTTTCTAAGATTGCCACAAGATCATTTCATCTCCATCCAATGGAGTCTACATCTTAATATTAAAACAATAACTACCCAGAAAAGGGCATTTCCCAGGGAGTAATGACTGGCTGGGAGGAGTTGATGGCCTGAGGCACTGCTGAGGGCCATTAACCCTGGCCAGTTATTAATCACCAGGAAATGCCCTGCACCAAGGTTGTTATTGCTATTTTAAGCACAGATTGAGGGGGCGAAATGGATATCTGAGCATACAGGGGGGTTAATGCATGATGCCATTTCCTTTGTTGCACTTTATGGAGGACATTTCTACAGTCTCCAGTCCTGATACCCAACCAGATCACACAAATCATTTTGAAGCACTCCACTGTACACACAGTAACTCACCAAACTGAGAAAACAGTTGGGATTTTTAAGAGATTGTCTCTTCCCTCTAAATAATAGTCTGCATGTTCACACTTTAATAAGATGAACAGAAATATGCAACTCTTCATATCACCGTCAGCAGAATTACTTTCTAGAAATATCTTTTTAATCATACTGTCTTTTTGTTTAGGGCATTTCCTTTATCAATACTCCTACTTAATGACCGCTCACATATCTCTGCAGAAAAGGAATTTTTAGCAGCAACTGTCAAAGCACATCCTGAAGCAGCTTCAGCTGATGCTAGCTATTAAGGAGTTTGTCTTTTCCAATAATCACATAGATTGGGTCATTTTCTAGGAGATGGTTGCTGAAATATTTCAGAAACTGCCTTAATTTTTTCCCATTTCTTACCCCAAGGCTAAAGTTTTAAAGATGTGCTCATAGTCCACAGAGAACTGTGAAAATTGTTCTTTTTTTTTCAGGGATCAATAAATCACTTTTTAAATCAAAAGAATATTCTTAGCATATGTAGAAATAGTCTTCTGCCTTACTGAACAACTCACTATTTTCCACACCTTAGTTGTGATAGTAAAACAAACAAAATAACTCATGGCTTTATAACACGTATAGGAAGAAAGTACAGTTCTGCACTAGAGTAGTTTGACAGGTTTCCAAACAAAGCAGTAGTTTCCAAGAGCAAAACATAAAAGACCTTCTTACTTATTCCTCAAAGTTCTAATTTGTCACCACAAACATGTACATCTGAATTATAAATTGATTGTAAAAATCTCACTAAACTTACCATATGGTCCTATTTTCAGTTACGAATTGTGATTTCCAGCAACAGATATGTGCTTTCCTAAAATAAAATTCCCTCAAATTGATGGCCAGAGTATGAGTTCCTACTTCTCTGCCAGCCTAATAACCATATTTTTGAAAAGTTTAGAATAAAAACAATACCCGGTGTGAATATTGTGCAGTTGGGATCAAACATTATGACACGTACTGCATGGACACTTGAACATGCATGATCAGATACCGTCTCTGGGTAAATTTTTAGCAGATTTCCTTGTATTACTGTATGTAGGATTGTCTGAGGTGACCCTCTGGAAATACAGCAAATCTTAGTAAATTGGAAGCAGCATTTGAATTAAAAACCCCTTAGCACATCATTTCAGACTAGTACAAAATATATCTCAGCTATATCTCAGCTTCAGTTCAAGTAATGTAGTTACATGCTAATCAGGTTGTCAAAATGTAATACAGGAACAATGGTCCAAAGGTTGAGACAGAACTGGGAGGCAGAGAGGGCTTCTGATCCTGGGTGCAAAGCTAAGGGCTCCTCTTTGTGCACTGACAGTGAAAATCCCCAGGAATGGGTTATGCAGCTCAGTCCCCCTTCTCCCACAGGCACCAGCAGCAGCTCCCCAGGGCAAGCTCACACTAGCATTTCCCTAAAAAACTTGCCCAGCTCTTAAGAGATCTGTGGCACAGGAATTCCCTGAGTCAGAGGTGATGCTTTCAGACAGTTTTTCCAGTAGGTTTTTCTCAGCCTGTGTGTACCTCTGGGACTGGCAATGCCCCACGGGTATGAGCTCCACAGCTGCTGAGCCATGTGGTGAAGAATCTCCTATCACTCATTTCCACCTATCACCCTTCTGGTTCCAATCCAGAAAGATGTGAACCACAAAGTGTATTCAAAATGTGAAGGGAAAAAAAAGAATCAGCATGCTGACACAGTGATGGGTTTTGCTTTGTTTTCTTCCTTTCCTAGAAATCTTGTGTTTGATAAGCTTTACTTCAATGTTATTCAGCATTAAGCTGAGATTTTCACAGTGCTTCCTTACTGTAACCCTAGTATAGTTAGCTTACAATCACTCACTGTACATATAGATGTATCACTGTATCCCATCTGCATACGACTTTCATTTTTTTTTCCCCTGGCAGTTCTTTGGCCAGTCAATCAATGCAAGATTCTCCACAAACCTTTGTATTAGCTCTCATCTTTATCTCCCTACACTGTATACTATTATCAGCAAAGTTTACATTCTTAAAATTCTCTCTTGTTACCAGATTGTTAATAAACATTTTAAATAACACAGAACACAGTACAGATCCCTAAAGAATTTTCCTGCAGCTCTTTATCCATTGTGAAAATTGACTATTTATTCCTTAACATTGTTTACTACATTTAACTGGTTATTTATTCGTGAGGTTTCTTCCTCTAATCTTCTGATAACTTAATTTCTTTCAAATTCTTCAGTGAAGAACCCTACCAAATACTTCTGGAAACACAAGCTCACTTTTATCATCTGAATTTCTCTTGATGTCCTCAAAGAACTTTTTTTTTTCTTTTAAGGCATAACATACAACAAAGGGAGTTCTTCAGTCTTTTGTTTGTTTGTTTTTCTACTAGTTCTGTATTTTAGAACAGCTTTTACCAATTTGCATACAAAGATAGAAGATTTTAAGCCTGTAGTTCCCCACATCTCTCCCAGAAAAGAGATTTTACATTGATTCCACATCACTTTTCAAGGGTGAAGCAGATCTGCTATAGCCAACATGACTACCAAAACATGCTGGTAGATGAGATGACAGATGAGAATTTTCCTGTTTTCTCTTTTTATTTTACTAACACCTAAGCCTCAAGGAGTGAAAATTTACA
The DNA here is from genome assembly GCF_021018805.1 of Prinia subflava. Lineage (NCBI taxonomy): Eukaryota > Metazoa > Chordata > Aves > Passeriformes > Cisticolidae > Prinia > Prinia subflava. The sequence goes on from NC_086256.1 coordinate 17,939,919, forward strand.
CCACCGTATTTTTTAGCTCAGACCCATCTCTATTAATATTCAGGCCATGTGAGGCTTAAGCAGTTTTTATATGTTGTGGAAGAGCCTTTCCAAAAAAAATCCTTCTTTATAAGCAAATGTGATCTCGAAGACACAATACATCAAGATTTCTGTTACTAGCCTCTGGTTTTGTTCACTGAGTAAATCAGGCTTCTAGCTGTGTTCCTCCTTACACTAAACATGGGAAAATGCATCCTGCTGGCTCACAAAGAGCTGAACCAGGATAGGAGCAACAGGGACACCCTCAGCATGGGGGGAGAGTGAAACATGTAGAGGTATGTTGTCAACGTGTCTGCTGTTCTTTCGGGGCACATTTTTCCTTCTCTTTTCTAGGAAGATTTTTCTTTACTGTTTTTCATCCTCCCTTTTTCTTGTGGTGAATGACAAAGAGAAAAAGGAAATGTGGTCATGTGCTCTGAGATCTCTTCCTTTCTACCCACCACAGTAGTCACTGGAAATGGAGGAGTTATGGCCATTCTTGTGCTCCACACTCTCTAGGGCTAAGTGATTTAGTTCCTGGACAAAGCAATCAGTGTGAGTGCCTTATTCCAACCTCACCTTCCCTTTCCAGCTAGGATTTCCTCTGATGTTAAGGGAATGGGCCTACTGCCAGTTTTCTGTAGTGAAAGGGATCTTTTCCATATGGTGAATTTAACAACTGCTGTGTGGGTTTCTTCACCTCCTACCAGGCATCCATGACGGCTGGCTTTGGGAAGTTTAAGCTGCAGCAATAACAACTTCTGGAGCTTTTTTAACGTGATTTGTGGGCCCAAAATTCAGATGAAGCAACCCAGGTAGCTGTTCTGCACTTCTGGGATTGTGCAGGCTTCTAGGCAGCCCAGCTTGTGATTCTCTCCCCTTTGTATCTGTCCTTTTCAGATCACGTGGAGAAGCACCTGGACTTTCAGCAAGGTCCTCTGATAAGCCTGAGAATGCACAGCACGTGCCCTCCCTGTTAAGGTGACTCTACACTGCTTGATGTTGATTCCAAGTGAGGTCCACATGGGCATGGCCCTACCCGATTGTTTAGGAATGTTTTATTCCAAGATTATCGATACTGACCTTGTCAAGACCCCTGATGTCGGAGTCTAGAACATCCCTCTGGCCACCCTGGAGGGTTTGGTGACTGGACAGGAGGGTCTGGGATCTGTACAAGGGGGTCAACCAGCCTCATACAGAGCCCAGGAGGACACTGCCTCTGAACCCTGGCCATGGGAGTGATTGCCCACATTGTATGAAGAATCACAAGCTGGGAGAATTCAAAATAAGTAGTATTTTGTTCATCATAGAATGTAAGTGTAGAATCTAGGATTTTTAGTATATGGGCTTGAAGAGGCAAGATGGAGGAATTGGGGAGTGGCCCCTGTGCTCCTTGTTCTTGCTCTCATTCCCCATCTTTTGCTGAGTTGGATTTTAGAGATTGGTTTAGAGTAGAACTGACATGTTAGCATAGGTAGTAGGCATTGGTAAAATTTTGTAAATAAAAAGTACATTGTGGACGGTGGTTGGGTCAGGGGTACTGTACATAAGGTACGGGGCTCTCTGATCCGCCCAGTCCCCCGCGTGTCCTGCTCTGCTGGGGATGCCTCACAGAGCTGAGAAAGAACTAAGATAAGGTACCCTGCCAGGGAGGCCTGGCAGAGCTGAGAAAGAACAGAGAGATAATGAAGAATAAACAACCTTGGAAACATGCACTGGCGGACTCAGCTTGTCGTCTCTACCTTCGGTGTGAAACACTTAGGGCAAAGAGAAGACAAAAAACCTTATTACCTCAGGGAACAGCAACCCCGAGGAGAATCTCAGGGCAGAGCAACCCTGAGACCCTGAGACATGGGTGTCATATCACACGGTAGGTACTTGGTAGGTACTTGGAATACAAAGTATCATTTCTCTGTGATGGAAAGGTAAAGCTATCTATACTAGGCCTAGGAAGAGCAGAACTGTAGCATTTTATAAACTGAAGCAAGTCTGTGACTGGTATCTCAAAATGCAAATACTATGTAGAACATCCCACAGGCCTCTAAATATCCATTAAAAGCAAAAGCTATAATTATACCTGCAAAATGAAACAAATTATTCCTAATATCTTTAGTGAGAAATCCAACTTTGACCTTGTCACAGTAAAGCTGTGAAGCCTGTGAATCCTTTGTATCTTAGAAAGTTTTCCACCTAATGTCCCTTAATTTTAAGTCTCGAAGGAGATCTACAGCAATTTTAGATATTCTGGTCAATTCCTTTCAGTAACCAGATCAAAGAATCTAGTATTAGTGCAGACTTAGTGAGGAAAAAGGGTTATATAAATAGATAAATATTGTTGCCAGTCTGTAGATGAAACCTGTTTTTAAAACCCGAGCTGGTCCAACACAAGATTGATATTTAGGGCAATAAATTTATATTATTGATATTTAGGGTACCACTTCAGGGATCACACTGGCAAACCAATTAAACCTTCCCAAGCAAAATATCCAAATAACTGTTGCAAATCTATGTCTATTCACCTTATAACTTCATCTCTTTGAACATTGCATGTTTCTGCAACAAAATTTATTTGTATGAGCTATGCACTCATATATGCCTGTTAAGACAGTGTTTTCCTTCCTCTGTAGCCCTTTATCTTCTCCTAAACTCACAGGGTAGAATTAAACCAAATCTGGGTTTGTTACCTAAATTTTTAAAAAAATCAAACCAAGAACCCACAAAGACCAAAATCCAAACAAAACCAGCAGCCCAATTTCATACTTCTATGGTACAAAAAAAAAATCATAATATAAAAACAAATTGCACCATTCCAGGAGACTAAAAAAAAAACCCCAAACAAATCCAAAAAAATCAAAACCCAACAAAAACTCCCCAATGCTTCAAAGAAGATGGTTACCAGCCTGGGATCCAGTGATCTGTTCTCACACACTCTGTAGCATGGCTACTCCCAACAGGTGTTCCTGGGACATTCTGAACAAAATGTTGAACAAAAATACATCTCTAACAGCTTCAGCCTTGAAAAGCTGCTCTCTGCTGAGTAACTGTCAGAGAGAGTGTCAGCAACATTCTGCAAGCAGCAGAACAAACATTAAGACAAGAGTTTTCAGCTTAGTTTGGGGGTCCATGAGTACTTACTGTTTCTAGAAGAGGTTTCTCAACTCAACGCATCATGACACTGATATTTGAATCACAGATTCAGTGTCACAGCTGACAATCTGGTATCCTATGTACATTCCCTGGAGTCATGCAGAAGATCAAACTCATTTGTGTTGAGCTAGGAGGCCAAAAACTTACTTTTAAGACTTCAGTATACTAATACATTAAATATTATTAAAAATTATTAAATTTGGCATCTTCTTTCAAGATCTCAGTTATTTTTTATGGTACAAATTTCTCAGACATTTGCTTGTTTGTGATGGACATCTCTTAGTCTGGTAGGGAACATTTCCCCTGCAATCTATTTCATGAAGTGCCCTGTCAAAGCCTTTATTTGTACTGCTGTAACCTCCTGCACATACCGAAATCCAAACGAATTTGCATATTGAGGTTTTTAATTGATTTGCTTACCTTATTATCATTTACAGGGCACCAATTATAGGAAGGTGTAGAAAGACTATCTGGCAGTTGCATTCATCACCTTCTTAGTGAAATCTTGGTACACATTTTTCTGCAGAGAAGTATTTTACTATTTTCAAACCCTGCTCTTTTCAAGCTTGCTCTCCTCAGTGCAAATGCCAAAGGGATTACAGCTCCTTGCTTCACCAGATCACCATGACATACTGCCACCACCAGTATTCACAGTTCCCAGCACAGATAATGGCCAGATTGTAGCTATTGTCAAGTATGCGAATATAAAATTTTAGCAGTAAGTTCTCCCAGGCTTTATAACTTTTTTTCCAACTTTCTCAGCCACTTCCCAGTGATTACATTTTGTAGATGTTTGTTAACGTAAACACCACTTTTTTTCCTGCACAGTTTTGATGCCTGTTCATATCATTAGGTGAGTTCTATTTGGCTGAATTCATATTTCCTAGGTAAACAAATTTCTTGACTGTACCATATTGTGTCATTTTCTGAGCCATGTTTTGGCTGAAAAGTACACCAATACACCATATCATCAGTCATCTCCTTGGTGAATAAAATATGAAAGTGGGACTTGTTGTGACATTAGTGTTAGTTCTTCTACCCCACTAACTAAAGCAGTTCAACCATTGCGTGTCCCAGTTATGGCCTAGTCAGGAATTGACAACTTTATGCATTTCCCACCTGTGGTAGGTTGACCCCAGTAAGCAGCTTTTGATAATACTTTACTGGGTAACATACAAAATCCAAACACCTTCTGCTTTCTCTGCTGCTTGGACCCTTACAATATTTTATTTGCTGATGGTGGCACTGAAGCAAGTTTCTGTTGGTGGCAGCTTTTCCCTTATCCACTTGAAGCGGATTTGGGGTCAAAGGGAAAAGTTAACAGAAGAAGGGAAAGGGACAGACTGCCAGTCAAAGACATTTGCAAGCTAAAAGCAAGAATCAGAAGACAGAAGAGACAAAGAACAAGGCCACCCACTAGAGGGGTTGAAGACAGCATAAGGGAGACGCTAGTTCCTGATTTATAGAGGCAACACGCCACAGCTCAGTGACATTGCCCACGGAGCTGTGACTGGTGGTTCTCTTCTGCACAACCCATTGCAAAATTCAGTTTACATCCTAGCCTCTGCTGGGGGAATTTAGGTGCCCTTTATGGTTTGCTTCTTCCCAATGGCACAAGATAGAATGCTGTTGTGGGATCATCTTCTAGTGAGGTGGCTATTTTGCTCATATCCTTTTTATCTGCAACATAAAACTTACTCTAACTTACTTGTATTTCACAGCAAAAGTAATTATGTCTATGTTTTGATTTGCTTTTAAAATTTGCCTTGATAATATAAGTTTTTTACTGTAATCACTTGTGCCCTCATCTGTTTGGCCTTTCATTTGAGCAGAAAATGTCATTCTTTGCTTGTTAATTAAGTTCACGCAAACAGTTCTCAGAAACTGGTTTTGGTTTTAATAAAACACACAGAGTTGAAAAACCCTTTCTAGAGGAGTGAACAGCAATTGGGTGAAGAAAATTCTGCAAGCTGTAATTATACAGAATATCTCAAAATAAGCACCAAGAGACTTCTCCTCAGTGAACAAAATTCTGTTTTCAGTTAGCAACAAATTTACCATTATAATTATATAACAGTTCTTAGATGAGTTCACAGGCATGTTTTAAAAATCCCTGTAAGCAATACCAAGGTCTACTGCTGGGTGCTGCTTCCCCTATACCCACACAGGTGTGACCAAGATGCCACAGTAGAAGCCATAGCCAATGTGTAGAAACTGAATTCACATTCTCAAAGGAATAACTCACAGATAATGAGGGATGACCAGAAGATGTTCACCCCAGGAACGCTGGAAGAGTGGGACTTCCCCATCCCTAGCACACAATGCTAGGTGTCTCAGAAAATTCAAATCTTCCTATTGAAATGCTGCTAGTGCTTTTCCTCACAGAAGAGAATGGTTTGATCTCAAACATAAAGTGCTGTAAGGGATTTTTGGGGAAGACTGCAGTGGGATAGCATTCCCACAGCAGAAACGGCCAACAGTCTGCCTGCATGCAATATCCATATCCAATATGCAATGCAAGGACTTTGACAAAGGGTGTTAAAACCAAAATCAGGATATTATAGGATATATAGGATATTATCTTTTGGTTCATGCTTCTGTTATGATGAAGCTCAGCCACAGTAAATAAAAGGATGAGAATCTCAGCAAAGAAACACACAGTCTATTCCCAGGGAAATAGGACATTATACATGCAGCACTTTTACTGTCAATATGAAATGTTTAAACACTTTTGTACTTGCTGATGTGCACATTTAAACACCAGGAATAAGAAAAAACCTCTTGATTATCTTCATGGCACAATATACTCAGGAATGTTCACTGATTTTGCTCATAGTTGAAGCATGGAGGTAATAACTTCCAAGACAGAAGATATGCAGGCTCTGGGATTTCTAGTTCTTTCCATTCAAGATAATGATTGAGGAGAATTTTACTTTCTACGTTGTTGTCCTTATTCACAAGAAGAGTAGCTGAAAACCATTTATGTCAGCTAGCTGGTATCATTGCTCCCAACTGTGATTATTACCTTTGAGACAGATACTCCCCACCGCCAAACAGGCTCTAACAAAACTCTATCCTTGTAGCGAAGTTAACTTTAAGTATTGGGTTTTTTCACCTAGAGCACTCAATTGCTTATAAAAATACTATAAGCATCTTTCATATTTGGATTAAGAATGAAAAGAACACATATTCCTTGTATGATCAAATTCAATTCACAGTAACAATTCTTATTATAAATCACATATGATCTTAAATACAAAATTAGTCACAACAGAACTGCTGAGCAGCCACATTGGGATCAACTCTTTCTCTTGATATTATCTATTTGAAAGTAACCATCAACTAACTAAAATATCATGACTGTCCTCTGCATGACAGTAATTTCACAGAATTTTGTTTCATAAATATTATTTGGATGAGCCTTTCTCGTTTTTAACAATGTGCTTGTATGTCAATAAAGCTGCCTGCATTCTATTGAACAAATACTAAATATGTGGGCTTCACAAACCTGCAAACTAGAGATTCCAAGTAAGTATGTTGCATCTTTATGATGAAGTGGCACTTACATGGTTTGGAAAGTCGGCCTTCAGTTCAGTGATGCTTTTACACCAATATGCTGCTGTTTTCTCGCTGATCAGTTCAATGTTTAGAAAAGAGCCTTGGCCTGGGCCATACAGAGGGCCTGAAGTGGTTCCACGCACAATCCTTGGAGAAACATTGGTTACAATATCCTGCAAAATAGGAAATACTTGCAGATGGATGTTGCAAACTGAGGTTTATGTTGATGTATATTATAAAACATAAACTAAAATGTATCAGTTTTTTTTTAAATCTACTGCTATTATGAGTAAAAGTTACAACTACAGGGAAGGTCTCAAAATTAGCGGATTATCCAATTAGATTCTTTACATCAGAGGAGAAAAATGATTGCTCTGTGTGTGAAATGGCATGATAATTATAAAGGAAATGCCAATATTGTACACCCATGAACTGCCATAGAAAATATTGTTCAAATAGTGTTTCTTTGTTGGGCAGAGGGCACACAAGACCTTGTGTAGAAACCTGTGTGGGCCTCAGTCACATCCCAGCAGACATGGGAACTATTCCCCAAAGGTGATCAAAGTCCATGTCCTACACTGACGGGTGAAGCTCAAAGAGCCTCTCTGCTGCAAAGGAGGGCCAGGCACCAGCAACAGCACACCAGTACATCAAACTTCACAAATAAAACCATATGATTAAAAGAGACAAGAATCAAAACACAAAACAAAAAAATAGTGAAAACAAAGATTAATATTGTAAAGTATGACATTTCTGAAGGTCAGTGTGAGGTTAGCAAACAATTTTGAAACACACAGTAAACACACAAAATGTTGACTTGTTTAGTAGTCTTAATTAAGCTGCAATGTCACCAGATCTATACTAACAAAGAACCGTAAATTCTGACATTATTTAAAACTAAAGAGAAACATAGATGGCAAAATGTTCCTTTTGCCAATTTCCAATTAAAAATAATTTTGAGTAAAGGTCATTTATTTACAAACGTATCAGAATTATTTGTTTAAGTACCCCTCCTCACCATCTTGTCATTTTTAGTGAGATAACATGAACCTCTATTAGTATATAGCAATTAAGGTAAATTTACATATTTTAATTAAGAACCATCCCATATAAAACAATTAGGGTAATAGGCATACTAACTGGATTTCATAACATTTGGACGTTTTTCCAGCTAGATAGACAGGAAACCTTAATTAGCATTAATTAGCACTGATCTGCATATGTTTGATAAGGCATACCCTTGCCACAAAAGATTATTTATTCCTGAATCTGCCAAATGCTGCAGTTACAGAGGATAAAGGGACTTTTCTTCACATTGTATGTAAATTTGAGGCAATCTTAATTTGTAATAAAATTGAATTAATTGTTATAGAGTAAATATACAGTAATATTTTATATTGATAGGTAGTTATATGTCCACTTACATATGTAAAATCATACAAGGTAATCTCGCCAGTTCATCTATTTTCAGACCTAGTAAGTCTGGAACGTGGACATTAATCCCCCATTTTCCTATTATAATACTTTCCTTTCATCACAAAACCTTCACCTCCCTCTCAACAGTTAAGTTATATTTTCAGAAAAGAATAATTCCGAACACTTTTTGAATTTATGCAAACCAAAACCATACAGCAAAATGCACTCCCCTCGCTCCCTAAACAAATTACAAAAACCGCAGTTCATGCAGAGGAACCATTTACATCAGTTTGCTCCACAGGATCCCCTTGAGCATTTCAGTCCCTTTGAACTGCCTCGGAGGAGCTTGTGCTCTGCTGCCTCCTGGGAAGCTGTTTGTGCCCACGGTGCCCTGTGAGCGCACACGCAGGCAGCGGTGACAGCCTGACCGTCCTGCGGGCGCACGGGCACACGGCCCCTGCCGGGAGCCACCCTGACCACGCTGCAGGTAGCCACAGGCTGCCCTCTGCCATGCTCCAAGGAGTCAGCAGCTATGCAGCTACTGCAGCATGGCACTAGGCCTGGGCTAACAGCCTGTCTGCTGCTGGGAATTACTACTCCTGGGTTTAGAGCAAATTAGGATGATGTACATGGTCTGACTGCCATTTTGTGGCTCGCTTGTGTGCATGTGTTTGCCAGATAATGCTTGGAGCCACCAATGGTACAGCTTGTTATCTCACTGTGTGCAAGCCTTGGTGTTCTTCCCCTCTGTTTCATTTTACTACAGGTAAGAATTCAAAGACTGAGATATTACAGCCTAGATTATACCACTTGTGAGGCTCTCTCAAAGCTTCTGTCTTCTTCCACATAAAAACACGGAAGTTTTCCTATCTACCTTGGGTCTCCAGGCAACCTCTCCTCCCTTGACAGACCTGGCTTAGACCCTGCAACTGCTGCTGACGCCCCACAGCTTTGACACACTCTTTCCCAGAGCTCAATTATAATCAACATCTGAGTGACAATTTGTCTCTCCAGGATCCCAAAGTGTTGAATTAGGGAATGCACAGACTTTGCAAACTGTCTCAAAAGCAGCCATTCTTCACTTTAATGACCACAAGAGATACACAGAGCCATATGAAATAGTAAACACACATACATCTCTCTGCCTACGTCTCCTCACAGTTGAATTTTCCTTGAGATTTTGTGAGATCCCCTTCGGTGCTCAGCGACCTTCCCCCCCCATTCCCCAGAAGCACAGACATCAGTTTCTTCCAATGAAGACGAAGAGGCTTCCACTGCCTCCTCACTGCCTCTGTGTCACAAGACCTCTCTGGTGTGTCCACGCATCACTTTATCTTCCCTGACCAAGCTGTTTCTGCTTCCAAAAATCCTTCCTGGCTTTGAAATCCAAACATTACCACCTGGCTGCATTGTCTTGGTTCCTTGTGGGAGGGATATGCTGTCCTTATTTAAGATCTAGTTCCTCATTTGCCCCTCGTTAAGAGTAAACTAGATGGAAAGAGTCTGTAATGACTGACACTCTGGCACTCCTCCTGTCTCTTGTTAGCACATGACAGCCCCAGGCACAGGAAGACTCACAGTTCATGGAAACAAAATGGAATTTATAACTGATGTGATGATTCAAGGAATCCGTCTGTGTACATACAAAATAAAATCACACAAGTGACAGAATAGAAAATTGTCTCTTTGAGATGAGTGTGAAATACCTACACAGAACGTGCCTTACCAACCTCTTCATCTTCTGTCTCCTGCCATGGCTATGAGAAGGCTGAACAAGGGAAGAGTTAGGTAAAGCATCTCTTGGCGGGGCTCAGCCAACTTCATGGCCCTTAGTCTCAGGAATGAATTTTACACAGTATCACAGGTTGTTTCACCCAAAACGGGAAATTCTGGTTGCTGGCCAGTTGGAATTGCTGACTCCAAATACAGCAGGTAACAGCAGAGCAGCTGAAGCAGCCCTTGTGCTCCATGGGGTTTGTGACAAACCACCTTCTGGAGTTTTAATTGAACACTGACTTCTCCTGTTTGCATGAACTGTGCAAACAAATGCTGGCATTGATAATTCCTTTTCTTTTCTGAAACCCTAGCTTTTTTTTTTAATCCCAACTATACACACAACCCTTTTATTCTTAATAAAAATTACCATGTGCATAAAAAGCCACAAAGAACTGAAGTGAGAAGCCTGACAGGAAGTGCTTCAGGATTTGAACCTAAAACTTTACTTGTGATGACCTGAGCAATGAGTTGGTCTGGTTCCTGATGCAGGTGAAAGGAGAGGTCCACATGCAGGAACAGAAGAATTTCTCCAATGTCTAAAACAAACTCCCTCATTCACAGGAGATAATGTATGGTCCTTGAGAAAAACAGCACAGCACTTTCATGTACTCTGAAGACCAAAGATAGAAGACTTTTAATAAGGAACAACTAGGGGAGAACAAAGCTTATATCTTTCCACACTAAAAGATAAAGCTTTAGGGGAAGAAAAAAACCAACCCCTGAAAAAATTATTAGCAAAGATAACAGAAAATACCACATAAATTAATTCATTTCATAGGGAAATATTGCAATTCAATGTGTATTTAGGGATTAGGGAAACTTTATTTGGTACTAGATTACAGCAAAAGAACCTGGTTTGGGGGTTAATGTAAATGAAGAGAAAGACTGACAACAAATAGAATCAAGAGCCAACTGTGAATAATGAATATTTCAGTTACTGAATTTCTTCCATTGACTCAAAAGCTTATTCATTTCTCCAGAAGAGCACAGCAGAAAAAAATCAAACGAATCCTGCAAATATCTCTAGTTCAGGACATCACCAAAGAACATGGTGTTACACAGATAAAAAGCTCTAATATCCTGCTGCTTTTGGATTCATCTCTTCTGTGTATGACCAATTCTGGTATTCTAGTAACTTGAGACTGAATTAATTTGCATTACACATATATTTCTGTTCCTGTTGATTAATTAATTAACACACTGAAAAGATGACCCAAGGCATTGATCAAGCCCCATTTGCTCTAATAATCTCTGAACTCTGCAATCAGATCATTGAATTCTAACTACTTAAGTCTAATGGGCTGGGAGATTTGAGACAACATTTTAAAGATAAAGTCCAGACACTCAGCATCTTTTAGTCAACTAAATTTATTTAGGCATGTATCAATGTATCAGTCCATACCTCCCAGTCCTTCAGGATTTTGTTTTGCTTCACAGTGTCCACATTTGCAGTTGGTAATTGCCACAGATTTTTGTATTGCAAAATTGCATGCCAACCATGCTGCCTATAATGGCCAATGAAAGCAGGACAGCAGGGGCATTTCAAGTTTTAGGGCATCCAAAGGGTTGATGGGCACAGTGCTAGATCATGCAATAAGTACATCCATTGTGTGTTCCCCTCAACCAATCAGCAGAGAAATAATTAACATTGTGAATATTAACATTGCCATCTGAGGGCATGGAAGTCAATGACATGCAGAAATTAATCAAGCCATTCACTTCTCTCTCGTAGTTATTGTTTTAGGGGAACCAAGAAGACAGCTCTTCATTAACTGAGATCACTTTTTATTTCATAATCATGTTTCCCAGAAACTAAAAAAAAGGGGAAGAAAAAGTATTTGGAGAAAAACTTTTTAAGAGGCCAGTTGCAGAAAAGCAGTCTCCCAAGAGCTGCAAGACCTCATGCCTATTCAGTTGATGTAGTTATACTAGGTAAATACAATAAGGATATATAAGAATATATATAAAGAACCAAGAGAAAAAAATCTGTATGACTTCTCACATCAAAACTCTGATGTGTTTCTATTGATTTGCAGAGCTCAAAATTTCCTTTTTCTGCCCAATTTTTTTCCAAGTATTTCAGCTAAAAGTATGTTAAAGAACTTGAAATAACAGGGTTGCTGTCGGGAAAAGAGGGGTAAAATTAAAGAAAACTGGAAAGCTACAAAAATTGCAGTTAATGTAAATGCTAAGGGGGGATAAAACAGAATATGGAGAGGAATTGAAAGTTACACAGTTATAACTATGGAAAATTATAGGGAGAAAATGCGGCTGCTACTGCCCAGATGGAATGCGGTCAACATGCCCAACTTCCCACATACAATACATGTGCCACTCAAACATAAAAAATAGTATAAAAGTAAGTTAAAAATAGGGAGAAGATAGGGACGACTCCACCACAACTTCTGGGATTGGTCAAACAGAGCCATCTTCTCCCTCGTGGGGATGCCTATTGGGTATGAACTGTGTTTTTATGTACACTGATTATCTCAGGCTAGCTTTTGTTAGGAATTAGAGCTCATCCATATACTGCTTTGAATACAATCTTGCAGCCAGCTACTATCACCAGCAATCTTTGAACTTTACCCTGTCACAATCTTCTATTCCATTATCAGAGAATGTTATTCTGTACACCTTTAGTGGTAGCGCTTCAAGGGCGCTGGCAGCTGCTGGCAGCGGGTCACACACTCAGTTGTGGAGCCCCAGGAAGGGCTGTCTCTTGTGATGTGTGACCCTGAACACGTCAGTGGAGCTGCCCTCTGATCCAGGGACTGCTCAGTGAAGGGTCCCCCAATGGGACACTGACAGACTGGTGGGGCACAAGGGTGCTGGCTTTCCTGGGGCACTGACAGACTAATCAAACACAAATGGTTTGGGAAGATCATCCCTTTTACATGACAGTTGTTTAAGAGAATACCTGGGCATTTTTATTCTGGATATGGGAAAAAAAAATAATTGTAGCTTTAATTAATATATTAAGCAATTGGACAACTGTTCTCTCCTGAAGTACAGGTGTTCTGCAATGTAAACAGCTGCAGCACAACTAAGGTTTCAAATAGGATCTCTGGATTTTAAAAATATATGTAATCATGCCATAACAAGTGTTAACATGAGTCTTCTTCACTCTGAGAGCCTTTTAAGAGACATAGAGAACTTGCCTTGCAGCACTGACCCCCAAAGTCAATCAAAGTCACTTCATACTTCAAATTATTAATGTACTTCTCAGCTTTAACATATGAAAGCAGATAGGAATTAGTGACCATTGTCAGTTTCTTTTCATTAATATGAGAAAAAAGATTAAACACAATGAACAAATTACTATTCCTAAAAAAGTTAATTTACTTGACATTTCTTTCTTCTAGGAAAGCAGGGCGTTAACTTGCCAAGCGGAGTATGCATTTGTACATTCCTGGGGTTGCTGTTCACTAAATGTCAAAGTGAGCACTAAAGCAGCCACAATTGCTTCTTTGTGAAGGAGAGATCTAAATAAATACCTTATTAAGGTAATTTTAGTCCAGTATGTCAAAACAGCACATATAAAGTTAGTACACAGTAAGCTGCAATGTAAAAAAGCAGCTCAGCTCTAAGTTCCTACCTTACTGTGTTCAATACACCACCTTCTTTAAATGAATAACGAAGTACAGTAGCTGAAAAATGCAGTTATTTAACCAAATTATGATGTGCCTTTCTCCCCAACATTTCAAAAATATATTGAAAAAGTTGTATAGACCTCAAAATCCAGTATGTGTGAAATGTTTTTAGAGCTTATTTTCTAAATGCTTTAATCACCCCCCAACATCAAAATTCAGTTTTCCCTAATTACCCTAGTTAAAGTTCCTTAGCAGAACTTTATTACAATTTCACCTATGTGAAAACATGGAGGAGACTTTGCCTTTTTCTGCCTAATATGGCAGTAGTTAAAGCATTCTGGAAATCTGGCTCACTGCTGTTTGCACACCCTCATAGATACGAACGGCATCCCAGACTTATGTCCTCGTAATTCCCTGCCAACTCTCACTCAAGGTCTTGTGATGATTTGCCTCTTCTGTGACTCAGCTGTCTAGCCAGACTGTGTCTAGTATCACCCCTTCTGGAGTTTTAACCATCCACAAAAGGCAAGTGAAACCTGGAGCAACAATACCACTGCACACAGCGCTGTTCCTATACAACCTTTCCGACTTGTTCCTCCTCTCCATCAGAGCTGAGACACACTACATCTCTGTGGGGTTTCTTTTATGAAAAGAAGCACTGACTTGTTCTCCTGAATTTCTCCAAGTCAGATTTTTTTCCAGCTGAACTGGAAGATAAATGCGCACTAAGGACCTCTACAAACATAAAACCATTCCAACAGTGACAAGACCTTACCTAGTAGAGTAGGATTTTTGCAAAACAAGAAGATTTACTGGCTCATGGAGAAAGGCAAGAAAATCTGCTTATGGAGGCGTAGCCACTGGCTGGCAACTTCCAGTGCACAAACCATTGCTATGTTGCACACATTGCTGCCTGTTGAATTTCTAATACCTGCATTTACCATTTTTTAAGTGAGGAAATAGGCTAGACTTTATTCTTTCCAAGCACAAAATCTCCTCTATGTCACTCCCTCACTCTCTCCTTCTCTTTCCCTCAGAGCATACAAAGGCATTTTTTAAAAGTGAAAACCACCCTGACAGAAAAACTTATCTCAGAACATCCCACCATGCAGAAACTGCTCTAATCTCTCCACCACCAGGTATGAAAAACATAGTTCCATAAAGACACATGGGTTTTTTTCATTGCTTTTGTGAATGAAATCTACACCTACCCCTCTCTTTCCTCTTCATTGCTCTCCTTTTCTTGAAGACAGATAGTATATCATGATAATATGATGTAAAATAATTATTTTTAAGTTTTTTCACCAAAATAAGAACTGAATTTAAAAACATATTACTTCCTCAGCCTTCCAGAATTTTTCACATTGGGGATTCAAAGCATAAGTGTTCTGATCTCTCCGCTAGTACAGAACACATCTTGAAAAAGAACCTTGTTGTAACTTACAATTGTGCTTCTTCACCTTTTACATACAAGATCTATTATGCTATAAAGGGGAAAAGGATACCTTAAAAATATTGTTATCTGCCTTTTGATGTCCTGTGTCCTGCGTTTGCAAAGATGAAAGTACCCAAATCTGTACTTATATTCCAGAAGTCTAGAACACAAACAGTGCTTGTAAATTTTCCTTAATACCCTACTCTGTTTCTTGACTGAATAAGCTGAGTTATGCATACTGTTTTTTTAAAAAATAGACCATTACCTCATAAATGCTTTTACAACATTAAAATACCGCATTTGTGTTTATTAAACCAATTTAACACTACAGCTTCAGCGAGTAAGCACAGAAAACTGCAGCTCCATAAGGGAAAAAGCAACGTGTCAGGACTTTGGAGAAAAACTGCTGAACCACTCACATTGTGTGAAAGACAAATGACAAGTTAGAGGCTTAGTTACCACATATTTAATGTTTTTCTATACTGTCTCATTAGTGCTTTAAGATTTAACCATGAGAACGCATGAGAAACTTCAAAATTTACAGACACCGAACTTCATTTCTACCTAAGCTTTTATCACTGCTGCTTGCTCAGCACACCTTCCTTACTAATGCAATTCCCAGACAGAAGGCCATCAGTACTGGTAACTTGTGATGAAGGCAGCAAAATCCCAAGCTCTTTAGATAATCTCACTAGATCAGTGTATTAAATTAAAAAAAATTACTCTCTTTACTTTAGGATAATTGTGGAACAATCCCATCCCCACTGCAAGTCAAATAGAATGGTTTGCTGCCCTGGCTTAAAAGAACAGCCATCCCCAAAACTTTGTTAACTCAGACAGTTTGTCTCAAAGTCACAATATTATAAACTTAAGCTTGCTAAAACAATAAACTAGGAGATTCAAATGCAAATTAGGAGTAAAACTACCAAACAATCGAATAGCAACTATAATGTTTATGTCATATCTACAAATATTTTCTGGTTGAGTTGTATATTTCATAAGGAAATGAAGTATTTGGTCTTTGCTGACAATTACATTTGCTTGAGCATTTTAAAAAAAACCCATTTTTTAAAATACAAGGCCATACTGCTTTAAAATTAAAACATTTCATTTTTTCTCTTTTTTTTTTTTTTACATATTTGCTTGTTTTCTAGACATTAGACTATAAGGGCACTTTTACTGTAATTACAAAGATAATTTTTAAAATCTATTATGTCCTACAGCACTTTGTCTTGACAAACAATTACTAGATATCACATTCAACAGAATACAAAAAGCAATTTCTATCACAAGGTTAAAATTAGTCTTTGAACAAAAGATGCTTTCAAAGCAAATCCAAATTCTCATCAGCTTTATATCAGTTTCTCTGAGAGACAGGGAGTGAGGGATGGAAAGGGGAGAAAAAAAACACCTGAAGGACATTTTAAGAATTTCTTGCTAGCGATCAGTGTGAGCACACATTTTATCTGCTTTCTGATAAAGGTCTAAGCAGAAGGACATGAATAAATTTCTGCTGTCAAACTGCATTGTGGTCAAAAACTATGCCCATCAAAGAAGAGAGAAGTAGAACTTATGGTTTTTGAAAGAAAGTTGAATCTGTATGCAGACATTCACTTTTGGATCTGGTTTTGCTGTTCAGGGTTATCAGCTGGACTTGATGATCCTAAGGGTCTTTGCCAACCTAAATGATTCTATGATTGTTGGTTCTTGGTGTTTTGATATAGTAAACTACCTAACCAATGAATGGTTGCTTTAGCTGACTGATGAGAAAAGCGGTCAATTATTGCCTTAAACATTACTTAATTTTCAGTCAGAGGTCACAAGAACAGAAAATTACAATGCAAATGATGCAATGCTAATGATTTGAAGAGAAGAAAATGAAATAATATAGCAGTAGATAGGTAAATATCTGCACTGATTGCAGCTTTTGATCTGGATCCTAAGCTCATATCTATGTACAGGGCTTCTAAGGACCTGTGTACATTCACCAAGGTGGAAAACGAATGCAGAGTAACTGAAATACAGTACTTCAGTCTATAATGCTTACCCTTGGGACTACAGTGGATTTCGATTATAAAAACTCAGCTTACCTTAACAGACTATTTTACAGACATCTACAAATATTAGCCCATTTTTAGCTGTTAGGGAATATCATCCTTTCTAATCAGTGATCAGAACTTGTTGTGAAGTAAATGTACTTAACCGACCAAATAGAGGAGCAGCAATTCTTAAGACTTCTTTCTAGATGAGTGTTACTGAATGGTCAAACAGGAATGAAAAGGTACTTATAAAAGTGTGAGTCTAAAAAACTCAGTGAGGAAGCAACATAGGTAAGAACCCTGAAAAAAAACCAAGACCCAGGAAAGAGAAGGAAGAATTAAATTACTTGTTTGCAGCAGCAGGTTTGAACGAATCACTAAAGGGATTCATGCTTGCAAGGAGAACACATATTCTCTTCTTGTAGTTGATGGGGAGGCCAAATTAATATAGTTTTTTCAAACATCATCATTAGAGAAAAATCAGTGTTGGTTTCTTTAATACTGCTTTCTAATTGCTAAACGAATTACTGTAAGGCAATAAGGCAGCATCAGTATTGGGAGGTTCTAACAGGATGACCTAGAAGCTGAGACACACAAGACCACAGAATGAGCTCCTCTAGAAGAAAAACAGAAAGCAATTGCAGTTCATCTCATAATTCTAACAGCAATACTAATCGCTGCTAATTAGGCATGTAACTTCTTACTGGAAAAAGGCAAAGAGGTAACTATTTATTTAAGACACAATACTACACGGATTAAAAAAGCTCCTGCCAGCAACTCTGGACACCTGTACCAAGCTCATTTATTGCCTAATTAAATATTAACGTGTCCTGATAGAATCTGTGGTATAATTTTAATTACTGTTTTCTCACAGGGAAGCCATATAATCAATGTATTTCTAGCTGTTCCTAGAGGCTGTTTTGTAAAACTCCATTAGTAAATTGTGAACCATCACTAAAATATTTTCCTCCAGATTTCTATAAGTAAATCAAGACTATTATATTCTCCTAGGAGGAGGGGAGACTAGATGCCTTCCTTCAGGGGAAAAATATATGATTTCTTCAAGAATAAAAATGTTTTAACTACAATCCTATTTAAAGACTTGTTAAAATTCTCGCACAAAGAATCAACATCAGGGACTTACAGATCACCAAAGTTATATTTAAATTTATGTGTAATCCAAAATATTTTTCTTGCTGGATTGAGTAATTAGGATGAGAGTCACATTACTTCCTTCAAGCATGTATTTAAATTTTCTGCTGGGGATGAATTGCAAATATTGAGGTAAGTCTTGAACCTACTTACATATTTTCTTTTTCCATTAGGACTAAGAATGCTAAATACTATAAGCATTGATTAAAATTCCTGTGTATTTAGGGGTCATAAATGCAAGGAAACAATACCAATTCTATCTGGGATACTATTTAAATAGCTAGGTATAGAACTTTAAAAGTATCAGTTCTGGTAGCACTAAATAATTTCAAGTTGTAGAAAAAGAGGTACAGGAAGAGTGGAAATAGTTAAAGGACTACTACACTTTACATTCCAATGATAATCTAGCTGTAGATGTACTTTGATAACTGAGCTCTTGAACATTAACTTTGTTTTGAACATACTCCTTTTATCTTTTTCTATGTAAAAGTCTCTGGAAGTCAAAGGGTCTTTTGTAAGAGCAGGGATTTCAAGGCTAAGCCAAATTCTCAGAGCCTGATTATACAGAGATCTGGATAACATAATCATGGGGATAAACAAACCATGAAAATATCAGCCCCTGTGAATTTTAACTCAGCATTTGAACATCCTGTAAGAGTTTCAAACCTATTTAAATTCAGCACTACATTTCCGACAAGATCTTTAAAATAGACTTTGATTTTTACTGGAGGTCTCATCTACCTTCAAATTCTTTTAAAAACCCTACCATTTTCCTCTTTGTATTGGCTACCAGAGTAAGGATCCACATAAGCGTATTGCACGCAAACTGTTAGATTTTATGTTCACAGAAATAAAAGTAGTTGAACTACTTTTCAGAATAGGTTTAGGTTAAATAAAGAAAAACCAAGTAATTGACAACACTCTCCCAGAATTACTTTTCTATTAATCAACTTGCAAGGCATCTGAAATCTTGCACTGCAAATTAAACTATCATCCCTAATTAGTTATCATTTTTGTAATGACTAATAGTTTTTTTCTGGCCCCAGAATCATGGAATAAACTCTGCTGGCATATTTTAATTGATAAGGACACTGTACTTCTCTGGCAAGACAGCTCATACAGAAGCTGGGATAGGATGTATGCATCCCAGGGAGAGCATCTGGGAATGCAAACCCTGGGTGGACCGAGCTCAGGAAGGGCAGAACCAGCATGCCCAGGTCTGCCCTCAGGAGATGTGAGCTCCTCTGAGAGCACCGTGTACTGTCCATCAGTCATCATGAGGGACATCACACACGGGCTCAATAATCTAGACAGAGACAGCTTTTTCCACTTGAGAGCTTCCAAGTGGAGATTTCTGGCCTGAAGGGCTGATCCTGCTTTTCCAGACTGAGCTCTTAATAAATAAACATTCAGTGTTTGCAGATGTTATACCCTCTCTGACAGGCAGAAATCCTTGCAGAGAAGTGCTGAAGTGCACATAGAATTTTTATGTCAAAGGACAAGCCCTGTTTCTCATCTGTTTGTGGCAGACACAGAGGCCCCATCTCAAGTCTGGTTTTCCTCTACGTTCACCTGAAGTTTTCATAGCAGTAGCTTAGTCAATCCCTATTAACTTTTTTTAATGCCCATGAAAAATGACACGTTCTATTGGCTGTTTAAAATCCACCCTGTGGGACATAAAACAAATTTAATAAAGCAAAAAGATCAAAGCTCATTAAAATATTCTTGTAAGAACTAAAAGCAGCCATGATACATAGAAATTCCTAGCAGGACCATTCTCCTGTTTAGCACTAAGGAAAAACATTATTTTAAGCTAAACATGTCTTTTTTCATTGAATGTATACCAGGTCCCAAACCCCAGCTCTCTCTGGAGTCATTGCTCAGGTCTGTCAGGTAGGTAAATATGCTCATCAGAGGATCTAGCAGCACACACAGACAAGGTAGATAAGAAGTCCATTCCCCTTGAAATCAATAGGAGGTGGTTGTTAGACACTATAATGGAGTTAGGGTTTCATTTGGGAATCTGTGGTAAATGTTCCCACTATTACTGCCACAGAGGGGCAAGAAAGTATCCGACAGCTGTGGCTGGATCCCTGGCACCATTAATGGCACAGCCAGCTGAGACCTGCTACAAAAGGCTTATAAATGCTCAGACGTGGAAAACTAAGAGTAAACCTGTCCTGAGCTAGAGAGGGCAGCTTGACTTGCAGATTCTGCTTATTCCAATAGAACATTGATTTAAAACTGGGCAAAGGTTCAAAAGCTTTCTCATACTTTCTCATACTAAACACCATACTAAAGTCAGGAAAAAAGATATTTAAGAGGTTCAGCCCAATAAGTCCTTGGTTAGGGATAATTATACTAGTGATAAATAAAACGTAGGGACTGTCTTTGCCTTCTTTTTCCTACCATGGAACTGTGGAGTTTAAAGCACACCTCACTGCAAAATATCACTAAGAAACAGGATGATTTGCACGTGCCAGATCACAGGAGCAATCTCACTCCAAGGGCAAGGAAGCCAAGTTTGCATCAGGGCCAAGGAGAGCTCAGCCTTACCTCACTCCCCCAGGAATTACTGAGACTCTTCTCAGCCCAAAGCTTATCCCCACCTATGGAGATTAATCTATACAGCAGAGTCAGTGCTCACTTAATGGGCAAAACAATTAAGTATATAGGCAGGTACAGACTGCATGTGTCTGTTTTAGAGGCATTAGGGGTCTGGATTCTTACACCTCTGCTATTTTAGACAACCTTTTTCTAGTGCAGCCCGTACAGAGCAGGGCAAGCTTCTTTGCTGAACATCTAGAACAGGATGGATAAAATTATTTTGTCCACACACCAATAAATGGGATTTTGTAAACTGCAATGCAAAACACTGTAGGGCAGATCCCAGGAGGATTGACAAAATCTGACAAACTCTTACATTCACACAAAGTAGATACTGCAGGACTGTATTGTAGTTGTAGTGTTATTTTAAGATTGAAACCAATTGTGCATTATATAAACTCTTTATGCCACACATCTTTCCACAACTTATATTTGTATATTTTAATTTTATTTAAACATATATGCCATACATATGCATATTTGCAAAATAAATTGCATAACTTAATTTCCATAATCCATATTTTAGTGAAGGTTTTTGGTTTTTTGGTATGCTTTAACCCATAGCCTCCTTAAGGGAAAAACCTGTTCTGAATCTGACTCACACCATGATTCTGTGATATTTAGTGTCATTAGTATAATAACCCTTCTTAACTGGGCCCATTCCTGCAATCAGTTCAGTTTTCACTGTTCCCATCAACTGCAATATTCATTCCAATATGGCTTCACTGCCAGATCTGAGCCTTACTGAAGTAATACCTTTTTACTCTTTTTTCCTGTGACTAGAAGGGTTCTGAGAACGGCTAATATCCTAAACATTGTACATGTACAACCACCAACCACCCAGCCCTTCGTGAGAGTTCTTTAAAAGTGCCTTCTCTTCCACTACAGCCATTCTGATCTGCTATAATGTAACAACTTACTGGTGAAACTACATGCACCTACTCCTTATTTACACACACTGGATTTTATACCATGAATTCACCTGGTTTTAATTATGCACCATTGCCTAGTGTTACAGGAAACAGAGCTCCCCTGATCTAGATCGTGAACACTAGCATCTCAAAATTTTTTTCTTTTTAAAGTGAAGATAAGTTACTGCATTAAAAATAAATGAGGTATTTTTTGTCAGTTGATTGGACACTGAATACACATAATAAATCACCAAGAGCATTGTATGCTGGTCAATGTGCTAACCTTGAGCTGCAGTTTATCTATTGCCTGCAATTCAGGAGACAATAAGGCATTTTACCCAATCAGCTGATCAGCTGAAGGAACTCAAAAGACTGAAATGGCTTTGAAACACACAGGCTTTTAGATATCAAATTACCTCTGGAACCCTCTACCCAGAAGTAACTCAAACAAAACCCATTTGAAATACTGCTTCAATATTCAAAAAAATCAATAATTTAAACCACAGGTTGAACATTTTTACTGCTTCCACTGCAGACTGTCATTTTTTGAAATGAAAATGCTAACAGCACCAAAGGGGAAAGCTCCGGCCAGCCGAGATATGTGTGTGCAGGCGTGGATTGGCTGGAAATGCTGGCTTGCTTTTCCTCCCCCAGTTACGTTTACATAAGATCTCTTAAAATAAACAACTCTCATTTCCACCACTTGGAAAAAAAATGTTTTTCTTTGTTGCACTTGATGTTTCTGTCCCTGAGAGCTCAGCTATATCAAGACACTTCACTGTAAACATACGTGCTGAATGCAAATACCACATCCTCAATTTCACTATTAAGTCACATTATTTTATTATTTGCCTGTGTGTAACAGGCACTAACATTGTGGTTTTGAATACCAGCAAGCACACTGTGAACTCTTGATTAAGAGAGAGAAAAGCAGGAATATATGGGTGATGTTGAGTCCCAGCATTTACAGTAGGAGCAGGAAGCAATCCAGCTCACGTTGCAAAAGCCAAACAAGTATGGATGATCCACTGCCCATGCTACTTGCTCCTTTAGGCAGAAAACTGGCAGTCTGGAAAAAGATTTCTTAAAGGGTGCATGTGAGGAAGAGACCTGGTTGGAATGTGAACCCTTGAACACAATTGAAGCAAGCTAGATATGGAGGAAGTTGGACACAGAATCAAGTCTCTCCTCTGCATAAATTTAACCATCAGGTATATTTTTAGCAGAGCTTGAAATATGCCATTCTCCCTCTGTAGAAACTGTTGGCTTTTTGGTAATTTAAAATCTCATTAAATCTCATTAAATGTTTCTGCAACTGATTTTTTAGAATGGTTTTAAAGAAACACAAAAAAAAACCCCACCCAAAAAGCAATGAAATAAACATCCTAAGACAGAGCTTATGTATCTACAGGTATACAGCTCCCAACACACAGTAAGACCAATTTTTGTTTCTGTAGCAAAGCATCATTTTTAGTATTGTAGAGAGGGGCATAAGAAAGAAATCATAAGATTGATGGTCCTTGGTTTATAATTTTAATACCATATTCTCAGATATATTCTTATTCTCTCACACATTTTTAGAGCCTTCTCTCTAGTGTTAAAATAGAAATGAAAATGTAAATTATATTATGAGAGTAAAGTTGTTCAAGTAAAAATCTATGTATTTGTATATAGAGAGTATTATTGTGAAGTGAAAATTAAATTTGCATTTCTGTTTTGAGAAAAAGAAATTATAATATACTACTATGAATTTTCTCACTGATAGATTTGTTCAAGTTTAACTGAGATAAATGCAGATTTTTAACCTAGAATAAGAAATGATGAAAATATAACCGTTTAAGAAATGCAACACTCAAAAATATACACTCCAAAAACTTGGACATGGACTCCAATATTCTGTTCTTAAAGCCACAAAAAATTTCTGGATATCAAACAAAAAGATCCGCAAATGTCAACAGAGAAATTCATCTGAGTTTGAATATATCCAGAATATAAGAAAATAAGATTTTGCTTATTTATGTGTTTGAGAACTGTGTTACCTCCATGTGAAATTGCCTATTTCAGGTACTCCTGTCAGTCTTTAAAATATACCTCCTACACAAGAGCAGCAATCAACTGACCTTCTGAGAACACTGTTCTTGGCAGCAGTATAAACTTAAACAGAATAATAAAAATCCAGTAGCGATGACAAAACCAATATTCATCCTTTCCTCAGTTCTTGCAAAGCTAGGAAGCAAAAACGAACTCTTCGAGTTTTGCTGGAGTTAAGGGATTTGGGCTGTTACAGATCACCCTGGGCAGGAGCTCCAAGCACGTGCAACCAGAGTGTTCTGTGAGCTGCCAGCATCTCCTGCTGCTCCATCCCAGCGCACCCAAAACAGGCAGGACGGGCTGGGACAGCGTTGATTCCCTTGGCAGAATTCAAGCCATGAAGTTCATCACCACTGACAATACTTAGATAGATTTAAGACCCAGTCCAATACAGCACGGGCTGGCAGTAGGTTAATCTTGAAATATAAAGTATGGATACTCATAGTAAAGTTTGTATACAGAAAATAAAAGGGGTGTTGCCTTCTGGCTCTTATCTGTTATTGCAGATACAGCCTGGGATGGAACTACACCCCTCAGCCGGAAGGACTGGTAATTCTCTTACTGTAGCCTCTGGATGTTTCCTCTAATGATCCCAGCATCACTCCTATCTCGTCTGGATTGACTTTTGCTCAGCATGCTTTCAACCATGCCCCAGTCTCCCACAAACACTGAACAATGCAATCAGCTGCTGCAGCTAAATCAGCTGAGAGTTATAAAGCTGAGTTTCGACATATTGAAAACACTTCAATCAATGTCATTTTACTACACCTTCTCTATGGTTTGTTATACACATTAAATAAAAGGGTGCAAACAGGAACCATCCTGCACTGCACAGGGAGAGAACCATCACGGGCAATAAAGCTGAACACAACGCCGACGCTGCGCTGACAGCAGGCTCCTCTCACTCCATTGTTTAAGCATGAGGCTTGAAAATGGACCAGGAAGATGCTGTGGGACAGACTGCATTAGGGACATTTGGGAAATGTTTCCAATTTTTATAGATTCCACAGACATATAAGATAGACCAACAACTGCCAGTGAAAAAGACTGGTACTTTTAAAACAAATTATTTCTAAAAAAGTTGGCTATTGATGCTGTTTAACAGCAGCATTACTGCCATACAATTTTCATTACAGATTGTCATGCTGCAATAGGGCTTTACACGCATACATTTACTATACTGTGTGAATTACTAGAAATGCTTTTCTATGTTTGTGTGATTTATTAAAACATAAATCATAATAGCATGTGTCAGAAATTCCTTTTGAAGGATATAATAAGGTAACAATTATCCTCTGAACTCCTTTCTTTGTCTTCAGAGAATAAAATGCATTAGAAGGTATCCATTTGCTGCCCCATGACAGAAAATGAAAGCAACTGTGATGGTTGCACCGTATGCTTTCAGCTCCTGCAGTTGGCTGGTGAAGTGAGCTTTGCTCCTGGATGTGCTGTCAGAGGGAAAAACAATAGTTTCTCCAATACTTTCAAAGAATAAACCTTAAAAACAGTATGGAAAAATTAATGGAAGAGGTTTGTTTTTACATATGTGCACATGAATGTGGAAAAATCCTACATGTAAATATTAAATGTAAATTTAAAGTATATTTCATGTGAAAGAAAATTATGTACACAGGACCTCCCTGTATGGTTTTGACTTGAATCGATGTGCTTCACCTTTTTTGTTTTATGCAACAATTCACAGGATCTGATTCAGGGGAATTGTAGCATTTTCTTCTGTGGAAATATACACAGAGGAGCAACATTACAAGTTCTAACTCCCCTCAGAGAATGTTTAAGGCCTTCTAGATTAGACTGTGAGTGTTTGGAGTCCTTTGTCCTATGACTGGCACAGTTAAGAATGCTCTTAGTGTACCACGATTTTATCCAATTATTTTTGAAGGAAAAATCATGAACAAACATTCACTACATAGAAGGTGCTACATAAAGGCATTATTAACTGTGCAGGTAAGTAGAAGCAGCAAGATCACAGGATAAAATTGGCTTTATTGATTCAAGGAAAGTATAATTTAATCTCTCAAATGTTGATTGTTTTAAGATTCTATTTCTATGGGGAAAGAAACATATATGTGGTTTAAATTTGAAAGAAAAAATGAAAACCAAGTTTCAGCAGCAATCCAGAATTCACTTAATTTTTCTTTTGTTTCCAGAAAGACACTGTGCCCAAACCACATGCCCCAAATGCTTAGGAGTAAAATTATGGGGACCTCTGAAATCAATCTGATTTCCAGGAATCAAAGTGGATATTAAGTTTCACTTTGCTCAAGTGACACCAAAACATCCTTAACAAACAAGTACACACATGCACACTTACTTTGGTTTAGCTCATGATCTACAAAGAGCTATTTTTTTCATAGATTTTGCAGGTGCATAGCTCAAAATAAATCACAATGTCATGCAAAGACCCAATCCTGTGTTGTGCAATTCTGATTCTGCAGGATATTTACCTTTGTAATTAACTTTAATAAGAAAGTCCAAGTACCATGCCATTTTACTGAATGAAAAATTTAAGTCACAGCAAACTGATGCTTTGCTGAATTTGGTGTCTGTACTCCTCTACTGCCCAGGTTCTCTCTGCTTAATATTCCTGACCACTTCCATTGGCTTTGGGTCAGAATCTGGAATCTAGATTTTCATTAATGATACTCTAGTGCATATATGTGCACTATATATATGCACAGTGTGCACATATTTAACTCGGAGCACCATTATGACCTGCTCATATTCTGTCACATTTAGGGACGGACACGATGCCAACTGAAGTGCATTCAGAGTGCCACACATGATGGTTAGGATGCCTGGCAAGCATCCTTATTAACACTGTACTTTTTCAATGACATACATCCAGCAGTTCCCTGGAAACACAATCACTTTGGGGCTCCACTAAACAGATCACAGTACCATAATTACTGCCATGGTCACACAGTTTGGTGAAGTTCTGTACATGAGAATTTTGATACTCTGTGTTTATCTAAAGTTCAAACCGACTAAAATAAAAGAGCACATGTCACTGCTTTTCTAATATTACATGCTTAAGCCTTATTTTATTTACAGCTTCCAGCAGCTCCCAGCTCGATCCCTCATTGTGCTTGCAGCCACGTAGCTGGAGAAGGCTAACAAACCCCTGCGTGTTCACATGACAACCTTTGTGCAAACGCATCCTTATTCTGTCATCTACTGGCAGTGTGCTTCCCAGTCATGTTCTCTGCCAGTCCTTACCAGTTTGCCAATTACACAAGCTGCTTCCCAGACATCAGACAAAAATTCCATAAGACTGCTGTGCGAGCGTACCCTAATTAACCATCAGCTTAATTAGACAATTTACTGTGTAATTAGCAGGCAATTAGTCAACACCTCTCAGATCTTATTGACTGCTGTGACAGCCTTCCTTAGTCTACACATTCCCATACGCTTCCACGACCATGATCCCGGCCCTATCCTGTACGACAGCAACTCTTGCAAGGGAAGGGAAATCATATTACATAACAAGGGAAGAGGGAGAAAAATCAATATATAGCCTGTTCATTTATTGAACTGTCTTCTAGCCAAGACTTTCTTTTCTCTAGGAGTAGAAGGTCAGCTGCTAACAAAGAAACATTCAGCTATAACATTAGCTTATGTCTTATTCATTTGTAATGTGGTTAAAGAATTTAATTTTTTTTCCTCTTATACAGCACTAAATTATCAAAAAATTCAGGCAAGCAGAAGTTAAAGAAAAAAGTAATTTTAAAACTTACTAACATATTGTAGGTTTAAATATATGTTCTAGAACAGTGAAAAGGTGGTGATAGCTGCTTTTGAGATCTATAGCTTGCATTGTAATTAACTGCTTCATAGTCTAAAATGCACCAGGAAAGCCAACATACAGCATAAAATTTCAATACTCAATAATAATTCAATAGCATTAGTGTAATTCAGTAGAAATAATTTTTGAATTAGTATCAAGTCCTCCACACAATTCTAAAGTCGTATGTCCTTATAATACAAGACGTGAGAAATTACAATTAAAGACTAATATAACATGGATAGTGAGGGATTACTAAAAATGTGTGCTGCTATTTCCTTTTTCTATAGACTAAAAATTGGATTTTCCAATTAGCATTGACAAGTAGTAATTCTAAAGTTCACAAAATGGATACACTTGTGTCTTTCTTGAATTAACTCTAGAAGATTTACTCACAAAAGTTCCACACTTTCTGACTTAAGGACAGAACCCCACAATTGCTATTGTAGTTAAAAAAAATTCAACAATTGTGTATCTCAAATAATGATTTGAGAAACGTTATTTAGAATACACTCACATACATATTTGGATTAGTAATAGGTATTTTAACATAAGAACCTGTCAGGTTTTTTAAACATATGGGACTTCATTCTGCTTTTGCAACAATGTCAATCAGGAGTAAATGCAATTATATCACCAGAGATTCAAAAATCAGCTCTTTGCTTTCTTAACTTCTTGTGTGGGCAAATCAGATGTTGAACACAGCCTTATCCTCTTCATTTACCAAGTGGGAACTCAAGACCTGAGATAACTCGAACATTTAAGGCAAGTGTATCGCCTGTACATGGAAGCTACGCTGGTATAACCAAAAATTCCTTGAAAAGTGATTAAGCTAAACCCTGTAAACTCGTGTGTGGAAACACATGCCAGTTCAGGGAGAGTTACATCATTCCAGCTAATGCCTGTAAAATTCTTAACACGAGCTGTACAGCACCATGTACAGGCTTGACACTGATCTCACAGTGCCCCTGTAGAGCCAGTTTGGGCCCACATTTCTGCAAACATCTTGCAAGACTGCATGGTCCAACCAGGAATCTGCTGCACTGAGGTTCTTCTGGTGTCCCAAAGCACTGAGGTGCTCCAGGTCTCCTCAGCCTGTGGTGGTGCAGAGCAGAAAAGCAGCCCCCAGCAGCTCGGCTGCCGTGCTGGAGCAGACGCCACCAGCTGCTGCCAGGGGAGGAGGCCAGCACTGGAGCTCTTCCCCAAGGCATCTGCAGCCTTAGCACGTCACGGGGCAGAGCTGGGGTCCCAAAGTGCCACCTGGGCTTTTGCAGGAGCCAGCATTTGGCCACAGCAACGAATGCAGACCTCAGCAAAGACGCTGAACCGTAAATCAGAGCAACTGAATCATGACCACCACTTCTACTTTATTCCACTTCAGTATCTAAGTAGGCCTAGACTGACGTCCAGATGGTGTTCTGGATTTATTTTTATAATTAAAATGTGGAAATGAGGGAAAAAAACCCGAACTCTGAAAACATGCACTTAACCAAATGGGGAGAGACAAAAAGCCAATGACTTGACAAAAAGGAAACTTCTGAATTCTATATTGGCAAAATAAAGATTTCATTTTTTCCAGGACACCTATGGTTAGCTATTAAAGTGCATCATAACAATTTCATAAAATAGGAAAGTTTGCAATTTACGCTAAACTCAAAAATGTTAAGTATGGCTTTATGCTATGATTGTCTTAGGTGTGTTTCAAATGTAACTATTAAGAAAAATATCCTACAATCTTCTCTAATAATTTATAAAATATATTAATTACACTTAAGAAAGTTAGATGCAGTTTGCCGGCACAAAACAGAAAGGTTTGCCACAAATCTGAATTGAGAATGGAAAAAAAGTGAAAATTCTAAATTCCAGAATTACACTTGCCACTTTCTAGCTTACATTCAATCTGCCTTTTTAGCTGAATTCCTTCCAGACAAAAAATTAAGTGAGTAATTTTCCAGATCACCAAGGAGATACAAAACAACCACAGAAAAATGTAGCTGATTAGTATTTTATACATGTTACATATTTGCTTTTTAGAATCCTATTTATTCAGGATGTGATATCCAAAAATGTTGAGCAGTTCAGATACAGCCTGCAGGACCTGCAGATCCTCAGCAGTTTTGGAAAATCATGCATGTGTGCTCTCCTTGTCTCTCTCTTGATAAATATTTGCAGGTATTTTCAGAAGAACAAGGTAAATAAAGCAAAATTAGTAAAGAGCAAAGCAGGTTCTTCAACATAAAAAGAAATACTGTTCTGATTTTTAACAAATGTAAAATTTTCATCCATTTTGTTTGACTGACTAGGTAATAGTTGCACTATAAATAGAAATTACATCCTCTTTTAAGTACTGGTCACTACCATACATATTATGCTGAGCAGGAATGAACACTCTTACTTTTGGAAGTTATTTTTTTCCATAAAGGCTTATGCAGTAAAATCTTCAGTGTTGCAGTCTATGCTCCTTCAGAATTACACTTGAACTGCTCCTGAGTTATGCCAATCTAAGTGCACTATAAGTTTCATTACAATACACAATAGTTTTCAGATTCAAGAATACCTTAAAGACTGATCCACAAGTCTTTTATACATAAGCTGCCTGAAATATTTAAGCTCAAGATTAACATTCACACTTACAATTCACATATGTATATGCACTCTGGCTACACTGTTTTAAACCAGACTCCAGAAGAAAAAGACAGGAAAGAGAAACAATCTCTAAACACTGTGTAAAAAATCCCCAGATGAATAGAAACCAAATCCTTTAGACATAACTGAGAATCCTGCAGCCTACCAAGAACCAGTTTTAGACATGTATCTGGTTTTACCTTTGCTGGCCAGCTTTGTGTGCAGCTCTGAGGAAGCCATTGCCAGCTTAGACTTTGTGGAACTTACACCACGAGCTCAAGGCATAAGGTATAAAAATTACAGCCATGCCCACTCTGCTCCATGAGAATGAATGGCAGAAAAAGTGATAACATGGGAAGAAAACTGCTGATCCTCTGCTTGTAAAAACCTGTCCTTTAGCACAGATGAGGTTTACTGACTCAATGTGCAACACCCCTGCATGACAGATCCCTCTGTCTTCCACTGATGAATTGTCACATTGTGCTCCACGCCTCGAGATAACAGACTTCTCCATGAGAGACTCCGTGCAGAAAAGAGACTCCCACTGCAGAAGAAGTGCAGCATTTCTGTGATATTTAATGCTACAGGAAGAGTGGGACTAGGCATTTCCCCAGAGGTTTAATTTTTTATCACGAACTTGTAAGAAGCTCTTCATTTCCAAAGTAGTAAATACAATCACAAAGAGAAAGAGAGAGAA
Organism: Prinia subflava; assembly: GCF_021018805.1. Classification (NCBI taxonomy): domain Eukaryota; kingdom Metazoa; phylum Chordata; class Aves; order Passeriformes; family Cisticolidae; genus Prinia; species Prinia subflava. Next base: position 17,970,783 of record NC_086256.1, read on the forward strand.
ACTTTTTACAGATTATTGTTAAACTCTTGCTTTAAAAATGTAGTTTGTTATCTTCAGCATTCTAAATAGTAATTGGCCAAAATAACCAGAATTATTGATGGCAAAACCAGATTTTGAAATGGTCCAAAGTGCCTCACTTGCAAAGTCAGTGGTGTCAAGATGCACACATGCATCAATTTAAGGTGGGCATCTACCTGGAGCAGACTTCAGCTGTGGTAGGAAGGGCCTTGGCTTATCAGTAATGACTTTGTTAAAGCTCTCAGTCCTGGGAGCTGTGCTACGTCTCTCCAGATGAACTCTTCCAGGGTGAAGAAATGACAAACCCCTACATCACCAGGTGTATGGACTGAGGAAAAAAAATGCTTAAACGCAGTCCTTTCCAGTTCCTCAGAGAGCAATTTTGAAGCTTTTGATGTTATTTGCATACAAAGAAGTCTGCAGCCTTCTTTAAACTGGGTCAAAGATAGGGTGAAACTAAGTAGAGAGATGAGATCTGGTCCTTAAGTTGAACACATCAGAGAAATACTTTTTCTCAGGGAAAAAGGGGAAAAGTCTGTTTCCCTGCTACTCAGATTCACAGAATTATTTCTTCCTTTTTTGTAGCTAAATAACGTATTTTCTGTTTAAAAACAAAATGGTATAACTACACCATTTTAGAAGATAATAATTACATTCTACAGCATTTTCCTAGCATAGACTTTAACGTCTCTTGTTAAACTTTGCTGATTTTATGCACTGATCTAAAACTACAAAAATTACAAAACAATAAAGATGGTATTTCTTATTAAAATTCTTTCTGAAATATTGAACAAAATGAAGGACATAAAGAACTCCTAAGAATACTAAAACCAATAATAATAATTTTAAAACTTGCAAGACAAGAAAATAATTTAACTTAAGAGTGTCATGTGCTAAGGAATCCCATAAAATGCTCATTTATCTGTTCAAAAAATGTAGTTAATAAAAGTTGTCCAGCTCTGTTTAGTAGAAAGGCAAACAGCCTCTTTTATATTTGACATTAACAATCTGATCATTTGTCTCCCCAAAGAAAGCCCATACAGCTTTCATACAGACCACACAATAAAGAATAGTAATATTTCTGTTTACTGAGATATCAACTGGCATTTCGTTGCAAGTCAATGGTCTATCTTTGCTACAGCATACTAGACCTCAATCTGGCATCTACAAATGTCAAGAGTATAAAAAAAAATTATAGGATGGAAATCAAAAGCATGTTCTAAATTCCTAAAAACCAAACAAAGTTCACCTAGACATATTTGCTGCAGAAATCAGTACAATATTCAGCTGTCAATCTTGAAAAACAATGAGGGAGCGATGCTGTCAGTAGGACAGGATAATAACATTTCAAGCAGATGTTCAGGCGGGGCTCTAATTCTCACTGAACTCCCTTGGTAAGCATTTAATTTCTTTATCATATGCAAGCTAGGCAAATTGTACTTCATCAAAACTGTATTGTGAAATATTAATATTTCATATTATAGCAAAACTCCATAGAATAACCTTTGTCATATTAAGAACATCAGAATTTCAAATGTCATGGTTCTGCATTTTAATGCATCTTAAATAGCTTTTTGGCTTGGCACCATAAATTATAACTAGTTTAATCTAAATTACTACGCTGTAATATCATACAAAAATATACATTTTGTAATACAGATTCACTTCTGTGAAATACTAATGTTATGGAAAACAATGCATCATTGTACCATGATTTTTTTACCACCTTAAATTATGAAGCGAGGGGCAAATGTACAGAGAGAGAACTAGCTGGAGCCTGAATATGTATATTGTAATAACAGCACATAGAAATGCAATATATACTGGGCAAATTAATTAATTCTCTGCCAGCAGTTTTATTTAGAAATTATTCTGAAAATGTATTGCAAACTCTACATCTGTAAACTGCATAAACATATTACAGCTAGAAAGTTTCCTCCTCTATGGTTTAGATAAAATTTAATCTAGTTTTAATTGTAGCTTTGTTTTTAAAATCATCCACGCAACTTGCTCCATATGTAATGAAAAAAAATTAAAGATTAAAAATGAAGTTAGTCTGCATGTTGATTTCTGCTGGTTCTCATAATAAAGGCAACTGTTTCTGCATTATTGAAAGCGACAGCATCACAAATCAATGCATGTCACAACAAAATAAAGACAGATGTATCTGATTAATCAGAATTAAATTTTAGAAGTGAAGGAAGCATCTAAAAATCAAAGCAAACATTTCTGCTAACCCAGTTGTTTTTTCATCTTTCTAAACAGCCCGTACAACGCAGTGAGAGAACAACAAAGCCTGAATTCAGCTGACAAAACCCTAACTTCTGCTATAAATTCCTCACTTGGTAGTGAATATGGCATAGGGATGCACACACCTCATATAACTGTTGACTTATTTTGATACTATGGTTACACAAACTTTCTGATTACGGGTTTTATTGCAAATTTTGTGTTCTAAACAATACTCACTAATAAATTCTTAGTGAATAAACCAGCTCAGTATAACACTTCTCCTAAAGCCCTCCCACTCACAGTTATGTGTCTAATTAATGCAGTATCTGTCATTCTGAGTGTAGTTTTCTGTTCATCTAAGCTCTAAAAGAGGTAATAATTGGAATCCATTTATTTTGGACTATGATATGCAGCTCCCCCATTTCCATTCAATACCTTGCAAACAGAATTTACAAATAATATTGCTACATACAGTTATCTGAACAAGACAGAAATAATATTTGAACCAACAGAGCAATGAGCTATTGATCCTGCAGTCAAAAGGGGAAGACATGAATGTGGAAAAAGGTGTGTGAAGGGACACTTCTATTCTGCTACCATTTGTCTTAGCGATTGTCCATTTCAAAAGTAGTTATTCCCTTTTCTGGAAGAAATTAAATCCAGTTGATACTTAAGCAGCTGTGCACAGATGTTTAATTTAGTAAATAAAATTCTACAAGTCACTATCTCCCTGACAGACACATACAGGTACAGTCCCCTATGATTAATGTTTGCTCTACACCATAATATCCAGCACCTTCTGAAGTATGTAGAGCGCAGTATATTTCGAAGTATAAATACCCTGAAGGAATTTCAGCTATTCCTTATGTTACCTTTTTTGTAGGTTTCAACAGTAGTACAGCAGTGTGCAAGAACAAACTTTGCTGAATCACTCACAGTTGAAATGCTCACCTTACAAAGAGAAAATGCTACAAAGGTTGTCAAGAAGACAATTATAAGCAAGGTATGTGGGTGTTGAAAAAGGGAGCGAGCACAGCACGAAGCTGTGCTCTGTGCTAACTCCCTCTGGGCAGCGTGTGAAGCTTTCAAGGTGAGGCCATGACACATGAGGATTAGAGAGGCTAGGGGAGTAAATCACGGTCCAGAGGCTGAATTCCAGCACTGTTACCCAACAGCTCCTCTGTACAAGGGCCTCTCATGGGCTGCAGGGATCCCTGGCCTTGTGTTTTACAAGAGCTTTCTGTGCTAGATGATGAAAGAGAGAAAAGGAGAAGTAGCTCATATGAAATAAATCCTTTGTCTTACAAGAATCATAGCTCTCCAGCCTGAGTCCTTTTTATCTCTGTCCTTGGATCCCCTTCTTCCAAGATTTATCATGCTTTTCTCTCTGACCTTATTCCATCACACTGTAGTTAATGTATGGAAATTTGTGATTGGACTGTATATGCTTTTCACAACCTATATGTCACTCATATTTAGCCTGCATCAGTCACTTTTGCTGAAGTGCCAAGGGATGCCCATGGCAAACAGGAAACTCACTGGTTTCCCCTCTCAGTGTCTGAACACAGCAGCAAATTCAGTCACTGGTTCTGGAAAAGGGAGAATTTCTGCTGCTGCTGCTAAGTTCCCCATGGCCACACAGGCTTGGCAAATCAGAGGGAAGACTATCAGTAAAGCCTTACCAGGAGAGATAAAACGAGGAGATGAGGAAAGAACACAGAATCCTACTTGCACCACATACAATCAAGGCTGAAATGGAAAAGCTTCAGCTGCCAAAAGCTGTCTAGCAAGCTCTCTCCCTCCGCAGAAGCTCTTCCACTCGTGGCAACTGTACTAACTGGGGAGCTGCTCCTCCTCCCACCAACTCCGAAGGCTTAGATCAGGAAATCTTCACTCTTGATCCTGCTGTGTAGCTTGCTTTGACCAGCTGGGCAGGACAGCTCAGTCTGCAATCCCCACCTTTGGAACCACAGCCCAAGAGAGCATTGTGCTCCCTGCTGAAAACTGCCCAAGATTTATGTCTACATAATCAGAAGCTAAGTTTAAAAAAAGTTAGCACATTATGGCAACTTACATTTCAAATTCTCTACCAACAATTTGTTCTAGCATTAAGTCAACAAGAGCAGTCTTTCTGTAACACTCAGTTCACATAAGAACTGCTGTACCTTACTGAGCTTTTCTTCCCATTTGAAATAGTTATTTTTGAAGTATTAAGTACCATATTACTCCGATAAATAAAAGCAATTTCACTTCTGTAGAACCTCTTGGCCAAGCATCTCAAATCATGCCACAAATACAGCTGTGGGAAGCGCAGTACTAGGAAGAATACAATAATATAAAAACTAGGCAGCACTTGGGTGGGATACAGTTCCACTAGACACAACGTGATTCAAGAGTTTAGGCAGAGTACTGTTTCCTGCTGAATATTAGAAGGAAGCTTAAGCAGAAATAACAATAGCTGAACTAGAATTCACTAGATAGCTTTTTTCTGAACTTATTAACTTAACTTTTCTGAACTTATAACTTAAATAATACCTGCAATATCTTATTGCAACAAATACTTAAAAAAAAAAACTTGAAAGATTTTCCTCTGAGTCACACCTCAAGAGCATGGCATCCAGTGGAACACTTTGCAGTCGCCATTTCAGAAATGACTCAGAGTCTGCTGCTTAGTATAGCACCAACATCACTTCCTACAACATGCATGTCTTTCCTCTTTAACTCCCACCCAAGCTGGAACTCAGCCTGTGTCTGTTTAGCTCTCAACATGCACAGTAATCAACATGCAGTCTGGCAGGACTGCCAGCATACCAGCAATAAAAATGATAAAAAAATAGAGACTCAGTACTTGCTATGAGTTGCCTGTAGCCTAGGCACTGAATAATTACAGCTGATGGCATGTTATACATGTACGTCAGTTGTAAACATACTTGAACGACACTTGTGTCCTAAAAAGTGTTTTAATGAGAAGCCCTGTGAAGTAGATTGGAATCTCCGCTGCAATCCACACAAACACTTCCTCAGGGCTACTTCAGGTGTAAGTGACACCACTATCCAGCCTGACATATTTTGCAGTATTCTGTAGCAATACAGCGTTTTCTCCTTAGACCTTCCTCATACTAGAGGGGCACCCACTATAGTTAACTCACATATGCTACTTACCCATAGAAAGCTGGTGGAGAAACAAATCCACCTTTTCTCTTCTGCTCCATTCATCAGTACCCTTGCATGTACCCCTCTGCACCAAGAATAAAAGGTCCTTGTATCCAAATTAAATTTAAAAGCTTTCTTCAGTCCACACTACTGTTTGTTATTGGTTGTCACTATGTTGCTATCACTCACACTGTTATTCAGGCCTATGTTCAAGGATTTACCTTTCCTTTTCTTCCTCTCTCCACAAGTCAAACCGTATCTATATCTGAGCCCAAAACCCGTTTTTTTTCTCTGTTATCTGTTTATCAGAGCTGTTATTTTCTTTCACTGTCTAAACTTCTTGTCAGTCTCACTTCACCATTTTGAATGTAGCAACAAGAAGTCCCAATTCTCCCGAATTCAAACAAGCAATTATGCTCTTAAAACTGCACAAAATGCTTTCTTAAAGGTACCACACTGAGCCATAGCCTTCAAGACTTAATTCTAGCTCCTTCCTCCTCCACTACATGTTACTGAAGGTTGAATTCACTGTGCTCTTCTCCCCATAGGCTTGGTTTTATGTTGCCTCCATCCTTCCCTTCCACTCAGCCTCCACACCCAGCCTCCTTGCAGCCACATTATCACATTGCAGCTGCACCTCCAGATCAATGGCTGATCTTGGTAGCCTGTGGCACAGAATCCACCTTCCATGAGTTATGTGACAAAGCTGTTACTCATTCCCTTCATATTCTGATTCTTCACAGAAAATATTTTCACTGCAGTATTTTAAAAGAAGAATTTTTTCACTTAATAGTTGGCTAATATTAAAAGTAGGGGCAATAAAAGGGAAGAATGTAACAACATACAGAACCAGAAATTGTGTCACTGCACTGTGGAAAGGTCACAGACTAGTTGAACTATACAATGCATCATAACATTCCCTGCTATCTTTATGCTAGTTGGATATAACAGAGCCATTCCCCAAAGATTCAGATTTCTCAATTATACAAAGATACATTTACATGCAAAGTACACATTAAAATATTTCTTCACCTTATCCAGGGAGAATGTTTTAGTGACAGCAAAGCCCCATCCAGCTTCGAATGCTCTTCGAATCATTGAAGAACTAGTAGCAGGGGTTGCACTGGCAAGGCCAAAAGGATTTGGGAACTTCAGTCCAGCCATTTCTACACTGATATCCACTAAATCTATAGGAGTGTAGAAGAGAGGTAGTTCTGGAACTGTAGAAACTGGAACACCATATAAGGACTGTAAAAAAACAAACAAACAAAGCAACACTAAACCACAGAACTTTTTTTTCTGATCTATTTTTATACAATTTATTATTAATCCTGATAAGAGAATAATTAATAACTAATAATCCAAAGTTTAAGCATTCTATTTTGTGTTCAGACTTGCAAATCAGCAAAACATGCAAACATTCACCTATGTAACATCTTCAGCCCAGTCTTCATGCTGAAATACGATGCTATGCTGGAAATAACTGAATGACAGTAACAAAAATAAAGAAGAAACAGTTATTTTACATCCTGTGCTGATAAGCCTAGTTCAGTCCAAAGGTTTGTTCAGCCTTTCTGCAGAGCCACCTCTGTTCCCTACAGCAGTCAGTAACAATGAGATTGAAAAAGCCCAGGGTATGCAGACAGACCCTTTCTAGTTCTCAGGTGCCAATCTACAGAAAGTATATGAAATTGTGAAAAATGAGGGAAAGCATCATGTGGGGAGGATCATTCAGCCCTAACTCCATGTATTCCAAACCTCTGAACCTTTTTGCCCCACTTTGAAAGATTTCGTATAGCCTACACAATGGCATACCTATGCAAAACTAATATTTAATTGTAGTAGTATGAATATACTTGAAGACTGAAAAAAGTTAGTTTGCCATCAAAAACATCAGACACATTATGGCTGTGCCATCACAGTCACTTTTGTTTTCATTTGAAAACAAAGTCTTTCCTCCGAAGAGTCAATGAAAAGCATTCAATGTATAACTGGCACCTAATAATATAAAAACTGTAGAGAGAAAAGCTTTTTCCAAGTATTGATACTGAACAGCATCTCAATCAGGCTGTGGTGGGCAGAATTTAAATCTTTGTTCACTTAAATGGTTGACTCAATAAAATCACAATGAAATAAAGCAGGAACTTCCAACACAGAGAAGCCTCTACACTCTAATAAGTAACAGCTAAGAGTACAGCAGTTTCTCCCAGCTTTAAAAAGAATTTTTTCAGCAGGACAAAAAGAACCAGTACTTGAAGTTTGGAGAAGATCTGCAGCAGAGTAACAACCTCAACCCCTCAGGAATTACTGCCTTTTGGAATATTGGATTTTTTTTTAAGGAACTTATTTAATCATTTTTTTACCTCTGAAAACTAGTAACAGTATGAGGAGTTTTTTGTCTATTTTGGTGCCTTTTGTTTCCTAGGCTGGTTTAAAATCTGAGAGTTCATGCCTGTTTGGTTTTGGGATTGTGTGGATTCCCCTCATACTATTCTGACCCCAAATCTTTGAATCTTCAGACAAACAGGATACATTTTGGGGCCAGAATTTCTGATGGCTTAAAAGCACTGAGTGTAGTGAAACTGCCCTAGCCTAAATGATGCAAACCTGAATGGGTTGCTAATGGTGGGCATTTTGAGAAAAGCCAGTTTCTAAAGATCCCTAATGCTTGGGACCAAACTCGCTTCAGTATCACAACCTCTCCCATCTGGAGGCTGATGAAGTTACACTTTATAAAAAGCCAAATATACCCCATTTCTTCTTCCTGAGTGCTCACTGCTTTCCCCATGTCATACTCCACAGGGCTGTTTTTCTACACCAGGAGAATCTGAGTTCCTCAAAAACAAACAGCCTGGTATTCTACAATTCTACATCTCAAAAGCTTTTGTTAACTGGCTAAACAAAAAAAGAGGGGAGAAAAATGAAAGTATTGTCCCTTTATCAGTTTGAGTTTGATTTCATCATCTTTTTTTTTTTAGCTTTTCTTAACTAATACTTTAACTGTAAAAGGTTGTTTGCAATGCCAAACCAGAAAATCTCGAATCACGCAATTCAAATTACAGCATTTTTTAAATGCTAGCACTTTTTGTCTCCCACATATCTGAAAGTGGAGAAATCTGCTGAAATCAATACTGATATACTGAACTCTTACAAAAAACTCTTTGATTTTCATTCTGTAAGAATGACATCAAAGAAAACCTTAAGGACAATCATTTGGTCAACACCACACTTTGGGCACATGTGAGCAATAAACCAAATTTTCTACTTTGATATAATTTGCTATTCAGAATTGCTGAAATGTTCTCTGTGAATACATTTCAGTCTAAGGATTGATCAGGAACTACTCATAGCTTGTACAACTGTAAATATAGTTTGCTACAGAGAAATAGGCAGAGAGTGCTGAATATGAAGCTGAAGCTCCATTGTACTGCTTCTTTGTCCAAGCAGGACAATTAAATCTTTAAAAGTTGTTCTCTCCTAAAATGAATACTGCTTGAAAGTGATTCTTAGTGACCTTTCTGTGGTAAAATAGAAAATGTACAGGACAAAAAACCAAACCAAACAACAACAAGCAAAAAGCACCAAAGCAGTGAAAGACTTTTGAAGCATATGGCTGGAAATAACCCATGCAGGAACAGCCTCCTGCATGCCATCATTCAAAGCAGTCTAAGGACATGTACCAAACCATATATAGGGGCCCCTTTTTTCCTGCCTTACTTCCCTTCCAAAGAGCAGAACCACAAAGAATTCCACCCACGTGCACTCAGGTCCCACAAAATGTGCCTAATGGTTTTCTTATTGATGAAGTGGCCCAAGCAGAGGTGGAAATACGAAAGGTTTCAAGGCCATGAACCAAGTATCTAAAAACACACAGAGGCTGGACACAACTGAAGGTTCAGTAGTCAGTGGCAACACATCTTTGGAGATTTATCTCCCTCCTTCCTATCACTTCCTTTTTTGCTCTATTTGTTTGCTGGTTTTTTCCTTTCAGCACAATGCTTATAAAATAAGCTTTATAAACCTTGATGCATTGTTTTCTACAAAGCAAATTTTTTGGCAAACAAAAATGTTATATAGCTTCCTAAAAGTGAAATCATCTTTATAATGAAGGATTTCTCTGACATTGCACAAACAAATAGGAAAGGAAAGCCTGCAGGCAAGAGCTTATTTATAATAACTCTTCTCTTGATTTTAGAAGTAGAGGACAAAAAGTGTGGCTCATTCTTCCTCCTAATTTGATGCCAGCCAGCTGAGCTAACAATATTGCAGGTACTTGTTGCAATCATGACAATTTTTTGGAGACTGGAACAGGATGGTGAAAAATCCCCAGCACGCTGCAAATAGTGGGTTTAGCTTACCCTAACCATGATTGGCCTGAAGGCAAAAGCACACGAGCTGCAGTGCAGGGCTGAGAGACAGGAACTCAGCTTTACACAGGATACAATTTTTGACATTAAATTTCTTTAGATGGAGAAAATTCCTAACCAGAGTGATATGGTCTAACTGCATTTTCTGGCCTTTAACAAAGACAGACTGTGAGAGCAAGTGGTTGTATTACTGTTATTTTTCACAGAGAGCCTTCTTCACAAGTCCTACTGCCTGGAAGAGTTTTCCTGAATACTTCCATCCTGCTCTGGCTTTCTAAATTTTAAAGTCTGATCCTAAAACATGTATTTTCTCCCTTACTTCTGCTGTCCTCTCTCCAATTATCCACAAATTAACTTTGTGGTAAATACGTTTATATTATTCCATACAATCTCTGAATGGTTGTTGTTGGAAGGACACCTGGGGATTTTCTCACCCAACATCCTTGCTCAAAGCAGAGTCAGGTTTGCTCGGGGCTCTGTCCACTTTGGCAGAGATTTTCTAAGCTCCTTCCTGGCTTTCTCTTTCCCTAACAGACATACTGCTTATTTAGAGGCAAGCAACTAAATTACCAGGCTTCCTGAACCTGCCTTTAATTCACCTTTTTTGCAAATGGTTCTTTATTGCTGCATGCTAGTGTTTCATACTCTGTTCTAGCTAAACAAAGGGACATTCATTTTTTTTCCTGCAGTTATCCTGAAAAGAAAGACATCATAACTAATGGTTTCAAATTCAAGCTTCCTGGGAACCTCCCAATTCTTGTATTGATTATGAAATAATGTATATTCATGCATGCTCAAGGACTATGTGAGAATGGTCAATCTTGATGAAGAATCAACACTACGCTCTTCAGATACAAAGCCCATATATTTTCTGACAGCATAGGTAAAGAAGAAATAGAAAATATACAATCATGGTTCAAAATAACACCGTGATGTGCTCAAAATTCATCTTGAATAATGTCTTAGTGAAGTGCAATTTATAACAGTTGGGATTCAGACCTCTATTCTCTAAATGTATCATGGATATTTCAGTCTATGAAAAATATAAAAGAAACTGCTGCACTGGAAGGTTACAGTAAAGAAGAAAATAGATTTAAACAAAAGAAAACTTACTGTGATTGAGGAAAAAAAGTCACTTTTAAAGAGGGATTTTAGTGAGAAGAAGATGGCAGCTTGACTTTCATATATGGGAAAATAGCCCACAGGTAAGTGTATGAATACAGCAGGAGTGAGGCATCAAGATTGGCACAGCCATCCAACAAGAAAATACTGGAACTGTCTTTGCTCTCAAGATAGGCATAGAAAATTAAAAGTTAGTTCTGCAATAATTGTGAGTTACCCTGAATACAACTATTATACAATTAAATCCATCCACTTATCAAAAAGAAATGAATGGTAACTGAGGTCTGGAAGAGACCAACAGTCTACATTGCTTCTGCACAGGAGCATAAAGTCACTGCTGGAGAAAAGTGAAGGCTTACAATCCCCAAACTAAATAACTCACTAAGATTATTCAATTGAATTTTTTACTTCATTCATGGAATATCAAAAGAAGGCTGAATTGTGAGACAATGTGAGTAGCAGGAAGTTGCATGAATTGGGCTGATTCTGTTTGGATCTCTAAAGACGTGCAAGGAACGGTTCTAGGAACACTGACTGTATTTCCTAACAGGTTCTACTACAGCTATCCTTAGTTAGGCTTTGACCGGTCATGTTTATGGAAACTAACCTGACACAGCTGCAGGCAACAATTTTTGAGATGAACCTATGCCTCATATAGTGGGAGGAATATGTTAAGAGGCAGGAGATATTTAGGCAACTAATGATGGAAAGTTTCCAGCATAAGAGCAGCCAAGAAGCTTCTGTAAATAACTCTCAGTATTGAACATAAGGCATTTCTGCTGAAGAGTCCTGGAGTCTGGATCTCACGCCTGACTTGACCACGTGCCAGAGCTTGCAGTGACTGGAGTTTCAGGGCACATATCAGCCCCATCTGTTCGCTTAGCCTTTTGCCTGGAGTAGGTTGGGATACAAGCAGCATGCTGTTCAAACACTGCATTCTGCAAGTAGTCAGGACGGTCAGTTTGAGTTACACTCTTTGACATTGTCTTGGATTAGTTGAGAAATCCTATGGAATAGTTTTATTTTGATGAAGACTGACTGCATCACTTATAGATCCTGGTGCTGAGATAGTCAGTGATTTTGGAAATGGCTACCTACTCCTTAACTGAAACACAGGCAGTATCAATGCATTTATTTAAAATTTAATGTGTACTTGATTCAGACTCTCAGTTCACAGGGTGGTTGCCTGCTTTAGAATCTCACAGCAGAGAGGAAAGTAAGGTGGTGTGTAAGTGTATTTTTTCATTTGCTTTTGGAAGTTTCCATAACACAGCTCAGCTGTGAACTGAGTGAACTGCTGAACTGCTCATGCACACACACATGAGCACAAAGGCAGGCACACACTTGTCCCTATAAACAGTAGGGCAATACAATCCTTCTCTTATCCCTCTCTAAACAACTTTTTTAAAAACAAACTCCTCCAGCCACTAAAATTCCTACCAGGTCCAAACACTGGTGAAGCAAATTGCCAGGTTACAGAATTTTGCACCACAGCAACCAGATTTTACAAGGGCTGCACACCCAAATAAATGCCCTTGGGCAATTCATTCATCTAACAGCTGGAAAGGTGACACTTGCCATTTGGAAACTTTCCTGTGAAGATTGCTGTAAGGCTTTCCCATTAGCTTCCTGGTGAGACTGTAAGGTTGAATAAGCTGCCTTGAAACCTGCAAAGGGTAACAGAAATGCTCTAATATCACAAGTCTGCTTGATTTAAAATTCTAATTCTCACGCCATGACTATTCAGATTTTTTCCAAAGTATTAAATACATTCCAAAGGAGGAAAAAAAAAAAGGCTTTGAGGAGGACACAACATGATAAAGGAGGGGTTTACAAATGATGCCTATATATCTAAGAGGTTGAATAAGGAGACAAAAAGGAGGAGATACCTTCTCTCCCCTAGCACAGTTATTCAAAATCACTGTGCATTGAGAAATTAAGCAAGCAGGTCAGGGATTAAAGATATTTCACACTCAGCATTTTCATAGGGTCTTTCATAGAAGGCAGGACACAAACAGTGCTTTAGAACAAGTGCGAAAAAATATGCACAGATACTAACAACAAGCTTTCAGTTGAAGTATTTTTAGGAAGTGAAATCAGACCCCAACAGCATGAAATTGCACAAACATGCAATCAGAGAGGCTTTGAGCAGATGGATGGGGGAGAAAGACATTGAGCTGTTACAGTCCCAACTTCAGTTGTTCAAATCTCTTTATGTGGGAGAATGAATCATGTATCATGTTTCTTAAAAGTTCCCTGCACTACGAACACACTTTTTGTCAGCTGGTTCTCCAGGCTGTGTCTCTGTCTTGGGAGGTTTCTTTTCGTCTCCTCTAGACTTTGTGCTCTTCTGCTAGAAAAATTAGGACACATTCAGCAACAGGCAAGGAGAAAAAAAGGGAGGCATGTCGTTACTATGTTTTCAAGTCTGTACATCTTACATTTCTCAGGTAAATTCTCCCTTGGATTATTTGCCTCTGTGCATTCAATGTTTAGTTTTTGTCAAGCTCTTGTATCCAGTTCATCAGTCTCATCACAGCAAACCTGGGTTCCAGTGTAGATAACATGAGCGTTCTGGAAACTGTTAGTAAACTAAAAATATCTTCCCCAGGTAACAACCTTGGCAGTAGTTAATTTTTACTTTATGCACTACTGGAAGATTTTACTTTTTAATACTTACGGAGCTCACTCCTTTTCCCCAATTACCCAATTAGGGCTTCTGCTCGCAGTGTCTGTTGTGCAGGGAGGCTCACTACCACCCTGAGTGGAATTCAGAGCTGGGGCCAGGAAAATGTTGCTTGAATTTTAGTGTTAAGATAATTTAAGAAAGCTGAGTTCATCTACCCAGACACTAATACATGACCCAAGCTGAAAGAATATGCAATGTTCTAATCACCAGATAGGTATTGATTTCTTAAATTATGTATAATTAATCAAAACCACAATGAAATTATTTTAGAAGTATCTAAAAGCAGATGAAACCAGGAAAGACAAAAATCCTTTTGGAGAACTCACCTGGATGTATCTGTGCATGTACCAGGAAGCTTGTTTGCCATCGTTCACGGATTCCACTGTGGTGTTGGCAATGCCACCAACGTCACCCCCTGCAAACACCCAGGGCTCACTTGTCTGCATAGTTTCTGGGTCTACTTCAGGGAGACCCCATCTGTTAAACTTGATAGGTGCCATGGCCTCTCTGACTGTAATTAAATAAATGACAAATATGTTAATAAAAGAAAGAAAAAACTGTTGCTAAAATCTGTCAAATATGTGCCAATAACAATAAGAAAATTTAATGTTGAGAAAGATATCATTAAAATCAGAGCCATCCTGACTTAATATTCAAACCCAGAACATCCTGGAAGAAAGGCTTACTTCAAAACTTGTTACACATATTAAGAATAAACCCACAAAACCCCAATCAAAATTGTTACAAAGACAAAACAAATGGTTACAAGTAGTCAATATATTTTGTATTTTTTTCACTACCATTTCTGACTTTTTTTTAGAGCACATATGAAGTGATCTTAAGATTTTTCATGCTGTTAGAAAAGAGCACATATAGGCATTTTGCACACGAAATATTGTTGTCCTCCAAATCATGTAGATGTGAAAATAAAGAAATATTTTTATACTACATGGCATTGTATGTATGTTATTAAATACACATAAATGCACAGAAAAATATTCTGTTAATATTTTTAAATTACTATATTCACAAGGCACTTCCAAGTAGCTTCATTAGGAGAATAATCTTTTCATTAAATATTTTTTGCAAATTTTGATGGCATCTATCAAAATAGGGGGTGCTATATAGCTTTGTCTGCAGTAACCCAACATTCTTCAACAAAATGCAGCTTAAAATTGCAGTGTCCCTCAGGGACATACCACTGGCAGATGCAAATTGCCAAGGTCAATTAAACTGATGTAGCTGCACTGTCACAAATGCAAAAGAGAAAGCTGCCAGTTTAAGATGAAGATTTCTCCAATACAAAGGGCAAAGTCGTGGTAGTGTCGCAGTGCACACCTCAGTACAGAGCAAGCTTCAAACACAGCTTTCCCACACATCACAGTGATGGGATTTTCATCCAAGGCTTTGTGTCTCCTTTCACCTCCAAACCATATATTAGAAGAGTATTTCAAAGTGGAGGCTGTGTATAATCAGGGTAAAATAATTAAACAGGAAGCACGGCACAAACATTGTCACCTGTTTGTCCCACCTACGCCCTCCTCCTCAACCACAGCATTTACAAACATATCCAGAGGACTCAAACTCAAAGGAACTTTTTGCAACTTGCTCAGAAGCCTGAGTCAGAACAGACAGTTCTAAGCTGAAAGACTGTAGCAGATTTTCTACCAGAAGTATTTAATCTATGTACAAGACCTATTGCTTGCACAGTCTCTCCCACCTGGCATATACATGTGGCTTAAGTTGACAATAACATTTGGGTGGCAACAAACTCAAAAACTTAAGAAATTATTTCCAATAAAAATATCTAAATTACTGAGAGATCAAATGGAATACAACTTCAGACTGAGACATTTTGCATCTGGAAAATGAGGGGTTTGGTTTGTTTGGGTTTGGGCTTTTTCTGTTTGTGTGGGCTTTTTTAAAGGAAAGGGTTGGCTGATAGCAGTTTTATCAAAAATCATTCAGATATCAATACATTAACTTCTCTTTGTGCCACAGACTGTCTGTACTTCAAGAAAACTTTTGATCATCTTATATTCGTCATATATAGAATAACTTCTTGCATGCAGTGGTACCATCTCAGCATGTGGTCTAGACAGCTCTCACAAGTTAAATATGTACAGGCTTGTAAAGACATGTTTGGAAAAAAACAGAGGAAAACTTGGTACTGCAGGATTTGGTAGTAGGGATTTAATAGACGACTTCTGTCTGAGATTGGACTGAACCACAGTAAAGGTGGCCAAGGACAACATGCTGTCGAAAATGTAGGTTTTAAAAAGAAATGATGTAAAACTGGAGGTTCTGACTACTTACTTCATCTTGAGGAAAAAGAGGGTATTACCTCTGTTATCCTGTATCTATTATATTTCTCAAATATCTTTGAATTGCTTTGTTCTAAAATAGCTGTCTGGACATAATTATACCAAAAGCTTTTTGAGTGTGAAGAATGCCCAACATATCTTCACCCGAAACATCTCTGGGGATTTGTCTGCCTGATCAGTATTTCTAAAATCGAGAAAGAACATTTCCCTGGTGGCAAGGCTGACATGGTATCCAACTGCTATTTCTTTTTTATAATCTCCAAGATTTAGGTTATATTAAGAAAGGGGCATGGTTCAAAAGCATTTTATATAAGAGCTCCTAACATCCTCATGATTTGGATCTGATACTTGGTGCAAGATACAAAGAAGGGGAGAGAACTTTTGTCTTCAGAAAGGGAAGTCCCTTCTCTGCCCCTGCAAGGGTGAAAGGGAGCCCAAGAGCCAAAGGTGAGCCTGAACTATTGGTTCTCTCAATTGGTGTTTGACACAAGAGGCAAACCAGATATTTAATGTTTGGTGCATGCTTTGGGACAGAGGTAAAGAGTATCTTCAAAAACCTTCACCCTTTCAGTTTTAGTCTTCAAAGTTTAAAATTAACATATCTTTTCTCTTGAAAATTCAAACTACAATCCTGTGTTTGTGCTGCTGTCTCCTCCCCAGCCTAGTGAGATATATACCACTTGAAAAGATCCTTCTGGATGAAAGACAACATACAATTTAATTATTCTACTGCTATCAAGTGATGCTAACACAAATAACACCAAACAAAAGGACAGTGCTGAATATATTTTCCAAATTCACTATATTCACAGAGCAAACAAACGCAAATGGAAACAGCAGCAAATTATAGCATTTGCAAAAACAATATTAAAATATAAGTGAATACAGAAAAAATATTTTAATTAACAAAACAAATCAAATGGAAAAGATTCCTCAAATAAAGCTTTAAAAGTGAGTCTCTGTGTGACTGCCATGACTAATTATGCATCTATGTAATGTGTGTTCAATTTGGGCTTATTTAAATAGCAGAAATGCTCATTAGCTGCAGTATATCTGTGAAGCTTCAATAAACAGTTTAATGGTTTTTATGTTTAACCAATTTTGTAAGTTCCTATAATTTTAGCTTTAGTAGCTCATTAATGTTATTTTTGATATCCATCTTACAGAATTCCTTTACAGAATAATAGCATTACTTCTGAAAAATACAAATATACTGTAACTTTCCTAATCTAAAATGTATAACTACAGCTATCATATGCACTAACAGATCAACTGCTGACATTGCCCAGTCTAAATGCCCAGCAAATAAATAATCATGCTTCCAACATCCTCTACCCCACCACTGTCCTGAACAGGATTAAAAAGTGGTTTGACTGGATAAAGCTGGGTCCAGTTACAGTGGGAGAGGGTCCTGCTGCAAGCTGCTACTGACTTTGTTTTCTGTCTGTCACCAGCAAGCAGACATGTCTGATGTCTATCAACTCAAAGTGCAGAATTTCTGCCCTAAGTAAACAGGGCTTTAGAAATCATCACGAAGCCACTTTTGTATATTGGGAATGGGTAACCATTTCAAACTGTGGAACTGCTGCACCCAAACTCATTCAATAAACCTATTAGTGGAGAAAAATCCTATTCCAAATGACTCAGCAGAAAAACTCCTACCTACTTCAATACAAATCTTTTGAACATATATAAATTTCAGTTTTATATAACACTTTTTTTTACAAATCTGGTGATTCAAAGCCTGTTGGTGCGAGGCAGATGCTGTGGTAGCAGGGAGATGCCAGGGCATTCCCAGCTGGGGTATCAGAGCCTCTCTTCCTCCCCTTTACCCTTTCATTAGATAGTCAAGGCCTCAGTACTTGGTCAAAGTTACCCAGTTGTCTGAGAAGACCCTATGAAGAAACTCAACAGTCCTTCCACGTTCCAGAACTCCTGGTTTCTGTGCCATTTGGAGTTCTATATTTGATCAAAGGAAAACTAAAGTTTTTTTCACTTATGAAGTCAGAGCTCTACAATTTTTTTCATTGTTCCCTAGTAAATGCTTCTCAAACTGTAGAAATAAAAGTTAACTATGAGTGGGTTAAAGCATAAAATTATAAACAACTTGGTAAAGTTATCTTTACTGTTTGTTGAACTCTTCTAGGGAGCAGCGAGGCCAGGGTTTGCTGCTGCAATTTCCAAGCAAGACAACAGTTGTACTAAAAGTAAAAGCAAAATATCTGAAAGTTGTGATGGATTCCTGGAACTATGAAATGAAGTTTTGTCCTTCAGTCATGATGCAATAGCTAGCTACAAACAACATTTTCATAAAACATATTTTCTTCACAAATAACTTACTCTTTCCGGGATTTTTTTTACAAAGGCAGTACTTGGATTTTGCTTGAATATTTTTTGCTGTTCCAAGAAAATAAAAGACATTATCGTGTTAAGATTCAGTGTTCTGGTTATATGGGAATTCTTCCTCTTTACTGCTGCCTGCTAAACATAGCGTCAAACTAAACTTAGGGCTGCCAGTCCCCTATCCTGGCTTAGTCCTTAGTCAGGTTATGCACTGAATTCTGTAGTGCATTTTGAGCACTATTTTCCATACTTTCTCCATGGTTCTCCTTGGAAAGTCATGAAAATAAATCAGAACGAGGGCATTTGTTACAAAATTTTTGAGTCCAAAAGTAATGTTCCTTTGCTTATCAGAAGGAAATAGATTAGGAAAGGGTTATTCAAAGTTCAGACTTCAAAACCAACAGGACTGGTGTTAAGTAGGACGTAGAGGCTGAACACTGAGGGAGCACCCAGAACTGCAATTGTGTATGTTGAGTAGTCGCAATTAGGAATGATGACAGGAGATATTTCAGTAATTCACTAATACACTGTAAGCCGCAAAAATAACACACTAAGCAAAAAAGCAAGTACCAAAGGAAAGTACAAAATTCCTCTCATAGCTCTTTATTTTTGTGGGTCAGTTACGATGGCTTGAAGGCTCTGGTAAGCTTAGCAGTTAAAATAAAGCAGCTTGTACTTGCAAAAAAAATTTTCTTCAAGAAGAAGCAAAACATTTTTATTACTCCATCTGCAGTAGTTGAACTTGAACAATTTTTTGGGCTGGTTTTTTACTGGTTTTAGTAAAATGGTAACCTTCTTAAAACAGTCTAGAAGGCAACTACCCTGTTTCATCTACGAGCAACTCCAGGATCATAAAATGAACCTAGGAGTCAATTTTTTAAAATTATGCATTTATATGATTCCCAACAGGAGGATGAATACCCAGTGGAACTATTGCTTAAAAACACAGTCAGCATTTTATTTTAACAAAACAATAAAGACTAAATACCTATTGTGAACACATGGAATCTCATTTGCAAATTTAATAGTTACCATGCAAGAATAGGAAACATCTTGTTGAGGATAATAGACTAGAAAAAACTTTCTAACCTATGAGCTATTTCTGCTCAGTCACCCACACACTTATGGCTTCTTATAAAACTTTCCAACATGAGCATCAAGGCTGCCCTGAACACTTTGTTGAACTGGGGCTAAGTCTAATTTTAATCTCTCTGGTTTTGACAGTGTTTTCTTTATTCTTTTATCAGTAAAACCAGCTTTTATAGGACATAACCTGTTATGTTAGCCCATACCAATACTGCATTTGCAGTTCCCCGAGGTGCCTTACGAATTAGGTCAATTGATAGAGCTCTTTGTATGAGCAGCAATTAACATGTTTATTCAACCTGCACCTGAGTCACCTAGTCACAGAATAATTGAGATGAGAAGGGCCCTCTGGAGGTTGCCTATTCCATTCCCTTCAAAGTTAGATACAATTCCAAGTCAAATCAGTTTGCTCATAGCATTGTCCAGTTTTGAGCATCTCAAGTATTTTCATCTCCCTCTTTTGATGAGGAATACCCAAATATTTTCATCTCCTGAATACAGAAGATTACTTCATTTTGAAAAATGAACAAAAAACCACAACCAAACAGTAAGACGATGTTTTGGTGCTATTTTTTTTCTATTTCATTTCTTTTTGTTATGTCCACTGAAGTAGTCTGGAGTTTTGGTTGTAATCCAGCTCAATGGTGAAATGGAAATTTGACATTCATTAAGACAGCTTAAAAAAAAAAGACTTAAAAGCAGCCGAAATGGTATGCTCAAAATAAGAACTTTATGCTCTCAAGTCTTAGTTTCTTTTCACTTTCACAACATTTAAAACAAATGACTTGCATTTTTTCCTTTTTATTTGATTGCTCTTCTAACAGCAGTTTCACCCAAAATACAGCGTGAAACTAAGGTGTTTTGCTCACCCCCAAAGTAAATGACTCTCTTCTCTCATGATCAGCTCACTGCATGACTGTTCCCCTCCCATTTTATATTCCTATTTAAAAACCTCTCAACAATTAATTTAGACTGTGAATGTGCCCTAGGAAATACAAGACTGGCACAGTACTATGGCTAAGCAGCACAGTAAGTTCAATCTTTTAATTGAGGTAATTTTTAATGCGGGAGAAAACAGAATCACTTCTGTATCATGGGGTCTGTGAATCACAACAAAATATATTGATTGCATAGGTTAATATTGATTTACTAGAGATTCTAGAAAAGGCTAGAGATTCTTATAAAAAGGCTAAACACAGGGTTTTAAAAACAACACCAACAAAATTCGCCAAAATCCTCAGTCAATCAACCATCATCAGAGTAGTTAATGAATCTCTTAAAAAAAAAAAATCTTAAATATTCTTCTTCCTTCCTGGAGGTTAGACTGAACTGTGAAATACGACCCACACAAATGGCAGTCTTTCCACAGCAATACAGCTCCAAGAGGAATGGGAGTCTGCTCTCTCCCGTGCCCTGTAGAGCAGGAGGCAGCAGCAGGCAGCCCTGAGTAATGAGCACTGTAAATAGCTGGGTGTAGTCTAAAAACAGCCTAGGATGCAAGAAACTACCCCAAAGCATTAGTAGCACATGCAAGATTGGATTGCTCTTGGCATTCACTTCACATGTTCCTCAGAATACCAGGCTGATCCTTCTTTTTACTGTAGGAGAGGGTTTAGACTCTTCTCATGATTGCATGATGGTTTACCATTCTGTACAACTGGATGTTGAGCAGGGAGTGCCGAGTACATCATTCAGGTTTAGAGACTGCTTACATCACTTAGGATTTACCATTTTCCTTGATTGCAAAGATTCACAAAAGTACATTACGCTAAGAAATTTTGAATACCAAATTTCCTGGTCTTGTGCAATCTGAGGTATTTGCCAAGTCCTCTGTGAGAGCATTTATACTCAAAGGGCCATGACAATATGTCATGGGTTAATTGGCTGGCACGACCATGCCCTGGAGAGGCAGGCACATTGTTCACCAAGGCTTTCAGAACCTCCTAACCTAGATGACCATCTCCCAGCTGAAGACCTCCTCGTTTTGTCAATGTGTCTTCTGCTGAGTGAGTGTTTTTAACTTCTGAGGCACATTACATATATGTGCCTGAACTCTTGAAGTCTAACCTAGTGTCAGAGGAGAACAGTCTAAACACTACTCAATTCCCATGTTCTCAACATGGGAATTGAGTATGAACATGTATTCATGTTCATCTCTCTGCTAAATGCAGACAATTCATCCATTCTCTGAAATGTCATCAGTGTGCCAATTTCTGTATCTTTAATACAGAATTAAGTAATTGCTAATTTTTAAGACTAAACCTTGTAAAGAGCAACTAAGAAATATCATGTAAGAGAGAAGTCAGTTCTCTTATTTATGCACAAGAAATAAGTAAAACCCAGACCAGCTGAACCAGAATAATGAATGCTTCAATGCCTGTTTAATTTGCTAGGTTAAAAAAACCCCAATATTTCAGAGATCAGATCAGTTCAGCTTAAAGATGTAATATAATGAGTTTCTCTAGAGTTAATTAATGAGACCAGAAGAAATTCCCAAGAGTTTCTTTGAGATGCCACTTGCACTGAGAAGAAAAATACATGCTGAGGAACTGTACTTCTATGCTGTGTTCCAGCTCAATACAGCAATATTCAGAGAACTGCCTAGTTACCAGCCCCCCAAGTCTTTTTCTAAAAGGTGTACCTGCAGGACAAACTCCTGTAACAGCACCAGCAGTTAGAAGCTCAGTAACCTTCAGAAGATCAATTTCACAAAACTGTTTAAGGACAGGATATGGCTGCAGCTAAAAGAACAATCTGTATTTGCAGTGGCCAGGGTTACCTTTATTGTCACTTAAAATGGAGCCAAAGGCACTGATCACCACATCGGCTTTCAGACGGACAACCTGATCCTCATCCTCTCTCCAGCTTCCATCGCTGTCTTGTTCAGTTCGAACAAATTCCATAGCAACAATTCGTCCACCTTTTAGAACAACTTTCCGAGGAGAGAGGAAAGGCAGAAATTCACACTTCTCTTCCTTTGCAAGTTCCATCTGTAGAGCAGAAGCAATAAAATATATAACTTTAACGTGCTGCATTTTCGCGGAAAAAAACCTCCAAACAAACCAACCAGAAAACATTTTTGACTCAAGATGTTACCATGGATTCTTCTACAGCAGAAATCAGCTGTGTCCAGTATGCAGACAGTCATCTTACTGTCAGCTTCAGAGCCTCTCACGCTATCAAGTCAAGCAGTGGCAGTAGGTAAATTTTGAAGGCAAAAATTTCTCCAATATATTTTCTTACTTTTCCATTACTTTGAATATGTTTAACTTCTTTGAGGGCAAAAAATTTCTCTTATATATGTATCTGTGTCTTTTAAGAAGTGGCTTTGTATTAACTTGGTCCATGCCCTGATTTGTGTTTACTATCACTTTAAGATTCTATTTAATGCTGACTACCACGTACAAGCAACAGTTTTCTGAGTCACAATCCAGATTTAAGATCTTCTGAATCTCTGCTGTGGTAAAACTGCTTAAGTCAATTATCTTCAGAATCTGACTGTCTCTATTTACACAACTTTTTTGAATATGTATATCCCATGTATGACATGATTCTAGAATCATGACCATTACTAAATGAACCTACTTTTATTTTACTGTTTTCAAGGCCCGCTGCATGATTGGATGAGTACAAACATTGACAACTTTTAGGAATTCACCCAGGCTTCTATGAATTATTTTGTTTCAGATAATATCAAGTAGCACATGAGTCTGTGCAATGGCTTCAGTAATCTCATTTTGTCTAGAACTCTTGACTGAAGTGCAGCAAAAGTAAATCATGCTCCAAGAAACCCTCTATGACTTTCTTTGCAGCTCCATTGCCCTTCTGGAAGATCTAAGGTTCCCACCTTAGACAACCAAACTACCATAAATCTCATGATAAAGATGCATTAGATGGTGTGCAATTCTCAAGTATATAAAAGTGTAATGTACCAAATAAATGAAAACAGAAAAAGACCACCAAAATAAGAAAAAATAATCTGCAAAAAACCTCCTGTAGGACATATAAAGTGAGGAAGCAGAACAATTTCAAAATGTGCATATGACCTGATAAATGCCAAAGTGCAAAGTCAAACTAAAAATCAAAATGAATACTGAAATATGTGATGAATAACACTGCTTTACAGTCATTGGCAGTGATTCAAAGCCAAAATCACTGTAAGTAATTTTCTTACCAGAAAGAAAGGAAAGAAAGAAAGCCTCACAAGGCAATGTCAGAATCACTGAGATTCCTGAAACAGCAAAAAGGTATCATTCTAGGATCTGACCATGATCTCAAGAGCCACCTACAATACTCCAATGGCTGTTTGATTCCAAGATTGAAAATTTTAGTTCATTTCCTAACTTACACGAAATTCTATCCCCTGCTTGCAAATACTCTCTCTGACTTGTCAGGAAACAGCTACAACAGTGGAAAATAGCACAAATAGAGAGCATACAAAGTGAGCCTCATATCTTTAATAAAAATAAATTTAAAAGCATTTTTATAAACAAAACCTTTAGAGATGTCTGTTAAGTACCTATAGCACACACAGAGATAACTAAGATGCCTCCTCAGAAATGCTACTATTGAATTTTACCTCTTCTGGGACAGCCCTGATATGAGTGAACCCCTTCCTGAAGACCACAAACACGCGACGAGCTCCGCAGCGCAGAGCAGATGTTGCACAGTCAAAAGCAGTGTCTCCTGCCCCGAGTACAATCACAGTTCCATGTATTGATGGCAATGGAGAGTGACAGCCACACATCCCTGAAAGATAAAAGGAAAACCCCATTTTCAAGTAGAGAAACCATTTCTGCATGACAGCTCAAAAGGTACTTGTACTCAAAGCAGTGTAAAATTGCATCTTACAGTTTCCAAGCATGGAGTGTCACTATCAAATTATTCTGCTCCACTGAAAGACAGTTTTATTCCCCCTTTTAAGATATGCTCATATACATAATTTCATAGTCAGTACTCTAAGCAGCTGCATCTTTCTATTGAGAAAGAATTCAAATGACAACATGTTTGTAGGGTTGTGGGTCCTGTCAGGTTGAAACTAGAATTGTGAGAATCTTTTTATTCAAGAAGTTTTTCTCTCATCAGACTCATTATCCTCCCAGTTAAAAAAAAAAAAAAAAAAAAAAAAACACCAACCCCCCCTCACCAAAAAAACAAAAAACAAAACAACCCCCAAAAAACCCTCCACCAAAAAAACCCACCCCAAACAAACAAGCACACACCACCAAAACAAACAAAAACCCGAACAAAACAGAACAAAACAACAACAAAAACCCCACATGACCAGTTGTTGATAGTTATGGTTTTGTGTAATAGAATACCAACATCAGTCCCCTCAGATTTCTATAAAGCACTGACAGTGTTCTGGCTGTGACATGATTCTCTGAGGCTATTCATCAGCTGAACATAATGAAAAAGAATATTGTTACAGTAATTCCTGGTTCTTCCACTGGAAGAAAATGTTTAAGCTACAGTCATTTTCTACAAATCATTTGTAAAAAGTTACATGGAGAAAATGACAACATTATGTGTTTATCATCTACAGCTTGTATTTGATGATTCAATTAAACAAGAAATAGTTAAGTAAAACTGAACTCTGTCTGTTCCCTGGATGAGGCTGCATTTTATCACATGTTTAAGTACAACTAAATGTTGATTAGGCAAATGGTTGTAACTTGAAAAATAATGGCATAAATAATACAAAGCCATATTCTCACTGAGTCCAGGACAGTTCCAGTCAGGAAGCACTAAGCTGGCCATTTACCTACTGTACTTTAATTTAAGTATCCTACTATAGCTGATTTTCACATGTAATTGTGGAACACAAGTATTATTGAAGTAAACAGTCCTCTTCATTTGGACATACAAGCAGAGTGAGAAACAACATCCTAGTACCCCTATTCTTTCTCCATTTGAAAAATGCTTAATGTATAACAAATGCTATAATTTTCTGCCTCCATCTATGTGGCGTCACATTTACTATTTATTTCATAGGATTCTTAGCCTAAAATTCTCACTAAATTTTTCTCATTTATTTTTAGTGAACCTAATACTTCATAAAAATTAAGCAGTGGGAAAAGCACACGTGAAGCTGGGGGTGTCAGAGTGCCATTAGAGTATGAGTCTAGAAGGGATCAGCCAGAGCAGCCCGCTTTGCTCTTGGGAACACACTACTAAGGCAAATTCACAGCTATGTATTTGTGAGGGGAAACCCTTTTGGAAGAAAGCAAATTAACAAGTGCCATTCAGAATTAATAAGCAGGCAGAATATGTATTTTACCATGAATAAGTCTATTATGTCTATTATTTAGATAACTGTCACAGTGAAAAAAGGAGGATAGAGTAGGATGTAGTACGTGTGTATTTTATAATAAAATTCCATGCCTTAGAGAGCAAAAGGTGGCTATAGCTACAGACAGACACTAGGAAAATTAAGTAAAAGAGACCATGTTAATTAACAGACAACACCAAAGAGCTATCTATTACTGTCAATCAGAAAAGGTTAGTTCTTTCAAGTTCATCCTTTTTCCTATTGTAGACTCAATATTAAAAAAAATACTATCACATATGCTAGCAAATCAAGAGGGCTACTTTGCAATATTTTGAAATATGTGGATCACAGTATATAGATCCTCATACAGGCAGGTGACTTACAGTACACAACTACCACGTATCTTCTCAGAATTCTACAAGTATTTTTAGTCTCATTGTTTCAAGAGAGGATTGTTTTGCAGAATTTATTTTTCCTTTCTTAATCTACAAATGTGTTGCACTGCATATTCCCAATCTGTTTTATTTTTAAACATCTCTGTCTTCAAGAAGAACACTCAAAATCTCACCTTTTTCTCCCAAATCATTTAAGAATACTTTGAGCTTAAGAAAACAGAAACAAGCATTTGATGAAAACAGCAAAGAGATGGGACAGATGGGATGCAGAATTTAACTTCTCAAATATTTTGCATAAAATGGGGTAATAAACCTTATTTTTATAAGCAGAATAATCTGCCACAGAATATATATACCTCGAAAGTGTTTAAAAAAAGTCTAATAAATAAGCAGGCAATCCTCTATGATGCTGAAAGAAATTTCTGAATGCTGAAATGAAAATCAGTTTGTTGATAAAACATGTTCTATTAAGTCATATGTAAAATACCACATTCTGTCCTAAGTAAAAAGGAAAACTGTACATGAATTTCTCTTTTGTCTGGGGAATCTAGACTATGAAGAAATGTGGTATAGAAATCACATATTTGGGGCTTATGATTTCATATTCAGGGACACTGAAAGCATCTGTACTTCTTAGGGAGCAAATGCAGCTATCTCTGTGCTCAAAGAAAGATGTGAAACCATAAAACAAGACTGCATTTGGTGCCTATGAACTGAGCACTTTCTTGTTATCCTGTCATACTCCTGTTGTCCTGAGTCTTAGACTGTAAGTTCATTGGGTAAGGAATGCTGATTTAAATGGGCCTGTAAAACCTGCAGTGCCTGACTTGGGATCAAGTAAAAGAATTTATCAACAATCTACAAATCAGTTGCTTATAGAAGTCAGAAATGCCTTTTTTAATATCAGATTTTTTCAAACCATCCTATATACACTGTTTTTATCACGATACTTTATACAAAGGAGAAGCTTATGTCATATTTTGACTATAATTCAAAATAACAAATATATCTTACTAGGAGAAATTATTTGCCATAAGTTTAGATTTGCATATATGATTATTCAGTTTATCATCTCTAGGACTAACTTCCCATACCATACTCCAGAGATTGCCACTCACCAAGAGAAACTCTGTCCCAGACATATTCAGTGGAAGGTACTTTGTAACTTTATGTGCTGCTTTATAGCCAGACAGTTCAATATGATAATAACTGCTAATGACTTATTGAACATGATTACAACAAGAATATAGTACTACACACCTGGTTTACTTGCCATTGCTACCAAAGGTAAGAAATCTTTAGATGTGTAGAATCCTTGATTCATTGTCAGCCCTTGGAATATACTGTCTCTGTTCGGTTCTGGCAAACCTGAAATAGATATTTTATGGCACATCAGAATTACACAGGAAATTTTAGCAACCAACATATATTTTGAATTACACACATATTCTCAAAAACACTGTCAATACAAGCACTTTTACAAACCCTTAGACGTTTCCAAAAGTATACTGCAAATGATCACATTTGTAGTCTGCAGCTTATATAACTGGTGATTGTTTAATGGCACAGACACTTGAAAATCAGGTTCCTCGGCAACTTATGTACTCGTGTAACTCACAATAAAACAGTTGCAGGGAAGGGATCAGAGAAAACAGGGTGCAAAAGCAGATGATACAAATGATGCAGTAACAAACATCTTGACTGATGAGGGGAGGAGGACAAATGGCAGTGCTGTAGGTCTGACCTGTGAGTATCTGTATGCCATCATTTTTTGCCATTCTTGATTATTTTCTCAAAACCTTGAAGTCCTGATTGGCTGACATTTATTCCTAGTTATTAAAAGCACGCTTTTAGACAGAATCCGTAGGATACAGACAAGGATTTACTTCACAACTATTAATAGCAACAAATACCTTTCAGTTAAAAGAAAACAGCAAAAAAGCATCTTCGAATTACCAAAGACCATAATCTCATTTTGGCGTGAATAGTTGGACAGCACAAAAAGCCAGCCCAGCTGACACACCAGTCAAACCATTTTATTTCTGCAATCAGGGCATTTTCAACAGTCTCAACTTTCATATTTATATCTAAACCCCCATAATATTATCAAAAGTATGCTAATTAATAATTACATACTGAAATGGAGTAAATGTCAACAATTTTTCTAAGAAAACATACTATCACTGAGGAATCCTCAGAGCAAGCAGGAAGAACTGGAGCATACAAAGTAATCTGTGTTCTCTCCATTCTCAGGCATGGGTGGCAGCAAACTAATATTACTCCTCTTTGAGACATACTGGTCTGGAAAATCCTAATAACACAATTTTAGCATCTACAAGAATGCAGAATTGCACACTGAGGAGCACTTTTCCAAATAGGGAAGGTTTGGGATCTTTTTATATTAATTAGGCAACAAAAATCTGTCTCATTGCAGCATATAACCAGAACCAGATAATGAGAAAACTTACTACTTTTTCATGAATTACCTATAGGAAGGAAGTTTTTCAAACCTCTACAACTCTGAATGAAGTTACTATAATACTAGAAAAATAAAATACATTTTTAGATTTATTAGTTTCAGTGAAGCAAAACAAAATATATTCTCAGTAAATTCAAAATGCTTACAAGCCAAAAAGCAAATTCAAAAATCCTGAAATTTGATCTCTATTTATAAAGAAAACTCATGACTCAGTTGCTGAACACCCGACTTTGAAACCAACACTGATCTATAGTTGGATATTGAGAAAAATAAGGTTATAAAATACTAGCACGTCCTGAACTTCAAGACCTTTGAATGCTGTACTTTCTGGGTAGACTGGAATTTCAGCTAATGAATAATGAATAATGGATATCTTAAGAGGCTGCCAGAAATACTTAGTACTATTGAAAGTACAATATGTAAAATGCATTAAAGAGACTATTTTTAAAAGGGCATAGATTTTCCTCTATGTATATATTGCAAAATCATCTATGGCAAGAACAGTACTTCAGAAAAAGCTCTCAGTGCCTGCAGGCAGAGGACAGAATAATGCAACCATTTCTGTGGAGATATCCATAAACCAACTCAGAGGCCTCAGTTTACTCTTGGGAGAAACTCTTGTCATTAGTGGGATGTGCAGCCTATATTAAAGATAATTTCCTTTCCACCTAATATTTATCTCCATTCAAACCCAAAGAGAAACCCTCAAAATATTTTTCCCACTTATTTTTTGCTGATTTTACCATCTCCTAATGAAAACTATTTGATCTCTAACAGCATCAATACTTTAGCTCCCATAGGCTGAATAAAGAGTATAATAAAGGAAGTGTTGCAATGTTCTTTGTTTAGGTTCATCACTAGTTTGGTATCATTGAAATCAGAGGAGTTGGATTAGGAATGCATTGGGTTCAATAATGTTTAGCCTGGCTGATATGACCAAACGACTGCCAAAGAGGTAGTCAATATACATGGTATTATCTGCTATTCATTTTACTATTTTCATTTTGCTGAAAACTCCCTGAAAAACTGTTCTGTGATATTTACATTTGAAGGACATTTCTTCTTTTATACTTACAAACACTTAGCACAGATTGAAGCTCTTTGCTAAGCACCTGCTGGAAATTGTATTGTACTGGATTCTGATGCATCTCCTTTTGCTGTTATGTATTTGCTATTGTAATGACTGCATTTACTCTTGTTAAAATAGAGAGATTTAGTACTTCTTCAAGCCACTAGGCAAGGTAAGAAAGAGCCAGACTGAGGCAGACAGACAAAGAGACCAAGAACAGATTAAGATTCACTTTAGAGGCACCATTTCATAATAAACATCCACCCCACAGAAGTGTGCTTTACAGAGAGATCAAATATTGATAAATAGCAAACAACCTCTTGGGAGAGAGAATATTCAAAGAAAAAAAATATCTGTAGAGGAAAAATGCAGTTTTGAGCAAATAATTTTAGAGATGAAATAAATTTTTTAAAAAACCCAGTCACCTATGAAAGACACAATTTAGGTCAAAATAATGAACCATGAGAAATACTCTTTGAAGATAAATCAGAGAGATCCTTTAGAGAAAGGGAATTCACACACTAGTACAAAATAGCCAAGAGCCACCCAAGAAAAAAAATCCTTAGGAAAATACAAGGTCTTTTCCCTAGCTTTTATGCTGAAGCCAAAGTAAGTCAGTTCTCTGCTCTCCAAATCCACCTGCAAGCCATCGAAAAAGATTTTTTTACTATTTCATGTTCTGAAACAATTATCACTATCCCACATCTCCCATCTTTAAATAATTTGTATAAAAACTTAGTGATAACAACTATTTCCTTCCCCTGCACTGAAGAACAACTCTTTTGAAGGGCAAGCAAGAGGAGGCAGCTCAGAAAGGCAGCTCCCCTGTTGGTGCCTGGACAGCCTCTGCACCCCTTATTCAAGCACAGGGCTTGCTGAGCCCCTCTGCTGCTGCAGCCACAGCCCTGGGCTTCCTGAAGCCTCAGCTCCTTTGGTTGCTATGCCAGGGAACAAGCTCCTGAGGCAACTGATATCCAAACCACGCAATGAAGCCTCATGGGCTGTGGAAAACTGCATTTACTAAGAATAGAGAAAGTAGAAACATTGTGAAAATAACAGCTTGCATGACAGATCTAGTTCAGCTTTGCAAAATCTAACCTAGACAGTCCCAATCTGGGTCAGGTGCAGCACAGAAAGCAATTCATCTTCATTCCTGATCCTCTGCTTTGCTGTGGTCTGCCTTCCATCTCCAGATGCCCCAGCTACCTCTCAGTAGGCATCACGACTCTCCTTCACTCCTTCATTTGAACCCCACAACTCCTTTTCCAGTGTGCAATTCCTCAGCACCAAAATCTCTCCCATGTATGACACACCACATACTTTCTTAAGTCCTTAATCACTATAATCGTGGCTTTGGAAAACACAGACTTTAACTTCCTATTTTTATATCCTTTATATATACACATAAAATACATGTGCACATACATATTAGCAAAAACATCATCTGCCTCCTATTAAGATCTTGTACTCTCTGTTCTCACAATACTGATGCATATCAATTTTCTTCAAGCACAGTCTCAAGTCCATTGTTTCCTTTTAAAGAAAATTTATATACAATTCCCTAGTCCAGTTGAGATATGAATTGCTAAATGATTAGAGTAAACACGTCAGGTGTACAAGGCAGTGTACCAGAGTGATGCATAGACACTCTAAGGGATTGGCTTGCAGAGCAGGGCTCAAGTCCACTCAGCTGCTGCACGAGGCATGTCAACACATCAATCAGCTAAGTCTGCTGCTACTGTAACTATGAGCCTGATCTGGAAAGGGAAACTAAAACAAGTGCAGGCACTGCATATCCATCTCCTGTTTTGATCAAATCCCCTCTCCCCAGCAACAGCTATGCTTCTGAGCCTGAACTTACTCTTTGGATTACTTAAGTCTGACATGGTTGGGCAAATTTGCAGTTTCAAATAAACTTCCCAACCGATCTTAATAACTGACACACAAAATAAGCTCTTGTCCTTGATAAGGGTCAAATGTAGCTTTCATTGGCAGCTGACTAAAAATACATCTCCAGACAAAAAATAAAATGGAGCTGAAGGTGGAGGGCAAATATACAGGAGCCTACAGGGGCAAAACTATCTAGAGCATTTTTTTTTCTCATTTTCCTCATATCAAACACCGAAAAGGTTTGTTGCCTTCATTTTTAATTGTGATAATACTGAATTTTGGAGGTGAATGTAATCTGTGTTTGAAAATACCAAGAGCTACTTTTTAAAAGGGAAGACACTTTGTACATTTTTTATATTGAATCTTTCAAATTTGTTTTGAAATGACATTGCATTCATAAATTTATCCAAATTCATACAGAAACAAAATGTGATTGACTGGCTATGCACATTCCTTTTTCTAACTTTTAAAATGAGGAAGCCAAACATCAAACCCCATTCACCAATTTATGGATTTTTTTTTTAATGTTCTCTTGCCTTACACATCTGGAGCTAGAAAGATAGAGGGCAAGGACATCTTTCCACTTTTTCACCATCTCCATGCTTCTGTTTCAGAGTTAAACCAGATTTTTTAAAACCACATTTAAAAGGAAAACTCTTCTTCTGTCCTTCACAACCTGCATTACAGGAAATCCTAGGACTGGGTGGCAAGCCTTTAAATGTCAGATACTACTGAGAATGAGGAGAAAAATCCATTAATCCCATACAAAACTGGAGAAGAGAAACACAGGATTGATCTTCTGCATATCTGCTCTGGTGGCAATGCAAATCTTCTGAAATAATACCTGAGAGGCTGAGCCCAGACAAGCTGAGCCCCAGCCTGCTACTCAGCACAAGGAACCCGAGACAGTCTGGCAAGGAGGCAGCACGGACTCTGCAGCAGCAGCTCTGCACCTCTGGCCAGGAGAAGGCTGTGCCCCTTCATGTGTCCTGGGGAAAGGAGCCATGGAAGGCTGAAGGCCAGAGACTGATGTCAATTTTATAGAGGAAGTGATATTTTCTGATAAATTAGTTTTGTTAACAAAGTTTGTTTATATTTTCTGTTTTAATTTTCAGAAAAGGATACGCTAAAGTAGAGACAGAGCTAAGTTAATTTCCTCTGAAGGTAAATTCTAAATCCACCATTTGTCTTCTGAAAAGGTCCTTTTGAATTAATAGAAAAGCAGAATTTTGTCCCATGTCCCTGCCTTTTTACACACTGAGTGTTACAACTTGCTCCTTGTGTGCCCATACAAAAATATTTCAGATATAGCACATCTGATGACATTTCACACTTGCCCAGAGACTTGCAGCTACAGGTACCATGTGGCTAGACTCTGACTACAAAGGTACATGGCACACTGTAAAATCCAAGCACACAAGCACTACTTTAATATTTCTGAATGCTCTGATCTTCTTGAACAAGTCTCTTTTGTGGGCTGGGGAACTGGAGATCAAAATCTGTATATTTAAAGCAGTTTTATTTAATGTTACACAATGATATGTATAAATTGGACCACGAGATTTAAATGTAACTGAAACTGTAGACTTTCATAACTGTCAAAGTTATAGTTTTACCTAGACATGATAGAAACTACTTGTATGCAGTGGGATATGCTCTATTTGTTTCAAAGAAGCCACATGCACTCATATGCATACTGCTAACATTGCTGTCCATGGGTCAATACTGCATAGTTTAGAAATTAACTATATTGAAATGCATAATCCAAATACAGTTCTTAAGCTGTGCCCCAGATCTGATTACACTAAACACACCACTACAACTCATGCTATAACATGCACCATGCATGAACAGACAACCACTGGTATCTAGAAAGTAAATTTCTCTGCTTTTTTAAAGGTTTGATACTGGGCATCTAGTCTTTCAGAAAATTTGGAAATACTCTGCAAGCTTTTCTCAAGGTCAGTCCATTAGTGATTAGCACTTCAATAAATACTTTTGAGGCTCATATTTGTAAAGAATCTCTCTCATTTTGCTGGAGATTGTTTTTTACGGGGACAGCTTTGTTACTTCCTGTTGTGACATTCAACAGAGTATGTTTTCTAGGTGGTTGATTTTTTTTTTGTTTGATATGTATGTCGATGGAGATAAGTGTTTTAATTACTTTTTTAATGCCTATGCTTTTGTATTTTCTCCCTCTCTCCCTTTATTTCCTGCTGTTGAGATTACTGCCTCATCTCCACAGCAGGTGGCTTCTTCAAATTTGTTTTCTCTGTAAGCTTGGTAGATTAATTTTGTAATATAACTGCTCCTTTTCTGTAGTTTTTATTAATGATTTATTTTCTTTGGAAGAGGTATGCTTGCAAGGTTTTTAGGAGTTACTCCCTAACAATGTCTAAAGACCTCGTTCATAGAAAATTAAAAGTAAAGGGAAAAAGTAAAAGAACTACATTAAGGCTAGTCTTCTCTTACCCTCAAGTTAGAATGAACAGTGTGTACAGCATATGTGAAAACACTTCACATCTACCAGCATGAGCCATACACAATTGCTGCAGGGCTTTCTAAACTGATCAGCTATATCCATTCCATGGCTTTGAATAAGTAGTTGAACCTGGAAGCAATGCAGTCTGCAGGTCTCACACCTTTCTTTGTTGCTAAATTAAACACAGAGACAAGTATCTGAACTCTTGCAAGTGGTAACAAAAGAATAGGAATGAGAGAGTCAGATTATTTAGAACTAAATTTGTTCTTATAATTCAATTTCTCTTTTGAGTACCAATTGTCCAAGCCCAGTTTAGAAGCAGCCAAAATTCACACGAGTTAGACATCAGAAAGTGCATATGGGAACGACAGGCAGAGTTCAGCATCAACCCCTGTGAGTGATGGAAATGAGGATTCCATGCCTGAGCACGGAATACAAAACACTGCAGCCTTGTGCTCTGCTCTCCTCACATTTCGTGATCCCATGATCAGATCAGGCTGACATCTAACGTCAGCCAAAGGGTCCAAAGGTGAACCACAACTCATCAGCCCCATCAGATACAGACTCCACCCCTCATTTGACTTTACTGTGATCACTCCAGCCTTACTCAAGGCTTTAGTGTACTCTCTACAGCCTACCTCTAGTCTTAATTGCTGGTTTTAATTTTACTATGGTTATCTTATGGGACCTTTGAATTTGAATGGGGCAACACTCAAGTATGACTAAAATACTGTATTTTAATGAAAAACATCAGTGTTTCAAGATGATAAAGATCTGGAGAAATTATGTAATGATTTTTCTAATCTCAATATCTGGCTATTCATTTAAGTACCATGAAGATTCTGAACTTACATTTTTGAGCCCTTATCTTCTAAAAGCACTCTTTTAAAATGCTACATCAGGACTGAAGCATACAGTTTCACTAAGTGTTTTTAAAACATAATTCTTTAAAGAACACACTAGAAGAAGTGATACTAGGTTGTACAAACATATACGGATTTCTAAATTAAGAAACAGATGGTAATTCTAGCCTTTCTTCTGTGTTTGGAAACTGATACTTAATGTTCCCCATATTTGAAGTAATCAAGTTGCGGATGTTAGGAAGTTAGCTGGTAGCCTTGGTGAATGAACTTGCTGAAATGTGAAGATCACTATGAAGCAAATCTTATCACAGAGAAGGATGGATGCAGACGTCTGCTTACCTTCCCTCTGGTCCTGTTCTGCCTGGTGTTGTTTATTTCAGGACTTAAAGCACTGAAATAGTTTGCTATGAATCTTGATTTGTAGAACATAAGAGTTCTGTAAATTGTAGTAGAGAGTAACTGAAGAAACATCTGCTGTAAAAAACAAAGTGGAATATTGCTGCAAACCTTTCTTAAGTCATCTTGGCAACATTTATTATACTGGCGACAAATTTGAAAAGGTCACTAGTGAAAATGCATTTAGCAGTCTGCGTCCAATCCATCTCTACCACAAGAATGTATCTTTCCACCCAGGAGCAGAGCTTGCTCCAGTCTGCTTACAATTGAGCTAAACTGGATTTTAGTCCTGACTGGAATTTGGTCACTTCCCACCACAGACTTGAGCTGTCATTTTTCAGAGCATTCTTGAGCCAGGAAGGCTGAAGTTTCAGATCTGACATGCTAATGTTGTCAGTTCTTTTCTCTCTTCCTTCTACAAGCTTGTTCCTAGCAGTAACCTGCCAAAGGAAAGATGGGGGGACTGTGTTTCCTCCAGACACCAGCCAGATAATATTTGCCAGTGTGACAACCCTGCACCACTCTAGAGGAACAGAAACTGGTCCTAGTGCTTGTTCATGATCAGTAAACAGTGCTGAGCAGCCCCAAAGCAGGATCACCTCCTCAGGGACTGCCTATCAGTAACTTGAAGAACACCAAAAAATCCACCATCTCAGGAACCATATGTCACAGTAAAGTGATTTTTATCCCATACAGAAAATCCAAATATGTGGAAGTGAAAGCAAAATAAACTGGATTGTGAGACTGGGAGAAACAGACTCCTGAAAACAAAGCAGAAAAATACTACCATAGCTGTTTGCAACAGAAACAGTATCTTTCCCCAAGCAGACTCATTATAGTTTAACTGTCTAATATGCCCTGCTTATAAGCTGTCATGCTGGTATATTGAAATAATTTAAGCAAATGAAAATTTATAAAGGGAAAATCAAATGTTAGCATAGGAAAGATCTCTTCATTTAATTTTTCATTTCAAAACACAGGAAAGAAGCCTTGAAAAACTGGATCAATAGAGGCTACTTACAATAAATACACAGGGAATGGATAAAATGAGAGCAAAACTGATGATAAACATTCATGAAGAAAAAACTACAAATAGTTGGCATCATGAAGAAAAATAAATACAAAGCCTCTACACTATCGCAAAGCAACAGCTGAAAAAAACCCATCAAAGGCAGCAAATTCATCCTTGGAAATATATGAGGAGTAATTAAGGCATTAATATTCTGGAATAACACCTTTGTCAGACGTTAGGCTCTGTACAGCAAGGAAGTTGCAACGACATATACTGAGACAACATCAACTTATACTACCTAAAATCAACCTGCGCTTTTGATATATTAGGAATATAATAGCCAATACGTGGTATCTGTGTTACAATTCTAAACACTGATTTTTATAATATTGTTTCCTAAATTTGATGGAAG
Organism: Prinia subflava; assembly: GCF_021018805.1. NCBI lineage: Eukaryota > Metazoa > Chordata > Aves > Passeriformes > Cisticolidae > Prinia > Prinia subflava. Next base: position 18,007,386 of record NC_086256.1, read on the forward strand.
AGAGCAGTAAAGAATCACAGAAATATCTAACTACAGCCATTTGTCTTAAACTCACAACCACCCTCTGCTGTGCACTACTTCCATAGCTCCCATTCTGCTTCAATATAGTGACTATGAAACAATAGGCTGAGTCAATCACACCTTGTACCCTGTGTAACTGGATCTATAGGAGATATTTGTAAAAACTTACTCCTTCAGGAAGAAAATGCCACATGCTAAATAATATTTGCAAAATACAGGACTTTCTGGTCATTCCTATTTTTAAAACATTACAAGGATTCATCTCTTTTTTTTTCATATGTGGAAGTCATCAATGTAATTCAGCAAGGTCTTCCGAAGGCTAATGAGCAATTAGCACTCTATGTGAAATTTCAATATAGGAAACAAGTATTTTTTCCCAGTTCTTTGGTAATGTATTATATTGTTTAATCTTAAATCTTAGCATATTTATACATTGGTTTTGTCCACATGAAAGAACTAAAAAAAACTATAAAACATATTCAGTAATTATTATCATTTGCCTACACTGTGTTTTTTAATCACTTCAGGTAAACCATCTCTATATATCTTTTAAAATGATGCCTCAAGAAAAGACTTCTAAATATTATTCATTAACCTGCAGCACAGATCTACAACTGAAAATCTATCATCAGTACATTCTGATGAAAAGGTAATTATTAAATCTTTTTTCCCTTTTTCTACAGCACAATATTTGACCTATGATAAAAAAACCCCAGCCTATCAAATTTCCATTTATTATTTCTACCTGAAGGGCTTTGCCAGCTCACACAAACATAAATCTCCATTTGTCAGGTTTAAACTGTACCTGTCCCAGATGCTATGAGAGTTCATAGCTCTTGTCCCTTAAAAATTACGAAATAGCATCATGCAACATAACCTCCCTGCAGCCTCCCTTGACCCTTGCAATCAATAATATTCATAACCTGTATGTGCACAGTTAAGGAGTACAGGAGCTGTGCACTATCCCAGTTAACCACATTGAGCTGTGATACTCAAATCTGCTCCCTTGTGTCTGCTGTGATCAATTCTAATCTCTGCACCAAAAATAAAAGAATGCAGCCCCTTGTTTCCAAATTCATCTGAAACGGATGTTATAGATTTGTAGGTCTGCACAGGAGCTGTGGATTTAATACAACCAGCAGTTCAAGGAAAGAACACATCTAAGCTATCATTCATTCTCATTATCCTCAGCGTATTTTGGATCTTCAGAAGCAACGAGAGGCACAGGAAAATGCACATGTACTGACTTCAGGCAAGTTGAATTTGTTAAAATAACATCAGGTAACTGTCATTTGCTAGAGCACTGTCCATTACTGCCAGGTAAGGTGGAGGTCAGTCTCTCCATTATGATTACTTTGCTTAAAGGTTTAGTAATAGGCTGCCAATATTCATTTCTTCTGGAAATGTGTCATATACAGTAAATTAAACAGAAATTCCCTAGAAATAATAAAGCCTAGCTCTGCTCAGTTAAAAAGAAACAACTATTACGGAAAGAAAGAATAAATCACATTTCTGATGGTATTTGTTCTCTCACCTCCAAACTAATTTTATTTAAAAGCTGGCAAATTTGCCAGCCAATTAGCCTAATTAGACAACGGCATCTGAATGTAGAACAGGAAGAAACCTGCTCCAGTAGAAAAAGTGCTTTTTGAATCTGTCACACTACCAGAATTCATGTTTCCAGAGTTCTTGTAACTGCATATTTATAGACTTGGCTATATTGGCTCCGAATCAGCAGCCCCAGTGCCATGAATCATCTATCAAAACATTTGAGAAGATTTTCTTACTCATTTCTTTAAAGCAACATTCTGAAGAGACACTTTCAACATCATTATGCTCCAGTGTTCACTATGAATTATGAAAAAAAGCATACAGAGTTCTATAATTGGAGGTGAATAATAAGTATGTGTTATCAGAGGCTTTATCTTCTCAGATTGTCACAAACTGTCAGTACAGAATACCCTGCAACAAATATGACATTCTTGTAACGTGCTGGAGGGTCAATGAGCATTCTCACTCAAGTCATTTACCCCCTACACATAAATGTCCTTATCATTAAGCACGTATTTATCTGCCTTTCATTTTAAAAGCAGCTGCAGCAAGGAGTTTCATGTCAATATGCTGTTAAACTGATACTCTCCTACACAGGTAGATCAGCTCAGAAACATTACAGCTACTGGATAGCTACCCCTTCATACTTTTCCATACTGGAATAACTAAGCAAGTTCATGTTTTGACCAAATCCTGTTCTGAGTAAGGGTAAATGACAGAAAGAACTCAAGAACTACATAAAGTTTTTTTAATCTATCAACTAAATCTGAATTCCTTTCTCAAGAACAGCATTTCATATAAAATTTTACTTAAAGACAGAGTGCCTTTTTTAACTAATTATACCATTTTCATCAAGTGTCCACTTTTTCCTTGGACATTTCGCATACTGATGACAGGGCACTAAATCTGAGACTTCGGGTCAAAAATACAGTTGAACCTCAGATGCTGTAAGGCTTCTATCTAGAAAACAGAGAGAGAACTGGTGGTGCAATGCCTCCAAAAGCCTCTCCAAATGCCTCCTCCATGACCAGCAGTCAGGAATACGAAGTGAAACATGGTCACTGAAGATTATGGGTCAGCCACTTGGCTTGTAGGTGCAGATACCTGCACAGGCATAGAAGTATAGAAGGTACAGAAGGTATAGAAGGAAGGTATGGAAGGTATGGAAGGTAGGGAAGGTATGGAAGGTAGGGAAGGTAGGGAAGGTATGGAAGGTAGGGAAGGTAGGGAAGGTAGGGAAGGTAGAGAAGGTAGGGAAGGTATGGAAGGTAGAGAAGGTAGGGAAGGTAGGGAAGGTAGGGAAGGTAGGGAAGGTAGGGAAGGTAGGGAAGGTAGAGAAGGTAGGGAAGGTATGGAAGGTAGGGAAGGTAGGGAAGGTATGGAAGGTAGGGAAGGTAGGGAAGGTAGGGAAGGTATAGAAGGTATAGAAGGTATAGAAGGTATAGAAGGTATAGAAGGTATAGAAGGTATAGAAGGTATAGAAGGTATAGAAGGTATAGAAGGTATAGAAGGTATAGAAGCTTCTCCTCCTCTTAAACTTTTTTCTCTTGGTGGAGAACTAAAACATTCAAAATGGGAAATTTATACTTATTTTAACCAAAACCTTTTTGTGATAAACCATCAGTGAGGTAGGACTGTATGTCACTTTTCAGTCCATGAAGAAATGTCTATGACAAAGAGATGTCAAAAAAGTTAACAAGACACTTCTCAAATTACCTGCAGTTGTGGTGCAAATACTGCCAAGGGGACATATGTTTCCTCTGAAAAGGCATCCAGCTCATGCTTAAGTCAGCCAAGGCACACAGACCTACCTGGGAGTGATCATGAATCCTTAATATCTGCGTGGTGCACATTTTTGTATTTGCACTACTACAATAGGAAGATTCTCTCCAAACAGAGTTTCAAATGGTAACGAAAACAAGATCAATAAATAGAAAATCAAGTTACACAGTCCCAATAGGTCCCTCTAACAAGGCTTTATCTCTGAAATGTTCATGCTTGTCTAATGCTGCTGCTTTTAATCCTTTCACACCAGTGGGTCCTACATGCTTGCATTAGTGCTAATGTAAAACAAATGAACATTTTATACAAGGATATCCACTCTCCCCAGTAAAGTGGTTAATACCAAAGTAAGCTTTAAGAATGTAAATTATTTTCCCCATGTGGCTGAAAAACTACGAGTTATTAATTTAAAAATTATTAGCATATAAAATCATTATTATCTCTGCAGTTAATGTACAGTTCACTGACAACCTTTTGGACCATTACAATTAAGAAAGGCAGCATCTTTAATGAAGTTACAAAACACATTGTTTATTAAATAGCAAATTGTATCTTTAATTACTTTAAATATTATAATCCGATGAAAAATTATTTCATAAACCTCAAGACAAATTATGTCAGAGATGGAGTATGAATTTTGTTCCTCTATGAATCCTAAACTGTGCTTTGAATTTGCTTACACATTTCTCTTTTATGTAAAATCTGCTCTTGAAATTGTTTTCAAGTGCCTAAATCCAATGGCACTAGCATAAATCTAAGATGCAGCTTGTGCTATTCTTTCTTTTTAAAACTGATTTAATTTCTTGACAAATGTAGAATTTGGCAGTTCTAGTAAATGCAGCTTTTCTATTAATCCATCAGAAGAAAACTGAAAATAGATTTCTGTGAGAGTCACAAAAAACAGGCTCATTGAAACAAAGACTCTTTGGAGATCTATGGAATTATATGGATTTGTTGTTGTGTTTCGAACTAAATGTTAATGTTTGTTCAAAACTGTCAAAGGCTTTGAGGATATTCTATAATGCCAATATATAAGCACAGACTAAGCTAATTTTAAATATTCCATTACTTTTTTACACAAATTAATCTCTGCACACTATCAAGAAACCTTTTACTGTCTGTCCATAATTAGAATTACATACTCGATATGCTCACCACTATGTGAAATGGCTGAGAGCTGAACAATTAAAGAAAAAGTTTAGTTGTTCACAGCATTAGGCCCTGCACTGTGCTTTGGATCCATCCCCGAACAACATCAGTATTAAAATGCATTGATTTCTAGACCACTAAGACAAAATTAATACATTCAACTTCAATTATGTCAACATCAACTTGTCACTGAATATTTTGACAATTTGGAAACCCTCAATTAGCTATTGAACTTTCCTGGGCTAATCAATATATAGGGAAAGTAGATTTTATATTAGATATTATATCCAATTTCTTTATGCTAAAAAATTGCTACATTCTATCTACGCCTGCCTTACTAGAAATATTGTCCATGCAAAGCACAAAGGAGAAACAACTCATCAGTGTAATATTATAATAGAAAAACTGTTAAAATAATATATTGTAATAGTAATAATATAGTAAAACTTTTTAAAAAGCACCAAACTTTTTTAAAAGCTTCTGGCAGTAGTAAAAAAATTTATATAATTACACAATTATATGCAATTATAAAATACAACCACAGATAACATGTTGTTTAGAGTTCAAATGAAAACATGAAGATCAAAAGATAAACTTGCTTACTTTCACATAAGTGCAAAAGTTTTTGAACACAGAAACCCATCTAGAAACATAATTGGAAGTCTTCTGTGACTACCCAAGTGCCTGAAGAAAATCCTAGCAAGGATTTGTAAGCAAGTTGGGTAGTGGAAGTCAGATACGTTTGTGAAAGCACTCACAATAAAATCAAGTTTTGACAAAGGTTTCCCTGCAGAAATATGACATTAACTGTAACACAGTTACAGGTGATACAGACCAAACTGAGTACAAGTACTTCAAACAAACCCGTTCCTAGGTGTGCGCCTAAATACCCTGATTGATTTGGGCCTAAGTACCTGCGGTAGCCATCCCTTGTCTGTCAAAACATCTGTATGTCTGGACATTAGTGATGCGGAGGAAAAGAACCTCAGGAGTGCCAGGAGACTTTCAGAGCAAGCATTCTTATGTATTCAGAGATGTTCAAAACTGGATATGGTCCTAGGCAACTTGCTCCAGCTGACCCTGCTTTGAGCTAGGGGGCTACTAGACGATTGCCAAAGGTCCCTTCCAATTATTTTACGATTCTATGAAATATGCCCTGGTTTAGGTCCTAAGCCATGGAAAGATTTCTGAGTTTTTCATCTGGGATTTAAAAAATCCACTACCACAGTTAGGTAAAAGATAAGTACTCCCTATCAGGACATAGGTACCAGACACTCACAGAACTGAGAAATTCAACAGTTTGTGTATTTCCATCAGTTGCAGAACTCTCTGAAGCAGTGGCAGTGTACCAGGAATCAGACTCTTTCCTCCACCCACACTACAAAGAAACAAAGCTCAGACACGGAAAACTAGAAAACACAGATCTCACACAAGGGTCAAGAGCCAATTTCTGAAATGTCTTCTCTCCAAAACCTCCTTCCATCCTTCTAAATTAGTACCACGCATATTTTTTGCAGAAAGCGTATCTTGCTACTCACAGTCCCTTTCTGAGTAAATGATGGAATTGTGCTTGCCTTATTCAACAAAATGACTCAAATATATTGTAAAATCAGAGTGTAGGATAAGGACAACAACTTTAAATCAAATACTGAATACAATTTTCCTCCATTCACAGATTATTTCAGTTGTTAGCATTTAAAAATGACTCCTCACATATCCCTATCTACAGCTGTGGATGTTTGCAACAACAGTAATTTTCTCTCTCACTTATGTCATTTTGTAACAGGTTACAACTGATACTGATCAGTGCTGGAGCTTCCTTAAAGTCCATGCAAAAATTCCACCACATAGATGGAAAAACTTCAATTGTACATCCATGGCCCTATTGACAAAATTACGTTTCAGGAATACAGCATAAACAAATCAGTTATATGGAACCAAGTCTTTTACACAAGTATTTTAAATTATAAATTAGTTTTGCTTTACATATAAGATTAGACATAGAACGACTTTAATTAAAATTAGCAACAACAATAGTTGTGTAAGAAGAGAGAGACTCAGATAAACAGAATCATCTGCTAAAACAAAGTCTACCTCTGATTCTGCATTCTTTATTTCTGATTACAGTATGCATATAAATAGAAAACAAGTATTCATTTATGCATTCAAATGCAAAATCAAATCTGCATGTTGAAGGTATAGAATGTGGGATGGAAGTTCGTTAACCCTGCAGTGACAATCATGTCACCAAGCATATGCACAGATACAGCTCCATACCTTTAAATACACATCTTTCCAAAAGCTCATGCCCACCAATTTTTGGAGGGAGGGATTACAATTATAGTAACTCTTGAGCCTGAATACAAATGCTGAGCAGATACACATTTATGTATCAGACAGCTTTTTTTCCCCCATGCTCAACTGTATGACAAACTTAAAAAAGTCATTTTCAGAGACTGGTAGCTCAGGAAAAAAGAATGAATTAACCTATATTTCAGAATATTTGAATAAAAAAATGTTGAAGGGACAAGAAGTAAAACAGTTTCTAAATGTAGTCTTTGTAAGATAAAAAGATATTATTATTGAGAAACTATAGGCGAGGACACTTCAACATTTACTTATTTATTCATTCAATCATTTACACAGATAGTTTAGAACACTGGGCTGAAACCAAAATTCCTAATTGCATAAATTTTACAGAATGGGGGAACATTTGTTAATAAAGGGTAAATTCTACATCTAACTAAACATCTGGGAAGAAATTAACAGAACTACACATTCAGCAAATGAAGTCGTGAGAGAGATGCCATAAATGGAATGCTGTTGTGACATTAAAGAAAAAAGGAAGAAAATAATATTTACAATTTCTGAAGTCTTGTAGTTAAATATATAGCAGATATCATGCTGAATTTCTGACCATACAGCAGAGCCATAAAATTTATAAAATGTAGGTATTGTTATTATAGCAACACCTTTCTATTTTCACCGCATGTAAGAATGCAAATCAGGTAAGCAGACAGCAAGCCATACTCTACGCTTGGCTGCATGAGTTATTTTGATACCAAGAGTAACAAATAGCACTTACTGTTTGTAGCACTTTCTATTCGCATGGTGCTACACAGTCAATGCTCAAAATATCCAGGAACCAGATAAGAGATCAACATTTATCCTGCATTTTACAGATGTGCAAAGAAATTTAAGTGATTTGCTGAGGACCATACAATAGAAGCAAGGTTGTGTTGGTTCTTGGGCAATTCACAGCATAGGATTTTAAAAGGCTGGAAGAGTACGTCTTCAAGCTAGAACTTTTATGGTGTGGGAAGCATGCAGACTACTTCCTGCCTCCAACCATGCTAGTGCAAGCACTGTCTGAACACTTATCCTGCTTGCAGCTGGAGCGCTGGAGGAACCCAGACAACCTGTGCCCCACACAGGAATCATGCAAGGTGCTGAGAGAAGGGAGCAATCTTCTGGAAAGGCCTCTGTCTCTGGTATTAGAAAGGCCTTGGGTAAAGGCCTCAGTTACGAGAGTCAGGAATCGAGCATCCGAAATCTATTATTGTAAAATGCTTATTTTTACAAATATTTCCCCCTCCTTTCTTTAAGGAGATGGATTACATCTACAGACTGTGTCACATCATAGCTATTTTGCCAGTAGCCTGTACAGGCTTGACATAGGTAGAAAGATTCACACATATCAGTGGGCAGCTACTACCTTTGTCTTTGGGAAAAACATGTGATTGCTAATATTAAAAAAACCCAAGGAATAATATGCTGTCAAAGGGATATTCAGAGAACAAATCAGAATTCACACTTAATTAAAAGTCTCCCTGTTTCCACTGACTCCACACAGAGTAGTAAGAGCTCAGCTGCAGAAGCCAAGCAGGAGGTGACTCTTTAATGAAGTGCACATTTGAATGAGATGGTCATTCAGTGTCAGCACAGACAATGGCAACCTTCCTTCAGGATTACTCCTTTCCACTACTTGACTTTTTTTGGACATGTCTAATTATATAGCTTCTCTTACCTGTCACCTAGCAACCTTAGCTAGATTTAATTATGTTTTTTTTAAAAATCCCCTAATATAGCCACTGACATAACAATATGCTTATTCTTTGAGATGAATAAGAAACATAATCAAAACTGGAGTAAAAATCCTCAGAATATACACATTTCCCCATATTTTAACTTTCTACTAGTCAGGAGAGGTTTCCATTAAATACTTTTTCTAAACTTTTAGTTTTTATTTATTTGGTATACATGACAATTAATATTTTATGAAGGACAGAAAGCATCAAAACTCAGTAAAGCACGTATTCCATTCAGCTTTTCATCTTCTTTAAAGAGAAAGCTGACATCTAGGTTATCAAAGGATGTAAACTATTGAAAATGTGGCCAGAACAACTATATGAGCTTCTGTTTTATTTGAATCCTTCCCATTTTTACAATCTTTATGGATAATTTCATGTCTTTCTGCTTTTATTTTCCCAATTTGCATTTTTACCTAGTTTATGTATTCTATCTACTTTTTCTTTCTATTTCCTGAATTTCTTTCAATTCCATTTCATTACAGAAATTCTTGTCTTCTATTCCTCTGCTATTGTCTTCTCTCCCATTTAGCCATTTTTGTTTTGTTTTGGTTTGGGTTTTTTTTTTTTTTTTTTTTTTTTTTTGTGTGTTTTTGGTTTTTTTGTTTTTTTAACTGTCCCTCATTTTATTCAGGGTTTTCCCCTTCAGCCTTTCCTTCCTAGGCACACACCACGTGCTGTCTCTGGAGCAGCTGAAAGCAACAAGACTAAAACACAGCTTGCCTAAGGGCCCAGGGATTTGTCAGCTACAAGATGCTTTAGAGAAAATGTTTTCTTACAACTTAGTTATTGCCTCAAAAATGCCAGGAGAATTTAAAGCATGTTTTGTTGGTTCTTTAACATATAGAGAATGCTTATTAAAAAAACAACCAACAAAAGCCCCCAAATACTAACAAACAAGACAAAAAAATCCAAATTCACACAACCCGCCCCATTTTCTAGTCAAGTAGTGAGTGGAGAAGTAATATTTTGCATTTGATTATTTCAAACTGTTCCAGTCTGTAGATTACTGCAAGCATCAGTGGGGCTGTGGGACTGCTGTGATGTAACAGCTTTATGGCAGTACCTGTCCTTGACTGCGACAGTGAAGACAGCATGGAGAGTATTCTCCACCAGATCAGGTGTGAATACTCCTGATCCTAGTGAAAAATACCATATATGGTAGATGTTCCATTGGCTTAAATTCTATATTAAAAAGATACACAGCAAATTTTATAATTTTTTCTCCACATGAAGTGCTTTAAGCAGTTTTTTTCTTGATATCACTTTTCTCCAACATTACAGGTAGTCGTACTGCAAGCATTTACTCTCATACTGAAATCCATGCCTGGTAGGGTAAAGTGGCCAGCTGACATTGTCTGTTGGAGTAAACCCTGCATTTGCTCCCTGTACAGAAGGCAAGTTTGCCTTCACAGAACCCTTGCTCATACTTCAGTCATTCAGACACGACAGAGCAGGGCATGCGTAGTCACTCCAGACACTGCATCAGAGCTGTGGAGACATAGCCATAAATGCCAATGGAATTAATTACATTCTGTTCAGTGAAGTTTGTGCATAAGCTTTTGTGAGAACAAGGCTTAATGTTGTTTTTAACATAAAAACACTTTACAGAACTCCTCCCACACTTCTTAAAACTGTATCCCTAATTATGGCGTGTGGAGCTCTACTATAAGTGATTGATGTTGTTTTGTGTGTTGTTATGGAAACAAACCAAGTAGGAGTTTCTGATTTGCGTATAGAATTTTGAGTCAGATTTTACAGTAAATAACTAAGCTTTCCAGTGTATAAGCAACAACACCATATGGCCATTAATCTCCACTGAAAGACTATGTCCTCACTTGCCACTACTTGTTAAAACTAAGGTCTTTCGAGGAAGAGGGTAAAAATCAATGGAGCTGCTCCATCTTGTCACTGGTCAGTGAACAACAAAATGTGGTTGTCTCAATTAGGGACAGCTTATAGGTGTGAACATTTGACAAACTCACTCAAAACATTCAAAAGAATGCAGTTTTTTTAACTCAAACTTGAATTGACAAATTCTGTAGCTCACAGGATGCCTGGCTGGGGATGCTATAGCTATACACAGGAAATTTATGGAATGGAAGTGCCAAATGAATGGAAAGTTCAAATGAATGACATATCTAAGTTAAAAGGTATCAATTGCTAGGACTGAACATGTGGGATGTGAGTACCCTCCAAACAGAAAAAAAAGACCAGTGTTCGTCAAAGAGCTTACTATGCAATAAACAGAGGTTTGCAAAAAAAGATTGCAAGTAAGTGTAAAAGTGAAAGCCAGAAGAAGAATGAAAACATCAGAGGGGTATGGCTTAGTAAGAAAAGCAATGTTAATTTTGCGGAAGTTAAATGACTTAGATAGACCAGATGATGCCTTCTGTCATAATCATTTTCCATTTGTGTGTATAGAGATGAACTTCTGCTCTGCATATCTGAATCCAGCTCTGCACCTGACAGCAGGACTGACTATTCCCTTCCTTTGCATCTGTAGACTATTGCAATCCCACAAGAACCCTCTCTTTCACCAAGGGGCATTACTGATTACTTTAGCTCTTACCTGGCACACTCCTGGACCCACTCCCTCATTTGTGTCCAATGCATGTTCACCCCACAAATCTGCCATTCTAATATTGCATTTGTTCCTTATTGAAAAGTCAGTCACTTCACCCCCAGAGGGTACAAACACTTCCCTTACATCTCTGGAAGCAGCAGGTGAAGAATGGAAACTGCCCAGCCCTGCTTCACGATCTCTTTATTCTGGCTTTTCTTCTACCACCGATCCAAATTTTTGTTGCTCATATTTTTGCTCTGAGGAAGAGCAATGTCACTCTGGTTAGGGTGACAAGCTTCCTCATCCCTTCCTGACCAAAAGTCACTTCTGCCTGGGAAAACACTAATAACGAGTCTCTTTTGACATTAGATATTTATGCTGCCCTAATGCCCTTTGCTGCATCCCTGGGTGATTTCTAACCAGGCCTTAATGTGATCCCATTAGTTATCCTCCAGCTTTGGGGACATCTAATATGCACTCTGTCTGACTGGGTACAGCTATGGATATAACCCCTACAGGCCTCTGCTGCCTACTCCTAACTCTTACTGCTAATCCAAACATCAGGCTGGAATCTGGCTGAAGGACATGACTTAAATACCCTTCTTAGAGTACAGAACCACAGTTTGCCCCTGATCTGAAAAGGCAGTGTGGTGTCTTTACACAGAAGCGTTCAACAGGACCAGGCAAAATAATCAGCAGTCTTTTGTTTAGGCTTGTTTGCCTGACCCATGTGTTAAAACCTTTGGGCCAAGTTTCTCTTTTCATATCAGAAGGGAAAGCAATGCCATTAAGATGGCACAAAAAGTGAATCATAAAGACTTGTAAAATTACAGAGGCAGGTAATAATATTATAGGCTGCTTCACAAGTGATATAATTGCAGTTATTTTTTACTATAAAAATCCATTGAAATTAGGATCTGAAATACATATAAATGTAATCATTGGGCTGTGCTTCTGCAATCTCAGCTGAGTACTCAATTCTCATCCAAAAGTGAAACCAGGATTGAATAACCAGCAGCCAATGCTACTCCTCTATGGTAAGAATAGCTAATACAGAGGGAATGAAATAAAAAGAGCTAGCAATGCATTTCCCCCCCAGCATATCAAGCAGGTTTTCATATGGAAGCAGTGGTCATCAATCACTACCTCATTACCAACCTGTCATCTGGGTTTAGGCTAAATGTATTCTGGCTTGCTGCCATACTAAATGTTCAATGAAACATCCTTAAGGCTCTCTACAAGTTCAGCTGAAGTCACACATGCTATACATCAAAAAGGAACATTAGCGTTATCATAGCTTAATAAATAGTGTCATTCTGGCAATGTAATCCTATGTTCTAGAGCTATCTTCCATTCCCAGTATTATACTGCTTAAGTAAACAATCTTACTGTCTTCTGTGAAGTTTATTTAGTGATAAATGCATGTAAAGATAATTAGTCATACTGTTATAGATACACTTCCATCTCAGCTGAAGAACATGAGCAAAACCAGCACAGGATTTTAAAAGCACACAATGGCATAATGAACTTTATCTTGAAGCATTAGTTTATAACTCTTGCACGTGGTAGTTTATTATCGAGGTTTCACTGTGCTGGGAAATAATGACAGCTGAAGGACCCCAAATCAGTGTCTTTTCAAAATAACAGTGGCTTGAGTACAGGACTTTTGCATGCCCCTGGAATTTAATACAGCTATTAAGATGACTGCAAAACATATTTCAACATCTGCGAATACTACTAACTTTGTGAATAACTCCTGACTTAAGGAGGGATCATTACATTTAGTCACTCATTTCCATGCACATTTGAAGCACTAAGTCCTGAATCTGTTTTAAAATTTAAAAATGCCAGTAAAATATACATATAGATTCTACAGTGGCAGAAGCTTCAAGAGACACCATAAAACAAATCCTAATAAAACATTTTTAGATACATGAATCAGTTTATGAACTTTTTTTTAATAGTGAGAAATCATCTCAAAATTTAAGAATGCTGTTCTGTCCTTGTATATTTTTTTTCCTCTGTAGACACTGCATTTATTATGCAATGAGACCTTACTATTTTTTAACTAAAATATGAGAAATAGCTCCAATGTGTTCAACCACAGATTTTCCAAATTATTTTAAGCATGTCCCAGGAAACCTGCCTTAACTGGTGACATGGGCTTGTTCTCTGGACCAACCCTTGACAGAGTCCTTTTCCTACATGTTCATAGGTGCACACATACATGAGGGAAGGTAATCCATTTTTTTAAATTGAATTCTGACAAACTAGAGAGAGAGGATGTTAAATGACTCTTTGGTCTGCTGGTTATATCAAGCAAGAATAAATTTGTCTAAACCAGGCTTTTCTTTATCTCTTCTCCTGCCTCATCTTCTAAGCCTCCTAACCAGAAGTCAGTCTTAGGACAAATTTTGTGGTCTGCAAAGTCTTAGCAACAAAGACTGAATTTCCAGACCTACAACTGCAGAATGAACTTGCCTTTCCAACTTTTGAGTTGCTTGCCTATTCCACAACCATTAAAGTTATCTTGTGCCTTTCAGAAAAGGTCTCTGCCACAAAATGGGGATGATAAAATAATTGTATTTAGTGCTTAGGAAAGGTGATATGCCAAGAAGTAGTAGTAGCACAGTCCTGGAACTCCTAAGAGCCAGTGTATTTTGTGTGGCTCCTGCTCCGAACTGCAAGGAAAAGCCATGATAAGGTTTTCCTTTTCCATTTTCTATTTCTACATATATAGAAAGGGCCAGGCATCAAACTTGCTATAAATATTGTGTAATAATACAGATCAAAAGCTTGCACAGATTTCACTGTGCCAATTTACAGGATCTTCAGCAGATAGTACAACCATACACATTTTTTACAAAGACATTAAATTAAAAAGATTAAAAAAAATAAAACATGATGCATGTAAGAACTGGAGTGTAATAAACAGTTCCATCCTTAACCATAACCTCAGTGAGCCGTTTAATTCAGAAGCTGCAAGTAATCACTAAAAAGAAAAGCAAAAAAGGACATTAAAAGATGTATTAACTATAGGTGTACTATGATTTTCTTGTGAAATGGGTGGACAACAAGGGAAGGGGAAAATATACTTGGCTTTCTTTTTACAAAAGAAGTCTGCAAATAGGCTTGCAGCAGATCTGACCTCTTTCATGCTTCACTGCTTACAGACTTAGCTGCTTGACCAAAGAATCTGGATCCAGATTCTTCAGTGCAGAAATTATCACATTAACAATGCTTTCAACAGCTTTTAATTCTGAAGTTTCAATTTGGCTGCCAGACTAAATTATTCCAATGTCCACGTAGCATCACTATGAATTCCAGTTATCTGGAATAAAGACTTTTTTTCTACTCTTTAACTCCCACTACATTGGACCCTGTAACATCAAAACAAGATGAAGAACGGATCAAATGCTATGAATAAAACCTACTAAAAAGACCTTAAAAAAACTTCTGATAAACAATTTTGGCCCTAAGTAATTAGATATGTTTTTGCTATTCAGTACTAAATTACACAAACATATCAGTGTGAATTTAGGCTCAAGCGACATTGCAGTGTATCATCCAATTTTAACATGAATTGGCACACCTTTATTAAGACCTTTATCAGGTTATACTTTTCTTGCACAACATAAAAATATGTATTTTTTTGACTGGCATTTATACACACATAAATAATCAGTGGTGAATCCCAAGAAGAAAAATATTTTAGCTGTCTACTGAATTAGAACAGAAAAGTAAGAAAGTGGATAAGGTACATACACATAATAGGTGTAGATTTACAGAACAGCATATATCAGAATTTCCAAACATTATCCACTACAGAGAAGTGCTCCACAGTCAGTGACCCAGCATAAGAGGAGAAATTTGGAGAACAGACTGCATTTCCACTGTCCCACCTTCCCTATTTCCAAAACTAGGGAAAAGGCAGTTTTCTCTCATCCTGGAGTCAGGGCACTCCAGCTTGTCTGAACAGACAGTGCAGTTTGATGGAGGTGAGTCTGCAGCATCATTAGCTCTCCGTGCTCCCAGCTCCACAGCAGCTCTGAACAGAACCGAGGGACCTGACACCAGATCGACAGCCACGGACACAGCACAGAATAAAGTCACTTTACAAACCACAGGCAGGCTAAAAGACTACCCAGCAACTACAAGACTAAATTGCAAATACACAAAAGTAAAATCTCTCAAGTCATTGCTCATTTTCAAACACAGCTTGAGTAGGGCCAAAAGGATCAGACATTGGTTCATAGATGTATTTACAGGAAATTGAACCAACTTCAATGACACTGCCTTTTAATGACACTACAAATGAATTAATTTTCCTAATTTCAATGTTAAAATTGCATCAATACATTTTTTCACTCATATTGCTAGGAGAATTCTTTCTGTTCACATGTACAGTTGGAACAGCTGTGTATGATGCCAAATGCAAAAATTTCAGTGATGTTCCAGCATATTAAGTTTAACCCTCATTTCTGTCTCAATGATAGATGCAAGAATTCCAACTAGGTTGATTTTATGAGGCAGTTAAATGATTTGTATTCAGACCAACATTAAAAATCCCCAAAGTGACAAAGTGTACTTGAACAAAAATACCCTGCTTGTGACATATCCTTTACAAGTAATGTGTTTTCATTTTTCACATGTTGCATCTCATTTATTTTATTCAGGCACACACAGTTGAATCTACAAGATACAGTAAGCTTCCAATACCTTTGAAATAATAAATCATTTCTTACAGATGTTTTCAGCCAGTGCAAGTCTGCTGCTCATTAATCAAACATTATCAGTATCTATCACTGCCCAGTGCTAAACAGGAAAGGCACCTCATTTTGAGTTTTGACTTTTATTCACTGGTTAGTCCCTGACCCTTCTACTACTGCATGCTTATTAGAAACACCTACTGCATGGCAGATCCTACTACATGGCGTTTTAGAAGGGGTGTTTTACAAACAAAAGCATTTTTTCTTTAAGACCCAAAGGAAACAAAGTCAGGCTGCTCATCAAATTGGCAACACAAATGCAATCAAATTGTCTTCAAAGCTCTTTTCCAACTTCTGAGTAAAATATAACCATGTAAGCAAACTATTTCTGGTCTAGATTGTTTCATATCTGAAAGGTTGAAATAAATATATATTAGGCACCATGCAAGATACATTTCATTTCTGATAAATTATTAAAATTTCATCTCAGAAAACAGTATGTAGGATACAATACATCCCTACCAGCATAATCCTGCAGGGGAAAATCTAAAGAAAATGTTTCAATGTGACTAAGAAGTTATCTGGTAAAAAACTGCAACTTCCTTGTGATCATTGATATATTGCTGGATTCATGCCAATAATGCCAAATAAAATCTGCATTATTTCATCTGCTCTATCGGTTGTTACACATCTTTTTCAAAGTGCTGGAATAGAAGTGGAATTGGGTAAGCCACAAAACTGCAAGTGCTTAGGAATGAAGATTTCTGTAACTACTTGGTGACTGCCATTTCAATACAGTGGTAATATTAACATTAAAGACTAATTGGCTGAAATCTGCTGGTATTTAAATTCTTATTATTCTTCCTTTTTCTTCCTATGAAACTGATCACCAAAGATCATTTGAGGGAATATTGAGTTAGAACACTAGCTGTTGAATGCATTTTCACTTTTTCTAATGGTTCTTATTCAGCTCAGTACATCTTTAGCACAAATTAATAAACAATAGCCCAAGGATTTCAGAAAAGACCAGTGTCAAGGACAACATTTGGAAAACAATTTTCTCTGTTAGATAAACATGTAATTTGTATTAGTATTATCCAAACACTCTAAGTACTTAGTGTGCTTATTTCTGTGTTTTAGTCTTATAAGCAATTTTATAAATCAATTTACAGTAAATTTAGCATTAACACACTGAAAACTCTAACAGTACAAGCAATCAATCTTATTCACTATATGTACCCCACACCTTATGACATCACCAAGTGTCAAATTCTGAATATGGTTTGATACTATAAAATGCATACAGAAGACTATGTGACTTTAAGCACAAGGAATGACAAAATTCATCTCAAATCTATAGAACACACCAACATATTACATAAACTCAGAGAAATATTTGTATGCCTCTTAGATTTTCATTTTGTATTCAGAAATAAATGCATTTGCATAGTTATTTTAAATTTCATACTAAAAGCAACCATTTGAATGGCCTATCTGAAAAGTGTAAGTTTAGAATACAAAAAAATCCTTCAAGTATCATAACCATAGCAAGTGGCTCAAAAGTCTGGACAACCTGCATATATGCAAATGCAGACACACAGCAGCACAAACATTTACATAGCTTAGTTAAAGATTACTTATTATACTGCACTTGTACAATTTTTTTCTCAGATATTTGTTGCCTTTAGAAATGTCCATAGCATTAAAACTAAAGAAGGGCAGAGGTTATTCCTTCCCGTGACAATGGAGGCTACTGTATTGGACAATAAAGTTACAAATGCTTCTGGCAGAGGAAAGCTTTTCAATTAATGTGCTGAGCTTGAAGGGAGGAGTGAGGGATTCCCCTGGGCACACGCTGCAGGCCATTACAGGACTCACAAGGCCCTCAGACTGTGAATCCCACCCAGAAACAGAATCACTAGTGAGTGTGCGCCAAGTGAACGAAGAACCAAAACTGGCCTCAAGCACTGCCAGGGCCTCCCCCAAAGGAGGTAACTGCTTTTGACTGTATCAAACTGCTCCTAAACCAGCAAAGGCTGAGTCCTGCGCAGTGATGCGAGGGGAAGCAGATGACTGAGGGCACGAGACAAACGCTGGGACAGAGGGGAGCCCTGAGCCCCGTCCCTGCCCAGCAGAGGCTTCCACGGCACCTCTCTCACGAAGCAGAGAAGTGGCTGAGCAGGAAGATCTCCTAAAGCAACCTCTGAAATTCTTTCAACACGTACTACAAATCCACAGCACAAATCCAGTTTTGTGTTAACTCTGTCAATTCAACAAGGAGATACACCCCTTGTTGAGTGGGCAGTGAAAGGAATATGAATTCAGGAATATTATTTATGAGACATAAATATGACAGGTAGACTGCTTAAAACTTTATTCATTAACACAAAAATTGCTTGTCATCTTCTCACCAATAATTGGCACAAAGTGAGACTGTGATACTCTTTCTATTTGTGTATAATCTTTAAAAACAAAAAAATGAAATGCAACAAGCCTAGGTTTTTAACCAGTGTTTTATCTTTTGCAAAGAAGATGAAGGAAAGCAAGTAATTTCTAAACAACTTCTTTAGATTTTGTTTATGGTAGTCCTCCTATAGTATTCCAAAGAACAGTGTTTCAAAAAGTGTCTGATTGCACTAAACACATATGGGACCACATATACTTTTCTTACCAAAAAAAAGAGTTCAGCTAAAGTAAACTATATGGATCAAACTCACAAACTGCACTTTTGAAGGTTGTTCATTCTGTGTCTGAATATTAATGTGGAAGTAAAAAGATGGCAGCATAACTAATATTTGTACATCTAAAAGATAAAAGAAACTGAGTCACGGAATGAACTCTTGGAGCAAGCAAACGAAGTCTTTTTTTAGATGTAAAGCATTCAAGTGTGTAACATCAAAATAGGAAATATACCATATAACATCACCATTTTGGTTTTCTTTTTTTTTATGCACCTCAAACATAAAAATTGCCTAAAAATATATGCTTGAATTAAAAAAACTGCTAAATAATGTTAGATTACATAACCCACTAAAATATTAAAAAATTAACTACTCTTAAAGCAATAAGAATCAAATTAATTTTGTCATTATATTTAGATTAGCAGTTCTTCAGGCAGACTGTCCAGCATCATGGAAAAGACAGGAGAGTGTTTTGTAAAACATACGCAAGAGAGATTGTTATGCTAAGCAGTGTTTTGGTAGGAAAGATAAGTAAGTAAGAGCACAAAAATCTGTGTAATTTACAAGTGAATATCATAAGGATGCCCAAGGGCAGATTATTAGTATTTTTTGAAAGTGTCCTAAGACTATTAATAATAAATAAGCTCTTCTGTGTATCTTAGCCCTAAAAGCTTTCAACTGCCTAGTGCTTCCTATGTATAGATAGGAATATTCCACCAATATCCAGAGCAGTACCGAGGAGTAAAGAGCTGAAATAACAGCTTACTACAAACGTCAATAGTAAAAAAAAGCCTCAAGCATAAAAATTCTTGGATTGATGTACATGGTTGGTCTCCAGGAAAGATGCTGCATCAAAAATAATAGCAGGTTCAAATTCCTGATATAGCATGTAAGAATGGTTCTTTCACAGAGTTCCTTTTTTAATAAAAATATTTAATTTTTAATAACAATGCTTATAAGACTGAAGAATAGCAGAAGATAATAAAATAAAGACAAACAAGTTTTCTATTAGAACCAACTGATTATATAATTAATTTAGACTAAATATTATTCACATGGGACACAAAACAAGAAATGTAGTGTTAAAGAAGGAGGTATTTATTCTCCAAGCTGTGAGCCATGAGCTAAGGCTCTCCAACAGGCAGATTATAAAGAGTTTCTATACTTGACTGCACAGACTGGTGCAGACCTTCTTTCTTGGGACTTCACTTCAGGCAGTTGCAGTTCAATGTCAGGTTTTGATCCTGTTTTGCACAAAGTGTACATCTATCACTGACCTTCTCATGGAATCTTTATTTAAAAAACAACGGGTTTAAAATTTAATTTTAATATTAGTCAAGGCACTGTAAGGCAATTACAAAATACTTTGCATTAGCTTTGCCCAGATCTTGCCACTGCTCTTCACCACTGCTGTTCTTCAAACTTGTCAAAGTATTCTGACTTCATGACTCATCTCAATTATTTCATTCTCATTATTTCTAATACCAAGGGCTCACAGCTTTTTCCAGATACATGAATTTGAATATGTCGGTTTGCAACAATAAAATATAATTTCAAGAGTTTTCCCTGGTTCTGTAGCCTTTAATGTCTTTGACTGTATATGGATACCAATGCTTAAAAGGCCATTGTTGTCATTTAAAATCCTTGGTTAAAAGCCCTTTGTTTGCAAGATTCTGAAATAGTCATCTCCCTTGTCTACAAGAGGCAATGAAATAAACCCAGAGACTAAGCCAGGCACACATTTATTTTGAGTATCTAGCTGATCATGTTTCCAACATCATTCTTTCCTGCACTACCTTCCAAGGTATTATTTTTCTCCCTTATTTGTTGTCTTTTATCTGCCTGTCTTTAGGCTTTGGCTTCCTTGCAGCGAAACCTATATAACTGATAAAGTGTCAAAATATTTATGAGATTATGAAATAATACAAAACAATACCAAAAAACCTCCAACAACAGAGCTGGTGATCCTAAGAGCCTAAGGCTGCACAATGCATGTCCTAAAGCTCTTTCACTGAGGTGCACTGCCATTTACATGACTTGCTACATTACTACTGAGACAAGCAGCTCTTCACCAAGGGGCCTAACAGCCTCCTACAACACTTGGGAACATCACAAACACCAAGAAACACAAATCAGTTCTGAAAAGCAACCAGCTAACAGATAAATCCTGGATATGTTTTCAAATAACTGTGCCTTTAAACTCCTCCTTTGGTGGAGGTAGGTAAAATCACAAGTGAAAAGAAAAAGAAAACTCAGAAATTCAAGGTGAACCAAAAGCAGAGAAGCAGGCAAATAAAAGTCTGTTCACAACCTGAAATGAGAACTATTTTGAACATGACATATTTCCTCCATAAATGTCTGTGCTGGCCATGGGCCTACGGGCCCCATATGCAGATTTCATGTCCTCCAAATTTAGTTTATGAATCAGGAGTACGATGCACAATTTTTTCCTATAGCACAAGCAAAATGAACATCTGTTCACTTTTTGCCATGTAGGTTTATATCTGTGTGGGTGGGTGTGAACAGAGCTCTTGATGTGTAATAGTCCTCCCATCTGCACACCAGGTGGCACTGCATAGTTAATCAGAAGATAATAACAGGCATGAGGAGATTACTTACTTTTTTGGGGAAGAGAGAGTAAATCAATCTCAGAGAGTTTTTTTTAAAACAAGGTACATTAATGCTTGCACTTCTAATTTTTTTTTGGTGTGTAATTTCACTCCAATCAATGACATGATCTGATTATATCATTGTTTGAGTGTTATGTTAATTAAGTATGAATGACTGCAATTATGACAAAGGTTCTTTCCACACAGAATTTATTTTCTTTTTTTTTAATGTACAGTTTTAACCCTTGCAAGCAGGATATACTATTTAGTATACATTCAAACAACAATCTGCTTAGATTTACTTGGTACACTCACCTAAGCCACCATTTCACAGTATTTAATAGAACTCTGAATACCCATAGACAATAAAACTAACTTCACAGCAATTCAGCAGCAGAAGATGGAGGAAGAAACAAGCAAGCTTCATTACTCAATGAGAAGTTAAGTAGAAAGTTTGTGCTGCAAGTGTAAAGCTACAAACACTGAAGAGAAAGTGTTTAAGCAATTTTTGGGAATGGGGGTTTTAGATTTTTTTAATAGTTTACCCAATAAAACAATACTGAGGATATATTTTTATCTGATATTCACTTAAGGAGAATCTAAATGTTATATAAAACACCCATGTTATGATAAAATATTATAGAATAAGGAGAGAGGTTTGTGTAAAAGTCTGCAGAAAATATGTTTATGGTGACAGCTTTTCTATGTAGTTGCTTGAATGTCACATCAAAAATGCCCTTAAATACTTTAAATATTTAGTTCTTTCATTTTTATTCAATTAAGTAGTTATATAAAGAAACTGTTTTGTATTTTCTCTTTCAAAAACAATATGGAATGCTTTGTAGAGTCTTAAGACAGAATAACAGAATCCTGTTTTCCAAAGAATGCCGCTGAACTTCTAGAAGGATGAGTAATAAAAGCCTGGTATTTCTGCATTTGCTCTGATAGCCTTGAGAGACATATACACATGGCTTTTTTTTCTTTTTTAGTGGTAAAAATCATATTCCACTCTGAAAATCCATGAAGAGACATAGTAACACAAAGCGCTCAGACTGCTCTGTTCCCCGTAGGATACCCTTGGCTGCCTTCCTCTGCTGTCTCTGAGGACTGTGTGCTCTCTCCTCTAGCCCCTCACCCCGTCATTGATTTCCCCTTTTGCTCTCAGCATGCTTATTCTCTGTTGCCCTGAGTCCCTACGGTGTTTACGGAAGGCAGCAACTGATGTAAGACCTTTTTTTTTTAAAAAAAGCAAAATTTTCAAACTGATTTGTCAGTTCAGTCAGAAATTCTTCACAAACTCTTCTTATCAAAAAGCAGAGCTGATTCAAGGTGGAGTACATTGAGTAATCTTTCAAATCAGGACAGGATGGGATCTTTTTCCTATGCTTCCATTTAGAGGTTGGTTTTAAAACTTTGAAAGTTTAATTGGGAGATTTAATTCCTATTAATTAGTGTTTGTGAGTAAGAAAATAAACTCAGAAGTTTTGTAATGGGAAGAAAACTGGAATTCTAAGATGAAATTTTTAAGAACTAATTCTTCACCTCTAATTCTTAATTAGCATTTTAATTGCCCAGTGAAATAAGACTAAGTTTAGAAATTGCACCTACCTAAACAACAATGAAAAAAGGAACTAAAAAAATACAGTAGAGACTCCAAGAATATTGTTCCTCCCATTGTTTAGCTGCTACCTTTTGGTCCAATAAAAATCATCATGCATGCCGTTGTCTATTATTACTTTTGATGCAAAAAACCAAGATTCATGAACTAGCCCCTAATACTTATGTCAGCTGTAATCTGAAATTGTGACTGCTGCAGAAAACCAGAAGCACAGTGTATCTCTTACATTGCCACTGTCCAGCTGGATCATCCTTACTGCTTACCCAGGTAGCTGTGAAAGCTTTTCCTAGGATTTAGTCTTTCCTAGTTCAACAAAAACCTTCATAACCCCAAATTCCATATCACATTCTTCACAGCCTGATTGGGAAAGGTAAGATGGAGGTGAGGTGTGACTCACCCTGAGACCCCAGAAACTGTCAAAGGTTGGTGACACATACTGGCCACCTGCTTGTTTCCAAGCCTAGTACAAGATATTTTCTCAACTGTGAACCAGTGACTAAATGTACCAGACCTACTGGCTGGAGAGAATCTTTCCTCTTAAGATAAACCATCATAGGCTCAATGCCTCAGTAAGCAAAGAATTGAAGCAAAGCACATTTTTATTATTACTCATTTCAAGTAAGTCTGTTAACCTGTATCCTTTTGTGAACTTAGGAGTTCTTTACCTCTCATGTTGAAAACACAGTAAATAACTGATTAGAGCACACTTTTAACACCACAAAAGCCTCACAAAAAAGCCTCTGTTACTCATTTTTCTTCAATATGGTCACTTGCTAGAATGCTCAAACCTAGTCCCTTATGTTCTACCAGCAACAGAACCTGCAGTGGAGGGCACTTTCCCTACCACACACAATATTCCCACAGGCAACAGTTTTTCCCTGATGCATAACTGTGTGAAAAATAGTTTTCGAAGTTCTCTTTGCAACTCCACCTGCCCTCAGGTAGCTGCTTATTTACAAGTGCTCTTCTTTTTCATGAATCACACATGGACTATTGTACAATCCCAACTGATAAAATCTTGAATTCCATCTCATCTGCAAGACTAAAGGTGTGCTCTTCAAAAATCACACTGCTGTGGAAAAGTCCTCTCACACTGTACTCTCGCCCCATCAGGGATTTCATTTTCTTTTACACACTTATTTACTTATTTTTTCCAACAACAGGGAAAATTGAAAACTACCACACTTCTTTTCCATCAAGGTACAAATTCATTCAGAAGCAAATTACAACAAAAAAATAAATCTTTTTTATGTAAGTAGCTCCATAATTATTTTATCCTTATGATTCAGAGTACTGTTCAAATGTAGTATTTCAATGAATATGTTTGCACAGTAGGCAAAGAACACAAAAAGAAATGCAGTTCAGACTCATTATGGAAAAACAGCTGTTCTGAGAGCTTAAAATGCTCTATTGCATTAATATGTTTAACTCCACAAATAGGCAACCCCTTGTCCTCCCCCTCTCACTAGCAGCATGCAAGGCCACCTTACTGTCCAGTGGCTTACACAGTACTGCAAAGTGAGATGACAGGCAGACAAGGGGGTACAGAAAGGGCATCATAAATGCACAGTAGCTTCCAATAACAAAACTTTGTAGGTACACATAATCCTTCATTAGCATTTATACCCTCTGTTTCCTAGTACAATCAATGAACACATGCTTTACAGGAGAATTATGCCTCAGATACCTTCTCTTGTTTATTAAAATTCTGGCTGTGTCCCTTTACCTAGCATCTGTATGGCAAAATGTTGTCTGTAGATATATATAGAAAATATATTTATATATATATAAAATATATTTCTAATCAAAATATTTTATATTAGAATAGCTTTATTAAGGTCAGAAAATAAATCCATATACATAAACCAAACACTCCAATTCTATGTGAAGTGCTCAGTGGTCATTTTTGCTGACACTAAACTGAACTGTTATTCTAAGCTTCTGAGTCAGAAATGCAGAGGAACAATGCTGATGTTAAAAAAAAAAAGACTGAGAATTTTTTCCTAGACTCATAGTGCTATACTCATAGAAAACAAATGCTTATGAATTAATTCCTTATTGGTGAGATTTTGCAATGTGGTTTGAAAGGCACAGATTAAAACAATAAAATATATAAGTGTCACCATTTGCTTTGCATACAATTACATCAAAATATGAATTTTGATGTAATTCAGAATTCCTATACATGGAAGTTCTCCAACAATGTGAGGATTTAGGATTACATAAATCACAACACTCTGTGCTATCATTACACGACAGAATAGACCTGCAAAGCTTATTATACTGCATAACCAGATGGTAAACAACAGTTGTCGCTGTACTAAGAATTACATCTCTGTAATCAATAATAGGAAGGAGGAACAGTTGGACAACTTGTTTCCTATTATGTTCACTTAGGCAACGTCTAGATCAATAAAGAGCATTAAGCCTCATACCAACTGTAGACAATGCCTGCTCAACATGCCTATCATATGGCAGCAATGGGTCCAGCTGTACTTCAAAATAATCATAAATGGATAATAATTCTAATCTAACATTAAAAAGAAGCAATGATTCAAACAGCAGAGAAGTGCAGGACTTCTCTAATATGAGAGAAGAAAGACCTCTGATGCCAGTTTTAGTGTAAGTCAAAATCAGCTTATTTTGTTAACCCACTGTAAAAGTATATTTCACTACAGCCTATCAGAAGGATGTTACACGTTTTATATGGATGAAAGCAAAAAAGCAACCAAGCATGATATCACTGGCTTACATATAGACTCAGTAATTGTGTGGGTGTAGTAAGCTGTTCACAAAAATTGAAAACTAAACTTGTGTATCGCTCTAGGCCAATATGGCAATTAATTACAAGCAAATTTTTAACTATCTAAACAAACAATAAATCAACCCATTCAGCTACATTCATATCTTACTTAAAGATCTGTAATATAAATCTGAAAATTTTAATAACCGTCTTAAGGCCACTAGTTTTAGTTTCCTGATTTAAATTTTTTTTCTTATATTCCATACTTCCATAATTCATCAAACTAATTTCTCCCATCATGCTATTAACAAAGATACAAGTTCCAGTTTGTTC
Source organism: Prinia subflava (assembly GCF_021018805.1). Taxonomy (NCBI): domain Eukaryota; kingdom Metazoa; phylum Chordata; class Aves; order Passeriformes; family Cisticolidae; genus Prinia; species Prinia subflava. Next base: position 18,033,236 of record NC_086256.1, read on the forward strand.
CAGTCCTTCAATTTCAGTATGACAAAACGTGGGACCCTGAGCCCTTCTTACCTATTCCAATGAAGACTGCTTTATAGCCATCTTCTTTCAGGGTACGGAGCGTCATTCCCTCCACTGCAAGGCCTTTCCTAAAAATTATCTGAAAGAATTAAAAACTGCTTGGTAAAAATTGCAATTGTAATGAAGCAGCACATTCTGCATGGCAAAGCAACAAAGGTTTTCAAAATTATCAATGACATAAGTTTTGATTTAGACTTGCAATTGTTAATTCTAGTTTAGGTAAGAAACAGTGTCCATGGTGCAGTAATTGGTGTTCATTTATTGAAAGAAACAACTCAGCAATCAAAATACATCTATAATCTATACTTGTTTCTGATCAATTACTTTTTGCTTCCAGAAGCAAAAGCTGGATATTTTTTTTCCAGAGCCATTCTCCAGCACCAATCCTGCTCTCAGCAGCCGCTGCGCAGGCTGAGCACCTAGAGGAGTTGTAAGAGTGAGTGTAAGAGACAGGGAATGGTGTTCAGACAACCCACAATGGCAGTCCCTGTGCAGAGGTCATGCAACTGGAGATACACACACCTTTTGTTCATCACTCCTAACCCCAAGGCCTTTGAACACAAAAACTGTGTGTGATTCCTCTTCTGATATTTCATACTTCTTGACATAGGTATGTGTGTTTTTATCTCCACATCTTAGACTCTCTGAACTTGAATGCTTTCCCCCAGGTTTTTTATATCACATGTGATTCTACTTTACAAAATGCAGTGCTGTTGTGAAAGCTCTCTACTTTGTGATCTTAACAGTTTAGCCTTCAAGTCACTGTGTATCTTGTTTGTTATTCAATCTGCTTATATTTAATTTAATATACTTTTCAGGCTGGGAAAAAAGGGAGAGGTAAAATACAATTGACACTACTTAAAACACTGACTTTTTTTGTCTTTGGAGATTTAGTATAAATTTTATCAGCAAAAGCCATGTACTATTGCAATCCTTAAAACAACACAGACTCCATCCTCACTTGCAACAAAAGACATTCCATATATTGTCATTACATTTTTTTATCCTGTTGTGTACATATGTTATGAAAACCTAATGAAGGAATTTAAATAGCAATACTATTTTATGTGAGGATTCATAATACTTCTAGGGCCTAGCTCTAATCCTTATTCAGCTGACTAATTCTTACTAATTTCAGTGGAATTACTTGAATAAACAGCGCTACTGAGCATTTACACAACACAGCACCTTCCACCACAGATTTGAAATGCTTTAAGTAAACAGCAGAAAATATTTCCAGCTTATAGAGGTATAAAGCTAAGGTACTTAGATAACCAGCTTGCCAAAGGGTCAATTGCAAGCCAATGGCAGAGCCTTGAAGCAAATTTACATTGAGATTCTCTGCTGCACTCCAGAAGCGCAGAGGAGTTGCAGGTCACGATAACACGGCGGCTCCATTCTGGAGCCTTTGTCACGACAGAGCCCTGGGAACTGAGGCTGGCAGAGCATTCCCAGGAATCTGTGCCCAGCAATTTCGTCTAGAGGTGTCTCAGTGCTCTAACATCACCCCTAACTAAACCATCCAATTCTGTCAATCTTTTTAAGGCTTGCAAAGGGAACTTTAAAGTAGAAAAAAAAAGACCTGTAGAACTTTAAACCTTATCTTGCATCTTGCCAGCATTTTTATAAAAGCTGGGCAGGATAATGTGGTCACTAAGGTCTTGTGACAACAGTCAACTACTTTTATAAAAAGAATCAAAAGAAAGGTTCCAAGAAGAATTTGTTGCTTCACTGAAGGCTTTAGTAACATGGTAAAAATAAAGTATCTCTCTGGGTAGTCAAAAATTTCATCCAGTGATATACATTCTAAGTTTGTAACTTCTATTAAAATATGCAACAATTGTAAATACCATCTAAATGTTCATCTCAAGTCCTAAATTAAAATAAATCACTGTTCCCATTATCTATAAACAACAGAATTATTTAACAGAATAATGCTTAACTATTGCTTTTCAAGAAGTTGAATAGACTGTTATTGTTTATAACAGATGATCATGTTAACACTTTAATTTGATGCATTTTATTACAAAATTAACTTCGATGCAAGACTGTATGATAAACCCTTAAGAAAAAAACTCAGGGTGAAGGAACAAAAGAAGTATCAAAAATGAATGGTTTAAGTAGTGTCAAACTTGCATGAAAAAAAACTTGATTAAAAAAAATCAAATCATTCCAATAGCTACATTGAACCCCTAAAGCAATTTAGGAATTTGTTTCTTACAGACAATTAATCACATGCAGACATGCCAGATGAGAACTATTGATTGCCCTTTTCCAAACTAGTGGCATTCAGACAGGAGACAGACAAATGCCCTGAGCAAGAGGAAGCATCTTCCTGCCTCTGTCTAGCATAGCTTTTAATCGTTCTTTACTAATGTGCATGACATTTTGCTGTTAATCTTTGGCAGAGTTCTTGTTCTTTTTTTTTTTTTTTTCTTTGAGCTATACATAGACAGGATATATTTTTCATTACCTTCACTCCAAGATCTTTCATCAGCTTGGCTTCAAAATTCACTACATCATACGGCAAACGGAACTGGGGAATTTCAGACATACTAAAACAAATAAAAATGCTTGTAACTATTAAGAAAAGAGGATTTTTTAATTTCATTATTAGTATTATTATTATTAGCTAAAATACTTACACCTCGACATATGTGAATTTTGACATATGTGAACGGAAATGTCCTGAAATGTGGCTCTTGACTTTTTTTATTTGTTAAGTGACAAAAAAGCATTATTCATCCAATACTAAAAATACAGGCCAGGAAGGCAGTACCTTGAGGCCACCACTGCCCACTCTTGTAGGTGACTATTTAACATATGTTATATTTGAGTTCTAAAGGACTTCAGCTCCATTCCTTTTGTTCACTAGAATATGTAATACTAAATTTAAGATACCCATTTTAAAAAAGACCTCATGGCTACTGAAAGCAACGTGACATAGCAACTTATATTAAGCTATCCAATATGAGAGCAACAAATTTCCCATACAATTTTTTAAAAGTGTTACATATGCTATTTTGAGCTATGGTATTTAAAATTGTACCTCCATTTCTACTTCATAAATTTGTAATTTTTTAGGATGGACAAACACTTTACCAGCTCTTGATTTCATGTCTGTTTTTTGACTTAATGTTTATTAACTGGCATTTTTTCCTGCTGGGGAAGACTAGGAATGACATCTTCAAGTTCCCAGAATCACAGAAGGAGAAAACCGTAGTGCCAGTACAGAATCTCAGTTTATATCTACTGATAATCTAATCCATATATATATTTATCTCCAGTGAAATGGCATCTATATATGCCAGTTCAAAATTCCTACTGTAAAACATGTTGCAGATAAACACAATGAAATTATATTTTAGATACTTTTGTTCAATGAAGATAAAAAACATAAATATACAGAAAAGTAAGGGCTTCTCCCCAGATATTTATAAGCTTCAAACTGTCTAATCTGTTTTCAAATTAACGAATCTGTAATATCCATAACAAAGCACAGGCATGGGAGATTCACTGCAGTTTATTTTACATATTGATATTGACCACACCATCTTCAGCATCTAACTTTGACAGGCCAGAAGAGTTTTATTTAAGCTGCATCAACTTTATTTATATTAAGAAACTGGTGTCCTTCCTTATTTCTAATATGCCTTTTTCACACCTTTCTTGACTAGTTTGCAATGAGAAGTGTTGTAAATATCAGCTGTAACAAATGTGTCAATACAACTTTCATAAGTCATGCTAAATAAAGGTGTCTGAGGCAGAAACTAATGTATCAATATGATTCTGCAACAGAGATTCGATAAAGAAATCTAATCAAAAAAAGGAAAGTTCTATTTTCTAGGCCACCTATGTATTTGTTAGAGGCCTGTCATTTCCATAACATGCTCCCAGAACAGCACTGGTTGTGTTACATCACTGTCAGAATTTGTAAACACTTTTTTACTCTTATTAAATATTATTATTATTAATAATATTAATACTATTACTCTTATTAAACACTTCGTTTTGTGCTGTGAGGTATACCCACATGTATGCCCATTAAGTATGAAAAGAGGCTTTTTATGAAAGTCAACTATACATCAACAATTCCAATGCAATTTCTTTCAGCTGCAGCAGATTGTCTCTGACTCTGCAATGGAAAGACAGAGGGGGAAGAGAAAATGGGGCAGAGATGGAAGAGAGATGCAGTGGATGCAAAGTGTCCCACAAATTCACATCGAGCTCAAATTTGACCCAAGTCAAAGCTGCTTGGTGCTTGGTGTTTCTCAGCAACCTCAAATTACTGGTGCTCAAGGGAGAACTCTTTTGCCTTTTGGTACATTGTAAAGCAGTGGCACAGATAGGAGTAAAAGTAGTAAAGCTTGTTCATGGACACTAAGCAAGAGCATGGTGTGCTCAGGGATACTCTACTATAAAGTATAAATTTTACACAACTGGTCAAATGTAGGAAAACCTGCCCATAAATATGAAAAATCCAGACATGTTCAGAGAAGCATGGATTTATGTTACATTTAAATATCTCACCACAGGAACTGCAATCACTAGATACCTCTCTAGTGTTAGGATATTATGAAAATAAGCTATGATGCAAGAAACATCCTAATTAAAAACAATTGGAAAAAACTTCAAGCAGGCATAAACACTGCCATTATAAAGAGCTGATTCCAAATACAAAATTGATTTGGTCTTCTTAGCAATTTGCAATAGTTTATGAAGCCTTGAAAACACACCCATCAATAACTGAAATTTGTTAAAAGATGTGGTGCAAAGACTTAGAAATGCAATAATAGATGTCTGCTGCTGCAGTCCAGCCACCCTTCTGTTTCGAGATTAAAATAAAGACAAAAGGAATTGATGCCCTTAAATCACACATGAGCATTTCTACAGTGAATAGAAGTAAAATTTGACCTTGATTGATACATGTTAAAACTCAAAATAAAGAAATACATTTTAAAATATACTCTTTGACCATTAAGGATACTAACAAAACAGGCAAAACTCTGTGTAAGGCTTTTTGCATTAGGAGAAACAACAGGCAAAACATTATTTTAAATTTCATTTAAACCATGAAGAACTTCAGACCACACTGCTTCAAATACACAAGCACATACTAAGCAACTGTAACACTCTACTACAGCACTGAAGCAGCTGCAGGAACTCCTGCATTGTATTGCCAAGTCAACCTGAGTCCAACCTGTCACCAAAAAGAGCCTTTTTGTTAAAAAACTCTTATTAGTTCTGACTACTTTATAACAAAAAACCTGAGTTTGATCTGATATTTATGACAACGTGTGCTACCAAACAGGTAAATAGGTATTTCAAATATTAAATCTGGAATCCTCTATGGTAACTAGTTCAAGTAAAACAGCTTCACAGTTAAATGCCTATGGATTAACACCTTGGTAAATTAGGTAGAATAATTCTGAACCTCACTGTGAAAAAGTGCAAGTAATCAGTTCAACTTCTCCAGAACTGATTCTCTCTCTTGCAGAGCACTGAGTAAGTATTTGACATTATGACATTATGGATCAAATTAATTAACCATGTCAACTCTATTGATCTCAGTGATGCTGCATTAAGAAATATAAGTGCATCACCCTTCTTCCTCTCTCTATTTCACTACATTTTTATTTTTAAACATGTTGTGTGAATGCATTTTGTACTCTTGCACATCTTGCATTGTAGAACTTAATTCTGATTTTGAATGGCTTGGTATCCACTAGTCAGTGTCTGAATTATCTTATACAAAGGGATTCCATTAAACCTACCAGATCTGATCACAGCTATTACTGCAGAGGCAAAAATTATCTTCTAGTGTAGGGGACTGACAACATGCAAATATTAGCCAAGGGTTTACCACACAGGAAAACTGCAAATGTATCTTCCCTTATGTACTTTAACTTTTTGAAGTTGAGAATTGCAGGGGGTTTATTTCAGCTATATGGTATGATCTGCTAAAGCTGCATCCATGGTTGCCACTGTCACCTTTATTTGCACAAGGTAGTCCAGGAAAGCATTCTAAACCTAAAACTCTCCAGGAAATTAATATCTGTCTAAAGCATTTTAAACATTCTTTCACTAGGGCTACAAGTACTTCATCTTCATTTAAGAGTTTTGGATAAGGGAAAATGGTTCCTGACACAATTTTCTAATATGTTAATTTGACAATAATAATTGCACCCTGGAATTTAACAGGCCATATGAAGAGAATATAGGAGACAGTCACCAGATTTCCAGTTAAAGCTTGCTTGTAACTGTACCTCTTTTAACATGAATGATCAATTATTTAAATAAAAAGCTACTTTTACAGATCTGAAATCTTCTTTTGCTAAAAGTCAAGGGATCACATATAATCTATATATGTACAACAGTTTTTTCCATGCTTTCTACAATAATTGGAAACAGTGCTTTGTTGTCATTGTTTTATTACCTTAAGCCCCCAAGGTACTCCTGCTTTTCAAATATGGTGATGTTTGAATAGCCCAGTCGAGCCAAAAAGGAAGCACAACTTAAACTTGCAGGTCCTGCACCAAGAAGAGCTATCTTCACCTGATATGCTTCAGGCATGTCTTCTAGAGGAGGTAAGGAAGGGTTTCTGATCTGAGGAATATTCATAGCTTTGAAAACCTGAAAAGTAACACAATCAACAGGTTAAATACTTTACATATCCTCCTTAAATTTTTTATGACTGACATGATGGAAGCTTCTGCTATTACTGTCACTAGCTATGTAGAACATAGCTTGTACTATACATACTGTAGTAGTAGTAGTACTACTACTACACATAGTACTATCACAGGGACATATCTGTCACACCCAGATATATTACAGCAAATTCACAACATTATAGAGGTTTCCAAATGACATAATCTGTGCTTTTGTGAGGGATATTGTATTTTCAGGGTTAGGTTCTTCTGTGGGTCTTTTTGTCTAAAAAAATCTCTGAAGTCAGATTTTTCACTACTGTAAATTTTACAGAGAAGACAGAGCCAGACTACCAGTAAAGAATAGGAATGCAAAGTCAGCCAGATGGCAGAGAATCTCTGCAATGCCAAAAAATTTCCCTGCAAACAAATTATTCTTACTAGTAGAAAAATACCTCTGCAAGTAATGCAAAGGATTACAGTGCCAGTAAAGTGGCTTTGCTTCTTCAAGAGACAACCCACATTGTCCTAGAAAAATCACTTAAAGCTTGAATTTTAGAGGCGGTAGGTGACAAACTTTAGAGGGGTTTGAAATGTTTTTTTAGGAACCATGCTGTATTTTCACTGGTGACCCATGCTTTAGATGCTTTCTCTTAGACAATTATAATAGGATTTTATTTCAGTTTCTCATCTATCTTATTTAATTTATTGTCCATTTTTTAATTGGTTTTCCAAAATCTATAGACATACCTGAAAGTTAAGACTGTTCTCCCTATGCCCCAATTATTCATTCACCTGCAGAATGGTGATGATCTGCTCCAATCCATCGTGACTATTACAAATACTTTGGAAAAATCTCTGCCCGCTGTTGTGCATTTCTAGAGAGCCCAACAAAAAGGGCTGCTAACCTGCTTGTAATGTCACACAGTTTTTCAGATCTGCATTAAATCAGTTCTTTACTCATGTCTACAGGTAAGAGATGAAGGCAGAAATAGTCTGCATTCCCCAACTTCACAGCTAGACTTCACTCTCTGCACTTCTACAAATTGTAGGGAAAGGAATTGTCTCTATCTTGTATGATCTACAAAAGAAAAAAAGTAGACTCACAGCCTTAGAAGCTACTACACATTAGAAGCATGGAAGAGGACAGATACATCTTTTTACTTAAGGCATTAGGGGGGAAAATGTTTTACCCAAGAAGTACATAATTTTAGCAGACAAAAGAATTCAAGAGTGCATTGCATGGAGATTCTCAGTCATATCACAAATACCATCAATGCAGCAAACTACCAGGAGACTACACTCTTCCCCATCTATTTCAATGCAGACCTGTGTTCCCTAAGTACTAACTAGACCTCTAAAATACATACACTCTCATTTATCTAAATAAATATAATATTTAAACTACTTAGAAGCTTACCAACAGATTTTACTTTCCTTAGAACTCAAGAAGCAAAGGGTTTTCAAGTTAAACTTTCGCAATTCCACTCATGATTAGAATTTTTCATTTATATTTCGAATCAATGTTCATTTTCTTCATGTGCACTTGAGCACTCATGCTAGGTAAACCAATGATTAGTTCCTTCCCTCTCTAAAATTTCTGTGTCAAACTCCCCCAGTCTTTGTAAATTGACACAGCGGTTTAACAAACTGCATGAAGCAAGAGACAGATAATTGTTTTAAAGAAAGAATCATTTAAACCTGACAATTCATACAATATGGGAAAGTTTAATGTGGTTATTAATGGATTTCACAGGCTGAAAAGCTCATATTGTACTGTGAAACTAGACTATGATAACCAAAATGCAATGATATTTCTAAAATGTCTGCTTTGTTATATTCATAAGAAATTGCTTGGATTATACCAAATTTTCATTAGTCTCATGTAGTTTCAAGAAGGCTATTCAGCAACAAAAAATATATAACTTGCATATTTAATGTCTATATTGAACACTCAGAATATGCATATGCTTAACAAAAAAATTTACTACTAAATTTACTTTATTGTTAACATAACTATTTTTTAATATGTATTATTGAATAGTCATACCCATCAAATAAATGTTACACTGAAGTTCCACACTACTGTAGTGCAGCGTTAAGCTTCAGAAACCAAGCATTCATGCAAAAAATTCTAGGAGTTCAGGCTGAATGGTCAACTTTAATTCTGCCTATTTGCAAACAGGGTAAAACTGTCTTTATGCAGCACAGCCAGCTTGTGTGGCAGTATCTTGCCATCTGGAATTCAGTGGCAGTTTTGCATATTAAGGCTGGCAGGGTAACTGTGTGAAAATAGCAAACTGCTTTAATGCATTTCAAAGGATGTTTACTCACCTCATGGTGAAGTTTCCCTATCCTGTAAGTCTCATAATTAAATATCACTGAATTCCTATGTATAAATCCTTTGGTGGCCAGAGATGAGTAACTGGCAAGCAAGTGTTCAGTGGCACATTACATTCAGCTGTCCTTTCTGCTTCTAATCTCTTCAGACTATATTCAGGATGCAGGTAAATTTAATACCATTACCTTTCTTTCCACTTTTCCCTCAAAACCATGATTTCTTTCTTGTTTGGTGATGGATGGAGTTTTTACTTTGTTTTGCACGGCTTTTTAACCAAGACCCATTCAGGAAAATGAGACCAAATGTTGAATTTTAAAGCACAGGCTCTCAGTAAAAAGGCTCAGTCATCATCCTCATGTCAGCCTTTCCTTCTGGCTCTCTCTAATACACAGTCAGACTATATTAGATAGATTAATAATAGACATTACTAACATTAGGCATTTATTCTTCAGCATTTTATCAGATACGACACAATTATCATTACTTAACTGTCTAGGGCCTATTCAAATTAAACCCACATTGATTCTGTCCACCTCTTATGCCTCATGTCTACTAGGGTCCTCCAACAGGATATCCCAGCTTATAAAACATGGAGACTTAGTCCACAAATCAAAAGAGCCAATCTATTCTGCTAAGTTCTTACAACTGAAAAACTTTCTCTCTTGATTCATACATTTGTAACATACTGTAGTTCTCCTATTTGCACCACTTCACTGTGTAAAGGTGTGAGTGCACTTGCTCAATGCCCTCTACAGCATGGCTCTCTATAGTATGAAATCTAACAGTTTGTTGTATTCTCTGTTGTAAATGAAGCATCCTTTCACTGCAAAGGGGTTGGTTCATGTTCCAAAGCACTTATTGAAGATTGTAATTCCGAAATATAAAAATAACACAAAACATGAGTTTGTACTCAGGTTCCACAATATCTCCCACTTGAGAAAACTACAGTGCTTTCAATTGCTGAGCAAATTATTTCAGGTTAAATTTACTGGAGAGTTTTAGCCAACTCATTTTAGCTGTTTTTCAGCATGCAGATACAGAAAAGTGTCTTGTTAGTCTCATGTAATAAAATCCTGGTTCTTTTCTTCACTGCATCACTCTTGTACTACTAACATGTTTTGACGAAAAGATGTGATGTTCAGCAAAGAGGAGCAGGTGACCCAGAGAAATGCATGTTGCTAACCAGATTAAAATAACTTTATGGCATAGTAAGCATGACTTAAATGAGTCTAAAACATTTCAAACCATTAAAACAGGCTAGAACTGATATTCAGAATTTTAACCTCAATTTTTATACAATTTAAAATAAATAAAATAACGAATTTTAATCAATGTGGCACTTAGAGCTATGGTTTAGTTGACAAAGTGTAGTTTGGTCAAAGGTTGGACTTGATGATCTTGGAGATATCTTCCAACCTTAATGATTCCATGATCCCTGGCAGTGTTTGAGGCCAGGCTGGATGGCTTTGAGCAACCTGGTCTAGTGGAAGATGTCCTTGCCCATGGCAGGGGAGGGAACTAGATGATCTTTAAGCTCCCTTCCAACACAAACCATTCTTCTATTCCATGATTGCTTAAAATTATTTTTGGACTATGACAATGTATTACATGAAACAGTATGTAGATTGAAAGTTTAATCCCAGTGTTAAAATGTGAAAAAACTTTATCTTATCCTACAAATTGAGACTATCAAAACATACTTTGTATATCCAAGATATACACAGAAGGACACATTTCAGAAGGACAAAAAGGAGGACAATTTAACCTTTTAGTAATAAATCTTTTTTATATATAAAATAATCTTTTATAGTCTTCAGATATAATGCTTGGTTCCATGCTTAAAATGTTCTAGAAATAAGTTTATCAGTAAGGTTTACAGTTAAACATCCTTCAGTAAGGCAATGGGATACCAAACAGCTACTGACACAGACATTAGAATCTAGCTGGGATTAATTTTAGTGTGAAACATATCAGTATACACGGAATTGTTATCACATTTTACTAGTGCACAGACAGTAAAATAGAAGCAATGAAATCAGGAACATTTAAGAATTGGTTTTATTAGTTTCACACTTTCCCACTGGTTTCCATGGATATTTATCTGTAGGCTGGTTTACATTAATATGGGGCAGTTGAATATTTAAAGAAGAAAATCATGTTCTGCACATATTTTATTCCAAAATAAAGCAAACTGCACGCACAGTAATCTTCTTGAAGTTGTGAAATTACATGATCACCCACTTAATTTCATTTAATTGCAGTGGATAGCATAGGATGTTACATGAAGTGTTTCTTCCACAGACATGTGCTAGTTATGAAACCTTCTTGATCTTCCCTCCACAATTTAAGAACTAAAGTTGCTATACGTCAAAATTTTATGGAAGTAGGTGAGTGCTTACAAAACTAGGGCCTAAAATATCTTAAAGACTTTTTAAATCTCCATTATTCTAGTTCTAAGCTATTCCATGGATCTAGGACATTGCAGCATCCAAATTGCAACATTTCATGAATCCCACCACTAAATGGACTTAGCAATATTCATGCAAATTTCTTAAAAAACCAAAAAATGTTTAACATCTGTAAACCAAGCTGTAGAGAAGTTTGTGTAACTGGACAAAATATCAGCAAATGTTTCAGCATTGGCCAGAGAAATCAGAAGTCCTCAGATTCATCCCCTGAGCTATCGTAGAAAGCTACACCATCCCCTTCAGAGAAGCCTGAAATTTTACCATTATCACAATTTTTATTTATTTATTATTAATTAAATTATTAAGTTTTTATTTATTTATTTATTCAACACAACTTAAGATATAAAATGACTTAAAGATGTATTAAAATGAATACTGACAAATAAAGGGTTTTTTCTGTTTGTCCTGCTGTCTCAGCTCTCCAGAACAACGCTCCTCTTGCCCATGTATCCATGCCTGCTATCTCATGGCCATCCAACTGCAGGACTGGCAGCCCCATGAGAATCACCTTCTCCTCACAGCTGCACTACAGACTGAGCTGTCAACCTGCAACCCAAAGAGGGAGCCTAAGCCAAGGGCACAGTGTGCCACTCCATGGCAATCCCTCAGGGAAGACATTTCTTCCTTGACTGTGGTGGGCTGGGCAGAAGGGAGGTTCAGCACTCAGGCCCCTCACCAGAACACTTTTTGCAGCACAGGTACTCCGCTGAGATGTCCCTAGGTGAGCAGCAGGTAAGCTCCTACAATCTCTTTTCGGAAAAACACATAGTGAATTTCCTTTTCCAATTTCTTTCTGCTGTAGCAGCAGTCAGAATGTATCTGCAAAGAGGAACAAATCACCAGAACTGCAGCTAGCATACAAAATGATACAGTACAAAATGATCCAGTGTTTATATCTAATATGCAGAGATTAAAATAATACATTTTCTATTTAGCTTGTGCTGCATCATTCACAACGATTAAAAAGAACAGAACCTTTAGATTCAATAAAGTCCATCCAAAAATGCAATAATTTGAGGGTTTCTTACTAATACTACAGAAGATAAGGTAATAGACCTCGCTTTCTTTTCATACAAGCTTACAAACTTGTACTTGAGTAACCAGTGATTTTAGATCATTTTGGGACTGACAGCCACATACCTCATGCTTTTTGGCACTGCAATCTCAGTATATTTTCACTGAACTTGTGTTCAAAAAATGGATGTTTCCTGATTCTGAAGTACTTGGGCAAAGGAGACAGATAAAGACATTAATATAATTTTGACCTGTGCAGTAGCAGGTGTAACCTGAGCTTGACACTTGTCATTTATAATAGTGAGATTTACTCCGTGTTATTCTCTAGATGCAACAGTTACCATGGTAACTGCATCCCAGTATACACATTCTACATCACAAATACAAACGGACATTTCCTTTTTTCCACTTAAACATTTAATTGTCAAAATTCACATTTTCTGAGGTTGGATTACAATTCACTTTGAGAACAAGCCAAACATAGTTACAAAACTATACGAAAGGGCAGAAGGAAAATGCAGGCGGCAGAAGGTGCCATTTTTTTTACTGTTCTACCGTATGCAAGACAAATATTTTACAATTAGGGAGCTTTATCTGCAGCATGAACAGATGATCAGTCATTGTTCAGAAGCACAAATGGGCACACGTCATACCCATACATTTTCTATTTTAAATCCACATTCCTGCTTTACTGCAATTTTATCTATTATCTCAGCTAGCAGTTGTGCCCTTTTATTATTGCTCACTCTCGTAATGCATCAAGTGTATGATCCTTAGACTAATTCCAAGGGAAAAAAAACCTAAAACTGGCTTCATGCACAATGCATTTTCAGTAAATAAGCCCCTGTGGGACAAATATTACACCATGCATGAGAATCACCATGCAGCTCTCATTAAGACTAACACATGTTGCATGCCTAAATTACATAATTTGCTAAGTTACTAGTACAGGTAGAGCTGTGAACACACTATCTGTGCCAATTCTTGTATGAACAGTAGTACCTTACAATTTTCTTCAATATTATAATCTATATTTTTATAATGATTGTTACTTGGAAGCACTCATACCATTATATTTTTTCAACTACACCTACTTTCACAGTCAAATTTAACTGAAAAGTAAAAAAGTACTAATTGCAAAAGTGACTGCCTATTATTACTAATTAAGAGTGCTACAAATACATACAAATTCTATGTTAAACAGCAGTAAATCTAAAGGTTATTAACAATTTTTTTTTACAATCCTTCACATTTTTTATACCCTAGATGTATAGAAATATAGATAACTATGAAAATACTAAAGACAATGAAGTTTTTTGAATGTTCTTTTTGTTGGAGTGCTGTAAAACTATATCATATAGATATATTACATAGTGAATTATATAGACAATAGTATACAACATATAGAATATGTTGTATACTAATATATGATAATTTTATTCTGTTAGAGCTCCTGAAACTAACATAATTTTCAACAAACTTGAAACATTGAAAACTATTCATCCTCTGCACTGTTCATATCAATCATTATGGTAGCACTGAGCTTTTTTTAATAGATTTCTAAAGATTTTTGAAGAAAAATGGCAGATATTTAGCATTATCTATCAAGCCATAATTTCTCTCTATTAATCATAGAATAAGGGCTAAAAGAAGACACAAATCAAATTATAACAGATATTACTTGCATTTGGTTCCTAAACAGCAATATTTCACCATTGTATTTATGATCTACTTGACAACTGTTTAATATTTTTTGTTTGGTCAGTTGGTCTGGGGTTTTTCTCTTTGGTTTTGTGGGGGGGTTTAAGGAAAAAAAAAGGTTTCTGCTTTGCAACAAATACTAGCTTTTTATGTATATAGAATAAAGGCCACTAGAAGAAAAGTTAGTGAAAGTGTTTCTTGTCTGATAAAGCCCAACTATTCAACATACACATAGAACTAACACAGTTTAGTGTCTCATTCTGTAAGTGAGAACTTCGGATTCTTACACTTGTGTGTTCAAATCCCAAGAAAAATGAAGTGGGTAACTACTCAAATGACAGAGGAGAGAAGATTTAGCAACAGCTAGCAGAAAAGTTTATCAGGTGCTTCAGAAGATTTACAAGTCTCCTGGAGAGAAGAAAGGAGGGATACAAACAGATAAAAGGAGAACAGCAGCAGCAGGTAGTAATATTTGCTCATCAAATCATGACCTACAGCCCAATGGCTGCGTGAAGAGGTGTGAAGTCTAAGCAGGACACCTGAAGAAAATACTGGTCTTACAGACATCATCTGTTACTTCCAGATAGATTTGCATTTCTATTTTGGTCTTTCCTACAAAGTTGGTTTTTTTCCCAGGTTTTGCAAAGTTGACTGGAACTTCATTCTATGTTTGTAAATAAGATCAGCCAAATGGCTCATGATACAGAACAGGGACATGCACATTAGTTAAGAACTGTATAGAAATGTGTAATCTTATCACATGAATGTGCTATTGTTAATATAGCCATAACTCCCTCACTTTTACAGAAGCCAAAACAATAATTTTTATCCAATGTTACTTCAGACAGATAGATGAGGTACCATCCAAGACCCTGAGTTAAGTAAAAATTCTCCATGCCCTCAAAAGAAGTTAACAAATGAGCAGTTGCTTCTTTCTTCAGATGGAAATTGGAGCATTCAAACTACATAATCACAAGCAACCACAAAAAGCTCAACAAAAACCCATGCGAAGAATTTCTAACGTGAAGCAGCAAGTAACAACCTTTGCTTCAGTAGCCAAAACATGCACCTACCTTTATGAACTAGGAAATTTACACATAGACACCGTGAATCTGTATCTATATAAATAGATACACATGGACGTATATTTTAGGTCAACCTCAAACTATATAATTACTTAGGTTTGAATAAACAGGACAATAAAAAGAAAAGAAATCATCTGAAGTTAATCCTTTGTCTCAAAGTCAGTATAAACACACATTAATTCTGCTATAGAACCTACCCTATGCCCAGAACAGTCCTACACCTCCTTAATATGCACTTACAGACACATCTGCACTTGATCTTTTCCCCTATGCAGCCTACTTGAGTAACATCCACAATTTCATCTGAGGTAAGTCTTTCATTATAAAACAAATTGTCTCAATGACTAGTATGTCTAAAAATCATCTTTTTCACAAATAATGTTCCTTATGTTCCTATAATTTACTGCATTATGAAAGCATTTCTAAGCATTTGAGTGTGCTGTAAGAAAAAGGATAATTATCCTAGTTTTCTATTCCTTTATTTTATTAGTATCAACTTTTTCCTTTTTTTAAATCATTAACAAAGGCAACCACAGGCAATACTCAATAGTACATACAAAGAATTTAAGACATTTTAAAGTCCTACCTACCTCAGTAGCAAACTGCTGCAATCCACCAATATTAATTGGTCCTTCCTCAGTGGCATACAAATTGCAGCCACCAACACAGAGATCTGATGTTGGACACACCATCCCGCATGTCAGGCCAAGTGGGTTGTCAGAAAGAATTATTTTGGCAGCTCCATAGTAGTTCTGAGGGAAAAAGAGAAAGGAAGAAGAAATAAAAACGACAGTCACATACTGATGAAGCAAAAATTCAAACCTGCAAGAGAGAATTTTGTTGTAGAATAATATTTAAATATACATGTTAAATAACATGAGTAGTACTTAAATGCACTAACATGTTATGCAAAATTTCATCAAAGACACTGAGAAGAAAGTCAGCAAAAACTGTGTTTTATTCAAAGGTAAACTTTAGCTTTTTAGCTTGCAAAATAGTTAAAAGCATGTTCAGTCTGAAGAAGGTGTAGGATTTTCAGTAGCTTAACAAATCTACCTTCAAAAGCTACAATTGCTGCATTTTGTACTTGAAAATATTCTCTCCATTTCTAGGTCAATTGGGCAGTAGCTGAGTTGCAACCCTTGTTACAGGTATGACCAGAAAGTGCCACTTACATTTCCAATTCTTAACAACACACAAATGAAAAGCTTATTTTACACATCTGTGCACACCACCTCTGTGGATACTCCTGTCCTTCACACCAGAGCAGTAGTGCAAATTTTCCCAGACACATGATGAGAAGACTTTCCATGTAGCCACCTGCAGATATTGCACTACTGAATTCATTTTTGAACTCTTTTCTTCTCAACACATACTGATCAGGGCAAACACTTATTCTCCTGTTTCCTTAAATCATAAACCAGGAAACTTGTTAAAGATGTTACCTACAAGTGACAACTTCAAAGATTCTCAATATTCAGTGGACTTCTTCAGAAAAGAAATAGTCACCAGATGTATGAGAACTAGCAAGAATTCTTTCCATAATAAAACTCCAAGGAATGGACTTTAGCAAATTTCCAGTCTCTGAGGCCATGACAAAACAACCTCTGGTGGTTTTTTGAGCTGGGTAATTGTCTTTAGAGGAAGGATCAGAGGAAATGCCAGGAGTGACCTGAAGTGTCATTTACAGGGAGAGAACTCCTGACAGCAGTTCTGCACCTATCTTAATGAAATCATATTGTAATTAAAGGAATCTTTTTACATGCTGTATTTTATCATGTATTGTCAGTATAATAGTATAGTGTAATTCTTCCTTCATTTAACCATTTTTCCCACTCCCTCTAAAAGTCCCACCAAGGGAAGTCCATGAAGATGGGTTAAATTTAGAGTTACCTTTTAAGACCAGAAGACCATACAGTACCCCTTAGAACCAGCACATGGCTGAGGTTCCACAAAAGCTTCTTTACTGAGAAATTAATGCTGGGATCTAATTTCAGCTTTCTTCACACTAGAAGTAACTGAGAGGCTGAAAAACAGTATGTTCTAAAGAACCTTCAGCCATTTCCCTGAAATGGTGACTGGTAAGGTATTTTGTTATCCCCACTTCTCATTTATTCCAATGTAAAAGAGCATTAGTTAAATTGGAACTGTACGTATTAGCAAACAGTTTTGCTCTTCCAAATTAACTATACTGTTTTGATATCAGAGATTATTAGGGACGCTTAAAAAAACCTGTAAAGACTCTGCAAGCTCAATTTGGCAGCAAATTACAGAAGTCCAGTTATATTGGAGATGTCACTGACACAAATTTGCAGACAGCAGAGGTGACAGTCTGTGCAGGAGACCCACATCCTTCTGAAGCAGCAATGAGACCAGCCTAGATATGCTGCAGCATCTTAAGTGGCACGAGATGCCTGTTCCTCAGGCAATTACGTCTAGCCATTCCTTTCTTCTACTCTAAAGGAATAATTACAAATTGGTACAGGTGATTTTTCTCACTAACTCAAAGACAAAATGGTTTTCAATGAACTTTTGTTCTCTTTTATGTTTCATACATATTAGACTTATAGTTTTCCTTCCTGTGTTGCCCAGGATCATTACATTTATTATCTTCAACTCTGGTTCAATGGAAACAAAGTGTATTTCTATTTAAGCAACTTCATTAAAGATTTTCTACATTTTTCAGCTTTGTAATTAAAATCTATATACAGACCTAGTTATTATGCCTAGAAAGCAAAGCTGTTAAATATTCCTTTTTTAAAATTAATTTGCTTTCAGATATATATGTTCTTACACCTGATTTGGGAAGTTTTGAGATACTGTTGTCATGATCATAAGTTCCTGCAGCTGCCACTAGTAGTGGTAGCATCTGACAAAAAAGGAACTGCATCCTCTTCAGATAAGAGTATCAAAAACTATATAGTGCACGTTGCCATGCTAAATATTTAGACCTTAAATAAACAATTGTATATCTTCTAGTCTCAGCACCTAAAATAATTTTAATGATAAATTAAAAGACAGTCATATTTGTGAACAGCAGGGCAAGGCTTCTGCAGTGCTTCACTAATATGTTCCAATTGTGCTAACGTGGGCACCTCTAGGGATGAAATGGAAGCACAACTTCAGAGTGGACTTGGTTTCCTGGTCTGCCAAAACAATAATTATCTGTGCTAGTTTTACCATAGGTAAACTTACAACATGCTCTCAGAAGAGCTGCACTTCCCATATTCTCCTCTTCTACCTTCCCTGTTCCCACTGCCACTGCTCCTGCTCCCCACCAGTGAAAGGATATTGCCACATGCTGCTACCACACCTGTGCAGAGGCTCGAGAGTGAGTCCACCTGCAAACCCCTCCCTGCCAGGGCACAGTGCAGTGTGGAGGCTGGGCTCTGGGTAGGACTTCATGTGCCTGACTCTGAGTCGCTTCATATCTTTGTCCTTCTATTCTATTTAATCATTTCTCCTGTCTTTACTGTGCAGTTATCTAACATACCAAACAATCAGAAAAACATTTTACAAAACTTGACAAAAAATGCAGTAAGTCTAGTAAGTTACACTGAGTGGGATCATACAAACTGCATTAGAAAACTACAAAGCACTGTAGTACAGCAATGTGAGACTTTGTAGTATATGTATAGTATCTTAAATGTTTAGTTGCACAAATGCATTGTGTTTACGCAGCTTTATCCTTTTTAAGCTGAAAACATGTATTAATGATCATTATATTTATCAGTGACATTAAAAGTAGAATATTCGTAGAATATTCACATGTAAAAAAAATATTGATCATTTCATAAAACTAGAGTGCAGTAGGCTGCATATAAAATAGACATGCAGAGATGCAGAGCTGGCAGGCTGGTAACTACGCATATGTTGTACATGAGAAAGGATCATAATTAAAGGGAGGATGGCCTCATTAAAATGACACAGTTACTTCAGTGCATGGAATAATGCAAGCTACCTTAACAGTTTGGAGTAATTTTTGTAGATGTTTAAATAATAAGATGACTCAGTTGGCCAGTTTCTTACAGACGTCACAGAGGAAGCAAGTCTAAAACTAGAATGTTTCTGAATTTTTTAATGAGATAAATGTCTGCTCCTGCCTTTGTTCATAGAATCTTTTTTCCTGTGCACTTCCATGGAAATAAATTAATCTAACTGGATAAGATGTTTTGTGGTTTCCTACATCAAAATGTCAATAAATACTACATCGCTAACACAGGGAACAAAAACAAGCCTTAAACAGATATCAATAATCAGAGGAAAACAGGCAGAGGGGGATCTCCGCATGTATCATTTGGAAGCATTATATAATTTGCATGCAAATTAGACTGTTTTTTACTTGAAAAAAACCTATTAAAACACACAGGATCAATACTGAGAGACCAGAAGAAATTGCATTTACTATCAGGAAATGCTTATAGCATCCTTTCTTTCAATTCAATTCAAGAGCTTTTTAAATAAATTCATTATGCATTAGGGTGTTTTGATATTGCAGTTTTCTCAAAAACAATGAAGAATATGCATGATTATACTTTATGTAATAAAAATTAATACACTAACTTTATCAGAATTTGGAGACAGCATTAATACTTTAAAAGGAAAGAAGAAAAAAGTCATAATTTCTTTTTCAGCTGGACTTAAGTTTAAAATGAGAGACATAGCAAAACACATGGAAAAATATCACCACCTCCTATTCTAGTTCATGTTCTGCAATGGCTTTAAAATTTACTCAAGATGTATTGGATTAAAATATTTCCACAGACCGAAGAGTCACTATTTAAAGTACGTTGTTATATAAGGAGCATTTTTCACACTGACACACACCAGTTCAAATATAACAAGAAACACCCTCAGTCTGTCAGCCCCCCCAAATACCTTCCAAAGAAGAATGAACAAAACATAACAGCAACTTATCAAATCATACATATTCTATATTATAATGCTGATGATTTTTAATCAATCCAGAAATCTTTCACATCATTTGACTTGTGTCATCATAACAGGACTGTAATTTCACACAGTGTCACTATCTTTGTATGAAAAAGAACGGAAGAAATATCTTGTACTGTCATTTTGTCCTTTGTAGTCTAGAATGTGAGAGATTCCTTAATTGACATAGTGTCATCGCAAAAGTCTATTCTACATAATTACACTACGGCAACTGAAACCAGCTGTCAGCCATTCCATTACACTAAGTACAAACAGACATCTCAAGAAAAGTCACTGCTTCACGTGCATCAATTTAACATCACTCCTAATTTTTCTTTTAAATGCTTTTCTTTTCCTTACTATTTTATTTAGTGACCTGAAATATACCACGATTAACAGAGAAAGCTGAATAAAACAGCACTTTTGAAAAACCTGGGTCCTCAAAGTAGTACTTAAAGATTAATTGTGATGAATATCTGTATCTAATTATTACCAGTCACCTAGCAGCTTTCTGACTTCCACAATCCTTCATTGTATTAGCAGTACCGCACCTCCAGTATTTTACATATGAACTGTGACTCGCAGTTTTCTACAGTCTTTGCAGTGGCATATAGATGTCTTTTGTTAATTTAGTCAGAGATCCTCTGGCACAGAAAAAACCCCATCATTCTGTTTTTCTCACCTGTCATAATCCTATATCTCTCAACACCCTTTCTCTGTAGCAATCTTCTCTTCATTTATTTTCTCTTAGCAATTCCACAACTTTTTCTATCTTGTTTTCTTTCCTCTGTCTACACACTTTTCATTTTTCTTATTTCTAGTGTATTGCCACAAACACGTTTTCCTTTACTCCCTCAATCTCCCAAACTTCAGATTCACCCTTATCCCTTGGTATCCATCTCTATCTTCCAGTTTGCTCCTTCTCTGATTTCTCTTTTGAAAAAATAGAATTTCACTCTTGAAAATCCCACGTGAATTTTCTTTGGTTTCATTTAAACCTAAAGATTTCTCTGAAATCCTAAAACTTACCTCCATGTTCCACAAGTTTCTCTGTACTGTTCCTGACATTAATTTCTCCCTCCTCCATTTCCCTGCCAGTGTTCTGCACAGCCCTGTGATAACCTTTTACCTTTTACTCAGAGGACAGCATGGCTTTGCTGGTTTTGGGGATTGGGTTGTTTTAGAGTTTCTTTTCTGATGTGGGCTTTTTATCTGGTTTGGGGATTTTGGGGGAGGGAGAGCCCTTTGTTGTTGTTTTTGTTGTTCTTTTTTTAATGCTGGCCTCCATATAGTCTGTTAAAAAGAGTTAATGTGTCAGTGCAAACCAGCTTATCTTTATTATTAAGGGATATGGGAGAAGTTGGTCTTTCTGAACACAGAAAAAACTGTAGAGTCAATGTCAGGAATCATAGTAATAATGCATAGCCTGAAATAAAAATGTGAGAGCTAGTCACAGACAGCTACAGCGACAAAGTGAGTTCTACAAGTACAGATAACAAAAAAAAAAGATACTTCTGTACCCCCAGTTCTTCATTATAGACTGAGACTATAAAGGCTGAGTCACTCGCTCCCTTATGCCTGTGCTGTGTAACAAAAGTTGATACCCCTGTGTGCACCAACAGTTGTTTTTCAATGCTACTACTCAAACCATAAAGGCCTCTGATAATAAAAAGCTCCAAGACTCTCTCACTGAGCAGTTCAAAGGTAAAAGCATGTGAGGAGCTGTTGCTTTCTAAAGGGTCGCTTCTCTGGCACAGTTTTGCTGAACAGGAGAAACACTGCACACCCTAAAAGTGCTCAGGCTGAGGGATGCTTCTGTGAAATTGCAGGATTTTCTGCTGCTGTCAAATATTTGCTTGTGCCAGTCCTAAAGAACAGGTGCTAAAGCTCCATTTTACAAATTCCTTCTTGCTTTGACATATCAACACAGGGAAAGGAGGGTATACAATCCTAAAAATCATTCTCAGTACTACTTCAGAGCTGGGGGGCAAAGCATCTTCTGCAGCAGCTGAACATGTTTGGACTTTTTTTAGTGTGTTTTGGTTTTTTTTCTTTTTAAAGAAATAAACAACTAAGAAAGCACTTGTTAATTATAAAAGAATACAGGTTTTGCAATATGGTGGTATTTAAAGAAGACGGCTGGAAGTCAGAATACTTGTTTGCCATCTTCTGATGTTTAGAAACAAAAATAGCAACGTGTGCCTGGTGAATTTGAAGTCTGATCTCTGTGAGACACAATTGCAAGCGGTCTTTATGAACCGAGAAACACAAACTTGGAAGACACAATGGAATAGATTGTACCTTTATAAAGTGGAGTTGTAATCCAGTTTGTATGGAAAAAGAGAATGGAAGTTGTGGCCTAAACTCTACTGAGGCACAGCAGCTAACACAATACAGCATAAGTGACATCCTTTCTCTCAAAGAGGCTCAAGGCTCATTGAGTCTGGCAATTCAATTACCCTCTCAACCCAGGAACAACCCTCCTCCCTTGTCCCTCTTCTACTCCAGAGCTCTGGTCTAATGGCAGAACAGCCAGAACAGCTACATTGTACATGACCTGTAAATATCTAAAAAGCCTCAGGCTTAAGAGAACAAGAATCCCTGACCCTTTATGATTGCTATAGCCATTCCCCAACAAAACAAACCGCATACAATAGAGCTTTTTAATACCTGACAAAGTAATTCATTTCCAGTTTACTGCTGTCTAAATAGTCTATATTAATAATGAATCATGTTTAAATAAATACCTGCATGCAATACTGCTTACACAAGGCCTAGGACAGGGAATTCATTGAACACAATCTTCTCTAAACAAGTAGAAGAGTAACCAGCTGAAGCACATTTCTCAAGTGGGTGATGAGAGATTCAGATGCAGGACATGGACTTCAGTAACTCTAGAAAATGTACCCCAATTCCCAAAATCTATTGACCTCAAACCCCTGTATGTTCTATGTTTCACCTATTTACTTCTTCTAGAAGCTACCATACATATTTATAAGCTTTTGGATTAAAAATGAAAGTTTATTTATAAGATGAAAACAGCAAAAACAAATGTATCATACTGAAAACGATTTTCAATGACATGTAAAATATCCTTGATCGTGTTAAACAAGAACATCAGTGACAATAATACAGAAATTTTCATCAAGCTAAATATTCAAACTTCTGAATGATAACATCTAACTTATTATTTCAATAGAAGTTCAGCAAAATGCATAACAAAGTGAAAAATTATACCTTTATAAAGTGGAGTTTATACCAAATTTCTGCCCATAGGAACTTCAAATTATAATCACTTCTAACAAGAAAAAAAAAGAATAACACCAACCTCCCCCCCCTCCCCCCCCCCACCTTTAATGAAACGAGAAGTTTGTAACTAATACCTCTGATAGCAGAAAGGTTAAATAATAACATAATGCTCAGGATTTTGAATACCATTGTATTTGAAAATCATCAAAACCTAAAACTTCATAGAAAAAGTGACATGAAGAAATTGATCTGCACTATACACTATCTGTACTGGTACAGAACAGAAGTAAAAATAATCAAAATTAGCTGACTCAAAACTCAAAATGTCTGTTCTAAACACTTTATTTTGAAGACTTTGCAAAGATAAGCCTTGAAATGCAATCTCACCCACGAAATTGCAAGTAACTGCTGTTATCTCCTGCCATGTACAACTCCAAGTCTGACTTTACCTTGTTTGCAATACTTGTGATGAATGACTTGATGTCCAGATTAGTTGGGCAACTCTTCTGACAGGGGGCATCTGCACACTTTAAGCATCTACAGGAAGAAAAGAAAATGTGTCAAGGAGACATGGAATGCAAGTGCTGCCAATAGCATAAGGTTTTCAAGTTAGCATACTAAAAGGTAAGTCACAAAGCAATAACGCACAGCACTTTCATAGAATTTCTATTTAAAACTTCTAAGCACAAAATGATCATTATTGACTGTTATCAACACAGATTAGTTACGTTTTGTTGACTGCACTTTACATAAGAAGGCAGAGGATATCATTCACAAGCATACAGAAACCTGTTGAAGTGTTAGGAAATCTCAAATTATATAAAGGTAATTTTTTCCCCTGGAATCCATGATTGTTAAACTTCTGAACAGCTCATTTTTCTATATGAAAAAATATGTGCTGTGAACCTAAATTTATTATCTAAGTTCTGGAAGTCTCATTATGAATTAAATGCTGAATGTTGGACAATCAGACATAAAAAAACAACAGTACTTCCACAAAGGATGGAATTACTTTTTACTGTATGTCCAAACAATATGAATAGCTGATGAATTTTTAAGTCACTTTTCTATGAATTTCCTGTGAAAAGTGTCTGACTTCTGAAAACAATTCAGTAGTCTTATACATACTCCCAACCAAAATCCCCAAGACCTTCCTGTCACTTCTAAGACAAAACCTAACTAAGTAATAAGGTGACAAAACATCCTAAGGATAAATATTGATTTTCTGTTTCTTCATAGTCATATATGGGGCTGTAATGATCTGGTTGCTTGCACCAGTCCCACCCAAGGATTAAGTCCTCAGGACAGTCTACACAACTTGCACTAGCGAACCTAAAAAAAAGATACAAGTCAGCTGAAGGAGTAAAATGGCTCTCTATTAGGCACAAAAGTACTGGTACATAACCTTCATTTTATTAGATCAATGATTATTTTAAGTCAAATGCCTCACTACTTGTCTCAGAGTTTGTTAGGTTATCCCAGATGCTCTTTCGATACTGCTTTAGAAACATTCAGAATTCATGCTAATTGTGAGTTTAACAATCTATGGACAACAAAATAAAATTTGTTTTATATGTGTTATTTGAGCCCAGATACTTACATAACTTCCACAAGTCTACCTTAACTATTTTTATTCAGTGACAGGTAACAACGTTGTGGAACTGGCTGCGACAGAGTATTTTAAAAGAGAAAAGCTGCAAGAGGCTAGTGGACTATGTGCAAAGAAATGAAGAGCACTTTAAAAGGAAATAAATGACTGGAGTACCTGCAGCAAAACACTGTTCTGACTTTGCAATCACACACGTCAGGGATTTTCTATAGTTGTTTTTTCAGTTAAGGGTGGAATACGGGAGAAGGGAAAGATAGTTAAATAAAAGATGAATTAGCCTTTCATCTAGCTGGGTATTGCAGATGACATGGAACCATCAAAATTTGAAAGCACATGTGGTAGTGGCTGTTTGGATGTTCTCACAAGTCATGGAAAAAAGGCCCCAGAGGATACACTTAAAGCAGACAGGTCTCACAGGCTGCAAAAGATGGGAAACCTGCAGAAGCCAAACCTGGGTTCAACACCACTCTGGGTTACGAGTTCAGCTGGGTGGGATGTCAGAAAAGCATCGGCAGGTTAAGCTGTGGCAGCCGAACTTAACACTGCCCAGCACTACCTGTGACATGTACCTGTTAAAATGGCCTTGAAAAGGAAAGGTGGGACAGGGGGACCTCAAAAGGTTGTGGCCAGAACACTGAGTCACACAGATGCTTTTAGCATTCTAAGCAGATAAGAATTTATCTTATTTGAAAGAAAGCAAAGTTCTAGTACTAGAAGGAAGCAAAAAGGGAGATGTGCTAGACAAAAGAACACCAGTATGAGGGCTCAGATGAGCAGTTTTCCTGTGTAGGCAGTAAGGAAATAACAGAACTCAAAAATAATGCAATTAAAAAAGACATAGATTCCATTATGACTTTTTACTCTTCACTTTCCTCAATGTAGTTTTCTTTAAAATACAACAGTCCTGTATTCAAAATCAGAGGAAGCACTCTGAACATAAAATAGATTCTGTGGATTATATATAGAACAATCTCATGTCATAACTGCATGGCACCTGGCAGGATAAACTGTATACAGATTACTCGTTCTGACTAGCAAGCATCTTTACCAAATTCTCTTTTGATTTTTGAGCTGCTTCACAAATAACAGCTGTTGAAAATGTCAGCTGCTGGGAGGGGCAGGTAATGCAAACTTGAATGTGAGCTTTGGGGAGGAGGGGAGGGTGCCATGAATATGCCAGTCCAGTCTTTCTCTTATAATAATACCATCTTCCAGGCACTCTGCAGACTAAAGTGCACCAGGCTGCCATTAATCCCACTTATCACCATGACAGCTCAGTAATTACACTCCTGCTATAGCTAGGTACTGTAAGGTACTGTAGTCCTAATAAAACATCAAGCACTGTGCTGAATGCATGCTGGTGAGGTGTTTTATTAAACTTGGGGGGTTGATCACCAAGTGACATTAGTGTTGACCTATTTTTCTATCTGATAATAAATTATCCTTTGACCATACCACCATAGATATTACAGAGTGCATTTACTGTACAAAGCAGCAAAGGTATTGCATTTGAATCAGGCAAAAAGAATAAATAAAGTAGTAGAGTTACACACCAGAAAGTTATTATATAAATTGCTGCAAGTGATTGATCCTTTCAAAAATCACAGGCAAAATACCCTGCTTAAGGTAATACACCAACAATTACCATGAGCTTCAGTTCCACATGCATACATCCCAATGGAGAAACATTAAGCATTACACTTCCTTTCTTTTTCTTCAACTGTCCTCCCACCCTGAGAAATCCCACCTTTCATTTTACAAAGTTATTTTATTACTATGATTTTGGTTCAACCTATTGTAAACAAATTAGAAATTTAGATTAAATGTTTCTAATTCACCCGTTAGCTCCTAGCAAATTAAATGAAGACGTGTATGCTCACTACTAAAAAAAACCCAAACAACATGCATACCTGTGTTAATCTGAGAATATATATCTCAGCTTTTCTTAGTAAAAATATAGGAAAAATCCTACCAACTATCAGAAAACATCCTACATGACGAATTTTTCTCCCATTGTTCATGGAGCAGCATCTCCTTTAGAAACACATAGGGCATTTTGAATCTTAAAAGACACAACATTCACTTCACATGCATATTAATTTCCATTAAAAAGGCAACACCACAGTCTTTGCACTGCAGAGGATAAAAGGAAGCCATAGCCAAGACTAATTTTCAATTAATAGCTTTTGTTGTACAATTGTAGAAATATTACCCAATATTTTATTTTTAAGTTAAAATATCTGACCAACAGTCCCATTTCCAGGTATCGGCCAGCTCTTAACACACTTTTGCTTCTTAACAAAGAAGGGCAATTTAGTTGTATTGTTACCTAAAAATGCAGCCAACAATGGTCTATATAACTGGCAATAACATCACCTGAAGTGCAATCACATGAATGCTGAAAGGCCGGGGGTGAAACAGATAATCTGGAGTAATATTCCGCAACAAATTGGAGCTGATAACCCATCAAGTCTTCATGTATCACAAAACAGACCAAATAACCTTTATTATGGTTACTGCTGGCAGAGGTTTAGAAGCAAATTGAATCCTAATTCATTTATGAAGGTTTCTGCAGGACATAGACAGTCATTTTGAAAAAAAGCCTCCAGCTCTACTACTTGTAGAAATTTCTAAAACTTTATCCACAGCTCAGAGAAATAGCCCAGATGAAGTTCTGTATGTACTTCCTGAGGCTTTGGTCAATTAACTTTAAGAGAATGGTAGAGCTAATTGCACCCAGAAAACAAGAGTTTGGTTTGAACAGGACACCCAACTTTGACCCAGTCAAGGCTCTTCTTAGTTCCAAGTCTCTTGCACCACTCTAAACACTGAGCTGGGGACAGTAAGCATTGAAATAATAAAGCTGCATGTCAGGAAGACATTCATCTATTATTTCCAAATAAATGTAAATCCCAAGTTGCATGCCCCTTGCCTTTGATGGCAGAAGTGAAGAGCATTACATTGATTTTTCTCTAGAGGTCCAATGCTTTAATTATTTCTGGCTAATCCTGTAGAATTTAGGCTTTCTTCTCCCCATTTGGTCTTGCTTCCTACTGTACTAAAAGAGGGTCAAGGACAAACCTAAACAGAGATTTGGACATATCTAAAGATGTCCTCATTCAAAAAAGGTAAGGGATGCCTTACTTAAATGGTAAGCCATTGGTAAAAATCTACTGTTGGCAGCTAGGAAAAAAAATAAAAAAGAAAAAAAAAAGCGCTGTTATGATTTTCATAATTAAAAACAACAAAAAAAGCACACACAGAACTAACATTCACAGAGAAAAATGTGACATCCTTTTGTCTTTGTGTTCATTGCAATTCACAATGGATAGAAGAGGAGAAAAGGATTACAAAGTAATCTGGAAATGTTTTGCTAGGTTGAAATACCAAAACATCATAACAGTTGATACATGGGTTTGATGAGTACCAAAGACAAATGATATTTACAGGAATATTCAAACCCAAGAAACACAAAAAGCAATTCTCACATGCAAGGCCAAGAACTTTGTTGTGTAAGTACAATGTGGCAGAGACAACAAAATCTTAAATTAGAATCAACTATGAAAACAATTTCGGACTACAGAAAAAAACAAATCTAATTGCCAAGAAACACCTCTGAACACAAAGGGCACCAGAAACTGTACAAAACACAGCAATACAGACAAGTAGATATCCTGGTCCTGGATATGTAATACTGGGTGAAAGGCAGCAGTCTTTTAGGTTATTTTGCAAAATGACATGTGAAAAATTCTATTTGTGAGAAATACCCAGCCTGTTAGCAATGCACAGGAGTCTTAAGAAACAAAACATTCAGTATCATGTAAATTGGCAATACTAGTTCATATCTAAAAAAAGAAGGAAAGACACCCACATTGTCACTTTTGCCTCTTCAGTCACCTCAAATCCTGTAACCCTTCTATAGATCCATAAAAAAAAAAAGGCACTACTTCTCTGTCAGTAAATTCACATGACCAGAGGAAGCAAATTTTAAATAGAGGCACTCAACAGGATTAGAGATAGACATGGCATTGCTGCTGGCAGTTACAGGACACGTAAGGGAGGTGCTTTTATGGAAAAGAAGAAATGATCAGAGTTGAAAGTAAGTCTTCAGACACAAAAACCTCCTACCCTAGTGCAGAATAATGGCACTTACAGACACAGTTATTTTTGGACACTTAAGAGGTGGTGAATCATATGGACATGGGCTCCAAATCACTCTATTCATCAATGCCTCATCTTTCTCTTTTCTTCTTTGGCTCTCTACACAGCCATAATTCTTTTCTCATCTACTTCTGAATCCCCTTTGAGTGCAGGAACTCTCCTCTCCTCTTTACTTCTGCTTGGCTGTCTTCTTGTAGTCTTTCTTCCCCATTCATCTGAAACTTTTCCACATCTCTGTCCTGTAACTTTTTATCATCTTTCATCATAACTTCATTTTAATGGACAATGTTGATAACATAAAAAAAAAGAGCCACTGTCTGCCATCAGGTATCTATGACAGTGGTGTAGGAAAGTGTGCATCAGTCACTTTACAGTCCATCTTCTGAGTTGTCAGCTACCAGCCAGCCCTTCAGAAACCTCCATTTCTGCACCAAATCTATCATTGCCTAATGCCATGTCTCCTGCATCCTATGGACAGTGCTATCTTGGTCTGTGATCAGACGCACAAATGGAGCCTGGCAAAGGAAAAGCAGGCTGGTGGGATTTCCTCTTACCCCTCGCTGAGCAGTGGGAATACAGCTGGGCTCTGTCTGCACTGCAACGTGGGGAGCAGCCTGCTTCAAGTCCGTTCATGGAAGTTATATTCTCCTTAAATTCCTTCTGTCATTTTACTGGGACGCAAAATTTTCCACCAATCATCTTGCAATATAACCTAAAAGATTGCTGCCTTTCACCCACTTCATTTATATAACTTGTATATCATTACTTTAATCGTATTTCTCTAATTTATAATGTTGCTGAATAAAACTGTTACATAAATTAGAAGGATTAAAAATAGAAAACACAGTTCCGCTTACAGCATACTGCAGCACAAAGCATGTATATCAGCTGATGTCAAATAAGAAAAACTGTATCATCCTTTTAACATATTAGAAATCAAATTATTTTCATATTGATGGTGAAAATAATTTCAACCATCCATTACAGCGATGTTAGTTCTAAGCATAGTCCCCTTTTTCTTGTTTCATAGTAAGCATTATGAAATTACTGTATTTTCAACAGCATTAATCAACATTCAAAATTCATTAAATTGTCCCAGAAAAACTATGTTTAGTTAATGGTTTTATTGTTGCCAACAAATCTTTTTTATTTAAATCTTAAAGTTTTTAGTTACAAAAACAAATACTTAAAAGTCAGTATGCAACTTCTCCATTAACGCTGATTAAATTTCACACTACATAATAATTAGTATTTTCTCAGCATCATAGGAACACAATATAGTTTCCTGCATATGGTAATAAACTTGATAGTACCCATACTATTCCAGTAGTGCAAAAGACTCACAAGAAACCTACTTGTTGATAAAACACTGATAGTACCTATTTAGACCTTGCACTGTGCGCTTCAAGTCCTTGAAAGCAGCTCTTTACCTGCCAAACCAGCCACTTGTGGCCCAGCCACACCTCACCTTCTGGAGCTTTTAAAACGGGTACATTTATGTTCACCACAACAGTGATCCCTTTCACATAAGAGACAGCTGTTACACGATGTTCAATATCCTTTTAATCCTCTATAGACCGTAGACAGAAAGGTTGACAGAACTGACAGTTTTTATTATGGCTTGTCCTGTACACAATCATCTTCTTTCGTCTGGACTATTCTCCCAGAAGTGTTACAGATATTTTGACTTATATCAAATATCCTTTCTAGGGTTTTTAGGAGGTAAGAAATTAGTTTTATGTGGCACGATTCTTGTCCTGAGTAAATTACCTTTCCAAAATATGAAACACCTGTTGTCTGTTTATCTTAGTGTCAACAAAACTCTTCTGGGTTCACTTCAGGAATGATACACTTTACAAGTTCAGTCAAAGATGATTTTTTTCCCAAAATGCCTCCATCATCTATGCACATCTTACAAATGCCACTCTGTTCACTACATCATTAATATCAGGAGCACAAATCTACTATTTATTTGCACTGAAAATATTCATTAAATTTAGGAATAACATATATAAACAATCTATGATACAATATAACCTAACTAAAATGCATTAATTGAAAATTTAAGAAAATGTTTTCAATTAAAAACTATAAACCCAGGAGAAATGGATTTCCTCACTACAGCACCACAATCTGTCTTGCAATTTAGGCATGCCAAAAATTCTACCACAATTAATGGGAGAGGGATTTAAACAACGAACTTTTGTGGAGAATTAGTCTTGGGAAAGGCAGCAACAGCATAATAAGCAAAAGCTTCCCTTTTTAGCATCTGAGCACCAAGAAATTCCCCAGCTCTCTCTTTTCCATCACCCTGCAATTATCCACAGATCTGGCTGAATGCTGGTCTAGAACCCTGCCACTCACAAGTCAGAGTACACTGCTCTCTGCACACAGTGCACTCCCACCATTTCCTAACTCAGGATGCCAATATTAGCAAGGGGTAGGAATGTGGGAGAAAGGGAGAAAAGAGGGCAAAAGACGAGGAGGGTTTTAGCTTTGCTGTCACCTGAACTTTTGACCCTACACTGGACATAATCTAGAAGCAGGCAAAAGCACAAATTCAACCACTGAATTTCAAATTAAAAACTTCCAAGGTTACAATTGCTCCCATTTTCAGATTTGCAGAAACAAAAAAGAATTATCAGAATTATCGTTTTTGGCTGCTACTACTTAGTTTAGAACCCTGGAGAAAATTGAGAGGTCAGGAACCTTTCTACTGTGAACCCAATAAAAACGCTTCTTCCAATGCATGAGATAAGTCTTTGACTCCAGCTGATCACCTTTTCCCAAGTTTTAAAACTTGGAAGGAAAGGCAAAGTTTCCTTAGTAAATAAAGATCAGACCTTCCAGACAGTGAACACTCCAATTCATTATCAGACTGCTTAACTGCTCTATTTTAATATAGGTAGTCCCCAGTGGGACCCAGTCAGACCATTCAATTGCTTATAATGAAAATGCTTAAGCAACTTCTTAAGCCAGTCTCATGCAAATCTTCCAGAAGTGTTCCCAGCATTCCCATGTCCTCACTCTTCCTCACCTTAAAATTGCTGCAGCTACAGATTTGAGAACCATGTACCACTACTCCTGTCTTTTTTCCTCTTTTGGAAACTGTGAGAATTCAGCTGAGGATTCTAAGATTTAATATTTTGTCTAGAAACTGCAGGTGTACAAAAGGACCCTCTTTCATCCTCTTTTTCAAATTAATAGGTTTGTCCAAGATACCTTAATAAGTGATACTGTAACTTTTTAATATGCTCAGTCATCAAGAGCCAGAAAAAAGGAAATCTGCCTGCTATTTCAGCTCTGATTTTCTATGCTGCAAATAACTGATACATTTTTTAGTCATAAGAAAATAATGTTACCCTGTTTATAATATAGAAGCATCTTTTTTAAAGGTGGCATTTTCTTGAATGCTTTGATGTTTAAGATAATTATTTGGCTTTGCTTTTCTACCTTAAATTTACTCAAAAAGTAAAGATTCAAAACAAGCATTCCCTCAGCAAATGAAAAGAGCTTTATGACACAATTACAGAAACTAGAGAGGTGAGCACAGCGTAAAGACAAACCCTGAACCACACTAAGAATCAATGTTGCACTCTTTGTATCTTGAGTTTAAAGATACAAGTGCCATTTTAATAGTAGATAGTTGAAAATTCAGTCTTAATTGTTTGCAAGAGGGAAATACACTAACTCATTAAGACTAAATGATTGGTCTTGTATGTGCTATATTCAGATTTTGCTACAACCATCTTCACTGGGAAAAATTTTACATCCATGCATTTACAGTATGACAATATAAATAAATGACTGAAAGTCACTGTCCAGACTTCACATTATGTGAAACCAATATATATATAGATATATTTTTTTTTTAGCTGGGCATCTCCCCCAGCTAAAAAAAAAAACAAATTAACAACAACAATAACAACAACACAAT
This sequence comes from Prinia subflava, assembly GCF_021018805.1. Classification (NCBI taxonomy): domain Eukaryota; kingdom Metazoa; phylum Chordata; class Aves; order Passeriformes; family Cisticolidae; genus Prinia; species Prinia subflava. Next base: position 18,066,443 of record NC_086256.1, read on the forward strand.
AAAAAACCCCACCAAACAAACTAAACAGACCAAAACAAAAAAAGATATATGGACAGAGCCTTTCTGTATATCACCAAATAAATTTAACACCCTTGGTAGCAAGGCTGCCTCACAGAAGCACCCCACTGTATGCTTGTACCTTTCCACAGTTTCATTCTTCCAGTGTAGAAATCTCCTACACGCAAATCTCCTCCATGCAAACTAGTTAATTGGAGAGAGCTGTTCAAGTTTACAGTTTCACCAGGCTACATGGACACAGGCTGGACTACATGACCCAACAGGTTTACACTAACTTTTTTCTCCTAATTCTTGCAATTTCTCCTAGTATGCTGAATAATGGCCTTTTTAAATGGCAAATTTATGTCTGCTTATCTATCTATAGTTGATGTTTCCCACAGAGATAAGCACACTAAAAAATTAAGAGTTCATGTCTGTCTCAAGTTATTTAGGACTAGATTGGTGACATGAGTATTTATTTTCCTAATAAATTAAATCCTTACTTTAAGCACTTTACCAGGCACCCCAAAAATAGGATAAATAAAAAGGACTGTAGTTAAAATAACAGTACCCAAAGGATCTAAAATATAAAATATATACAAGGATTTTCCAAGTATAACCACATGAAAATCTTTTAAAAACAGTTTGATTTCTGAGCACTACAGCATGGCCTTTTAGGTCAATGTATATTGGCAATGAAAACTACATCTACTAGCTAAGCATAGAAAAGACTCTGGACTCTCACTGTCAAGAAGGCTTTGGAAGGGCAACTTGAGAATAATCAGTGTTTGCAAAAATAGGACAAACATTTGTTGCTAAAAAGAAGGCACAAAAATCTTGCATTTCAGGTTTCACCTTTACAAGCTAAGCAGGGAGAATTTTCATATCCTTTTTAGAAGATTATATAAAAGAAAGTATTTGTCACATTTCCTCCCATACTGAAGTTAATGGCATAAGAATGAATACATTTCCTGTGATGGCTCAGCAGTTAAGTGCTGTCTGGAAAATATTAGAAGAAATGTGGGATTTTTTTTCAGACAAACACAGCTTAAAGAAGGTTTAGGATGCATAAAAAAAATCATTAATCTGTTGGTTCACGATAGTTTGATAGATCACTTGTTCTTGAATTTGTGGCATTGTTCTTCTTTGTACATGTTCAAATTGTTAGACCTACATCAAATACAGCAATCCCAGGACTGTAAATGTAGTGTGGCTGAAAAAGCACACTTTTCCCATTTCCCAAAGGCACTGCATTTTCAAAAACCTGTTAGAAGGATTTAAATATTCTCTTTTGGTAGATAGTTTTGCTTGCTACAAATGAGCAGATGTCTGCCTTTTGGCAATTCTTTTTTATGCAGTTATTTGAAAACAATTACAGAAAAATATTAAAATTTATATATAAAAAAATACTCCACAAAGATCTGCATTTCTCAGACTAGTCACACAGACATTTCAGAAAGCCTAGGAAACAGTACAAAATCCTTCTTCCTTTCCACCCTCCATTAGTACCTCCTCTACACAAAATCACACAGAGTACACATTACCAACTCCCCAACTGTTCCTGCATCCCAGACTTAGATGCTCTGATTTTAGCACTGCTCTTTCTATCCCAGAAGCATTTAATGAATGCATCCGATAACTTGCAGACTTCCATACCTCAGGATTTACAGGACACTATGATGCAGCCTATGATACCAACACAATCACACGTATAGCTTACTTACCAGTGTCTCTCTTCCTTTACAGTGAGGGCTGCCAATTCTTTTCTTTACTCCAGGTGAATGCCCAAGTCTGCTGGCCGCAAACTCAGACAGCTCTTATTAAATTTCTCAGCAGTAAGAATCCTGAAGCTCTGTACCCATGCCCACAAATTAAGCCAACGAGAAAACCTCCCTGACAGCTACTACTGTCAGTCTGCTCCATTCCTGCATCCCTGGCTCCAGGATGTCAGGAGGCAAGCCTACCTCTTGCTCCCCCGTCCTTAGCCAGGATCTGATCACAGCAGAATACATTGCAATTTGGGGTTACTGTAGACCAGTAAGAGTTTTGATTGTGAATGATGCTGCTGCTTTATCAGATTCCAGTCTGTCGGGACTTGCCCAGCTAGCAATTTTAAAGCAATTAGCATGAAGGTATCTTGATATCAGCGTCCAAATTTTAAGCAGGATAAGGAAAGAGACTTTGTGTTAGAATCCCATTCCAATCCCGTTTCAGGTATATTCAGGGGCTGTATTTTCTACAATAGGCTGGATGGTGTTAAACATTCAAGAAAGGCTCCCAAAGATGCTAGAACTACTTAGTTTTCATCTCCAGCCTCTGATTGAAGTTAGTCAGTTCAAGAAAGAATATCAATATAAATTCAAACCAACTCTGGGGTGTTTGTTGTGCTGTCAATATGTTTTCAAGCACGTAACACGAAGCAATGGAAGAGAGGACAACAAATGCAACTAAAGGGTGTTTAGTCACTTCTAATTTAGTCAATGCAATTTGTTTTTCTCTTGCAAGCCTAGAATAGCAGAAAGATAGAATTATCCACTCTTTAATTTCCCATTTCACTAAGGATGTGAAATGTACTACTAGTCATCTTATGACTGGAAACAATTTCTTGGAAATAGCCTCTACTTATTGTTTCCTACACTAAAGCAATTTTTTGCATAACCAGATGGGATGTTTTTCCAATCATAAGAAGTCTGTCTTTTTGGAAATGAAGAAAGGAGTAAGAACAGTAAAAACTACCTTTTCTTCATCCCTTCACTTCCTTATCCATGACCAGCCTCTTCAGCCCCTTCAAAGAGCAGGAGCTTTTCAGAGAGACAGGAGTTTGACAGTTATCATCCAAAGGAAAAAAATCAAGAAAAAAAACCAACTCCCAAAATGTAAAAAACAATTCAAATCAGAGTAATTAAGCACAGAGCTCCTGACAGTATTTTGGAAGATCTCTCTACAAATTCATTTTGGTGCTTTACACACGCTAAGTGTGTAAAGCATGATCCAGCATGTGCTAAGATCCAGCAACCTAAGTTATACTCTTTTGCTTACAAAACGTGACCAGGCAAAACTCTGTCCTCAATTCAAAACAAAAGCAATAGAAATAGGCACAATATATTACACACAGCAATATAAACTTCTCAGCTTTCAGCAAAGAGAAGGGAGTGACACTGCTCTGGAAAAATGCTCTACTGATAGCTCAGCATGATCTTTCCTAAAATATACTTGAATACGTTTACAAGCAGTGTGCAAGATGATGTACTAGCAAAAACAGTTAACACTGAACCACAAATGTCAAAACAAACTAAGAACATTATGTGATACATTATTCTTTCTTTATTGTGTTTGTTCACTTGCTAATTTGCACGATTCAGTAATTCATAAGAGTCTTCCCATCATTAGTGCAAATTAGTAATTTTCTAGCACATAGTTAAAAATACACAGAAAGTTTATACTGTACATTGCATGTTTGTTGCCTTTGAGAAGATGAAAAAATATTACATGGTCAAATAAAATTCCTTGGCGATTATTTTGAACCTGAAAATAGCTCTACACAACCTCCTGACATATTTCTCAACATCAGCCAGGTGGGAGTACATCACTCACCAGCATTTTTCTGCTTAGCATGAAAATATAAAACTATTTTTTCTGAATAGCTCCTGATTGCACTACTATTCACATATTTTAAACTGCAGTCATTTCTTCACTGGATGAATCCTATTACTGCCACACCAGTAACATTATATTTGTCCTAATCCTTCTCTAACACAGAGTTTTCCCATAGTATAAGCCCAAGTCACTGTGTAAAATCTGATAAATCTCATATAGATGCAGGTTCCATGAAAAAATTTAAACATCATATTTTGGTTTTAGATTCAGCCAAAAAAATCATTCAGCTATAGTTCACAGTATTGCTTTGCTTGCACCATCATTTTTGGAGGAAGAAGGGTTCTTAATGCATCTACCTCATTATTATGGTCTGTGCACTATTTACACAATACACACACTACAAATAATAAAAATGTTTTAGCTAAGTTTTATGTTCCAAAAGATCAAGCAAACCAGAATTATTTTCAGATGTTGTGATTTACTGTCACCTTTCTATTAAGACAAAAAAATAACAAGTTCCAGCATTTTCAATATTCTATAATATATGCAACTTAAGGTGTGGGACTCAACCCAACTCAACCAGAAGAGTTGAAATTAGTTTAGTTGTCAGCCATGAATTATGTGTGACAAATGCCCTCAAGTAGTCCATCTTTTTACATAGTCAGTTCATAATGGCTCTTGCTAGTATCTATTAAATATTTTATGAATTTATCATGAATATAAAGTATGACATTACTACCTTATGCTTGGAGAAATACGAGATTCAATTACTGAAACACTGTACCAGGGGTGGGGAAATATAAGTGGGAAAAATGTCGATTAAGAAAAAGAAAACAAAAATCCAACAGTAGCAAGCATTAACTAAACACAAACATCTTGCTAGGCCAAGTTTTTCATGCCAAACCTATTCCAAGTGGCCAAGTGTTTCAGACGCCAATTCTGGGACCAGTACTTACAGCACAGAAACCTACAATTACAGAAACCTACAATTCTGCTGCAAACACACCAATATTAACTTTGCTGATTTTCAGAATGCCACATTCTCCTTTTAAACAAAAACAGGTATTTGGGTCATATTCCAAAACTCAAATGTTTAAATTTGCATCATGTTTTATGAACACATATGCTGTATCGTACTAAATCATTATAATGTACCAATATAATGGTAATAATAAAAACAGGTGACAAATTTTGCCTCACTAACCAAGAGACAAAAGTGCAGACACCTGAACCAGGTATCATGAATTGATGAGCCACTTTCTAAAAGTATTATTTTGTAAACCATGACTTCCTGCTAACATAAAACTTAGCTGCATTGTGACTCCTGTGATCAGCGTTCTTCTGAAAATGGTCTGTTACAGTGAATGCAGAAATCTAGTTCCTTAAAATATAAGGATTGTTGACTTGTTTTGAGACATCCCAGCAGCCCTAAGAATATAACTGACTCTCAGTGTGTTGTCCAACCCTCAGCATTGTTCAGATCTACCATCCTTGGGGAAGTGGACCAGGTGAAAGCAAAGCCATAACCCTCCACTTTGCATCTGGAAGCCACAAAGCTAAGTGAGTGCCCATAACTATATGTGAAACAATTAGGTCTGTCCATTCCTTATTCTGCCAGGTAATCTAGCCCCAGTATAATGTTGAGACATGTTCTGTTTGCCCACAGAGACTGTGAAGTGTCCATCCTTGGAGGTATTCAAAACCTGGCTGGACACAGCTCAGTACAATCTGCTCTAGTCAATGGTGTTCTGAGTAAGAGGATTGGACCAGACAACCTCCCTATGTCCCTTCCAATCTCAGTAAGTGACTCTGATAGTACAAGAGATAACTAAACCATCTGCTTGAAAGTCATTTATCCCTGCCTGCTCTCCCAGGGTCCCCAGAGCTCTGCTAACCCCATCACAAAGAACTCAGACAAGTTTACTCCTGAACAAGAGGATGTGTTTATCTGCCCGCCCCAGGCAGTCACCCTCAACAAAGCACCTGAGCACCTCTCACTCTTGCTTTGTATTCCTCTCCCCACCCAAGATAGAAGGCAATGAAATATTATTTCATTTTTGACAACAAAGGACTAAGGCACAGAATACTTTGGCAGCTTTCAGTCTGAAAGGTAATACCAGAACCACCAAGTTATCCCTCATCCCTGGGTGCTCCACTGGACTATCAAGTTTGATAATATTGTCTTTCTTAAGTTAACAAGAGCTTTCTGAAAATTTTTATTTAAAAGCTACAGTGATCAAGAGAATAATTCCCAATTTGTTGCTCCAAGCAAACAAAACCATGATCCCAGGAAGTAAATGAGAAGTCTGTGTTTAACTTCAGTGGAACACAAGGTGAAGTTACAGCAACATTTTTGCCACTCTAACTTGTATTTGTTCTGAAGAGTGAAGGCAGTTCAGGAGTTACCTGGAATTTGGGCTGTCACTGAACATCAGCAAGACTGCTGAGTGTCAGATGAAGAATTCTTGTCACAGACACTAATATGACAGTAAAAAAGGAAAGTTTTATTTTTAGACTTCTGCTGAAGCTGGAGGCCTATTGATTAGAGATTTTTAAAGGAAAAATAACCTGTAAACAGAACCAATAAACTTGGAAGTCAGAGACTCAGTTCCTTAATGACATTTTAAAGACTTCTTGGATAAAAGAAAACGCCTTAATAAATAATGTCACGTTACAACGCTTTTTTTTCGTATCACACATTTGTGAATGAACACTGACTGGAGCACCAAGGTAATTGTATTTAACTTTTGCATAAGAATGAACTGAAATAGAGTTATTAAAAATACCCTATATTTATACATATCAAAAGAAACAGTTGTTTTCTAGTATAACATCTCACAGTATAGAATATACCTTCTCAACTTCTGTTAGATACAGATAAAGTCTCAACAGTAAAGATCAGCATTACGTCATATAATAAAATATTTTTTCTATTTAAGGTGACAGAGGTGTAACTTGAGACACTTCAAGTTTCTAAATTTTGCTTTTTTTACCGCTCAGAGAGGTCTTATGACCAGCACCATTTTAAGACCTTAAAAATTTTTGAAGATTTGCCAAATTCCTGTTAGTATTAAAGTAAATTCATATCTAGTATTTAACACTTTCAGAAAACTAAGCAGTCTTATTTATATGGTTCTTTAAACAAAAAGCACAAAGTATGTTTGAAATCACTGGTAAACAGGAAAGACTGGATATCTTTACACATGCACAATATTCAGTTCACTTTACACTGGCCTCCACTACATCTAAGTACAGCAATAATTACTGCAATAAAGAATATACTCTCACACTAATGAGAAATCCTGCAGAAGACTTTTTGAAATGTCTTTCCCTTAATGATTCTCTGATCAACTTGCAATAGCAATCATACATGGAGTATCTAGTACTGCATCAGTTTCATGAAGAAAATAAGGTGTAATTTAGCATGTGTACAAACTGCATAACATTAAATAATAATTTTCTTTTACATCTAAGTTCTATGGCTCAGTGTTTTGGAACTGTTTTTGAAGAAAAAACAACTGAAGATTAATGCTTGTTAACAGACTACATTTGAAATATACTGAACAAAACAGTGATCTGTACACTGTGATTACCTCATGGAATAAAATTATTTAACCTGCTCAAGTATATCCCCAAACATATCAGAAACAGTATTAAAATGAAGCTGTCACCTTTTCGATTCAATAGGAATCCAAACAATATTCATAGGTTTTTTCCAGAGAGTAACACAAATGTTTTCCAGCTGTATGAAACAATTTGAGGACATATTTTGAATGGCAGACTCTCAGTTCTTGTCTGAATTTAATATTAGGCAACTTTCTTGGTACACTGTTGTGTCTTGGTAGTCACTATACAGTGAAATAAATATGGATCCCTCCTGTTGATAAAATACAGTATGTCTGAAGGGAGCAAGCATGTACACCTGTGTTTAAACCAGAATGCACAAATCAAATGTTTTATTTGGATTGGGGCTGGCACAAATCGGTAGCTAACAAAAGCATTAGTGCTATCCTGAGGCTGAAGTCTGTAAATAAATAACTTTGAAAAGAAACTACTCTGAAGGAAACCTCCACTCTCACCTATCATATAAAGCATCCATCTGTCTGATGCACACATAATGAAACTGAAGTTTGACTATGGTACCAAATAGTTCTATTGAATGACTCCAAAGTTATTCAATAAGAGGGAATTTGTTAGAAGGAAACAAGACCTTTTTACCTAATGAGACACAAATTCCTTCAAAATACTTTAGCAATCTCTAAATTAAACCATCTGTGGTATTAAGAGAGGCTCAGGGACGATAAGGCTCAGAGTTCCCCTAGTTTTACCCAGCATGTTAAACAAATCTTCCTGACAGTCACACTGCCAAAAAGCAACTGAACTCCAGAGAAGAAGCCCTCCTGCCTCTAACCATCAGTCCCTTCTGAATCTTACCTTTTAGTGCTACGATTTCCAAAGTACTTCCAGCCTACAGGCAGCCAAGCTAGGTGACAAGGAGTGCTTTAAACTTGCAATATCAAGTGAGTTTTAATGAAACTTTGGACTAAGAGAGGGTAAAGTCTCCAAGAATGTCCTTATGACGAGTAGTGTGAGGCTTCTGCTGTAGGGAAGTCTCAAATTACAAGACATTATATGTAGCCCAGAAGAAATGCAAGAAGCTAAATTTTCTGTGCTTTTTGAACTGTTCCTAACATCAGCAGCTACATTATAAACTAAAACTTTGACTTATATCCTGGTTGAAAAAAAAAACTAAACAAACAAAACAACCCAACAAACCAACATGTTCTTCTGATCTATAACACATAAAGTAAACCTGCCTTCCCTTTACATTTTCTCTCACCTTTAAAGTAGCAATCGTAATGTAAACAAAAACATTAGAAGAATGAACACAACAGAAAGTTCTTGCCAGCTTTCCCTTCCTCCAGAAAAAGCCTGGCGATGCAGAGGATGCTTATAGGATACTCTCAAGGTTACCAGATCCAAGCCATGGCAGACCCAGGAATTACACGAGCAGCTTTTCACTTGAATGGTGGTCCCTTACCTTGACTGCCCAGCACAACAGCAGGGCTGTACCGCCACATTCAGAAGAGCAGCATCACCCTACCAGCTAATTAAAAATCACTAGTGCTTATGAGTCTCTCTAAAATAGGTACATGCACATCTTAAATGCTGTCCAAAACTAGTAAACACTTATATGAATAAGTGGTATGCAGGCACATCCTGCGTGAATTTCTAACAGGTTTGCAGGAAACCAATGCAGTTATTCCACCTTCCACAAATGAGTAGGTAATATACAGATTTCAATGCTAAGCATTTATCAAGAACCATTATCAAGAACAAAAACCAAGGAAACATTATCAAGAACAAAAACCAGAATATTCCCAGATATAAATCACAGTTAGATGTATGAAATGAAAGCTGCTGCCAGTTAACAGAAGATGCAGACAAAGTAGGACTCTAACCCTCAGTACATGAAATTACTTAAGAAGAGAAAATGTCCTGTCAAAAGTGGTTCTCTTAAAACCTAGAACTAGGCTTGCCTGGAAATATGTACCACAAAATGCTACCAGAAAGATTTTGGAAGCTGGACAGCTATTTACCTCCAACTGTACATACTTTTCATATCCTTAGATAGGGAAGGAATTGCCCACATGCAATTCTCACACAGCCAGTCCTCACAAAGTCTGCTTGCATCCTATCCTATCACAGCTAGATCTGCATTTCTAGTTCAGTTACACATAAGATTCATCCTTCTTCAGCCATTTTCCCACAACCAAATTTTGGTGCTTCAGCCACTGCTATGCAAAGTAGCATATGAAACTTTGTCCCAGAGTACAGAAAACACACATCACTGAGTAAAGAGATGTCTTCCAGATCTTCTGAAATGAGCACTGTGTGCAGTCCTCACAGAGGAGTGGAACACACCATGCGTCAACTGTCATGTCCATCCAGCAGGCAAGTTACAGCCAGAGATTCATTTACTCTATGTAGTATTAAATTATATATATCAGGATCTTAAAGTGAATGCTGTAATCCCCAAATGCATATCTAATTGTAGTGCAAAATACTTTAATCCTAATATTTTTATTTTTCAAAGTATGGCTGCATTCAATAGCTTGAAAATACAAAAAAAAAACAAGTCAAGAGTTCCTACCAATAGAAGAAACAGATAATCTATTTTAAAACACAGAGGGAGGAGGAGGAAGAAAGAAGCTATTGGTAACAGGAAATGTCATTTTCATAGTGCACAACTACTTTGGGTTAATTACTGCTAAGGTGGTTAGACTATTCAAACTTTAATGAACAGAGCCCTACTCTGCTGCAGATGCTAACATCTGTAAAGGTTCTACCTCCTTCAGGCATTGTAGCACCTGCAGAAGCCACAGGGAAGGTAACATGGAGTCGTCTTGACATTACTGCAGCAGCTGTCAGCTCAGGAGGTGGCATATTCTGACTTGCACCAGACAGCAGCATTGTACAAACCCACCCTCCCTCTTATTAAATACGGTCTATAAGCAACACTAGGAAATCTGTACTGAGGACAGACTAACCATATGATAAAAATATCAGAATTTATTAGTGAGACGTACTTAAAGCTTTTAATTTTGTCACACGGGTATAGACCTTGATTGGGCAGTTGTTTCATGTGGCAGATATACCACTAACAAAATCATACCATTCATGGTGACGTTATAACTTCTAACAGTGCAATATCTTTGATTTAAAGACAAATTTTAACAGGACTGTTGTTCACAACCACAATAAAAAAGCTGGAAAATATTTATTACATGAACTTATATTCATGACTTCTCTTTCAGTGAGTCTACTAACTGTAAGCAAAAACGTAGGCACTAATGAAAAAAACATTAGTACAAGAACCCAGTAAAGATATACCGGACACGACAGAAAACTGTTCATCCTTCACCAGTCCAATCTTGGAACAAAGGACCAATGGTTTATCCCTGTTCGAAAGCACATCCCAGCTGCAAGATGATAGCATCACAAACTTCCCCAAGGTGAGTTACAGAGCTGTAAATACAGCAGGATCAGTACAAAGAAAGCACGGCAGCCCTTCCCATGTCAAGGCTACACCACACTACGATCACAAAAAATAACAAGCAAAAGCTTAAAATACTGGACATGTATTCATTTGGATTTCTTTTACAATGCTATACTAATAATAATGATCACTTTTTCAGGTTAAATTGCCATCCAATTTGTCTGCATGGAAATAAATGCTAATTCCGACAAACTACACTGCAGAGGCAGAAAAGGTACAGAGCAGTATCATCACTGCTAGGTTTCCATTTGCTGTTTACTCAAATCTTTTCCAAAGCCCTAGCACTCCAATACACGTTCATGAGAGATGTATTTTCATCAACAGTGTTCCCAGGAGTATCTGGAGTAACAAAACGTGAAGAACAACTTACAGTTTTCCTCAACTTCACAATACCAGAATGCTACAAAATAAAAACAGAGTGCAAGGCTGGTACTTCAATATGTTTCCCAGATCCACTGCAATAACAGAATAGCCTAGCATGTCTCATAATATTTAATAATCTTGCTGCAAATAAGTGTTGCAGCAGCCCTTGTTCTAACAATAGACTGCTGTTAGGCTCTTCCTAACTCTACAGAAAATGCTCTCTGAGCATTTCCACAGTGCTACAATAACTAAACTGAATACAAAAAGTGTAGAACTAATGCCATGTACTAACATAACTCGGAACTTGAAATTCTTTTATATTCTTACAAGTCAATCTACTTCTACATTAAAAAGAAACCAGATTTCGGACTACTGTTCCACAAAAATCTGTAGATACTACAATTTTTAGAAGACTTTCTAGAAGGTCAAAGCAGTATTTCAGCTGTAAGACATTTATGAAATTTACTCTTATCAACTTCTCTTTATCTCAATCTGTAAACACAGTAGGTAAAGCTGATAATTGTTAATCTATTATAGTCAGTCACCCATTGATCTCAGTGAGGTAATGCAAAACTAAAAAACAATAGATTTTACAGATTAGTGAATTTGTAGATACCACCATTATTTGTTCAGTACCACAGTATCATACTCAGCTCACATGGAGGGGACAAACACATCTGTCCCTTCTTGAACACTGCTTTACTGCACTATTTCCCTTTCACTCATGGCTCTGCAATGCAGAGTATTTCTGGACCTGTCTGCTACAATTCTCACTCTTCAGTGCAGTCTCCTCTTCCAGTCTCTGTCCATTAGATCCACTGAGATGATCACTTACTAAACACATCCATACACCACAAATACTATAAACTAATAACACATACACCTAAGGCAATCATCAGGCCTTACAGAGCCTCATCCCAGTGATATCAGAGTGGAAGGCAGCATACATATCCTCCCAGTCATTCCTTACGCTGCTTCAAATCTCCCATGCAGTCTAAAACAGAGATGACATTGGGATGGCTCCTATTAGAAAATCTCTCTCCCATGGTCCACGGCCAAGTAATGTATCCAGAGGAATTATTTTGATGATTTAAAGCTAATACTGAAATTACAATACAAAACAAGGTGTTAGAAGATGTGTGTAATACAGAACTCAGATAATACAAAACTAAATTTCAAAGGAGACAAAATCAGCTACCCAGGCAGAAACCCAGTTATTGATCCACTCTCATCCAAAAATTTTGAATCAAAATATTAAATCAAGAAGAGTAAGAGCTTGAATATACCCAGGGCAGGGAGATTCTTGGGGGTTCCTGACAGACATGTAATTTTTAGCACAGCTCTTAGACTCTCTGTTGTTGCTCTTTCCCATTTGCTTACATTTGTAAAAAACAGAGGCTTTGGTATACAAAGCAGAGAGATGGGAATGGGTGCATTAAAAATACTTGTGAATACAATCTAAGAGCCCTTGAAGTCTAAACTGAACCCAGCATCCTAGATGATATCCCCTTGAACTGTTTCTAATTTACCTCAACACAAACAGGACTAGAATGATAACAGTTATCTTGAGAATTGCAATATACCTACTTGCACAGCCACACAAATCAGAATTACCTTTCCTCAAATCACCCAGGTGATTTTAATTACAGAGTCAGGCTTGAAGATACAGAAGTAAGATTGCCTCTTCTCACCATTTCAAAACTTTGGAGGTATTTTGAAATATCCTACCTTCTAAAGCATACATTCAGCAGTATAACCTCTCATTCAGAGAATTAGCTTTTATTTTGACTGCTTGATCTTTTGTGTCATTCAGGCATGTGCTACTCCTTTTCCATGAATTCAAGATGCAAGTGTTGAAGCAGTATTTTTGACTGCTGTTTCATCTTCAAAGGCAAGACTTGGGCTTTGAAGACTGAAAGTTAGCTAAAGCTGACTTCTTCTACCCAACTTGGATATTCAGGCTCCTAACATACACTAAATGAATGGACAGAATAGGTAGGGGTATATGTAACAAATTCTCAAAAAACCAGCCAAGATGCTAGCTGCTAAGACTTTAGTTGCTAAATATCTGACAGGGTCAGAGACAAACCAGAGCCATGGCTTTCCTTTACCAAAGATTGCCACTATGCACTTGCTCATGAGGAAATAAATTTAAGCTCTGCTTTTCCATCTGAAAATAGAAAAAAAATCAAAACAGTTTCACAGCAACCATTATCAGACAACCTATGTTCAAGCCCTAAGTTGTGAAAGTTCTAAATTCAGGCACTTACTAAAATACCAGGAAGAGCAGGGATTTGAACTCACATATTTAACACGCAAAATACTTGGTAAACCTGTAACCTATTAGCTTTCGGTATCAGAGAGTTTCTAAGCTCCCTCTTAGATGTGGCTTGGTTTATTTGTAGGGAGTGAATCAACATGGAACAGGAAGAGCCTATTTGGAAACCTACTGCAGAGTTCAGTGTTGAGAAGCTCTTTTATGGAAGTGCAGCCTACTCTGGCAGCCTTTAGGTCCTCTCTGGTTTTAGGAAGGTAAAGTGGCAACTCCTAAGTGACTTTAATAATTCCCTTCCACTGTCTCATAACTATCAGGTACTTTATCTGACCTTGTAATCTAAAAGATATTCTCACATGTTCTCAGCCTCCTCAACAGAAAAACTGATTAAATCATCAGTCCATTTCTTTGAAAAATACTATATACTGTTCAATAAACTTGAAAAATAGATATATTCTGTTGAACAGATGTGCAGCATTTCAAAAATCTCATTTCCAGAGAAAGAAGGTCCAAATGGATATTTCTAAGGATGCAAACTAGATGTTGTATTCAAGAAAAATATCTATTTCTGCTTAGAATGATACGAAGCACAGTAGACACTGTTTTGGTGCTATATATGGTACATTACTCATTCTGAGAAATAGTTAGCTGAGTATTTTACAAATGGAAGAAAATAGCTACTTGCACATACATTTGTGATTCAAAGCCTTCATTTAAGCAATGACACCCATCTATCTGAAGTATGCAATGGTGCATGCTTTTTTATAACAGTTTTTTACATACAATGAGAAAATCTAAATATACAACATGTTTATAGCATATCAGGCAGTCTTTCTAGTACATCAGCCTGATGCTGATGTTGGACGAGCACCTGGTAGCACACCAACCTTTCCATCATTCATTAATATATATCTCTGCAGCTTTTTCTGAAAGTGACAGATGATCTTCCCTTGGAGACCAGCACAGCTCGACTGTACTGATGGGTGCCCAGTTTGACCTCTAAATCTCTGGGGGGCATTTCACAGCAAAAAAAAAAAAAAATTAAGAACTGATTAAATACCTTGTTTCCTTACCAACACTATAGAAGGCATTTAATTAATAAAATCCCCAACTTTTGTATGGTTACCCATAATAGTAAAAATGATATAAATGTATTTTGACAGACTTTTTAAAGTAAGTTTCTACTACTGGTAGCACTTTGTTTTTTCTCTCAGATGTTCACCTACTGACAAGAAGTATTCAGACGTTTTTATAATGCCATGAAATTTGACAAAAATCACACTACTACCACTATTATTTTAATCTCTCAAAAATCCAGTGTATCCATAATCCAAAACTAGTAATAGATTACAAGAAAGCCATGCAGGTTTCACACACTTCCGTATGTAAAGTAAGCATCTTTTAGTTTTGAGTCACAGAAAAAGCATGCGTAGCCTGATCTGAATTGCTGCAGTGTTCTTGTTAAAAATCACCATCTGTCAGAGATTATCCTGTTTTACACAGAGGGAACATGCATTAATTATTAATCCTATTCTTCACAGAAGTGTACTCACACAAGATCAGGACTATCCACAGTGTTACAGGAGTATTAGTGTTCTTAGTAGGTAGTCTCTGGATGAAACTGGATTGATCTATTGAGAACTTCCAGCAAATGAGCTGCTTCAGGGTGGGTCACTGGCCACATGGCAGGGCATCATCTCAAAAGAAGCAACAGCTGAATTCCTAGGGCTGGAGTCTGTTTCCATGAGCCATCATACATACAACATACAGATATTACCTTTACCAACACATGCACTGGGGCTCTATGCTGTTCATACACTGAAGCTCATGTTCAAGTTCAAGCATTAAGAATTCTGCTTCATTTAAAATTAAATGCAAGAGCAAGAGCTTTCTCCGTGTTGGCCAATGTGCTCAAAACCTTGCTGAGTCTTCCATGTGTGCTGAGGGAAGGAATTCCTATCTGTAAAGCAGCACACTGACATGCCAGATCTGATTTATCCACCATGAGAATCTGAAAACTAGCAAAATAAGATAAACAAGCTTGTCACAGATCTTAGTGAAGGAAAATGAAAAGGGTTCATTCTTCCCCAAGGAATTCCTTAATCACGTGTAATTTCCTAGAAAAGCTGGTATAGATCACATCTTTGCACTAATACAGTTTTACGTATTTGGCATTGTTTGATAGACAATGCCATTTATTGCCTTCAGTTAAAACTTCATTACTGCTGAGCTCGTTGCCTCAGTCAGAGATGAACTGACCAGGCAAAACATTTCATCATGAACTAACTTCTTGCAGGCTTTAGTCCTTCAATGAGAAAAAACATTAAGAAAGACTACTGAGCAAAGTAATTGCAGGGCAGAGGGAGAGGGAAAGAGATAAAGAAATTTATATCATATAGAAGTGGTTGGTATGAGACAGCTCTTAGTATCAGGCTTTATTTGATGCAAAGGATGCCAGAACCTCTACTTATAACAAAGAACAAACTGAAAGTCAATTCTCCAAACAAGAAATATGACATTTCAGAGTGTGAAGGACTCTTCTGGCTAAATACAAAATATACTAATGTCCATAAATCTCAAAACTTTGATACAGTTTTTTAAAGTAATCTCTTATGTTACAATGTCTTGTACCTTTCTGAGCAAGGAAGAGGTTAAAAATCTTGCTTTCTGAAAAACAGAAAATTCTCCACTGAAAAGCTGCCTAAGCTGCCAAGGATGGAGGGATAGTACTCCAGTTGGAACTCATTACAGACAACATAGGAGAGCTGATCCAGCTTTTTATTTACTGTAGAGGCAGAAATGACATGAACATCTTTCTATGTAGACCTAGAAAAATATGTTGGCCCTGAAGCCAAGGATCAGAACATTATCAACCCTGCCAAAATGAAATAGGTTATTTGTTTTTTTAATTTAGTGAGATTTGGCACTGATTTATGTATTTTTCCCTGGAGGAATTATTTATATTCTTCAGAGCACAGATGATAATTGTTAATTTTCAGTGGCCCTGCATAAAGAAATAGTAGGTTTATTATTTTGAAACAAGAAGACCACAGTTTTCAATCTGGTAAAGAGCCACAATTTCAGTCGAGCCATTTTAAGTCTTTTCCAGAAGGTGGAACTTCCAAGGAAAGCTTTTTCAAGTAAGGATGTGGCCAAGGTGCTCATAGTATCAGCACCTGTGACAATCAGAAAGGGGCAAATTACACATTAAAGGTTCTCCTTCCATCAAGTGAAACATAACTAAAGGACTTCTCCCCATTCTCCCATGGTTCATTTTTTTTTTCAGGATAAAGTCACAGCATGAAGCAAAAAGTGGTATCAGTTGTGAGAACATAAAAACAACAGGTATCTTGTCCTGTGATGCCCTTTCCAGAGACACTCCTTGAGGAAGGGTTTTACTCACCTTTACACACCACCATTCCAATACCACATCCACTTATCTGCCCTTACAGTGCATACTATAACTCAGGTTATATTTCCAGTTCAGATTAGGCTGCCTGTGTGTGACAGGGTCACACAAACCTGTCAAAGGACCTTCCCAGGACTCTGCTTACAGACCTCCCTGCAGAGGCTTCAACTGACCATTCAGCAGCTCTGAGCAGCTCACTCAGCTGAGTGACTCAGTCATTGTGTAGGGTTTGACCCTTTGCAAACTACCACATCCTAATCTGCTTCCCTGGCAGTCAGGGCTGGACCTCAGTTCTCAGGCTGCTTCTGCTGAGAACTTTGACCACTCATCAATCACACAGAGACTGAAGAAGAAAATATAAGATCAGTCTGAAAAGCTACCACCTTTCCTACAGCTATTCCATAAGGAAAGGAAGAAAGATTACAGTATAGGACTTGGCTCAGTCCCTCTTCGCTAATGAAGTGCTAGTGGGCCACATAGGGAACTACTGAAAAGTGACCTGGAAACAAAAAAAAGATTTTAAAGAAAGAAAAAAAGGGGACAAAATTACCTGCCTAACTACAAAAAAAGCCCACTCCTATCTCCCTATTAGGATATCTGAAACTGGTCATCTTGGATGAGGGGGAAGAAATCCATCAAAATAACCAGCTGAGAGCATCTTCTTACCTCAAAACATGGAAAGAGATCTAAACTTCCTTGCTCTTTTAAAACAACATCTATCTCAACATGCAGCACAGAATTACCATTATCTGTCTAGTAAAGCTAATAAACCATAAATAAATTACACCAAAAGGAATAAAATAATTGACACTACCTATTTTGGAAGAAGATTATTTTTGATTTTTGCTCTGTGGCTTGCTGGAGATTTTTATGCAAGCAGTTGTGGTGGTAGGTCATAGTTCCATTTTAACACAAGAGTCCATTGTATAGTTCAAAATTACACTTTAAAAAAAAAATCTCAACAACTTTATTTTATCTATGTATATTAAAAATCCTGTCAATACATAACACTTAACCTATACAGTGTCTGGGTCATCAGGTATACAAAATGCAACACTAGATTTTTCTGTTGAACTTCTACTCCTAGGTCACTAGCAGCTCCAGCAGAAGCTCCCTGCAGTACCACAAGTACACAGTACCACCCTGATCCCCAAATCCTTCCAAAACTGGGACAATGGGCACCTCTGGTGGCTCCAAACCTTTGTTTGCTTTCAAAAGGCTGACACCTAACAAAGCATGCAAGGATTGCACCAGATCTTCCAGAAACTCTTGCTATGCCCAAGCTGTTTCTTTCAAATGTAATTTATGTGGGTTAAAGATTACTGCACCTGGGCAGTAGTGTGGCATCAAATACTGACTTAGTTCTTCAACACATAGAACTGAAAAACTGAATGGGGGATAGAGAGAACATTTTTCAACAATCAGATTTTTCAGAGTATTCTCACAAAGCCTTACTAATATCCATATTAATTAGTGACCTCCTCATACTGCAATAAATATACTTGTCAGCAAACCACTAAAAAGAGCAACAACCATATGATAAACAGGAGTCTTTCCATGAAGCCAGTCCATTAATTACCACACGCTTTTCCACCATTATTCATCACATGGATAATAAATGAGCCATAACATAAGGTTTATTTATCTTGTGATTACTTCCCCCTAGATCATCAGTTGCAGAGGTTTTATGGTACTGCTATATTCCATCAGTGCAAAACCTGAGCAGATTGTGTTGACCCAACAAAAAAAAATCAGAAGAAGAAAGAAACAGAACATTGCTTTTCTATAAAAGAACTTACAACTATCACACTACTGAAAAATACTCCAACTATTGCAGCTCAAATCTTGGTGATACAGTACAGACAGACATTTTAGAAATGCTCATGGACACAGACAGCTCCTTCAGAATGTTGTTCATATTTATTCCTTCACAGAAACAGGCTCATCAAGCTGTTCTGTATTTCTGTTCATGCAGTGAAACAAGAACTGAGGAAACAGATTCCTTTTGGAAGCTACTTGCAATTTAAAACAATACTTCGAAATTAACTAAAAACATTCTTTTGCAAAAGAATATCTGAAAAGACACAACTAAAATGAGAAAATGCTTTCTTCAATTTCATTTTTTAATATACTATAAAATATAAACTAAGAGTTTAAATTGGGGAAAAAAATCAGAGAGTATCATTCCATCAGGATTATTTGCCAATGAAATTTCACAAAACTCAAAAAAAGAACACTTGCCCATCATTAGAAATTTGTCCTTCAGGGAAATTTATCTTGCACTCAGTTTTTATAGTAGTGAGTTATCTTACACAGATTTTCTCTTGGTTATGGACTTAAGTTTCATTTGCTCATTCTTTTCATACAATAGTAGCTATGATGCTTTTCTAAATAGTAAGTCTCAAAAATATTGTTTCTTTAATATTTAAACATTAAAAGCTCTTGAATTCTCAGAAATTTTGAAAATTTGGTCATTAGCCACTTATCTAGAATAAAAATTTTGAAAGGTTCTTATGGTGATCTATCCATATATAACTGCAAGTTGCACATCCAAGCTCTCTGTAGGAATTTTTGAAAATCTCAGCCTACAGGTAGAAAAATAAAACCAAAACTACTTCACGGATCTTACCTTTCTGGAAACATCTACCCTGCTGCCCCCAAAGAATGCTCACTTCTTCCTGGTTCTAAGCAAGCACTACAAGGAGAGCACCTGTGCCAACTTCACCACATGAGCTGACCTGGTCTTCTGCCATCATTAAGCCTCAGGAGCTGTTTTGTTTAAACCAGGGTCCAATGTCTAGGGCCAAGGATACATTCATTTCATCTTATATACTGGAAACAGCATCTTAACCTTGCTCCACAATTTTTTTTCTACCTGTCAGTAAGAATAAATGTAATCAAACATCTCTTCACCTGTCCCTTTTACCAAACCAAAATGGCAGCAGTGAAACCTGGAAATGTCCCATAACAGAATTCCTTTTTTGAAGGAAGGTTCCGACTTTGATTCTGGAAGTAATGGAAGAGTAACAGTGTGGTTATTACTTTATTAAATTATCACTTATTTGCAGACCTGATTCCAGGTGAAAAAGGACAGACTGCAATGGATTTTGGTTTTTAGTCGCTTAAGTATTCCTTTTCTCTTTTCCATCTTTTTTTTTTTGGTGAAGATATAACCATATTTAGCTTTTAATTCAAAGCAGAGCTCTAGTTTATAGCACATAAAGATGTCTCTGAAGCACAAAATACTGAATCAGAGAAAGGAAAGCACATCCCATCCTACAGTGGTGACATGAGTTATTTGCATAGTTGCCACAAAAGTAATAATTACACTGTAACTCAATAGGAACAATGGTAATTTCACAGTAGCTCATGTTGTTGTTATCACCCTATATCCTGATAACTGTGAAATTAATTTGTGGCACCACTGTATGTGTCAGCTTTAAGCTGTTCCCTAGGTAACATTACGCTACCATAGAGAAGGAATGCTTGGCAGTAAAACGGGTAGCAGCAGATTGATTATACCAGAAGAATCTTCCCTCTACATACAAATAACTTGGCAATCAGAGACAATGATGAGAAAAAATCCTCCCCACTGCTTTTTTTTCTTCCTTTTTCTTTTTAATATTAATAAAAAAAAATAAAAGAGGTAAGGGTATTAAGTGACCTTAACTCCTTTATCCACTGGAGGAAAGGTAAAATAAAATGAGCAAACTACCAGATTATATTTAGTGCCACTGACCCATTGTTTCAACTGCAGCCAAGATGCAGTATAAAAAAGCTGAAAGTTTCCTTTCTCTTCGTGTAGTAATTTCCAACGTTAACCACTAAACTGTAATTTTAAATATAAAAGCAAATAAAGCACTAAAACATATCTAAAACAGCAACAATAGTGTAGGTTATGCTTTCAAAAATAATTCTCACTTCATCTGAGTGGTACAGTTCTTTCACCTCCAAACACTCAAAATTATTTTGCATTAATACTGTCAGAAAGGAGTTCCACACTAAATATAAAAGACAACACTGCCACACAATGCACAGAAATAATTACAAATTTACTGGTGAAAATTCAGTGCAGCAATAATTGAAGGTCTGGAAAGCATTAAATTATGAAATTTAACAAAGGAATTAATGAGTGACTCATAACAATAAACAAAACATCCAGTTTAAACTTTCCAGTCATTCTGCTTCGTACAGAAGTGGTATGAGGCTTTGGATTAAAGAAAGATGCTATTTATTTTCATAGAACTTGGATTTCTTTTTTTATTTCTAATTCAGGCCTGCTTGTAGCATTATAAATGCATACTGTAATGACTTGTTCTCTCACTGTATGTTTGTTTGTCTGCAAGAAAATAGGTGAAAAAATCACAGCGTGTTACATATACTGACTCAGTGGTTCCACTGAAGTTTTGTTAGTGAAAAAGCAGCACTACCTCAGTGTCAGCACTAGTCATCAAAGGAAAGCAAGGTGTTGAGCAGATACTCTGATCCAGGGTATCCAGGGACAAGCATGTTTTGTCACTCTGTGGTTTTGATCTCTGACGGATCCTCTTCTTGTGACTGCTGTCCCCAAAACCCCTGCCAGGGATGTTCAAATGTGTGTGTTGGGGTGTTTTGTTGCTTTTTTTTGTTACAATCCAAAATAGAGCTTTCAAAGCTCTGAAAGCAAATGTAAGAGCCTAAAACCAGCTTGGACAATCCCAGATGCATATTCTTCATTAAATATTGGCACATACTATGCCAAATTATGTCACTACTGAGAGGAAAATTTTGACCATCCCATACTTAATTATTCATCAGAAAGGCACTCTGATCATTATCACTATTGACCCAGGAATTCATCCTATATCCTTTGCCAAATCAGCATGTACCCTCGTCCACTCAACGCACTCTTCCTTCACTCCCCACTGCGTGAGGCAATTCCCATGCACAAGGACCCTTAAATGCTGACAACACACACAACACACATTTGTAGTCAGCAAGCTCACCACATTAACCCCATGGAGAATTTGCTGGTGCTCTCAATGCTAGTAGGAATTACTATGGGATATCAGTAGTGATTAATCCCCAATTTCAGTCCTATTAATAACTGTCTGCAGTTTGCTTTGCTGGGCCTGTGCAGGGTCTTGATGCTCAGCTAGCTTAGTAGTGGGGTTTTTTTCCCCAACCTGACACCACTTTTGCCTGCAGGAGCATGGGCCAAGGCTGATGGTTGGCTGACTAAGCCCTGTGCATCTCCTCTGTTCTTTATTTTCTTTTATACACTCTTCACATGTCAGTGTTGAAACAACTACCACCAGCTGGAACAAACACACCCTCTGAAACAAGAAATATTGCCAATGACAACCAACCCTCCATTTGCTGGATCAATGCTGCCAAAAGCATTCAGAAACGCTTCAAGAAAGGTGTGTGTAACTAAAGACCTTTGGAATGCTTTAAACACTAGTAGTAATTATTATCTTTATTGCATGCCCAAACTTACTACCAGAGAGAAAATGTCTGTGAGCAAAAGGTGTCAGATACCCTTCTAAGCATACTGACTGAAAAATGAGCAGTGGGGATTAAAAACAAAACAAAACGCCTGAGATGGAGGAATTTTACCTTTATAATCATAAAATCAAACCAGGTGCAGTACAGCTAGTATTTTTACCTATGATAGCATTCAATAGCCTGTTTGGAACTAACAGGTCTCTGAGCCCTCTGTGGTTCACAAAAAGAAAACCCAATACTGTTTTAGTAAGCACTGACACCCTCTGTTCCAAGACTGCTAGTGAGGCTAAAGATTAACTCCTTAATTGTGAACTACTTGCTCATGCTCCACAAGTGGTGGCTGCTCCTCACCACATTTGAAACATGAAACAATATACCATGGAGCTGTTTATAAAGCCCCTGCCATGGTATTTTAAATGTATATATTTTGCTGAGGACTGTTCAAAGCTGTAGAGAATATCAATGTATCTTTAAGACAGTTGCAGTGGGTTGGCACTACAGTGCAACAGTGATATTTACTGGGGAATGGCATCAAAGCAATGTGAAAACTAGTCAAGAATGAGACCAGCTGCAAAAATTCTGATTCCTAGCCAACCCCCAGGTCTCTACAGCAAAATGACTACCAAATAAGATGCCTCGACATTTCTGGTTTCACCCAGCTGCCATTATTACTTTCCACACTTCAAAAAGAAAGGAGACATTCTGTTGTTATCATGCACATATTTTCAGTTAAGATTTTAGTTTAGATGTATTCTTCCTCACAAAATAGAACATTTTGAAGGAACAATGTACATAATTTGATCTAATTAATGGAGTACTTCTTTCGGATTTCAGAAGATATAGCAGGGGTTTTTTTAAAGGTTGTACATGATCTCTAACCAGACAGAAATTGCATTTGATTACTAAAACTACAATGCTGTAAATGTAGCACCTACAAAGAAACTTTTAAAAATATCTCTAGAATACCATAATATCTCAAAATGAAAATGTAAAATCCTTGCAATGAAATGACATCAAGTACATTTCACAAGACAATTGTCGCATACATTCAGTGAGAGTTATTAGCTGGCACACGAAGTCTTGGAACAATTTCCATTGCGCTTCCATCCAACTGTAAGCTTGACGCATTACCTTGGAAGAATGCCATGTTTCCCGCTGTGCTAAACTTACTGAAACAAATAGGAAAGCAGCATTGCTGTGTTACATCCCTGCTTTACTATTGTGTAATTGGACCACACTACAGGAACAGCACTTTATATTACAAACATTGAGTTAACAGTACCAACTTGTGGCTTCGTGCTCCCAGCACAAAAGCGATGAATTTTTGTTTTACATCAAGAATTAAATGAGTATGATAGAAGAGATAATATTAAGAGAAGTTGTATTTCAAGGCTCTGTTTTCAGTTTTAATTTTAAAACAAAATAAATTTTATGTGTTATGACATTGTTATACTAGCAGGAGAAAGAATAGTTACCAGTGCAAAAAGATTACTCAGACCATTCCAAATTAGAGGCAAAGGCTTCATTCACCCAGTGTACCCAAATAAAATAAAAGAATAAAAAATTGATCAGAGAAGCAAGGAGTTAGTTTTACACTTCCTGAAACAGATCTATTTCAACTAAAAAGGGAAAAAAATCATACTGAATAGTCTGTGCTGGTTAAATTCCTTCCTGTAGTATAAAAGGAAAATCAGGGATTTCATCTTCAATTCGCTGAAGAGTGGATCTCTCTCTATCATCCTGTGCCTAGAATGCCTGCAATCTCTAACAGTAGCAGATCCCTGAAAATGGCTGTGTCTATGAGCAGTGTGGCCCAGAAGCAGAGGGTTTCTACAGCTAAACAGCTGGCATTTAGCCTGACATAACCCCTCCTGAAGAGTGCTTATTTCAGCTTACTTCTAACCTAGTCCTGTAGGCTTGAGCAGCTGCCACGGGCATGCGTGTCCCTGCAGCTTGCCCATCCCAGCTGCCTGTGCCAGCGTGCCAGGACAGCACGGCAGTGCTCACCTGCCTGCAGGAGCACTCGGGGCAGCAGCGCAGCCCCGCACAGCCGGCACCGGCGGCCGGGAGGTGACACCGAGGCGCCTTACGGGCAGGCCGTGACTAAACGTGTGACTCCACACGGGAGCCGTTTGTGCTCATCTAAACACCCAACGGGAGAAGCCATGCCAGATGCTGCTAATTGTGCAGCTGCACTCAGTGCAGGATGAAAGATGCACTCAAGAAACATCTTCTGTTTAGGCTACTGCAGCCACATGGCCAGCGGTTCTCAACCATGCTGCCGCTGCTCTCTTTAGCAGAACACACTCAATGGACCCGGAATCTCTTTTTAACATATAACCATGCCTGTTCAAGTCTTTTTAAACAGCTCTGTACAGTTCTTTAATTACAAGAAGAATAGTTCCCACTCCAATTAAATATTTAACCTGAGAAGCCACAGTGGAATACCCTTCAGGACAGAAGAGGGTTAACAACTCCAGCAGTTGCCATGCAAGCAGATCTGCAATGGGAAGCCTGAGCAGTGGAGACTGTGAGGGACATCCCAACGTGTAACAGCCAGCCACGAGCCAAGCAAGCCACTGTGCTCTACACGTGCTCAAGTGCATTTTCTCTTCATTAGAAAAACACAGATAAGCAGGAGGAGTACTAGGAAAGCAGCTTTTTGCTCAAACAGGAAGATGTATCAGGTAGTATAAAAAGAAAAATTATTGGGGTTTTTTTTCTATTTTAAAATGCTCCTCTCAAAGAGTGTTTTCTTGTATTTCTGGTAATACTGTCAGATACCAATTTAAAAACATTTCTCTTCATTTGATACATCAACAATTGCAAAGGAAATGCTTGGTTAATACTAATTAATGACTACAAATGAGGAAAAATCTTCAGTAGGCAAAATAGCAGTAAGAAAAGTATTTGTGGCAATAACCAGTACCATTGAACACTACTATTTGATAGTAGTAATAAAAGTAATAGTCTTTACAAAGATAGCAGCCATAATTACTTTATTAAATTTAAAAAGTATTATATATTGTAATAGTAATCACTAATTTTAATGTGGCAATAATAGAAGTATTAAATACTATTAAAAATAGGAGTTTAAAAAGTAGTCATACTATTTTAAAATAACTTACTTGTTTTAAAATATTATTGTATTGTAATGGTATCAGATCATAAATCAAGTCTTTTGTATGCATTCTGATGGAAATCACATTATAATTCTTTCCATTCCATTCCATTCCATTCCATTCCATTCCATTCCATTCCATATATAGACCAATTATTAAAATTAATTTGAATGGGTGCAATTCTATGGTGATATTTAAAACAGTTCAGGGTTTAGTTTACAGAAAAGACCTTTTTTTTTCTTCCTGGGGACAAAAAAAAACAGCAAAACAACCAACAACCACAAAAACCACCAGTCACCTTGATTGTTGGTATTGGACCAAGCCAGAACCAAATGCTGAGCAACCTGAATACACTAAACACATACAAATTGAAGCCTTCTGCAAATGCCTCTCCACAAAGAACCTTGTCACTGTCAATACTCTGTGCACCTTACAAAGCACACCCTAGACAAGCAGTCCTGGGCATTCAAGATGGCAGGAGACATGACTCGAGAATAGTTTGTTCACTTATTCTGTTACACCTCTTATATTTGTCTCACTCTGTAAGCAGCATCTTTGTACAGATTGTTGCCTGAGATCCTAACCGTCCTCAGTCCTAGAGATGCCTAGAGATTTAGCAGCCTTGCCTCAGGCACTAGCACTGAAAGCCTCTGGGTGGTGTCCTGAAAAACCTGAAGTGGTCTAGGGCTTAAATGGTTGCCCATTAACTTTTCAACAGCAAGCTGCAATGAAATAGATTCCTATGTATAGTATCTTTATTCCGGAGAAATAAGGATGGAAAACTTTCTGTTAAATTTTGTATCCAATTAGCTAAATGTATGGTACTGATTCCAGTATATCTTAACAACAGTCTTACTGAAAAAAGTCCAATACACTTTACAGTCTTACTTTCAACAACCAGGTTGATTCCATTAGAACATTAAATTTAGATAATCTTTTCTTGGTCTCCCAAACAGCCTCAAGTAAATAAACAGGATTTAAATTCAGAAGTCTACAGGGGAAAGACAGATTAATTTTGATGGAAGGTAAATATCTTAGAGCACAGCTGGACCCACAGTTTAATCTCTGAAACACCTTTACCCCAACTTACGAAACATTTCTAGTAAAATGGATATTTGCTCTTAGGTCCAAAAACCACAACAGCCAGTATAATATAAAGCTAGAACTCTTGAGAGGCAGGAAAAAAAGTAAGTAGCAGTAGCTAGTAACAGTCATTATAACCAAGGGGTTCTAAACACATCATGGTTTAACCTCAGTCAGCAACTCAGACAGTTTAGTAGGTAAAGCAAAAGCTTTACACATGCAAGCAGACAAAACCACTCAGCTTCTGTGTACATCCCCAACTTTCATTATGGTTTCAAATGGTAAAATTCACCTTCTACCTAAACCATCCAAAGCCCTGCAACATAAAATCAAGCATCAATAATCCATAAAAAGCCATGGTTCATGGAAAAACCACCAGCAAATTTTCTTCACTCATATATGTACTTTTTTTAATTTATATTTCACAAACCAAAACTTTTTTTGACATGTATAGGCTGGTAGTCCATATTGTATACATTGTCTCTCTGGAAATCCAGACCACTTTTTCCTGAATGCCAACGGTAGCAAAGAACACATTTCAGAAATTTTTTCAAACCTTGCATTTTAAAAAGCAACAAAGAGGGAACCCACGGAGTGAACTCCAAATTCTGTAGTGCAATTTTCTACTCTGTTTGCACACGAGTGGCTGTTAGTCACTGAAAGGTACGATGCTGCACCCCCGGCACGCCACCTTTGGAGTCTTTGTGGTAAGCCATCTGTCACAGTGGTTTTCAAAATCTCTTTCACCACCAACATCAGACATCTCCTGCAGTTTGTTAAAAACAAAATTTTGACTGTAATCCAATTCTTTTCTTTAAATCATAAAACTAAATGGTTCAAAACCAAAACCAGGCTCTCCTCAGTAGAAGTGACAAAAAGTAGGGATTTTTTTTCTCATTTCTCATTTTATCATTTTTCCCTTTGAATTATTTCTTGGGAATATGACACGCAAATACAGAAATGTTGTATTTACCATACTCAGAACAGACACAAAGCATATTTCGGTCACAGTAATACATATAAAAGAGTATATGAGAAACATACAAGATTTTATCAAAAGTGTTCATGTAAGATGTTGCCTAAAGCACATTTCAGTATATCAACAAAAGTAGCAATTATAATGCAGTTTCCAAATCTATTAATATTATTTATTTTGCTATTTTACTATATTGCTTGCTGTTTTGCTCACAATGCTTTTGTTCTATATCCATGTAAGGATTTGATACACTACAAGGCATAGTTCAAACCTCTGATGTAAAGTAATTGCAAATCTACATTGCTGATTGGAATAGCAAAAAAAAATTTCAATATTCGTTCATATTTGTTGTTCAGGAACACCATCACATCATCAATCCACTATTTTAGGTCAGAAAAAGTTGTATTTATCAGTTTATCCTGTCTAGGTGACTAAAGGAACATTCAGAGGAAAACAATCTAACTTATCTTGATCTCCTCTCTTGTAACATCTAAATAAACCAGCCTATCACTGGAAACACCTCCCCCTCCCCCAAAAAAACCCCTCATAAAATAAAAATGAGAAATTATATATACAGTATTTTGAACAAGGTATGTGCAGCAATCAGCTGAAAAACTTGGAAATAAATTTCATTTTTAAAATTTCTGGGGAAAGTATTAAGAAGCTGATATTCAACAGAACATTCTGTATCACAAGCCCAAAACAAGGCACTTTATAATTTTTTTGATTTATACTTGAAAAATACATATAAGGCAATGCAGTTACATCGTTAGTGCAAAAGCTAAGCATTACAACTAGTTTTGCAAAATTTTCAGCGAGTTATACCTGACACTGGAAGAAATGGACTTAACACATATTAGAACCTCCTCTTTCTTTTTAATTGCAAAATGAAATATGAAGTTCATTAATTCTCCATAGAAATGACAAAGACAATGCAAGTTCTAATAATTATCACAAAAACAATTACATTAATGTCATGGGTTCCTATACATGCTTGGTGTTACAGCTCTAAAGCATTTGTCTGTAGACAGAAATTATTCCATCATGGCCAGATCTGAGCAATTCATCCCAGGCTCTCAAAGGGTGGCTAGTGAGTGACTCAGAAGTTAGCTAGCCAACAAAGAACATGGTAAAATTGCATGGGCACAGCTTAACAGTGCCTTGTTAATGCCACTAAACAGCTTCCAGCACATAAGCAGCTTGGTTAGTCATAGCTACCCTTATCCAGGGCAGCCTTGCACTGCGAAAGCATATGGCTCACGCTTCGTCAATGCAAGGGATGTTGGCAATCTGTTTGATCTGTAGTGTAAACTAAGAGTGATAGTGAAGTTCTGATTTCAAAATGGCACTCAGAATTAAACTCATATTAGCCACATGGATTTTTATAATGGAAGTACTATTAAAAGCTCTCAAGGGCTTCGTTCATTCTGCATGCATTTCTATGCAACACCAAACATGACTAGAAACACTAGCATTTTGCAGTATCTCCTCATCTTTATATGCTATTAATAATATGGTAAATTTATAAAATTGTGGAGATGCATCTATAGAAAACAAAATCGAAGGAGAGCAAGTTAAACATTCCCTCAGCTCCATAATTTTATGGGATTTTTTGTTTTCACTCGGAGAACATCTCTGCAGTTATTTTTTTTAAGGAATATCTCTAAGCCAAAGGCAGTCTAAATAAGGGTCTAAATCAATAACCCAATCAGTGGCTTACCTAATTAATATGTCCTCTGTGGCAGAGGATGTTTGTTTCTTGGTGCTGAGATAGATACATCAGAGGAACGGGAGCTGGTCACCCAAGATGCAGTGTTGTTGCAGTTTGGAAGCAGCACAACATTTTTGTTGAACACATAAGAAGCAATCACTTGCTCTTCCCAAAAAAGCATGCCCCAAGCAGTATTCAAGTGATTGCACTGGACATAAATGTAAATATAGAATAAGGTAGAAGAGAAACTTGAACTTCCCTCAGGCCCAAATAAACACACTAACACAAGGCTAGTGGCTATTTTCATAGCATCATTAAGTTTGGAAAACATCCCTGAGATTGAGTCCAACCTTTGACCAAACACCACCTTGTCAACTAAACCACAGCACTAACTGCCACATCCAGTTGTTTCTTAAACACTTCCAGGGATGGTGACTCCACTACCTCCCTGAGCAGCCTGTTCCAATGCTTGACCACCCTTTAAGTGAAAAAATTCCTGCTGATGTACAACCTGAACCTTCCCCGGCACAGCTTGAGGCCATGCCCTCTTGTCCTTTCACTGTTTGCCTGGGAGAAGAGGCCAACCCCCATCTTGCTACACGCTCCTTGCAGGCAGTTGTAGAGAATGGTAGATTCTCCCCTGAGCCTGCTCCTCTCCAGACTAAACCCCAGCTCCCTCAGCCCCTCCTCACAGGACTCACCCTCCAGACCCTTCCCCAGCTCCAGTGCCCTTCTCCAGACCCACTCCAGCCCCTCAGTGCCTTCCCTGAGGTGATGGGCCACAGCTGGACACAGCACTCGAGGCGTGGCCTCATCAGTGCTGAGCATAAGGGGACAATCCCTGCCCTGGTCCTGCTGGCCACACCATTCCTGATCCGGGCCAGGATGGCCTTCCTGGCCCCTGGGCACAGCTGGCTCATGTTCAGCTGCTGTCAACCAACACCCCAGGTCCTTTTCCACTGTGCAGCTTTCCAGACACTCTTCCCCAGCCAGCAGTGCTGCAAGGGTTGGTGTGACCCAAGTGCAGGATCCGGTACTTCACCATATTGAACCTTACATCATTGGCCTCTACCCATCAATCCAGCCTGGCCAAATCCCTCTGCAGAGCCTTCCTGTCCTCCAGCAGATCAACACGCCCATCCAGCTTGGGAGTCTTTTGCAAACTTACTGGGGGTGGACTTTATCCCCTTGACCAGATCCTCTATAAAGATAATAAACAGGACCAGGGCCAGCACTCATTCCTGGGGGACACCACGGGGGACCTGCTGCCTGCTGGATGCAGCAGCATTCCCCAGCACTCTGGGCCCAGCTGTCCAGCCAGTTCTTAACCCAGCAAAGGGTGCACCTGTCCAAGCGATGGGCTGCGAGCTTCTCCAGGAGAATGGTGTAAAGTATTGAAGGCTTTACTGAAGTACAGAACTTTGGAATACTGGAATTCACTACAAAGACGTCCACCTTCCCAGAATGTCAAGGATTTATTTGAACAGACAATCTCTGAAACCTGGATCAAGCCTTTACTTCTCTTAATTTACCTTCTCTTTCAATTTACCTGAGATTGGTCCTATCTCTCAGAACAGTTTAACAACACAGGCAAGTAAAATTACATTTAACATGACATTTTCATTGTCCTTATTTCCGTATACTCTGTCTGTGTTTCTCTAACTTTACAGCTCTATGATGCTTTTTAAAACAGGAAACCCAAGTCACTTGAGTCAGAACCAGAATATGAACCGATATTTGCCACATCTCAGGCCCAAGCCCTAACAAGTTGGTTACTACATGTTTTATAGTTTGCACTGCAGACTTGTTTACGTGTTTAAATTTCCAGCTTTTACTCTGCAAACTAATGAGTACTTGTGAAACCTTGGAACTTCTTACACTGCAATTTTCTTGGGTTTTGCCCAGTCATAGAAACTATTTTTCAAATACATCTGAGAGTCTAGACCATATTAAAAGAAGCCTGATTATTACTAACCCCAGCTTGCACAGTTGTCAAGACAACCGTGAATATCATCATTAACAGAAACTGTTTCTAGCAAACTGGAAATCACAGTTGAAGCCTCACTCCCTTGTTCATATTATCCAAAACCATATGCAAATATACGAATGCAAAAGAAAATTCTAAATGAACTTTGGTATCATTTATACTGATTCAAATAGATAAGCAAACTTTCCCATTTCAAAGTACGAACAAATATGTTTCATTTTTCCTTTAATAACAAGAAGACTACACAAAAATACTCAGCTTTAATTTTCACTTGCAAAGCCTTCACACAAACTCAGCGTTCACAAGACAGACCACATCTATATCCACCTACAAGTAGGACCCATTTATGTATTAACACCTCACCAGCCTCACTGATTGCTCACTGCCTTAATCCACCGTGGTGACTTACCAACTCAGATAAGTAAGCAATTGCAACACTAGATTTGGAAAAGGTTTCTTTTGAAATGTTATGGCTTTGTTTGTCTTACACCAGGCCCATAAAATGTACACTAGACGGGGGTCTAAAACACATAGTAACATATATACAGTGTTCAAAAGCAATCTACCACCTACTGAGTGGTGACACCCCCAAGGGTTGGGCTGCTGTTGACAGGCTGGAAGAACAGGCCTACAGAAACCACCTTAAAAATCAAACAAACAACCACGAACCAACCACCCAGCCTACTCCACCATGAAATCCTGCCCCTAGGGAGAACAACCCCAGGTACCAGTACAGGCTGCAACGAACCAGCTGGAAATCAGCTTTGCAGGGAAGGCCCTGGGGGTCCTGAAGGACAAGATAAGCCATGAGACAGTCCTTGCAGCAAAGGCCAGCAGCACCTGGGGCTGTGTCAGGTGGAGCATTGCCTGTAAGTTGAGTGGAGATTCTTCTCTGCTCCCCAGTAGTGGCGAGACAAAGCTGGAGTGCTGCGTCCTGCGCTTGGTTCCCCAGGCCAAGGGAAACAGGGATCCACAGGAGCAAGCCCAGCAAAGGGACACGGAGGTGACTAAGGGACTGGAGTGTCTGTCATATGGGGAGGGGCTGACAGACCCGGGAACATGCAGCCTTGAGCAGAGAAGGCTCAGTGGGGAATCTTATCAAAATGGATAAATACCTAAAGGTGTAAATGGGAGGGAATAAAGACAACAGAGCTAGATTGTTCTTAGCAGTCCCCAGCAAAAGGGGAAGAAACAAGAGGAACAAGCTGAAGTGAAATTCTGGTTTAGGAAAAAAAAGCGAGGGGTGGAAGGTGAGAGGGGGTGTTGGTGGCTTTTTTGTTTGAGTTTTGCTGTTGTTTAATGGAAGAGTGTTTGCCTAGACAATCTGTGGAACATCCATGATTGAAGATATAAAAAAACTTTGTTGGACACAGCCCTGAGCAACCTGCTCTACTTGACCCTGCTCTGAGCCAGAAGGATGATCCAGATCAATGACCTCCCAAGCAGAGTATGTGCAAGACAAGCCACGTCAATGTGGGAAGAAAATATTTTCTGCGCATTAATAAATTATTGTTTAAAAAAAATAACTAGTCTTTATTTCATCTTTATTTTTTTAATTATTTTCCATTCTTGGGTATGTTCTATAATGCACATAAAATATTTGTATAGTGGTAAGACATTATAAACATACAAATATGGGGGATGCACACTCAAAAATAATTCGCTGGTATGCAATCGATAAAATGCAGAGACCACAGGTTTAGAT
Source organism: Prinia subflava (assembly GCF_021018805.1). Lineage (NCBI taxonomy): Eukaryota > Metazoa > Chordata > Aves > Passeriformes > Cisticolidae > Prinia > Prinia subflava. Next base: position 18,099,215 of record NC_086256.1, read on the forward strand.
CACCTTCAATCTCCCAATTTCATCAATTCTGATTCTCTCTCGATGACAACAATGAATGCCTGTACACAGAGTGAACAGATTCAGCAGGAAAAAGAACTGATGTCTGCTGCTTTTTGAAATGTGTCCTTTTTAAACCCAGTAACTCACTAAACCTTAGCTTTGCAATTTAGTACTATCTAATTTGATATTAATAACGGAGTTTGGATTTCTGCCACACTTCTAAAAGTTACTTTATAATTTCAGGGGGCAGGGGGTTCATTATTGTTTGCTTAATTTTAAGTCTCCTCAAGGCTACTCTACCCTACTTTCCCAGAGGAATGCTTACTGTAGCATACCACATTCTGGTTTCACCACCTATGGAAAGACTACCAGTGTCAGCATCCAGCTACACCACTTCCTGCTCCTCAAATACTTATCTCCTTGTAGCAGAAAAACCAGTCTAAAGGCTCCTTTAAAATATGAGATGAAGCTTTCCTGATGATTTGGATTCAGATTTTTCTCAGTGATTATATATTAAAAACAAAATGAGCTTTGTTTAACAAAAGATCAGTGCTTTTACTTATGCAACCTGACACTATAAGTATATAGCTATATTTTTCTGCCAAGTTACTACATAAAATACACAATTAATTTATCATATACGCATTCAAGGTGAGCAAAACAATAGTCTGTCCATTTATAAGCTCCAATTCAAAAAGCTAATGGGTTTTTATTGTTTACTCCAGCTTTACAGCTGCATTAAAATATAGTAATAAATAAAACATTTGGTACATTAACAAAATAAGCAAAACATTAACTGAACTGAATGCTTTATGATTTTATGTGCAATCACAAGTAAATCAAATCCTTACAATACCACTCTTTATATACTGAATAATGGCAAACTACTATCAGCTCATTATCTCATTCAAAATCCAAAATAAATGTAAAGTAGATGTAGAGAAAGTTTATAGGCTTTGCGATAATTTCAAAATCCTTCAGAAAGTTTATTTTGCATACATTTATATACATAAACAAGAAAGATAATTTTCATGTAGTCCTTAATTTGAACACTGAAGAGCTGGAAACCGAACAAGACCCTTCTTGGATATTAGTATTTGTTTATGCAGAGCACAGTGATACTCATAGACTAGAAGTGTACTGAAACCCATATTAAATTGACCATTTTTCTCAAAGATGAAGTTAAAATGGAAGGTCTCGTTCCAAACAGGAGCACTGGGAAAAAGTGTTCATTGTATTTCTCATCTGGCAGACCAGTAGTACCACTCTGGGAAATCAGAGAGGATTTGGGCTGACTGCCCACTCAACTTAAGGCTCATCTGAGATCCACATATATCCACTTAGCTATCCAGCTAGGATTTTTTGTTGCTGTTGCTTCCATGCCCACATGATTTTAGTGCTTTTGTCTAATGTGCAACCCTCTACACAAGCTTCCCTTACCCAAAGCAGGCAGGTGCCTCAATACTGAGGTCACCAAATCTTTGTCCTCCCATGCCTGGTCCATGGAAAGGAAAAGTGAACTTGAATCTATAAAAATGTACCATTTGAATTACATATGTACAGATAATCTTGGGGTCCAAACAGAAGAATTCCTCCACCTAGTAAATGAGGTGACTATAAAGCAGTTGGAAGAACCATACAACCCAACAAAAAAAGTGTCTTTTACATACATTTAGAAAAATATGTACACCTACAAGAATGCACCTCTCTAAATTAATATTTTGCACTTGTGGCATTCTTGTGGTATTCGAGTATGTTATAAAAACACACTACCGTATAAGTTTAGTAAGTCAGATATTTTCTTTATCTCATAATAAAAAAGCAACCAAGGAAACAACCAACCATATAACACTGACTGCAATTAAGAAAATTCCAGCACTGCACAATATCTGTCACTCTTCACAATCAATAACTATTTCTCAGAATGGCCTGTACACTAGCAGAAATAGCCAGGATACAAATTTATGAGATAGTAAAGTGCTTTTGCACAGCGAAGAATCATGAGAATCTTCTAAACAGGCTTTGTAACAGAAACATGACCTTCGAAATGGCAAAGCTTTCTTTGCTATTCAATGTCGATTGCTGAAGAACTGTCAGCTCCCAAGTTTTTAAAATATTATCCCTGCTGAGTCATGTATTGCAAAACATCGCAAACCAGAACACTGTTACAGGACAGCAGCAACTTGAAATCCAATTTGCTGGAAATACTAAAGGTAGTTTCATTCGCCAAAAAATTCCCCAAATCTTTACTTTAAATCGCTTTCTATTTACTGACACTACATGCAAGATTTAGGTACACAGATGACCGACCACATTGGGAGAAAACCCTCAGCATATGAAGCAATACAAGCATAAAGCAAAAAATCACTATTAGAAAGGTGAATGCCATTATTTTTACAGTTATTTGGAGCACTGGTAGTTGAAATCTTCAGAATACCTTTTCAAACAGTCAGTGGATATGAGACAAGCATCATAACATATGTCATGCAAATCAAGTCATTTACAGACATCCATAAATTTAAAGGGATAACGGACATAGTCAAAGCAAATAGGTGCATTTATTTTTTCACGTAGATTTTTAGGGGTGTTGTTGTTTTTACTTTTTACTCCACTGGTTCAAGTGTAAGAAGTTACTCTGATATCAGGCAAGTGACATGAAGGACTACATTTGCATCATTCCATTTTACTATCCAATTTCAAAACCTCTAAAAGTGAAGCTTATATAATTTTCTGATTCACAGATAATACTATAAATAACATCTTCCTGATTATTCGGTGAGTTACTTTAGAAAACCTGTCTTCAATTCCACCACCTTTCAGCATAATAATCACTCCCTTTTCCAGACACTACAGCTGGCAAGTTTCTTTGGAGTCCTGTACCCAGATACTCTGCAGTGCAAGTAAGGATGGCAGAAAATTCATCTTCTGACAATTTTAAACTCCTCTAATAAGTATTAAGTGCAACAATATGATGATGTTAAACAAAATATACATCTCTACAACACATAAAGGACTAGAAAGATTTTTATATTGCATTATCAAAACCGAAATCACGTAATTTTGGTGATAAAATCAGAGTACACAGAAACTACATATATAAAAATCAAATTCAATTTAAAGCAAATACAGGTTTGTTCAAACACCATTGTACAATTGCTTTAACACTTACAGAATTTAGATGAACAATATTTTCATTCACTCACAGTTTAGTATAAATATAAAGCAAGGCACCCCTTAAGCATTTTAAATAACAAATTAAACATTTACATTTTTTACTGTGCAGTCAGGCTTAACATTTATGCAGCTTCAAAACCAAAGTACAGCCTCAAGGGAAGCCTCTCCACTGACAAATTAATACCTTAGAGAATAGAGCTGAATGGTGGCAATGAACTCATTTGTTCCCCCAATAATGAAGAATGACTCTTTCTTTACCACATCTGTGACTGTTGCTATGGTGACCCAGACTTACCTCATTGCTTCTCGAAGTGCTCCTCGTTCACTAAGAGTCGTGTGCTTGATGTCATCGAAATTATTTTCCAGTTTCTCACAGTTCTGCAACAAATGGACATATCCATGTAAGGCTCTTTGTACATGTATTAACAGTATTCAGCATCACGCAAACAAAATTGATTTATATTATGTTACCTCAAATTAAGCATTCTGTTTTAATTACATGGGAGTCATTAAAAAGACATTGAGAACTCAGAATTAAAGTAAACATGAATCTTATTACATGGTTGTCATGGAAATCATCTTATACATTTTCCGTAATGAAATTTATAGAATTTTTACTTTTTCTTCTTCGAATTTTTTTCATTTATCTCTGTGTGAGGCTACAATGCTACTATAACACACAGATAGGAGAACAGAAACCTAAATGAGCATTTTAGAATTATAATAAAAGTTATAAATTTTGTCCCAATAAAACAGACAGTGTTGTTGGAACAAACTAGTCATATTTAATTCTTATTTAATTTTTAAAACATAACAGAAATTGAAAAGAGTAATTGTTCACAGACATCTCAACCACAACATTTCTTTCAGATTAGAGCTCACCAATATTTCTAAATGTAATATGAAAACAACAATTTTGTCACAATAAATGAAGTAAAACTTTGATATATTCTGTAAATTATTACTAAATGTGTGACTGGTTCCATTACTTCAGAGCACTGATCCTTATCTTCTGCTGCCACAAAGACAGTAAAATTGATTCAGACGATGCTGGGAAGTGCAGCAAATTTGGGCCTGTGCAAAGTGAGTCTGAAATACCAGTGAACAAGAATTCTCTAATCATCTGCGTCTTTCACAGGATTTTTATATTCTCTTGAGGCATCATCAATACAGGAGGCTTTTACATTACCCCTGTTCTCCACAACAACTTTCTCTAATACCAGAAGTTCCCTCTGGGAGGCATAATTTTGCCATATGGGTGTAAAAGAAACAAGTTGCCAGCAGAACAGTTCCAATTGCTAACAACCTCGAAGGCAGGATTGCCAGGGTCTATATGTAGCCATCATTTTAAAGAAATTATGGGCACTATTATTTGGTCATATTGCTTTCATAGTATTTAATAAGTGAATTAATTTTTAAGACCACATCTTAAAACTAGTCATAATAAATACAATAAGAGTTACCTATTGTTTTTTATTATTTGCATTGATTCTTTATTTTTATAATTACATTCAATCTGAGGCTACAAAACCATTACTGAAAAGTAAATTATTAGATTCTTGTAAATTACCTAGCAAGATATTTTAACTTGTCCAATTAACATTTAAACTGTCATTATTTTTAGATAAGATTATAGACCTTTTAATACAAAGTTTTAATGCTTTAACAATACATTTCTGAGCAGAAAAATTAACAGAGCTACACATATTGGATCTTTTGACATCTTTTTTCTCCTTTCTAAAAGCTACACGTCACAGTAAGTCTTGTCCCACAGTTGAAGTGATTTGTTTATTTATATTACAATCACTTGTCCTTTGCATAGCAAAATCATACTCCAAGAGTCAAAGGGATTGCAAAAGTAATATGGAAGTTGTACAATGAAGTATTCCATTATTTATGTCAGCAGACACCGATGTTCAGCTCCAAGCACATATGGGCAGGCTAGTCACTTAAAATATATAAAAGAAATCCAAATCAACAATACTAATTAATGAAGGATTCTCGATTCATCAGTACTAAGATGCAAGTACCTGTGCAAACAAAATTAAACCTCTCATCCTCCAGGAAAACAGAAGCCAGAGGAAGCATAATTTGGAATATTGCTCCAAGACCCAATGTTTTAACAATCCTGTGTCACCCACACGTCACAACAGGTTCAGAAAATCTGAGCATCACAATTCGTGCTTGACCTTGTGATATAAAGCACGTAAAAATGACAGGCGATCCAAAGCACACAGATTTTTATCAAACACAACTAACTTGTCTCGAGATTGCACAGGCTAAAATAACTGGTCCTGTCCAAGTAGAAAATACTGAAATAAATTCAGTTGCTATTTGTCTATATAGACCATACTGTGTTAATTGGCTGAAGGTCAACAAAGATGGCCCACATGTAAAGAAAATGCTGTGATCATTTAGCCTTACACACAAAATACTCCATCTCAACTATACACCCAATATAAAAAGTACCAGATAACCCACAACAACAACAAAAAAGGAAAAAAAAAATACAGACTCAAAGAATAGATGCTGTTCCAATTCATTTGGCAAGAAGATGAACTTACTTCTACCATTTCGGAGAATTGTTTCTGGACAGTATCTTTCTCAGCTACCTTCAGTCAAACTGCTGTACATTATTATGCACATTAAAGGTACAATGGCTGGAGAGCAAACCATGGAGTCATTAGGAGAACATGAGCTAAAAACCGAGCCAGAAGCAAACTCATGAAGGGGAATTACCTCATAGGAGCATGTCATAAGTTACCGCATTTGTACTGAACAGGAGAGTATGCAAATGCTAATCATACCCACTGCTTTTCCACTCATGCAAGCATGCTTGCTCCTCTCAGAGGAGGGAGAAAAGGGTGTCTGAAATGCCAAATATGGGCATAGCTGCAGGTGCATAGATGGCACTCTAATGTGTCTGAGTGTCAGCTCACATGGGATACTTGTAGATCACCTGAAAAGATATCATTTTCTGAGAAAGGCTACCAGTACCAATGAAATTGTAAGCATGAGAATATCTGAAGAATATGTCTGGGAAATGAGGAAACTTCAGTAGACCATGACCACGCTGAGTTCTAAATTCTGAAGTATTAAATTAGTAGTAAAAAAGTGAGCTCATTCTATTATCCATGCTACCAAATAATTCATATGTATAAGCATATTGCATAAGACAGTGTATTTTGGCCCATAAGAAATCACAGATTTAAGTCTAATGAGCAATTCAAGTCCAAGGTATTTCATTTTGAGCAGCAGCTAAAGTAAAAAAATCAAAATGCAAGCAATGAAAAAATTGCTTTTGGTGGCTCACTGCCAAGTGATTTTCTTGTGGGTATAGACACAGTCTGGAAGTTTTAATTCTATGATTCAATAATTATATAGCAGTCTATATGTTATCACTGTTGGCAGATCTATAGTTCTGCATGATACTAGATTAAATATCATTCTTGAGAAGTTTGGGAGGAAAAATAAGTACAGAGTTGCAATTAGGGACATGGTCATTGTAAGTCAAAATACCATTACACGGAAAAAAGCCGCATAAGTCTAAATACTGCTCATAAGATTCTAGGATAAATACCTGGAATTCTTTTAGTGTACCAAAAAGTAGGAGCAGGAAGCAAGTATTTACATTTTATCTATAAATAAATGGCTTATTTATCATATGACATCTTAAGCTTCATGACAACTAGTTAAAAATGGAGATGTAGACTGGATATTCACAACTATCTGTGGCATCACACACAGCATACTGGTAAAATGCATAACCAGAAATGAAAAAGATGAATAATGAGTGTATGAAGATAAGAAAGAAGGAAGATTAATGAACAAGTTGAAAAGCTTTTCCTCTCATAACTTCAAAAATATGACTTCTTCCTGGTACAATTTATTTTTGTTAATAAAATAAACTGCAAGCTTTGGGACCAAAAGCTATGTGCTCACAATTCCGTATTGCCAGTTATTTTAAGTGACAAGTCCAAAGTACTCTGACACTGAAGTTGAAGTTGTTGAAGTACTTCCTGGTTCAGGGCAAATTTGGGAGGAAACTTCCAAATGGGTCCCTCTAGAAAGCAGATTCAAGCTGTTTCTCCCCAAACAGCTTGGTTCAGGAAAAGAATTCCTTGGAGAAAGGTGAAAAAACCTGTTTATTTAACAAGCAAAGTATTCACAAGCATTAAAAACTTGTTAACTGTTAAACAATAAAACCTCTCGCTGTTCTGAAGAGATGGCAAATTCAGGAAGTCCTTGTCATGGGCTGTATCTCGGCTCCTCAGTCTCTCATCAGTCCCTCCTGCTCTGGAAAATGCCGCACCCTGGGCCCGGGCGGGTCACAGGCGTGAGCTCCCGGTGCTTTTCTGAGTTTCAGTCCAGAGCAGGGCCCATCAGTTCCAAGAAAAAGAAAAGCCACAGTCCAGGGAACTTCTCTGCCTCAGCTAGCTAAAAACTACCTAAAAGCAAAGAGGAGGTCTCCTCGCTGTCTGTGCTGCAGACAACACAGCCTGTGAGAAGGAATGCGAGGGAATGAGTGCAGTTTCTGCAAACTGTGGGCTTCTTCTCCCCTCTTTGCTCTTTGGAACCAGTTTTGAAGGTGCAGAACTAAATACCCAGGAAAAAAGGATTGGGAATACAAGCATCATAAAGTCACCCTAGTACAAGTCATCATCTAGCTCTAGTAAGAATAGAAATTTAAAAATCCTCTAGTTTTAAATAAAAACCTAGGATATTCTGGCAAAAGTGAAGTCACTTTTTGAAACTCAACTCAACATTCATCAGCTTAGCTTTCTCGCATACGTTTTTGTCTTGGATGAAAAAGCCCTCTTTGTTGACTTATTGGAAAAGCAATTCTTCATTTGGCCCCATGCGTCTAATGAAGAACTTTGCAGAAGTAGCTCAGAAACCAATAGCAGTCTATTGCCTGGTGTCACCACTAAGAATCTCCCTAAATCACAAAACCACTGCTGCCTCTGCTCTGCCACCACAGGAGTAGAGAGTCAGTCTTGAGAAGACTATAATTCAAACTTGCCCATTGTGTGATACAGTAGGGCTAAATATGACCCCACTCCCATTGAAATCAACCATAAATCTTCCAAGCATCAAACAAGAGTGGGATTGCACTAAGCCATATGCTGCTGCTTTAAATCTATCCTGAAATACTTCACAGAAGACTTTCAAAATTACAGATAATGTCTTTACACACATTTTGAGATAGCTGAGAAATAAAATCTTTTGTACTGACAACAGTGTAAGACCTATTCTAAGGCAGCCTGCACCAGTGAAGTTGAGTAGATCTCTTATCCTTGTTGATATACCGCCAAATTAAAAGCCCTACTTGAAATACCATCTCTTCTGTGAAAGAGGTTTTTAAGGTTAGTACTACGAATTCATTGCTTCTGCATGGTTTTTGAAAATTTCCTTAGAAAACTTGAGTAAATCTCATATTTTTAATGTCAAATTCTGTGTATTAAACATAAGGAATGTACAGTAATTGAAAGAACAGCTCTCACCTATTCAGTTCAAATTTACTATTATTGCTAATGCTAAGACAAATTGATTTTTCCCGTTTTCTTCTTTATAATCCATGAGAAAGGTTCCCAGAGTATGTTGTGTCAATTTCCTACTGTTTATGCAGATGAATTGAATTTATTAATTTATTAAGTGTATTTGTACCTAGACTACTGAATCCTTAAAATGAGACAACCTGACCCAGATTCTGATGGATTTACTAGCTCACTGTGATCTTTTAATTCCTTATGTTTAAGGAGGTAGGTTCCAACAACAGATTACCAAAACTGTTGGGGACCAACAAAATGTACTCTAAATGCCTAACACCCAGGGACAGATTCAGCAGATTCTCAAATTTCGGTCCAAAAAGTCCTTAAAACTTCAAGTTCCACACATGCTACAAGGATGACCACATCAGCTAGCTCTTTTGAAAATCTTGGCCATACTGTAGAAGAGATGTCCTTTAACGAAGATGTAACAAAAAAGCTGACTATTCTTGGGCGACTGTGTAAAAAAGTGTAGAAAGCTGATTTTCATATTGATCTTCTTATTGATGTATATGAAATGTGAACACAAATAATCACTTATTCCAGAAATGTGAACTATTTCATCAGCAGAAAACTTCAAAATAACAAACTTGTGTTTTATAAACCTAAAGCAACACTATAATAGTAATCTAAACTGTAATATATTGCTGCAAGGATAATTATTAAGGGAAAACACAGCTGACATTTTCTGATTTATGCACACAATCAGAGACGGAGTCCAAGGACTGTGACATAATTATCTTCATGCTAACAATTTTTGTAAATCTCTTGACAGAATTTTAGCTAATTTTAAAATGCCTTCTGAAGATTAGCACTTAAAACTGTTGGGGAAAATAGCACAATTTATTAGCAAGGGTATAATTGTAAACCTTCCAAATACTCATTGTGAATATCATTTAGACAGTAACTCCTGCTTTAGCAGCTGGTATATAAGACTCCAGTTTATGGAATCTTGAAATAACAGAGAGAGTAGAATCTAATTAAACAGGATTACATGCCAAAGAAAAATATTAAAAACAGACTAATAGTCAATTGTTATGAATTTGAATTAGCACATCTTTTGATGTGAACTGTGCTTTATTTCAATGAAACCTAAATATTCTTAGCAGACTCCTCTCTTGATTTGGAACAGACTGTCTTTCTACACTGAAACAACACAAAAAGCTAAATGATTCCATTGATCTTCTCTCAATGACTTAAGCTCCCATCTGCTATAGGGTAAAATGACTTACATATATTGCATTCGTTCTAATGTTATTCAGGAGCCAATGGCTGGATTCCATACAGGAAGCCTCCTGAAACTGTCTTCATACTGAGCAACTAAACAAAACTGATGCCATTTGTCAGAGGGCCTTACCTTAAGAGCAATCTTAAAAGTTAAACATATAAAATGATTGTTTGATTCTATCTGTAACATATTATCCTCTTTGCAATGTCTGCTTACTAAATTCCTCCTTCCTATTTGTTGTGACTCATTCTCAAGGGGTTCTTCTTCCAAAAGGGGGGAAGGAGCAGCAGTTTAAAGCTGACCAGTTGTTCACGAAGGAAAAACAGGTCCTTCCAAAAAGATTTTTAAAATACATACATATTCCTAATATCTGCAGAAAGCATATTGAGCCCTCAGGTATTTACATAACATTTGACTGTATGCCATTCATTATACATGAACATTTGTTATAACATTTTTTTCATTATGTGATACAGCCACATTGGCCAGACAAGCTCTTAGAAAAATATAGATATTAGTACATCCAAAAAAGTAGAACTCCAACAGAAAACCAGCCTAAGTGTTACTAATCAAATAAAAATCAATAGAAAAATCATTAAATAGAATTGTGAAATGCTTTAATCAATGCCTTATTAGCACAACCATGTTAATTTTCTCAGGGTTTTTTTAGCAGTATATTAATTTAAAGCACTAAAAATAGCACATACGCAAACTCAAGAACAAGTATCACATTTTCTCCACAAACAGGAATCTATTGCTAATACAGGATTGATACCAGGAAATACTCATGCATGTGCTGTTTTCTGAAACTGCAAGTGTGGTGTTTTGTTAATAATTATTACAGAAATACCACAGTTAAAGCAACTGGAAATTCTGAAGTGAAAGCAGACAATTTTGGATTATTTAACTTTTCCCAGTTTAAAATATGGAACATTTAATCCTTAAAGACAGATAATCATATAGAAGTTAATTACTTGTTAAACACAGTTTGCAATTTTACTGGGGCTGTGAAAGATGTTCAGAGATGGCATTCTGCTAACTTCCCTTTCATGCTGTTTCACGCACAATTTTCAAGTGGCAAATTTATCACAGCCTTCATGTTCACATAAGGGTATGGTATCTTGCTTGAATTCAACCTGCTGTTGTCAGAGCAGATGCAGACACCACGTGTTTTGGCAATGGATAGCACATCAGATAGTAGTGATACAGTGAGGATGAGAAAAAACATTCTGAAAAGACCAAGCATGCAACACACAGAATAGTAGACCAAGAACTCAAAAGAATAAAAAGCTACAAAAGACATGCAAGAAACCAGAGGCACAGCTGGAAACAATAATGGAGCAGAGAACACAGGTGATGCCGCTAACTAGACAGAGCAATTTATAATACTCCTTTCTCTTATGACTCAGCTTTAAAAGACAGAGAAAACTTTCACAAAAAAATAAACACCAAAGAGAAACCTTTGCCTCTCACATTTTTGTTTCTCTTTGCAAAACAAATGTGAAACTTAATCAGCAGATGAATGAGAACACTTGGCAACAAACTACTGGTCCTTCGGCATCTGAAGGGACACTTGTAAGACTGCTTCCTTTTATGGGACAGGGTTCTATAGTAGGGAACAATACACATCATGAATATCAAAAGCTTCATCTAAATACTGTTTCTTTTTTAATGTGGTTGTAGTCCTGCATTTTTCCTTGGAGAGCCTGGTATTCTCAACATGAATTTACAATCTAATTCTTTAAGAGAATGAAGTTTAAATAAAGAGACACAGGCTCTTCACAGAATTCCTAAATATACTATTTCTACTTGATAGTGAAAATATAACTAATGACTAAGAAAAAAATCCCAAATGCTATACTCCCTTCCCCTCCTATTACTTTCACATACCTCAACCCTGCTTGCTTTTCTCTTGGGATTCTTTACTCTGCTTAGGCAAATATTCTGTTGACTCATTGAGATTAAATAAAATGAGAGTATGCAGGTAAAGACCAGACTCATATTGAGAATTAACATTTACAGAGCTCATAACCTGGGAAAAAAGGAAGAATCTTTAAAATGTAGGTAGAACTGTACTCCTAAGGAACAGATTATGTTCTTGACCTTCAACAAAGAGCATAAGGAAAAACATACTCAAAAGCCCTTGCTCTTTTAGAACCCAAGCGATTAAGAATTTAAGGAATTAACCCCACATGTTTGAGAGTACTAGCTTAGAGGATATCTCTTATTTTTTCATGCATAGCTAAAGAACTATCAATATAAAAGTTTTTTAAAAATTGAAGTTACAATTAAATGCTTAAACACCATTCTGAAACAGTATGGCCCTTTCTTATGTAGTGGAATAAAAGCAAATTATATGTAATAGGCTTGCTTCCTCAGCCCAAGATGCCACCTCTCATCTCTTACATGGCACATTTTATTGTCCAACAGCAGTATTTTTCAGACAGGACACAACAAAACATTTTCTTTCTTCGCACTGTTGCCTCAGTATTTTAAAAAAAGTAAATAAAATATTTCCCAACCAGTTCTGCAGAAGGTAATGTGCTTCAGCTCTTTCTCATGAGTTTGCATAAGATTCTTGCCAAAAAAACCTGGGTTTGGGAGGGGTAGAGTTAATTTTCTTCATAGCAGCTGCTCTGGGGCTGTGCTTCCGATTTGTGCCAAAAACAGTGTTGGTAACACAGGGATGTTTTAGCTATTGCTGAGCAGCACTTACACAGCATCAAGACCCCAAGCGAGGAGGCCAGGAGTGCACAAGGATTTGGGAAGGGACACAGCCTGGATAGCTGATCCCAACTGACCACAGGCATATCCCAGACCATATGGAGTCATGCTCAGCACACAAAGCTGGGGGAAGAAGGAGGGAGGTTCAGAGTGGTTACTCTCTCAATATGGTTTAGTGGGCATGGTGGTATGTAGTTGAAGGTTGGAGCTGATTATGTTGGAAGCCTTTTCCAATTTAATGATTCCATGATGGTGTTTGTCTTCCCAGGTCCCCATTATGTGCAATGGAGCCTGGCTTTCCTGAACCTGGCTGAACACCTGCCTGCCACGGGAAGTACTGAATGAAATCCTTGCTTTGCCAGCATGTGCAGCTTTGGCTTTACCTACTGAACTGTCTGTGTCTCAACCCAGAAGTTTTCTCACTTTTACCTTTCTGATTGTCTCCCCGATCCCATCGGGGTGGCTGTGTGGTGCTTAGTTGCCAGCTGGGGTTAAACTACAACAGCGAGTTCATACCGAGGTCTCCCTCTCTCCTAATCTAAGGAGATCCTGTCTTCGATCGTGTCTTTCTATGCCAGTTATGGAAACACATGCACCGCTCCCTTCCACGTACTACTCACTAAATTGTGTGCTCCTAATTCTCTCCAACATCTAAAAGACTTGCATAAAATAGTATAATGCCCCTGGAAAGAGCCTGAGAAGATGCTAGATACAATGTCAACAGCTGGGGAACTGTACCAAGAGATTAGACTCATATACAGTGAACACTGTAGGATTTGTGACTTCTGGGCTCCAAGCAACCCAATGTCTTTGACTGGCAGAAGGAGTGGGAATAATCCCATCCTCTGTCTGCTTGGCTTAGGAGAAGAAAACAGCAACATGTGAAATACTTCAGTGCAGTGACTGAAATGATTCCACAAAAAATATTACTAAGATATCACTAGGTATCTGACCAGGTGAATTATCCGGAGACAGGTATATACACTTCTATTCTGGCTTACCGTGTTATCTAAAATTAGCATCAGTAGCACATTGCTACTTAAGTAGCAGTGAAACAAAGAAAAATATGAACTGAGACTAAATTTCCACAGAGGAGTAATTGGAAATTTCAAATCATTTGAGAAGTGCCTATCCAAGTCAAAGAAATAAGTATTAGAAAAAAGGCTGGAGATAGTAAACCACAAGCCTTGTATCAAGACCTTGGTGCAGCTGTGTTACATGCTGGCATTTTGTTTCAGATTTTCCATCCCTATCATGGCTCATGAAAGCCTGAAGAATAAAAATAGTAATAGTTTTATAAAATAATAATAACAATGACAATGACAATAACAATAACAATAATAATAATAATAACAACAACATGAAGTGCATTAATGAACTATGGACACCATATGCAAACACCCAACAAAATGTTACCTCAGCTCTTATGTTTTTAACTATATGTTAACTTAGAAGTAACTGTAGGTGACAGGGGACATGCCAGGAGAAGACATATAAGTGAGTTTACATATCATGTATCTTCGAAAAAAAAAAATAGGCTGTAATTTCTCTTCTATTTCCATTTTCTTTGAGACTCAAAAGACATGTCCTTGTGCTGAGATATCCAGAAAAGCCAAGTATTTAAGCACATTTTAAATTAATTGACATCTAAAATAGCTAAATCACCTATTGTAATGTAGAATTTTCTAAAATTTCCTTTCTGTTTTCAAAGTACCATATAAAAAAAAATTGTGTAAAGACTATTATAATTACATGCATCCCTTACTGTGCTTAGCAATGACCAGTATCTCAAACCTTACTGCAAAAGATACAGTAAGATAGCAACCCGAGACTCTGTAATATACATGGAGTCAGAAAAAACAAATGGAAGTGCAACATAAAAAAAGGAAAGCATGAATAAAAATGTTTAAGAGTTAACACAACTACCTATTTTTAAATATCATGCATCAAGCCAAGTTAGTCAAAACAAAAGCTTACACTCATTGCTAAGAAGGCGGAAAGTCAAGTCTTGGTGGGGAGGGTGTGGGAAAGGAACAACAAAGTAGGACAGTAAAAACATTTAAAATGATTTTTCCCCTTTCAAAAAAATACTCAGAAAATCAGAGGTATGAGGCTATTACAATGGTTGCAGATCCTATGAAGTTATCACCATCTGTTGTGCCATCTATTTACAGACACACAGGCACAATCAGAAATTAGGGAAAACTGCTCAAATAAGTGCAATCTTCTTTGAAGATACCATGCATGTTTAACAAGCTTTAGAATTTTCCAAAAGAAATTTAAGAAAATAAGTGGTATTGATTTATTTTCTGTAAGAAATTACGTGAACAAGAACTTTCCTATTCACAGAAATGAACAGGGTTTATGTGTAGCTACATCTTTCAGCAAGGCATTCAAAAGAGCATTAAGAGAATGCTGCTGTAATGCTGCTTGTTTATTCACATGTAGCTTGAGAACAACCTCCAGGATAAATATATTGCCTCAGGTCTCAGTTCCATTTACTGTGTTAGAGAGAAGAGCACTAACTACTCAATACCTCACTATGGCACTACACACTCTTCTAGTTCTGAATCTCATTTACTACCTTCTTTGTAAGGGTTTTACTTCTTTGGAAGTATTCATGTCGTAACCTGAATAGTTTCCTTCTCCCAAAACCTTCTGGCCTGCCTTCAGACAGCTCAGACTGCTGTATTCCCCGTCTTGTCAGTCTCTTAGAAATTGCTCTGTTCAAGCTGGGGTGAACAATACAAACATGCCCCAAAGCATTGGCCAAGCACCTTCCTCGCAATTCCCAAGCAATCGGCCATACGGAGCCAAGATACACCAGAAGACTGCAGTGCAAGACCCCTAAACTGCAGTGCAAGACTCCTAGTTTTGAATTTGGCTAAGTACTCATTGGAGGAGTCTGATTTGGGTCCCACAAGCATTGCTCAAGACATTAGGACCAGGTAGCACAGCTCCTGAGCTAATTAAATGGGTCTCTCAGCCAGGCTGGCTCTGGCACAGAATTTTCCTCACATTGCTACCCTATTCAAGCCTATAAATGGCTCCAACTGCTGCAAGTGAAGGCCTTTTAGTTCCCTGGACACTGCACAGGACAGACCTACCCCTGCTAATCGTGTCTAACTTGGAAAGTATGAACAATCCACTCCCCTCTGTGCAACCAGTGCTTGACCTAGCACCCTCAGTATAATCACCCACATTTTTTCAATAAATTGCAATAACCTAGTTTTGAAAATGCTATTTCCAAACAGACAGATTGAATAATTTCTAAATAACACTGAAACTCTTACTTTAAATTATTTTTCCTCTCTGGGAAACATATTGGACTTATTAATCAGTCCCCAGCTCCTGAGTGTCACTGCTACTATTGTGTATGTGCAAACAGAGTAATAGGAATGAACAGGATGATGCAAATCAAAAAGAAAAAAATCATCATTCTTTTAACACTGTTACCAAATTTCTTCCTTTTCTTCTTGAAGTCATTTTTATCTCTGATTTTTAATTCTTATTCCTATGCAGCAGTTGCCTTGTTTCCCTTGTGTATACACTGTTTGAGCTTTCAATTTTTAATTTTTCTTCAATAGTGCCCTATCTTTTCTATTTTCTTTTCCATAACTTGGGTTTTTTCTCTCCTGCTCTTATTTCCTCATGCTTGTTTACTTTCTCTCCTCTGGTCCTTACTAATTATTTGATGTCTCTTGGTCGTTTAATTATGTGTCATGTCTTTTCCTTTCTTACATTTTTATATTGCATTCCTTTATTCCACTCCTGCAGCTCTCTGATTTCTATGTGCTTGCTTAACTATTACCCAAATGGCTCCAAGCAGGACACACTCAAACTGAAGAATAAATAAATTAAAAGAAAAATACTATCTGTGGCCATGCAGTGTTGCCTAGCAACACCCTGTACCTCTCCACAGCTTTTCTAGAGCCCTGGTGGCAACAGAGCTTTTCAGACTTATTGCTACAAATATATGCAAGATCCTTCTCACATTGTTTGGCCATTCACTGACAAATAAATGCAGAGGAAAATATAAATGAGAAAGAAAACTCCAGAGAAAGCATCATCAACAGCACAAGAAATGGCCACCTACTCCAATGCACGCTGCCCTCTTGTCTCTGATGTGCTCTGCAAAACACGAGCAACTTTTATGTTATTGCTCTTCATTAATACTACTACTGTTACAATCTTTGAGAAACAGAACATAAATAAGATTTCTTACACAATTAAAATGTGTTAAATTCAACCAAATCTTAAATAATCACTGTGGATGCATTACTGGCTAATATTCATTTGCTTCTTCTGAAAACTTTACACTAAAAAACAAGGACTGCAGATTGTATAGAGTAGGAAAAATGGTCCAAGCATAGTAAAAAATTCAGTGGAATTACAAAGAAAGTGAAGTGGTCAAAAATGCAGTGGAATTATAAAGAAATTGAAGTTTGTCCCCAAAAATTATAGATTCAATATTAAAGACTGTCAATATTTATTACTTCTAATTACTTCAGACATGACAGAAATGAAAGCAATGTGAATTCTCCCCCAAGCACTTCTCTTTAAAATGCAAGTTTATGGGCTCCATCTTTAAAAGTTAGACCCAAATGTTCATTAAGTTCATACTTCTCAAAGTATTGATGATTCAGCATGAGCTAGACTGAATTTCAAAGATACTAAGCTAGTGTCACTAACAGTCTTTTTTTTTTTCTTTTGTTCCACAGCAGTGAAAGACTCCTTTCAAGAAGCAACTATCTCTGAGAAAGAAAGTGGGTGAAATGATACTTATTCAAGGGACTAAAACTTTAAGGATATTTGGAGTCTTGGAAGAGGAGTCAAAAACTAGAAATGCTAAAACAAAAGATAACTACGTAATTTAGCTAAGGACAAACCTATGATGAAGCCCCACAAAATGATGAAAATGTTAATGAGTATTTCTGACAGGCATCAAAAATCAGCATTCCAGCTTGGAAAATTTACATATAGCTAAATCACCCTCAAAGCAATTTGATGTTTGCATAGCGCTTGTACCAGTAGCAAGTGAAAAGAAAGCAGGTCAGGGAGCACATACCTTGAAAAGATATTTAACAGCATTAATCTACATCTGTCAGCTGCTTGTTACTTAGTAAAGACAGGCTGCAAACAATCCACACAAATAAACAAAGGACAGAAACTAACATTCAGGTACATAGTTAACTTCATTCCTAAAGTAATGATCGTAAAAATAAAACACTGAAGTAAGGTACCTAGAATTGGCTAGAGAACACAGAAGAACCCACAGATCATACGGACCATAAAACAAACAAAGGCATTGCACAGTTAGGCACTTAAATTTAAATGCCTAAAAAAAGTTTCAAAACTTTATTTGGCTCCTGCACATACATGAAGCAAACCCAGCTGTAATTATACAATCAGATGCTATTT
The DNA here is from genome assembly GCF_021018805.1 of Prinia subflava. Classification (NCBI taxonomy): domain Eukaryota; kingdom Metazoa; phylum Chordata; class Aves; order Passeriformes; family Cisticolidae; genus Prinia; species Prinia subflava. The sequence continues at coordinate 18,117,311 of NC_086256.1, forward strand.
TACATGAAGTGTTTCATGACTTAGAAAACACAACAGAGAGAGCTCACCTAAACATAACCTTTCAACATTTGAGCTTGTTGTGCAGCCTTGTTTAATGGCCACTAAGCACATCCTTACTTGAAGGCAGACCCATTTTTCCCCATGAACTTTTCAGTGACATTCATCACTATGTCTCTGATGTAATTTAAAAGCAATTTATTCTACATACTATTAATTTTTCCTTTTAACAGGTAGCAATCAGCATAAAGAGTCAAATACCTTAGCATGCTCAGTCAGACCCTCCCAGTCCAAAACATTAAAGCATACAGGAGGATAGAAGTGACAACCTGGACAACCACTGTTAACCTCCTGCTTTCACATTCAGATTTTCTTACCCAGTTCATGGAACCATCGCCCTCTGATCAACGGGTATTTCTAAATCCTCTTCTTGCTTAATTCCAGACATGAGGCTCCTAGTCATTCTCATCCTCAGCCCTTGGTTGTACAACCTCCTAATTGCACTATTAAATTTATTCTTATCTTTTTTATTCTAAACTTCAGTGTCACACAGTTCTTTATGATGTTCTAGTTCCTTCTTGTATTGACAGTGCCTGTCGACTTCTTGTAACATGCTCCTAATATTTATGTCAAGCACATTAATGAAAACATTAAATGTTACGAATCTGAAGACTGATCCTTCAAAAAGCTCTGCTAAAAGCCCAGCAGATCTTTTTAAGCACTTCTCACTCTCATTTACTCTCTGTCCAGTTCCTTATCCATGCTACTATTCTAATCTAAGCAGAAGACACTTCATTATTAATTGGCAAAAAATAAAACCCCAAAACCCTTGTTAGTGTGACACAATTTATCCCTAAGAATAAAGCCCAATATGCCTTTTTCTATCTTCCATTTTCCTTAATGCATTTAATAAATCTCTGCTTCAAAATTTGTTTTCAAAGTTTTGCACACCGCTGATACGAGACCAACAGAGCAAGAGCTGCCCATCAATTCTCTATCTTTTAACACACACAAACTGCATTGGCTATCCTTTAATCAAGAACTTGCTCTACTACAAAGCTTGTAATTTCACATGTCAATTTTTCTGTGATACTTTTATGGATGTTGTTCTATCCCTTTGTCTTCAAACATGAAACACTCCAAGTTTCCCTTCTGGCCTGTCTGGGGTAATTTCCACTTCTGCCCTTTTCTGCCCATTTAGCCACCTCTTGCTTTATTCTTGTTTTACTGAAACTAGGACAACAATTTACAAAGACTTCAGACAATACCCAAGATGTTTAATCCTATCTTCACACTGACTTTGCTTGTTCTTTTATTTCTTTTAGTTTAAATAGCTTAAGAATCTTCTACTATTTGTTTTATATAGCTGAATAACCTTTTACTATTTGTTTTAATTTCTTTCACCCAGAGTGACTCAACTTGACTTTTGAAAGTTCTCATTTTTTCCTCTGCATTTCCTGCTTTGCCAATCAATCCCATTTTATTCAACTCCTTATGGGTAATCCTCATAGTCTTACTATTCTTTTTGAAGTTGTTTTACAGTTCAGTGTGAAACTATTCTTTACAAATTGAGATTCAAATTCCAAATAACTTTTGTGTATTTCAATTAATAATAATCTTCTCAAAATTAATGTCTTTGAACTGTTTAGCTCACTTCAGAGATCTAAACCGTTTTCTTAACTTCTGACTGTCTAGAAAACAAATTTCGGCAATGCTTCTGTAGAATTTATATTGAACTAACTTTAAAAAAAAATTGATGAAAATTATACTCTGTATTTATTCTATGACTTCATCCATTTGCTAAATTTAGGGATAATGTCCATTCAGATTCATACCAGAATAGGTAAGAGTTGATACCGTTTTTAAAATCTGTATTAGTGTTTCTGATTAAATGATTGTTACTAACAAAGTTTGCCAGTTATCACATTAAAGAATACTTGCACGCTACTGTTGTTAGGATCTGTGGTTTACAGGCTGCATTTAAAAAGTCAAAGAGTCTTACAATCAATGACCTACCTCTTAATAGATTACAATCAATTCCAAGTACAGAAAGTGGTGAGGGTAAAAGAATGAGGATGGTGAAGCTCAGAAAATATAATTTCTGGTATGTCTCCTGAGAGTTACACTGATCAGTAAAGGAAACCACAGGAAAGGGCAAACCCTACAGAAATTCACAAAGGGGAACTATTCCTAAGGGAAGCAAATAAAAAGAAAAAAAACCCCACCAAACCTCCGCAAAACCACAAACAAACAGAAAAAAAAACCTCACCCAAAAGAGTGTTCTTAGCACACCTTTATGACGATACCTTGCCTACCCCCAATGGCCTGGAAATCAAATTCATAAAAGCAGGGAAACTATGACACATACCTAGAGTAGATAAATTTCTAAGTATAAATTAACTGCATAAACACTGTGGGAATAAAAACAGAAAGTTATGCAAATTTAAGTTAAAAAGGAAGGGGAAAAATTGTAAAACTATAGTAAGAAAACTGTTCTATATATATGAGAAGTGAGAAGAAAATGAAGAGAAGTACAGATTAAGTACAACAGAGCAAATAAGTGATGCCAAATCAACAGCCCTCCCTGCCCTCTTTATGAAGACAGCACAGTATAGCTGTAACTAAAAAATAAAATATTTTTAGCAAGAACATGGGACTGCAGGCTTGAGCACAGAAAAAAAGAGGTTTGGTAATTTATTTTTTTAAATCAGACTGATGCAGCTCTTGTTATCACTGAGTCATCGACGAACTAACTGAAGCAATGCATGGACCACTATCAATTGCACCCACTAGAAGGCTTGTGGTTCCAAAAGGTCAAAAGAGACAGACATAATGCTTCCCTTTACAGAAGGGGACTGGGGGGGAGGGGAAACAAAACAAAATAAAAAGTGAAAATAGAAATCATACCCCCAGGCAGAGAAAATGGAGTACATACATTAAAACTTATATTGTGATATAAAAAGCACCAACATGGGCATGTAAAACCAATGTTGAATGAGTCTTATTTTATGTCCTTCAGAGGATGACTGAACTCAAGAATAACTGGCAGGGCAGATGTGGCAAATCTAGAATAAACTTTTTTTTCCTCCAAGTATTCCACAGCATGTAGACTAGATTTAAAAAATATCCAGTGAGTGTGCAACTAACTGAAAAACAACCCCGAGGTTGTTTTCTATCACCAAAAAATAACCCAAATGAAGATGACTCATGATTCACCCAAGACCTCAGTGACTTGGTTAATTGGAAAAAATTACTGTACTAATGGTTTCTACTGTCATAATGTTAATCATAAAAGTTCAGTTTCACACTTGCTTTTTATTTACCACTTATTGCATTATTAACCTAAAAAACTTTACCAGTCTTTTCTGACTGGTGTATATCCTTAAAAGCACTTATACAGGAAAGTCATTTGGATGCTTCTTAATTTATGTATTTGATTCAGCAATCAACAATCCTCTCACATGCTACATAAATAACAATATTTCAGCTTATTTTTTAAGGAAAAAAACAAAGACGTGAACTCCAACTTGACAGTTTTCAAAAGGAACACACATGGCAGGATCCTCAGCTTTACAGAAGAAAACATCTTCCAGCTCAGTTAGCAACTAAGCAACATTGTAATCCTGTTCTCAGCAGTAGAGGAGAAAAGAAAGTTCTGCGGAGTGAATGCTCCAAATAATTGCTGATGAATCAGGAGTGACTGGGGATAGAAGAAATAACTGCAGAAAATATGTGTAACTTTCTAAAGACAGCTGGAACTGCTGGAACAGGGACATAGAAAGACTTGTGAGGGAATATGCCTCAACAAGGAGTCCCTCGCATCTCTGCATACTGAAGAATCCCCAAAAGATTATTTCTGATCACTGATCCTCAGTGGGAAACTACGTCTATTTTCAACACTATATTCAAACAATGTATCAGTTTATAAAACAACAAAGTTTTATAACAATGTTGAAAATCTCAAATAATTCCTGAGATTCACCATCAAATATGTAGGAGTTCCTGAAACCAGGACACTACTGTAAGTATAGAACAATCAATATTGTAAATGAAAATGCATTTACCTGCTCTGCACCTGAGAACTGTACATTGTGAAAATAACAATGCCACAGAATCTGACCAAGAGAAGGTTTTTAAAGCTTCTGGACAGTTCGGTTGTATTAAGATAATTTTGCAATCTCCAGTCTGTTACACTTCCTTGCTTCAAAGCATGCGGATGTGGTTTTTTTTTTAAATATAACACTACCATGACTTTTTAAAAGACATTGCTTTTTCTGCCAGCCCTATTCATTCATACTTAAATCAAGCAAATCTTTTTATGTTGCATATGACTGCATTTTTGATATGCATAAAAGAAGTAATGGACTGGTACTCAAAAATTTTGTCCAAATACATGGCAAAGTTGCAATTTACAAGTAGGGTCTTGTAATGAACACTTCAGCGCAATGTAATATTGGACAGTACTACAAGTCCTGCTTAAAATACAACATTTAGCAAGCTATCCTGCTTCCTTCATGCTAAAATTGGTCTCCCAGCTCCTTTCACTTCTACTGAGCAGGTGTCACCCAGGACTTAGATACTATAAATAGATCTGAAGTGAGTAATTACTAACAGGCTAACAATGGCACAGGATTCTCCAAGAAACAGTGTACAAACACTTACAATTTCTCAACCTAAAGCTCATGACCATTTCTAAACAAAATGGAGAGGGGCCTCAACTGTAGAAGAGGGAAATCTAGTAGAGGAAAGAGCAATCTTGTTTTCAGCATAGGCAATAGCTTACAAAAGAAAAAAAAAAAGGTGGGAGTAAAAGGTTTGAAGAAAGAGAAGCTAGTCTTGATATTTTTTTCTGTTTTGCAAAAAAAAAGTGTAAGAAGGAACCCTTACCTTTCCAGTAACCACAGGAACGTATACAGAAATCCACATCTGAAAGAATATAATACTAAGCAGAAGTTGAAAGTTGACAGTGAAGATGGTTTCTGATCCTATCTCTACTCTGATTTGCTCAGCTTTAACCAAGGGGAATGAGTTGGACTTACCTAGAATTCCGCACTCTAAGCAGACAAGCATTTTTCATTTTGTCATATAAGTATGTGCAAAACTAAAGAATCTGCCCCAAGCACTTCAGTTTTGAAATGGTTAAGATCGGAAACACACCTGGAACTAAATGCTGCTCACGAAATGGTGAATGCTGCTCTATAGAAGAGGAACCATCCAACAACAAATCAGAGGAACACCAAACCTGAAGAACTCCGAACAGCAGCAGTTAAAAGGTGAGAGGTTTTGCACAGCATTCCAGAGGAGGCACAGGGTGAGAAGGAACCTTTTGCACAGTACTAAGAAAGCATTTGGCACAACTTGCCTTTACCTGGTATCTGCAATTTAATACACAGAAAATGTGCATAAACCCACTAATTTGTTGCATTCAGGCAAGTTAGGAGCTATTGAGATATTCTAATGAAAACACCTTAAGATATTGAAACTAATATAAAACACAAAATTCAAGGAAATTCATAATATGCATTTCTTAGAGCAAGTATAAGCAACATCATATATAAACATGTAAACCACTTTATTCCAGTGAAAGGGCTATAAATGCCAGCATATGCTATCGATAAGAGAAAATGCAGAGTAATTAGTTAATCTAAAAAATGCATGAGTAGGAATTTGACTGCTAAATGATTAAACTGGTACATTTTAAAATGTGTATTAATATTTAATTATTGACACTATGAGAAAAGAGAAAATCTCTTGATGTTACTTCTCAGCTCTTTCTGATACTCAGTAACACATGTATTATTCATACAAATAGTTTGTGCATATACAGTCAATCACTACTTAAATAAAAGAATCGTTCTCAAATTCCCTAATCACCTCAATAGATCCTAATGCAATATTTTCCACATTTGGGAATGAGAGCGTTTTATTTAAGAAATCAGTCTGGCCATGATGAATTCGGCACAGCTCGAGCAGACATCAGTTCAAAGAATCAGATGTCAAAGTGCTCCCTCTAATGTCCCTTAATCATCACACCAATTAGTGGTTGAATAGTGATGTGATTAAAAAGACTGCTGCTATCCTATACCTATTCAGACTAGTAGAATTCTACATATGTTCTACCAATTAATGTTTGAATAGAGCAGCGATTAGAGAGACATCTGCCATTGTATACCCATTCAGAAAAGAGCTAAACTTGCATATTCATATGCAATGAAGACAAAAATAAATATTTGCAAAGGTAAACTATACGTTTAGATTATAAATATAATTGAGTTGATTTCCTTTAATGAGTGTTCTCTATTTTACAATATCTGGGATTATTTTTTATTTATAAATATGGAATCTTTCATCAATACATGTCTAGAAATGGACAAATTATTGACTGAAAAGGCATTTATTCATTAAGGTTCCTGATTTCAGGCCTTCGGTGTACTGGATTTCATATCAACTTGTTTGCAAATTGCACTATTTCTGCTTCAATCCATCAGTTATTTGTGAAATGCTAATTTGATTATTCTGTAAGCATGATACATGACTAGGCACAAAAATCATGTGAACTTTTTCCACCTCACTGGAAGTCAATACTTAGAGTAACACACTGATTATAGCAGAGGAAGATCATCTTGTTTACAGATTTTTCTATGCAAGCTTGGACATTTGTACATCAAGAGGTACATACCTTTTTTTAAATAATTTCTTTATACAGTTTATATATAGCAGTGACAGCCACAGAAATACTATCAAAGTGAAAAGCAGTTTGAAGTTTTAGCAAGCTCTTAATACTACTGTTTTAAGGGAGTACCTTTGGCCTCTGAATGTAAAGAGAAACAAGAGCCCTATCAATGAATTGCAGATCTCGTGCTCCATCATTAGCACAAAGCAATCTGGTAGTTGCAACTTAATGTTGCACAGAAAATGACAAGGTGAAGAATTTAGTTTTCTCTAATGGCTGGAAAGAATTATAGTACAATTAAAGTCTCTTTCTCAAAGTCAGCCCTTACCAAAATGAAAAAAAAAAAAAAAAAAAAAGAAGAAAAAAAGGGAAAAAACCCCAAAAGAAAAACAGGTGAGCATCAAAATTATTTTGTTCATGGAAGAAAAGCTCTTTTTGCACAATGCTGATCAGGCTTAGCACACGTAAGGACAAAGAACAATGCTACTCCTGCCAGAAAATCAATACTATTACTGGCTATGGCAATTAGCTACAAACCAATTTAAACCCCATTTCCTTTTCACCTTCTTGTCGTGTTGAAATACTTCCAGTATTTCCATCTGGAGAAAATGTTACAATTCTTTCTAAATGCAGAAACTGAAGAAAATCTGAATACATAGGTGGATCTATATCAAATTCTCACCTATCCTTAAGCAGGTAACTACAAGATTTCATTACCAAAAAGAAGGCTGGACTAAAATACCCCACTGAATTCTCCTGTGACAAGTCAATTTATAAAACTTGTGGAGGTCAATTTTAATTTAATTACAAACCTGCACGTGTACAAGGTAAAACAAAACTCATCCCATAATGCTTAGAAACCCTATTCATAAAGCAAGGAAAGCAGCATGCTGGGTGCAATGCAAATGCACAAAATGTGTGCCCCCTTAGTTAGTGATCTAAATGTAGGTAAGAGCTGGAAACCACAAATATTAAATCTGAAGTCTGAAAAATCCTGAACTACTTCGGAAAGACCTGAAATCAAAGCTAATCCTCACAGTTTCACAGTTGATCCCTTTGCTTTTGTTTTATCTGTAAATTGATTATCTAATGTGACCTAAATTTTGCACTCTTCATTAATGCTCACTATTACAGTAGCCATTTTGAAACTCTTCTACTTCTATTTTTTTCTGGACAACAGAAATCTTTGTTCTCCCAGATAACTAGAGGCATCCGTTTCTACCCCTTTTCAGCATGACTCATAAGAAACAAGAGTGTTAATGCTTAAGTCTGACACTGTTACTGACAGTGACACAGCAATAAAGAGTTTTCCTACTCTGATACAAATCTCTGAGTTAAAATTTCTGAAGGAGAGCTGACTAATCTTGCACCTACAGCTATAAATAATTTTTACTACAACACTTGGTTGCTAACATAGTAAATAAACAATAGCACTCATTGAAAGCATAATTGAACCTTCCTTTAGGAGAATGCTTTTCCAGTGCTGAGGAAAGATAGTGACATTCCCTTTCCACTTCAGAACTCATTAAATGGGCAACCCAAAGTCTCTCAGAGCAAGCTAGGAGTTAAAATTTCACTTGTGTAATTATTCTGAAGAAATATGTAAGTCTGCCATCTGGAAGTGTATTAGACATTACAAAGTCACTGTGTGCATGCCTCAGCAGATGCAGCTTTTGTTCAGAGTTTTGAGGGCTGTTAATTTAATTAGTTTTGTATTTTCATACTCCCACCTTCCTTTCAACAGTAGTTCTGCAAAGGCAGCATCAGAAAAGCATTAAAAGAATCCAAAGCTAAAAGCCAAATTCAGATTTTAAGGAAATGGAAACAAATCAGGTTCATATGGACTTCAAATGGAGCTTGATCTATTCATTAGCAGGCCTAAACATTATCGCCAGTGGCTCTTTAGACCAAAACAGAAAACTATGTTCAATTAATCCTTTTCTACATTAGCATTCTTAATTTAAGGAGGCAAGGAAAGGATTCAACCATTTTATTTTTTCTAATAAAATCACTCAACAAAAATGATCTGGAGAATGTAAAAGGTCTCATATTTTACTGATGTCTTTTATGTAATGGGAGACCAGACAAATATTTGATTTTTTTTATTTTTCAGGGCTTTTTCTGCTGTAGGAAGCTATGAAGTAAATCTTACACAGTAAGAGTAAGCTACAGATCTGTGAGTGAAGAAAAGTTTGTCAGTTTTACAAACCAGGATCATTACCCATCTAAAATTAAGGAATATCCCTTTATAGTTCCTCCTAGCACTTTACATTTCTTCTAAGAGCTTGCAAACCAAATTATATGATGTTTCTACCAAATAATACATAATAATGCAGTATTAAAACTATCTGTGATGGAAGTAGTTATATCTGCCCATGTACACATTTGTTTCTTTCTAACTTTGAGTCCTGTAAACTGTACCCCATGAGCAGATTCCTGTCAGGGCAGGGTGCTAATAACTGCACAGATCTCCAAGCAGTATTGCAGAACTATTAAACCAAGTAGCTTAGTAGACTGTAAGCCCATGCTAAAACATCATCCTGCAATATTTGACAATGTTCAGAATTTCTTTCAACTGAAAATCCAGACAAGGCACATAAGCTGGAAATGAACCCAAATCCATGGTGTTCGCACAGCCCAAGAAGCTCAGACCTTGGGAATCCAGGAATATTTGAGACACCATGAGGTACACACATACCCCTAACAGCAGGAACACGGGAAGAGAGACGATTTCTAAAGAACCATGCACTTTCAAAATCAACAGCAAATATCAAATACTTTGTGAGTAAACTGAATACAAACACCAAGCAAGGTTGATATGGAGAACAGCTCAGGGATAACAAAGAGTGATTTAAAAGCCTAGATGCTTTAGGAAATGTGTGTTAACACACCCATTAGTAAAACATTTCTGTGAATGTTACAGTTTAACTAACCAGGATAATTTACACTGGAACAGCTAATTAGGTTACTACACTGATAGCCAGCTGCCCTGCTGCATGGACACCTGAGCTTCCTAACAGCTTCTGAAATCAGAGTTTATAGCCCGGTATTGATTTCAGGTCACCTGAAAACATGACAATGTAAACTGCAGCTGCCCAACATTCTCTGCAGCAGGAACAGACAGTTGTGGGCAATATCTGCATCAGACATCCCAAAATAATCATCCAAGTTTGTGAATTTGGAAAGCAAGAAAGAGATTCCTATAATCAATACTATAAAACAGGAAACTGTACTAAGAGCATTGCTGAAATATTAAGGATATACAGGGTTGGTCCTCCCAGCAAGTGTTTGTTGTTCATACTGGATTTTGTGACTTTAAGAAACTGAGGAACTTTGTGGCATTTTTGGTTGACTTTGTGTTTTGTTGGGTTTTGGATGACATATTTTTATTAAAAACAAAATCAACTTCCTACCTGAATTTTCCTTTTAAATGGGAGAAGGTCTTTTGACAAAACTATGAAAGGACGTCAATATCATTATACCCATGAGGGAACTAGTACTCTACTGAAAAGGTGCCTGAATTTAGAGGATTATTTAAGACAACCTGTAGGAAGACAGTAAAAACACTACAAACCATCTAATCAGATGAGAGATCAAAGAGTCAAAAAAAGTCTGATAGGATTAGTCAAATAATATCACACTGAGACTAGGAATTCAAATACCTAGAGAGAAAATGATGATATCTAATGGCAGAAATACAGAAGTGCATAGATGGTTTACAGCAAGAAAATATTTATTTCAAAAACAACTATTTCCTGAAAAATACAATACACAAAATTTAAAATCTAGAGTCATGTTTTAATCTAAGCTTTATGTATTTATATATAAAATAGATACATATAATATGTTCCCCTATTTCTGTAGCAAAATAAAATTAGCTTTAAAAGTCTCAGAAAGGATAGTGAAGTGCTGCTCTGCCCAGTGTGACTCTTGGAAAATAGAAAGAAAAGGAGGAAGTGGCAGAAGAGGCTACCCAGGGAAATCAAGGGGCTCAGCGTGGCTCAGGGTGCAATACTTGATAGGAATCAGACTCCATAAGAAAAGGCACAACCAGTTGCATCAAACACTTACTAAAATCCCCAAAAATGAAGAAAGTATGGAGTGCAATAGGTTCTGAAAAGTAAACGGCTCATCAGAAAGCAACTTTGTATCTACAGGAACAAACTAGAAACCAAATGCAGCTACTGAATAACACAAGAAACTCTTAATTTATTTCTCCCACAGCTGTGATTTCAGCCTCAATGATTGTTCCAGATGCGATGATAAACATGTTCCAGATGCAATGATAAATGTGCACTTACTGAACAGTTTTTGTCAGAATTCCTTTTCCATTGCTTCTTGACTTGTTTCTTTGCTGCAGTTGAATGAAGAGTTGCATGTGTTTGTTTTCGGGGATTTAAAGCCAGAATATTCTGTAGAAAAAGAACAAAAGACATTAAAATATAGATTAAAATTTCTATAAAGGTCCAAAGCCTCTTAGAGCACACTTTACACGCTTATTTACAGTGCTAGGTAAAACCAAATGCAATTATTCAACATTATAGCCCAACTCCATACTAATTTGTTTAGATTTGTATTGTCCATGCCACTTAGATGATTTAAAGACATTATTTTAAATGAATATTTAAAGACATCTCTAGGATCACTAGGAAACAGAATTATATTTAGTAGCTTTAATAATGGCTTCCAATCCCAGATATTTTTTATGTATAGCATATAGAAACACATAGTTCTGCTTCACTGTATCACTCCAAGTAACACTTGTAGAGCAAAACAAGCAAAAATATTTTTAAAGATCTGGGTTGTTTCTGATTGTTTCATCAATTCAGTATAAACTCCAACTTCTCCATCAAGATCATCTACTTGTAAGCCTAGAGAGCTGATGAGTTAAGACATTCATCTTAAAATGCTTTTATTTGCAAGAACACAATCTCAGGAACACAGCCATGCTCTTAAGTCATAGTGGTGGTCTGACAACAGAGGCAGAATGAAGTTTGCAATGTCTTTCACTATCCTAGTGAAACTCAACAAATTAAATCTGAGTTTTGGAACCAAAACTCTTTTTCAAATCAGGGAAGTAACAGATTTCTATAGCAAAAGTGACCTCGTTTATTTCAAGAGATTAGTGTGAAAGGCATCCAAGAGACAGATCCAGACTCAGGTCTGTGATGGAGAACAAAAACAGGCACATTGTTGGTTGTAACTTCTAGAATTAGTTTGCAAGTCTACCTATAAAAAAGCTTTGGCTTAAGCACTACATGTCTCCACTGTAGTAAGTAGTGTGTGTTTATTCTGTTACTATATGTCAAAGATGTGCGAGACTGACTTACAGAAACATGAGGAGTGTGATGGGGTTATGAATATTATATTGTGGTTCTTCCTAATTTAAAAAATCTGCTTCAGAGAATGATAAAAATGAAACAGTCATCTCTTGTATTAAGATTTTATTGTGCTGATTATGGGGACTTTTTATTTTAAATGTGAAAGAGTCACTTTCTGTTCAACACCTTACTCTGAACTGATTGGCAATTTTCCCACAAACCAGAAACCTCACTTCTTTGAAAATTCTACCTGCAAACAACAACATAGCCCAGCACAGTAACTCCCAGCTTGCTTGAAGCAGAGAGATAAAAAGTGAGGTAAAACATTAAAAAAAGACTATTTAGCAGCCTGCATGCTGTTGACTTTCAGAAAGAGTTACAGGGTGTTATTGGATGTGCCCCTGCAATCCCAGCAGCAAAGACTCTGCTCCAGTTCAGAGTGTTCCCCAGATGAGCACCTCAGGCAAGATATGGCAACCAAATGCATTCAGTGATGATTTATGCCAATTTATTTTGCCTTTAATTAAAACAGAGCAGGGACATCCACATAAGGGATATCTTAGTGGATAGTTGAATTTCTCAGGATGATCAAACTCAACTGTCAGAGCATTATCTGACTGTTGAGTGCCCAAATTACCCAAGCTGGGCAGTAGGTTCTGAATCATATAAAAACTTCAGCAAAATTTTGTCTACTCTCTTTTGTAATTGCTTAATGCTTGGCCATGAATATTATAATTATTTTAGCAAACTGAAATGAATTGCAAATTTCTAGCAATAAACCGTAACAGATGTACTCCACTGGGTACAGCACCAGTTGGTTTAAAACATGGAACAAATGGTGGGGCAAGCCAAGGACGGAAGAATCCCCATATGTTTGCTCCTGTTGGAATTCTGCAGCAGGAGCACGGCTCCAAGCGCAACAGTTGCAGAAATCCAAAAGGACTACGTAGCACAGCATGTCCCAGAATTAAATCTGAAATAAAACTGGCACAGAAAATACTAAATCAGATATACAATATAAAAATTGCTTGTATTTCCACTACATAAATAATATACTACCTGCCTAAATCTTTGACTGCTGACCAAAGTGGCTGCTCCAGATAGAAGTCCCAGGTGTTTAAGAACAACTCAGAAGTTAACTGCTTAAATGGGAAAATAATGTAAATGCTCTTGAGTCATTTGATCTGTCAGAAGTTAAATTACTGAGGGTGTTTTCTCCCTATTCATTTCAGTTCCCTGGTTGGCTTTCACAGCTTATGGCTACTCAGACATTTAGTAAATTTAACAAATAAATTCGGATGGGTCAGCCAGTAAGTGCACAATTATGGAGAAGAAAGTTCTAGAGTATGTATTGCAAATAACAATGAATACACAAAACTAAACAAAAATAAACCACTTGGATATGCAAGAAATGAAACCTGAGACCTCAAATCTCTCAAAAACACTGGTCCATCTGAGCAGGGGAATAATTCATTGGTGAGGAGAATTATTTAGGCACCTGCAATCTTGCTTGTCTGAGTCCCATGCTTATTCTGCTACATAAAAACTCATTCTTGCCGGATGAGCTGTTGTTTGATCTCTCCAATGTTGAAAGGGCAAGACTCAAGTTCCCCAACAGAGGATGTGGGTGAATAATGCATCCCTTTTCAAAGTACTATAAACTTTGAATTTCACATTAAGAGGCTATTTGTACAGTAATGCAGAACCTATGAATTATATCTTTACAGTTTTACATAACTGGCTCCATTTAGTTCATTAATAGTAGATATAAATCCATTATCATTAATGGCTGCAAATCAGAATATAAAGATACTTTATTTTAGTAGAAATCCATTGTGGTACTCTGTTGATGAAGAAAGAGATGAGGCTATGAGTAAGGAGACAGTGAACTGAACCCATGCTGACGTTGTGAGTCGTGGCACAGACGCACAGCATGCACAGTTGAGTTACACCTGCAGAATCAGGGCATCACCAAAGTGTTATACTTTCCTTCACCATTTCCATAGATTAATTTGAAGACTACACTTTGGGAAAAAACCCAAGGAGCCCACCTCTGTGGAACGGAACTCCAATATATTTTGCAGATGACTCCCTCAAATATAATTACCTTAAGGAATTCCTTTAATTATTACCCATAACAATGATATCAGGTCTTTTAAAAAACAACAATTATTATAAGCTACAAAATATAGAAGAATGGTTCGATCTCAGAATATATCCTCTTCTACAAAGGAACATAGTTGCTATGTCTAATAGATATTGATTTAGGTTGCAAGTATCCTAAAATGCAATAAACTACTCATATGTAATGTACATTGAGAATGACTAGCATGTATAAGTAATAGCTACAGTTTTTAAATATTGAGAATTTAGTGATAGATGGTTATGTTGATCTGTGCCAACAGCAACATGGCTTCTGAGATTGAATTTACCATAAGCTATTCATTAGATGTTTATTCCTTAGCTTCTACTTTAAATGGCATGATTAAGAAGTCTACACAAAAAATACTAGCTCTGATTTTCACTATTATCTATTAATGAAAAGGCTGTAAAAGTTTAAAACAGCATGTTATATCACAGTGAGTCATTTATCAGGAATTTGAATTAATATTACTCCAAGCAAGTGATTTCACAGCAGTCATCCAGGATAGGATACACTGTCCAGTTGGGAGTCCTGTCTCCGGTACAGCGCTTTCAGGTAAATCAAGACAGGCTTGGCACATGCTCTGCAGTGATGCAACATAAATTTCTAAAGACACTTAACTTTGCTTTTAATTTCATTAGAAGTGTCACACAATTTTTATTCTCATCTCATAAAGGCACTCTTTTCCTGAAATCAGAAGAAGCTATTTCAATTAAATGTGATTCTTAATTAAGTGCATAGTCAGCAAAATAAAATATACAGTAATAGAAGCACTGTGCTCACTGGGACTGCTCCAAAGCCAGTGGAGACTGGGGGGCAGGCAGAGAGGGGATGTTGTTAAGGAAAAAAGTATGATTTAGAGAACACAGGTAGAACTGCAGTAACTTTAAGACAGTCATCAAGAAGTCCTGTGAGTCTAGCAGCATCTTTGTAAATTATGTGACATTGATTCAAATTTGCAAAGCTTTTCTTTAAAGCATTATGGTGTGAAATCTTTGGCTTTTCTTTTTTCTCCCCAAAAGTAACAATCTTAGCAAAGTGTCCTGGTTACATGGACTTTATCTCTCATTCAAAACAATAAATTTAGAAAAATTCAATAGTAAAGATCACTCTTCTTCTGGAGAGCTGCCTACTGAAACCAGTGAGTTGTACCAGGAATATTTAGTGCTTAGTAATCCTCATTTTTTTACTGCTCATTCAAAGCCAGAATAAGGATCAGAAAATCCATCTTCAGGCTCTGTCACAAGTTGTAATATTAAAACTGTGTAAAATTCTTAAAAGGACAAAGTAAATATTTGCTCATTTCAAGGATTCTGTGGACTTCCTGTAGCTTGTTGAGAAAGTTTCCTATGAACAGCCCCAAAACACCTCCTGAAGTTCACCACAGATCAGTAAGTGAATTGAAGCTCCCACAGTGAAGCTGTGGACAATGCAGCAGGTTCACATGCAGACTGTGACTGGGCATAAAACAAGGTCCTGTGTCAGTCTCCTTGTTTTAGCATACAGCTCGTTTCCCTAGCCCAGCCCCTGCAATACACAGGCTATATCCTGATTTAATCCAGTTGCTTCACAGAGCCTCCTCAGCCGAACACTTTTATATACATCAATTAAAATTCGGGAGTAGGCCAGGCATGCTAGGGAATGCATGTGGAGAGCAATTTAACCCACCCCATTCCATTAATCTACCCAATTTCCTTAAAAAGAGTTGTAATCTCCCTCACAGCAAGTAACATTAAATGTATTGCAAGATACATATGTTCACCAAGTGAATATAATGAGAACATATTTATTTTTTCTAAGAGTAATGAGCATACTAAACAATTAATTTCAAAGCTATGTAAGTGTTAATTCACTGACAGAAACAAATACCTGGGGCTTTTCTACTAATATTTTCTAGTATATCTGAACATGAAACTAATTGTATAATTGCTATTCAGTCAAAGGCTAAAGAACTCAAACATATTCTTTTTCATGAGATTAGATGACCTGCAATAAGGAACTTTGTTTGAAAAATCACGTCAGTGTAGAAGAAGATGACCAAGACATGAACTCCCATTAATATCTAATTTGAATTGCCTAATTCACATTTTACTTCTTACATCTACTCTACTCTTGGAAAGCTGCATGAAGCACTTACAGTCAGATGCAGGACTTTCCACACCATGTAAAGTCCCCATTTTACATGAAGTTTCATTGCCAAATCAGAAAGGGCGAGTTTTAGTCATAGGAGAGTTTGTTACACTAGAAGATAAACACAAGATGTCAAAAAGTAAGTATCTATGGTGTCGTGTCTTCCCAAAGCTAGCTCCATGTTATTTTGCATTATTGAAAGAATACAGGACAATGCTGTGAATCTCTCCCATATGCTTATTAATGACAGAATATCCCACAAAATGATACTTGTGTCAAATGTGTATTTCCTTACTGAAGATCAGAACTGCTGAGAACCTCTACAAACAATTTATGTAACCTGGCTGATAATGTATCTCAGGAATTCATTAATTCATGCAAAAATTTCAAAAAGGTGAAAAGACCATGCTTTCACGGTAGTTCAGGCCTGGTTTAATTGTGAAGCAACAAAGGCCAGAGAAAGCTTGATGAAATGTGAAATGAGCACAAATGTCAGGGGAAGAATGTGGTCAGCCTTAAGAAAATCCAAGGGAAACCCCCAAGAAATTATTTTTGCAAATTACCAGGTATGTTTTCTGTTACCTAGACAAACAGATACACACATGAGCAGCCTCTCGTGAGCCAGGAATGGAGAAGCCAATCTGCTGAAGGGACTGAGGCCTGACCCCAAATCCCGCTGTGCATATGAGCACAGGGAACTCAAACCTAGCTGGAGAAGCACTCAACTTCTAATCATAAGACAAATCTCTTCTTTGAGCCACACAAGCTCAAGCCACACAAGTTTTAAAACAGAGCAAGAACTAAGGCCAATGGATGACCTGGTGATAAGCATATGCTACCTGTGCACTGCCATATGCCCTTAACAGAGCAGTTAAGTGCTATATCTTCATCTTTACATTTCCACAGAGCTTTAAATTTCCCCATAAGACAAAATGCTGATAGCAGAACAAACACCTTTCTGGTTTCTTGCAGTCCTTGCATAGCCTCTAATATTTAGAGAAAGACAATTTACCCTGACACCCTCCTCACATACCAGTATCCTAGAGGTGTAGTCCTAGATCCATTACTAGGTACTTAGATAGTGGGATTTTCAATTTTACCACTACACAATTTCTTGGTCCTCAGATTTTCCTGCAATATGTAAATACTACATCTTAACAAAATGAGCAGTTTTCTAAATCACTCCCACAAAAGTCAGGAAAGTCTTAGTCATGAATATGTCTATGTTAACAAAAGTGTGTTATACTTCTGGCACTTTCTGTTACATAAACAAAGTTAATGCATTACACATTAACAAAGTAGCAAAATTACACAACCCTAAGCACAGTTTACATAATCATGCTATTACCTTAGCTGTCAGAATTAGAGCTTGATTTCTCTAACTCAGCAATGCATTTATGCTAGGTATTACTGTAAATTCTAAAAGATTTATTAAAATGAAACCCAAAAAGTGTTACTTGTTTCCCATAGATACCAACCACTCTCCTCTATGAGAAGGGCTCTGGGTGGTAAATTATGCTCCTGGAAACTCTGCATGCTGCCTCCTTGACACAACTCATCTCTGCAGAAGCACCTTGACACCCACAGGGAAAACCAAAGCAAATACTCACCCCTCCAGGCTTTACTGAAGTATCCAAGTAGTACCAGTATCAGTGAATAATTCATGCATTTAACACAAGCATATATATATATATATATATATATATATATATATATATATATATATATCTCATATAGCCTAAAGCAGGCTCAAAGTTCACCACAATACAGGATCAGTTCTGAGGCTCCTCCAGGGACAGCCTACTCTGTGATAAGATCATGTTTTTGCACTATAAACAATAAAACAACACCATATCCAAAAATATTAGCCTTTACATAGCAAATTCAGAGAAGACATAGCTGAGCACAGCTCTGATCAACTTACTCAGTGTTTAACTCATTATATGTATTCATTTGGCTGAATAAAATATTACTTAATTTACAGCCTTCAAATGTAGGTTTAAAATTTTCGTAAAGCTATCCTTGTACACATACCATCACTATTTTAGTTTTTTTTCTCCCTAACTGGACAGTCTTTAATCATCCACTAATTGGTAAGTGCAAAAAAATCCAGAGCAACTCACGTCACAGCCTTGATTCTTAGCTTCATGACTGCTGTTACTTTAAAAGTAATAGTCTCCAGTCTGCCCTACCCACTGCGCTCAAAGTCACCTTTTTTCATCTTCCTAACAAAAATATCTTCCTCCTTTACAAATCAAAACTTAAAGCTTCAGAAAAATATTAGATTTGCATCACAGGTATATCAGAACTTTTTGGTTTCCTCAGTATAAAATTGATCTATGTCGCAAATGCTTGCACATTAAATTGCTCTGTTACATGAGGAATACAAATGTTATTTGGTAACTTCTCACTCACACAGAGAGTCATTTATTGAAAGGATCACAGCAAAAACAATCGTTATCATACACATACATTTACATCTCACTTCTATTTTTCTCCAAGACAAACAGATCACAAGACAAAGCAAGCTCAGTTGCCTCTGAAAATAAACTTTGTCAGAACCAAAAATGGGCCATTGTATCCCCATAATTCAATGTCTGAATTGGACCCTCAATTGTGAGCGTTTCCTTAAGCAAAACCCAAACTTGCACTAGAGACATGTCTGTTTATGACAAGTGAATGCCCTACTAACTTTTGATCAGAGGAGAGAAATTAGCAAAGTTGATACTGCTTAAGTTTAATCATTGGCAAAATCAGCAGAACTAATTTTAGCTGAGCAAAGCAATGTTCTGGAAACTTTGTTAAAAGGTGATTTTCAAAGTTCATTTATTGGACTTTGAAGTGCAAGGATGAGAGCAACAATATACATCCAAAAGATCTAGTACATTCAGTGCTTGAAACAAATGTGCACATTTGTACTTGCTCCAAGAACATGCCAACTATCTATCAGTACTGACTTTCCAAATCTGTTGCAACATGAAGAAGTAACAAGTAAACCTACCTTTTTGCAACTACTGTGCAAACTTGTACAAAAATTTCAGTAGGAACTGTTTAATACAATGGTAAAATGCAAAACTGACAATGGGACTATAGATTTTCTACTAACTTTGTGCATACACCAGAGCATCCTAATCAAAAAGGAAAAAAAGAAGAATTAGCATGTAGAAATAAAATGGAAGTGTGAAGGATTTGTTAATTGTATCCTATAAACAGTGAGTATATGTGAAGTCATATTATAAAACATTATCAAATGTCTGAAAATTGAAAAAAATCCCAAACCCACACCTACTTTTCAAGCAACAAAATTTGACACCCCATGCAAGTAAGGCAAGAGGAAACTGTTGCCAGTTTCTCCTTTTTGTTTTAAAATGTTATTGTCTTCTTTTGCAGAAGCACACAGTAATGTTGCCACCTTTAAGCAAAGAAAAGTAACACTGTAAGTATAGAGGAGCTCACGTATTGTAGATGAGAGTGGAGTGTATATCGGTAATAGGAAATACAGAAAATTCCTTGGACTGCTTCACTCTTACAGTTTTGATTTTCAAATCTTATTGACATTAAATAGTGATGAATATGTTGGTGAGAGGCAGAGGTGATACTCTAAAATAAAATAATGAGATAAGGCTGCCAAATCTAGAAAAATGCCAGCAAACATTTGGATTCTGATCTATTATACTTTGTCCCATGCTTACAGAGAAAACTTACTTTTAAATACTTATTAAAGAGTGTTGTATGTAGAGACATTATTTTCTAATTCTTTTATTTATTATGCAAAATTACATTTCTGCTGTTAGACTTCTGAACAGGGAAGAATTATCTGATGTGCAGAGAGCCCTTCACCCGGGGGAATGCTTCTTCACAGCAGAGGGGGTGACACAGCCCACCAAAGGCCCCCCCAAAGGGGTCCCCAGACCCTGCACCAGAGCACTGCAGCATGAAGCAACACACCCTCAGTGTTGCAAGGGACAAAGTCAAACTGGCCCCTGCAAGGGAGGCACGTGGGCATTCCCACCTGGCCACACCATACAATAATCCATTGGATTCTATACCCTCCTGTGTGTGGCAGCCACGGAGGGGGCTCTCACCACCAGGAGGACCAGATGCAGGAGAGCAACAAGATGTCCCTGGGACCCTCAGATGGGTGATATGCTTCCACCTAACCCCCGTCACCCTCTCCCTGTCTCCCCACCCCTCACCCACACTTCTTTTCTTTTCTTTTTCTTGCTTTCTTTTCTCTTTGCCTCTTTTACTATTAAATAAAACATATCAATTGGCACTAACATCTAACCTCATTTGGTTTTAATCTCATTTTTGGGTATACTTTGAACCTTCTAAGTTCTTTCCAGTTTATACTCAGGGACTTAGCTTTCTTCACTTTTCTGCATTTAAATCGGATCCTAACACCCTCCCAATACAGAATTTGTTCCTAACATCTCATCTAAACCCACTCTTTCATTTTCACACCAATCCGCCTTGGCCTAGCACAACATGTCCTTGCAGAAAAAAAGTCCCACTCCAGCTTTCTTGTAGGCCCTCTTTAGGTAGCCAAAGGCTGTTCTAAGGTCCCTCCTGAGCCTTCTCTTCTGAGCAACCCCAACTCTCTCAGCCTGTCTTCAGATGAGTGGTATTCCAGATCTCTGATCATTTTTCTGGCTGTCCTCTGGACTCACTCTAAAAAGTCCACATCTTTTTTATGTTAGGGACCCCAGAGCTGGGTGCAGGACTCTAGGTGGGGGTCCCAAAATGGCAGAGTATAATGGAAGAATCACGTCCTTTGCCCTGCTGCCCACACTTCTTTTGATGCAGCTCAGGATATGGTTGAGTCATGCTGCCAAGGCACATTGAGCTCTTTCTACTCGACTTCAGGTCAGCTCTTCTTTTAGCTATTGTTTGTTCCCTTTTCCTGAGTGAGGGCAACCATTCACAGACAGGGAAGCTTTGTAAGCAGGGCAGGTGACTAACTCCAGGACTGAAAATTGTACACCTAACTAAGCTTCTTCTTACAGCACCTGAGGAGGGGATTCACAGCTGCCAGTACACCAAGCAGGACACCATAGCAGAGTGTGACAAAACACCAAAGAGAGTGGTGCACAACCGCAATGCTTGTTCTCTCTCAGCCTCCTGGACTCACACATCAACTGGCAGCCTCTAGAATGAAGGTTCTCAGCCTGAAACTCTACCTAAGTTTACACACTTACTCTATTCAAATACATGAGCTCCCTGCTTCCATTTGAAAAAAGGAAAAAATTGGGGAAGAGTCACAAATAATTACAAAAACAGACACTTTTGGAAAATAGTCTAACCATTACTGCAGTCACCCCTGGAACAAGAAATCCTCCATGCCCATGTTCATGCCTTGCCCTGCACAGGATGGAAGGCAAACCAAGATGAGAAGTGGAATTGATTAGCTGTTCAGCTAAGCTTATAAAAGCAAACCAGAGAACAAACATGACAAGAATGCTGCTCCAGCACTAAAAGAGGTTTTTTAGCCCAAGTCTCAAGACTTCTTACGTATTTTTCACTAAGGACTCATTGATTAAGTGCATAAAGAACATTATACTGCAAGTTAAAAATTATCTAACTTTGCTTTTGTGCTAAATACTTCTTGTGGTTCCTAAATCAATTCATCTTATCTCCTCACCTAGTGGCATGATTTAGCAGCATGCAAGCTATTCTGCTTTACTTAAGAAGCAATTCTTATTCTACAGGCTTCCAGAAACTCTTTCTTAGCATACCCTATCCTAACAAAAGAGTACTGGCTCTTCAGCAAAGTATTGGTTACTGCTGACTACTGATACTTCCCTCAGACTACAGATACTTTGAGAAGAGATAATATTTTCATTTTTTTCTGTTCTGTATTCATTTTATTTCTGCATTTCATCACCAACATTCTAGAACAGCTTCTGTTGTGGTTATCTTCTTTGCTTTTTTTTTTCTCCCAACTCTTTTGTCACTTCCTCACTTCCATCTGTTTTGAAAAGCTATGTTCATGCTTACTAAAATCTTTCAAATTTTGCATTTTCAATTGAAAGTGAAAAAAGGGCAATAACAAACACAACTTTAAAATGGAAGCAGAGTCTAGGAACCACTCTGATCTCCTGTCTTATGTTCCTGTAGCATACACACACATCCACACACAAGTGTGGGCATGAATTTGCACAAGGCCACTTTGTCCCTCTGATTCTTACATCTGTTGATTTAACAGAGAGGTTCATCGTGGCACTGATGAACAGATTTGATAAGGCTAAAATTAGATCTCACATTCACCTGTAATTATATTCCAAAATGTTACACTACACGTGATCTTTTGAGCACAGATGCTCACACCAATTACTGATAACAATCCATGAGAGTTAGTATATAGACCTAACTAGACACACCAAGGACAGCAGGATCTAATTTCATCAATAGAAAACCAAGGAAAATCTGGTAGTCATTCCCATTTTCGCCCTGAGCAGTAAATCAGCAGTATTTTTCAATACTGATTTCATTTAGAATTAAGAGTTTTCCTTAATATGATGGCTACACTTTATCTCACTAACCTAATTTTTAACCTTAAAATGTGACATAATATGAAACTGCTGACAAAAATAATTGACTGCTTTATTATAAACAGAATACTTGAAGTTATTTTTAAAATGCCTCATAAATCCATATTACGTCTACTTTATTGATTTCAGAAAAGTTAATTTTATTTTCATAGTCATAATCCACGATCTGTACACTTAAGAAAAAACACTTTTTTCAGTTTTAACTGTCATTGAAATATCCTTCATTTCAAAGATATCAAAAAATTATCACTATTCACTTTCAATACAAAGCCCCTTACATTTCAGCTGTCATTTTCAAAAAATCATACTGAAAATAGTGTTTCTAAGCAGAGTTCAGTTGCAGTGTAATAAGTAATAATTTCATCAATTAGCAGTATTCAGCATCCACTGAGAGTTCTCTCACTATTATTTTATTCATAGAGTCCTTTGTGGAAGTAGCATACTAAAAAGATCCATTTATCCTTCAAGGTTTTTCATAAATGTGTCATACATCTTAGAAAACAATTGGTTATTATTCTCGCTCAATCTAAATAACTATAATAACTTCCAGGTGTAAAACCTCTCTTTATACTTCCAATCTTCTTTACTCCCATTATGGGTCTACATTCTTAATAACTTATTCTAACACTTCTACCTACTTTCACAAATGAATTCTGGAATTTTGCATGGATGCTAGACATGCCTGGATGTAAGGGTAGTCAGCTTATTGTTAAGAGCAGAATAGAGTTGGGTTTCATAGAATGCCCTTCACAATCAGTGAAAACCCAAGCATTTCATAATGAGCAAGGTGCTAGTGTAGATGCTAACAGTGCAACGGCTGGACAGGAAAATGCTGTGATTATTAAACTCAGCGATAGCTTGCTTTCAGTGCATATTTTATTTCTCCTTCCCTGTAGATCCCTCTGTGTATTTATTAGCATTTTCTTCCTCTCTCTGAAGCTCATCCTGCCTCCTGTCCTTTCATCACAAGAGTGCAAAGGGCTCCCTTCGGAGCACAATATTCTCATTCCTTAATCGACTGACAGAGATGCAACTGGGCAGCACGAGGGCCTCTGTCGAGGCTGGGCAGACAGCCCTGCACAGAGTGCACAGACAACAAAACATCCCTGTCTTGGAGACATGCACCTCCTGCACAGCAGCCTGCTTCATTCTCTCCACATTGCCCAAATGTTTTATTGGCTGAGAAAAACACAGCCAGGACAGTTCACTCCAACAGATATTCCAATTTAAATAAGGGCTCTCAGAACACAGTTAACAAAATCACACCAAAAACCGTGGAAAACATGCAGCAATATATTAACAAATAAACTAGGTACCTCAACAACCTCTCTGCAAACGGCACAGAGTCCAATCTCCATGATAAATCTAAACCTAATGACATTGGGTGTGTGACTAATACTTGAAAGAAGAGTGTCCTTAGGAAGAACACATTAACTGACATCAAACTTTCAATTTTTCCACCTTTCAGTCTCAAAGTGGTGTGCACAGGTACCTCTATTAAAAACAAAAACCAAAACGCATACACCAACAAGAGGTAAATCAGACAGGTTGGCTGCCTGGACACTTTGCTCCTTAATTACATATATAATTGTTTTTGAACCTGAAATTAAAATGTCAGAACACACCATGATTGCCTTTAACTGATGACTAGCATCCCATCTAAATGGAAATATTTAGATTCATCACCTAGATACCTTTTTAATTTGCTTTCAAATAGAGTCACAGGCAAGCATGTCTGCCTTCTCCCATTTGCACTGTTGATGTCAAGTTGAACTGGAAAGGCCAACCATTTCAATGAACTAAAATAAACGTAATTTTAAGGTCAAGTCACTTGTAACACTTCAGGCAGCAAATGTCATACTGAAAATAAAATTGAACCTTGGCTTGAGCAGAGATGAAAGGTTTGGCATTTCAAGGACTTCATTGTGTTTATCACTTTAAATCTACAAATTAAATACCAATATCACATACATTAATATTTATCAAACTAAGACTGCTTTCGGAAACCATATCTTTAAATACTGGAAGCATGATTAAATATAAAATACATTTATAGGTGAGCTTACTCCTAATTCAAGTGAAGTCTCTGGGAGGCCTAAAACCACTTAAAATTCCACATTGGCTTAGGAAGGCATCCATGACCATGGTAAGAACCCAGATGTTCCACAGGAAGGTCTAAGTATTTTGACAGAGGAAAGAAGTGAAACTGCCAAACTCAGATCACAGCATAAGAGAACAAGGATGTTGAAAGAGTAAATTTTTTCATGTGTGATTTATGATTTGGATAATATTAAGAAAAAACTCCTTTACATATATTAATATAAACACTCCTCAAACTTACATGCTTTGTCATTTCCTCCTCACTGTCTCTTCTAATTTTTGTTGTTACTGTTGTTTTTTTCTACTCCTACTTGAATCTTTCATTATTTGCCATATGCAATAGCAAAAAATATTGGGGTATTTACTATAGTCGTAAGAGTCTATGAACAGAACAAAGGCAATTTAAAGTTTAAACTATAAACCCAGTCTGAATCATGTTATTTCATGAAGGAATACACCTGGCCAATTGAAAGGCAAAATGTTCTTATTTCTAAAAATCATTATTATAGAAGAAAACAGGAGAATGAAGTTCAATTCTCCCACGTACTTCCTTAGCTGCTTTCTTCCCCAATCACAATTTCACCTGGATATACTTGACTTTTTTTGTAATTCGTATTTTGAATTATGGCATTGCATATTGCATTATGGAACTCTATGAAGACCAAGAGGATAAAATGCCCCCCAAGATCTGTGTAGCCAATCTCTACTAGCACATTTCACAAACTGATGCTCTGCACATGTAGAGATGCCAGAGATTTATGCTGTGCTGATTTGCAAGAATTCTGCCCTTAGTATAAAAATGACAGCAAATGAAAATGAAAAGACTTTGAAAAACATGCCCACACAAACACCACCCTCTGTGCTTCTGATAAGGCATTTATGGCCAAAGGTTCCTAATCCCAAATGTTTGATTTCTTTGCCAAATCACATACTTGCCGAAGTCTCATATAAAGGCACAAATCCTGCTCTTCTCAAAGGCGACAGCACAGGGCAGGGAGCAGAGTGTGTAACACTGTACTGATGAAATAAAAAAAGGAATAGAAATCATATGCTAATAAGAGGAGGGAGGTTGCCAGGCAACCAGGGAGGGAGAGAAAGCAGTTTTTGATTTGAACTCAGTGCTGTCAAAGGGTTAGCATAGCCAGAACAAACAGGACATATTCAATCCAGCTTGTCTGCAGCCACCAGGAATTTCAGCTTTTATTAATATTTTAACTAGAAGTGTGTTCCCAATCCAGTGCCAGTTACTTTTGTGTTCCCTGGGTCATTTTACTGACACTGGCAAAATGGTATAAGATAGGCTGGACAGTAGAATGTTTTGAAGTGTTAATTTGAAAAGCAGCAGCTTGTGTCTTTAGGTAGCACAAACTGCACCCCACATGTACACTGGCCAGTAGGATGGAGAGCACTTAGCAATCTCGGGTCCAAGCAAATCCCAGTCCACCACGCACAGCCACACCCCTCTGGGCTGCACTGAAAACTGGGCAAGTCCTGCCCTGCACCCCTCAAATGCATCTCAAATGCCTGCCCTGCAGTGCTGCACTCTTGTTACAGCTGATCGGCAAAACCCTGCCTCGTAGGTAGCAGTTTCCTACATCAGCATGTAGTTATAGTTCCTTAAAAGATGTGACAGTAGGCAGAGGAAAGAATAAAATTCCAGTTTGGTCTACAACATAAAATCATTATGAAATTCACTTCTGCAACTAGAAGAAAATGAATTTCAGTTCCTTCATGTTTTCAGAGTTGCTAACTGCAGTGACTAGTCGTAAGTCTCAGTCATGAGAAGGATGGGAATAGCAGTTCTTAGGTGAAAGACCCTACAAAAAGAGTAAAATTCTAAGGATGGTAGTTTAACTCATAAGTAACATTAAAACTCAAAGGTTGAAGAAAAATTAGAAGCACAAGTCGATTTTTTTTCACAACATAATAATTTTGGAGGGTTTGACTGCTTACAATCTGACAGACTATCGGCAGTAGAGGCAAGACCATACATAATTCCCTGAGCATCAACAGGATTTGCATATAAAATGTGTAAAGATGTTTCATACAGAAGACTTTCCTTCCTATTTGCCAGATCAAATTTTAACCTGATGAGTAAATCATTGTTCAATTCTCCAAGACAGACGTGATAATTGTGGTCTATAATATTCCACGAGGTCTAAGCAATCATGCTATAATTGCTGTTCCACTCAGCTAAGAGTTTATTACAATAAAACCACTAAAACAATGAAAAGGCTTGAGAAATTCATTAAGTAAAAACAGCTAAATAGGAAGTTTTGTTTTCTCACTGACTGCTTGTCAAATGACCCTAGGAAGACACAGCCATCAATCTGGAACAGCCATCTGATCATCACAACAAGCTATAAAGCACTAGCATAAAAACATTCTACATATTAAAGCTTCATTATGGAACTTCAAAAAACTAACAGGTATCTACAACAGAGAGAGACACTGTAAAAACTGGGGCTTTTAAAAATAAAATTTAGCCTAGATCAAAGAAAGCTAGCTTCAGTTATTTATTCACATAACCTTTGCCTAATAACTTTGTGAGCCATGCTGATTTGTAGAGTTCCCTGCTATCTTGCTGGAAGTTTCCTGTGTTTTAATGTATTCTTTATTTTTCAATCCCTGTCCTGCTTCCCACTGTAAGCACACCAAGCCTTGGTCTCAGACATACCTTTCCACCTGTAGTTTTTTCCACCGTTCTTGTCCACTTGCATTGGGAGAAAATAAATCTGACAAGTGAAATTTGCATACCTTGCTGTCCTAGCCCATGCTTGGTAACAGCTACTAAGTATATCCCAGGCAATGAAGAACTGCCACCACTACCAAACCTGCTACTTAAAGCACTATGGAATTTGCAGGCTGTAGAATAACACTTTCTCAAGGCTTAGGAGCACTTCCCAAGTGACCCTTCCATGCAGCAGGAAGCATGGCACAAGGGACTCTGTCCCCCTGGCTGACTCTGGAACCAGCTGCAGCCCCTGAGTGCAGGTGTGCTGTCTGTACTACCAGTAACAGCCCATAACCTCATCCCATGTTCATTAGTGCAGAACTTGCTGCTCAAGGAACTCAGAATCAACAAACACGCTGCCTGCTAAGCACAGAAGAACTCCTGGAGCCTCCTGTGTTCTCACTAAGGGCAGCACCCAATGGGCACAGTCTGACCCTTAACATTCCTCTGAACGCCAAAGTAACACCAAAGAATTACGTGGATTCATTATATAACTTTTTAAATATAAAATATGTGGTTTAAGAGCCATTTGTACTTTCTGAAGCTAAATGAAGAGAAAGCAAAGTTGTAGTGAAAATGTTCATTGCATTGTAAGTGAAAGTGACACAAATTTATCCTGATAATTCTCAGGCAATTCCCTGACTGCAATTTCAGAGCATGGCTCTAGCCCTTCACCCCTTTCATTTTATTCTCCCAAGTCAGGCATCAGTGGTGGGGTGGAAACACCTGTGACAGCATTCTAGGTACTCAGCTGCTGGTCTAGCAGGGAATTACCCACTCATGAACACCCAATTCCCCTCTAAACATATGCAACACGTGAATCAGAAGGAAGGATAGATCTGTGAAGTGCCATCATACTGCCTACCTACTGTAAGAACATAACACTGTTTCATACCAAGTTGTGTTGGGGGCTGGTTTTAATCGTTTCAGGTTTGTGACAAGAGTGTGGCAAAGCTCTCCACCCTGCTGCGAAGAAGCCCTTACCAACGAAGGGTGGGAGACCTCACTTCTCCCCAGATGGAGTCTGGGTGGCAACAAGCTGGAAAGCATCCACTACCCGAGTGAAAATTTCACACCAGTGAGTGAAAAGATGAGAGACTGCAGAGCAACACTGAAATGCAGTCTGGAAAACACAGCACGAAGAGAACAATGCTAAACAATGTCATTCAGGATTCTATTTGACGCTCAACCATTTTGCAATTCATTAATTTCTGAGTACTTCATTTGACGACTTTAATTCTTCAAAGAATCCTGAAGATTGCAATAGATGTAATTAGATATGGTTTACACACAGTGATAGTCAAGAATCAGGTGAAACAAGAGAAGGCAAAAGAATGGAAGATTTTCTTTCCCAGAGTATCATTGGGAAGTTTAGATGGAGTCCGTAAACAATCTCTGGAGCGTAAATGCACATTTAACAGTTTCACATTACAAGTTAGAAAGGGAATGCTGCCCTCATAGTGTGGATTTCAAAAATTCTTGTAAAGATTTAGAGAGATAACAAACAAAAATCCAAGACAAGTCCTTATACCAAAAATCCAAGGTAGGTATTTTCACATGTAGCTATTTTTAAACAAGCTTTCTTTGCTTTTGCTTAGAGTATCAGTGTCCAAGGAATATTAGCAGCACACTTTGATAGCTGACTTTATTCAAAAAAAAGGCAGTGTTTGGGCTTTGTGGAGTTGCCAGTCATTGAGGGGAGAGAGTTGTTGTTTTGTTTTGGTATTTGGGGTGTTATTTTTGATTTGGTGTTAAAAAAATAAAACTGAGAAAAGCATATATTTAAATCACAACACGCCTAGTCTTCCACAATTTTAGGAAGCAGATTTTAGGAAAACAACTACCTATGTAATTTATTCATCTTCTTTAGTTAGGTCCAGAGGCTGAAGCTAAGGGGAACAAGATTCCTCAGGGACAGTTTCCTGGAATTTTTCTTTTGTGAAATAACTTGGAGAACCATCAGTGATTTTAGCTACTTCCAGCACAGATTCTTGTCTCTTCTTTAACCAATGACATGTCTTTTTATTCAGCCTTAATTATTTAAATACATTGTAAAGTAACTCCAGGACTTCAGAGATAATTTTTATTATTGTATTATATGAACTCGAATTTGAGATAAGTTTCATTAAATCATTGGTTCAGTTTTTATACTGTAGCCAAGAAAGTGACCAAAACATTCAAGTTGTGCTTCCAGTGCTCATGCTGATAGACTCCTCCACTCAACAAACAAATTACTGGGAATATTTATCTACAATGATAGGATTAGCTAGCAGGCACTGTACCTAAAGATAAAATACATTTTTTGAAAATGCAGTACTTACTCCCTCCAAAAAATAAAGTCCTATGCGGGGCGGGGGAAACAAACCAACCAACCAAAACCACACAGGGATGCAAAGCTGCAATTAGATTACCAGTAATTATTGATATATTCATCTGGGAAACAAACCATACAGTGACTAAATTTATTTGAACAGATGGGCAAAGGACAGTACATTTGGTTAGAAAGAGACCGCATTGATTTCCCTCCTAGTTCAAATGACTGCTGAAAACAAAAATACAGGGAGATACTGACCAAAGTTTCTATCTGAGAATAAAGCAAGCACTAGCCTTTTCAAAATACATCCACTCATCTCTTAAATCATGTAGTACTGCATACTATTACCAACAAAGGATCCTACCATAACATTGTTCTTTGAGTCTGAGTTATAAGTATCTAAAAATGCAAAACAATGCAATACAAGAAATATCTTGCATTACAATTTTAAGGAAAGTACTCAAAAACCTGAACAACTAATATCAAACCTCTGCCATAGAAAAATTAACACTTCAAGAAAAATCCAAGAGTGGCTGCTCTGAAAACACTGAGTTGATAGAAGACAGACAGTGCTGATTTCATACCACAGTGCCTCCCTAATTGCCAGGAAGACTTCTGTGATAGTTCATTCTTCCCATCTATTCCATGCCCCAGTTTTATCAGAGTATATGTAAGACCATTTCTGGACATTAGTCATGGTTTGAACAGCAGCTCAGCTAGGAAATGGGCTGGATACAAAAATTCAATGCAGGAACTAATGACAAAATTCAGTCACAACTGACCTAGAGATGTGTTCAAGTTTTTGCTGTGTGTATTTGTGTATTATGTGTGGGCCTCAATGAGTTGCAATAGCCCAACCTAAACTTAATATTTTACACATCAAGGTATACAACAACAAAAAGTTGTGTCAGGCTAGAATGAAACTATCAATCACATGTTCATTTACCAGTGCTTTTGCTTTACTAGACCCTTCATAAAGAGCTGAAGTTTACAGCCAAATGTGAGGTCCTGTGAAAGGGGGGAAAATGCCACCTTGAAGTCAAACCCTGCAATCTGCCTAACACCTGCAGGAGCTCACCACGTGTGCCACTGCACCAGCCTTGGTCAAAATCCACCTCAGCTCCGCCTTCCCAAGGCCAGGTCCGGACTCTACTTCTAGCACGGAGTACGACCTGCAGCAAGGAATGTCATGCAAAACCCTTAAATGCCACAGGTTGAGAAAGCCACTTGCAGGGGGGTACTACTCCTGCCCCCCTGCTCAGCTTTCCACGCAAATGTTTGGGTCCGGGGAGACTGGGTGCAGTCCGTGAGCGCAGTTTGACCCGTGCGGGACAGCCATGGGCTGGGTCCCGCAGCGCTCCGCCGGCCCGCAGGCAGCTACGGGACACCGAGCCCGAGGCCATCGGCCGCGCACCTTGAGACCGTCCAGGGCTCGTCAGGTCACGGCCCCCGAGCAGCCCTGCCCCTCAGGAACGCTGCCAACCCGTAGCCCGACTCGCCCGGGAGCCGGGGCTCAGTCACACCCTGCCCCCGAGATCGCCGGGGAGTGACGGGAGGAGGCGAGGGGAGGGGAGGCGCCGGGCGCCACCCCCTCACGCCCCTCAGCCGGGCGCCGGCCGCGCTCACCGTGGCGAGGACGGGGCCAGGGGCACGGCTGGAGCGGTGCGTCCGGCGCTGCCCCGGCAGCCCTGCCCGCAAGGGCTGCAGCTGCCCGGGCAGCAGGACAGCCCCAGGGGCCGGTGCCGCCCGCGGCCGGCCGGCATGGCACGGCACGGCACGGGGCGGCGGGACGAGGCTCCGGGCACCGCGGGCGGGCAGCGGCGAGGCACTTCCTAACGCCGCCAAACTTTACCGGGCGCCGGCGCCGCCGGACACAGCCCCCTCCCCGCTAGCGACAGCCGCACGTCCCGGCAGGGCGAGTGGGTACCTCAATGTCCACCGGGTCCCGGCTCAGCACACGAGCCATGGTGTCCGCACCGCCTTCCCCCGGCTCCCCGCAGTCCCGGAGTGGAAGGGAGCGGAGAGCGGGAAGAGGCGGAGCCGGCAGCCCGGGCAGCAACGCCCAGGTGGGCGGGCGCCCCCCGCGCCGGGCCGGGGCCGCCCCGCCGGGCAGGGCCGCGCCGGGGCCAGGGCCGGTGTCCCGAGGGACGGCAGCGCTACTGGCCCCGCTCCCTGGGCCTGCGGCGGGCGGCAGCGGCCACCGAGCGGCTCGGACACGGCTCGGCAGCTGCGCTGCTCGGGGCTGTCCACACAGCGCCCCGCCGCTGCACCCTCCGCGCGGTCTCCGTGCCTCGCCCCAGGTGTGCACCCGGCCTCCTGGGCCCCTGTCCCTCTCATTCCCTGGTGGTGGACGAGAAACTGCGCGGGGAGGGTCAAACGTCACCCCGGCCGTGTTTATCCATTCATGCCAATCCCACAGGAGCAGCCCGCACGCCACGGCTGCTGGCAGCGCTGCTGCGCTTGGGTCCCTCTCCTGCCCAGCAGAGAGGGGTGGACCGCTGGCAGGGTTACACCGTCCCGGCAGTACCGCCTGCGCTGGCCCTGAACCTGCACCCGCCTGCCCGCAGGGACGGCGGGGCTGCCACCCACTGAGGAGACTCCCCTCGCAGCAGGCATCCAGCAGGTGGGAGTGGTGCGCGAAGGTCAGGTCACCGCCTACCAAACACTGCAATTGTTTAACACTGGAAACACAATATTTACAGTATCGCGGAAACAAACATTCCCACTGGAACAGGCCGAAAAGGAAAGTAAGTATTCTCCATTGCGAGAAGCAACACCCAAACCAACCAACCAAACCGACCAGCCCACCAAACACAGTAACATCTGTTTCTACAGTGCAGTTGCGCTTAGCCACATCTGTGATTCCTCAGAATAAGATCACTTTTGTCCCCATTTCACAAGGATAGGAGTTTAAAACTAATCTTTGATTTTTTCCAGTGTGCATGTCAGGCAACTTTGTTGGGTTCTTCCTCCTCTTCTTAAAACACACCCCAGATTTGCTCTTCATTCTCTTTACAGCACTCATTTTATCCAGTTAGCTTTCATTCCCCCCTCTTTAGTACAGCATTAAAAATAAATAAACATTAAAAAGTACTTCCCACTCCTATTTACTTTACAAAAAGCTGGGGAAACCCTAAGTAGCTTCTGGACACTGGTGACCTTTTGGGTGCAGTAGAGAATAGGTTTGCCTCTTCCTTTCACATCTACAGAGATAATGCCTCTCACGGAATAGCATGGAATTTTTTCTTAACCTTGTAATTATTTTATTTCTTTCCATCTCTGTAAATGAGCACTTTAGAGATGCCCAGTGGAGGGGTGTTTTTTTTCCCTTGTAAGATGTGAAGAAATAAGGTTGTGGTCTTTTGTGTCTCAAGTGAGAGCTATATTTTCTCAAGTCTCTGCTTCAGCACTATTGCATAACAATTCTTACTGATTACAATCACCCATGTAAAGCAGCTGAAGTGTTGGCAGGAAAATCAGAAGCAAGATCTCCTTCATTGCTGGTACTTATCTCTAACAAATCCAAGAGCCTTTGGTTCATTTCAATAATACTGATACTGCTGAACAGCTCAGTGGTCTGCTACTAGCTGGGGAGTTTTCTAGTTGTGTTTGCTCCTGACCTACAGTACTATGTTTACTGTGCAAGTACATTAGATACAAGTCATTTTCACAAGAAATATTTCCATGTACATGAAATAATAAACTGCTTTATGACCAACCACAGAGGGTTTGCCTCCATTTGTTCTAAAGGAACATTTTCATAGAAGAAACTAGCAGAAGGCACTGCACTCTCCATTATACACGTCTTCTGTCTTGTTCTGCAAGTTGTAAATTCTTGGTTACTCCCATGTGATCTAGCAACTCAAATGAACCTGATACCTGCAGGATTTTTTATCAGTGAAACCAATAAACAGTGACACCATTTAGATTTCATGGAAGTAGAAATTTTTCCTGCAAATGAAGCAAAACTTACTCCGTCAATACACACAGGTCAGAGAAAGGGATTCTGAGATCTACCCACACTCTGCTTTAATGCACAGCTCCTCTTATTTCTGTTCCCATGTTTCTTAGAATCAATTTCCTGTCTTTAAAGCATGGCAGTCAGCCAGTCTGTATCAGCCTGCTGCTGTTTGCCAGCTTTCCCCAGCAGTTTGGGAGAGCTGGCCTCCTATGGATTACCCATCTGAACCCCGGATTCTCAGCTGTGGCAAACAGTGTTCTTATCAGCACTGAGCATGTTTACAGCTGAACTTTGTTCCAGGAAAGAAATGGACAAAAGGAGGGGGAGATGCAAAACATGCATCAGAATACAAGTATTTAATCTTTTCTAAAGTAGAAGTTGTAAGAAATTTTAAGAGGTGTTACACAGCCCAGATATAGTTTGGACTTTTTTCATTAAGTGCTAAGCCTCTGATTTTATTTTTTTTCTCCTGCCAGCAGGATTTTTAAAGTAGCAGAAACAGAGCAGGGATACTAAAGACTTAACTTTCGCTTCTGACATGAAATGCTGTTGAGGCTTGGTTGAGTTATAGGCTTTTGAAAAATTGCCATTAACCTTTTGTTCCTGGTGCTCTTCCGGTAAAATTTGCTCACATGCCAGAGAAATAATTGCATGTGAACTTTCTCAGAAAAGCTCCAGGCACTCACTGCTACCAGAGCAGCTACAGCCTTGTGCTGGGAATGGTTGCCTCGCTGGGAGGGCAAAGGAGGGCAGGGCAGCAGACGGTGAGAAAAGCCACGTCCTTCAATTTCAAACGGTTCCAGGAGCACAATGTGCAATCGAAAACAAGGGATTCCTCCTCCAGCCATTGCAGTAGTTAATCACCAAGTTTAAAGGGTAAACTGTAAACTCTGAAAGTTCAGCATTCAAATTCTGGCAGTGATGTATTAGGGAGCCTAGAGGTCTCCATGTACTGATATGTGGTACAAGCAGCTCCCCACTTTTTCATCAAAACTGCCCCTGATTCACATCAGTTCAAGTACTAGAGAGAAAGACATTCCGGACTTTAATTTGCTGTGTAGTTGTACCTTGAACTCAGTGGGCACTCTTCAATCTCACGCTATTTTTATTCCAGGATCAGGTTCCTCACTCATTGCATATGATAAAGAGTGATGGTTACAGTCTCACAGCTAACATCTCCCAAACTCTGAATGTCTGGTTTAGCTATCCAGATTGCTCATTACACTTAGGCAAGTTCACCCATCAAATCCATGGGATTTGGGAAAGCCTGAAGTGAACCCAAGTTGCTCTTTTACCTTCTTACTACTTATGACAGTGCAAAGATTTGTATTTCGCTGCTTCTGCCCTCTTAGTTTGGCTCAACCAAATTCAAAGTAAAGGTGATATATCCAGTAAATGTCACAAAGCATACAAGCTGCTTCTGAAGGCTCACAATAGATTCCTAGTTTTTCCTTTACACTAGGAGTCATAGTAGCAGAGGTGGTGACTTTTACAGGACAAGGTAAATCACTGTTAAAGCTGGAAGTAGTGCTGCTGATTCCAGTGCCAGGTTCATCAACATGAGGAGATGTGTGTTGCACGTCTTCAGTGTACTGGTGTCAAGGAGGAAACAAGTGTATACACATGAAAAAGTTGAAGTATGAAAGGGAGAGGCTTTACTGTACTGTTTCTGAAAGGTGGGCAACTGAAGAGCCACAGAGTAACTATGCTACTGTTTGTCCTCACCTGTCCTAACCCAATACAGAAGGACTTGAATTCAAGACTTAATTTAGGGAAGCTTGCTCTGACTACCTCTCCAAAACAGCAGCACTGATGTTGCAGTATGTAATTATAACTTGTGCATTTCTTCACCAATTTAGGGAAAATGCTCAACTTAAAACATTCACAGTAGTGAAGACATGCACTGCCTTTCTGATCTGCTTGTTTGCAACTGGATTTACTCTTCAGTACTCCTCAGAGTACTACACAGGATCGATACCCAGGGTATGGCACAGTGCAGGAGTACCAATGCTCTTTAGGTGTGAGATACACATAATTATAAATTCTGTTAGGAGGAAGCTCTGACCATTAATCAGATGTAGCCTTTGGGCATGGAACTGTAAAGCACAAATAAGTAAGTAACAAAATGGCCACGTGGGCCCAAATGCATTTAAAACTACAAATGAGCTGTTCTTTACTGAGTCCACTAATTTATTCCAGCCATCTGTATCAGTGTAAACAAAAGCTTGTCTCCTAAAGTGCTTAATAATTTTTAAGACGTAGCAAGGACCACAAGTTTCAACATGATCATCTTGGGGGGAAAAAAATTAAGAAAAACGAACCCACATATTTTCACACCACAAACATCTTATGATAACCACTATCATGCGATTCAAAGAAATACTAAAAATTAAAACTTGTTCCTGGCATGACATATTTT
This sequence comes from Prinia subflava, assembly GCF_021018805.1. Lineage (NCBI taxonomy): Eukaryota > Metazoa > Chordata > Aves > Passeriformes > Cisticolidae > Prinia > Prinia subflava. Next base: position 18,153,654 of record NC_086256.1, read on the forward strand.
TTTCCTATTTAAATTCCACCAAATGTTTCATTAGGATATTTTAGGGGATGGAAAAATCTGGCCATTTTTCCCCCTTCCAGTCTCCAGTGATGACATCTGTAGACAAATTCTATATTTATTACTAAGCCTGAGAATTGCTAAATTGATGTGCTGAGTTTGTACTGCTCTGAGAATCTTTTTCTGTATGTGCCCCAATTTATTTTCAGGGTTCTAATATGCTTCTCATATGGCTGGACCTTAGCTAAGTGAATAGTCAAGAAATCTGAGTGTTTTATAAGCTAAAAAGTGTACACATTTAGCATGATTGGATACAAGCAATTACAGAGCTGAGATTAAGATGGGATTTTGGACCACTAGGCATGAGGGAGAGAAAGCTGTAAGTACTTTATAGGAAGAGTATGTTGGACTTAATTTTAGTGATTCTAGGCAGCCACTCAGTTACATCCAAAAAGATTATCATTTCTGAAAAGAAATAATAATATCTGAAATTCTTAAATCCCTTAGTTGCCTCTGAGATATCTCATAGTTATTGTGGTGGAAGGGGTGTCACATTCATTGTTCAGCTCCAGGTGTTAGAAGCAGAGGGTGCTGCCTTCCAGACATATACATCATTAGGGTGAACAGAGAAAAGCAAGTCCTGTTTTGAAGGAACAGACCATTCGTATTGGGGCCCAATATAGGGTATTATTTGCATCTTCTGCATTCCCTGTGGCAGCAAGTTTCTGACAAGGGTGATGTCTTCCCTTAGAGTGAGACCTGGTTTGGAGCCATTTCACTGTGCAGCAGTGGAGTAGGAAAAATTATCCCAGACTCATGCAGTTGTAAATGTCAACTGCAGGGTTAACCGACCTTCCAGTCCTCCCTCCCCTGGACAGAGAAAGCACTGAAGTCTCCAAGAACTCAGACTGCCAAACTATTATAGAATGGGTTTACTACATACCTAATTTCTGGCAACAGCAAGTATTTTTTTCATTCAGGTAAATGTTAGAGATGGTGAGTTACTGCTTAGCTTATAACCATGCAAAATTAACTGCTTCTGTGCTTGCAGTTCCAAAGGGAAGCGTGCAATGAGAGCAAGATCACCATCCAAAACACACCACAAATGTATTCACTGAACTACTGGCATGAATTCATCCCAGCATCAGCAGAGATTTATTTAAGAGATCATGTAGTTTTGTTGCTTTTCAGAGATACTAACATGGTACAAACCAGCCTCTTGAATTATTTACAAAACTATACTAGTTTTTAACTATTGATCTCTGTAGTTGCAGCATCACTCATTTCAACTTTGATAGCTATCCAAATGCCTCATAAAAGAAACATTTGACAAACAAAATGGCTACTGTTCTATTTTTTAAATTACAGTTTTTTAAATAAAAACTGCCACCAGGGTAACATCCTTGAAACAAACTATGTATTTGTATCATTCTAAATTTAGTAGTTCAAAAAGGAAAAAAGAGGTTGTGTTTTTCTAAGAAAAATACAGCAACTGACAGTAATTCAATGTCCTTATAAAAAATTGCAATTAGTCTTTAGTTTCTGCAATACATCCTTTTCTCTCATGGCTGAAATCCCAGCTTTGGAAAATGACTGGGGGCCCTGTGGACAGTTAAAGGAAACCAGGGAAATATTAGCATCTTAACAGGAGTTGTAACAGTAGGGAAGTTATAGGGTAAATCACACTTTCTGCTGCCTGCATGGAAAGTGGTTGGCATGACTTGAAACCTATTCCACAATGGTTCCCCATCACCTCTAATAGGGATGGAATGGAGGATGAAAGGGAGACCAGATGCCCTGGCCAGGCTCTGTGGAAATCCTTTCAGGGAGGGGAACTCAATGGTGCTTTTCAGCTGAGAAACCCCATACCACCTGTCAGCCAGGGGAGATAGGGGAAGATGCCCCACTGCTGAGCCAGCTACTGTGGTGAAATCCCTCTCCTTAGATGAATTTGCATCATTAAAGCCTAATAATTATATTAACACACTCCTCCAGCCCAAAGTTCCCCGCCTCCGAGGTGTGACCACCCCTCACTGGACATGTGCTCTGTATTCTCTTTGGCTGTATCTTTAAAAGGAAAGAGGATTTGACACCAATCAGTAACAAAGGTATATTACTGACTACAGTGAACTGAGCTCCATCTAAACACAAAGAAATGATATAAAAGTAAGTCGAGAACGGTGGAAAAATTAGGGAAGACTCCATCACAACTGCTGGGATCAGTCAGTGGGCTGAACCAGTCCTCTCCCCCATAGAATGTCTAATGGGTAAGAATCATACCCTGTGCATGCTGAACATTTTAGTCCTCCAAGTATATTTTTGCAGTCAGACACTATCACTGACACCCTTCTAACCTTAACCTGTCACATTTTATATTAATAGTGTTATTCTGTAAACTGTTAGTGTGACTCCTTTGTGGACACTGACAGTTGCTGGCAGCAGGTCACATACTCAAATGAAGGGAAAGACCTGAGGGGTCTCCCTTACACTGCTGGTGTTTCCCTAAGCCATTGAACCACCCTCCAATCCAGCAGGACTTCTCAGGGCAGGATCCCCCAAATGGGCCACTGACTGACTGGTCAGGCATGAGGGTTTCGGTTTTCCTGGGGCACTGACAGACAAATTAAACACTAAGGATCAAGTGAATCTCCCCACACTAAGGGCTGAGGAAGTCTCCCATTGTTACGTGACACCAGCCTTACTTGGTAATGCCCATTGACCACTAGCAGCAGTTTTAGGCTAGGTTAGTACCTTTAGAACACCTCCAACTATGCACTGTGACCAAACAAAAAAATCTGCCAGTCATTGCAAAGCCTATTATTAAAGCACTAGTGAGAGCACTACAAGAGAAAAACCATAGCAAATGATAGGAGCTGAATGCTATGCTCATCATAAGTCAGCATGGTAGGCAGGTTTCCCAGAGAAGTCTTAGTTTTAACAGAAATGGCAAAACAAAACTAAAGAGGTAGTACATAATTTCTTGCTTAGAAGTGATAATTTACAAGTTGCACTACCTGTTTAGCTGTGTTAAAACACGTATTAGTTTTATATTCTTAGACATCTTCCCATGTAGGTATTATAGCACACAAAAATCAACATTTTCTCTTTCCATGTTGACATCAATATATACTGGATTGCCATTAAAGCAGCAAACCTTTCTTCCCTCCACCAGTGTTGGACATAAACATTAACACCACTCTGCACATTTTTAACTGTACTCTTTACATGCCTGCAAGTTGCTCCCTACCAAATTCCATTTGCATGGAAAAGATTAATTTTCACTGTCCTGTAACTTCAGCAGTTGGGGCCATACACATTGTGAAATGTATTGCTTCTGTTGCAAGATTCAAGCACAGCTAAAAGACCATATATTGAAAATCATTTTCTAATAGAGGGAATTGTCTTATACGGGTCTTTACAGTGCTCAGTGCAACAAACCTCGATTATAGCTTCAATTTTATAGTAGTATTTAACAGCCATCAACACTAACAGACACAGGTAGTTAACATGAATGCCCTGTTTAGGCTAAGAAATTAAATATTGCTGAAGACAAAGTCCTATATTGCTTTACATTTAATAAAAATTTGCTGTAAAGTAACCTAGTACTTGGGATGGAAATTAAATAGAAGCCCCCAAAGTACAAACCTGCAAATCTTTTGCTCTCTAGCTTCCATCAAAAAGGGCAAAAGAAATGAACACTTAACCAGGTTTTCCATGGGACAGTTCAAGAAAATCTCTTCCCTACCTTGCTATATGGATGATTTTTACCCAGGACCTTTACACTGCATAGAAGAAAGCAAATTTCCACTTGTAATCTCAGGTATAGCTGTGGCTCCCAACTGCTGGTGTGAGATGATGTATAAAGACTATCCACAATCTCAGCTGTTGACTGGAGAACTGATGCTCAAATAATATAAATGACTTCTGGTACCTCCCTATGTCCTTGCTGAGCTACGAGGCTGATGGCAAGATGGCAAGCCAGTCATCTGTCTTAGAGCAAGCTCCTGAAGCTATTTCTGAACCAGTGAAATAGGTTAACTTTACAATCAGCAACAGTTATTGCCTTCTTAGCAAGGTCAAAGTGAATAGAAAAAATTAATTCCTAGCCAAGGTCCCTGCAAAATATGGGCAAGACGTTAATTCACTGCCATCCTAGCCTAAGGTAGCAATTGTCAATAGGACAAACAGTCTGCATCATCATTTTCTCGCTAATTTAATCAAGGTCATATTAGATCACTACATCAAATCAAGCAGAATCAATTTGATTTAAAAAAAATCTGAGCTAAACCAGATTCCTTTTGGAATTAACCCTTTACAACAAACATTATCCATCAATGTAGGGCATCTTATTTCCACTGAAAATTACTACTGCTGCAGAACACACATCATGATTTAAAAAAAATCTTCCCCCACCAAATAAAACAAGATTACATTATCCAGTCTCATGCCTAAATTTGTTTGTGTTTCTTTACTGTGTATTGCATATAAGTCTCACGCTGCAAAACAAGTTTTCACAGAAACTGAAAGATATATCTGACAAAAGTTCTGTATTATGCTGGGTGTTATTTACTTCACACGAATTTAGCCTTTAACAAGAGAAGAAATAAACAAATCATGGTGCTGTGGAACTGTCCACTTCTTACACAAATGAAAAAAAGTTTTGTGTTCTTTTGCCTTTTTTCCTCTTTTGGTTTGTTTTGTTAAGGTTTTGTTTGTGTTTTTTAAGATTATGTCCAGTAGAGCTCCTTCCCAAAAATGCAAATCAATTATCACTTTAATTGCAGTATGTGCATATCCAAGATTTTACTCTAACTGCACAATAATCTATTGCTATGGCAACTTTTGGCTATGTTGCATTCTACCTTCCTGCAGAATGCTTAGGTGGACTACTGCCACAACAGCCAGCTAAGAAAGTGTGATCTCCACCTGGCTGGGCCACATATATAGTCCTTTTAGCCCACACAGCAAATTCCTGCTTCAAGCATTCCAAAAATTTGAAAGACTCCTCCCATATGTCTCATAACACCCACATCAGTGGCTTCTATAGCCAAAACTTTTTTTTTAAGCTTGTCAAATACTGACAATGAGATCATATACATATGTGTACTTGTAATTTCACACTTATTGCAGAGAGAACCTTTATCACTCTCACTGGATATTTGCTATAAGCCTGAAAGGAGCAGAATATCATAGGATTTAAAAGGCCTTTTAATTTTTTAATCTTTTTTCTCATTCACAGAAGAAATCAATCATAATCCTACAAGCAAAGGTATAGTAAATACCCAAGTCCATACAGCCTGACAATAGAGGCTGCCTGAGGAGCTCCCACACACAGAGGCAGAGCTGCAGTTGAACCCCGGTGTAGCAGCCTGCCTGGCCCATCTGTTTGGTGTACACTTGTTTATCACTCCATCCTCAAAGTGCCAGCTCTGAGCTGGGTTATGTGCTTTGCAAGCACAAGCCAGCCACTGAAAGGTAAGCTCCCCCCTGCTCCAGTAAAGCCACGGTAACACGGCTTTCCTCAGATCTGATTTTGCACCCTTGAGTCATGTGCCACGGAGCAAGTCCTGCTCACTACAGATGTAGCTGTGATCCTGTGAGGGACAAGCCCTGGCATCAGCAGGATGGTTTTGGAAGGATGCAGACTGTGGCAGAGAGAGACATACCTGCTTTTGTATCTTCCAGTAAGCATTTTCCTTTTAACTCTGTTCCTCCGTCTCATACTACTTGCACAGAATGAAATTAAGTAGACTAGAAACATTTATGACTTAGGTGTAACCTCAAAGTGTTTTGGAATAGGAAGAATACACTTGGGACTTAGGAGTCAAAAGTTCTTTATACATCTATGAATTTTGTTAAGCTGTATTGTAGAGTTTATTTTTCCTTTTAAAGTGAAAATAAAGCACTCAACAAAACCACAAATGCATGGAATCCCTTCAGTCAGAACACGTTTGGTTGGAGGAGAATACAGTTTGCCATTCAGAATTGCTACAACCTAATTTATTTTTAATATAAAATTTAGGACTCTTACCCATGGATTTTGACTTTTAATTTCAAATTCAATTATGGGGATGTGTTTTATCTATCAACTATAAGATGTTGTATCTTTTAGCACCAAGATATTGTAATGAAACACTACTTTAAGATTTAAAAATCTTTATATCACTTTACATATGAATTTGTAATTTCCTTTTGCCCATGATTGAAGGGAGTTTGGTTTTTTTCAAAGCATATCTACTACAGCAGAATGTCTGTCTAGGTGTTTGATGATAATTAGCAAGAAAATTAGCCTACTAGAAATACTATTCATCAAAATACCATTGAGTCCTAGGGAGATTGCAAATCCTTGTTAGAAAGTTTCTCAGAGACAGGCTACTTGGTTGCATCAGGTTTAAATCACATGAAGTATTGATTAAAGTCTTTCTCAATTAACTCTTGCCAACTTAAAAGATAAACCAGACCTTTCATATCCCATTTAAGGGAACATCTAGGTCCAGATTCTCAACTCTGTTAGGTCTGTTTTGCTACACCACAGCAGCCTAGAGGCTGCCAGCTAAATTTGTGGTTGCTATTCTACCATATCAAATACAAAGAGAAGAGAAAAGTACTCAAAATATGAGTCTGTTTGAGGCAAGCTTTAGTACATAACACCTCAATTCCTACTCGAGTAAATGAGCATCTGAAATTTCTACAGTACAGATATCACTTCTGTTATCAATATACACATCACAGTAGAGCTAAGGGGTTTTTTATTCATAACTTTTTTGAAGAGCCTGAAGCGCACCCCTGGGGCTGTATATGCTTCTTTAGTTTGAGCTTTTGCCTTTAATATACCTTTCCCCTGTTTTATTTATCCCCTCCCCTTCTCTCCATTCTACCACCTCTTCTTCATTCTCTCTGCTCACTTGCCCATGTTCCATGTGGAACTTTTACTTTGAACTCTGTCATGGCATCAGGAGCCTTTTGTTTTCATACTCTTCTGTGATGAACTGTTTATCTTTGAGTAGAAAGTCAAGCTAGTTTTTGTTAATTCTCAAGCAGAGTATGGCTGCTTTTTGCAGTATTTAGTTTAGTAAATAATGGATCTGCAGGACACAAAGCTGACTTTTAAATGAAAGTAAATCTTAGGATGTTAAAGAGAACAATCACCTTCTGTCTGATTGATCCTGAGTCTTAAGGGATGGACTACATGTGCTATAAAAATTATTCTCCTGCTTGAAGAAAAGCCAGAGGAGTGGAAAATTTTAAAACAGAAAAAGAAAGAAAGAAAGAAAACCAAAACTCATAACCAAGCATCCTTCTGATAAAGATGCTTTGAACATAATGAAATTATTCAAACACAGTGCAATACACAAATGGGTCCTTTACACACTGCTTATTTCAGGTGTTACCACAATTTCCAGGTAAACATGGAAAAATAAAAGAAAAAATGCTTGCAGTGGGAAATGCTTCTTCTTTCCCCACTTCTGTGGGTGAGCATTCAGAATTATTTCTTTCCTATCAAGTTGCTCTATCTGTGTTACAGTTCATCTCCCCTTAGCTTGATGGCTACATGAGGGCCTGAAGTTCACACAGTGTCACCTGCAATGAACTTCTTTTGCTCCATAGGGAACTACAATATGTGCTAAACTCTTGCTAAAAACATAGGAATTTGAGCATCTATATGACTTTCTTCCTTATGATTAGCATGCCTTGATATATTTCTTATTATTACACATTTGAAAAAAAGTAAACTAGTCTTTTCTTTAGTAAAAAGGGTAATGAAAAAAGCTAAACTGCTTAGGATGTGAAGTTAAGCAGCTCAGAACTCTACCTGTCTCTGACAAACTCAGTGCAAATCAATTATATTTCAGAACTTGGCCCAACATTGGTAGGCAAAACCAAAACAAAATAAAGTCAAAATGCAGATTCATCAAAGCGACTTTGAGATCAAGTCATAATTGTGTCCATTAAAGAGAAGAAAAACTGTGACAAGAAGAATAGGCATAAAAGGAGAATGTTACATAGAAGAGCTGGTGACAACTTCTAGTTCCTCAAGAGATATAACAGTATAAATATTAGTGAAGTGAGGGGGGAATATTTTTTTCTATGACCTGTATGTTATATGTAACATAGAAAAACCATGACTATACTCTAAGCAAAAGTATCAGGAAAGAAGATAAAAAGTGAAACCCCAAACTCTTTAAATCAATTGCAAAACATACCACTAAAATGAAGTTCTCTCAAGCAGTAAGATTTCAGCAGAAAGAACTGATGAAAGTGGTCCTCTCCTCATGCTGGAAAAAGCTTTTCACCTACCAAGAGCCTGTTCCTGCTCACCTTGAGCTTCATAAGCTTTTTTGTGCCTGCTAGGCACTAACTGATTTCATTGAGAGCAGGTGATTTAAATTAGCAAATTTAGCTCCAGCTCATGACTCAATATGGAAATGCCTTTCAGAGGCAGTGACTGTTTTGTTTTTGTTGTAATCTCCCCTCCCCTGGGGGGCAGTAGCTGGAAAAGGGAGATTGGGCAGGTTTGGTGGGTTTTTTTGGTAACGTGAGAGTCATAGAGGAGAGGTGTGTGCTTTCCCCTTGCAGTCTGCCCCTTGCAGTCAGGCCCCTGCTCCAGAGTTTGCATGCAGTGAGTGTACAATACAGCAGCTCCATATCCCTGACTCAGCACCTCCAAAGGGAGTGTAGGCAGCATTAGGAGAGATCTGTGTGATTGTGTGAGCCAGGCAGGTGAACACTGAACTGCTTTCTGTGCATTATTCCCAAGCTCTGCCCGCAGAACCCAGTGGGATAATGTGGACCACAGTGTTGCTCTGTGGTTGTAGGTTGTACAGAGATGTAGCAGCCATTGATTCTTCCTGAATCTTATGATCTTCGTACTCATCACTCTTCAAATTACATGATATGATGGCACCTGTTGTAATCTACTTCCCCTTGTGTGTCTGTGTTTCCACTCTATAAACAACATTGGAGAGCCTCTGTTTGCCTTCTTAATAACATCATAATGAAAACTAAAGTGTGGAATGTTTTTTTAGAAACAGCAAGAAGATTATTTTATTTCACAGAATCATAGCATCAATTATTTTACCATCTGCTTCTTCTAATCTCATCGATTTGGCTCTAGGTGCACTTGTATAACCTCTACATTGTGGTACCAGCAACATCCATGATCTCACCCTGGCTGCCCTCACTGTGTAATAAAAATATGTGATCACTCAAAATTCCATGTGCATATAAATGGCCCTTATAAATGCTGGTTTTAGGGAGGAATTTCCTGTGGTATTTCATATGTAATTGTCTTCAAGTCTGTGGGATATCAGAACCTCTCTTCCTCACCTTACATCTTCCTGCTCTCCAAAGGATTGCCACGTGCTGGGCAATTGAGAAGGTATTGGTAAATAATTATGAATGCCCTTTTGTGCCACCACTTTTCCTGTATTTTCTTTATTTATTTGAAAAATATTACAGATACACTATCAAGGAATGACACTGTTCATCTGGTAGTTTAGGCATAAACAGAAAATGCGACTTTAGGCTTTCTGATAAATTCTATAAAATGGATTACTTGAGCAGAAGAATGTGTTATCTATGGGTATTTACCCATGAAACTAGAGATTAAAATTCTGATTAGACATGTATCTTTTCCAATATATTTTTATCAGTGCACTGATTTGGCAAATATTTAGACCCAAAGGTCAGGGCTGTTCATAAGTCCCATTGATTTGAAAGCTGAATGTCTGCCCAAGATTAAACACAAAGAGGAATGCTTTCTTAAATCAATTTATTTAAGTCTGTATGTAAGTGCTCTGTTGAATCAGGGCCTAAAGTCAGCAACATATCAGGAAAGATAATGAGTTTGGGCCAAATATGTGTATTAACAGCCAAAACATACAATGAGACAAGGAACATAATTATTACTTGGATTTGAACCAAGATCCCTAAGTGTATAAGTTACATTTCATTTCTTTTGAAGCTCTTAGCTTAAATCCAAATGGTGAGACAGGTTACATTTACCTGCACACACTGGGATGGGCCTTCCTTGTCTTCTGTTCTGCACGTGGATCTGCTTCCCAGAGAAGTCACAATATTTGCAGGAAAGACAGTGCCTGCTTATCTTGCCAGGATGGGACAGAAGATATACCTAAACTCCAGGGCTGGGAAGGGTTCTGGACCCCACAAGCTTGGGGTTGAAATCTTTGGTTTTCTCCAGTGTCTTGAAACAGAAGTTTACTTTGAGTTTCTGTATAAAGCAAGTAGAAAGTCATCCTAACAAACACAGGAGATTATGAATCTGGCAGAGCACAATGTAGATCAAAATGGTTTTAATCATTACTCCCTGTTTTAATTACTACTTGACACATTATCTCTATTGTCCTTCTACAAGTCTGTCTTTTGAATAAAATATTAACAGCAAGTTACAGCTGAAAATATATGCAGTCTAGAAAGAAAATGGCTTTGAACTATTTGAAATGATTTATTGTCCACATTTCTTTATGAATATTTATTTGCCATAGTGAAAGCAATTCAATAAAGAGAAAACATGAGGACCAGTTAACTGAACATTTGCATACTCTAACAGTATGCAAAAAAAAAGGAAAGAAAAATAGTATGCTGCATAAAAATTGTGTTAATGTTTGGTTTTCCTGTTTCCTGTAGTTTATTAATATGCAAGATTCAGATCCTGAAGAGTGAGATATAAAAATAGCCTACAAGTGAGTGTCCCCACCCTTTATATATTCCCATTCAGAAGGAAATAAACGTGTTTGTAGAGGGATTTACAAGGCCAGGGTGGAGACTATAATTTTGTTTCCATTCTACTTCAGGTAGCTGGCTGTAAATCTTGCTTTTTGCAACAATCATGTGTAATCTCTGTCCTCATCTTGTCAGGACCAGAGGTCCCTCATTCCCTGGCACTCCTCAGAGGAGCAGCAGGCATACCTGGCTATCAAACCAAGACATGAGCACACCGATTATTTTAGTGTTTAAGCATGGCTGTGAGCACCAAAACCAAGACCACACACAGTGATGCTTCTTCCCTTCAATCCTCAGTGGAGAAACAGAGTTTTTTGTGGTATGAGCTCTCATTTCTCCCTGCTTGAATTAATTTCATCGACCAAAAAGCACTATGTGTTAGACTTGGAATGAACTTTGTTCCTCAGAGCTTCTTAGTGATATTCTGATACCCAGTCACAGATGGGGCCTTGACAGATTCTGTACTGATTTTCATGATTCCTTTTCTCTTTTTTTTTCTTTTTTTCTTTTTTTTTTTTAAGCAGGACTGCTGCTGCTGCTTGAGAATTCACATGCAAATGATGTTCACTGGCACTGTTTCACAAGAAAGCTTGTTTGGTTGGATTTTAGAACTGATAACCAGAATAGTATATCAAAGTGTATTTGGAAAAGGATAATCCTAATATAAAATAGTTCTTGAGAAGGATGGTTACAGTAGTAAAACACAGACTTTGGACAAATACAGAATTCTCTATGCATCAATATTCTGTTCTTCTGAGCAAGAATGATAATATTACTATTTATTTATAGTAATTATTATGATTATTATCTACCTGAAAGCTAGCTGTGAGGCTAAATCATTAATATTATCAAATTATTTCACAGTCCTTAAATAGAATTTTCCCTGAGAGTACCGAATATAATAATTTTCTCTGTATGCCTATTTCATTTTCCTTTGGGAAACACACACTTAATGTGTTGTTCTCTTTACATTTGTCTACATAAAACATTTTAAAATTCCAGCTGTTGAGCTTTTCTACGAGTTAATAACAGGAAAATTTGACATTATTGTATTAGTGCTTGTTTCTTCCTCTTTCGTCATAGCCTTTTACCCCCACATAGATGTCACGGTATCATTATCAACTGGGAGCTTGTTACTACATATACAAATAGAGAAGCTGAGCCCTACACTTGCTGTTTATTTCCTTGCCTGAATTTGGAGTTGACAAGTAACCACATGCTGGTTCTCTGAAGTCAGAACTCTCTTGATGTACCACTATAAATGTATTTTGTGTTCAGGGAGTTTAAGTTGCACATAGTTAGATGCTACCCCTTAGTACATGCCTGGATATATTTGTAAGTATCTCAAATGATTTTTTTTCTTCTATAGTTTACCAGGTTCTGCATTTATTGGCAAATGGATATCAGTTATTCACAACTGAAGGTACCCAGATCCATTTCCTCTAGTTGTTATCTGTTGGATAGCTAGACTCTAATGGCTGAAATCTACATCTACCAACATAAAAGCCACAGGATATGACACTGGTATCTTGTGGTTCCAATCAGCCTCCTGGTATTATAGCAGTACTTTTATTTAACTGTGTTTCTACTGAGTTCAGCATGCTCAGCCACACTGGCTGTTTTGCATAGCATCTGCACTGTATATTGTGATAATTGAAAACTCAATACAGCCCGAGGCACCAGCACAACAGGACAGGAGCGGGCTGGGCATAACTCAGAAGAATCAGGCAGCAGCAGCAAGCAGGGCCGAGCAGCCCCAGCACCTCTCCAGCAGCAGTGGAGCTGGCTCAGGTCCCAGCAGCAGGGGTCCCACGGCGGGTGGCAGCTCTGGGAGCAGCAAGCACCCCGTGCAGGGCCTGGCTGTCCCCCCATCATGGGGCTGTCATCTGGGAGCACACACCGCAGGCAGAGTCCCAGGCTCACCTGGAAAATGACAGGGACAGATCAAAACCATATTCATGGCCATGCACTCCACTGACAGCTCCCATCCTGCACATGCCCTTCCCAGGGTGGTTCCTGTTCCAAAATGTCATCTAGGCATTAGCAGAGAATAGGTCAGATATTTTTTCTAGTCTTTCAGAAGGGTAACATATATCAACAACTGTCACTTGCTGTTTGAATGTTCATAATTAGAATGAAAACAAATTACTTAAATTAAATGACTGGAGTAAGCCACAGCATTTCTTCCTATTAGCCTATATAGAAAGAAAAAAATGCTTGGAGTGTAAAAAGGAGAAAAGAATAAATAATGAAGAAACAACTTGTGGCATGAAGAAAAGAAATACTTCTTGCCTGTCCTCTTGGCTCTATCTATGAAGATTTTGTCCAACAGTCTCAGCCAAAACTATTTAGTGAGTGATTTGTGTGTCTGGCTGATGGAAGGCTCAGTTGTCTCGGGGGCAGCTTTGCAGGGTTTCCAGGAAGCAGACAAGGAGGTCTCTGCAGTGGGAGTCACGAGCTTTTCATGTCAGGAGCTGATGGGATGGTTTGAAGGAGTTAGATGTGGCCCTACCTTGTGGCAGCACACCCAGAAAGTTGCTGGTGTTAGATTGTCTCCAGAGACTGAAGATCAACAGCTTTCCATGAGTCATTTGGCGAGGAAGGAAGGTGGGCTAGTCCAGAAAACTTGGGCTGTAGGGCTGTAAAATTGAGAGAGGTTGAAACATTCCAGCTATTGGGGTTCTCCCATAAAAGTATATTTGTATAAGAGATTAAACCAAGCAGTATGTCTTTATAAACACACTTAAAACCACCCTGAGGAGCAGATCACACTGGTTCCTGCCCTCCCTGGCATTCTGGCCTCGCTTTCCCTTCTGCCCCTATTTGCCAGCCCCAGCCTCCTGCCCACAGGCAGGGAAGGGCTCTGCTGAGCCCCTGCAGGACACCCCACACCGTGGCACAGGGCTGCACCCCCAGGGGCTCCGTGCCACCTCTTATCCCCAAGCTCTGCCCTCCAAACACCAGTGCCCCTGAGGCACGGGCACAGTGGGTAGGAGTGGGAATCTGGGTATGTGTTCATGTTCTCATCTCCAAACTTTCTGCTTGAAGTGTGCTTTTTTAGGTCTCTATTAGGTCTCTGCATTAGGGGTGTGATTATGTATATTTCCTGCTCATGGCATAGTGTTAGTTAATAATTTCTAAAGTTCTTTTAAATTCTCAGGCAGTGGCATCCATTATTTTCCTCTGACTCTTCTCTTACCTTTTTTTTCCTTCTATTAAGTATAAGGAGTCATCAGTGGTGAACTGATTATAAGAAACTAATTTACATCATCAGTTCAGTAGTAGGACATACTTCTTAAATCATCTAAGATAAATACTTTTAATTAAGCAAATGTCCTACTGAATTCACTGTGGACAATCCCATCATAATGGATATTACTTCTGCATGCTAAATCTTAATCTTCATCAATACTGAATGCACAAAGCAAAACCATTATTAAAAAAAAGGTAGGCTTACTGTAATATTGCCACTTTGAAGCTGCCAGCTTTTATATTCATTAATATGATGACAACAGACTCTCAGCTAACAAATTTTACCACAGATCAGAATTTTTATCAAATATGTATATGAGATCAAATCTATGCTAGCCTATTATTTGCAATTTTTATTAAAAAGTTAAATTGGGATTATTATAAACTCTCTTTGGATTCCTTAATAAAAAAAAAATTAAAGTCAAAGTCAAATGAGATTTCCTGGAAGCATTTTAAAAGGCTGCAACAGCAGTAAAGTGAGCAGGCACCACACAGCCCAAGGAAGTGTTTACCAACCAGAAGATGAATGTCTCTTCACTGAGAGTCTAATGGATTAACTTTATATGGATTTTTGAGAGACAGAGGAGAAAGCGAGAAAAACTCCAAACCAATGCTTTCCTAATCTAAGACATCATATTGCTTCCTGATCAAAGCTTTCAAATTCTGATGTAAACTGACTTCTTGCTCTTGTGATCAAAATCTCTTCTCTTTTGCCCTTTCCTTCCATCTGTTCAGGCTTGGATTTGGAAGTCCCTACTCCAAAGGAAGAAAGCCTGATCCCTATTGCTTCAGTTGTGGTGTTGAAACCCATTAATATTTCTCTGGCAGGTACCCTGCTCCTGGTGCCCCTGAACATGCCCAAAAAACCACAGGGTATTCCTGAGCTTTGTCCCTGAGAGGATTAACAGGGCTGCCCTGGAGCCAGCCTGGAGGTGTTTTAATGGGTAATAGGGGTGAGCTCCACACCTGTCTTCAAGCTTGCCTGGGGCTGCCCCTGCTCAGCAACAGGGATCGAGCCATTGAAATTAGGGGATAAAAGGTGCCTCTGTGCACGAGTTAGAGCGTGGATCCTCAGAATCCGGTGGAGGATATCTCCAAATAATTCCTTCCCCTAACAAAACACGCACCCCAATGGAGGGTACAGGGACTGGAGACCTGTGCTGTTTCTGCCACTGACTTCTTCTCTGATCTGGAGAGTTAGTTACTTGAGCTGCCTCTCCTTCTCTCTTTCTTTCCTCTCTGGCCTCTCTTGTGCCTTGTAAATTGTCTGAAGAAGAGACTGCAGCACTCTGTGTGGTTTTGCTGTGCTTAGCTAAGTAGGTCCCAGTTTCAGTTGGGTCCTGTGGCTATATCATGGTAAAAGTAAATAAATAGATAATAGTGGTAATAACAGTTATCTTTTTATGTGTGAACAATAAGTTCCTAATGGAGGAGAAGCCTCTTCTCTGAGGTGTTTTTATCTGCAAGTTAAAGTCTCTCTTTCCTCACTCAACTGGAGAAGATACTGCTTTTGTAAATCAGACAAAACTTATCATGTAAAGTGGAACACATCTTTGATTATACTGAATACTATCCTGTCTGTAATTTACCCTTGCTGCTGCAAAGAACACATGATTAAGCTGAGAAATGATAGACTGAACATTATGTGTCAGAATGGTACAAGATTTTTCCTATCTAAATAGGAAACAATCATAAAAAACAGTGCAAATAGACAAGAAAGTGTTTTAACATATTATAGACAAGCCACCCTGCTGTTGCCTTATATTCTATTGTTGCTTATGTTGTATTCCTTGCTCAGATTGATGCAGATACTTCTCCTGTAGCCTATAATATTTATTTTTTAGAAGCTGAAAACTGTCATGATTTTTTAATGATGTGAGTATCCTTCCTCCATAAGTTCATATGTACTGTTACCTGCTCAGTCTGTCATCTCTTCTGCCTTCCCCTGGGTGAGTCCAGATCCTGCCAGTGACATTTCTCAAATTGTAGATCTGTGCAGTGCATTTTCCCGGAGCTGTTAAAAGCATTTCTACTTCACTTAATGGCCGTGTTTAGCAGTAGCAGCCATCTCTCACAGTTTGATGTACACCAGGTACTCTGCACAGGGGCAGAGGGAGCATTATCCCAATTTTACAGACCAGAGAAACAAGGTGTTGCATTTGGCAGCAATTAGCCCAGAATATGTTGCAGAACATGGGAACAGGAGAAGGTCCAACACACCTGCAGCTCACATTTTGTTCTTTAGAGTGTTGCTGCTTTTGTTTCCTCCAATATTCCCAGTTGCACTGTGCCCTCCTAACATGATTTCAGAGAATGATCACAATAGAGCCAAGTGCTTTTGCAATAACACATTCAGATACTGCAGCAATGTGAGTAACTTTCCTAATTTTGAAGGGTGACTTTGCCATGTATGGTGCTTAGTAACTTCTACCATGTCTCCAATGATTTCTGGGTCTGCTTCCAGTAACTTGATACATTCCTAGTCAAATTAGCATGTGATATTTTGTGCTTGTACTGCAGTGGTAAGGTCTGTTTGCTGTTCCCATATAGATGTATTTTTGACAGGAAGAGCAATTCTATAAGCCCAGGATGAAAAGCCCATCAATTGAATTGGTACCAGATTACCATGGCAACAATATAATGCTAATGAAATTGTGACTGTTGAACCTGTTTTATGTAACTCTACAAAATGATCTTTATAAAAGGAGAAATCTTGTTGATTAGTAAACATTTCAAAGCATGATGAAAACCTGAGAAACACACATGCAGTGACTTATTAATGATGTTATCCTCATTTAAGAGAATAAATTGCTCTATGTACGAGGAATAGTGCTCTCAAATAAATAAAATTATTTGGTAAATCTCTGTTTCTCCAGGTTTTAACATGCACCACAGAAAGACTCGCTCGCCTCTGTGCCCTGGTTCACTGGATCAATTGGCATAGGTGTGTATTGAGTCATGCAGGTTTTGCTGCTTATTTAATCTCTCTCGGAATCTGTAAAATTTACTGCTACTGCAGCTGCAATAAATACCTTTCTGTAAGAAAAATGTGGCTTAGTTGATATAAATTTATTCCACAAAACCATATCCTTTTAGATTGAACCCTACGTAGAGAAGGGGTGGTAGTAGGAATGCACTCTTCCCTTCCCACCTCCCTTCTTTTTGCCCATTTGGCAGTTTACCATCATATAGACTCCCAGCACAGAGGAGAGAGCCACCCCAGCTCTCGTTCCTCAGGACAGCAGCTCTTGCTGAAGGCAGGGTTTGATATTGTGCCTACTTTTAAACAAAAAACTGCTGGGCACTTGAATTTCCTGGTAATTCATGTCTCTGGGCAGGATTCTGGGGAGGTTCCTCACCTCTAAGTGTCTGGGGCTTCAGCACCAAGGTTTCTACAGCAGGATTTAATTTTCAGATAGATAATAAATAGAAAATAGGTAATATTCCTCTTTGTTTTCACCTTGGGAATGACAGTGTGTCTCACCCTATGGAGCCCATCTCCCACTTTGCCAGGTAAATCAGGTGTTTGCAGGTGAGCCAGCAACCATTGAGCTCGGTGTGCATTCACCATGTGGCGATATCAAGGTATTTAGTAGAGACAACAGGGGGAACACTGCTCATTTTAGTGAAGTCCTGATCTACATGGCACAGAAATCAGCAGAAATCTTCACAACATTAGATCTGATGGGCTTAAAATCAGGGTTTTAAAGGGCTGTTTCTAAAAGCTTCATGTTTGATCCTATTTGGAAAAGGAAGCCCTGTCTAACATTTCATTATTTCCATGGGTTTTGGGAAAGCAACACACTGAATTTCTGAGTTGATAGAAATATAATGTAATGTAATTTCCCTTAATATATATTTTGCACTGGCTGACAGTTTTATTAAGCAGAAGCAATAATCATCATTATTCAGTGTAATAACCATCTCATTAGAAATGGTCTAATTTTCCCTAATTTTAATTTACCTCTCAGACTAAGCTGTTCTAAAATTACTGAGGTGCCTACAGTTCAGTTTCGTAAGACTTCAGCAGAAACATAAGTCTTCAGAAAGCAACTACTGACTTATTGCTGCTAAAATAGTGATATGCCAGACCTTTGTGAGAGAAAAGGAAGTACAAAAAATTCAGCTTAGGAAATTGCCATATCACTTTTTACTTCCTTACTGTCTTGCAAGTAGCACGTTTTGCACAGACTTTGCACAATGATAAATTGTACAATTGCCTTCAAGCCTTTCATGTGCTATCCTTTAATAAAGGACCTGGATAAGGGTCACCCCAGAGAGTCCTGGTAACGGGGAGCTAACAAGCAGAAATATTTCTTGGTGAGACAGAGGAGATGAAGATGCTGATCATTATAATAAGTTTCATTATCATCCACTGAAAATGGGATGTAAACTGTGACATCCAGGCAGATTATATATGTCAGGCAAGCCGATGTGAGCAGAAAAATGTAGATGCTAAACCTTACCTAATAGGCTTACTCTGTGGATTATTCTCAATGAGCAAGGCTATACTAAGTGTGGCCTTGTATGTAGCTATAGTTAATATAGAGGGTATAAGAAAGATGCATTTGTAAGTGAATCTGGGGACATTCCCAGCTGTGCTGAAGTTAATGCTCTTTGATATACTTAGGAGCATCCTAAAACACTTTGAGTGTCATATACTTCTACAGACATCATAAACAGCATTAGGGCATTTATATAGCTTTAGTTCCAAGATTTCAAAGGGCACTCTGTTTTCTCTAAAAATGTGCTGAAAAAATTCTATACTCAAACAGCACTTGTGCATGCAAACTGCTATAGCAGCTCAGCTACTTGATTTGGTTGCGCCAGTTCTGAAAACACATTTGATCAAAAGCATTTTGTTGCAATCACAGAGATAAGTAACCTCATATGAACAAGGGAGCACTTTGCAGGTTATATTATAAAATAGACAATTTGTCTAAAGGTTTGTTTATCATCAGATTTTATTCTGTGTGGTTCTGAGTCATAAAAAATAACTTTTTGTTTGTTCGCTTGGGGTTTTTTAATGTTCCCCTAAAATAACAGAGAAAACCCAGCCTCCTCTATGAAAGCACTCTACTTATGAAATCTCTTCTCTTTGAAATTCTAAGCCTTTTCCAGCTGTAGTATTCTTTGCTCAGCTATAAGAACACAAAGTACAGCCATGAAAAGCATTACACTATTATCCCAAGATAATTTGATAGTCTGTAAATGTATTTTCCTGCCTGTGGTTCCAGACATTATGCTCTCATTTGAAGTAATGATTTGCAGTTATTTGTACAATTCAAGTTAGCCCACATTGCTTTCACCCTGAACATTTTACCTGCATGGTACAAACACTGCTTATTTGTAGATTGTACAAGCTAGAGTAGCTGGGTGATTTTTGCAAGCCACACTTGATCAGCAGTGCAATGGGTGCCTCCTGCAGACAGCCAGCTCCTGCAGGAAGTGGTGCAGTGACTCACTGGCAGCTGTCTCCTGCCCACGTCAGTGTTAGCACAACCATACATCAGCAGGAGTCTGCTGGACATGTTGAATTCTAAGTTCTGACATAAAACAATAGCTCTGATCTGGTGTGGTCAGTAAATATATCATGGCACTTTCCAGAAGTACTTACCCTGCTCTTCTCTTTTGGCTTCTGAGTGGATGTGAAAACTCACCTTAAATTCCTCTTGCGTTTCTGGAGTTTACCATACCATTCCCCACAAAGCTGGAAATGAGTGGTCCAGTGCTAACTGGATAGCTCTTTCACCCCCATTTGATGTTAGTTGATGCACCCACATTTCAGCATTATACTGTTTGTTTGTAGGATTTGCAATGTTAGTGAGTGTGGACACAAGGCTTTGTTTTTGCACGGGCTCAGAGTTCACCTCCCTTACCCTCTCCTGGGAGCCTGTGCTGGGAACAGATTTGCATAAGTGACAGTAATTTACTGCTGGGTTGCAACTGGTTAAAAATGGTCAGCAATGGGTGAAGCACTCTGTGGTGCTGGCAAGAAGAAAGTCTCATCTGAATCCATGATGATCCTCCTCTTTTATTTTGAGAGGAAAATTAGTATCAACATGTCTTTCCAGGACAATGGCATTTAAGAACAGCAGCACTTTAAAAAGTGCAAGAATCCCAGTTTACCTCCTGATGTCAGTTTATGATAACATTTATGACATTAATATAATGGATTATGACCTTTCTTGGCTTGTCTGACTGACAGTTATTCATATATAATGCAGTACTTATCACCTTGGTCCTTCCATAATAATAATCCCTTCAATTTTCTGAGCTGTGTCATCAAAACATGTACTCATAAGTGTTGATCTCATCTCTGGGAGAGTAGCACTAGGAGCTCCTTTTGAGCTTTATGTCACCTAAAATCCAGAGTGAAATTGAAGACCAATTGCAGAAAAATGCCCTGTCTCTAACTTTATCACACAGTCTGCATAATGGCCCTTATGATTTTAAATGATTTACTGAGTCCTGTCAAAATGCTGTGCCTTTCTGTGGTGGAAGTTATTGAAGTTCAGAAATGCCATTATTCTGTAAAACTGGAGCGATCTTGAGGAAATACACAATAGACGGTGTGCTACAATTACTTACCTTGACCTTCCTATTTTTTTTTCTCTTTAATCTCCTCAGGATAGTCAGAATAAAATATATTTTCTTCAATATTTAGAGTGAAAATTTGTTGTGCAATTTGTACCTGCTTTCCTCATGCCCATCTTTACTAAACAGGGTGTCAAGATACTCTTTTTAGGTTTGAAGTTTCACATTAATCATATGTAAAGGGTGAAAGAGGAAAGTGAAAATTTTTTATGTTTCCAAGAATTGACTACTTAACAAATACTAATGATGTTTGTGTGGATAAGGGGTCACTCAGAAATCCTGGATTAGACACCAAGGCCTGTCACAGTCCTGCTCCAGAACTGTGTTCCTTCCCTGTTTGCACTGGTTCTCCCAGTCTGCTCAGTGGGCTCCAAGACGTTCCCTACCATCCTCTGAGCATGGGAGTCAGGCTGGGGATGTGGGAAGCAAAAGATGTTCATGCCTCATGGTCAGGTGTGCTCCATACAACAAGCTGATCATTCAACTCTATTCAAACAAACCTGGGAATTGTGTGAAACACCTCACGCCAGCAAAGCAGGAGTGGGAGCAGGAGCTTCCTGTGCATGGAGATGACACCTGCATCTCCCTGAAATGTGACAGACTGCGAGTACAGCCACAACAGCATGAGGACTTTACATGGCACAGATGTTCTCATGCATGTAAGGATCCTTCAAACAATAAATATTTAAAAGAAACATCATGTCTTTAAGCCGGCTGAACAATTCCATGTGCCTGAGAGCCACACAGAGATGGGACATTCCATTCACAATGGGGCTGTGCTTGCACAGCCTGACAGCCCTCACTGTTTCCCTGGGGCTATGCACCACTGTCATCCTGGCACAAACATCCCATCTACAGGAATGTCAAGTTCAAGCAAGGACAAGCCTATAGCACTGCAAGGCAGCCCTGGCACTTATCTGTGACTGCACTGATACCTCTGTCTTCTCCCCAGTATTTTGTCAAGAATGTGACATGCTAACTTTTTTTGTTCCTAATTATTTTTTTAAATAAACCAGCACTGTGACAGGGAAGCTGCATGCAAGGCAGGAGTAATGCTGTTCTGTTCTGGTGCTCAGCTGTCACCTTCTGAAGATGCCTTCCACATTCTGAATGAAAAGGGTTCATCAGCGACGTATCCTGGGCTGGCTTTTCAGGCTGGGTGCTGATGAGCAGCCATTTCTATCCCTGGGCCTGGTGATTAGTTTTATTCAGCTGAGAGACAAGTACTTGGACATTTGTCACTGTTTCTTTGAAAAATGTGCGCGTGTTTTCTTGGGCTATCAAATGGGACATATGGGAGCTGGATTCCATCTTTCATTAGGTCTTGGAAATTGTGTCCTCCTGAGGCAATTAATTAGCATGATGTTCTTGGCTGCTAATGTTTGATTTCAGATTTCAGTGGCAACAGACTTGGCAACAGATTTTATGATGATGGTCTAATGGTGTAGGTTTTTAGCCCTGGCCTCCACACAGCTTTCTTCAAGCCCATCTTTTGCAGAGTTCCCTTAGGTGTGCAGAAAAGTCCCAAAGTTTCTGTCCATGTCTTAGCTCTCTCTTTTAAAATTAAATATAACTTCACTTTCCTGCTTTACAGGGCAGGTGCAGGACAGATTGCACCTCAGCAGAGGCCAGGCAGCACCGCTGCAATCCTCTGCCACCCCAGCTCCATGATAGAGAAGCTGTTCTGCAAAGCTTTCCTTTGATCCTTCCACAGTTTAAGGTAAAATCATTTACAGTAGAAATTTGTCAAATGAAGACATTTCTATTTGTTTACTTTCAGTTTGTCCAGTGTAGATACCTCCAGGCTGTGCACACCTTTATCTTTGGAAAGGACATCTGTGGAAAAAGGCTAAGTGAGCTATTTGATGTAGGCTCATAGGTAAGGTGCAACTCCTCAGCTGGTGTCTTCCATGTGTGATCATTTCCAAACTGTACCCTTCTGAAATCAATGTGATAGACAGCAAAACCACACTTCCAACCTATGATTACAATCCAGAGATATAATCTAGACTGTTTGCTTTGGTTTTATTACCTCAATTATATTCATAATCTTATATAATTATAACAATTCATAGCTAGAAAACAGTGTTAGTTAGAATTAAAAAAAAAAAGTTATGCCTCTCAAAGGAAGACCCAAGCAAAACACAAAATATCTGTCGAGTACAACTATACAGTAGATAACACATCCTCTGTGAGGAAGAACACATGTTTTTCTTTAGTATCCTCTACACAGTAACAGAGGGATGAATTTTCTAGGGCAATGGAGAGGACAAACCTATTTCAGAACACCAAAATGCTCGTGACACTCTATAGATGCATTTGTTAGTATTGTTGTGAAAAGGTTGTTGTGTGTGTAGGAGCTCACTTATGTGGTCACTACTGTGTGTGATTTGAACTCACAAAAGGCATTTTACAAACCTGCTTGAAACAGATGTGCTTCTACCTTGCATTTAAAATAAAATTAGTCCATGGTCTTGATTTAGGTAACCTTTGCAGTCACTAAAAAACAATCATTTATACAATCACACACTTTTTAAGACTGTATGAAAGGCATTAGACAGAAAAAAAGAATGAAGATATGAAGACTATATCACTAAATAGTATCTTCAATGTTTGATATTCCTTCCAGATAGCTTATTCCCATTTAAATGGAATGAGAAAATGTAAAACATTAAATGTAGTATTGCCTGTTTTCACCTGATGCAGCTATGAGTTCTAATTCCAACACTCTGAGATTGAACTTTATTTTCATACCTGGCAGACAAACTTTCCATTAATTAAAACCAACAAAACCACAAGCAGGTTAGCTGAATAACTGAAGTTGAATTTATCCTATACATCTGATTTACTCATGGCATGCTTCTTTAAACTTTTTGCTACTACCCTTATTATCCCATGTTATCTTATTGCAGTGCATTTTCAGAATCCCTTATTCCTCCTATCAATTCAAGATCCATTTCCACACATCCAGCATTCATCTCCAGTATTCTCACTTTCAAACCATGTCTTTTGCAGACCGCCAGGAAGGAATTTGTAGAATACTGGGTGAAAGACACTTATTGTGCAACTAATAGGGAAGGTTGAAATACCACTAAAATTCTGACTTGTGCATTAAAATGCCATGAAATCCTGAATTACAGCCCTGCACTGCATTCCCGGTTGCACAGTCACACGTAAGCACTGCCAAGGCTGCCGTGCGATCGCAGGCTGCCTGCAGCAGCTGAGCCACACAGGCACTTTGGGCCACTGCAGCTTTCTGCTCAGGCTCCTGATGGCTTTCCTGGGAGCTATCTCCATTAGGGCTACAGAAGAAAGCACCAAGCTAAAAGTTTAAGCTCTGAATTACACTGATAGTTTAAGTTCAGCCCCTCACATACCGCTGTCTTTGAAGCCATAGGACCTCCCTCCCCGTGCAAGTATTTTGTTTTGGCCTCAAAGTTACACTTGCCCTGAAATTATTATCATATGACAAGGGCAAAGTAAAATGCCTAAAAAGAGAATATTTTATCAATCAGTTTCAAAAACTGAGGAGGAAAGATATATAATATTTCATACTCTTCTTTTAAATCATTGATTTGAAAGCATTTAGTGAGTCGGTACCACATCTATATGATGGGACCAAGAATTTTCAGTTGATGCTTGGTTGGTGTGATGGAACCTTAAGATCTGCTGTGTGGATGGGTGTACAAGCTTAAAAATTACGATCCAAAGAAGCTGCATGACAAAAATCCTTATGATTAAAAATTGAAAAACATTGATCTACATTATTGACTGACAGTTGTAAATCTTGCATTTTACAGGAGATCTGCTTTCTAATTTGTACACAAAAATCTTCAAAACCATTGGCTCTTCTCTGTACAAGTTTTCAAAATATATTTAACTGGATATGGCATAAATATTTTTTGCATGTTGATTATGGGGCTAAACTAAACAATACCAGCACAAGAAAAAAAAAAGGTGCTATATAATACAACAGAATTGCTTACAGAGCCACCAGCCAGCCTGAAGGGAGCTGCCCTTATGACAAATGTCCATGCATGATGTAAACCTCCTTTTTGGTTATGGTGTAGTAATTTCCATTGCAAATGGGTATTATATTTTTAATTGATTCCTAGCAGCAAAGTCTGTAACCTTCACTGATACATGTCCATTTCACAAGGTTATTGACTTTTGACATATCTTGTTAGATGTTATGATGAGACAGATTTTTTTTGCACAGATTGATGTCTATTGATATTACATTAGTTCATCAAGGTTACAAATCACACTGCATTGCACTACATTTCACATTTTCTGCATCATGACAAGAGGTTTATAATATTCACTCTGGGACATATAAAGTGCCTTCCACCCATCCCTTGGATAAATAATTTAAGAAATTGTTGGGAAATCATACCTAATTAGTAGGATCTGCACTCAATAAGTGCCCTTTGATTTAAATTGTATTTGTATTTTGATAGCTATTGATTTTAGGAGTAGGAGAAATGAATAATACATTTTGCATTTCTCCAGCGTTCACAGCAATAATCTGACACAAATAATGGAGGAACACTCCTGGAAGCACCTCTTTGGGGACCTGCATGCCTTTCCCTAGAAAGCCCATGGGACAGTTAAAGGCACTCCTGTGTGGAATGGCCTGATCCCCTTTTCTCCCATTGATTTGCTGCATAATCCTGGACAAATCCCTCAGCCTCTCAAAGCCTCTCCTTTTCCATCAGCAAAATGGAAACAGAATGGTTCCTCATCAGTTCACAGATGGCCACAAGACATAAGAGAAAAGCAACCGATACATCCAAGTGGGTATTACACACATCCTAACTGGCACTGCCACATGGAGCACGGAGCCAGCAAGTGAGGCTTGGGCACAGGAGGGCCTGGTTCCCCCTGGCAGGACCCACAGTGTCACCACAGACCTCTGAGAGCAGCGTGGTGGGGCTGGGCAGCACACAAAGAGCACGCCCTGCCAGCCTCCTTCTGCACTCAGTTCTGCCAGCAGGAATGTGCTGGTCCGTTTGGCCACTCGCTTTCCTGGGTGAGTTGATACAAGGCTAATTTGGTTTTCTTTGGATGCTAATCCCTCAGAGTGAGGAGGGAACAAGGTGACGTTGTACCATGCAGATAAGCTGGGTGACAGGCTGGTATCTTCCCGAGGCAGTGCAGCTCGGTGTGCAGGTAGGCAAGGGTGCTTGCATGAGTGGCCAGGGGTGAGGAACACAGACAGACAAAAACATCTCTGAGGCTGAAAACAAATCAGAATATATAGGTGTTTACAAACACCGATTTCCAACACCCCAGCAGCTGTAACAAATGCAGACTTTATGAGATAACCATAATTATAGAAAAGCTTTATTTTTGGTTTGGTTTTCTTTCACCCAGTGTGCCAGCTCTTATTCGAAAGGAAAACCATAGGCTCAACTGTGCAACACAATAAACCATGGCATCAAAGCAAGCATCAAAGTGGCCCCTCGGCTGCTGGCAAACAGTACAGTCATAAGAAAAGAGACAATGAAAATACAATAAGTAGAAATAGCGCTTTTTCCCCATAACATAAACACCATAGACATTCTTTTAATACAAAGAGAAGCAGGATCCAATGTGACAGCTTTATATTTGCCAAGTATCATGGGAGGACTGTAAAATACATCCTCCCCAAACCAAGCCAAAGGAGCAGAACGAGCCAAGATGTTCTCGTCAGAACAAAGACATCCCTTTTCTTAAATCTCAGACAGTTAGTGGGATTAATTTTGCTTTTTATTTATTTTAATCATCACCTCTGTCTCATGCAAGTTCAGCAAGATGTGCCAAAATATTTATTAATGCCCGTCTATATAGGTGCAGTCCACTGCACCAAAATCACTTTATGGTTTTCAAATAACAAAAATTATATTTAAGACTTTTTTTGAATATATAACTTTAAAAAATATTCTCAAGTAGACAGCTGAGAGCCAGGACTGTGCAACTCTGAAGCAGGGGGATTGCTGTCACATGGAAGAGCAGACGACTGGTATGTGTTTGTATCCTCAGCCTCTCACAGGGGGAGATTTAAACAACGTGTAGTGGGTTTCTTTGTGATGCTTTTCCTTCTCTCTTTTTTCAGTTGTTATTTTAAATTCTTTCAGAAGTTTACCTGTACATTAAGCCCTATATTCATATAATCATGAGTGACAAGCAGCTTTTCTGTCTTGCCCTTCTACTTCATGGAGATTTAGAGAAATCGAGGCCTGACAACCCACAGCTAAGGTAACAGGAGCAAACAGCTGAAAGCATAAGAGTAGGGCTGCTTCAATATATTTTCACCCTTCTCTCATTCATCTGAAGATTTTTTGTGGGTGCCTTAGGCAGTAAAACAGTACCCATCACTTAGGTTCCAAGCAGCAGAGGCACAGGGGAGAACAAGTATCAGATACACACAGTCTTTATTCTTATGCCTGCTGTGCCCTCCCAGATGCAGTAATTCACCCTCTTTGTGTCTTTTCATAAAAGACAAGCGATATTAGTTGTCCTGAAGTATTTTAAAAGAAGATGAACACTGGAGAAGTTCTTAGTTATTTCACAAGACGTTCTGCTTTCCATGTAAAATGTAATGATTTTCCATGTAAAACGAATGGTTGTAATAAGTTTCATTTTAAGGCAGGTCCCTCCTGGGTAACCTCTCTAGTAAAGTCTGATTCCAGGTGAAGCCAACATGAGAACCATATTTGCTTTTATGAATGGTGAAATGGTCCATGAATCTCAAATAGTATTGCACCCTCTGTTTTATAAATATTTTATGTGTTTTTCTTCAGTAAATGCATATATTTTGCTTTTCGAATCTCAGGGCCCCTTTTGAGCTGTGTGGCTCATAGAATGTTAATAGAAGAGTAGCAACATGAAACTGAAAATAAATGCTTTTAACAAACAGGGAAAGTATATTTCACCAAGGAAAGTGTGGTTTAAAATGAAACAGACTCCTGCAACGTCTAAATCCTGCATATTTTTTTGCAGAGCATGCCACAGCTATTGACATGCTGTTGGTTTTATATGTCCCAGGATGCATGAATTATTACTGTCATTTGACATTTTATATTCCTAGTTCCATAGCCTATAGCAACACTTACCGTCAGCTGTGGTAGACTATAGCAGACCTCTGGCAATGCCTCTTATTGATCAAGCACTGCTCACTGTTTGCCTGCTCAGTAATGCAGAGACATCCTAATTCTCTAAGACAGAAAACCCACAAGTTACTGCGTTTGGGATTTCTAGTCCTTTCAAGAGACCCAAGACACGAAACACAGATTACAGATAACTTCTCCCCCATTGGGAGGCAAACTGAGTCATCTCACAAGCTTTAGGTACTACAAAAGAAAGCACACTGCATGTAATACTAAAGAGAAAAGCAGGATGCTAACGAATGATGCTAATATAACTGGTTATGAAAGGGACCTCAGGAATGAGAGAGCTGTTCTGCTGAGAGTCAATGGAGTTGTGCTGCCAGCTTTATTAACTTCTTTAAAAGGGACCTATACAAAGTAATACAATGAAAAATTATGTCAAAGGTGCTTGTGCTTATGATTTGAATAAAGGTAAATTTGCCCAGCGCTTACTTAGGTGAAATTCCCCCAAGACAGCAAGAGCCTGAGTTCATGTAAACAATAAAATAGAAATTGCAGATCACAGGGCAGCAGAACATAGCACAGCTGGCCATGTGAAGACCCAGTGCAGCAGGGACTGGTTTCTGGGCTTAGCTAACACACCCCCAACACCCTCTTGAGTCAAGGGAAAGATGACCTACCCTTGGCATGGGGCAGGTCCTGTCAGGTAATGCAGCTCACCACAGCAGCACACCAACCTCGGCCTCTGCCTGGAGGAGCTGGTTTATCACCTGCTTCCTTCTCCCAGCCCACACTCTACCCCTCTCTGATCTCCCTCCTCCTTGCAGGGAGCAGCCATGGCCCCAGCATGACAGTGGAGGCTCCATGTCTGCATGCCCTTCCTTCCCCTGCAAGCGTGCTGTACAGGGGCAGCTCTGACCCACACCTGGGCCTCTGTCAAAGCTGTGCCAAAGCCAAGGTAAGGGACATGCTTAGCTTGCCAAGCCTGAACCATCAGAGAATTTACACAAGACCAGCTTGGCTTTTGCCATGACCCACAGCTGCCCTTCTCAGGGTCTAGGCCCTGGGGAGCATCCTGGCCCTGTGAGGCCCCGGCTCACCTCAGGGCACCAGCGCCCACATATTCCCAGGGCTAGCTGCTCAGGGGCTGAAACACTCCAGTGACAGCCCTTCCACGTTTGCTTGGCTAAGGATCAGCTTGGATGTGATGCATGTGTGGTGAGTATAACCCCAGCATCCAAAGTACCCTATCCCAGCTGTTGTGAAGCCCCATTTGGGGACAGGGCCTGAGGGCCTTCCCTGGTTCTGGGGACCCCTCAGACCAAACTCTCAGGGTGCTCCAGATTGTGAACCTGACCCCTGCAGCCCAGTCCCTTCAGACTGTGGCTTTGCTCCTCACTTTGGCTGCAGAGACAGTGGCTGCAGCAGCCTCCTGGCATGCTCTGCTGGTCTTTAGGAAAGGGCTTTTGCTGCACCTATTGCTTTTTGTCCCACAGCTTTGAGCACATGAATAAGCCTGAAGTACGGCAAAGGGGTTTTCTGCTTGCATTGCACCTTTCTGTTCATTGTCTCCCACTGATCCCTTTGCTTCCCTTGCCTGTCCCACCAGTGTTACTCTTGCACAAGAGGCCACCAGCATCTTTTATTCCTCATTGAATCTCTTAGAAAGCATCATCAGGTCATGAACCATTTCCTCCAAGCACTGATGCATCTGCTGCCTTAGCACAATGATGGAGTTGCTTATACAGTCCAAACTTCCTACAGTGAAAATTTTATCCAGTGAGTTTTTATGATCACTTGAAATACAGCAGCACAGCTCTGCACCCATAACATCTTCAGAGGCACTTTACAGCACAGCCAGAGAGCACAATTCCAGTTGAGCTCAGCTGAACACAGAAGGTGACTTCTGGTGCTGGAGCGGCTGGTGAGGCAGGCAGCTTTTGACTTGCAAAGCCTCTTTCTTTGACATCCTAAGAGGGCAGCATGGCTGCACGTGAGTTAAACACTTGCCAGCAAACAAAAACCTTTTGCCTTGCCAAAACGTTACAATGGTGATTTTGTTCCTGTCTTTTGAAGGCATGAGATTTAATAGAGAGATCCTGTCGGCTCCTCAGCCAGCTTGAAGAAAGCTGGTTATTGACAAAGACCCGTGGCATTCACGCAGCCCCACCTCCTTGACTGCACAGTTCCTCTTTGGCTGACTTCTCCCAGGGAGAAACCAGTTTTCAGCCCCTGGAAATGATAGAAGGTGCAAGCTCCAGCAGGCTAAATGCTGCTCTTCTCTGCTTCATGAGGCTCAGCCCACTGGCCTCCCATTCCTGTGGTCAAGTCTGGCAGAGCAAATATCTGGATCATGCAAACAAACCCCCCAAATTCAGACACCTGGTCATAACAAGGACGGGGAGGGTGTTTGTGCTGCAGTTCACCATCACTAGGGTGGGAAGAGCTGCATTGCAAGCAGGACTGTCAGAGAGACTGCTACAGGCACTGGTGGGACAGGACAGAAGTGGCACAGATTGCAGGGCCAAAGGCAGCCTTTGGTGCTTCCTGACAGTGCAATATGTATTAGGTATTTAGGTTTAGAAATATACACACACACTCTTACACACATACCCAACTACACATCATATGTATGTATGGGTATACATACAGGTGCATGTGATGGTATCCTACACTTTCAGTGCATTTTTCAATGCATCATGTGCATCTGTGTAAAAATATCAAAACTCCAGTGAATAATTTATCAGCTGAAATGGGAATTTTACAGCCGTCCAAATCATTACTTTTGAATCTTTCAGTGGTTTTTTTGCAATTTGAGAAGAGTCTAATTTTCACTTACTGACATCAATTAAGGACTAACTCCTACCCTAGTTTCCTCTGCATCCTCATATGAAGAAACAGAATTATTGCATTTATGCAAACACCTGATGTAGCAGTTTTAATAAAATCAAATGCCTTTAAATAAAATACTTCATATAATTTGATTTATTTGTAGTCTTGCTTCTGAGATTAAAAATATCTACTGTCTTCCCATGATCAATAATCCAATTTTTAAGGGGCTGTTACTTTCATTATAAACATATAAAAGCAATCCAAGCTACTAAAACCCTGTATACAGACACATTGTAAAATCCAAACTACTTTTTACCCAGCAGGCAAAAAAAGAGACATAAACAGGTCTGAATTGTTGCAGGCATAAATATTTTAGACAGACTAGAAAAACCTTTGGGAATTTGAGACCATAATTAAGCCCCTTAGTAGACCACTCAGTAAACCACAGCCTGAAGGACCCTGTGGTGGGTCCCAGTGTGGAGTGAGACACTGAAAGGGTGTAAAAGGCAGTGCACCCTCTTCACCCAGGGACTGCTCACCTGTCACTAAACAGGTCACAGAGGCAAGAATGGCTTCATAGGTGTGCCACAAGCATTCCCTGCTCCTGTGTGCAACATGGTGTGCTTCAGCTGACACAAGAAAACAGAGAAGACACATTTCTCCTTTGTCTGCAGCCAGCTGGGCTTTCTTCCTCTCTGTTTCCACTTCTTTCTGCCCACCTCCTTCATCCCTCATCCAAGCTCTGAAAGCTTCCTATTATTCCAGACATTAAATCAATTTGTGTTAAACTATTACTGTTGTAGATGCTCTTTCTGTCTTTCTACTGCTCAGTAGGAAGTAGACTTAGTGGTGCCACCCTAACTAATGAAAGTTTATTTAAGAACAGCTCAAACCCACTAAAAATTAGTAGCTTGATCCCACAGACCCGTACTTAAGCCTTCAGCCTCCAGCCTGGATTGATCACTGTGGTGTCCAGAAAGTGCTCTTGGCAGAGCCCACACTCTCTCAGATGCATCTTTACACACATTAGTTGCATTAAATAAATCATTATCACTGCACCAAACTACCTTCTAGCCTCATCACGTTAAAGTTTCAGGACCTGCTTGGGACCACTCTGCATTGCTGATATCTTTGAAAGTGCCACTCAGAGTCACCCCGAGCTAGACACTGCAGTCAGGCTCACACAGCAACTTCGACGCACAACAGTATTTTTAACATTCCAGAAACAGTTACTGCATCATCTCTCTGTATGGATTTCCTGGAACATTCTTTTCATTCTTTGGTTTGTACAAAGCACTGTGTCTAGGATGTTAAGTGTGCCTGCTCAGACCCGATGGTTATTCCTGCTCAGTGAGGAACACACAGACTTCCTCTTAAGATGATTTCAAAATTGCATTGATGATGAGGAAAGCAAAGCGCAAATTGTGTTCAGAGCATTTATCAGATCTCTACTCTTTGTGTGAAGGTAGACAATGTTTCTGATTACCAGAGGACAAGTGTACTGGTCTCTCCAAAACACAAAATAAAGACTTACAGAAGACGTGCTCTTAACTCTTGCCAGCCCAAGTGCAGAATTCATTCTCAACAAACTGGAAATGCCAAGCCAAACTCTTTCAAATCTTATCTTAACCTAGCTTTTTATGAAGGCTGAATCTCATTGACAGGTCTGCTTTTACTATCAGTACTTTTGCTGTCAGTAGAAGGGCAACACTTCTCAGGTTGCTTTTTACAAGGATGCTATTAGTTTACTCCATACTGAAGTTTATTGGGTTTTGGCTTTTTATAAGGCAGCAGCAAGTAATTGCATGGAACACGTGTTTTCGTTGTCCCCATCTGTAATTGTAAGAGGGTACAATGAGAGCAGAGATAGTGTATAAACACCTTACTAAATAATCTTTGGACTTTGATAAGGATGCATTGATTTCAGTCCTCTGGTTATCACTGAATCTTTATATGAAATCACTTTATCTGAATGTATATTTTATTTTAAATACTTAGCTCCTCTAAATCACAATCACTGATTTTTTTTTCTTTTTGACAGTAGCAAAAAACACCAGCTAGCTCTCATCTTAGAAAAATAAATAAATAAAAAGAGGACCTACAGCC
Source organism: Prinia subflava (assembly GCF_021018805.1). Lineage (NCBI taxonomy): Eukaryota > Metazoa > Chordata > Aves > Passeriformes > Cisticolidae > Prinia > Prinia subflava. Next base: position 18,186,272 of record NC_086256.1, read on the forward strand.
CAGTGTGTGGCCAGATAGGACATTACTTCATCTTTTGTCACAGTTTGGTAAACAGTAAACCTGCTGAGATTTAGCTGGCAACTGATGCTTACTCATTTTCTTTGCAGACCTCAGGCCAGCTGAATGTGGATGAACACCAGACAGTGCCTGTGACCAGCAGCAGCTCATTAGGGCAGCCATGGGGCACATGAGCCCTTGTGCTCTCTTACTTTTCATTCCCTTGTCTCCTTTTGCTTCTCTGTCCTTGCTGCTTTTTTCTCCATTTCTTCTCTTTGTCTGCTATTTCCAGTCATTCCTTTCTGCCCCGTTCCCCCTCTCTTTTCCCTTTGCTAAGGTGTTCTGTCCCTCTCCTCTCTTCAGGAAAGCAGAAGTGGGTGATGCTGTAATTTAGTGCTGATTTCTTACCTAGCCTGGGATAAGCAGCAAAGAAGTAAGGAAACAACAAGTATTTTGTTTGAAAAATAAGGTTCTTCAGAACCCTGATTCAATCCCTCCAAAAAAATAAATCAATTGCAATTTTTAATAGGCATCAGATCACAACTCAAGGTACCACTCCTTAAATGCAATAATGAGTCAGCTCGTTCTAGAAGTAGCAGCATATGGAAAACATTTAGCTGGTTATTCATGAGCAATTCTACAAAATTAATCACAACCATTATTATTTAGTGAGCTCTGTCACATCAACTTTGCCATTATTCAATCCCCTTGTTTTTACATACCTATTCAAATCCTGAAAATAAAGACTTCTATTAACCTAAGCACATCTTTCTGAACGTTTTTCAAATGCAGTAAACCCTTGGTTTTCTGCCTTAAGTCACACAAAGGACAAGGAAATCAGAGCTAACAAGAGTTCTCACAAAAACATTAGAGAGACTATGGTGCTACTATCATGTTTTAGTATGAGATAGGGTTCTGCACCTCAGATTTAACACACGCAGAATAGTTGCAAGTACAATGGCATTTGGATAGCAACATTTAGGAGCATGAAATTACAAGTGTACTGACAGGTTTTCCTGTGCTTCCTCAAAGCACAGAAGCTGCTGCTCTTTGTCCCCCACGTCCCTTGTGTCAGAAGCAACCCAATACTAATAAATCTCAAATACACTTTTGAGATTCACAGCAAGGGCTGCAGCACCCGGATGGAATTTATAAACATGTCTTAAAATTGTTTCTGCGTCATGCTGGAGAACAGACACAGAAGGAAAGGTCTCTTTGCCCTGTTACTGGGCACCATAAATGAAAACACCTTCCTTCCTCTGCCTGGGATGTGATCCCTGATATGTGAGGTTCTAGCTGGACTTGAAAGGGGGCAGGTTCCCAACTCCTGCTGGAGCAGCCCTGGGCAGAACTGCATGTCCCTTGTGACCAGTAGAGATGGGGCAGCCCTGCAATGCCTTCTTCTAGCTCACTTGGGCAACCAAAGATCTTTTTAGGACACTTACTGTAGGTATTTATGAGTATTTATGTAAGGTAGCAGTAGGGCTTTAAAATCTGGCAGTGCCTAGAATTCACTGCTACACAATTAAGATTTGGGGTTAGATTTCTTTTTAGGCATTTACATAACCTCGGAAAGTGCTTTGCTCAGAGCTGTCAGTCAGAGAGGTTCCAGCATAATTTCTAAAACATTAGGGAGTTTCACACCCAATGTACAACAATCTGTTTGGATCCGAAAACTAGAACATGCTGTAGTAAACAGTTTTTTTCCTGATCTCATTCCATGTAATTGGGCAGGAAAACAGAGGTATCGGAGGCTTGAATCCTGCCTGGAAGAACAGCACTGGGCAGGGAGGGTGCTGCATGGGTTACAGTACTGGATTGTGACTCCTCAGCTTATCAGACCGATTCTCTCTGCCTTTCTTCATCCACGTGGCAATCTGGTGTCCCCAGCTTTCCACTGAGCAGCAGGTTAACCCAGAGAACTGCAGGGATTCATTTAATGCAACAAAAGCTTTTGTCTTGTGACTATCAGGCTTAAATCATTGTATGGATATATCCTCTGGAAATCATACTCAGTCTTCCAGAGCTTTAGAATAGCTATTTGGAATCCATGAGTAGAAAGATTGGAAGCTCCTAAAGAGAGAGGTCCTTAGCTGCAGTTTCTCTAACCAAGACTTCTCTCTCTTATGATTTCCAGTGAGATCCTGCTCTCATATTCTAATGGTAATATAAAATTTCTGGGGGGAAAAAAAAATCACTACACTTTTAAGAGTGTACTAGTGTAAATAATATAAGTATAAATATTTACCATAGAAAATAATTTCCAGGCTTCCTCAGTTTCCTTCCACAGAAACCCTCTCACACCACCCTGTGCTTTATGCATATGCAAGAGAAAACCCGAGCTGGATCTTGGAATTTCCTTTCCAAGATACCCTAATTAGGGGTGTTTTCCTCTGAAAGTCCTGTACCAGGGCTTGAAAGGATGAACAGAACTTGTAGCTTCAGTTTTTAGAGGTGTTTATTCAGTTTCATATCTCAAGGTCTATGCGCCGCTTGCTGCAAGCTTAACGCGCTGAAAAAACACCGCTGGCAAGCCCCCCCAGACAGACAATTCAAGGTCTTTTAAAGGTCTCTAGTCCAATTAACTCTTAAAATGTACTATATTTACAACTTTGTACCAATAATCACTATCTATCCTAGACACAATTTTTTGCCTCAAACTGATTCTACCAATGTCTCTGTGCCACCGTCACAGCAGAAGATGGAGTCAAAGAAGAAGATGAGACACGGCCCAAAATTCTCCATCTTGCTCTCATCAGCTTCCATTCTAAAAACCCAAAACGACACATTTTCACCCTGTGACAAACTAAACTACTATTTACTTCAAATCTTTATTGTTTGTAGTTCATCTCTAAGTGTTGGAAGTTTTTCCCACGGACTAAGGTCAAAGGCAGTGCCTTCCTGGGGTCCCAGCCAGGTCCTTGGACCCCCCAGGGCAGCCCGAGGGATTCTCCACATGCCCTGGAGAGCCCAGGGGCCCTGCTGGTGCCACAGAGCCCCATCCTTTGGGCCGGGCGGGGAGGAGCCGCTGCCCCAGGAGCTCCGCACAACCTCTTGGAGCCCGGCACTGCTCACAGGCATCATCGCTGCCGCCCAGGGCAGGCCCTGCTCAGACCTCCCTCCCCAGCACCGAGCAGGATGCCGGAGCTCTGGCTGTCCCCAGTGTGGCAGAGCCACACTGAGGCAGAGCAGTGCTGACACTCAGCACCACGCCCTGAGATGAGGGGCAGCGGCAGGGGACAGACCCAGGGGCCATGGCATTGGCCTTGAGCTTGTGGTTGTCGGTTGTTTTTCTGGGGACCTAGGCATGACAAACCTTCATGACAATAGTCCACCACCCTGACAACTGAAGCTCCCTGAGCTCCCCATTGTCCTGGCCCCAGGTGATCCCACCTGGCCCTCTGTGAACCCCTTCCACCCACTGCACACACCTTGTCTTCAGCAGCTCCTTGTATCCATTAACCTTCAGCAGTGTGCATAGAGCTGTTGTCCTGCCAAGAACTTTTCCCTCCATAGGAGACCCATTTGTTCCCCCTTTTATCCCTTCAGCTTAAAGAAACAAAAGGAAATAAGAGAAAATAAGGGGATTATGAAATTACATTTATCACCTGCATATTTATATGGGGGAAAGCATTCCCACCCAGCACCACTCAGACTTCCACGCTGTTGTAAAGGTACTGTGCTTGACCCTGGGGAGCTGATAGTACCTTTCATCCTGCCAGCTTACTACAGCACCAAACTGGGCAGCACTGGAACACTGCACTTATTCCGTTCATGTGTGCCTGCACACAGGTTCACACCTGACTGTAAAACACAGCTGTATTCTTAAAACAAGCAGGTTCAAATTGCATCATATTAATGGAGTATCTTTTGGCTTGAAAAAAAGTCACCTATTTTATAACCCTTATCAATCATGATACCTAAATTTAGAGCATCTAGGTAGCATACTCACTGATTTCTCAGCCAGCCTCCAGTATTTTCATTCTGACTGTATTTTTCAACCCCAGCACCGAGAGGAAGAGCAAGTCATAATCCAACGTGTTATAAATGTGCAGCAGGACTGCCATTCCACTGGGGAAAGCCTGACAGCCTGCAGCTCTTGTGCAGGCAAGACTCCCACAGAGGGGAGCAGGATTGCATGTCCCTAACACTGTCACACCAGTCTCACTGTTGGGGGGAAGACTTTTCTGCATGGACAGCACTTGGGTATTTTGTTGTAAAGGAAGAGAAATGGCTAAAATACCAAACTTCCCAAAAGCTGTTAATAGTAAGAAGAAGTCAAATCAGCATGTTCTGGTTTTCTATACAAGGGTACATTGAACTATCAAAGGCTGATAGATCTTTCTTTTCCAAAGAGAGCCAGAAGATGGCTCATCCCATATCTCAGATTAGATGGAGGTACACATATCCTAATACCTGTGCTACATATGTATGCTTTAATGTCCTTTTTGCAATTGAGGCTCCAGTTGGGGTGCCCCAACCCTCAGAGAAGTTTCAGCCAATGCTCATATAACATCACAAACTCAGCAGGGTTGCCCTGCATGTAGACTGCTTTAAGAAACTTCGGTTCCCATTTTCATGCTGTTCTGTGTTTCCCCCACTTGCACCTTGGCACAGGGAGCAAACAGAGCAGCACAGGCTGTAGCGGGCTCCTATACTTAGTTCCCTGAGCACAAAGCAAAGATGCAAGAGCCTGGAGCAAGGATCTGTCCTGAAAGAGGCTGGTATGGAATTTGTCACCAGAGACATGAAGCTGCAGATTTTTTGTTTTTTACCCTGCAGGAACTCTGAATCAAAATATCTAGAAAAAGTGCAATTTAGTAAAAATTGGATCATCCTTTTCATCATTGTTTTGATCTCCTGAATCCTTGCAATAGCATTTTGGAAAGAGCTTCTCTGAGACACAAAGAGGTTTTGTCCTGGGGAGCCATGGACCCCCTCCTGTCACCCCCAGGCAGCAGATCCATGCCACCCCACGTCCTGGCTTCCCCTGACCCTGTGCCCAGAGGAGCCACTGCAAAACCCTACATCAATTCACACAGGCATCGGCATCTGCCTGAGTCCAGACATCCAAGAAGCACCAGGAACAGCAGACATTGCAATGTTTAAATTTGCTAACAAATAGAAGAATGCATGGCAGCAATGCTCTAAATGAAAGGTAAACCTCACAGCTGGAGCAGGCTGTGGGGTGGTGGCTCTATGCACATTGCAGACTCCAAGCTGCTGAGAGGGGACGTGGCCGCTGTCTGTGCCTCTCCTGTGGGGGTCAGCAGGGACCTGTCTGTGGCAGAAGGGATGCCACACAGCCTGGCCATCCCCCTGCCACCAAGGCAAGCCACAGCTGCTCCTGCCATCACTGGCTGCATTACTTCCAGCCACCAAAACATTGCTCTGCAGGCTTGGATTTTCATATCAGAATCTAGGAGCTACAGAATAACCCTACAAACCAAATTATATGGCTGGGACCTTCTGTCCCCACCAGGGCAGAAACAATTTTGACCCCCCCGTTTGTCCTCTAGCAGTCTTTTCCTCCAGGTGAGAGGCCCACAGTGCTTCATCACAATTAAGCATGGCCGTGGCTTTTAGTAGCAATTTGTTTTCAATTACCTCCTTCAGGCAAATCTGAATGACTACCACCTTTTTTTTCACATTTCTTTCTGCTGCCAAGTCTGTATCAAAGTGCTCAGAGCTCATCAACCATCAATCCTGAAATACCCCAAAGGAAGCACCAAATGCCCCTGGTGAAGGCCAGGGTAGCCCAAACCCTGTGTTGCTTTGCTCAGCACAGATCCATGGGTGTGGACAGATTTCTCCCCAGTGAGAGGTGCAGATCCAGTGCCACAGAGACACCCTTGTGTCAGCTCTGCTGAGTCCAGGGGAAGTGCACACCTCCTAACAAAATCACTATTGCCTGGGGCTGCAGTGCCAGCAGGGGAGTGGCAGCAGCTCCTGTCCCAGCTGAGGTGCTCACTGCTCCCACTGCAAAGGCTGCTCACACAGGCTTGGGCTGCCTTCCATCCGTGGAGCAGCTCCACCACTCCAAGGTAGCAGGGACCAGAGTTATGCTGATCCTAACAGTGGTTCTTCCAAGGTGGGGAAATGAAGAAAGGAACTGCAGCACACTGTGGATCCTAATTGCATTTGCTCTGCGGGCTCTGAAATGTCAGTCAAACAAATACGCCATTGCCTTTACTGCTCTGCAGTTGCCATTTACTATTTTACTGGGAAATTGTCCAGGAAAGGGATACTACCTAGAAGGGACCATTATGCTAGCACTGGAAACCAGCAATATTTCTGAACAACCCCATGGGCCCATTATCTGCTCCCACACTGCGGAAAGACAAGAAGAGCCAGAGTGAGCCAATTTGTGTTTGTGGTAGCAATTGCAGCAGTGGAGGGAATGGAGACAGCCCAGGACCCAGCGGGCACATCTGAACCAGTGCACGCTCTGGAGCTGGGACAATTCACACCAGAGAAGGGCACGATTCAGTGAGTGAAGACAAAAAAAACCCCTTAAAATCAGTTCTTTTATGAGCTTGAGTTTCATTATGCAACTTCATCAGAGTTTGTGGGAATGGGAGTAAACAATATAAAGACGCAGAACACGCCCACTCTCCAGCTCAGTCAGACCACAAACCCAGTAATTTCCAGGACTTGCAGAGAGCATGGGGCAGATGGGTTTTGCTGAAGCGATGGAGTTCCTTTGCCTGGTAACAGCCCCACTAAAACCACATCTTTTCCTCTGGCAATGCCTCTTGCCCTCCAGAGAGCTCAGTTCCTGCTATAGGCAGCTCCTTGATACTTAGCTGTCACTGTCCTAGACTTGGAGTGAGTGATTGAGATATTCAATATGCAGAATCATTCTGAATCAACCCATTTTACCACTACTTTATTTCTTCTCGAAGTCAAAAAAGCATAACAAAGGGTACTCAGCCCACATCTACTTACTTTAATTCCTCACCAGATCCCCACAAAGAAACACAGATTTACCTGGACCAGATCCCATCAACTTCTAAGTAAAGCTCAGGCTGTCTGTCCTTCTCTCTCCTCAGGTAGTTAGTCCCAGAGGGCAGTTTCAGACCTACTTATAGATTCAACCTCTGCCCAGCACAGGTGAGGAGAAAACCATCCACTGACAAAAGAGGCAGGTCCCACCCATCTGGAAATCACCTTAGCAGGAAAACCTGTGCCCTTCACACCAGCACCTGTGAAAGTTTGCCATTCGCAGAAGGTTCAGCAATCATTTCACTTCAAAAAATCATTTTTTGGTTTTCGTCACGTTGTCTCTGGCACTGAAAGCACAAGTGGATCAATGCTCAATTAAGCTCTTGTATCAGGGCACCCTGTCCCTGCCGCTGGGGCAGCACTAACAAGGCCACACAGTGTCCTGCAAGGAGGGGACAGGGATGGGGGCACAGCCAGCAGTGCTGTGGCTGCTTTCTGGCCCAGGGATGGCTGTTCTGCTGTGGGCTGGCCGCTGCATTCTCTGACTCGCAGGGATGTACACCATGAGCACACGGTCCTTTCCTAATTCTTTGCGTACATTTTGGCTCTAGGTATAGGTTCTGCAGACACACAAGCTGAATTAATGCTATTTTTTTTTTCATTTTAAACAAAACAACTGCCATGTTTTATCACTGTCTCTCAGATTGGGTTTCTTAGATGCACATGGGTTACGCATTTTCATAAACCACATTGGCTGCAGTAAGCTGCGTTTGAATCATCATTTAGAGAAGTGAAGATTTAATTTCATGGTGGAATTAAGGTTGACATTTCCTTTTTATTTACACTACACCAAGGATTAATAAGGTTACTATAACCTTAATCTTTGATAGCTCAACAATAGAATACTCCGGGATTACTGCAAAAGCTGGATTTTAACCCTTTTAATCCCATTATTGTTGATAACCTTATCAACACTGCTCCACCACAGAGGTGGAGTGGAAGGACCTCAGACTGAAATTCCTTACCATGGAGCAACACTCATAGTTTAAACAGAGGAACGAGAGACAGTTGCTTGGTTGAAGCCTGCAGCGAGGTTCACAGTTTGCAGTAGGGCTGCAATGCTGGTTTTAAGCGCCTTGTCAGAGATCTTTGCCAAGAAAAACATTGGTCCAGTGGCATATGTTGGCAGAGCAATGCAAGGTTGCTCTAATTCCCTTACTTTGTTTTTGCCTCCTCCCATGCGACAACTACTCCAAGAATCAGACTGCCAGTCTGGCAAGTTGAGATCCAGAAACTTACTGCTAATTACCATGTTTACAATTCCCAACCTGTCTGCTGGTGCCAACAATCAAACTGCATCCTCTTGAGTGCACCAAAAGACACTTGCTGGCAGTAGTTTCCTAAGGTTCCAGGCTGGCTACATTAATTACTGTTAACTTAATTTTTGTGTATTGAAAAGCAGCTTTAATTAGCGATTCCATGGATCAAAATCATCCTTTTATGAGTTTCAAGGAATAGCAGCTCAACTTACAGACTACTTACCAACCTATGAGTCTTTTATTTGGAAACACAAGTGGTAATAAATTTATATGTGGCCTAATAAATAAAGTAGGCAGAGGTTCAGTAAAAATCACACCAGGAAAAAAAAGGTTATGCCTCCCCTTTGAATTAAAAGAAGCCGCTCTAAAAAGGCAAGTTGGATATATTTTATCATCCTTAGTAAACATTTGACTGCACAGAATAAACTACATTCTGAAGGTATATCACTGAATTAAAGTATTTTAATTTTTTTTAAAAAAACATGTATTTTATGAACTCAGTGAAAGAGACCCCAAACTCAAATAACTGCAGGGCAGAGCCTGAGCAGAAAGGGTCCTCTTTGTGCCCTGTGAGTCCTAAGTCTGAGACTCCTGAAGGCCATCTGACTACTCAGTTGGGATCCCCTTTTGTTGAGCACATGCTTCATGCCAGAGTCAGCAGAGCACACGGGGCTGCGCAGTGCCTGGGAACAGGCTGCCAACTAAAGATCTGTGCCTGGGGCCACGCCTGCAGAGCCCACCCAATGCATGCAACTCCCCCCTAACAGTAATACATTTCTAACCTGGATTTTCCACGGCAATGGGATTCAATCTCCATGGTGCCAGCTTTAAAATGTTAGTCAGGTGATAAGAACTGCACTACACTGCCTCTCTTAAGATGTTTTTCTCTGTTCACTGGCTGGCATGGAGCTAAAAGACAGAGAGCAGAGCTACCCGAGTTCTGCCCAGATGCATCCTGGTGCTCCTGGGGTGGACAGGCTGCTGGCCACAGCAAGGCTGCCCTTGGTCACCCTGGCAGCACGTGGATGCTGGTGCAGCCAATGCCTGTCTGTGCTGAGGCTGCACTCTCATCTCTTAGGGCCGGTTTGGTGTGTCACAAGCATCTGAACACGGACAGTTGTAAGAGGACCTTGTATTCAGACTAGAGCAGTGCCATGCTCGTATCTGCTTATAATAACACTGGTCCTACCTGCCTGTGTAAAGACACCCCTAGGTGCATGATTTTATGCCCCTTTTCCTAAAAACTTGGTCTAACTGGTTCCCTAACAGGCTACAGTGAGACGGTCTTTTCTGCTCTGCAGCAGATTCTCCACCACCTCACCAAGACTAAAGACATCAACCAACTTCCCTGCTCTCCCAGCAGTGTTTCACAGGCTGCCAGCCACTGCCAGGCTCCTGCTCTTTCACCGTGGTCCTACTCTGTGAGGTTGCAGTGGGCTACTAAGGAAAAGATAACCCAGGGCAAGATTGAGGCATATGAAACGCAGTATGGGGTAGGGGAAATAGAGCCAGAGCAGGGAGTAAGCCAAGGAGACAGACACTAAAATCAACAGGCATTTTAACTTACAGGGGAAGAAGGGAAGGAAAATGAATCAGAGCTCCCAGAGGAGGCAGTCTGGATCTACTCTGATCCTAAAGCAAGAGAGTGGAAACAGGCATTTAGGAGCAGTTCATTTATACAAGCCGTGCTGAATATACCAAACAAACTACCAAAAGAGGCAATAAACCTGCATCTTGGAGAATGCTCTAAGAGTTGGATTGGCACTTTAGAGCAAAGAGATATTGGAGGCTGCAAAGCAGCAGTGCACAGAGACACGTGGACACAGCTCACGTGGCCCACGCTATTGACGTGTTTTTCCTCCCCAGCCCAGCCTGCTGAGCTTGATTACTTACACCTTGTATAACTTACATAGTCTAAAGAGAGTCGGCCAATTTCCACTCAATTTATAATTCAGCAAGCAGAGGAGCTTGATTCCTCTAATTTACATAAAACACACATAAAACTGAAAACAAAATAGCTTTAGAGCATATGGGCAAAGTACACAAGAGCCACAGAGGAAGGAGGAGTGGAGAAGGATATGGAGCAAAAGCACTGTCTGGATTGTGCTTTGCTAAGGGGTTCTGAGAATGTTATTTATGATAAATATCTCACAGACAAACAAGTTTTCATCATCACAGACACGTGCTAGTGGACAATCGGCACACAGACGTCCCTAACCAATGCCATAACACTGAATGGGGCTTTTTTTACTGCATCTTTCTTTTTCTAGGTAAATAAATATTGTTGAAAACCTTCAGCAACAATACGGCGAGACAGCATCAGTGTGTATGAAGAACTGCCTTCCTCCCATTCCCTCTTGGTCGTGTCCTTCTCTCATGGAGAAAGGCAGGGAGCTCTCACCCTGTGAGTAAACCCAAGTCTGCATTCCACTTCCAGCAGCAACGAGGCTGCGCTCTTGTGACTATTTCTCCTGCATTCCTCCTCCCTGACTGCTGGGTTCTGGCAGAGCCAGCAAAGGCATTCTCTGAGAGGAGACACCACCTGCCAAGTGTGGAAGCTGGTATTTCTCCCGTGGCATGGTAGGCTCCAAATCGTGCCTCTCTTCCCCATTTGCCTGAGGAGTCATCCTGGGTACTAACAATAGACACCATGGAGGCTGGTGGAGCTCAGGCTGCCTCACCAACTTCTGTCTGAATTCAGTCATTTCCAGTGAGCAATGTATAAATAGATGCTGCCTCATTATTGATGTATATTGTGCAAAGGGTTTAGCCAGGGATGAAGCTTGCCTGCTTTCCTTTTATGGATGAAAAGCGGGATCCCAGAGCCTTTATGTGAGATCTCTGCACATGTCAATCAAACCACACCAGGAGGAAGATTCTGTGCTCTTAGGTCCATGTTAAATGGCAGCCACATGGCCACAAGTCCATGGGAACAAAATGCATCTGTGTGCATGTGTGTATAGGCACATTTACAAATATGCACAACAAAACCAAATGAAAAACGAATTCTAATGGTTACAGCCTAAGTTTTCTGTTCCTTTTCAAATCCCAAGACGGGGCTGTAGTCTGGGCTACCCTGACACAGATCTCATTTGACATCATTATAAAGCACTGATTTGCACTAATGGAAGAGTTAGCCTCTGATTTAGGAAGCAGACCTCAGCGGCTGGCCCAAGCCTCTCAGCCCTGCAGTCTGCTGGGGCGCATTGATACTCGCCAGCTAAATTTGATCCTGGACTCCAGCGAAGGCCAGCTATCGATATTTCAGAAAGCCATTCCTCACACTTCTGAGCAGCAAACGGCCCATCACTAAGAAGGCCAAACCCTTGTCAGCATGAGCTGACTTATTTGAAATGAAACACTGACCCCACTGCTAGCTCCAGAGTTAATCTCAGACAAGAGATTTTATTAGAGAGAGCAGAGCCATTGTTCTGAGCCTCTCTACAGGGCACATGTTTAAGTTTTGCATCCAAGAAACGTTGAATACTTAAAATAGAGTTGCATTTGATAAAAAATAAAACCAGAAAACTCTAGCTAGGTATTGTGTGTGCACATTGATCTATTTATTTGATTTGTTTTCCTTGAATTTCTCATCATGCCCATTCAGCGTCCTTTCCCTCACTGGAGTTTTTCCTCCCTCTCTACCGGGGAGGCTGGAGCAGAGTGAGCAGCACCACCTCACTGCAGCTCCAGCAAAAGAAAACTGAACATGTCTATGTTCATCTCTAACCAAGGGTCTGGACTGGTCCTGCCTTCTTTGCTGGTAAGGATTCACATGGAAGTGACCAGCATCTAAACAAGAACAGCAAAAAGGAGTGGGTTTGGCTCTTGATTCCTAGAGCAGGACTCGCAGATCCAGTTTTCATCAAAGGGCTCTTTGAGCAACTGAAGGCAAATGGATTTATGTTATCACATGTGCGACACACGATGGGACAACCACATGATATCCTAACACAACAAAGGACAATGAGCAGTCAAAACAAAAAGTGTTGTACTGAAACCTTGAAAGTAATTATGTTATTATATTCTGCATAACTCAGACCCTGGCAAACACGTGGGGAAAAAGGTTTCTTTCTTAAAAATGGAAAAATCACCACCTCTTAAGCTGAGGTCAGAGAAAGTTTCCACTGCTGTCCTCTATAGTTCAAGACCTTCAGAAAAAAAAAATAGGAAATTAAATGATCCTGACACTTTTAAAATAAAACACATTGAGAAAGAAAATCCATTCTATCCCCTCAAATCTTTTGCATTTACTGTAAACAGGAAGGAAGACAGCAAGGCAGTGGAAGAAAGAATGGGAACAAGAAACAGATTTTACCACAGTGGTCATTTTTAACAACCAGAGCATCAAGACTTTAGTAAGAGTTGCTCCAGTAAAACATCAAGCCATAAACTGTGGAACAGAAGAATGTATCATGGCAAATTGATGAAGAGGTAATACGAAATGCATTTTCTTGGAGTAACCAGTTAAGTTATCTCCTGAAGAATGATTGTTAAAGGAAGAGTTTCCAGATAGTGGGAAGCATTAGTGCATCAAGCCCTCCTGCTCTTACTATTAAAGAAATAACGCCTAAATTAAAGACATAAAATAAATCCTTAATAATGCAGCAATTAGTGATGTCTTTTTATTTGATTTTTATTAGTATTTTGTTAGGAGAACGTGAATATTTACACAGCTAGTACTATCAGATAATCTAAAAGTAGTCATATGAAATCTACATTATCTATGTAAATGCCTCTGTAAGATGCAGTGAGATGGTTCTTTTTTTGGTAACAGGCTGCACAATTGCATGCTGTACTGTTCTGGTTCAGAATGTTCCTCTTTCTCCAATTAGAGAAGACCAGCCCCATGTTGATCATTTTATCTTTGATTTCCAATGATTTAAAAGATTGGTTTGACCCGTGATCATTAATAAACTTTGTGGTATTGTCCTGATTTAGTAAGGGAACTGCTAATATTACAACCAAGGTTATGAATCAGCAATTGTTAATTTTAAAGTCAGCTATAGTTTTCCAACATTTCATGCAATAATGTGAAAGGGGTGTACACAGCACGCAGCTCAGATGAGCTGATACAGAGCAACACGGTGGTGCCAACTGACCCCAAAACAGATAAAAGAGCTGCTTAATCTGAAATACTCTTGAGTAGTTCGGGAAGTGTAAGTTACCTCTTGTGGGCCTAGATATTCCTTTCTAGATCTTCCTTTCTAGTGGTATGAAGTGTTGAGAAATTATGGGAGTCATTTCAGCTCCATGGAGCTGTGCTGGAACAGTCAGAGGCAGGGAGGCCTCCCCGGACAGCTCTCCAGCCCTCCTAGGGTGACCACCGCTTGCTTTGCCTTGGCCAAGTTAATTTTACACCTCCAGGGGCTTTCCTGCATGGAGATTGCTCTGCTGCTTTATACCATCCCCATGGCTAGAGGGGTACTGGATTCACTGAAAGGAAACATTTCTTGATAGCCATGCCGCATTTTCTCCGTACATAGTTCTAGGTCTATTTGCACACACCAGGCTACACTGCTTTCCTGCAGACAGGAGGAATTATGAACCCCCTGAAATCAATGGAAAATTCCCACTGGTTTCTGCAGGAGAACACTTTCAAAAGCACGATATATATTTCATTTATCTACACGGGCTTATTATGTAATTTTGGCTAGGTAGGCATAGTCATGTATGTGTGTGTATATATAAAAACATATATAAACCACCTTTCAGCTATATATTCAAGGCTCTTATTTTTCCCATCAGTCAACCCACTCTAGTTTCTGGAGTATTTCAGTAATTTTTTGTTGGCTGCTTATAACTAGATACTGTTTTTCCAGGAAGCAAACTACCAAACTTGTGTGATGTTCCAGCCCTGGTTTCAACACTTCTGGTACATACTTCCAGCGCCACACTGCGATGCCTCCTCACTTACAGTCCCTGGTGCCTCACCTCTCCTCTGCCCTCTAAGTCTGAAAAGCTGGGTCACATCCACCTTCTAACATCACCTCCTAGACTCTTCTCTTTACCTTCCTCAGGATCCTCTCTGTCCTTTGCAGTCAGACTCTTTCCACCACCTCTATGAATTCTGGCTTGTTTTTTCACTTTTAGACTACTTATTTTTGGCCTATCATTTAAATTTCTTTTGAGTCATTGTTATTATCGAGCCAACATTTATAAATAGCTCTATGCATTGCAGGTATGTGATAATCAAGTCCTTTGATTTTTGAGCAATTTGGTTACTAAATGATAGCAATAAAAAGCATGTAATCATCATGGGCGTTAGCCCAGGAAATGTTTCTACCATTAAAGCTTTCAGGAGGCAGGTGATGATTCTGGTAAAATTTATGGCTCTTAATAATGAGTGTTATGATTTACCTTTACAACACTAAATGGTGAGGTGTCATAACAGCTACGGGTAATACCTGGGGGCGATGCTTTTCAGAAAAATAGTAATCTATTAAAAGGAAGAGAAGAAAAAGCCTTTTGTGTACATAAAGACGTGATTTATTTTGAAAAGCTCATAAAAATCCAGTTGTGTACATTACGGCTAGTGTGATGTAAAAAGGCAGAGAAAAAATCTAGTTAGCTTATTCTTACAGCTGCAAAGTATGTGTAGAGCTGTGTGGACGTATAGATATTACTGTTTGCAGTTTCCTCAAGAAAACCCTATGAGCACTAGAAGCCACCCAAACTGACACGAAAGACAATAACTTGTTATGGGAAGAAAACTTACACTCCCCTCAAAATCATAGGCAGTATTAAAAGCACAAAGTAAAAACATCTGCATAACCGTACACATCTAGATGCAACACGGTGGACATTTATTTTAGGCAAATTTGCAGCAGCAAGAGGGATCATAACACAGGTCATAAATACGCACTGCAACAGCACATCCCTGCTGAGGTGAGTGGCTGTTGTGGCTCTGTCAGGTCTGGGGGAATGGGGATTTCCTACTGTGCTCTAGGCTCTCTTCAGAGAAGGGTGCCTGTGTGTATGTGTGTATATTTATTCCATTCAGGGATATGTACATATGTAAGGGCTGCAGTTTAAATATTTCTGGAAAGAGCATCCAAAATCCAATGGCAGTCCCTACCACCTAATTTAGGGTACTGCTAAGCAGAGAAATGCTTCACGCTATGGGCAGAGCTGGGCAAGGCTGTGACCCTGCCTGCACAGGACAGTAGGAACCAAAACTACCCTTTGTTCTCCCACTCCCGCCGCCGGGCGTGATGTGCCCACCGTGCTCAGGGACGGAGCCCTTTGGGCAGCTCCTTGCCCTGGGAAGACCTGAGCAGGGCAGGGCACAGCCAGTGCCACCGTGTCACCTGCGCTGCACCAGGGCCACCGCCACACCAGCATCTGCTCTGCCATCGACCGCCCGCGCCGCTCTGGGGCCTGGCGTGACAAAGACTTACCTATGGCAGCAGCCTTCGAGGCTACTCCAGCAGAGAAAATTACCCAGAGATATAAATCTTCATAGGATTATGGCCTTTAAAGACAAGGCCAAGTTCAAGTAATTATTTGGGGGGTAATTTTTTAATTTAATTTTCTGTCAGGATGCAGATTTAAAAAACCCATTTTAAAATAGAAATTTAGCATTCTGAATTAATTAAATATGCCCTCACCAAAACAGCTGTTAATGCACACTTGGTGCTGCCAAAAACCTTATTCTAAAATGTCCCAGGAAATGTTCATACTGGTACAATTAAATCCCCTTATTTATAAAGTAATTTCTTAGCATGTTCCACTGTAAACTTTTAGCGTAATTTTTGGCGTTAATGAAATATCACTAGACTACTAGAGGCAGGGAGGTTTTAGATTTATTTTTTAGCACACAGGATTCACAATTTCTATAGCAAAGTAGGAAGTGTAGCATTGTAAAAAATCCCTTTCACTAGGGGTCTAATCTTTCCCACAGTGAAATCAATTGGGAGTTTGCTATTGCATCGGGTGGTAGGATTCGGCCCTAAATATTTTGGATTTAACATGAGCAAGCTTGCTTTCCTGAGCAGTCCTGTGGAAGCTACGAGCATTGCCAGGATCAGACCCGTAGTATGAATAGTCACTACTTAGAAGTCTGATGTTCAGAAATGACCCATTCTGTCCTTCAATATATATATGTGACAGACCCCTGGAACTGCTAATATATGGGGGGAGTCCCTCTGAGACCATGCTATTGGGAAACATCATCTAAGAGTCCACACTGACCATTTACACAACAATCTGGAATCATTTTGGTGAGCATATCCAGTATTTCGGATCTTGCACTTCCACTCTTTTAACCCACATGGCATAGCAATTCCCAAAAGATTTTAGAGAAATCTACAATCATCAAAATGTTAATTTTGACAATGACAAAGAGTACACGCATTAAAAATGCATCAGCCCTGTCTATAAGGCATTATTCAGCAAAACCATCTCATCATGCTTTACAGAAAGCAAGTAGAAGAAACCAACTACAAAGAACCATTTGCTAAGCTTGTATTTTTGGGTGCCAGTTCAATACATTCTACACAAGGTACTCAACCAAGCAAAGAGCAAACAAATCCACACCCTTTATGTGATGAAATGGGAACTCTTAATAATATTCTAAGTCATGACTCAAGGGAAAATGTCAACTAAAAGCTCTGACCAGAGAGAGGTTTGCAATAGAAACCTGGATTTTAAAATAGTGTTTCCATCGCTGTTCCTGCAGCACTTGTGAATGTGACTGTGTTACGGTGCTGAACTGACTATGATTTAGCAGCTGATCCTGTCTTTTTAAAGCATAATTTAACATTATTTCTGATGCTGTTGAACATACTAAACTACAAGGAAAAAAATCTGCTTTCAAGTGGTATTAGAGAAACACAAGGATCAGAGTGCTAGCATCAAAGATGTGTCTAAAGAATAACAGATCCACACGTCTGTGTTACAACGAGCACTCCTCTCACTACTAAAGGCAACAGACTAAGATTGCTTTGGCAGTTGTTGGAAATTATTAAGTAGAACATTGACAGCCTTTCAATCGCTAAGCAAGAGACAGAGAGAAAGACATTCTCCCTCAGCCCACCTTGCGCTCTCAACAATCACCCCATGTCTGGCTTGTCCACGTTAAAAATCATTCCTAGCCCCATAATAGCTGAGGTTGGGGAAGGATGCATTCATAAAGGCTGTCTTATCACAGGACTCCTGGTCTTCCCTTAAAATGGCTTCTGATCTAATTCACTTAAGGCTGAAATCTGGTCTCACAATTGTGACTACATGGCAACAAGACCTGGGATCATATGGACATGTGGAGAGGCCTTGAATGGCAAAACACAGGGATGATCACACCCTGCTCATTTTCTCTGCTACGCTTGTGGGCAGAGGAGCAGGCAAAAAAAGAGACTGGAACTATGAATGCTATGCCTGGATTTTCCTAAGCCCAACATCTGAAAGACCGATCAGGTTTTAACCAGATCCTGTGCTCTGTTTCTGAGGTTGGAGAGAAGGACAGGTGCACTTGTTCTGTGTTAAAGCCATGGGCCATGCCTTGGCCAGTTGTGGGAATCAACACTCTCTTAGTTGTGTCTCCCACCTGTCCAGCTGCAAGTGGCATTTGGGGAGTCCTGAGCTCTTGGAAAGGGCAAAAATAAGGAACCACGTGAGCCGCAGAGGGGAAAAAACCCCCTCAGCTCTGGCCCTGAGCATGTGTCTCAATCTGGGGCTCCAGAAGCTGATAAACTCTGCTGGCCTGGAGCTGGTGTGAAGGTGAACCCTTTATCCTGCCCTCACCAGGTTGCAGGGTGAGGATAAAAGAGCAAGAGCGGTATTGCTTTCATTGAAAGCTAGCGGCCTCAACCTGCTCCCCAGGAGCGGCCCCTGGACGGCCGAGCCCCCCGGCAGCCGGGGAGCAGGCGCCTCCCCGGGCGTCGGGCGCTCTGCGGCCGTGCGGGGTGTCCCTCGCCCGGCCAGCCCGGGCCGCTCGGCGCCTCCCCGCCCGCGGGCACCCCCAGCCCCGCACGGCTCGGCTCCGGCGGGGCGGCAGCCCGGGCTCTGCCGGGGCCGCGGACGGGGCCGGGGCCGCCGCGGCCCTGCGGGCGCTCCGTGTCCCGGTGGGAGGGACCCCTGGCAGGCGAGGCCGGCCGCCTCGGTTCCCCCATCCGCGCCCCACGCCGGAGAGGGGCTAGGGACCGCGGACGGAGCGGGCTGGGGGCTGCCGACCGAGTGCCGGGGCACCGGGGCTGCCTGGACGGGGCGAGAGCCTTCCCCCGGCCCCGGCGCACCTAAAGAGCGCTGCCCGCCCAGGCGCAGCCCGCAGCGGCCCCGGCTCCCCCGGCCACCTCTGCCGAGGAGCTTGGCCAGCCGTGCCGCGGCCCTCCGCAGCCCCGGGCTTGCTCCCACGCACACACACACACCGGGCACCCCCCTCCGCCAGAGACAGGGCGTTCGAGCTCCCCCCGCCCGGGCAGAGACACAGAATGAAACATTGCAAAGCGTAGGAAAAGATGGAAAAGGTGCTACCTTGGCAACTAGAGGAGGTGAGGAGCCAGCTGGTGGGCTGGGGGCGGTCGCGCTGCCTGCCTGCCTGCCCGCCGCCGGTACTCTCCTCGACTACGCGTATTCTTAAGCAATAACAACGTAATCCGTATTATCCACCCAAGAATACCCGTCACCGAAGAGAGTCAGAAAGCTGCTGCTGTTGCTGCTGCTGATGGAAGCGCTGCACCGGGACAATAAATCCATAACTATAATTCGCCTCTAGAAGAAGGAGAATCCACAAGGGTTGCCGAGCGATCTTGTCCCATATCCAGTGGACGCAGAACCTTCCCATCCTGAGGAAGCGAGCGAGAGGAGTAGGCATTTAATACACACACGTACAGTCCCTCTGCTCTCCTGCTCCCTTACTGGAGTGGGCAAGAGCTTGCAGGCGAGGTGAAAGGAAATAAATCAAAGTAAGGCTGAGTTTACCTGGTGATTGCTTGGATTCTTCCTCTCTGCTTCTCTGGTATCCTATTCCCTAGCTGTATGCTCCATCAATTCTCTCTGGGAGCTTGCAAGAGATGTCATACGCAGCAACAGATTCCTGTAAAAGAGATGCACGGTTAAGCACACAAATATTACAAATCTGTTTGCATAGGTGGGCTTGGGAAAGCTCCGATAAAGCAGCAGACACGCCTGAGAGACTTTTCATCTGGGCTTTGGAAATGCATTTTACAAGTCCTGACTCACACTGACTCGATGTGCTACCAAGAGGAGGGAGGGCGGAAAGGAAGGCGATGGAGAGGAAAAAAAATCAAAGAAAAAAATAGCAAAGGCTCCGATCTCAGCAGAGGCGCTCCTCTGTCAGGCCTTCTAGCGCCATAAAAATCTAAGGCGAAAAAGGCTTCAAAGTACAAATTCAGCGCGCTCCGCTCCCCGCGTGTGCCCGAGCGGCGGAGCCCGGCGGCTGCGAGGTGCCGAGCCGGGCAGGCGGCTCCGCGGCGGCGGGCGGGGGCGGCAGCGCACCTCCGCCCTGACACCTGCCGCCGCCCTGCCGGGGTCTGCGAAAGGCGAACCGAGGGGAAAATAACAATAATAAAAGAAGTTATTTCCGAATGGCGCCTGCGGCTCTGCCTGTCACCCGGAGCAGTTCCCTTATCAGCAGCGCTCGTGCCTGGGGGAGGCGGGAGGGGGAAGCTTTGTCTGATGATCTGCCGCGGTGATAATAAACGTTTATTGTTCGCCAACTAAATAGAAAGGATCTCTGCAACGTCATGGCACAGCACACTTCGCCTAGCGCTAAGGAACTTCTCCGTGCTATTTCAGCCCGGCTCCCGATGCTAAGAGCAGCCTCCGTGTGAGTGGTGGGGAGGGGGCAGTGGAATCAGCACCGCACGGTCCGAACCCGCGCAGGGCAGGGGGACTCCGCACTTCTTCAGCCATGAGTAATTATGCAGCACACAGAGCCCTCATTATCCACTGCACTCGGTGACTGACCAGCTTGTTGATTAGATTCCAACTGAAATTAATACAAGATGCTTGCTTTTTCTACAGATCTCTTCCTTAACATGAGCCCTTGCCTCCGTTGACGTATTACCACTATGCTTCCTATGAAAACATACGAGAAGACAGCATTTGTTTTGTATCACAGACTCTTGCTTGAATTTGAAAGAAATGAAAAAAACAAAGAAAGAGAAAAAAATACTTTGATAGCTACATTACATTAAATAATTAAAAATATTTCCAACACACTCTCCTCTATTTTAATCTCATTTTAGGTGTAATTTCCTGTATCCTCTAACACAGCAAGCTTTCAAGTCGTATTCTAAATGGCAGCTGGAAAGTAAATAACAAACACTGTAATTTTTCCCCGCTGTGAAACTGAAGGCTGTAACCCCATTAGCTGGCGTTGGAACTCAAATAACTGATGCAGTGTGTTTCCTTCAACTTGAACAAAAGCCGTTTGAAAAAGTGAAATGCACCTAGTCGTGGCGAAAACACTCTACACTGATACCCTAGACCGATATTCTCCTAAATTGGGAGGCGCTCCACAAAAGCATCGAGAATTAGGCAGAAATCCAAACTTTGCGTGGGGTTGTTTTTTTGGTGGTTTTTTGTTGGTCTTTTTTTTTTTTTTTTTTTTTTTTAATATTAAAAAGACTGCAATTCTCGGGGAAAAGCAGACCAGCGCGGAGTCAGTTTTGTTCTCGCTGTGTCCATCTGACACTGCCCTTCCCCTCCCCGCACAGCAGCCCCCCCACTACTCCCCGCCAATACCGCGCCTGCCGAAACTTCCCGTGCCCGGCCCCGCCGCCCCGCACCGGCCCGGCCCGGCCCGCCGCACCCCGCCCGCGGGCCCCTCAGCACCCGCGGCGAGGACAGCGCCGAGCGCCGCCCGCCGCGCCGCTCCCGGGCCGCCGCCGCGGCCGGGGGGCCCTGCCAGCGCCGCGCCCCCGCCCCGGCCCCGGCCCCGGCGCTCCCGGCCGGCCGCACGGCCCCGAGCACCGGGCAGCGAGCCCCCGCCGCGCACCTTCTCCGCGCCGTGCGGGAGGTGCCCGTGGCGGCGCGCCGCGGCACTAAATACCTTTGTTCACGGCTCCGGAAAGCCATGTTTATCGGCGCTGCCGCCCCGCGCCGCGCAGAGAGAGCCCGGGTACCGAGCGCCAGCCCGGCGGGCCGGGGAAGGGCTCCGGGGGCCACCCCGCAGTGCCCGCGGAGGGGACGCACACACACACACACACACACACACACAGAAGGGAGGGGATCGGATGGAGGGAACTAAACAATTAAGCTATCAGGAGCGGAGCTCTGAGCAGAGCTCGGGCTCTCCACGAAAAGCAAATTTCAGAGGGGGGAATATTGATCCCATCCGTCAATAGAGAGGTGCGATGTCTTTCCGTGTGAGAAATTGTTCTGAATTAGGGGGCTCGCTGGTGAAAGGGGAGGGGGCACAGGAAAAAAAAAAAAAAAAAAAAAAAAAAAAAAAAAAAAAAAAAAAGGAAGAAAATATTCATGCCCGCTCTCTCAAAGGGAGCCTCTTTTTAAAATCGCTGGAAGATCGCTCCTTTTGCCACCTACCCGAGTAACCGCCAGAAATCCACCTCTATTGAAGCGCTTACCCTTTAAATCCAGGTTTCGAGCAGAACTCCAACTGTGTGTAAAGCCAGGGAGTCATCTGATGTGTGATGGGGAACGGGCTCTGGGCAGCAGAAAGCAGCTTTCTCTCCTGGTGCCGGATTACCATGTTAACAAACCCCGTGAAGGGACCCCGGCGCCTCTGGCTGGCCATGTCTCGTTGCTTTCACACATCGGCGGCTGCTCTTGCTTCCCATGTCCCCGGCGATCGCCTCTCAGATGAATGTGGGCTTCCAGAAAAGGAGTCGGGGGGGAGAGGAGGAAAAAAAAATCGCCTAATGCAATCAAATCGATCTGATCTACACCATCTGTCGCCTGCCACTACACACAAGCGTTAAAATAGGAAAACGGGAGACACTGACAGCTCAGGAAGGTTGTTCTGCAGAGTTCATTTTTAGCAGAGCATAATTGGGTATGGACAGCATACAGTTACCAAAGCTGCTGTTAACCATCCAGTAGAGGATCCCGAACATGCTAATGGTGGATTAATTGAGGAAGATCTGACGTGCAAGCTTCATAGTCTCTTATTCATGACTTCCCAACGGGAAAGGACCAATGCCGTGTGGGACTATGGTAACACAGAGTCAAAGAGCTGCTAAGAAAATGGCTCTGTGTTCATAGCACCTCTCTCTGATAACAAACATATGTCGACCAGAACCGTTTAGCAGGATGGGGAAAATGAAATTTTCTTAGCCGAGGTTAGCAATTCCCATCGCTTGCACTTAAAGACAAGTGAAAAATGGACTGCGGGTCTAAGGTGCTTTCAAGTGCTGGTCTCAGGCTTTGCAGCTAGTGACAGCAGACGGATCCTGCTCAAAAGGGGGGGTTAACCCCCAAATTTCTTACTTCTTACTGTGACCAAAGTGCATCCTTAGCAAAGCTCTTAACAAGTAACTCTTCTAATTTCATCAGGAATGACGCAAGGTCGTTTTAATGCCAGGAACCCTTTTGACTTTTTCCAGCGGGAAAGGCGCTTGGGCAAGACATTTCCGATCACTGAAATTTGACATAATCTCAGATAAATATGATTTGGGGATGGGGGGGGGAGGAAGAGGGCGGTGAGTTGGGAACAGAGGGAGTATGCATCCAGACCTGCAATCACCCCTGCTGCCAGCACTCCAATTTGGTCGCGTTTTCTAGTTTTTCCTGAATTATGAGTTTATAGAGCCTTATGTGTAATTATGAAAGCCATGTATGTACACAACCCACAGACGCCTACGGCAGCCGCGTCTACACACACCGACGGGGAGACAAAGTGCGCTCGTCGGGATGCTCTTTTCCACTCCCTGATGAATCCATTGCCAGCGGGGAGAAGCAGTGCCAGGGCAAGCGAAGGCGAGTTCTCCTCCTCCCGCCCCGGGCGCGGGCGGAGCGGAGGCTGCGGGCCGGGCCGGCGCTGTCCGCCCGCCGGTGCTGAACGGCGGCCCGGCCCCGCACACAATGGCCCCTCTCCGCCGCGCTGCCGCCTCCTCCTGCAAAGTCTGCGCGGTCGCCCTGACAATCGCTACAACAATTAGGAAAGTTCCCCTTCGTTTCCACCTCTCCTGTCTGAGTCGCAAAGAATAGCAACGCCAATAATACGAATCCGAGCAGCTGAATGTAAACGTTCCTGTAAACAATTATCGCTTAGGGTAATTCTGGAGTCCCCATGATTCTCCTGGAAGTTTGTGTTAATATCTTTAAAATAAATCTAGCATTTGTGAATTAGATTAGCCTTGAAAACATAGCCTAAAGACAAATCAAACACTTTACCCGATCTTTTGTTTCAATATACATTAATTAAGCACTGCTGCCTACCTACACAGCATTCTCGGGTCCCGGCCGCGGCGCCGAGCCAGCGAGCCCCGCTGCCTTTGTTGGCATTTGCGTCCAACTATTGCCCTCTGCAGGTCAAGTCCCAGCTGCGGCGAGCGCCGCGCCGCTGTCGAGCGCTCTGCGGACGGGAGCCGCCGGGCCCCTCTTCGAAAAAGATCCAACTTTCGTTGGGTTTGGTTCTTCACCACGAGGGCTCAGAGGTGTTTTCTTTAGGAGGGGCTACGAGTGGGGAGAGCCGACACCAGCACAGTTCAGGCCGTCCTCAGCCTCCATTCCATTCCTGCCCAGGAGACGAGAAGACTTAACAAGGCGACTTGCCACTCAGAAGACGTGTTGTTTTCTTTCTCCCCTTGTCTCCATAAGACTACGGCAAGTTTCCTAGGCAAACCCTGCCCTTCCCCGGGTTTGCAAAAAAAGCAGGAAGAACCCAGCACCAAAGAGGATTGAGCAGGTGGCGACACTCAGGATCCCCCCGACTTCTCCAGTCGGGCAACTTTTCTTCGGGCTGAACTTGAGAGTTTGCTTCTCTCACTCCCTATCCCAGGGAGACCTCACGGAAAGCCAGGCGGGCTGCGGCGGCTGCTGCGAGGGGGCAGCCCGGCAGCAGCCCCTCCCTCCGTCCCAGCCCCCTGGCCCCCCAACCCAAAGGGATGCTTCCTGCTCCTACGGGGACAGCGGCAATTCCGGGCACCGCCCGGTGCCACTCCGGCAGTCGCGCTCTGCCCTGCCTCCGCACGCATCGGCACCGCTGGCATGGTAACGAACAAAGTGCTGTACCAGAGAAGAAACCCCAACGAGCCCAATGTTACGGCGAGTTGGGGTTTTGCGACTTAGAATTCAGGAGATTCAGTGCCTAATAAAAGCTGGCCGCTCCCTTTCTTTTTCCCATCACACCTACACACGGGTGTGTAAGGACCCGCTCCAATACCCTCTCTCCGCTTCCTGCCCGTGGTTAACACTGTGCACACGGGCTTCGGGAGGCCGGCACCGCAGCCGGCTGCTCCCGCGGCTGCCTGAGCCCGCTGCCCGACGCGCACGGCCGCCTATCCCCGTTCACACATGGCGCTCTTCTCCCGGAGCCGCAGCGAGGCGGGGAGGGCGGCTGGGCTGCGGGCAGGCGGCGGACCCGGTCCCTGCCGCAGGCGGCCGCGGAGGGGGAGCGGCCCGCACCCCGCGCTGCCGCAGAGGCGGACACGCGGCGGCCTTTTGTCTCCGGGCAGCCGCCGCCCAGCCCGGCCGGGGCTGCCGCTCCGCCGGTCCCGCTTCCCCGGCCCCGAGCCGCGCGGAAGCTGCGCGGGGGCGTTCCGGGCCCGGCCCGCACCCGCGGAGCCGCGGCAGCGCCGAGCGGCGGGGGCTGCGGGCAGACGGGGGGAGGGCGCTGCCGGGAACTGCCGGTGCCTGCGGAGCGGAGCGGGGCAGGGTCGGGCCGGGCCGCCCCCGGGCACAGCCCGCCTGCGCAGCGCGGGGCGGAGCGGCGGAGACCCCTGCTGGCCGCGCTTGGGGCCGCAGCCCGCCCGAGGAGCGCCCGGTCCCGCCCGGCCACGCCCGGCGCCGCCCGGCCCCCCCGGTCCCGCCCGAGGAGCGCCCGGTCCCGTCCGGCCCCGCCCGGCCCCGGGAGCATCCCAGCGAGGCGGGTGAGAAGTGGTGCCCCCACCGGAGGTGACGGCAGGGGACGAGAGTGTGAGCACAGGCATGGGGCAGGGAAAGGAGGCGAGCCGGGTCAGCCACCCTTCCCGTGGCAGGGAGCCGGGGCTGCGCCAGCATCTGCACTCTCCTGTTCCAGCAGCAGGAGCGGTCGCCTGCCCTCGGGAATGAAGGCACTGAAAACACTGCCCGCAGGCTCTCGGCAGGTGTCCCCTCCAGAGGGCTGCGCGCTGGCGGTAGGGTCCGGCCTGCGCACAGGGGCTCCAGCCGTTCTAGAAGGCTGGCTGTGCTGCCCTGCCACCCGCCCCTGCTCGCCCCTGCCACCACCACCCCCCTCTCCCATCCTCAGCAGCCAACACGAGGAGTTTCTCTTTCAATGTTACCTTGACCTGTTCCAGGTCTGCTCCTGCACTGGCTCTTGAGAGCAGGGAAGGATTACCTGGAAATGTTAAATAACACGTCAAGTGCGAGGCTGGTGAGATAATCAGGGAACTGAATAGACTCTGAACTGAGGAGCCTAAAAACCAAAATACACATGATGGAATTTGAGACAGAAGTAGCCGGTCATAATGCTTTTTCAGAACTTCACCTGATGTTCCATCTTGGAGATGTCCTGGCTTTTACCTGGGGACACTGGACTTGCCTGGACAGACCAGTCTGGTTCTCTGGTTTTCTCAGGCATGATACCCAGGCATGATACTGAGATCCATTTAAAAGCCCTTATGTTCTCTGGTTGTACTATTCCCCTTGGAAAACTGTTCCAGACTCTCATAACTTGGCTTAAGATTTCCAGGCTGTGTTTATTAGGGGCCCATTTATATCTTTATATCCATTTGTTCAGATGCCAATTTTGTCCTTGAACCTAATTAGTTCTGATATTTACTCCCCTCACAGTGTACTAATACTCCTTCTCATAATTTCTTTTGTTTAAATCAAGCTTTTCGGTCTTGTCTCATAAGATAGAATCTTCATTTCCCTGATTATACCCATATCCTAGCAACTTATAAAAACTGGGTCATGACCAACACCCAGAAATTACAGTTTTCAAAAGGGTTCATTATTCTATCCATTTTCAGTTTGACCAAGACACAAGTAGGGAGAATGATTAGCATAAGGTCAGACAAACCACAATTCTCCTGACTTCAAGTTCTTTTGTAATCTATCAGGGACATGAGTTCTGAAAGCCTTGTGGTTTATAACTTGGCATTACATCAATGCACATTTATATACCTATATATCATTTTCTGGAGGGGAAGAATGGCCTTGTAGTTAAGAGGGTACATTAGAAATCTGGAGACGTGGCTTGGATGCCAGCTCTGCCATAGGCAACAGAGGTGATTTTGACTAGTCCTTTAGTCTTTTGCCACATTTCACCAATTTGAAAATGGGGACAGCAATCTTCCTATTCTTGCCTCTTTTTCTTTCCCATACACTCACTTGTTCTAAGGTCCCAGACCAAGCACCTCCTTTCTGGTTACGGCTGGTGCCTGGCACACTGAAATTGAAATATGTCTGTGACTCTTAACCAGCAGTTAAAAATAGACAATACTCTTATAAAGTCTACTTAAAGGGTCCATCAGAAAAGCTGTTAGAAACCATGCTAGGAACTGGAATTCTTGAGGTCTTCAGCCCACTGATTACATTAAAAACATTCTCTGTCATTAAACTAAGCCCAGGGACCAGCAGTAAAGCAGAGATATTTAACTGAAAATCTGCATCCTGGCTTCTGGTTTTCAAGTCTCTGCCTGGTTGGAAACCAAGCCAAACATTTTATTAATTATTAAGTAATTAATTTAAACTTAGGTGGAATTTAACACATTTTCTTCACCAGTTTTCAATTCAGAAGGCAATTGTTTAACAGCTAATACTGCAAAGAAACAGAACTACCCCTGGAAGCCCCAACAGCCCCATAGCTGGAGTGGTTCTGGTAACAACAAATGCTATCATTGTTCTTCCCCAGCAATCCAAGTATGTAGGGTTAAGACTGAACACAGAAACAGAGAGCACTCTGTTGAGCTGAGGTGAGGCAATGATATTTATGGGAGTAATTATCACAGAGAAAAACTGGAAAAATATGATTACAGCAAATTGTAACTCGCTCAGATATGTTCTTCGTTGTTAGAAATAGCTCAGCTGAGACCAAACCAATATGAACAACAGACTGGGAGTGTCAGACACCGATTCTCTGGAGGCTGATACCATCAGACCCTCTGAGCAGAACATGATCCAGCTTTAGCATATTAGAGAGATTGGTGTCAGCAGCCTGCATCTCTTCCCAGCCATTGTACTCACTTCAAGCAACCTAACAAAATGTGAGCTGCTGCTGTCCCCTCTGGAAAAGCTGACCTGGAGATGCTGTCCCTAAAGACCACTGGCAAGAGAGGCAGCTGTCTCTCAGAGCTGGGCAGCTGCCCTCCACAGCAGCTGTGGCTGCTGGGTGCTGCTGAGCTGGCAGGAGATGTTCAGGTTTCAGCCGTGTAGGTGAGTAGGGTGACACGGCCACATGCAACACCCACTATTGTTATTATATTCGGGACAGCTCAAGTAATGATATAATCCAATCTTCTTGGAGGGCACATAGCCAGGTTCATTAAAAGGCACATCCTTTTTATACAGTGTTCTGATACAATGAAACATGATTGGTCATTCACACCAACACCCTTTCATAAACATCTTTGCAAGTAAACAAGTTGCAAAAACAGCAGGTGCAGAGATTAGAAATTGTTTGGAATGTCTTCCTCCAGAGCAATGCATGGGAAAGTCTATCTGACTTGCTTTCCCAGATTCTGCTGCTGCCTGATGCCTAAAAATTTCTTTGTCAGCATCCACAACCCATCACTGAGCTGGCACTGCTTTCCCATTTGAATCCTTTCTGGTCTTCAGCTGCTACGTTTGACAAACGCGTGAAACTCTGGAAAGCTTCTGCCACCGGTGCAGCCACAGACTCACCTCAGTGTGTGGGGAGTGGGGAGCACCCTGGCTGGAGGATGGGTTGTGCTGAAGGAACTACAACTGCCCAAAACCTGTAATGGGGTGTTGAGTTGCAAATACCTCAGAGGAAATTACCTATAAGCCCTGCAAGCTTGGAGGCTCGTGTTGAAGGAGAGGATACAGCTAAGAAAAGGAACCTTCAGGAGTTGTGATTGCTCTGCAGCATTTTTGTGAGGCCTGTGTGCAAAGCATCTGAACACAGCTTGGCCAGACAGACTTTGTGCCTTCATATTCACGTGCAGTCCTGGCTTAATGCAAGTCATCTGCACCATGGTGAATGTCTTGCCAAGTGAATTATGCTTGGGGAGGGACTTTCACCCCACTTTGATGGCTGAGTATTTTACACATTCCATGCAACTAAGCAATCTTGGAAGTGATGTTTAGAAATTTTTAGAAGTAATAACCAATATTGTGTAAAAACAAAAATATCACTTAAAGTAGTCAACTGTTTGCACTTAAATATACCTACCCCATGGATCAGATGCATCAAAGAAGTTCTGTTGGTGCCTTGAGAGCTCTGTTGGTGTTATTGCGGCTATCGGTCTGTGAGAAGAATTATAAATGCTATTTACCTTTTAATTTAAAAAATAATCCTGCAAATTAAAGGCATGCTCTTGCACATCAAAGTTTAGTTAGCATCCATTTTTATCCTGCAGACTATGGCTCTCTAACAACCTATTGAGCCCACAGCCATCTGAATGCACATTGCTGCTTTCCTTCTCCCCTGTATTTTGGGCGTCATGTGCTAGATTTTTTCACATCTGAGGGGGGAAAATTCTGCAACTAACTGCTAATACTTAAGCAGATCTCCTGCTTAATATTCTTTCTGCTTACAAACCCCTCAAAACATATTGGTGTGTCCTGACAAAGGCAGAGGAGCAGTTTTGGACACTTGTGTGACATACTCTTACTATCTTATGTAGAAAATTTGACAGTGAATGACAGAGCACCTTAGAGGGATCTAAGAAGATGATAAAGGCAACAGCTTTCACATGAATACAGAGTCTAGTTCCTAACAGTTACAAGCTTTTTTTACATGCATCCGTGTAATTTGACATTTATAATTCACTGTAGTGCTGAATCTCTGTCATTTTCTCACTGTCAGGTTCTCTATACGTGGATGTACATGTCCTTTCTAATTAGTATACCTATTTGAACATTTAATCTCCTCTCTCAACCTTATTATGCAGTTGCATATTGGTCTGTTATGTATCAACAAATGTTTTTGGTATAACATATACAGTTCTGTATTGCCCCCCTCTCAGAATAGGTGCCTGTATCTTCTCTTTTCCTGGTTGTAAACCCATTTTTTAAACAAAAGCACATTCATTCACAATGGATTTAATAACAGGTAAAAATAAATATCCTGGAATCCTGCAGAGAAACATTAACCCTTGAGATTATATACACACACACACACAGAGTGAATCTTTTATTGTGCATAGCATCTTCCTCATAGGGAACACCTAAGACCTTTTCCGAGGCACTGACGGCTTTGCAACACTGATAAACATTAAACCTATTCTACCCTTGGAGAAGCAGTACAGAAATATTGCAGAACTTGCTCAAGGTAAGCAAAGAAAACAGTGAGACAGCTGCAGACAGAGCAAGCCCCGAGGTCTCAGCTTCTGACCTGAAGCCCACTGGAAAACACAATCAATATGAAAATCAGGTTGCATCTGCAGGCCCCAGTTCCAGGACTGACCTTTCACTGCTCACTCATCATTTTGCATTAGCAACTTGGGTAGTGCCTTGCCATCGCCTGATATTCCTGTTTATTAGTTAACTTAGTTGAGATTTAATTCAATTGAAATGAAACCTTTTCCGTGTCATGTTAAAACAGGCAATGAAGGACACACCTTTTATTAACACTCATACTGATACTGAAGTCAAACAAAGGGTTTATTTTAAGATTTTAAATGCTATGGCTTTGTAAATGAAATAGGGGGTATTCAAGCGGTTGTACTGCTTAAGGCACAGAATTAGAACTTCCCTTCTACTGGTATTTAAAAAGATATATTAGGGAAGAATTCAAAGCAAACTTTTTACAGCTTTCAGCTGATCAGGAAAAAATGTACTATATAAAAATACTGAAAACCATTTTAAATGCTCTTAACATAACTTGTGGTTTTGACAGATAACAGGTTTACATTGAAAAGAAAACAAAAGCCAGTAGTAGATCAGAAGAACTCACCCATACAGTTTAGAAGAGCATACAATGGGGATAAAGACTATTTTAAAGAAAAACAGAGCAGGCACATGGATGTCAGTCCATTGTTCATACTGCAGCAGAAGAACTGGGAGTGTTACAAGCTCTGTCCTGGCAGCTCAGACTGGGAGCCCAGGGCAGATCCTGCACTGCTTCCTCTAAAGGTTTCCCATTTAGTATTTTCAATGGGGAAGGAAATCTACTCAGGACATTACTTTTACAAATATTGATCCTTATTTCTGCTGATGCATAAAGCAGATGTAAGCAGCACAAGAGAGATTTTATGTACTTTTTTTTTTCTTGGGTCTAGTTATTGATCTACAAAGTTCCACTTTGTTTTCACAAGTTTAATGCAAGAAATGGAAGAAACTAAGTTTATTTTTGCAGCTCTCTAGTCTGAGCATCTTTCTCAAATGACCTTGATGGTGCTGGTTGGCAGTTTACCTCTTTATATGGCTTTAAACATCTTATAAAATACAGTCCTAATAGCACCTAATAAAAAAATATTCTTATGAAGAGGTGCCCTGGAAAATAAAAATAGCATCAAATAGCATCTAAATATTCCTAGATACAAAATGGAAAGCAAGTGATTAATTTATTCATTTTAAATTCAGAAGAAAATATATGCATCATATTTTATATTTATACTCTCACTGTGCTTATATACATATATATATGTTAATCTTTAAGAGCCACAGTAGAAATCTCTTTTCTCCTTTAATATCTGACTTGGGAAAAATTCCTATTCAGTCAGTGAAGATTTTCAGTAAGCAGAAAATGATTAAGGCTTTTAGAATACATTGCCTGGGTCAGAAGTGTCTTTGGAAATAAGACAAGTCTGTGAATTTTTAGGATTTTATCCACAGCAGCTGAATATGAATTTGAGTGCTTCCAAATCCAAGAAGAACAATGCATTGCCACAGCCTTACTCACAGAAAGCCATGGAACAGTCCCAAAGAAACAGCCAGAAACACTATAGCTTCATTGCAAAAGTTTGTGTAGCTTAAAAAGTAGGGTAAAAAGTTTTTTCATGAATGTGAAATATAGTTTTCCTTTGAAGATAATCTGTTTTTTGATTAAGAGTTCTCTTGGTCCCAAGTCCCTGTTTGGTGTCTTTTTTGCTTGGTCAGGCTTCCTATTGCCATTTCTGAGATCTGGGAGTGTGAACCTCCACTTGGAACATCCCTAACGCAGAGTCCTTCCCGCAGTTTGTCAGCCTAAATCAGGCCACGCAACAAAATTGCCTCTCTCACTCTGCTTTAAGGCAGAGAATCTGTGCTGTGCCCTGAGGCAGGTGGGCTGCCCCCCGGGGATCAAACAGCCAGGCTTCTCAGAGCCCATGCCTTAGCTTAGGTCTGCAGTAAAATGAAGTGCACTTTGTACTTGTGAACATTTACATACACTATACGAGACATGCTGCAAGAGAAAGTTCAGTCGTGTGAGCCTATGTATCATTCTCTTTGATATATCTCTCCTATTTTCTCATCCTATTACTTCAGATCAGCTCTAAGTCTCATATCTAAACAGTCAGTCCAAAGGGAAAGTGCCTATTTACAGGCTGGATTAAGAGCTTTAACAAAGGCAAGGCAGAAAGCCATTCATTTACTATATAAGAAAAAGAATGTCTTTGTATTTTATCACTTGCCAACATCTTCCAAACCTTTTCTTTGTGTTGCTCCCCTTCCAAACAGAAAGTAGAGCGGGGAGTTCTTGTCTTGCAAAATGGATCAAGAAAAGGAAAAACGCATATTGTGCAACTTTCCCTTTTTGTTTCTAATAGGTTTACTTTTGCTTCACCCCTCAGGGCTCCTGCACACGTGTTCAGCTGAAACCCCACACTGCTGCCTTGATAGACCTTTTCCCAAGACTTTTTCTTTAAGAAGCAGGCGTTTGGAAGAGAGCAAGAATGGAAGATGAGGGAAGTGCTGGAAGGTGGGAAGACAGAGTTCCCTGGCCAAGCCAAGGACCATTCCCTATCCAGAGCACAGGGAAGGGAGGAGATGCCACTGGTGGAGGGGACAGGCAGTGGGCAGAGAAACACACGGCACAGCAAGAGCTGCTGCAAGAGAGAATGAAGCAGGTTCAGTCCCAAAGGGTCAGGGACACAACACATGGAGTGAGTGTGCAGGGGAGCAGGGAGCCTCTTCTCTCGGGCTGCCACCACACAGCACAGCCTGCCAGGGCCTCCTCAGACAAGCACTGCAAGTCCCCAGAGGCGTAGCAGGGGAAGAAGGGAAAAGGATTGCTCATCTTGGATTGTTTATCTTGGAGGACAAGCTAAGACAGAAAACAATTAAGGGTTAGTTTAGGGTAATCAAAACTTCCCATTTTTGAGATATCTAAATGTTTGCTTTAATTTCTTTTTCAATCTATTTGTTTGCTATAGCACTTTTTGAGACAGAACCCATAATTTCCAAATGGCCCAAGTTGAACATTTGTAATTATTCATGAAAAAAACTCCTATTTTTTCTAAAACAGAGAAGAATTAGACTTTCTTCTACAAAAGTTGTGATAAAACAGAAGTCAGAAGTAAGAAAGGATGAACTTAAAAAAAAATTCTGAATTATATACCTGAATGGATAAAAACTGAAGGTGGGCAGAACAGAGTGGAACCAGAGGCAAAGCATTACTTTGTGACTCTTTACTCAGGCTCATACGTCCAGTCTGGCTCAGATTTGTAAGGTTTGGCCCAGGTGAGCTTATAAACTCCAAGTTCTCATTAAATTTTACTCCTTGCAACTTGCCCCAAGCCTGCCTGCAGCTTGGTGAGTGGCTCCACCCTCCAGCCCCAGACTGGGGCATTGGGACCCTTTGCCAGCACAGCCCTGGCAGGCTCTGCAACCCCTCAATTTTTTGTACGTACTCCTGTGTCTCCTTTCAGCTCCGATTCATGGCTCCCTCCCTCAGCCCCAGACCTTTCCTTACCTTCTGGTAAAATCCCTCTACTCCAAACTTCACCCTGGCAGGCAGGCTCAGGCAAAGTCATTCCCCAGCCTAAAGGCCTTTTCGGTGTGTGAATTAACCCAAATCACCTGCCTGAGCCACCCAGGGTGAATGAGCCCTCATTACCTGTGCTCTGGGAGATGGATAACACCAGCCTGAAAGCTCAGGGTGGGTTTCATCTCGACAGACACTTCTGTGATAAAACAGTTAATCATGTCAACCAGCATTTTTCATTAGAACATCAGTGTGGGCAGCATATTTTTAATAGCATTCATTTCTCATCGGTGCCTGTTTGGTTCATCTTACTTACATTCTCACAATTAACTGAATTACCAGTTTCAGAGACTGAAGAGAATTTCTTCCATGTTCTTCCATTTTTCCTCAATTCATCACAGCATTGGCAGGGATTCTGGAGGCATTTTCTTCCTATCTGTAATATGACATTTCAGCAAACTTTGTTTAAGAGAATCCCTACCCTAGCAGGTGGATTCCGACCTTGTTGCCACCTAATCTCTTTTAATGGCCTGTTACTGTTGTGGCATTTGATCTCTTGCTCTTTATCTCATTAGCTGTGAGACTCGGAGATGTGTTGGAAGGCCCGTGGTATGAGGTGTGGCGTACAGCACATACTCAGTGGAAAAATACACTCAACTGCAGCAGGAGGGAACTGGCTCTGGTGGTCAAACTGGTCTCTTCCCTGAAGAACTTCCCAAGGACCTCTCCCATCTTCCACTAGAGCTGATGTAAGACCTCTGGTTTATTCCAGTAGGAGATATACCAACCCAAGATTGCGGCTTATTCCAGTAGGAGTTGTACCAATGCAGGATTAAAGCATATCCTTCCTCCTGCTCTCCTCCATTCAAGCATGAAGAGGCACATGACCAACGGGAGCTCCTTCCCCAGAAACAATAAGAGAAATCCTTCATTTTATTGTGCTTGTCCCCTCAACGCATGTAGCTTCTCCTTTGCCTTTCTGCAAAACAAGAGAACTCATGGCAGCTTTTAAGTGGCCATAGGCACTGCAATACAAGGTAGTGCATTCCACGTTAAATCAGCATTAGAGTGAGGAATGAATACAATCTACCCAACAAATACTTTATCGTGAAAATTATTAAAATTCATAGCTTAGAGGTGTGAATGCTTCTTTAAGAAAGGTACTTATGTTATCCCCAAAATAGCACCAGTATCATGTGATGTTCCAGTTGCTATGGTTACCACAAATTTGTTATTTAATAGCAAAGAAAATAGATGCACAAAACATGCTAATTATAACTGGTACAAATTTTTCTAAATGTTTTATATGAATATGCATGCATGTTTTATGCATAAGGAATAGGAATGCCCTTTTTCAAATAATTCTTCAAGTTTTTAGAAGCATTTTAGTAACTGGCAGGGAAGTACATTCTGTGGTTCTCAGCAGCAAAGAAAAAGGAGACTGAAAAATTGAAGATGGGCACTTTGTCTCAAACCATGCAGTTTTCTATTCAAATAGCAGAAGAATCCTGAAAATGCAAGAGGTTTAGATTTGTTGAACCTTGTACTTCCTCAACCAAATCTGCTTTGTTTCTTCTTCTCCGTGCAATATTGAAACTGCAAAGAGATTGAAGTGCCTGAGAAACAGTTGCAGGGCCGTTTGAAGTGAAGTTGCATTTTATGAAATTGTAATGTTAATATAACCCTGATACAGAAGCCCAAGTGTTCCAGTCACTGCCAGAATCAATACTGCTCGATACAGCTACAGCCTGGCTCTGCCTGGAGCTCCCGGGCTCCCACCTGTGTGCAGCAGTGCACTGGCTGCAGGGCTGGTCCCCGCTGCTCCTGCTGCTGCTGGCTCCCAGCAGGATGCACCTCAGAGTGCCCCACTGCTGCAAGCCCCTGCTGCAGGGCCCTGCTGCAGGGCCTGGGGGGGCCTCCGTGGGCTGGGAGCTCAGGTGGCACTGGGCAGAAGCACAGGCTGTGAGCACAGCATGGAAAGATGCTGCTGTGGACTTGTATCTATTGCAAGGAGAAATACACGGGCTGGCTTTTGTTGTGCAGAGGAGAGATAGAAGGGATATGTATGCAAACAGATCTCCTATAATTGCCCTTTCCTTTCTGTTCTCCACCAGATGCTCCCAGAGGTAAGTCTGGGGGACACAATGCATGCAGTACTTTAAGTGCTGGAACTGCCACCAGCCTGACAGGGTCCTGGGGAGGAGCAAGAGAAATCTCATTCCTTTCCTTGGGCAGTCTGTGGCCACGGTGAAAAGGCTCTCAAGCCTCAACTAAACAAAGGTACGATTGCGAGTGTGGGAAGAAAGTATCTGCCTCACAGCTGGTGCAGGAAAGCTCTGGCAGTGCTGCAGAGCCAGATGTTGTTCAGGGCTCTGTGGGTCGGTGCCTCACCACCCAGTGCTGGGCAGCCCTCGCCACTCATCCCAATTCCCACCTTTCCCAGAGAGAGGAGGGTGGTGCCCATGCCTTTGGGGCAGGAGTATCATATGGCAGACTCCGCTACACGGGGGTCATTGCTGAAAATGTCACTGCTGTCACTTGAAATCAAGCCCTCTCCTCCACAGAGGCTTTTATCTCTCCCCTTCTGAGGCCACCCCGGCCGTGGGCAGAATTCAAGTTGTGTGCGTGCTTTTGCTGCCAAACGGCCGCGCTTGGTGGCACCGGTACCGAAGGACTCACTGCTGCTGCTGCTGCTGCTGCTTTCTCCCTTCCACAGCCGGAGCACAGGCGAGCTGGCTCCGTGTTTCAGATGTTGTAGTGTCAGTGACACCGACTGCAAAACCTTCTCTGTGGCTTGCTGTCATGCCGTGATTGATATCAGCTGTAACAAGGAAAAATGTTATGGCACTGTAATTCTGCTTGATGCAAGGTAGTCTTTGATCTTTACCATTTTGCAAAGATTATAATATACACTTAGTTTGATAAATAATACCCTTTCACCAGAGTCATGCAAAGTGGAAGAAAAATTGGCAACTAAACTTTTGAAACTCCTCTGGTGCAGGTGTTGATGTTTTCAAGGCAGAAGGTTAAATAAACAGGATAAAACCTCACTTGCCTACTTATAAGCAGCTGTGAATAGTAAGAACCTACTAGACCAGCTCTTTTGGGCAGGTTTCTATGCTTGCATGTGCATCATAGCAGCAGCAGGACAGCCAGCTCCTGGCAGAGGCACTGCAGCCAGGAGAGCAGTGAGGGAGCTGGGGGCTGCTGGGCCAGCTGTGACTCCCAGCCTCACACAGCAGCAGAGGGGAATATTCACTCTGGAATACTCGCTGTAGAGAAATTCAGAGCTGTGGGACCCACAAATAACAATGTTCACTCTCTCACCTGGCTATGGAATGGACTCTCAGCCAGGGATGGAGGCTCAGCTCTTCCAGCCCCTCAGGACAAACAACAGACAGAATATGACGTCCCCAACATCTTTTCAAATTAGAGCTCTTTAGGTGAGCTGGGACTTAGGTTTCCGAATGCCTTTCCAAAGATTCTAAGAAAGAACTTAAATTGTGTGGGGTTTTGTCTGCTTTTCAATTTGAATGGTTATTTGGATGCGGCAAAAATGAGCAAACCCCAGCACCATAGCCATGAGAAAATGTTCTCATCAGGTAATCATTTATTAAAACATTTTAACCAGCTGGTATGAATATGATTGTCACTGGAAAATGACAGGGAAATATGTGCTCCCATCTGCACTACCCAGCCAGGAAACATTCTACTGTAGGAGTTTTTCTTCATTATCATTGCTCTTCCATACCCAGAACAGTGCACCTGTGCACGATCCCTCCCTTGGTGGGGCCTTGGGGTGGGAACAGAAGCCTGAAAGGGGAGATGCAGCCCAAGCACTCCTCTGCCCTGTGGTTTGCACAGCCCCGGGCTGCTCATCTCGGATCACGACTCTCACACAGCCCGGGGGCAGTGCAGTTTTATTTCACCCAAAGGTGGACAGCCTTTCATGCAAACCTATTCACAGCTGAGCTCAGGTTTCTGGCAGGGGTTTGCCAGGGCTGTCTCAAAGGAATGGGCACACTGGCAATGGGATTCAGCATCCAATGGTACTCTGCCAAATCCATGAAAGATTTTGCATGGCAAGAACAGGGTGTAACTCCAAGGCCATGATTATTTTCCATGTAAATGTCTGTTTCAGTTTGTGCTTAAATGATTATCTGTCATTGATTTGTGTGCCTAACTACAACTGCTTCAAGCTGTTTTCAATTATTCTCTTCTCAATACGATGCAATCCCTAGGATTAGCCATACCGAGTGCCACAAACCACCTTACAGCAACAGAGTCATAAACTGAAGAGGATAGAAAGGATTTTAATAGGAGATTAAAAGGAAGAAGTGACTCACTGGATGAGAGAAAAGAGGGAGTGTGCAGGCTTTGACTGCAGGAGAGCTGCTTTGTGATGCCTCTGAGTGCACCGAGGACCCCAGGTTAATATAATAATTCTTCTTTCCTTATCATGCAGGTTTCGGGTAATGATTTCATAATTAGGGGTGTACTTAAAAACAGGTTTAAAATGAAGCATGTATTCTGTCTTTACACTAGGAGGAGGTGGCTAGTTTGCAGGCTAACATTGCACAGGGCTTGCTTCCTTGCCTGCTGAATTCTCTTTGCAAATTTTACGTTCATTTTTTTTGTCTTTCTAATCGAAAACCTGCACTTTCGGTGAGAAATTGTATTTCTCCTTGGCAGTCCTCTCTTTCACCAGGACTGATATTTTAAGAGTAAACAATGCTCATCTACACCTGATCCTGTGTCCTCTGGTAACCTGAACTCTCCCAGACCTAGCACCTAGGTGAATACACAACACTGCTTGTCAACAGCTGCTCCAAGGTTTGTCAAGGATTGGTAACACTCCTACAGCAATCAGGATCTCAGAGTGCTCCAGTGTTTCTCTGTACATATACTAGGAAAAGTCTTCCTATACTTGGCCTAATATCCTAATTGTTGAGGAGTAATTAACACTCCTGTGGTAGCCATTTGTGACAGTATCCATCAGCTGGGAAAATGTAACTGTTACGGAATTTCTAAGAACAGCCATTAATATTCCAACTTTCAGTCAATTTAAATATTTGAACTTT
The DNA here is from genome assembly GCF_021018805.1 of Prinia subflava. Classification (NCBI taxonomy): domain Eukaryota; kingdom Metazoa; phylum Chordata; class Aves; order Passeriformes; family Cisticolidae; genus Prinia; species Prinia subflava. The sequence goes on from NC_086256.1 coordinate 18,224,773, forward strand.
CTGAGTGCACAGTTGAGATGAATAACAGGGAGAAGCACACTCAGATTAAATCCTCTATGGATTCTATCAACACAGAGAGTAGAAAGAGAAGTTATTTGTCTGATACAAATATATATATATATATTTGTAGCAGATAAAATCAAATGTGTTATCACTATCTGCACTCTGCTATGTATATTTTAAAACATTATGAGTGGATAGGTACATACACAGCAGTAGTTTACAAGAGATAAGCATCATTAATTTCCACAGAGCTATATGTTTTCATGGGCTTCTTAACCTTTTAATATTAAGTAAAATAGCAACTACAGCACTATTCTATATCCTTGGGAATATCACGGTTTTGAAATGTTTCTTTTTAAAATACAGAAAATGCCACTGCAGTAAAGATGTGGAAAGTGAGGCACATGGGATTGGATTCCCAGCTGATCCTCAGGACTTGCTTGATCTGAACTGATTGAAGCCCCAGAGGGAGGCACGGGGCCAGCAGGAAGAGAAGTGCCTGCAGCACAAGATGCTGGACCCAATGCCACCTGCCAGGCTGCCCTGGCAGAGCTTTCTACCTGACCAGAGTTCCTGGGCATTGGGAAATCTGGTGACAATGTGGAGTGATAACTCTTCTTCTGGAGACAGCTGTCTCACCTTGTATGAGAAACTATTTCTTTTTCTAGGCCGACATTCAAAAAGCTGTCAGATCACTTTAATCTGTTGAATTTTGAGCAAATTCAAATAAAATATGCCAGTCTCCAAAGCAGAGCCAAACTCTAAATGCCCCAGTACTGAATCTATAAGATCAATAAAAACAACAGGGATGTCTGCAGTTGCTTTTTCAGAACACAGAGTAGTTGACTCTAAACAAAGCTTTTATATAACTAGACTTTTCCCATGGTACACCATATCCTTGTAATCAGTCTTCAATCTCTTCTCCAACTTTCAATAATAATAAGATGAAATGAAGTTTGCCCAGATGAAACAAAAATAAAAATGAGTATGCATGAAGGACCAAGCATCCCGATGGGGCAGTGGTGGAGAACTGTGAAACAGGATGTGTGATCTGATGTTCTCCTAATGCCATATCATAGGGGGAGTGAATGATTATTTTCCAAAAAAGAAAGGTAGCCAGCTGAATCTCAGTTTTTCTGGTGAGATTCAACGTATCACTACTTTAAAAATGAAAATGGTCTGAATAGAAACAATTAGTTGAAGGGGCATGGTAAATAGCTCAGGTACATATTGGAACTCCACCTGCAGAAGTATTTTAGAACCTATCAAAGGCTCTTTGACCTTCCATGCAGTAAGATTGCATCTTTCTCACTGACAGTAACCATTTAACAGAAATCACCTCATTTTTACACAGTCTAAAGCGTACATTGGTACGGAGGAATTTCCTGAATGCAGATAAGTGAACCCAGAGTTATTTCAACATGACTCAAAGGTTGTTACAGATGTAACCAAAGGAGATGAAGAGATTTATCTTACCTTGTGACTTGTACTTGCTTATTAAGACACACAGTAGAATACCCCAGAGGCTGCAAAATGCTGGGGGGCCCAGCAGGGAGCAGGGGGGAAAACACACCCTCATGGAAAGGGGAATAGAGACACCTCTCTGAAAGGACCCAGGGGTGTGTATGTACAGTGAGTGAATCAAACCTTTGTGTACCCAGCTCACCTGTGCACTGAGAGAAAGCTGCTGCCACCAAAAAGTGACTGAACACTGAAAGAAATGAGGGACAGCAAGAGGGAACAGAAAGAGATGGGATGCTCCTGCTGGTGGAGGCAGCCCCAAGCTGCTTCAGCTGTGGTTCTTGCTTATGCAAAGCTTGCAAGATGTGCAGGAGGAGGCTGAGCTGGTGGAAGGATGGGGAGGAGGGAGCATGTCTCTTTCCTACAGCACCTGAAATGTATCGGTAAATACAGAAATGCTGCAGTAAATACAGACGTAGGGCACAGCCTGCGGTTCAGCAACCTGAAATACCTCTGTGAAGAGACAGCAAAAAGGAATGGTCAAAGGACAATCACTTGTCCCTGTTCTCCACAGCAATGGCAGTGTGTTGCCAAATTCTCCACAGTAGACACCCCTCAGGAGGCAGGGGTCCTGGCTCCTGCCCCGTCCCCACTTACACTGATGTGCCAATGCACATCTTCCTTAAATAACACAGCTATGGGAGTGCTTGAATTGTCATAAGAACACCAGAAATGTCTCAGACTGATGCTCAAATACATGTATTTCATTAAAATTGGGCCATTTGCTTGAGAAAACTCTTGAATTGAACAAGCAATTTATAAAGCAAAACCTTCTTGTTTTTTACTGAGTACCATGTCATCGGAAAGCAATAGAGAGTCCTCACCTTATCACAGAGCTCCCCTTCAGTCACAGCCCTGGGGCTGCTAGATAGCTCATTCCTGTGATACATTTTAACGGGTGTCATTCCTTTTTAATAAGTCCAAACAAAACAGTTAATAAATCCAAAGAGCTCCCTATCAGTATATCTCTAATTCTTGGCTTTCACTACTTCAGCAGCGCCGATCATCTTTGTGAAACTCATGGCATTCTCATAACTCTCTTGAAATAATGATCTGCGTTTCAGGCTTTGATTCAACACTGACGCGCCTTTTCTGCATGTTTGGCTGCGCAGCGTCTGCCGCTGAGTCACATCTGATTTACACTTGAGAGAAACGACATCATCCAGGGCAGCCTCTGACTCTGAGAGGAGCACCCACTAATCCACATTGCCAACAGGGTTTTCTATCACCAGCAGTCTGGAGCACGCCAGCCTGGTTTTGGTCTCCATGGAGATTGTTATGAAATATATTAATCCATCATCTGTTGGTTCCCAAAAGGATCTTTGGGAGTTTAGCACCTCCGTGGACCTCACACTCCCTGAAAGAGGTGATAGCTATGGATTTCTCAGCAGGAACAGGGAGGATTCTTTAAGAAGTGGTCACCTTTGCCATGGCTTAGGGGAAATCTCTGTGAGAAGATAGCTCTTCCACGTGTATACAGTGAATATATCTTTCACAGGATTTTTTCCCTCTTTTTTTTTTTTTGCTGGCAGTCCTTAACACTTTTCTCCTCCCACTTTCTGGTGACATTGCAAAATATCCACACTCAAGTGCATTTTGTTAGCAAAGTAAAATGGCAAAATGGGGTATTTTACATGGAAGTGTAAATGATATACTTGCAAGAGCTGGTAAAAACCCAGAACCTGAACAACTGTTCATAGGAAAGGCAGCCATTTCACACCCACTGTAAATGAGAGCATTGTCAGGTATCAAAATGTGCCAGAATAGAAAGAATTTTTAAAAAAACCCTTAAAAAGTCTGTTGAAATTTAACAGTGCAAACCTGAGATTTCCCAAAGAGGCTGTAGTGTTGTGCTGGCAGCAGCTGTGGCTTGCACTAGCTGGATCCACAGAGAGCCCCTGCAATCACCCTTGGCACAGCAGGACCACCCACAACTGCAGAATTGGCCTGACTGGACCCTCCCATCACAGGAAGCTCCCAGCAATGTCCTCTCAGCTTTAAATCCAAGGGTTTAGAGAGTTTGGTACTGAATTTTGAAACTCACAGCATCTGAGGAGGTGGGCCAGGGAGGCTTCTGACACACCTCATGTGATGAATAAGTTCCCCCAACATATTCTGCAAATTATGCAGTATAATAGCTGAACTTTGCTGTGATTTCACTTTATATTTACAATGTATTTTATTGTGCTAGATCTTATCTTAAAGATAAAAAATTAATAGTTAAAATCCTATTCTCTAGATCAAAGCATCTCTTTGTTGTTTGTAATGAAACACTTTGACTCCTACCTAAGTTTTCTGTTCAGACTGTCCAAGAATTCAAGTATTTCATTATAACAGAAGTGGGAGATGCTTTAATCTAGAGAATAAGAGGCTTCAAATATTTGCTTAATAGCTATCAAAGCTAATTATTCAAATAAAAACAATAATATAAAAGTTGAGGATAATAAAACAGTAGAATATTAAATAAGTAATAAAAGGGCCTGGGTTGATAAATACTATGCCATATTCAAACAGTAATAATATTAATGAAGAGTAACTGCTTATATTATCATAATGTGTATGTGTATGAGTATAATGGACTTCTACCCCACGAGACCTGATTGTGAGCTGAACTTCAAACTATTAGGCCAAATAGAAAGATGGTAGATGCTCCTAAAGCCTTACAATATAAGACAAGAGACAAAAGTGGAGTACAGAAAATAAATGGTGTTTTAAAAACAGGGTGATAGTGAGAAACAGGACAGGCAGCAAATGAAGAGCTCAGTGCTAGTCAGGAAAAGAGGGCCCAGAGACTCTCACTGTGGGGTGGGGAGGAGGGTGCAAGGTGGCTGCTTGCAGGACGGTCCCTCCACAGTGGGAGGAGCTGGGGTGCAAGTCTGAGCCCCCAGCACAAGGGCAAACAGAGCTGGCATCAGGGTCACCCCAGCTGCCACTACCAAGCAGCTGCTGGTAACTGGAACCAAACTGTGCTAGAGCATGAACATGAGGACAAACTGGTAACTTTTGGTGCAGCGCTGAAAGAGGAGAGGGAAGAAGGATGGATGTGAAAATGGGAGGTTGATGGCTTAAGAAAATAGAACATACAGTGTCACTCTAAGTGGGCACCAAAAGACCTACGTTGCATTTGTCAAGGCTGGATAAAAAATGTGTTGCACTAATTGAGACATAGAAGATGCTAGACAAGGGCCTCAGCCATGGGGATGGACAGGAAAAGCAGCACCTTAGTGATGCTAAGAAGGAGCAGTCAGCGGGATTATGCCACATCCTGGATGTGAGGACCTGAGAAAGGGTCTGAGTCAAAGACGACACACAAATTACGGGCCTGAGTGACAAGCAGGGTGCTGAGGTTGTCCGCTGTGATCAAAGAGGGGACTAGCAGGGAAGACATGAATTGGGGAAGATTAAAAGTTCTGTCTCTTCCACATTGGGCTGGAGCTGACAGACTGTCGTGTACATGAAATGACAGGGAAACAAGCCCAGGGATGAGGCTGGACTGAGGAGACAGGTTGGGGGCACACAGGTAGATCTGCAAGTTAGTTGTGCATGGACAGTAGCTGATTGTGTGTTTGCAGCTGAAATTACCCAGGGATGCAGGAAGGTGCAGAAAGAGAAGGCAAACAGGACTAGGTTCTCTAAGATGAGCACAGAAAATAATAACACTAGTGACATAGCATAAAATGACACTGAAACAATAAATACACATGAATAATTTAATTCTAAAAGTGCTTTTTGTTTTTGACTTTATCTAATTTTTCCAAAGGTTCATTTGAAAAATATCCTTTTTTTGGAAGAAAATGTCATCAAAATTAACGTGATTTCATGAATATGTCAATTTTGACCAAAATCTTATTTTGCAGTGGAAAAATGTATCAACAACAAAAAACCTCAAAATTCAGAGCTGTTTGCTTTTAGCTCTAAACATAGATCCTACTACTGTCAAGTAACATCTTTCATTATCTTCTTTATGTCTCAAACCACATTAAAAAGAGTCTAGAGGTTTTGCTGATTCTGTTGTAATCAATCCTGTCACAGCTGTTATTGGATTTATCTCGGGATCTGAACACCAGCATTTTTCATTGTTGTTTTACATTTTCTTTATGACTGTACAGCTAAACAGTCAAGAGTATAAGAAAATCTAAAATATGCTAAAGTGAACAAATATATTCAATGACTATAAAATTATCTATAAAGCTTTCTTGGGTGCAAATAAACATCACTGACTTATTTGCTGGACTTCAATGAAATGCAGGTCTATCCAGCTATGAATTAATTTTAAATTATATCAGAGTAAAGGGGGCTCATACTTACCTGGCTTCATTTGGTATAGAAGTTACTTTATTTATCAAAATAATAGCATGCAAGCATGGCAGAGCCAAGTAACACCATGGATGAAATCAGGCAAGATTCTTACATTGCAGAAACACCCCCCAGACCCGAGTGTCACATGTGCCTCAGCCTTTCAGAGCCCTATATAAAACTGCTCAGCTGATGCACAGCACTGCTTATAAATCATGCATACATCTTGTAGGCTTCAGTGCAGTATGGACAATAAAAGGGAATTAAGATGCTTAATGAGGTGAGATGCTTCTATAAACTGGTGTCTGTCTTTCCTTATTTCTCACATTCTTAGGATATAATTTTCTTTCTTTCTTCTTCCTATCTTTCATCATTTCTCTGACTACCAAGTATGCCAGGTTTTTCTGCCAAAGGATACGATTAGTTTCAGCATTAGGCATATGCAAAAGATCCATCTTCCCATTTCAGGTAGTATATGTGACCTTTTATAACATTGCCAGCCTCCCTGTATGTGTTAGACACGTTTGCATGGGCTATCTCCAAAGCTGTGTTATTTCCCCAAAGCATATGCAGCTGGTTAAAATTCCCTGACTGAAGCTGCCCACCCTGCATGCAGGGGACAGAGGCTGATGTGCCTGGCACTGCCTGTGCCTTGCTGCCCCCTCACTGCCATTAGACAGAGTCACATATAATACCGTGTCAGTTGCATCATTAATAAAATGACAAAATAAAACTTGAATTACCACTCTCGGATGTAGTTTACTGAAGCATTCATACATTTCTTGGGCTACTGAAGTCGTTCAGCCTTTGCAGTCATGGCTCACAATGCACCCGATGCATTATTAATGTCCCAGTAAAGCACACCCTGTTGTGTCTTAATGCTGTGGCATAAGATGCCTGCACAAGCAAACAGCTCTGGGAAGCAGAGAGCGGTGAGTTGGGGAGATGAATGGGGGCGTCACGGCTTCGCTCCCCGTGCCTGTGGCTCCGGCGGTCTCAGGGATGCCTCGGCAAGGTTTCACTGTGTGGATTCTACAGAAGGTTTTTTCCTGAGTGTTTCTAAACATCTATTATTTATAAACCACTGCTGCTCTGCATGATACTTCATGGGTAAGTAAGGGAAGCATTTCCTGCCCCGAGGAGCTTGCGCTGGCTGTCTGGGTGCCGTGGCCGCGCCGGGGGACAGACAGCAGGACAGACAGCTGTCTGTCTGTCTGTTCGCAGCCCCGACCCCACTGCGCCCGCCTCCCCACACGGGCCGTGCCGCCCCAGCAGGAGAGCCTGAACGAGAGCAGCATCATCCTGGGCTGCTGGCATTTCCATACTGCTTATGCAGAGTCTACATCTGAGATAAGCTGTACCTCTCTGAAACAAGTGCTCAGATAATCTGTATCCTCGTGTAATTCGCTGCTATGCCTGCTGCCGCAGCTGCTGCTACACAATTTTCTCCCTCCAAAAACAGCTGTGGATCCAGCAAATTTCTTCGGTGTTGGAGGACAGAAGCGGCGGGTGGGAGGGAGGCAGCCAGGAGGCAGAGATGAAGGGGACAGCCAAGGCACTGTGCAGAGAATGGGAAGGAAGAGCAGAGGGGAAGAAGGAGCTGTGGGGAGCGCACTGTGTGCACTACCTGACACACATGCAACCCACATGCTGCCTGAATCAAAGCATCTTTTATAAATAACCCCTGGGAAGAAGGTCTCCCCAATGGCAGCTGAAAAGGTTCAAAGCAAAACATACATGGCAAAGGAAATCCTGTACCTAAATATAAGAATTTCCCTTACTTGCCTGATGATGGGGTACAGACGTCCCCAGAATGACTCAGAGAAGTTTTTGCAGAGGTCTGCAACCTGAGGGTCAGGAACTCATGAGAAACGTGGACAACCTCCACCTCTGAGGCTGCTGCAGATTCCTAGAGCAGGAGGAAGACCACATCCCCATAAAAGCAGCATAGGATCATACCTTTGAGAAAAGCAAAGCCCTGATACAGTGTTAATATTATTTCTTGAGTATTTTTTATTATGTTAGTGATTTTGACCCAGTTTTTTGAGTTGATGTAAAATCTTTTCTTCTTCTGAAAAAAAAAAAAAGGCAAAGTGTGGAAAGGAGTGGAAACAGATGACTATAGTTTGGGGGTAAGACAGAGAAAGAAACAGCCAGCATGTACATTCAGTACACTTTGTGTATGTCACCAGGGGCTCAATGGGTGAAGCTGGGAAAACAACATAAACTTGAGCGCTGCAACTTAAAAAAACCCATGGGTTTTTTTCAAATCAGATCAGTCAGTTGTTGCCACTCAACTCCAGACAAAGTTTTGCTTCAGGTTTGGGGTTATTTTAATCCTTCCCATAAAACTTTCCCCTCTTTCAGTTCAGTTTGGAATTTAGAAATACATTTCAAAGCAAAGAGTCAACAGGCTTGGGTTCTTTAAATATCAGAGTGAATTTTCTCAAGGCTTTCAAAATTTCTTGCCACCTGCCACTGTGTCCCAGGTATTTTTCCTTGGCTGAAAATGCGTTGAGTCTCACCCTAACCTATTTTGATCTTCCTGATGTGTTGTTTTCCAGAAAATATACTGTTCATCACCCCCCCAAAATTTTCAATCTACCCTTCGTCTCGCCTTCCTGTGGGCCACTCAGTTTAGTCCTTCCATGCCTGACTACCCCTGGTGCCCCTAAGGCTCCCTGCTGGCATTCCAGCACTCCTGGGACTAAAGCAAAGATTTGGAGAGGAGTAAAGCCAGGGATTTTAGATGAAGGGGGTAGGAGCTATGACAGCCTGAAAAGGGAAAGGCCTGGAACACAGAGGGGTTATAAAGCAAAACACAGTAAAGATATGACCTGCTTGGTGAATAAAGTGTATAGGAAGAGGACAGTCCCCACTCTGTGCTGTAAAAAATGTTGTAAAAGAACTGTTGAACAAATGAAATTATTAAATCAATATATTCTTCTCCTATTTATAAAGCCTTTGCTTCCAGTAGTTTTTGAGTTCAATAATGTATGTGCTGTGAGAAATACAGAACAGTCAATATTAACAGCTCCCCTCCAGCTGCAGTTAAACTTATTTTAAAATAATCTTCACATTTTCATATATGAAGTAGATGTTTAAAATTGATCAGAGTTCAACATATTTATATTAAAACAGATCCTTTTTTTATCAGGTGGTTGGAGGTTTTCTGATAGTCAGAGCCATGTCCTTTAGCTATCAATATGTTTTGTCCTTTGATGAGTAACTGCCTTCTATGCAGAGTCTGCATGCAAAAAAGACTCTTCATTCCCTCGATATCCGTGGTTTTAACCACTTGTGAAAGACAAACAGCTCGCAGACCTCCTGCATCCTGAACTCACAGAACAAAATGGCACAGTTCACCCACGTAAAGGGTGCTGGTCAGCCCTCATCCTGACCCTTTAATGAAATATTGCTTCCAAACAGAAAGGCGCAGAACAAGTGACATCTGTTAACCTTTGCAGTGTGTTTGTGTGCTGCTATAGCCTAATCTCTGAAAATCAAAAGGCTGTAATTTTTTCAAGTACCAATTTGGCAGGCCCTTACCCCCACTTAACTCCTCTCCACGCTGCCTGCCCAGGGCAAGATCTCGGCGCTGTCCAGGAAATCTCCGTGCGCTGCTGCAGACGACGGGCGACCGACCGCCCGCCACTTCCAGGCTGCCAGGACAAGTTGCAAAGATCACTAAACTCTGAGTGACAGGTGATCGATATGCTGAACAATTAGTATCAAATATACAGTAAATGATGCATAATATCATTGGTGAAAAATGTTCTATTTAGGCAGAATGCAGATTGATGTCAGAAAATGCTCTTTAGTGTGTGGAATAATCAAGTCAACCGCTTGATGGATGTACTATATAGTCTATTTACATAGCTTGGATTCAATACACTTACATGATATTTGCATCAGAAACATATCTACAGTCAACCAATGGGAAAGAATACATGATTTTAGCAACATGCTTATACATTAATAATATTACTTGGCAATCTGATGTTTCAAGACCCAGGGTGAATTACTTATTAAAAACCCATATACAGCTATCTGTCTTTATCTTTCTTTCTGTGTGAGCCATAATGGCCTTGATTGTTTTCAAAATTACATTTGGCCAGGATATGACTGTTACATGAAACCTCTTAAACCAATATCATTTCCCTCACTGATAAAATACATTATACTGCTGGGTGCATTGAGCCAAACCATTAACGAAGGAAGCTTAACCTAACCTTTGTGCTTCTGACCAGCCATTCAAGCAAACTAACATTTCAGAAATTGTTTAAAAAGTGGAATTGACATGATTATAAATTTTTATATTAAGTTCACTCATTTCTTGGAGCTTCTCCTATCACCCTCACTTTTAATGGTTTGAATTTTGCAGGAGACTTAGTTACTTGGGAAGATACAAGGAAACGTACTCCATTTAACATTGTTTAGAAATGCAGGCACAAGATAAATTAGCTAGATAAGGTCAAATTAAGCAAGGTCCATTTTAAATCTTGAATTCTGGATGCATGAGAAGGAGGAAAAAAACCCGATGCAATGGAAGTCATGGAAAAACCTGAAGTCAAATTCTTCATAATAATTGAGATGCTATTTTAATAAAGTATCTCGACCCATGCCTGGTTCTATGAAGAGGTACAGCTCCCCAGACCTGCAGGCCAAGACAACAGAGCTCATCTGATAGGAAGCAAGTGATGTAATGTCAGTGAGAAACCCTACTCTCACAAGCAGCAAATGAAGCCATTTTCTGAAGGTAATACTCAGCTAGATCCCAGTGCTTCTTTCTTTCTGCTCAGGTGTCCATCATGAGATCCCCTTGCAACAGAGAGAGGAGACTGACCATCATTTTTGTGCTCAACAAGAACCACAGAACACAAGTAAAGGAAGGGCAAGACTCACCTGTACAAACCACGCACAGCTCCTGCATGGCCCTTTTTCTCTTTGGGTGCCCAGTGGCTTTAAGAGCAAAATAGTGGTCTGTAAGTTCTCAGGGTAATGGCTTGTCCATGACAGATACCAGTGACAGAGATGCAAGTGGACCATCTCAGCACCACTAAGCAGGAGAAGGCAGCCCTGGGGATCCTGGAAGAAAGGCCATGCAGTTCATTGTGCATGCAAACTGGCAGGCACCACAGAGCAGTGCAGACTCGCCACAGGCAGCTCAGCTCACCAGTCTGAATAATTTCCAAAGGAAAACCATTTCAGAGGCTTGCTACTCCCAATTTTTTCTCTTCCCTTGTTTTTCCTGTTTGTTCCATTGCCATTTCTGCAAACACTGAAAGCACCAAGCACATTTCTGATAGGATGTAAGACAAAGAGACACACTGCTAATTGTAGGGCATGAAAGGTATGCAGCAGCTTCTGTGCTTGCCAGGACAGAACTAAGTTTTGTCTGTACACCTGTAGTTTTTATCACAGCAGATAACCAGATTACAGCAAGTAAAGCACTATTTGCATGGGGATCTGCTATAGCAGGATGGCTCTGCAAGCATTTTGGGAGGCAAAGCAAGAGAAATGAGCTAAGGCATAGCAGTGTCATACAAACACACCTTTAACCTGGATGCTCAGCAGGTTCTCAGTACACCATGGTACAAGAGGGGATGGTCACACCTCCAGCAGGAGAAATCCCTGCTTCTGAGGAAGATTTCTCAACCTCAAAAAGAGCCACCATTTGCTCTTTTTCATGCTGCATTAGTCATCTTTGAAACCGACAGAACGAGGAAGGGGAGAGTGGTCCTCAGAGAGCTGCAGGAGCTGCAGCTCTGCTCCCCTGTGTCACCCCACAGGACAGACACTGTGACACAGCTGAGCACAGCGTGGCCATGCCCACGCCCAGCCATGCTCCCTGCATGGTGGCACGCTGCAGCAGACAGGGACAGGGAGGTGGCAGGAGGCAGCAGCAACAAGGAGCAGGGACCCAGGGGAGCAGGGGGTCTCCATGCAGACAGGACAGCATGTGTAGCTGCCTGGCAGGCTAGAAACCAGAAGCACTCCCCACACCACATTTCCTTCCATGTTCAGAGGAATTCACCTCCTTATAACACATCAGAGCAGAGCCTGATTCCCTCTTTGATCTCCCCCTGTCTGGAAATAATGCTTTGCATCTCAAATCTGGCTAACGGCTCCTGCTGAAATGGAGTGATGCTCTTAATGCTCTAGTTAGTGCTGTCAAGCAATCTGAAATGGAAGCTGGCAGTTGTCCTTCCAAATGGCTATTGCTATGTGTAGCCCAGAAGTGGTAAGCTAAAAAATCTTTTTGTATTTGAACTCCTTCCAATTTCATTCAGCAGGATACTGGCAGGCCACTTTCTGTGTTAATTATTTCTGTCCTGATTGCCTGGCCACACAGAGCACTGGATCGACAGTATCACACTTCACCATTTGTTACTTCTTCCAACTGAATGCAGAAAGAAATTGAAATAAAGAAAATTCACCTAGAGAAAAATCTCCAAAAGTCAGGAAATGGGAGAGAAGGTGTCAGTGGAGTCAGAAGATACGTGTATCTCCCAGATCAACACCAATAACTGTGAGTCTGGAAATCTTTAAGAGCAGAAGGGTGACACAGAATATTACTCACTGGAAAACGCTTAATGGGTCTGATCCTGAAATGAATTACACTGGCTTAAATCTGGAAAGTCTCCAACAAAGTCAGAGATTAATCAAGAAGAACTTTTAATGCTTGATTAGGAAAGACTGCCTCTGCATTGCTGGCAGGTACAAATGAGAGGACCTAGGCATAAAATTACCTCATTGCTCCCACAAATCAGTGAGCTAAATGGCTACATCTTGACATTCGCACCAGCAGTAAATTATTGTCAGGCACAAAAATATTGCAACAATTAAATGTGGGTGCAAATCAGACTGAAAACCAGAGTGTATTTGAATCCTGTTAACACAAATATTACCTTCTAATGCTCTCCATAGTGTCATGTCTTTGGGAGAGCACGTCAGCAAGAGACAACATTGTCTAAAAATACCACCCTGGAAAACTGCTTAGTAGAATTTGCACCAGAACTTTCCTGTTCTTGGCTTCTCAGTAAGCCTGCTGCAATATTCCCAGCAAGGGAGAGAGAAATGGATATTTTTGTCCAGAGAAGCTGTCTACATGAAGAGGAGTTTCGTTTGTATGGCACTCAAGTGCAGGTTCTGACTGTACCTGCAGATCAAGGCCAGTCTGAGAACAGAATTCACACAAGCCACAGGTCTGACATTTTTACCAACTATTCCACTGGCCATTGAGATAGAGATCATGTAAGATAAATTTATTTCTCACACAAGTCAGGATCATCTGTCCTAAAGCGAGATAAATTATGTAAAAAACTGAACACCCTGAGCACACACAACATACACTAAATCCAGAGAGAAATGAAACTGCTTCAAAAAGTTGAATCTAATCAGCAGAATTCTGAAAAATAATAATAATAAAAAATAAACTAAATGCAGTTGGATATTTTCAAAATGGAAAAAAATTACAAATATCCTCAATAAATTTTAAAATTAGCATTGAAAGGTTCTACTTAAGATGACCCAACCTCCCTCAGAAGCACAAGATTCTTGTTTTGACAATGTGTGAAACAAAGTGGTGGTGAAAAATTCATTAACCAGTTAGTTAAAGCAAATCCATAGCCATCAGCTTCATTGCTGTAGGGTTAATAGGATATTTTTTAAGAACACAACTCAGTGTCTTGAAAGAGATCAGTTTACATACAAGAAGTCATGAATACTTTCTGGCAGAAGCCTGAAGAGTCTCTTTTGGAAAAATCTAATGGAAGTATGCTGCTGTGCAGTTGCATCAGGGCTGCTGACTTTCCACTCACAGCTATTGAACTGGTGCTGCTGTAGCAAGAGCACTCCAGAAGTTAATTGGGAAAGATAAAGAGCATGGCAAAGCCCCAGGAGCATGGCAGCACGTGGCTTCCTCCCCCCACACTTACACTGCCACCAGTGCCCTTTGAACTGGAGTTTCCTGAAGGACACTGGTGTCACAAACCCACAAACATTCCTGCTTGGGCCTCTTCTCCTTGCACACTAATTCAGTTGAGACTGTTGATAGCAGAATTCTGAGTGGTAATTAATTATGAGTTTGTGGGTGGTTGTCAGTAAGGATGCAAGGAATCCATGCTGCCCCAACATAGCCCCATCTCCCACACAGTAATCCTGTGTCCCCTCTGCTCCCAACCCCAAAGGTTGGGAGATGAACAAACACTTGTGTTTAGCTAATAATAAAAAGAAGAGGAAGGCAGGCTGGGCAGCAGTGGCATGAGTTTACTGGTGTCCTGCCGCAGACATCCCTGGCACACGGACATGTCACCCAGCTTCCCAGTGCCACACCTCCCTGTGGCACACAGACAGTGTGTGCACTTGTTGGCCTGTCTGGGACATGGAGATAAGCTCATTAATGATCCTGTGGTGTCCATTTTGCTTTAGAAATTTTGTGGAAATTGAGGTTAGAATTTCATCTCTTTTCCTTTCATGGATTTAAGTAAATCTCACCCAGGATTTTGAAACATGCCAGGATTAGAGAAAAATCTCTTTAAACACGAGCTTATTTCTGACACCAAAATTTCTCCAGCTGGGATCAGCAATAACAGCATCAGTTTTAAGGTCTCCATCTTTATAGTGGTTGGTGTTACAGGGCATAAAATCTGTGGCTGGGAAGCCTGAGCTTTGCCTGAATTTAGCTGAGCTCTGGGTGCTTGTTGTGGTGAAAGCCAGTGCTTAAATTGCCTCAACCTTCAATCCAGAAGAACAAACTGTGTGAGAAGAAACACCATCAACTAATTAGACTGTAAGCTCTCTTGCCCAGAAAATCTTTTTTATCTCAAAGCTTAGGAGTTTGGATGTAGCATGGTTTGGTTGCTATCACTTAGCAAAGGGAGAGTGAGAATAAAAGTGGGTCCTTGTGGAAAACCTGCGTGCACAAACTTAAAAACACCCTTGAAAAATGTAGCCAGGGTGCTGTGTGTCTGTTCAACTATCTACAGGAAACATGTCTCACCCATGAGATGAAATGAAACCATAGTGAAAACCTCATCCATGGAAGAGAACAAGAGTTGCAGCTTTACAGCTGCCAGGCACAGGTTGGGAGGTGCAGGTTGCTCTGATGGTTCACCTGCAGCAGGCACCAGCCAGCCTTTTCTCCCCTCTGGTTTCCAGCAGCATGGAAACCCTGTCCTATCAGACTTCCTTGCAAGTCCTGGCCCATTGGCACAGAAGGGTTAATTGCCATGTCTTACTGTGCCCAACAGCCCCTGCTGTGCCCAGAGAAAACTGCCCAGAGCACCCAAGGCAAGGAGTGCCCAACCACATGAGGCCTCTTTCCAAAAAAGTGACACTTCCCAGTCCTCTGCTGTCCAGTCTCTCAAGACAAAAGCCTTTCTTTCCAGTACCTTGCATGCTCATTCTGCCTCCTCTGGGTCTTGGGAAGAAAGGCTTTGGCCTGGCAGCTCCACACAGGAGGTCTGTGCCTCAGCCTGGGAGAAAAGGAGCAGGTAGTGCAGTGCGTACTGAGCCACTGAAGTCTGGTTCAAACATACTTCAAAGCTGGTGGAAGCCAACAGGGGTCTTATGTATTGCTACTGATATTCACATCAATCTGGAGCACTTTGTCCAAGTCCACACAGTGGGATCTCTACCAAGTTATAAATATTCCCCAACTCTCAGGACTCCCACTCCCCGGCTCTAAGTCCTCTTACCATTCCCTGCCTATATCTGACACTCCTGGATATTGTGTCTTACTTTTTTCCAGACTACAATTCACTCCTCCTGTTTGTATGGGAAAAGGAAAAATTCAGAGTTTTGCTTGGAAATTGGCTCACCTTTTCATCAAGTTTATCCTTGTTTCCATGTCCACATTGGAAAGTGAACTTTCAGACAGGGGGCTGGAGGAAAGAATCTCATCAGAATAGGGCATTGCATCTCTGAAATCTCACGGAAATTTGGTCATTCTGATACCTTTCCAACACTCTGTTGTTACCACAGGTTTTGCTCTTGTCAGCTTCATGCTGTCCCAGCTCCACAAATGGCCAAAACAGGTGTCTTTGTTGAAGGGTCCAGGGTGTATCCTGTGCCTGGGTGCCCCCAAGTCTGTAGCAATGTTCCTAGAATTTTCAGTGAGATGAGGAGAAAGCTCTGCGTTCTCATTATACCTAGGGCTAAGCATAAAGCGTAATAGCAGAAACAAAGAAAAAATACAGAGCAGCCAGTTTTATCCAAATTTTTATAGGCTTTTATGGAATCATAAAGATCAGTAAAATGGCCTTTGTGAAACATACCACAATTCCAAACATAATAAAACTAAAATCAATGAATGTTCTTTAAAATGAGTGAATACACCCACACAGTTCAAATTTCATTGTATTTAGACATGCAGTAGATGTTCTGATACATCAACTTTGATTTTGCCTTCCCCTCCTCCTAGATATTCTTTTTATCAGGTTGGCTGTACAAAATGCATTGAACACAGTGGGGGGGGAGGTGGGAAGCAGTGTTTGGTTTTAAGTATTCATTAAACATCTGTAGCAGTTAATACAAAGGAAGAGTCTTTGAATAAATCTAAAAATTAGGAAATTGTACTTCTGATCTTGACTTCATCCTCATGCATCAATGAACATATTTTAATTTTGTTCATCTCTTATTGTGTGTAAACCAAACACTGAAAACAACAACCCTCATCTGCCTGTTATATATCATTTCTAATGACAGGGTACCTTTTGTTCTAAATGCACATGTAAAAAGACTTTCACTTTAATATTCTAGTTCTTGGCTTTTCAAGTTAAAATAGTGCTTTACAAGTGATCTCTACTGATGGTGACATACATTTACATTAGAATTCCAATCTGATTCTCTACCTTTCATAATCTACATAATACCTTTTGTTTTGTTTCAGATTCCTTTCTTGCAGGATATGTAGATTTGACTGCAGTAGATTTTTCCCCCAAAGAATATCCAAAAATACATGTCTGCATAGCATGAAGTTGGAAGAACTGTTTGTCACAGTCTGCTTAACAAAACAAGTTGTTTTTCTGTTTGTAGATTATCCCTGAGAAGGCATCCAAGTTTTACAAATGCATTCATTATTAGCAACCATTCTGTGAATTTCATAACTTAGGGCCAAAATGGACTATTAGTTCATTTAGTTTGACCTCTTGTACCATATAGATTACTACATTTCACCCGTGCTCTAAACTCAGAGACTTCATTAGAGTAAAACATTTCAAGTCCTAAGATTAAATTGTGCTTCACTGGTTGAGAACAAGACAGACAAAGCTGCCAGGAATATCTAAGCCCCCTGGAATAGGAAAGAATTATTTAGATGAGATATGCCTGGATCATCCCAGCAGGTGAGGCTTAAGTTTAATGAGCAGTAGGACAGAGACACCTGAAGATCATCTTAGGAAAGATGATACTCTGCACCAGAGCACCACTCACACTGGTCCCAGGACAATTACAGGAGGATTTGGGCTCCTAATCATGAATGTCTAGTGCCACTTGACACTTCTCATGAGGTAGCCTGGTGTGCCTGAAAGCAGGACAGCACTGCACCAGCAGGGACCCACAGCCCCAGGGCTGCCAGCGGAGGGTCAGACATGTGAGGCAGAGACAAGGGGACCCTGTGTCTCACAGCATAGTCCCAAGGATGGGATTCAGTTCCACAAGCAGCCCCAGACTTTTTTTCAGTCCATGGGATTTTACACTAGACAGCAGAGGAGCCTAGCAAGCTGCTCAGCACCCCCAAATGCAGACACCCATGTTTAGCAAACTGGCAGACTCCCTGGGCTCTCTTCTCTGGTGAACAGCTCTCTCTTGCACAAATCTCACCCTGAAAGGCTCCAAGGCTTTAGAAGGGTGTGAGGAAACAGCCGAGCAAAATTTAGGCAGGGGTGTGTACACACGAAAACTGCCTTTGACTGAAACCCTGACACACAAGTTTTCACTGCACACAGTCTTAAACCCCTGAAGTGGAAATGGGAGATAATACTGACACCAGTGCTAGCAACCCTCCTAAAGCCCATGGCAGGGCTCACCCAACCTCCCCCCAGGCTGGCCACCCCCAGCTTCCCCCAGTCTGCCTCAGCAAATGCCTTTGGGTGTGCTCCCACCCACACCGTGAGTATCTCACTCAGGAGTCTGCCTGCACAGGGCTCGGTGGGGATGTCTTTTCCCCTCACTGTTTCCAGTCCAAATAGAAATCTCAGATATTGCCAGCCTCCTCCTTATACACCCTCAGCCTCTACCTCAGGCACATGCAATGGGCCTTGGTCGTCTGATCCCTGCCTCTTGTAGGCTTTGGCATTTCTTCTCCTTTCGTGCCCTCAGGGTTTTGCAGATCTGGCCTGGGAGAGCATAAGAGCATGCCTATTCCTGCTTAAGGAGACTGTTTTTCATGGCAAACAGTCAAATTTCACATTGTCTGTGAAAACCTAGATGTGAAAATAGTGTATTCTTGCACGGCTCTGCTCTCAGAAGTGCTAAGCAGTGAGCAGCTCCCCATAGCCCCACAGCTATGCATTTCCATAAAAAACAGGAACTGAGGCCTTACCAAGCATTGGAGTTCTTTAAATCGTAGGTAAAACTAATCTGTATTCCAATTTGAAAAAAGTCTCTGAAAGGACAAAACATGCATGTTGATGGCAGAGAAAAAAAATCATATGTCTGCTCATTGGGGAAAAAAATCCAAGAATATTTAATGTGTGAAAATAGGACTCCAGTTATGCTGTTAAGAATAATGAAATCTAGGGTGCTAAGTACTGTATGTGTCGCTGTACAAGTTAAGCTGCCTGAGGCAGTTTTAATTTCTCTAGCCAATTTTTCTTAAATTTTCTCCTAATTTACACACCCAAGTGTTCATCACCTGTAGAGGAGGGGGCTGGATGGGGTAAGTGCAGCTGGGGATGCTCAGGACAGAGGCATTCCTCTGGTCCTGGCCACGGGGAGCAGGGCTTGCCAGGGAGCCCCGGAACCAGAGCAGAGCCTGGCAGCCCCCTCCCTGCTCCTCCGGAGCTGCTCTGTCTCTGGTGGGGTGAATTTTAGTCACGGGCTTAGCTATTCCCTCCAGCTAAAGAGAAAGGAGTGGTCACAGCAGCCCATGAGGGAGAGGGGTGTGCCTTTTTCTGGAAGACATAGCCGTGGAGGCAAGCGGCAGAGCCCAGGGCTGGCACTGACACACATCAAAACAACATTCCTTGTAATTACTTTCCGTGTCAAGAACAGGCTGAAATTAACTTGTCAAAATTATTAAATTTGAGAGGCAAACATAATTCAAAATTGGATAGCCACAAACAAGTGATATCAGCAGGAGGGTACAGTTTGTGGGACTACACCAGATATTTGCATTTTACTGGTGAAATAAACATTTACCTCTTCAAATCATTGTAGTACTTGCTGTAATTTTATTTGCCAGGGGCTGCTGAGTTTAAGGCAGAAGTCTGCCTGCAGAGTCAGGTTTGCTCCAGCCTCAGCAGCTTGGGAAAGGGTGTTCAGTCTCCTTTGCTCTCTACCCTGTGTCCCTGGCAGGAAAATTTTATCTCAGATTTGCAAAATATTCGCTGTTTGTGATCTACTATGGTGAGCTGTCTCTGTCTGGGTGTGACTCAGAATGTGGATTAAATATTTGCCAGACAAACAGAAGTAGGTGCTGTGAGACAATCTGCAGGTCTGCCCTGGGCAGCAAAGGCTGGCAGTGGCACCCTTGCAGGATGCTCCATGCTGGTATCAGAGGCTCCCTGGCCAGGGAATCCTCAGGGATCACTCGGTGTCCATGACTTTGGACAAAGCCATGGGCACTGTGTGCTGCAGCACAAGGCAAGGTGCAGTGCTGCAAAGGGGCCCTGTTGTGCACTCCAGCAGCAGCAGCAATGCTGAGCAGCCCCTCAGCCAGCACGTGGGGCTTTCATCCCCAGCAAGGGAGGGATAGCTGTGCACAGCCTGCCCCTTTTACACACATCTCCCTGCCAGCAGCCAACCCTGAGAGCACCTGGTGACCTTCCAGCCAGCTCTCCATGTAACAGCTACAACCCAACAAACTATCAGCACAGTGACTGAAAAGTCCTTCGTTATCCCCTTTTCCTCTGTGTTTATGTTTCTCCAAACGTGCAGTGCAGCCATTTCCACTGAGCTGCATTTCAGACATTATTTGGGTTACAGAGCAGTAGCTCTGCTTGCTTGAGTCACTAATCCAACCTCAGGTATGGAGATTAAGCCAGAGCCCATTTTCATCACATTCTCCAAAGAAAAAACAGCTTTTTCTGCACTGCAAAACAACGTCATGGTCTGCACTGTGTTCCTGATTTGCAGCAGCAACCTGCAGGCTGCATTGCTGGAGGCTCTGGACAGGGTGCTTTCATCCTGACTTGGGCACAGCCCCACTGAGGCAGATCCAGCTTCTTGCTCATCCAGAGGGACAAAAGGCACAACCAGCAAAGGCAAAAGCTGCTCTCCCCCCATACCTCAGCAGCTCCTGCCTGGAATCCTCCTGTGGAAGGGGAACCCCTGGGGTGGAGGTCTGACCTTGGACCCTTGATCATAACGCTCCAGGCTATTCCCTACCAGCCCCCAGCTGCTGCCCAAAGGAGGGAGGTGACAGTAGGACAAGAGCCTGAAAAGGTGAAAACCAGGCCAGAGGACCTTGTGGAAGATGTTAGTTCAGCTCTGGTTTTGTACCAGGGAAATTACTGC
Organism: Prinia subflava; assembly: GCF_021018805.1. Taxonomy (NCBI): domain Eukaryota; kingdom Metazoa; phylum Chordata; class Aves; order Passeriformes; family Cisticolidae; genus Prinia; species Prinia subflava. Next base: position 18,245,275 of record NC_086256.1, read on the forward strand.
ACTCATTTGCCTCTGAGGACAAAATGCCTGTATCTGTATCCTTCATCTCCAAGCACTACAATTTGCCCCAAAACTGTAGTTGAATTTATCTATCATCTATATTGTGTTTGGGCACAAACCAGTGCAGAAGACCAGATTTGCCACTGGCATAGTTTGACTTTCATACCTTTTTAATTTTTCTTGCAGTTGTATCCAAATGGCGGCAAAGATGGACCTCTTCCATGTCCTCATTTTCCAGACACAAAACTCAGAGCGAAGCAGATTATGTGTGTTTTTCTCCCTTTCAGTGCAAGATCCTCTCTTCTTCTCTGTTCCCATCAGCTACCAGAAAATATCCTCAGAACTCTGATGGAAAGACAAGACACGTGAGATAGTATATTATTCTGAATGGAGTTTCAGGAGCAACTAAAGTTTTGAGCTCATCTGCTGCTGTCTCTCTAGCTTGATTCAGAATCTAATTTGTCCAAAATTTCAACCGTGATGAACTTTCCCAAAACAGAAGCAGCAAGCTGCTTCCCACCATCACATACTTGGCCTGTATCCCGCCTATCCATATGCAGCAGATGTAAATATAATTTACTGGCACAAGCAGCTCTCTGCACATGGCATCTTTCTAAGTCTTCTTTAGTATCCATGTGAAGAAATAAATGATTTTATTGATGCATTCGGAGGCCCCAATAATGCTTCATAATGACCTAGAAATGGAGGTCTTTTTTAACATGCATTGATCAATAACTCACATAATTGCGTCTCGTATCGTTTTGCTGAATTGTTAACAATTCTAACCAAAGTTATAACGATTCCTTACAGACAACATAAGTCTTCCAGGAGCCACATTTTGCTGCCTTCTATATATTGTAGACCTGCACAGATACAGATTTAGTGCAGGCACCAGTTGCATCAGCTAATTTAGGACATGGCCTCTCCTCTGGTGTGCCCAGTCACCGCACGCGAAGCTTGCAGAGCTTCTTGCCACACTACGAGATGCCTTGGAGAACAGATTGGAGCAAATACAGACAATCCCCTTTTTTCTATCATGTTGAAATGAGGTGGTTAGTAAGATGGTGCTTTAATCAGGGAGAAGACAACTAAAAAGTCAGAATGAAATATTTTCAGTGGTGACAACCTGTCTGGTGGCAATGGGAAATCCTGCATGTCAGCACATTCATTCTTGGCTTTATCCTTGCTCACTGGATGTGACTCAAAGGAAATGCTGGGCTTCAGTTTCTTCATCAGCAAAATGGGGATAATATTTCCACTTATGCAAGTCACTTTAAGTGGAAAGCACTGCATTCATGCAAGATAGCTTTATCGTGCCAGTACACCACAGAGTTTTTCACTTTCTGCCTGGAACATTTCATAAAAATCCCTCCACATATGGAACAGAACAAGTATTACAGACTTCCAAAAATGTGATTTTTAGGGAGCTGACAGTGCCACTTACATTTGTGCACTTTTGTGTTTCAAATACAGTCATGTTTGGCAACGAAATTCACAATCATCTGGCAGTTTTTATGAAAAGAGCTGACCATGCTGCTCCAGGTTTTGCCAGCCTTGTCACAATCCCCCTCTGCACCAGCCCTGGCTGCAGCCCTGACTGCTGCCTGGGCACCAGGATGTGACTGGCAGGCTCTTGATCAAACCCCCAGCTTCACATGTGGGTTTTGGAGCCATTGTTTAGCACTTTAAATTCCCTCAGCAGGACTGTGCTGCAGCATCAATTGCCATTCCATCACTCACCTTTATGGATGGAGGAAAAGGATGCTCTAGCACTTTGTTGCTTTGCCTCACAAAAGTGGTGAGACCTGGGGCTTCAGCAGCTGCAGCCACTGCCCTTCACCAGCCCCACAGTCCCTCTGCACACACTGAGCTCCCCATCCACCACCAGGGCTGGTTTGCTGCTCCTGGCCCAGCACTGTGCTGCCAAGGAGGCACAGTTCTGCTTACAACTCACTGTTCCCTTCCCACTGCAGGGCTTTGTTAATGTCAGGAGGCTGATACAACCTTAAGTAGTTCAACTGTGTGCTTTCCTTCATCTACGAGCTTGGAACAAGACTGTAGACAAGTACTACACATGACATGGCTATCAGAGAAAGAAGAATTATATTTTAATTACTGTATTTATCTCAGAGAACACAGTGATTGGTTTTTCTGATGGAAATAAATGCAATGAAAGACTAACGGACTTTTGGTAGCAGAACCATTAAACCCTCTCTGCAAATCTGGTCTAGATATCTGGGGTGCAATTAGGACAGCAGCACTGAGTGCTTCTCTGGGCAAGTGTACGGATGCACTCTAACCTGAATCTAATTCTGCTCAAAGGCCAAGGCAGAACAATGCTATTTGTGTTGTAATGATTTAGTAGAAATGGGCACCATTACATTTCTAATGACTTTTGGTCAACGAGCACCTTGGACTTTCAGGGCCTGATTGCTTTTAGCAACTCTTCCACAGAAGAGACACCATCACAGCAAAGGCAGATCTCATGTGTGAAGAAGTCAGACCCAGACAAAGCAGTGGGTATCAGGACAACAGGATATATCATATGAGAGCTTTTGTAGCAAACTGCAAAATTCAGACATCACTATTAGGCATTACTTGTAAAAACAGACCTGAACAAATAATTCAAAATGAATAATTTATTTGATTAGTTTTGTCTCTCCTTGCTTGGAGAATATATATAAGCCAATCACACCATCTTGAATTTATTATTCAAATGTATTCAGTGACTTTCACTATTTTTTTTACTCTATGGATTAATCAGAATATTTAAAATTAAAAATACACAGTTTTTCTGTGATTGGCCAGACATGCCACATGACACTACTTTTCTTCTGGGAGCAAGTGAGTATGCCAGCACTTCTGGAGTAATCCTTATGCATGCAAAATTGAAAATTCAGTTTTGACAAATATTTGCATGTGCATCTTTGGAATTCACTTGCTGCCAAGAAAACTGTCAGTAAAATTCAGCACCTCTTAAATTTGTAAAATGTGAGAACTAAAACATGCATTTTAACATTTGCATTTAGTTTTTTCTCTCTTTTCATCTGGAAGTTTCAGAACATTGTGTTTTCCCTGAACGGATGCAGCATTGCCTACCAGGACTGAGTTACAGTTTTGAGCCGCTCAGTATCACTTGACTCAGCCAATGGTCTGTTGCCCTAAAAGCCTGTAATTTTCTAAACTGGCAAATGCTATGTGCATCACGTGCAAGGCCTTCAAAAGTCAGGGTGGTTTTGCCTTGACAGATGTGTGCATTATTCCTGTATCAAATAACCCCTCAATTACTGAATGACTCTAGTTCTATTGTTAGGAAAAAGCAGATTTGAGAGCAACTCATTAAAAGCCTAAACTATGATGTTAGCATAAAACATAGGTGAAGAGGAAAGTTATTTCAACCACAGAAAACTTTCATCTCAGCTTTTTAATTAGTGAAGAGCACCTGCTGAAGGAGCCCTCACCTGTCTGGTGTGTTCCTGTGTGCAATCCCCCCTTGGAGGGCAGAGCTTCAGTTTGGGGTTCCAGAGAACGTCTTTTAGTACCTCAGCCTTCAGCCACGTTTCTGAAAGCAAGTTCCTGTCTACATTTGCCTGAGAACCAGTACAACAACCTACAGGATTTATGTGTTAATATATCCCTTGGTCTATCTTTAAAACAGCCTCCCTATGTTCATATGCAGGCACATGAAAAAAATTTAGGGTCTGTCTAATCTTCAATTGCATCTGACCTGCTGGTGACTTGGGATGGGGATGAAACTGAATGTATCCCTGATCATGTTTGGCAGGAGTATTTAGGTGGAAACTCTGCCCATAAGAGAGATACTTTTAACTCATCTGAAGCTCAGAAGCAGAGCTGGACACACTGATGCCCTGGCTGTGCACACTGCTCCCACTCGAGGCCTCTCTCTCCTGTTCTGAGCAGAGCCAGTCCAGCCTGGCCAAAGGAGCAGCCAGCACACTTTGGGACACCATCAAACAGCAACAAACACAACCCAGCCCAGAGAGCAGGAGGGTTATCTGATGGCAAAGATAAGCAGCAGGACAGCAGCTAGATCTTTTAGGCCAGCAAGGCCTCAAGTGCAACTATAAAACTGTGGCGGGTAATGGGGTATTAACTCATTGAACAAACAGAGCTGATGCTCCAGTTACCGTGCAAGATGACTTAAATGGTTTAATTTACACTTCACAGCAAGCCTTTCCTACTGCAAATCAATAAATTTGCATAGGTTCTCAAAGTAATCAGTAACATGCTCCTGCATATATTTTTAAAATAGGTACAAAATTCCTTAATGAAAGCCAGAATCCCATCATAAACTCAGTTTTTAGTTTACTTGCTAGCTGCATTGATGAGAGAATATGAATCTATTAAGGGTCAGAGCTAAGCAGCAGCTTTGCAGCTCATTTCTGCAGACAGCAGGACTGCAGGCTCCCATGGATCCAGGTGTACAGCCCCCTCCTGCTACCCCACAGCAGTGCAGGCAGAGCCTCCTGAACACCCCTGGCCTGAGCAGAGGAAGAAATTTAGCTGAGATATCCTGTGTACACTCTGTGCAGGGGACAGGCATGTGAGGGGGCAGACAGTCGCACAGAGGTCAAGTTCCCATAGGAGTAGCCTTTAACCAGATCCAGCCACATTTTTTTTCCCCATGTAATTTCTTATTCCTCGTTCTCCTCCTTACCTTTGGTCTGGCTGGGATCAGAAGTAGAAGCTCCAGAATGCCACCAGCAAGGCTGTGCTGGCAGCAGAGGTGTGCACAGCTCCTGAGATAGCCTGTTTCCATCAAGGTATCAGTATGATATTGCCAGTTAAGGGTTAAAAACATTTGACAGAGGCATCCCGGCACTCAGGGTCTCCCCTGAGCCAAGGCAAACTTCAGATGTTGTTGAATTATCCCCTTAAGCATCCAGCTGAAGACAAGGCTTGGCACTTGCACAGGCTTCCCCTCCCCGCTCCCCCCCCCCCCCAAAAAAAACCCCAAACCCTAAAAAAACCACCCCAAAACAAAACAAACAACAACAACAAAAAATTAAGATTAAAAAAGATTGGGAGGGATTATTTCTGTGCTTGTACCTTCTGAGAATGACTAAGGGCTTTCAAGTAAACTTTCAAGCAGATGTTTTTACTCCTCTGCTAAAACAAAAACCAAGATTTTTAAACAGAGAAACAAAATGAGGGCAGAGGACAGAAAAAAAAAATATGGGCACTCCTGACAAATGCGAGAGAGGTGTAGGCAGGGGCATTGATGGTTTCACTGCTGAAACAGGGCCCTGCTCTTCAGGGCCAGGGGAGCTCAGGGGTTTCCCTGCGCTTGGCATGAGCTATCCTCAGTTACTGACCAGTACTTGAACACTCGAGTTTGCTTTCTCCTGCTTCCCAAGTGTGTGTCCCACTGAGGGGCACCACCAGGCATCCTGGGGGCAATACAAACAGCACTCAGGCATAGTTCAAGACCTTTCCTGAACAGAACCTGAGGGGCACAGTCTCCTCACTCAGACCACTGCTGCTGTCTCCCATGGTTGCAGATAACTGATGGATGTGGAAAAGGGGCCCCTTTTATGGTCATGTTTGCTGGCAAGGTACTAGCCTGCTGTCCCTCATTTCTTTGCAGTTCTCATACTTAATTTGCTTTATATTTGATTCGGGTTTTATAATATTTATTACTCATGGCAGAATGTTGGGTTATAGTGTGTCAAACTTGCCAAAACTTCAAGCAGAGAGAATGATAAAAAGTATCTCGAAAATCATATTTGCCCCTTAATAATTTAATTCTGTAGAAAGGGAAATCAAAGCATCACAAATTGATTGCTGTGAAACAAATTACAATTATTTCCACACATCCAAATAAATTTACTAATTTTAGTCATCTGACTTGAGGCATTAGACACAATATGCAAATGCACATGTTGAAATGATGGCCGTGTCTCTAGAGCTGCTCACTTATTTTTCTGTTCTTAGTGGATGCTCAACAGTTTCAGACTGCTATTGAGACATGCAGTAAATTAGCTGCTCTTAAGCACTGCATGTTAAAAGTATTAGAAAACATGTCTGTAAAGCACAGCTGACAGTCTCAGGCAACAAACACTGCAGAACTGCAGACTAATGTCCACTGTCCCTTCCCCCAAATCTGCTTCCAATCGGGTCATACTGGTCAAGCTACCCTTACCTGAAGCCCTCTGCCCTGCTCTGCCTTGTAGAAAGGGAGTGCCTGTGACATGAAAAGTCCCCCTTGAATACAAGTTTTCCACATCATTTTACAACCTGTACTTGTTCAGCTGTCACAGGGCTTCACATAAGAGAAGTCATCTGATATTGTTACTGACATACTAGTCTAGTGTGGCTTTTAATATTAGGCTTTTTATAACTCACAGGGATGGCAGAGCAATCTCAGGTAATCAAAATAAATGAAGACAGCTTGAATAATGCATTTGTTAAATCTAAATAACATACAGTGGACACCTTTTAAAGCATTTTCCAGGAAAATGTGACTCAGGTGCAATATGGATTGAGAAGATAAAGACAGGTGTTTTCAGTTCTTATATTATGGATGCAGAGAGGACTTTGATAATGTAACAATCATCTTTTGTTACTTTGCTGCAGTCCAATACAGCTAGAATCAATTTTTCATTGTACTCATTTACTGGAAAAAGGGATAATGGCAAGGACAACACAGCTTTAATAGAAAGAATAAGTCATGATTTAATTCAGATGTTGTACTACAGCTACAAGTTGAAAGATATATTTATATATACCAAAACATACAAAGGAGCCTGCATGCTTTTGAATAGAAGTCATGGCTCTGCATTTCTATTTATTGGTAGTTAGGTGGAATGATGCAGCATTATTGTCCTGACAGCAATAAGAAGCAAGAACCTTTTAAAGTGCAAAAAGATAGCTGTAGGATTATGAGCAATCTTTATAGAAAAGCAAAATAAAGGGCAATAGCAAAAGGGCACGTTTGGGTCTTCATTAATATTTGTATTTAAGTAAAAATGACAAGCAGAAAAACCCAAAGAAAGGCTAAGTTCACAATCAATGTAATGCTTTTCTGCACAATCGAGATATTTCTCAAAGATCTCAGGCATTTTTGATAAATTTTATTCCGATGGAAAGTACTCAGAATGATGATAAAATAATGATTTCTCTTTTTTCCCTAGCAAAATAGATTGCTTCATGACTTCTTGAATGAAACACAAATATAAGAGTGATAGTGTTTGGGGCTGGATTAGTCTCCTGGGGTTGCAGCCAGTGTATGAAATTTCATAGCTTTTCCAAAGAGTTCAATAGTGCTCTCCTCTGTAGCAGACATTGCTGAATGACCCCTGAAAAAACACCCCACAGAATGTGCTTTAAAACAAGCACCAAAAGCTGCCAGGAGTTAATTGAGCCTGGTATAGCCCAGAGATATTCTGCATGGCATATTTCTGAGCAGCACTCATTATGCCAGTCTAAATCTGAATTTCTGCAGACTTTGGAGGAAACCAGGATACAAAGTCAAGCTTTAGAGTTGCTTTCTACCTCTCTAATAGACCTGCTCTTGAAATTCAGACTCTCCTTTTAATGAGCATCTTCTACAGAAAAGCAGACAAAAGGAACAAAATCCTTCCCTGGAATCTCAGGCTTTTCTCTAAAAAGAGTCTGGTCTAGTCCTAACTCATTGTAAGCTGAGCCCACATTCCTCTCTGAGGAGCAAAGAGAAAAACTGAAGAGTAAACCAAACCAAAATAATAACAATAAAAAAAATATCTGAGAAAAAATTAACTCCTTCCCCAGGAGCAGCAACTTCTCACAAGCATGTCCCAGTCTGCTCTTAAGCTGATGGATCAGACCCAGCTGCATCTCAGCTGAAATGGCTCAGGAAGGCATTTCCAGCCTCCAAAGGACATCTGGGATTTACACCAGTGACCCTGCATGGATTTTACACAGCCTCTGAGATGCTGGGGAGCCTTGGGTAAGTCCTTTTTCCCCCTGCCAAATGAGTCACATGCTGGGTTATTAGCAGGCCAGGTGCAGGGAGGTGCAGGGCTCTGGTCACTGGAAGACAGGGCATTTCTGTAGGATACAGCAGACAGAAATACTCTGTGAAGCATAAAAGGGGCAACAGGAGAGCTTGGGAGAGTCCCAGATGTCCTGCCAAGCAGAAGCAGAGACACCCCCTCAGCACAGCTTGTTACTAGGGCTTAATGGGGCACTGCACTGCAAACGTCTGAGATCCCAAACTTACTGAGGGTGGCCTTAGACCGTAGTGACTTTGCCCTAAAACTGCTAAGACTTACAAGTAATCTTAAAGAAAACACTGATTTCTCAAATAGTAAGCTGAGACTTCAGACTTTCCTTCCCAAGTCACAGGACAGCTGCTGTGGGAAACCTTGACCTCTTGGGCTCACTCGCTAGTCTGACCATGCAAGAAAACTGGAATGGCAAGATCCAATGGAGGAGACAATGAAAGCTTTGAGCTGAGCACCACCAGCTGCAGCTCTGCTGACTCCAGAGGGAGCTTAGGATAATGGTATGAGCCTTCTCCTCCTAGCCTTTGCCTGTGCTGCCATGGAAAGAGAAGCTATTTAAATAGGTTTTTTTCTGGGATGAGAAGAGATCAGTATGTCAAGAGTTCTATACAAGAGGGCAAAGATGCAGTCTCAGTGCCTACCCCTGAACCCAACAAGGCCTTCAGCTCTGTTCCTATAGCAATCCACACTGCTAGACAATAAAGAATTGTGGCCACCACCTTTTCCTTAGTCACTCTTCACACACATTGCTCAAGGCATTTGGAAGAATGAGCTCTTACTCACTGCCTATCCTCAGCTACAGTAACACCTGACAGTGGTGAATGACTTTTTATATGTGTGATAATCCTTTTAAGAAAAAAGAAAAATCTACTCTTCATCTTCATCAGAAAGGAAATTCCAGCATTCTCCAGTTCCCCATCTTTGCAGATAAAGCTGCCCTTGCGGGTCAACTTACCTCCTCTTCACTCCCTTTCCCTCTTCCCCCACTTTCCTTTTTAATTCTGTCTCCATTTTCTTTCTTCTTGTTAAAAGTTTCTCAATAGTGATGCCTACTACTTATTTTAGGTTTAGATGATCCAGGTAGGAATTCCCTGTAAAACCAGAACTTTCTTCCTGGGGAGGAGTGGACATCCGGGTTAGTAATCACCAAATCACGTGAACTCAAGTTACATTTTTCTCTTAGTCCTGTCTCAGAACAGATGAAACATCAAACCAGCTCCTATCCAGCAACTACCTGAGCATGGCAAAAGCCATGCCCATCCAAATGCCACTCTGAGCTCCCAAATTACTCTTTATGCCCCATATAACTAGAGCTAATTTTAAGAAGAAACTTAACTCTGCAATAAGAACATGGGGTAAAATCCTTAATGCCAGCTTTTCATACCTTGGTTCTGTGCCACTGTGAATGCAGTTTGGTCTGCAGCAGGTTAGCAGGCACACTTCTGGGCTCAAAATGATCCTAGATTGAAACACCTATACATGTAAGGAAGCCAATTTCCTGGCAAGAAAATAAAACTGATACCAAGCACACAAAGGACGCCAATATCAGGGAGAATGTCACCAGCAGTGCAATACATTAAAGAAGATCATTGCAACAAATCAAGTTCCTAAGCGTGACTTTCCCTTTCACGTAGAGAATGGACTGATTTGTTCCCCAAACAATGGAAAACTTTGTGGAGGCTCTGGAACAGATTGCTCTTTTTGCCTCCATTACTCACAGATCAGCTTGCCACATTCAGCAACAAAGGCAAGGGCTAAAACTCATCTTATTTGTTGTCCACAATTTATGAAAAAATAATCTAGCTCATAGGAAATGAGGTGCTTCAAGAATTTGCTGAAGTGAAAGCAATTCACTATCAGCATGGATTCAGCTTCAATATGACTCATCTGATCTGTGCACTATGTTATGCTACATTGCTCCATCTAGGAATAATTGTGAAGACTTCACTGGAATTTTTTACCACTAGGAAAAATGCACTCAACCTGTGCTGTCTGACTGTGCTCTGACTTGAGTCACAGATGGCAGTAGGACACTGCCATGGCATTTTGTGGGCATGGGAAGGGCTGCTTCAGTGACACTGAACAGCAGTCCTGTGTCCTGAGAGGAAAGCAAGATTTCTGCACACATAGCATTTCCTTCCATCCGTGTCATACCCATTTTTGCTAATTTTTTGTCTGCCACCACTTGGCACTGGTAGAGCACCATCTAAGCATGTAAAAGCAAAGGAAACATATTGTATGTAACCCATTCAGAACTGTCAGCATCTAACACTAATGCTTTCTGACTAACAGCTTCAGGAATCCTTCAAAAGGTCAGCAAATGGCTCAGAGCCATCTGAAACTCCAAGAGAAGGATCTCCAAAGCCTGGCATACACACATCCCACTGGGATCCACATTTGACTCCCTCCCCTCATGGAATCTAGAGCCACACAGCGTGAACATAGCAGCAGGTGCTCTGCAAGGAGAGCCCACATCAGCTGTCCTGTGCAGAGACTCCCCCTCAAAAGGGATTTGTTTCACAACACCATTCAAAATGGGGGATTTCAGGCTCCCAAGGACCAACCCAGTCTGCACATTGTTTCAATAGCACTGGAGAGACTAAAGGAAGATCACCCATAAGATTGCCAATTGCTCTTTCTCCAAATGGTTTTAGTGAAGTTTTGTGCCTAGGAAAAGCTTTACATATAAAGAGATCATTCTTCAACCTGTGTAGGAAAAAGGCATAGAAAAATGAGATGTTCATTTTGATTAGAAGAATAGGTCTTTCAGAGACAAGTCGTGAGGCTCTTAGCATAATCCTAGCAAAAATTCCATGGTAATCCATGTTTTTATTCAGAAGAACACTTTCATTGTTAATACATCAGATTTTGCTTTTATCTGACTTGTGCTCAGTGATTATAACACAGACAGTGTTTGCATGTGAAAGAGTAAGAAAGGAGTGAGTACTGTAGTCTACAGAGGAAGACATGAGGATGGATGAATGTTTGCCTTGGCAAATAGTATTAGAAGTAATTATTTTTAAAAGTATTCAGGTGCATCTCATTTTGTTTCTGTGTAACTAAAAAGGAAGCAACTGATTTGCAACCTGGGATTTCAAAAAGCTGATAAAAAGCCAAAGAATAATTTTTGATGAAGTACTTGTTCAACAGCTGCAGCATCATCCACTACCTATTGGGCAAGTGCCAGGCTACCTGCTCAATGTCTGGAGATTGATAACTGTTCAGAATTTGATGAATGACAGATTGAGAAAGTAGACAAACAGGTCTAGGGATGATAGTCTTAAAAAGGGTTCTGAAGGCATCCTGGCAAGTGCCCATTGATAGCTTTCTCCAAAAGAATTTGAATCCAAAGGACTCAAGTCTCAGCACCTCTCCATTTTTCTCCTGGAGAGCACCAGCACTATTTCATCAAACATGCTGCTTGAATTTGTCAGTATTAACTCATTCTTTGCTTCCCTAATCTTTTTGTTTTCAGTACTGTCAAATCACATAGATGCAGCGTGAGATGCAGGATTCTAAAAGCCAGTTTCCTCTGTTACAGCAAGTGTTATCCCTGGGGTCAAGGATTGTCTGAATCAATAACACACCAGTCTCTGTAGCCCCATTTAAATGGTGAGTCAGTTCACATAATCCAGCCACATGTCAGATGAAAAAGAATGGTTTAGCAAACACTTTGCAGTCATCTGCTTTTTAGAACTTAGTAGTAAATTATTGGATATCAGTCTACTGTTGCAACTATATATCTTTACACAATAGCAATTTTTCTTAAGAGTTTTCTACTGCTCAGCTGCTTATTCAGTATTTTTATATACCCTATATTTATTTTCAAATACCATTTTAAAATTCTCACTGGAATTTTTCCATCTACAGAAGTTTTAAGAGACTAAGACAGTTCACAAGAGCATTTCTCAGGCAAGGAAAGCTGACACAAAGAGTTTTGCTGTCCCACCAATTCAGAGCACAAAATGACATCTCTGGTCCAGTCCTAATTTACGAACAGCTTTTTCCTCCCAAGACAACTGCATTCAACTGGACTGTCCTAGACATGCATGCTTCTTTTGGGAATTTTAATACATACACTGGTTAAATTAAACAGAATTAATATATTAACTATTTTCTATCATTTAGAAAAATAACCTTACTGTGTAATTACACTTCCTCCACACCAAGAGCAGCTGGGTAAGCCTGGCCACAGGGGCACGAGGAGGAGGTGGAGCCCCAGCAGCCCCCCATGGGAGAGTCCCTGGGAACTGCCAGGAGGGGTCCTTGCACTGGAGAGAACCCCCTGAAACATCCTGCCCTCCAGCAGGGAAAAAGGGGCCAAGAGCCCCCAGGCACCCCTGCCAGGCACAAACCTGAACGGCCAAGCTCCCTGCACCAGCTCCTGCACAGGGCCACACCTACATGTGCCCACAGTCACTTAAAGAAGCTTTACTGCTGCTCAGGTGAGGGGTATGTTAAAATTAGTAGCAGCTGGGGAAGGAAACATAAACCAAGATATTTGACAGAAAAACCTTTTTTTCTAGAGAAAAGGCCAAACTCTCCCTAGCGGGCTAGGAGTCTTCTATACAAAACAAGCAGCACACAAAAAATGTCTAAAGCAGAAAAAAACCCATTCCCTGATATCATGAAAGAGACATTGTTTAAACCTACTCATATAACTTCCTCTTTCATGTTTTCTTTGGGATTACACAAAAAAGATTGCCAATACTTCATTTAGATATTTGTTGATTACACAAACCCAGGAAAGCAGTTGGTGAACAGAATGACAATAACAAACATTTTTTTTCAGAACATTCTGCGTGTAGTATGGTTTCTAAGATTTCCTCAGTGATCACTCTGAGAAATACATGTGAATTTGATTAACATTACCAGTGCTTGAGGACAGAAAACCTTACACTTGTGCCAGAGCAACTCTGAATCAATAGTCTTGGCCAGCACACACACATTTCAGATTTGGCCTTGAGCAGCCAGTGTGCTGTACCTGCATTGCTGGCAAACAGCAGGCAGGAAAGTTCAGGGGAGGGCAGCACCAGCACCATGCTCAGGGTGGGAGCATCTGCTGCTTCCACGGAGCAAATGGTTGTGGAAGGAGTCAGCTGTGTCCCATGGCACACTCTGTGTGAGGGCAGGCTTTCAGTAGGCACCATGCACATGACAGCACACTTTCTGCTTACCTTGTGTGGTGGAGGAAAATCAAATTGCTTCTTAGAATTGAAGAAATTCAGCCAGCCAACACAGAGGGGCTTTAAATGAAGGACAAACAAAAATCAGTGCTGGTTCTCAAAATGTGCATTGTAGCACACACCATGGACACTGGACATCTGAAGAAATGCTGCTTTTTACAGGGATTGTCTTAGCAGTTTCATGGGAAAGAGCAAGCTAAATTAATGCTGTGCTTTTTTTCTAAGTAGCTGATTTCACAGGAACATGAATTGTCAGGGGAAGCAATCAATGCATAAGTTTCTGCTTCCCTGTTGAAACTTGCCAGCAATGGAATATGTTGTGGCACCCTGTCTCAAGCAGAGGGATACCAAAACTGGCATTCAATACAATGCAGGGTCTGATGAATACTAGGTGAAATCTGGCACAAACATCAAACCATGAGATTTTTCAAAGTTGCACAGGAGAGACAAAATTTGCTAGGAATGTTGTGCTTTTTGCATGGATATCTGAGTGTGTGTTGCACTTGCACTCCAGACAGGTCACTGCTGCCCTGATTTTCTGCTCATTTGCAGCATCTGTAAATCCTAGAGATTAGGAGCTGCCTGATAAAGCTATGCTCTTACCTCTCAATTGGCTGCTGTGGAAACAGCAATTACAAGTTAAATTTCATCATGCTTAAAAATAATCCTCTTTCTCCCTCTGATCTAAAGTTACCAGTCTTAAAAGAAGGCAACAGACAATTAGAAATGAAGCAAAGCAAAGCTTCAGGTTGGGACTTACATGCACACTCCACTCCTCCTGCCCAGGCATTGCTTCTTGGCTCCAATGGCATCAATAGCAACTTTGCTGGTGGCAAGGGTAGATTCACATATGAACTTCAAAAGTTTTCTACAACTCTCATATGGATCTAGACCTCCCTAATGGCCTGAAACTCTCAACAATGCAGTAAATTTCTGAAAAAAAAATTAAAAAATGAATGTCTCCATTGTGCTCCTGCTATGGCAGCCAGAAGAGCAGAGCCACTTGAAGGAAGTGCAGCTTGCCCAAGGGACCAGAGAACAGAACTGCTCCAAAGCAGGCCTCAGACAGTTCTGGATGGTCTGCTGCATCATCTTCGGGTTTGGTTTTCAAGGTAATCTAATTAAAAAAACCAAACCAATTCTCTCCCTTCTCCCAGTTACAGGCAGCAAAATTGAAGAGCACGAATGAGATCACTGCTTTGGCCTCTGGTGTCAGCAGGCTGAGGAGGCTCAGTTATGGCTTGAGATCTTGCAGTTCTCTTCTGCTCTTCCAGACACTTTTCTTTCCTAAACACAAAAAACCAAACCTGTAAATAGCTTCAAAGAATAAAACCATTTTAAAATGTAATTTATAGTTGCATTTTGTAAGTGCATATATGCCCATTCCTTTGCTAATAGTATTTTATCTTTTATCATTTAAAGTTTTGGAAAATTAAATAGTTATTACTTTTTTTCAGAAATATTTCTGTATGGAGCAGTCTGATGAAATAAAGGGCTTCAGGCAGATATTCTGCATCCACCATGAAGAAATTTGGAGACAGGGAGAATTTCATATATTTGGAATCGGATCACTGAAGGTGACTCGTGTTAGGAGCTTTTAGATGGAACAGCCTATTGTTGCTTTATGTTTTCTGTCTGCATCTTTAAAAGAGCATTGTAGAAAAAAAAATGTGCATTACAGTTCTACCTTACTAATTTTTAAGGAAGAGAACACAGGTGCTCTTTGGACTGGTCCCAGAGAACAAAAAAAAACAAAATTCGAGAACAAAACCCCAAAAATCGCTTCAGGAGAAAATAATTTCAGCTCTTGAGAAGTATGAGTGGTGGTAAGATTGACATGTTATATTTAAAATAACGAATTACAAATACTGATCTTTAACACCCTGGCAGGCAACTAAGAACTAATAGAATCAGCAGGAATCCAAGCAGAAAGAATAAGTGCTTAGACCAAGGTAACAAAAGCAGAATGAGGAAGACTTGTGATTTTATGTTGGGTGCTAGATTGCAAGTCAGCTTTTTGGAATGATATTTTCTTTTTCAATCTCTGCTAAAACCTGCTGTGTACAATGTGGAGTCATGGCATTCCTAATGGCTGGACTACTTCTGGGTTTTACAATATGAGAAAATTCTGCTTCCTTGTTCTTATTCCTAAGGCATGTTTAAATATTATGGACTCAAAATTTAACTTTAAAACAAAAATATGAAGTTGTCTCAGTCCTTACAACTTCACTCCTTTACTAGATTGTTTCATTTGCAAATTTGCCCTGTAAAAGACAAAATGGCATTAAAAATTATCATCGATGCCACATGGTATAAATTATTGAACAAAATCTCCCTGCTTTATCAATAACAAGAACCAGTTTGAAGACCAGTACAAGAAGTGTATAAAATTCTCTCTTTACTGACTGTGTGGCACCACGATGTCCTATCACTTTTTAGAAGCTACCTACATCATTTCATCTCCTCATCACTGAGAAAAAGACATAATCTGATGTTTGCTTACTTGTGCATCCTGGTTTGTTGACTCTTCTCTAGCTAGACAAAACCAAGGATGAGCACATTTCACATGAGAGTTTCATGCTCTGCAAGGAATGAAAGGTCAAAGGGTAGCAGGCAAAAGCTATTTGCCATTCAGTTCTAATTTCCTGGATAAATTATTAAACAATCCCTTATGCATTTCCATCTTTGATAGTCTTGTGGTATAAAGTGTAAGTCAATGGATAAGCTAATTGCAATAAGCAGAAGTGGTATTTAATGCACTGGACACTTTCAACAGCAAAGTAGTTCTAATTAGTGTTTCTAACTGATGTGACAGCAGTTTACAGAGCACCAAAATAGTTCCTCATTTGTCAAGTGGGTCCGAAGCTTATGGCAGCTTTCTGATCATCTCCCTTGCCGCAGGACCTGAAAGCACCTTCAAAAAGCTTTCTCTCATTGATCTTTAGTCAGATGCTGACTGAAAGGCACACAGCTTTGCCAGAAAGAAGATAGATAGATAGATGCTGTACCAGCATGAAAATGTCACTTACTTAATGAAAAAGGGTACCAGTTCCTGGCCCCTCCGTATGCATGTGTATGCACACACAAACACACACAAGCCCAAACCCAGAGGGCAGTGAAAAGAGGTATTTCTATGAAGTTAAGCATTTGATATGTGTGTGTAAACTACAGTCTGCATAAATTCACCACATCAAATCACATAAGGCATATCCTTATGTATACACAAATGACATCACAGTCTATGACTGAGAGGCAGAGGTTTTCAAAATTTCAGTAAGCAAGCTCTTCCCTCTGGATTTTTCATTGTTAGGCATGCAGTGCTTCAAGTGAACGACATCATTAATTTCAAAATACCAGTTTGCTTTCCTTGTCTATGATTTCTTCTACTGTATCGATAGTCCAGCTATCATGCTGTTCTCTGAGGGCTGAGGGAGTAAATGATGGCATGTCAAGTAAAGAGCAAGTATTTGCTGAATACAGTGTCAAGAAAGTTCAGAACAGTTTTCTCTTTGTTGCATTTGTTTTACAGCCATCATTAAATTCAATATTGTGGTTAGTTATGGGATAAACTATGACATTTTCCTACATAGCTCAGACAACATTTAAAAGGGCCCATAAAAGCATTTATGAGACTTTAAAAATAATTTTTAAATTCATTGCCAAGCAGGTTTGTCAAAAGCCACTCCTTACTGAAACATGTTCACTACATAGCAGGAGCTGTGCTGATTTGTTACAAGCAGCATTATTTGATGGTACTGTGTGTGTACCACAGCCTTACTTGGATGCTGGAGATGCAGCACTCCCTGTGATGCGTGTTCCAGAGATCTCCCAATTTCTCAAAATGAAGAGGATAAACAAAGAACTGTAACAAAGCAGCCAGGTGGTATGCACATGCAGGCTGCCCATCCCTGTAGTGCCTACAGCACTGGCTTCTGACCTGGTACCTTGGGTTCTGGGGCTGTTCTGGTGCATCCTTGCCCTGTGTGTTCCACCAGAAGCCTTTTTTTGCTAGGTCTCTGGGGAACAGCGCTGAAAAGCCAGCAGATATTTCAGGAGTGCTATGCAGAACCTCCACCAGTCCATTAAGAGAGATGCAGAACTACTTTTGGCTCATGCCTTATCGAGGGATAGCCTGTTCCACAGTTCAGCCCATGGAATTCCTCAAAATAAAAGCTAAATTGAAAATGCATTACTTGCACCATATAGGGATTAAACCAGTAAGAAAGGAGTACTAATGGAAAAAGATTTTGTGGTTATTCTCTTCCTTGAGAAACAAAAGAGATCTTCACTACAAACTTCATATCCAGATTGAATCCTGAAAGGGCAAGTACTCCTTACAGAGACAGAAAACTTGGTATCTAGAAACAGAACTAAAGAAACAAAAATCCTCCTGCATTTTATTTCAGCACACCCAGTACATTTGCTTCAGCATTTTTTCAGTCCCAAAGGCATGGTGGAATAAGGAGCTATTTGGCTGATGTCAACACTTCTTTCTCTCCCAAGGCTTATACCCAGCCTGAAAAAAAAAATGGAACAAAAAACCCAAACAAAATCCATTGCTACTATGAAGGGCTTTGAAGCAAGCAAGATAGATACACAAGGATGAGCAGCTGGGAATTAGGCCCACTGTTCTAGGAGGTGATCACTGCCACCCTCTAAAGGTTATCTCAGTAGATATTCCATAGTTTTTAAATACTCAGTCTGACCAGCTGAAGCAACAGTGTCCTTTCAAGTCAATCATGGAGGCTGTTACTCACAAACCTCTCCTCCTGCAGGAGACCACAGCTCATAAAAGTGTGTGGAAGGCGATTTCACTCAGTGCAGCTCAGGCAATTAGGAATATGGAAGGGACTGGGTCAGAACGCAAGTCAGAAATAATAGAGAGGATGCACTAATTGGAGAAGCTTTTTATTTTATTAGTGCTTCCATGTCAAATTAGTCAAATGTCTTAGGCACTTACTGAGTGGGTGAGCTATGAATGCTGTGTGTCTGCCAAGCACAAAGCCTCGTGCAGCCTCCCATCTCACTACCTGCATTCCCTTTTCTCTGCTTTCTGGCCTCAGAACTCTGCCTCTCTTGCAGTGCCTGTCTGCCTCAGCCTGGTCACCTTCCAAAGCAGATGAGCTGGTTCACAAATGGTTAACAGTGTTTGGCTAAGGCACTCACTGAGCCAAGTCTTAGGTACCAAACCCCACTGGCTCCACAGTCTGGCTTCACTGCAGTGTCAGGGAGGCAGTGCATCCTTAACTCCACAGTGCTGCAAAGTCTGCCCATCCCCTGAATGCTCTATAAGAGACAAAATCAGTGAAATACTTCAATGAATGACAGCCTAATAGCCAAATTACAATGCAAAAACCTGGTATGGGCCAAGTGAGCGTGGAAACAGCTAAACCACAGCACAGGTTCCTGAGAGAGGCAGAAGAGCTAGAGGTGCAGCCTGTGGTTTACCAATACAGAATTTGCATTTGCACTGGTTTGCTCTAATTTAAAGGCACTTTCACCCTGGCTTTCAGGCTAGGCAGAGGATTACCAGTGCCCCTTCTTCCCTTTGAAATTCTCATACCAATTTTCTAAAAATGATCCAGAATACTATGCAGCTTTGTTTAGATTAAAGAACATTGCTGGAAAACATGCTTTTGCATGGAAGTGCACTCTCTGCTGCTTCTGCTTTGAAAAGCAGATAGATTGTGGTGATGGAATGGGAGAGCCTGTTTCAGTTTCCACTGCTCTTGCTTATCATTTCCCAAAGGGTTTTGCATCACACAGGACAGAAGCAGCCAAAGCATCATTGTTTCACCTTAGTTTACAATACTGTCTTGGAGAGACTCCTGCATCATGGGGTCACTCATAGAAGCACTGCTACATAAATTTTGTCTTGCATGCTTTGAAAACTGTTACTCTCTTTAGGTCTCTGACCTCTCTTCCAAGTCCCTGTCTTAATTATTGCTCTTGTATTTTCATTTCTGTTATTTGATCCACTTATTGACTTTTTTCTCTGATGCCATTTTGTGTTGCCCTAGCAAGCCCTCCTATCCTTTTATCAACCAATGTCCTATACTTTCACACTAATTTTTTACTAAACAATAGCTCTCCAGTTTCTTTTGTAGGTCTAGAACTGTTATGAATATTAATAGCTTCTTGCAAGCTCTATTTGTGGGAGAGTGCTGGTCTTTGATCTGTGGCTTTTCCTTGAATACACTAGCATCTCTGCAACTGGGTTTTGGGTCACTTTTATGTTTTCCTACCAGATTCCTTTCCTTGTTTCTTTTGCTTTTATTGCAGAGTTGGAAGCTGTGGAAGACCTTTAAGCATTTTTCTTTATTAAGTAAGCCCTCTCATACGGGCACAGTCTATGGCCATTCCAGCCCTCATTGTGGACTGTTTCTGTACATTCCCTAAAGGCATCAAGCCATTCAGGTGGGAGCATGTAATTTGTTTTGTACTGTAGAATTCCTGCCATGCCTATTTGTATTTAGACCACAGGCAAACCAATAAAGTTGTCATAGAAACAAAGCATTTCATGAATAAATCAATTCATAACAAACTTGTAAACTTCGAAGAATCCACTGTGCTTTAACAACACATCTATTATATAGAAACACTAATCATGTTTGTAATGAATAACGTACATATTCTACACGTGTCCATTTTTTTAGTCCTGTTGGGCATCTTTTAAATATTAAGTCTTTCCTGTATGTTGTGCATGTCTCCACAGCAAGAAAAGACAGAAGTGGATGCTTGCATGATAATGTATCAGCAGGAATTTTTCTATTTCTTTTTTGATGTGTGAGGCAGAGGTTCAGTAAACTCTGAATGCCTTTTTTACATGCCAGTGAGGATTGAAAGTACCAGTGCATTAATTCTTTTTCTAGTCACAGACAACTTAATAAGACTTCATCCGCTTTTCATATAATTATAAAAAAGCCCAGACAATGAGAGCCTGATAAAAGAAGCAGATAATATTGCTGAGAGCTGATAATACAAGCATAAGTTCACAAGCTGAGAAAATCCTACCTTCTTTTACTCCAGTTTGGTCTCAGTGAAGTACATGCATCTGTGGTGGAAATGCTGCTAGAATTGATCATAATACAGTATTAAAACCTCACTTTGCACATGATGCTTTCACTAGCACCTAGGTGAAATGGGTGCAAATAGTGCCTGGCTGACACAGCACCCTGTTTGCCTGCATGGGAATGGCAGGCCAAACAGGACAGAGGTTTTCTGGAGTCTCAGTCTAACAGTCTCCTGATTTCAAAGGAATTGTCATGCAGTGAGGTAGCACTTGCTGTGAGTTGCACATGTGTTTGAACTCTCAGCTACCAATGCAAAGCCAAAGGAGAGACTTTCAAGTACACCCATGAGAAACATGCCTAGGAACAAGGTGAAGGAAAAGGAGCACATGAATAAAAGAAAATAAATTATAATAAAAATAATAAAATAAATAACACATTATTAAAGAAAAATGGTTAGCATTCAAATTCAGAGGCTGGGTGTCTTCCCAGTGATAGATACAGGTGATTAGGGCATGGTCCATACAAGGACAGTTTATGGGGCCCATCCATAGAGGTCCCAAAGGCCAGAGCAGGACTCTCCTCAGCACCAGACCTTATTTTCAGTCTCTGCAAAGGAAGGGCCAAGCTGAGGTTTCTGTTACAGTGAAACACCTTTCTGCCTTCTCCATGCAATAGCACTTGTGGAAAAAGATATGGATAGTGGTCTTAAGCACTTAGCCCAGAAAACATGTGCCTGACTAACAAATCGCTAACATAAAGTGGTAGCAAGGTATGTTATACGTGGCACATGAATCTGACAGTTGCAAGGTGGAGTCTCCTTCTAGTAATCCCAGTAATTAAGCAGTAGGTTATTAGTTTAATATTGCTCTATAACCCATTAATATTATGTAAACTTGATCACAAATACCCTTAACTGTATACCTACATCTCACTTCAAGGAGTTATTCTGGAACAGCAAAGGTAACAAATTGGAGAAATATATTTTATAACTAAAAGTTAAAAAATTACTCCTTTCTTTGGAAGTAATTTAAGTGCCTTTTCTAGTTCTCTGTAATATTCATTATTTGCCTTGCAGTTAAGAAAATCCCAAGTACTTACTTTATTATATTTTGGATATTTACAGGACACAAAGTAGCATTGTAAAAAGAAAACTTCACAACACATTTAGGTGGCCCATTTCTTGGCAGATTTTTCCCCTGTTCACAATTGGAAGGCTGCAAATAAAGAACTTGGCTCACAGACATATGCTGCAGGATGGGCAATTTTTTTGTAGCCTCTGCACAAGACCAAAGCTCTCACTGAGTTAGTGCTGTCCAGGAAAATGCTATAGGAATCACAGCTCAAAAGCAAAAGTCATCTGCTTTCGAATTCACAGAGCCTTCTTTTAACTACGTATTTTACAGATATGTTATTTCCATAGAACAATACATTACCCAGTAATTAGGTTCATTTATGGAATCAAATCAAGGCTGTCTACATTTCTGCTGGGTAATGTTCTTCACAAACAATCCTCTCTCCTGGCTCCTCTGATTATTTTATGATTCCTCTTGCTTCTTGTCAGTACAGATTAAAGGTAACACATACAGCTGGGAACAAACATAATTTTCCAGCAAAAGCATTTTGTTTTTCTTAATAATTAACAAGTGCTGCTGACTAACCTTCCAGTATAAAATGTGCACCTTATCGAAAGGGAGCGGACACAGGTTAGAACAGCTCACTTGGGATATCAAAATAAGAAGTGTGATTAAAGCATTAAAGATTTAGAGGTTGACATTAAGGGATGAAAGGTGGAATTACTGTAAATATAAAACTGTTCAGCATTAAATGGAATGTGTTACACTTGAAACAGTCTTTCAAAGTGCTAACATTTCAGCATTAATAATTAATAGAAACTGACAGCTCATTTTTAATTTGAGCCTAATGACAAGGTTCCTTAAGAGATAAATACAACACACTGGCTCAGAGGGTTTGTGGATCTTTTGAAAGGCTCTCTAGATTGTCTAGACCTTAATCTCAAAATTCCTCATAAAATAACAGTCTTTCCACAAGAGTAAAAGAAAAAAC
The DNA here is from genome assembly GCF_021018805.1 of Prinia subflava. NCBI lineage: Eukaryota > Metazoa > Chordata > Aves > Passeriformes > Cisticolidae > Prinia > Prinia subflava. Next base: position 18,267,544 of record NC_086256.1, read on the forward strand.
CCAACAATTCAGTGAGTACCAGCCCTCTCTTTGGGGATACCTGCCCCACATCAGCAGAGTGCCACTGGCAGCACTTCCCCCCTCTGCTACACATCCAGATGGACATGGAGAAAGTCTCAGGGATGCACCACCAGCCTTTCATCACCCCCTTCCCCACCAGACGAGCTTTGGAAAACATGTGTTCAGTTTTCTGAGTGCTTTTCTTATCAGACCACAAACATCATGTTCACCCAGCACTAATCACTTAATGTCTTTAGAGCAATTAGCCATCTCCTTTCTCTGTTTGTCATAATTTTGAGTTATGTCACCAAAACAATGAGTTTTAGAACCCAGTTCTGATCTTAGCCCAGCCTCCATCACTCAGGTGTAAAGTCACTGCCATCAGGGATGAGGAAGAGAGAGATACACCAGAAAGAAAGTACAGGACCACAGGTCAGGCCAGGCAGAAGGACCTTTGCTAAAAACTGCTGTTTCTGCATCACCTCCACTGGCCCAAATAAACTTTTGAAGTGTCAGCTATCAATAAAAATACCATTATTATATTTCTGCCATTGAAACTTGAATTATGATATTCAATGAAAAAATTTTAGATCTGAAATAGGATCTATTCAACAATATCTATATTACATAAAGCACATTAAATCTTTTGTTACTAGAAATATTTGTAATGGCACTCAGCTGCTCCTTTGGGACACTACAGCTCTCCTGGGAGTGTGAAGTTCTAAATACTCTGTTGAAATGAGGGTCAAACTTTGCTCGTTAGCTTTGGCAGGTGTAAAGGCTCATGAGTGACAGTGCACCTCCTCCAGCCATGCAAACAAACTGCAGCAAGGAGAACAAGTGAAGATATATCGCCATGGCATTCCTACAGAGCAGGTGGGAAATGGAGGAGATGGAAAGAAAGGGGATGGGGCAAGTAGTGGGCAAAATAAAAAGAAAGAAAACTAATGCCCCGTGTTTTAGGATATGGCTGAGAAACATTTCAGAAGAAAGCAGAAGGAACATGCTGATAGTTTTATCTGCTCTTACTGACACATTCAGAATTCCTCAGGGGCCAGAAAGAAACGAGGCGGTTTGCAAGCTGGGCTTTCACTGTGCACAAGCCTGTCTCACAATATGATAGGAATTAACTTGTGTCTACAAAAAGGCAATATTTGGCAAAGAAGGGCACTGAGGCCATGAGGCTGTCAAATTAAAGGACATTCAGAGAAGAAAAGCACGCATATACTGGCTTAATTCAAGCATCAAGATAAAAGAAGGGTAAATAAGGGTAATAAAGAGGAAGTAAAAGAAATCATTGCTTGAGAATACACTATGACTTCACTGCAAAGGCTGCTGATGTGAATATTTTTGGGCTTGGCTTTTCTGTTTACTCTGTGCTTTTGTTTTGCTTCAAAGGCATTTATGCTAGAAGTAGCATGTTAGGAAGATCAAAGTTACAAGATGACTTTTGGGAAAAACATTTATATAAAACACTCAGAACTTGACTTCTGGTGCTGTCTTGGAGTTAGTGTTCACTGAGTTGCTTTTTGGCACTCACAGTTCCTATAGCTTACAGGCAATTTGATGAAATCAGATGTGTTCCCCATTAGTGTCAAACAACCTCACTCTACCTGCTCAGGGTAATGTCCAAGTATAGAATCTGGAGTAATTAAAAATAACATTTGGAAAGCAAGTATTTCTGGTTTTGTTACGCTGTCTTACAGAGATTTTGCATGATCTCTGTCAATAACTAAACACCTGTATTCTGTTAAGTGGAAAAGCTGAGCTAAGAAATGCTTTTCAGTTTATATACAAAATAAAATTGCTAAATTCACCTAAATGAACCATTTAAAGCAAATTGCTTTCCCAGTACTACTCAGGACTATTTGCCATTTAGGAGTTGTTAGAGAAGTATGAAATATACCTAATGAAATACACAGCCATACAAAAGTCAAGGCTTTTTTTGTAAGTCATTCTTTAATGAAAGATGAGGCATTTTCTTGTAAAAATGTTGCCAGTGTGTATATTTCTAAAGCATATTAAGAAATGTACAATCAGAAGCAGCATGCTGTTCTACCTTCTGCTCATTTCCTTGAAAAAGTTCCTGTCACAAATAGAAATGGTATGTGAAAAGACCCAGTGAGTGCATCTTTTCTAGGAAAAAGAAAAGATTTCCTCTTCATTTGAAGATTTGATTCCAGGGATGACAAGGCAGTTTGCAATTTCAGCATGTCTCCCAATTTTTATAAAAGAGAGGAACAACAGCTTCAAAGGCCCAGCTCCCACGTATGAAACCCTTTTGTAAATTCATCTCTTGACTCCTAAGCATCTGCTTTAATAAGCTGGTGTCAATACATACATTACTCTTGTAGATACGAGGGTCACACATAGGTCTGATTGTTGTCCTGACAGCCTCTCCCATTCCAGCTTTCCCTGAGCCTTCTGGGTTCCCCCATCATGTTTCACAAACCTGAACTGCAGGCTGCCTGCCTCCCAGCAAAGGCAGCTCCCCTGCAGAAGGGGAACACCCGTGTTCTGTGCCATGCTCGGAGGCTGCTCATACAACAGCATGTGTCAGTATTTTCACTAGCTACAAGACAGGATTTCATTTGTAGTTTGGCCACAACAGATGCACACCACACAGAAAAAGCTGTAATACACTGCCTACACATACTTCTTTGAGGCTACACAGCCTTCTTCTGCACGAAGAGTACACATCCTATTTTATGACATTTCAAATAAGGGCAGCAAGTGTTGCTACTGCAGATATCTTAGTACATCAGAGCCCTGTGACATCCTCTCGAGGGCTTTCAAACTAGCAATGCATGCTGTACATGATCTGCCTTGCATGTAGACTAGAAAGGGTTCCATATTTCTCAGCTCTCCTTCCCCCTTCCTAACCTCACAACCACCTCAGCTGAAGATCTATAGGAAACAATAAGGTGACTTCAAACAGACAAAAGAAATCACATACTTTACTCTCAGTGATTGCAACAAACCTTGGCTGGCAGAGGCTTGAGCTCCTTCCTGACTTCACCATCATATAGGACAGATAACCAATAGCAATGTTCATGTACACTTAAAGGGCAATGACTCATACCAGGATTTTAGAAGGCAGCAGCAGCTCTAAGCTCATGAATCAAAATATTTTATTTTTCTAACAATATATTCATCAATAAAACAAATGTGAGGGGTCATTCTAACAACACAAAGCATTGTGTCAAGACTTTGTATTATTTTTCAGCGAGTTTCTGTGTCTGCAGTGGGTTTCCAAAAGAGGTGAAAGGGCCTCAGTAACAATCTGGCTTGCACTCCACAGTCCCCTCTCAAGGCCAGCCCCTCAGCCAGCACAAACCTGAGCTAGAGCCCCTGATGTCACTGGAGCTTTTCTGCTGTGCTGCAGATGGGCCTTTGGCTCCTGCAGCTCTGGTGTATATGACAGCCCTTCCCAGGCCATGATGCTTTATGGAGGCAGCATTAATGCAAACACCAATCCTTGCTCTTTGAAAGGCAGACATCTCCTACAACCTGACACCAACAATTTACACACCTGAAGGAACCATGCTGAAATGGAAATTTGTTTATTATTGTTTCATCTTGTCAAGACTGGAAGATTAGAAGGTGTGCATTTTTGAAGTGGCATACAAAGGGTGGAGTAGTGGGAGTTTAGGAGGCTCTGCCAAGGAAGAAGAATGCAAGCTGCATGTTTGGAGCCTTGGCAATGGGCCCTGCAAGTCTCTAGGAAGCAGCGAGACATGGGGAGGGAGGAGGAGATGAAACCAAAGCAAACAAGACAAGTCTGAGCCCTGGAGCTAGGCAGGGAGGGGCACCAGGCACTAGCCTGGGAGGAAAGACAGAAGCAAAGTTCGTCTGCAGTGCTGAAGGGCAAGGGAACATCAGTGGGAGATGTCTTGGAGACAGCTGAAGCTGAAGCTCTGGAACTTGGGGGTAAAAAATAAATTGAGATAGGACCTATCAAACAGGTGCAGAGGTTAAATCACATAAGAGGAGCTGGTAAGGGACAGAAATGGTCTTGTAAACCACAAGAATCAATAAAACAGAGTTTAGGAGGAAAGATGCTGCTTATAGCAATGCTGACTGAAAAAACTGAATGGGACAATGAAAACCAAGGTAGAGCAAAGTAAATGTGAATCCCTGCATAAACTGGAAATCCTAGTCCATATCTTCTTGGAGAAGCGAGACAAAAGCCAGCTCAGCTAGTGTAAACTGGCACAGCTCCACTGAAAGCCAAGGCTACCTTTCCCATCACCGAGTCAGCCTCGGTGATGCCTTTGGACTTCCCTGGGCTCCTTGTGCACCGTGCCCCTGTACTTTAATAACTGTATCACATGTGCAGGCATACAAGGCTAACAAGAGTGGTCTTACCACCAACCTTAAGAAGTGCCATAAATTGTATTTGAGATAGGTAGTACAAGTGGCATAAAAATATGAATATTGACTTTTATCCATTACTGACACACACTCCCATAAAGAAAAAAAACTAAGGAGGCTTACTGTGTAATTGTTCAACACAATGATTTACTGTGCAATTCTGCAAAGCTTATCGTGTAACTCATTGTGAAACTCCTGATTTACTGTGAACACAGCAGAGCTTATCACAATGTTTCTGTGGGAAGGACTTGGCACCAGCTTGGGATAGGGTTTCACAGACCATTAATGATGACTGACAGGTTCATTTCAAATGAGTTACAAAAGTTCACTGTACAAAATCATCATGCTTTGTGATATTCAGTATTTTAACTTCAGTGCTGTATAAATACTCCTTACCACCAACAAATTACAGAACAAGTACATATGAGACTGGCTTGGTTTACATTCCTCTCATGTTTTATATATTATCATTAAAGTCAACCTTCACCTTTTCATGGTCTATACATGAAAAATGGAAACACTTCACTTTTTCTTCAGATTGGACTGGGTGAGATATGTACAACCCTTCAACCCAATTATTAAAAGTTAAATGCTCTCAGCTTGGGTAAAATATTTTCAGAATCATAAATCTGTATTTTTGAAGGCTGGGAGACATGTCTATAAAATACTAAGTGTGTCTCTGACATGTCAGATAAAGCTGAGCATAAAAATAATGTAAATGCCACTTAGCCAAATGTGCACCTGCTTTCCTTTTTGCTTGGCTTGGCACATTAAACTTGAACAAATAGGATAAACATGTGATTTTTGTGGAATTCCTATGCTTGAGGCAGTCCTGACAAAACTGGAATCAGGTATTGACTGCTGCAGGTAAGTGGGGAGGTACCATCAGGTTGGTGTGGCCCTGAACCTGTGCCATGCTAGAACCAGAAATAGCAAGTGTGCCTTTCTACACAAAGGCCTGAAAAGGAATGGATGAAAATATCACTTCAATTACATGGACAATCTGTTGAAAGTAAAATGCAAAACTGAAGAGGTCATCCAGCAGGTACCAGCAGTTCAGGCCAATTCACTGTCAAATCTTGCATACAGCACCAAACTGACAACTTGCTGAAGCCCTTTGCCCAGGCCAACAATAATTTTAAACATCTGTTTCCCCCTTACCCATTTTGTAAAAACAGTAACCTGGGCTTTACAAAAAAATCAAGTCTTCATCTCATGTGGCCACACTACAAATTGCACATTACTCTACAGTGGAAAAGCTCATGCATGAATTTTTTTATCATGAGAAAAGTGAAGATAAGGAAATGCTTAATGCCCTGTTTATTTAAAACAGCCCAGTGCAGGTCATTGTACAGCACAGCCAGGTGATCTTTCCTTGTGTTGTTCAAACAGGTGGATGCTAAGACTTGCTTTCCCTTTAGTGGACAAAAGCCAAACCTGTTGCAGTCCTTCAGAGGCGTTCAGTGCACACTCACTGTAAAGATGCCCAGCTCAGACCCCAGTGTATCAGGGCAGGCTGCCTTTCCCACTCCTATCAGAACTCAGAGCAGCCTCATAGGAAGCAAAATACAACCCTGAGAACAAATCAAACGTCCCCAACAAGATGGGGCTGTGCAATTCTCCCACTCTTAAACCCTGTTCCGTGCTGAAATGAAAAAGATACAAGTGTGGCTCTGCAGCCCTAGCTGTGAGCATTCATATTCAGCTGAAAATGGCAGCTTGGAGACATCTCAAACTACTCTGTGCTTCTGTAGAAGGGTTTGTTTAGGTAGCCCCATTACCAGCCCACAGCTCTTTAGGCAGTGGGATGAGAGGAAGAGCAAAAGCATGCTGGTGCCATGGAGACACACACAACTCCAGGACCATGGCAAAGAGCAGGCTTCCTTTACAAACAAGCTGAATTTACTACTAAGATGTTTTTGGACCACACTGTGTTAACCATGACCACAAGAAGGGTCTTAAAGCAATCTGTTTCTAAAAAAAACCCACCAGGTTTTCATTGTTCCTGTTGCAAAAAAGCATTTAAACACATTTTGCACTGCTACAAGTAAAGAACACTGAGCCAGCATAGCCACAGAACTGCCTCAGCTTTCTTTTTTCAATGAATCAGTGATTTACTTCCATTACTTATACTGGAAAACAGCAGGATTTCCAACTCCTGTAATTAATTTTCAATACTGTAGAAGACTGAGCACCTGATTCACTGACTACAAAGGGGACCAGAGCACATGTTTCAGTTTAAGCATGTGACAAACTGTTTCAAGTAATCAGGGCCAAGGAAGTGTGTGGCAGTATCTGCTGTAGGTGCTTCCACAGCATCATTTTCCTCCTCATCTGCTAACATGAATCAGTGCTATCTTGCCAGTGGACTGGCTGACCTATTAAAAATGTATCTGGACATACAGCTGTACCCTGTGATATACAGTTAGCACCGTTCCGTCAGATTGATTTAGAGAAAGGAATATGCTTATCTGGAAAGGTAAAAATCACAAGGCAGAAAAGGAACAGCTGGCAAGTCTTAAAGACAAAGGGGAGGCTCTCTTCAGACACTTTTCTTGTATAATTTATGCTGTAGACATTTTACTCTGTCTAATTGCCCCATTTCAATCTAATGTCAGTTAATCAATGACTTCTGCATAGCATGGAGGTGAACCCTGGATGAAGAACAAATGCATAAATTTGGTCTGCCTTTTTGCAGGCTCTAGTTACAGTGCCTCATCTTTTGCATTTGCTTTTTGGAATTGAAATTTCTTCTCTTTTGACTCATCCCCAGCAAACACCCACGCTCTCCCTCTTTTGAGTCACAGTGTTTTTGTATTTTTAAATCATGATTACACTTCTGTAAAATGTAGATTTCTGAAGTACCTCACCACTGCTTTTTACTATTGTTGTTTTATTATTCTGTTATTTTTATTTGGAAGGTCTGCTTCTCAAATCTCTCCAGGTGGTAAGATCTCAGATATATCATGAAACAAACATTGTGACTTTCTGCCTTGCTTCTAAAGTCTTGATTTCATGCCTTTCTTTCCCTTACTCAATATATTCAACCGTACTTTCAAAACGAGAACATATTATCCCAAGTACTTGGAGGGACCCACAGGTTTTTTTAATCTTCCAGGCTAATCTATGTAGAGCAGTTGGAAACAAAAAGCATTCAGAGATTATGCCAATCAAACCCCACACGTAGAGGATCTGATTTGGCAGGTGCTCCAGTCTACGACTTTGTGGGATGAAGCCCATATATTCTTCTATTACCCTCACACTAATACTACATTTAAGCAGACACATCCAAGTACACTTGTAGATATCCTGCACAAGAACCCTGCACCTATCCCAGAGAAACAGACTCTTGCTTCTTCTTCAAACTTGCCCTATCAGAATCTGGCAAGATAAATAGAGAATGTGTCATATCTTTTTAAGGAAAACTTGCCCAAGCACTAGCTTAAATGAGTGTAAGGCTTGAAACCTGTAGGTAGTTAACCTCTGTCCTTCTGGAGGGCAGATAAGCCTTGTATGGAGTTGGACAAAAATACAGGAAAACCATTGAAGTGACACTGCTTTCCATATTTTTTTCTAAATGGTGGAGAAATGCAACATAAGGTGCTTTATTTATTCCATTTCTTTAAATGGCCTACATTTGTAACTTGTTCTGCTAAATGTATGAAACAGTCTCCCAGGTTTCTTAAGAGCTGGATGTTTATTGAGGAGGTATTTTGGAGAATTTTAACTTGATCCATTCCACAGCAAAAAGCTGTAGGTCTTCTCTTGAATCAATCCATGCAATTTGAATCAACCCATTGTCTAACACTGTCCCAAAAAAAGCAAGCTAAGACAAGCCCTCCAGCTTCTTCTCAGCTCCCAACCACCATCACCCCAAATCTTTTACCACTGCCTGCACAAAACACAGGGATGCCAGAGGGCTTGTGTTTTGATTTACAAAATTCTTGAACAATAGCTTGCGTTTGCACAGAATAGGTAGGCACAAGATCAGGGAGGTGAGCAAGCACGGATTACCACAGAAACCCGCTGGCTGCACAGGAGATCACAGGAGAGCACAACCTCAGCTGCAGCTGTGCCAGCTCAGCTTCCACCAGCTGCATCCCTGCAGGAGCTGCAGCCCCTGTCCCCATGTCTCTGAGGAAAGGTCTGGAACACTAGATCTGAAAAGCTATTGCAGAACAATTGCTCCAATATATCAAATGTAGCTAATTTTTATTCTCCTAAGAAATCTTGCCTTTCTAATAGGAAATAGGTTATGGAGACATGGGGCAGGGCAGGTTCCTCCAGGTTAAGTAAATTCTATTAAAGTATTTACCTGATTAACCCACATCTTCCAGCAGGACAGGAGGCAGGATTAGGACCAGGCACAAAACAGCTGGTGAGGAGAGCCGGGCAGCTTCAACCACATCCCAACATCAGGCACGTTCACAGCAACAACACAGGCCTGGGGGCCAGTCTTCGGGGAGACTCTGCAGTGAGGATCAGCACCAGGCACACTGCACAGGCTGCCAGGCAGGGCCACCCTGGCAGGACAGTGCTGTCACCGAGCCTGGGGCCACACGCAGGCCAGAGCCCGCAGCAGCAGGGGGCACAGACCAGGAGTGGAGAGCAGCAGCCCTGCTGCAGGATGGGGAAACAGGGCGATGCAAAGGGCTGAGCTTCAATCCTGAGCCCTGGGAGGGGGCGGGATGCCCCACCTGAGGCTGGTCAGGGGCATTAAAACCTATCAGTGCTTCAGGGCACTTAACACCTCGTTTATTGCTCAATTAATTTCTGTCCACATTTACAGCAAAGAGGGGGGGTTAGACTGAATTATATTGTATGCTTAAAAAAAAAAAGAGTACAAAACCCCACCACAGCAAACCCCAGTACCTTAGAGAAAATATTGAGAGAGACTTCTATTAAAAATACCAGCTATGATACGGCACCTCAGAAGGGATATGAAGTTATATTCAATATTTCCTAGTTGAACTCCACATTCTGCTTGGGGAGCTTCAGCAGTGCACAATCAAAACCTTCTCTTATTTACCACAGCAGTCTACTGTATTGTGCTGTATTATGTCACATTGCTGCTGGTACAGAAATAATTTAATGTAATTTCTTAGTTGTAAATTAAAGCTCCAGAATTTTCCATATGATTTATTCAATACACATGGAACTGTTATGTTAATTCTTCCAAAATAGGTGGAATTTGTTATCAAAGAACGGATCAAGATCCCACTAACTTAAAACAGCCTTTTTCTTCTGCCTGAAAAGAGTAGGACTACCTGGGGATATTTTTTTCCTTTGCCAAAAGAGAGAATCAGACCGATGAGAGTTTGGCTCATCAGGAAGATGTATAATGTATTTTATCTTCAGTTTTTGAGAAAACCCTGTGTCAGAAACGTGTGTTGTAGGTGGAATAAATTCACTGCTGTATAAAATTAGAAATCATTCTGAGATCACATGTAAAACAAACACGGTCAACAATAAGGATTTTTGGTTTTAAAAGCTATTTGATTTGTGGTAATATTCCTCTTCTAATACACTATCATTAGTATTTCATTGATCTTAAAGTTCCTGGTATTTCAAAGGCTCTGATTAAAATTTTCTCCAAATATAAGAAAAAAATCTATTGTACCAATTATATGAGCAATCTGAAGTCTGTAGTGTGTGCCGCTTTACAGGACAAAACAGTAGCAAAAGGAAATAAAAGCCAGTGTCAATCTTCAATGAAATTAACACAATTTAAAGCTGCTCCAGGCAAAACAATGAAATCTGTAATTTATCAGCACTGGATAACATCACCAGGAGAATTATTTAATGATTAACTACAGTGGGCTGGAGCCTGAGGTGAGGTGTACTGGCTTACGGCTTCTTTGGTGTGTGCTCTGCCTCGGAGCTGAAACACTGGCCATTGCCACTGGAGAACAACCCCCAGCACGGCTGTCCTGCTGCCTGGGACATGACCAGGGCAAGGGGAATGTGGAAACAACCTCTTCACCAGCTTTGCAAGTGTAGGAGTGCTGTGGACTGGCAATGAAAGCACTGATGCATTGGAACAGCTTTAAATGCAAAACCAATAAAACCACTCACCATAGGAAGGCCAGAAGTTGCTCTGTCACTGATGCAGATTTTATCATTGCCCCTTGTAGAAACAAGATTTCACACCAAGTATTTTTTGCTATAAAGAACTGAAAAGGGGAAGGAGCTTCATGTTAGTATTTAATATTGTAGCTTAAGTACTGGCAAATTACATTTCTGCGCTTCATGGAAGCAATCTGCTTCTGTGACTAAACAGATTTTTGTGTCAGAGCTTAATGATGGGGCTCAGAGTGACCAGGGGAAGCCACGGGCAGAGGTGCCACATTTATCAGCCTCCAATGGAGTGCTGGAACACAGACAGCATTCCAGAATGGGGGCCCAACAACCTGTCTCTACCCTAGAAATAAGGAAAGGGGGAGTAACTATCAAGATACTGGAATCACTGAGAGGCCAAACTGATGTAACCAAGAGCAGACAGCCTTGGGAATGACTTAACATGGTTTGTGAGCACACATGCACCTCTCATCCTTGCACATAGCTGGGTTGCTCAGCTTTGCTGACCACGGCTGGGTGTTCCCCACCCAGCCCCTGCCTGCACATTTGACAGCACCAGCATGGGCAGGCTGAGCCAGCCCAGCAGGGAGGGTGCCTGTGGCCAGCACCCTGCAGGGCCACCCATGTCCTGCCCACCCCCAGCACGGCCTTGCTGCTGCCTTGGAGCACACTGGCCTCGGGTTCGCACAGAGGGCACGGCTCAGCTGGGCAAGGCAGGGAGGTCCATCCCAGCAGTGCCACCCAGCATCTGCTCATGGGGGCAGCCACAGGATCCCTACACACCTCAAAGGGATGAGTTCCAAGCAGGATTTGGAGAAGGCAAAGAGCTGTTGGCTTTTCCACATGGCTAAACAGCTCCCTGTTGAAGTCTAAGCTCCAGACTTGTCCCTGCCCTGCCACTGTTTCTTGGCTCTTGCCCAGGGCTGCCGGCTTGGTGCTGGCACCTCCCAGCTCTAGGATGGGGATTCTGATTGCGAGTGTGTGAAAGACTCCACCAGGATGGAGCAGAAAGCTTTGGAGCAAGTGTATTTCCTCCCCTGGGAGCTCTGTCTGTGAAGTTACGCCTCCGCATGGCTTTCTATGGCCGATGAGCAAGGTAGACACCTAATTCCTTTTATTATATTTTGTAGCCTGAAGACAGAGAAAGTGTTGAGACAGAAATACCCTAGATCAACTTCTCCATCACGGTAATCAAATAGTGCATGTGCTGTTGATTTAATAATGCATTTTTGCTCTAGAGATCCTAAGAGTGTGTAAAGTATCTTCATTTTTAAGTATTATAGTCATTGCAATCCATTGGGACATTAGCTATGTGTTACCTTGGTCATTTTGTGCCTGGCTTCTTTCAAATTTGTCATTTTTATGCACTCTCCAAAATGTCTTCAGACTGGCAGATCCTTTTTCATTGTAACTTCTGGGATGAACATCAACAAAGTTCTCATTGCTACAATTAACAAAAGTAAGGCTGTGCTTCCAAAAGATGATTGTCAGTAATATCTATACACAGATTGTACTATTCTCCCTCTAAGTCTTGCTGCTGATTAACAGGGTGGGTTTTTTCCTGAAGAATATGTTGTTTTTCTAGTTTGCTATTACCCTCCACAAATGACTGTGTGATGCAGTTTTGTGTCTCCAAGTCTACAGTAAATGAGAAACATTTTGTAGAATTTTCCTTTGCTCTTGAATTTTTCAACATGCACATGGGATAAGAATGTAACAAGACTCCAATAGAATTTTATAATTGGATCAAAACACAGTTCACCCACATATGAGCTGGATTGGTTGTGATAGATGTCAGGAGAAATTCTAAGGCAATACTAAAATTCTTTTATTCCATAACTGCCAAATAAAATAGTACTAAAAGCCCGTGAGCAAAAGCCTCCTGGTTTGGCTGGGTTTAAATAGGAAAAGAGTAATCAGATAGTGGATGAGGCATCAGCAAAATCAAATTATGTGAAGCCAAATGATACAATTGCCGTACCACCGTCCCTACCTCCATTTCTGTTTCAGTTCTGAACACATTAATCATGGCCAGATCGTTTGCACCTTGAATCCAAGCCAGGTATGCTATCCCATCTTTGGGGATAACCAAAGGCTGAAAGCCCCATCAGTGTCTGCAATATCTCCTTGCAGCTCCTCTGGCTGCTATTAAGACCTCATCGGATCTGGCCAGGCACCCAGATGGGAGTGGCTGGCCAGGGCGTGCGCGTCTTTCTGGGTTATTTACACTACAGCTGAAAAGCCGACGTGCCTGCTTCCCACAAGAGGCGGTGATGTTTCCTCAAGGCTCTGCAAGGTGCTGAAGGATCCTACCGGCCCCCACTCCAAGGCTGAAGTTTCCAGGGACCCCGTTCAGCAGTCCCGCCCCACGGCCGGGTTGTTGCACACCTCAGAGCTGCTGCCTGCCCGGGAGCCTCCTGGAACCAGAGCTCAGCCTCCTTCTCCGCGCCCTGCGCGCCCGGGCCTCGCAGCGCCGAGCTGTCCCACACAGCGCCGAGCTGTCCCGCACAGCGCCGAGCTGTCCCGCACGGCGCCGAGCTGTCCCACACAGCGCCGACCTGTCCCACACAGCGCCGACCTGTCCCACACAGCGCCGAGCTGTCCCGCACAGCGCCGAGCTGTCCCACACAAACAGCGCCGTGTGCTGCGAGCTCGGGTGGGCGAGCTCCAGGGAACAGCAGCAACCCTTCCCACACCGGGAGGGAATCCAGGGAACAGCACCAACCCTTCCCACACCGGGAGGGAATCCAGGGAACAGCACCAACCCTTCCCACACCGGGAGGGAATCCAGGGAACAGCACCAACCCTTCCCACACCGGGAGGGAATCCAGGGAACAGCAGCAACCCTTCCCACACCGGGAGGGGCTCCAGCACACAGCCACCCTTCCCACACCGGGAGGAGCTCCAGAGAACAGCACCAACCCTTCCCACACCGGGAGGGAATCCGGAGAACAGCACCAACCCTTCCCACACCGGGAGGAGCTCCAGGGAACAGCACCAACCCTTCCCACACCGGGAGGGGCTCCGGAGAACAGCACCAACCCTTCCCACACCGGGAGGGGCTCAAGCACACAGCCACCCTTCCCACACCGGGAGGAGCTCCAGCACACAGCCACCCTTCCCACACCGGGAGGGGCTCCAGCACACAGCCACCCTTCCCACACCGGGAGGGGCTCCAGCACACGGCCACCCTTCCCACACCGGGAGGAGCTCCAGCACACAGCCACCCTTCCCACACCGGGAGGGGCTCCAGCACACGGCCACCCTTCCCACACCGGGAGCCGGGCGCCGCAGGACCCGGCTCTGAGGCACTGAACTCGGCTCCAAAAGCACGAGTGGTGTAAGACAGCCGCTGCCAAAATGCTCCCATTTCTTCACGAAACACACGGAGAAGCTGTGCTGCAGCGCCCACGGTCTGCGTTCCCCCCTCCGAGAGCGGCCCCGGCAGCAGGGCCCGGTGAGCTCCCCCCGCCCGGCCCGGCCTCGCCCCGCCCGGCGCTCCCGAGCACAGGCAGCACAAGAGGGAGGGCGAAACGCCCGCCAGCCCTCCCGAGGCCCCGGTGCGGCCTTCCATTGTTGTGTGCAGTGCCTAGATTGTATGTCAGCGGTGCAACATAATTAATTAGATTTAGATTAGATGAGAATACATTAGACACAGTGAGACGCTACCGTCCTGCCTGTCCATCCCTAGAAGAACTGGGCACAGTTTCTTTCCTTATGCATATTCCCTTAATAATATATTTGTCACAAGAATTCTTCCTACACCCATCTGGCATATAGATATTTTTCCAAATTTGTCATTTTTTATGTTCCAAAACCTATTTTACTTCAGATGCTTTCATAATGAAGCAGCAAAAGCCTGCCATAGCTTGATATATGGAGCAGAAATCACATCTGTGCCAGGCTGTTTTCTAATCAGATAAAGCACTGAATACCTGCAGTGCTTTTTCTTCTGGCCTTTGAATAGATGTACCTGAGTGACTTCCAGTGCTCGTCTAGCTTTGCATTTACAATTACTACAAAATGCCATTCCTACTTCTAGCTTTCAGCTAATTTCAGTGCTTTTAAGGCAAAAGAGAAAGAACCATTAGAATTGTCTAGTGGTCCCCCACACAATGCAAACCATGGAAAGTCATTCTGCAACTTGGGCATCAGCCCAAACACTTGTGCTTGAATTAGAGTGTACTTTTCAGAAGGACATTTGCCCTCATTTCTCCTTTTAATGCTGTCAATCACACCGTATAATTTAGATATCTGCTACTAGTGAGGAGTGAAATGGGCAACAGAGTGGGGACTTCAGTGAGTTTGTTCTTACCAAATCTGGGCTCCAGACAAAAAGAGAAAAAGAGGCGTGATACCGCATTTCCATCACCAGCGTAAGTCTGTGGTGCAAGGAACTTCACTTTACAGAGTCACTGGAAGATGCTTCTACTTTTCCCTGATCCTTCACCTGCCCTGCTGTGGCCTGGCACCTCACCGCTGCCTGGCTCCTTTGCATGCACTCAAACAACAGGCAAGATGGATTCTGCTGGAGATAATTTCATCTGAAGCCACATTAACTCCCCAGACACACTGTCTGCTTCTTGTGGCACATCCCAGGAGAGGCTTCGCTGGCACAGCAGAGACAGGAAGGCTGATGGTTTGTGGCACTCCCCTATGCCAAATCCCGGGAGACACTTCCTCCTACTTTGAATTTCCTCTGTTCATATAAAGCAAAAGGACAATCTGAGCCATTGCTCTCAGTATACTTCAAAACACAGTTTGAAGTGTGAATTTTTCAATATTTGAAGCATTGGCTTTTATGATTTATTTATTGATATTCCAGGACAAGCATCACAGAGTGAGGCTGGCACCTACTCCAAATATAACAACAATCACTGAACGAATAGCAATATTTTCATAGACATTTTGTCCATTACTATGCAGATAAATTTTGTGTCTGTATAATAACAGAAAGATATCAAGACGATAAGATCAAACATGTTGGAGAAACACTAAAAAAACCCAACTCTGAACCACAACAGTTCATATTGTTTCATTTCTGACAACAGCATGTGCTTTATGAACAGAGCGTGGCTTTATAGTGGGTGTGACTCAGGCATAGGAGGTGTGCAGGGTTTGCTGTCTTTTATCCCTTGAGTCCACCTTGCAATATTGCTGGTATCCGTGTGTAACAGATAGTGTTGTGCACTGGGCTGGAAGATAATAAATAGATGTGAGCTGATGATTTACAGGAGGGTGCTTGGAACTCCTTGAACCGCTGGGGAAGGGAAACTGTGCTGGTACAAGGTTGTGCTGTCAACCTCGCAATAGTTTTTCCTCTCTCCCGAGGGCAATTTCTCCAAGATGTAACTTGCTTCCTGCCTCATCATCTGGAAATTCACAAATCAGAGGAATTGTGGTTAATTACTAAAATGGCTGATCCATAGATCCTTAGCTGTCAGAGCCTGGGGGGAGGGGTTTAATTGTTGTTTTCCTCTGAAAAGATTTCTCCTAAAGTGATGAAATAACTCACATTAATGAAGATTGCAAATAGAAGACTTTTGTGATTATTTCCAGTTGTTGCGAGAATTGCTTATTTAAAATGCATTGCTTTCTTAAGTGAAGAAACTGAAATTTCTCCAAACATCCAGAATACATTTAGCCCTAAAACATTCATAAGGATGAATGCATATCCAGGCTACGACTGCATGTGATCTCTGATCATACAGTAGTTAAGTTATACAATCACAGTGATTTATGGTACTAAACTGTAGTGCCTCATATCTGCAGGGGTGTGGGTAAAGGGGTGGAACTCTCATCAATCAAAAGACTATACTTGTTCAGCATTTGGATAATTAAGGCAGGCAGTAAAAAAGCATGAAATAATATTTTAAAAAATGAAATCAGAATATCTATTTGCATAGTGTTATTAAGCAATAGAGTGCTGAGACACCTTTTCAAAAAGCTTGCCTAGAAATCCACTTATTATCTTGTAGCGCTAGATGTATGTGTTCTTCAAATTCACAATGAGGGTATTTGTAGAGTTCTTATATAATACAAATACTGTCCTTACACATACTTTAAAAACCAGGATTACAAATAAAGATAATCTTTTTGGTTTATTCCAAGACATAAACAAAACAAAAAAAAATTAAAAGCACAAGCAATTTTAATGTACAAAATTCTCAAATTTCACTCATCCTATTGATAGTGCTTTTCTTACAATTCACCAGTCCCAGGTAGTCAGGCATAATGAGGGGCTAGCGCAGGGGAAATGTATTAATCAAACAATGTTAAAAAAAAAAAAAAGTTTAATTAACTGCATATTTTGTAAAAGCCACATTTCATTACTGTTTGTTAGGAAGATGGAAGCATGCACTGGAAACACTAATTCTAATTATTACTTGAAGTAGGAGTTTTTGGCAGAAGGTCAAGGAATAATAGAAGAATGTGTGAATCTGTGCTACAGCATAGCAGTAAGACTAATCATTTGAATACAGCCAGTTGCTTTTTCTTGGACTGTCTGTGTGCTGTTCAATGTTCTGGATGAATCTAACACAATCAGCCTGTTCTCTGGTGTATATCCACTTCCTGCTGACTCAGGGCAGCTTGCCTCTTCTGCCATTTATTAAAATGAAACATTCCTATTAAAACACCATTTTTCAGAGAGATGACCAAATAGATATTAGTAATGACATTATTAAAACTGTTTTGTTTAAAATGAACTGTCACACTTGTGTGTTGCAAAGCAACACAAACAAATCTATTTCATTTAGTGAGAGATTGTTTTGAAAAGCTGGATTTCTTTCTATTAGAAGGTATTGCAGAGGGGATGTGATGTGTGCTCCAGGAAACCTCCAGCTTTTATAGCTATTAGAAAGGAAGAATATTGTTCCTAGTACTCTCCATAGAAAATAATGTATAATTCATGGATTTCATTAACAGGCAAATATGATCCATGCTCTACAATGTTAATATCTCCTAATAATGTATTAATGATTTTAAAAGTAAAGGGTAATAGAAACATTTTGTATGCGCAACATTTACTCGTGGCTGCCTGTGTTTTTCTCTAATTGTATAGCATAAGCATGTATAGAATTACAACAGAAACAATGGAAATTAATTAACTGATGATTCTCATATAAATATTTATTGAATATAAGGTCACATGGCCAATAATGTGAGATTTACTAGTGAAAGACCCTATTTTCATCGGATGACAACATGCCTTAGAAAAAATCTGTTAGGGAATGGAAAGGTACATGTTTTATAACTAAGGCTTGAAATAACCCTTAGATTTGGAAATAGGATTTTTGTTTGAGATTGCAGCTCCCCCATCAAATATGGATGGGACAAGAAACAAAGAAATTTAACATACATCTCAAAAACTACGACTTTTTCAGTTCTCTTTGTAACAGCAGTGAATAGATGAGAGTTCATGGGGTTGCAGCCTTGTTTAATGTTTTAGGATCAGCTACTCTCCACTTCCATGCTTTATCTGAAACGTTAGAGCTGTCAGTCTGAAAAAATGCCAAAACCCACTTCTTGCTTTGTCAGAGCAAACATACAGCAACACCAGGCAGATAATTCCAGATGTGGGGTTTTTTTCTACTCTGAGCATTTGCTGCTTGCAGGTTTGCATGTTTTGCCTCCAATTTTCTGCAGCACAACCTCCCCAGATGATACCCCAGCCCATTGCTGAGCCCCTCACCTTTCCCTCTCCCTTTCCACAGGAGGATCTGCCAAGGTAGTGATTCACTTCTGTATCAGAAACCACACAAAGGGAAACAGTGCAAGACATGGACACATCTGCTCTTCGTTAAAAAACACATTTAAAGTAATGACGCTGTAGGCAACAATAAACCATTTTAATCAACTAATGGAAAGAAACATCCTGTCAAGGACAGTTTTGATGATTTTCACTTTATAACCCATAAGCACTGGACAGTATTCTAGACCACGGTTGAGGACTTTTTCTCTCAGTCTGAAGAGTTTGTCTGAGGATAAGGAGAAAAAAATAATATGTCAATCTCCACAGCTTCTCTCTATATTTCTAATAAAAATATTCCTCATGTCACATAAATATGAGAGGAATAATGGACTTCTGAACGTTTATTCACAAATAAATATGGGGCTTTTTAAAAAACAAATGCATATATGATATAAAAGGCTTTTATTGTACCAGCTATTCCCTTCTTAGAATGCTGATTTCTCAGAAAATGAGAACAAATTATGTAAGGTTGGGAATCACAGACAGGACTTTGAATCAGCATCTTAAGTCACCCCATTGTGGGTGACTCTGTAGCATGCAGATCCTGACCATAAGCTTGTGCCAGTGCGTTATTCTTCTAGTGTGCTGACCTTTTTCAGGCTGTGACTAAAAAGTCAGTCTCTTGTATGTATACATCTGTTACATCTTCCTCTGCTCTGAGGCATGGAAGAACACTGACGTGCTCATAACCCCTCCAGAAATGAGAATTGCCTGAAAGCTACTGCTGTGTGAATTTGGGAAGCTGGGTGATGGGTCCATCATGAGACAGGCAGTCCAGAAAACAGTTCATACGCTATTCATATTGATCCATATGTGTAGAAAAAAGATGTTTTCTTTAGTAGAGGCTACCTGTCAGTATAAACAATCACAATTGCATTCACAATGAAGACTATTTTGCCTATTTTGCACAACAAAAAAGCCTGTTGGTACATAGACTTCACAGTTCGTTACAGATTTCCTTAATTAAATGAATGTAACAAGTTGATTAGACTTGAGAAGCTCTGAGAAAAGTCAGATCCATTTATACTGAAAAGTAGGACTCAAAAATAAATTATTCACAGTTGATTAGACCAAGACAAGCATTTCTCAAACATTTCTCAATACTTCAGAAAAAGCGACATATTGAACTCTATTTTACTGTGAGGCTCAAAATGGCAATTAACAGTCCTAAGCTGCATATAAAATCCAGTATGAACCACATTTACAAGAACATTGTGTGTGAATCAAATTACTTTATCTTTGGTTTGAAGAACTTAGAAATAATTGCCAATAAGTATTCATGTATAGGTTCAGTTTTTTGAAACAAGTTATTTTAATTACTACTAGTGTCAGGAGTACGTGTAGGCGATTTTATTAGACTTAATGTGTTTAGTGAAACTCCCTGAACTGTAGCTGGTTTATTTCTGTAGAAGATGAAATATTTAATATAACTTTATTATTCTTACTTTCTAATATTGTATTTATTTCTAAATGAAGTCCCAGCATTTGATGCTTTTGTTGCATTCACAGAGAATACCAGGATGAAGCACAGCAATGTATTTATCCTCCAGAACATCTGAACATCATGTAGACATGGCTTTCTATAAGCCCCACTTTTAAAATACATTCCTTTCAAGCTGCCTGCATTTAGAGCCCTTTCCATTTGTACCCACACCTGGACCCCAACACAATGATGAGCAGAAGCTCTTACATGAAAGAATGTGAATGGGAAAAAAACAGAGAGAGAGAAAAGGCCCCTATGATGTGAACATCACGGTCCTGAAAAATTATTGAAATCCTTGATGATTTTCATTTAGCAGCTCTTTCACTTCTAGCAACATTGTTCTCAAACATGGAGTTCCTTGAACTTTCCACATCCAAATTACTAAGAAAATTAACAAACAAATTATGTCAGCAACTCTGTCAGTAAATCACGCTAAGTTGGCAATTCCAAGATATCTGTACAGGTGACAGATCAAATCTTAGCATACATCTAACAGCCTCTCAAGTGATATAACTTGTTCTGTTTTCCTTACCAACTGAGGCCATACAGCCAGGCTGTTTCCAACCCTGCAGTGACAGCCAAGCTGCCCAGAGCAGCTGCACAGCTCAGAACACTCCACTGCATCTGCCACAGCTGTGGGACGGGCAAGGCCACCGCCTGCCTGGCATGGAAACTGGCACTGAGGGGCACAGGCACAGAAACAGGCACTGAGAGATTGCACAGAAACTGGCACTGAGGGGGCACGGGCACAGAAACAGACACTGAGGGATTGCACAGAAACAGGCACTGAGGGGGCATGGGCACAGAAACAGACACTGAGGGATTGCACAGAAACTGGCACTGAGGGGGCACGGGCACAGAAACAGACACTGAGGGATTGCACAGAAACTGGCACTGAGGGGGCACGGGCACAGAAAGAGGCACTGAGGGGGCATGGGCACAGAAACAGGCACTGAGGGGGCACAGGCACAGAAAGAGGCACTGAGGGATTGCACAGAAACTGGCACTGAGGGGGCATGGGCACAGAAACAGGCACTGAGGGGGCACAGGCACAATGCCACTGTCTCCTCCCTCCTCCTGGAGCAGACTCAGCCAGCTCTGCACCAACAGGAGGGTTGAAGGAGTAAGGCAATAAAGGTAAAACAACATTGCACTTCACCACCATCCATATTTTTCATCACCCAATTCCAAAGGTATTATCTTGAACATGTCAGGTCCATGCGAAGGTTTACAGACGTCTGCAAACCTTCATACTTCAAGGAACACAGCAGTTATGCACTTTGCTGGTGTGATATAAATTAGCAGTTTCCCACTCTTCATTGCCACAATAAATCGACACAGAAAGAACTGTTGGTATATACAACAACATCAAAGAGCCTGGAATAGAAATAGTGAATTGCAGTTATAAAAATAAATTCCTATAAAGAAGAGAGAAGCAAAAAGGAGACGAATGTTCTAATCTTACCTTCATCATAATCTTATTAGCATTTCTCAGTGAGTAGTTCAAGTATCAGTCTATACTCTTATGAATCTGTCTCATAAATATGTCAAGTGCAAAGTATAGTTATTTTAATAGTCTGTGTTGGTGGGCCATCATGGATTTAATTAAGAGACAACTAGTGTATGAAATATGACACAAAAGCACCAAACTAAATGGAGAAATGTTTTACTGCAGATTTAAATCAGGGCCACAGAAGTAATGATGATCTGGCCTTACAAACCTACCTACATTTAATTAATGCAGACCAGCACAGACCTGTTCATATAGAGAAAAAAAAAGGCATTAAAAATAATGATTTAAGCTATACTATGTTATTTATAAACACATTTGCATTATCTCCAACAGCATTATGTTATTCATAAATGTGTGTTGGTTTGTGGCTCTTAAATTAAATTTCAAAAGCTGGAAATGCACCTCCAATAAGAATTAGTAAAATACTACTTTCACCTATCCGTTTTTCCAAAATGAAGCCTTTATTAAGTTTCCTGTCTTCCTTTGAAGGGTCTCAGATCATCCTGTTACAAAATTGCCAATATCTTTCTAAAGTTGCAGTGAAAATCGTTATTTTCCACCCAAATCTGCTCTTTCTCCATCTTTCCCCATCTATTCAAAAAATGAGGGCATGCTCAGCGCTGTGAGTATGCAGGATTAGATGTCTGAGCACTGCACAGTCCTTCCTGCTATCATTTTGCTGCACTGCTTTGACTTGATAGGAGATTTGGCAAGATACACTGGTTTTAAGAAGCAGTGCAAGAGCATATATTTTCACGTTTAAATTCCTTAAATTCCTACTTATGAGTTTAACACAATTTTAGAAAGAAAGAATCCAATAATTCCATGAAACCATTCCAGTATCTTGAACAGATCTCACAAAATCATTGACTGCCAACAACATCAGTTGCACTGAAGTTGAAAGCAAGGCTTACTATTGATTTGTAAGGGCACAGAAGCAGACTCTGACAATAAACAGTTAAGAATATGCCTGTCTGGCTGAAAGAATTGATACCTGGTTCAACTACAGGAACCATATTTATACATGATTTTCATGTCTAAGACTTTGCTTTTTATTAACCTGATACAACAGGTGCTAGCTATTTCATGTTAACTTTTATCAAGTCAAGTGGTTTCCAATCATTTACAATAGAATAACCTTTAATTGGTTGGTTGGTCTAACAGGCAGTTAAAGTATTCAGAGATTTTATTAACCTTTTATTACTAAAGGAGGAGAAGAAAGACAGTAGCCAGAAAGCATCATTAAGTGAACTTAAGTCCTTATTTTCAGAAAACTCAGAGCTGAGGACTCTAGGTGCTCTCCAAATACCATAATTTGGACTGCCAGGAATGTAATGAAAATGCTAAATTGACACAAAAATGAAAGTACTTGGAAGAAATAAATTCATAACTACTTTTATTTTTTGGTGAAGAAAACATCAAAGGTTTGCAACTCAGCCTGGAAGGCAAAAATGGATAAAAGGATAGACCCTATAGTTTCAAAATATTTTTCTCTTTAATGAACAGTTGAAAATATCCATAAATCTCTTCCAGTATCACTTTATTTAAAAAGCAGTCAAGTCTTTTGTGCCTGACATGTTTATAGTAAATCTATTATCATCTGTCGTCTTTGCCTAAATTGTCCAAAAGTTCATCCTGTCTTGGCTGTCTTTCAGTATTCATTAGTATTGAAGTAATTTTTGGAGTAAATGAAGGGGAAAAATGCCCAGAAATTGAGACAATGCATAGAAAGAATGAGACTTCACATAGCTAACAAGAACAAACAGAGCTTTATTCAGCTAAATTCACAGAAATTTGTTTTTTATTGAACTAACCTGTACGTAAGTGTGTAATAAATAACCACAATCAGGATGTAATTCTAAATAATATATCATAAGGCAGTAATATGGTCCCAAATAGGTATTTATACGGACACCTAACTAATCAAATGGCTCTTGGAACAGGTCTGCTGTGAGCTGTCACCTGGATTTAGCATACCTTTGCACCTTCCTCTGATAGTAAGGATTACAGTGCAGAAACACAATGTGAGTTACAATCTTTCATTTTCTTCCTCAGTTAAGAAGACAAATGTAACAAAAATGGAGAAGATAACACTGAAAAAGAACTGTCACAGGGGTACAGCTTGAAACACGGGGCTGGCTGAAGCTCCTGCCTGAGGAGAGGCACTACACAGCTGAGGGCCCCTGCCTTCTCATGGGACAGAGGATTTGGGTGCCTTCAGCCTCCAGAGTGTGCCCTGGTTTAGCCATCCCTTCCATCCAGGATGTTCCCCAGTGTATCCCAGATTAGCCATCCCTTCCATCCAGGATGTTCCCCAGTGTATCCCATCTTAGCCATCCCTTCCATCCAGGATGTTCACCAGTGTATCCCAGATTAGCCATCCCTTCCATCCAGGATGTTCCCCAGTGTGTCCCATCTTAGCCATCCCTTCCATCCAGGATGTTCCCCAGTGTGTCCCAGACTAGCCATCCCTTCCATCCAGGATGTTCCCCAGTGTGTCCCAGACTAGCCATCCCTTCCATCCAGGATGTTCCCCAGTGTGTCCCAGACTAGCCATCCCTTCCATCCAGGATGTTCCCCAGTGTGTCCCAGACTAGCCATCCCCTCCATCAGGTATGCCAGCACCCACAGCCTGCCTGTGTCCTCTCCCAGCCTCAGCACTTGGGTGTCCCCATGGCCCTGCCTTGCAGTGCTTGGCTCTGCCATGGATGTTTGCAGGAGGCAGCACGAGCACGGCCCCTTCCCATCAGAGTGGAAGGAACAAACAAAGAGTTTCAACTTCTCAAAAACACTACCAAATTCAAGAGCTTCCTCTCAGGAATAGTTAGAGGCACTTTGGGTGGCATTGTAACTGGAGCGTCTAAACACCTTTTAGGTTCCTTGTAGCACAAGGCAGTGACTGGATAAAAAGGGCTGAAAATCAAGGACATAATTTTGTGGAGTTATTCAAGTAACAAAGAGGTGAATAGGTAAGAAATAGCTGTATTGCTTCACTGCAACCAAAGGAACAAGGAAACCCAGAGCTTTCCAGTCCAGACTCCCATGGAATCAAACCTGAAGATGTGCAGGAAGAAATTTACCCTGGTCTACACTACACAATGTGTTCATTGGATTTTAAAATAATAGGGCACTATATCTCTTCGCCTCAGGGCAGAGTTTCTTGTGATTTCCATTAAAAGTCTTGTTGACAGCAGGGTTTGTTCAATGAAGTGTGAACATAACAATGGTTTTATGGAGTTTTACAAAGTAACTTACATTCACAGAAAGCTCCCCACACCTCTGTATCAAAAACAATTTGCAGAATTAAATATTTAACAAACAAGTTTGAGATCTGCAGTGATTAAATTAGTGAGATAATTAGCAAGATATTTAAGGTTAATGTTTACAAGTAGGTTAATTATATCCTTTCCCAAATCTCTGTTTTCATTTCGTTTGACACATGTTGCAATAACAGTGAAAGTGCGGCCACGCTTGCAGAGGTGGCAGGCAAGGCAGCATGTGGCACCAAAGGTGACTAAATGCACACGTTTGAGGGAACTTTTCTCCAATATACAGTCTTAGAGACTTATGTTCTTTATGTCCCAGCAATTCTCCATCTTTTAGGATCTGAATTCCTTTGAATAACACTTCAGATCTGTATAAAGAAACGTTTTCTACAGGATTTATGGGTTTTTGTAGCTTCAAGGCTTCATATAGCTCTCCGATGTTAATTACAAAAGTCTCAGCATTTAGTCTACAGGAACAGCTCCTGTGTACAAGTCTGCAGACCCAAGGCAATGCAGGGAGCTGAAATTTCCTCTGATTGGATGTCGATGAGGTTACTTCATGTTTATTGTAATGAAATTAAGAACAGAATCTGCTACAACAATCAGCAGGATGGTTGTAGAGAATCAAGAAAGGAATAATGTGCTTCACTAAAGTTTTAAAAAACTATTTAGCAGCTATTTGTGCAGAGGCAACAGGACATGCCATCTGGATTAACTTACATAAAGCTATTGTGAAATAGCACAGTCAAGTCACAGTGGCCATGGGCTCTAAGAAACCAGGGAGCACAACCACGCATGCAGTGCAGTGTCCCCCAGCCCTGAGCTCAGCTACAAGCTGATGCTGTTGAAGGGAGAGGTGCTGAAGCTTTCCAGTAGCAGAAGAAACATTTTTCAAGCATCGGACCACTGTTCCCTCTTCTTCCTGACATAGACTGTACATTTGTTGTCTTCTCAGCACACCAGAGCCCAGGACCAAACTTCCCAAACCCTGATGGGACTAAAATCCCACATATGAGGGTGAACCTCAAAATTTCCACCTCTCAAACAAGGGAAGTCAAGACTCAGATATTGTCAAACATTACATTTGATATTCATGTCTTATTTAAACAGCACGTGTGATTTGTAACCATTACATCTGCCCCAGCACATTTTGCAAGGTTTCCCCCTTGGTAAACATACAGTGTGCAGTCTGCTGAAGCCCTTCCAGTTCAGCCACCCTCCTCCAGCCTCTGGCAGCCTCAGAGAAAGTTCATTTTTCATCCATTGCCGATTTTTGATTCTTCCATCTGGAAAGACAGTTGCCTTTCCCATAGGGTCTGGGCTGCTGGGGGGCCTGTTCTCATGAGCTGTGGGATCCTGTCCTGCCCAGTCCCTTGGAGTGAGCACCTCTGGCTGTTGCCGCACAGCAAGGGGGGCTCCTGGAGAGCCTGTGCTGCTTCTCATTCTAACACAACCCCAGTGCTGCCATGCCCTGGAATCGGGCCCATTCCTCCCCAGGAAGAGGCTGCTTTCTGGCTGCTGACTGACACCTGCTTTCCCTCCTGTGGACTCCTGGCCCAGCCTTCCCTTGGGAGAAGCGCAGGCTGCCCAGCTCCTCCATGCTCCCCTTGGCTGCGGGGTTGTAAAGCTGTTACCAGGAAAGCAAAGCACACTCGCCATGCCCCAGGGGAGGAGGGCTGTGGGGGACAACTGGGTAAAATGGTTTGTGTAAAACTTTCTCCAGCTACCATTTTGCTGAGCAAAAGGATGGATCTGGAAGTCTTATCCCTGTCTGGGGAGGATGTGCTTTTCTGTACCTCTGCAACTACAGGAATCATCCTTTTGAGGCAAAGGAGTCACCTTTTAAACTAGAGTGAGCCACAGCAGCTGCTTCTTGGGTTCTGCAGTCTAAGAAACTCACTGCACTGTGTTTAAACTTCAATTGTTTTCTGAATTTTTTAAGCTGCAAAATTTGACTCAATGTTGTTCTGTTTGGTTTTAATTTTTATTTTTTGTTTTATTCTAGTATGGTGCTGTTGTTTGATATATTATTTGATCATTTTCCCATACCGTTACAAAACATTAACGTGCCCATGCCTGCTGGACACTGCTGATAAGGAGGCTCA
Organism: Prinia subflava; assembly: GCF_021018805.1. Classification (NCBI taxonomy): domain Eukaryota; kingdom Metazoa; phylum Chordata; class Aves; order Passeriformes; family Cisticolidae; genus Prinia; species Prinia subflava. The sequence goes on from NC_086256.1 coordinate 18,294,116, forward strand.
CAAGACAGGAGCTGGTACAAATCAGTCTCTGTCCTTTTGAAAAATTAGTTGGAGTAATTTTACATTTTTACTTTCCCAAAGAGACACTACAGCCATTTCTCTTCTTTTCTTATTTACTGTTCAAACCACTGCAATGTAAACATATACTTCCCTATCCTACATCCCCACTGCCACAGACCAGCCCTCCCCTGGAGCATTTCAGGTGCAAGCACAGAGGTGGGGATGCTCTGGGCTGCACTGCATTTGCACAAGTGACTGCTGTGAGTATACATGCAAGTAGAGCAACTGATTTTTGAAAGGCAGTTAGATACCCAACCAGTAATTGTGTGCACAATTACTGTGATTACACATGTAATCACGGTCATTGTGCTTTTAAAAGATGCATGTGCTATTCTAAAAATTCACTGCTGTATTACTAAAATTAATGGGAGCTTTGCCATCAATTTAAACTGATGGAGGATCAAACACTATGCATTGTGGCAATATCCAAGATATATCCAAGAGCAAATACAATTTTTGCAATGCAAATGCTAAATTCTCAGTATATTGAAACAGTAAAAGAGGGATGGAGATATAGTTTTTTGGCATATGTGGGTATATATTCATTATGCATTCATTAATAAATTATCATTTTTGAATAGAGTTCTGGATTTGATTCAAACTACGCTGACATTAAGAGAAAACCAGGGCTCTGGATGAAGGCTTCTTCCCCTAATGTTTCCAATTAGCTCAGGTTATAGAGCTGTGCATGCATCTGTTCATGACAAAATCTTTGGCTTTTGACTGCCTTGTCTTTCAAGAGTTAAAAGGGATTTTGCAGTGAAGATGCTGTGCTGTACAGTAGGTATAGTGACATGTAGTATTTCACATCTAGTCTTTGTCCATGTTCTAACAATGTGCATTAAATGTGTTACTATTGTCTCTTTTTCTGATTAGTTTACAGCCCTGTAGTTCCAGCTGTTTTATTCTGAAACTCTAAAACCCTGTCACTGGGGAGTTCTGTGTAATTGCCCATAATATGCACCACATTATCCATTTCAGGAACTGTGCTGAAAGACAGCAGCAATAAGGGGTTTTCTAAAGGCAGTCTGGTTTACACTAATGGATCTAACAGGAAGGAAATGCAATTTGAAAGAAGCTGATGCATATGTTCTATTGTTGAATATAATGTTTGATTTAATTATTAACTGTCTGTGATGGAAAGTCAGATCCTGCTCAGTTCTGCTTACAGTTTGGTACTCTGCTACCAGTAAAAACAGACGGGATTCAGTCTTAGGATTTAAGAGTTCTTTGTAAAGTACTGACATTTAATTGTGCTTTTATAAAATATCAGCTGAGGAACTTCAATTGCACACTTCTTCCATGCAGACTGGCTTCCTTTTATCAAGCTAAATATATAATATAGAAGCCAACTCTCTTTCATTTTCCCTTGCATAAATCAAGAGATTCTCAAAGTTAACAATCTGCTGTAATTATTTAAATAAATATGATCCAAATTGAGTTCATATTCACTGCTGTTCATGACCTATTCATTTTTATTTTACTTTACTTTCATGTCATACACATAGCACTGCAGTCAATCTACTGTATCACTGAGGATGTTCACAATGGACCCAAGTGAATATTTAGGAAGGAGTTAAAATGTGCTGGCATGACTATACCTATCCTTCTTTTATCAGGGACAGAGGATTTGGCAGCTCGTTTCAGTCCAATTCTATAATTGGTGTTTTGTGATGTCTAGTAAATTGTTGCATTGTGTTACAAAGGTCCCTAATTCCATGGGTGGGTGTTACCATGCTGTAAGGAATGAATTCATTATGGAGAACTCTTACCTGAAATTCCATTATCCTTTCCTCACCATGGTGACTCCTATCAAACTCATTCATATAAGGTAATCTGGAAAGAAAAAGGTACTGATGCTAAACAGCTGTATTTTCAGAGGAGCTTAAAGGTAAAAAAATCACAGCTCTTCTGCATGATTCAGACAAAAACAGTAGTTTAACACCACTAGTAAACAAAATAATTGAGCAACGTAATTTCAGTTTTGTATTTTGTATCTGTCTGGTGAGATTATTATCTTTGAACTATCTTAAACAGATGCTGAACTGCAGTTGAAATTAAACAATAGTAATGATATTTGGAGTGCATCCAGAATGCAGCTTTTGTTAAAAATACCTTTCTACTAGTAGTGCACACAGCAATAGCTCTGTGGGATGCACCTTACACTGCAAGCTCCAAAGAGATTGGTTACTTTTGTCAGGAGGGTAATAGAAAGAAATGGGAAATACACTGGGAAATACACTACCATCCCTCAGATCCCTAATCAATTTTGACAGCTTAAGAAAAAGTAGAGACCCTGTCCCTGGCATATTTGCATTCTTGGTGTCAGTCAGTAAGAGGCAAAGAGTATGAAAGAGCCATTAGAGCAAAATACACCTCACATTTATCTGGAAAATTATGCTTCTAATTTGTTTTCTGTTATTAGAGTCTGAGAAGATTTTCTGAAAATCTCAAACACTTTGAATATTTTGTTTTAGAGAAATACCTAGGAGCTTAGGTCAAAATACATGCAGCCAGCTTTAGCCCACGGCTCCCATCAGAGCAGATTACTGCTGGATCTTTCCTGGGTCAAGAACATCATGAAACCAATCTTTCCTAGGCTGTTTCAGGACTCCTGAAAAGGACTTCTGAAAAGCCTTGCCAGAAACCAAAAAATGCCAAAGTGTGCAGCCTCTTTTAAAAAGTTAACAACAAACCCGCAAAACAGGTATGAGCTGAGGTCAGCTCTCGTTTTGCCTAAAGTTTTCCCTTCGTTTCACTGTTATTCCTACTCCCAGTTAAAAGTTTATTGAAGCACTTTGCATACTCTAGTGTATTGAAGAAGCAATTGTTGGAGTGAAAAGGAAGACTGTCAGTTCTGAAAATAGCTTGGACTACTCATGTGTCATTATCAGTGTATGCTGAAATATCCAGAAAAACGTGGCTCACACTGCGGATTGCATCAGATACCGACACATGTATAAGCAACTCTCTCCCCACTTTCTCCTCCTGAGGCTCATTTTTACAAAGCACATGGTTAGAACTAAGCTGTGCTTTCTGCCATTGGAGTAAACTACAATGGAGCAGAGCACAAAGGAAATTTATTCCCCATGCGTGTGTAGGATCTGCCTGTAGAGCTCAGTGTGAGAATTAACAGCAGACACGTGTAACCAGCACACTGCAGGGGAGGGGGGAAACAGCCTGCTTCATTTTCTTGAATCCCATCACCAGACCTCAGGTAAAGCTCTGGATGTGCTGCGTGTCAGATCATTTGCAGATGACAAATGTGAGGTTCTTCTGCCGTTCCTGGGAGCTCATACTCCTGTCTCAGTCATGCCAGAACCCATCTGGCCTGAGCATCCCCAATGCATCCCCAAGGCACCTGTGTGACCAATCCACCTACTCATTCCCTTCTTCCCTTCTCAGCATGCAGCACCCTGCACTGTTCATGCTTTGTCTCCATCCCAAAGTACGGCTCTGTGTTTGCTAGCTTAGGCATGTCCAAGAGGGGGATTGAAAAGGGTCTCCGTGGCCACACAGAACAGCAGTGCAATAAGGGAATCATATTCACAGGGAGACAGAACTGCACTCAAGCAGGTGTTTCTCCATGTCTGCTGTGACTCCTCTAGGCAGAAAAACAGGTGAGTTTGCTGCATGCTAATCAGGAAAAAACCATCTGAAATATGCATCTGCACATAAGCATCTGTGCAGAGTTTCTCCAAACCAGTTCTCAAGTGCATTTTTTCCCTGTATGGGCCTCTTTTGTACTTTGTTGTGCCAAGAGGCTTATTTTGTATAGGTGGAGAGACCCCTATCCACCAGTCATCAGGGAGTGCTATTAATATGCAACATCTTGAATGCATGAGCTGAATGACAAGCTGGCAGTGTTTGAGAATGTGTGGTCCAAGTTTATGTCTCTCCCTGAAGAGGCGAAAAGCCCCTTCCCAAACTCTCTGCCAAACTGTGCAAAAGATGAAAGAAAGGAGAATGGGCAACCTGGTTTTTTTTGCTTCTCTCTTCCTAATACCTTGACACTATGGTTTCCTTCCCCTGGCCACAGTTACTGAGAATGGCTGATTTCAAATCGTTTCTACTGACTTTCAACATTGAAACAGAAAAGGACAGCAGAGTTGTTAATTTTTTTTTTAATGTTTGTGGAAGAAATCAGAAACATTTATTAATTTTCTTTTATACAAAATTTGTCTGTCTTTTGGATTCATGTGTCATTCTCTATCCTCTGTCTGAAATGTCCAAATGAAAGTGAGTTAAATTGAGGTCCCGAGTTTTAGGCATTTTTGCACTTTGCTTTTGGTCACGCAGTGTCACCACACAAGGCTCAACTCAGTGAGTTTTCAAGCCTGGAAAAACTTGCTGAGTGTTTTATGTGCCTGAGTAGCAAAAAAGGAAACCAGCATGTCTCATTATGATCTACAGTTGATTATGAGCTACAGTTTGATGTAGGAAGAATGAATGGGTATTTCTTATACTTCTCACCAAGAAGATGGGAAAGGATGCAGAGGGAAGAGGAGGAATCAGACAGTCACCATCCCTGGCCTCTAAACCAGCCTGTGGCTGTTCCCAGACATTCTATGGGGCTCAGGAGCTGGACTCTGCTTGTGCAATTTAGCTGCATATACTGAGATGTTCACCTAGGTCCTCCTGCACAAAAAATGTGCTGGGAGCAGTTATGACATAACAGAACCATGCTGTGGTTTGTTTGCAGCACTGGTGCTCTAACACAGACCTTTGGCCTTCACCAGCTGTCCAGCTTTGGGGTGATCAGAAAGAATTAGAGAAAAAAAGGCCCACTGATTAAAAATTTGCTTCCAAGTCTTGTGATAGAAGAACCAGAAGTGCCCACAGGGCCCAGACATGCCCACATGTGTCCATGTAGTCTGGGAGCAATGTCTACTGTGCATGCAGAACTGAAACACGCCCACCCCAAAGATCTCTCCTTGGTACAGTCACTCCCACTGAGTCCATGTGGTCCATCAAGAAGCTGGTTTAGCAATTCTCCATGGCAATGTGGAGTTAGGATTTGGCTGTACTGGATCCCAGCTGGCTGGGGTCTCCCAAGCCATGAGTTTCAGACCAGCATCTCCCCAGCAGTATCCTTGCTCGAGCCTGGCCCGATCAGCAAACAGCTCCACCCCAGCCTCCACGCAGAGCAATAACGGGAACAGCAAACTGGGCTTTTCAGACACCAGCTGTTTCCCTGGCATCACTGCCTCCCTCTCTGCATGTGCCTTTGTCATTCCCTGAATCTCTGCCCGCTGCACAACTCTTGGAATCAGTTAAAATGACTTTCGGGATGTTTTCCTCTTGCCTTAAAGGACTCGTGTGCTTTGTTTTTCCCTCAGTCACAGCAGAACGCAGAAAATGGTCTACATGGAAAATGTGAAAGATGGTTTCTATGTAAATTGAAGGTAATGTCAGCCAAATTAATTTGTTCATTCAACGTCTATAAATAATTTCATATTCCGCATTTACAAATTTATATTATTTCTTAGAGGGAATCTATTTTCTCCATAATCAATTCATTTTTTAACTGCTCCAACCATTTTTCACCATTCCATAAAGCAGGTTCATTTACAAATTATGCTTACCAATCACAAGGGAAATGACATCTTTTATTCCTTATTATGAGACTGAAGTTCTATCCCTTTTTTGGGGAAGATTATGTAGTATCTTACCAAAAATTCTTTTTGATTGAGGAAACAGGGGAAAGTAGGGAAGGTCAGACAAATGCTGCCAAAGGAGTAAAATTACTTGCTACAATTATCAGCTTAAGAAAAAAACAGCTCAGTTGGTAGAGTGATGTGGAACAAGTACAAATACATACTTTTATAATGTTATGACCTTCCTTAAAATTCATTCATGCAAATTTGTTAAAATTTAGGCACGTTATTAAGAATCCCATAAAATAGACAATCTATTAATGCAGAAGGAGCTAGCAGCATTGATACTTTAAATCTAGGAAATATGGACTTTATCAGCTTGCCCTCAGAAAGAGTGAGGAGATTTTCCAGGATAAGAGACACCCGAGTAATTTAAACTCTCAGGCTGACATATCTCTGTTGTTGAGTGCATGTAACCCCCTCAAGATCACAGACAGGTCTTGGCACAGGTCTTCCACAGAAGAGAAAAATCAAAGCTTTGAATCAGACATTCAAGGGCTTCTCACTGAGAGAGAAGTGAAATAATTTTAAGCAAAATTCTAGGTATTGAATAAACACCACAGCAGCACGGATGGCGGCAGCAGAAGCTGGGGGGTACCTGGGCTGTTCCCCAGCTCTGGCTATGCACAGTGCTGTGTCTGGGATCAGGACAATTCCAGCTGGGCCAGAGCAGGTGTGGGAGTGTCCCCACAGGCAGATGGATGAGCCACCTCCTGTGTGAGCAGCACCAACCTCTGCCCACTAGAGAGGCCATGCCTGCAACATCAAGCGTTCTTTCTCCAGGCACACTGTGGTGTTTTCCAGTTACAACCCCCCTGTGTCTGGCCAATATCCTGACAAACATCTCCTGCCTTCTGTGAGCCACGGTGGCTTTATACCAGCAGGCAGCAGTGGAGAGGAAACATCTTCTCAGAGTTAAAATGCAGCATCTCAGCCTCCTGCTCAAGTGCCCCCTGCAAATACCACACACATCTGGGCTAGGGGCTATTTAATGATACCAGATAGACTCCACTTACCCTGCTGAGGGTATCCTCTGATGCCACTACAGTGGTGAATAACTTCCCCCTACACTGTCAGCAAGACAGATGCGTATTTCTTCCAAATAATAGAGATCTGAAAATAAAAGGATATTGATTTAGGCCATCTTGTCAATCACAGGAAAGAACAACGGGTACAGCATAAGGTGAGTTTGTAACAAAACGTGCTTGTTTCTGAAGACCAGCAGATATACATGGTTTCAATGTTGGTTGGATGGACTATAAACTTCCAAGCATTTCCTCTGAGACAAAGTATTTTACTGGACACAAGCACGACCAAGAGATTTTCTGTTGGACAAGAAAAAAAAGAAAAAAAGAAAAAAGAAAAAAGAAAAAAGAAAAAAGAAAAAAGAAAAAAAAAAAAAAAAAAAGGCGCAAGCAAATAACAACTTCATTAGCACCTTAGAAGGGCAGCAGCACAGCAGCAGAAAAATCTGAGCACTGCCCTATGCAGCTGAACTGAGCTTGGCAAACATCTGGTACCTCTCACCTTGTGCAGATCCCTTGGCCACTGCTGGCACTCATGTATTGCTCGGGTTCCTGATACCTGCTTGTCTTGAGATGCTACTGACACAAAGGGCTCCACCATTAATTTGGATCTTGCTGTGTTCCCCCTCACTCACAGCAGGAGGGATGCTGCCAGCCGCGGGCACGCTGCTCCACTGTGCCGAGTAACCGCGGATCCCAGGGCCAGCAGCATTTGCTACTGAAGTGCCCAGGGAGGCAGCCCAGGGTCTCAGGGCACAGCCCTGCACAGACTGACCCATGGCATGGGACACTACACAGCCATTATATTAACACAGCTTCAAAGCTGCAAAAATATTAACAGACACCAAAAAATAGAAGCATAAAGGTCCTTTAATAGCCCTATGCTGCTCTTGCCATGAGCTCAAGCGCTTAGTGAGGAAGTGACCTTTACAAAATTATTGTTTATGATCTCTCCATGTGTGCCAGTACAGGCACAAAGAGTATTCCAATTTATTTAAAAGGTTACATATCAAAACTGAATATGCAGTACAACTGTGTTATCACACTGTATAGCTTTTACACAGGAAATCCAATCCTTGAGTATGACTTCTTGGCACTGGGGCCAGATTCACTCACTATTCAAACTAGAAATGAAGAAGCAATACATAACAAAATAATTTATTCATCCTACATTTCTTGTTTTTAAGTTATCTAAAAAACACTCAGAAAATTCCCCAAATAATTCCTGGCTTTAAATTACTCACAAATTTCTTCCAATACACAGTATTTTAGCTTGCAAAATATTTGAACATGGAATTCAAGGTACTCAATACCCTGTCAAGCCAAGGCTGGTCACGCTGAAAAATTTGGTTGTCTCAGTTTCAGAACTTGATTCAATTTCTTTCGAGTTGTATGGTTGTATGGTGCTCCTATGGTACCTTATGCATCATAAACAATCTCCTCCTCCCCTGCTGCTTGTTGGAGGCACTGGCTGTGCCTGCTGAGGGGGACTGACCCAGCACTGCCTGTTACCTGTCCTCAAGCTGGCTCCAGTAACAAGGTGGGAAACCACTCCCCTACTCCGAGGGAGTGTGTGTGCATTTCCTTGCTCCACCAGTAAGAAAGTGCCCTGACTCAGCCTTAGGGAATATGCCAATTCAGTTGCCAAGGTAAAAGATGAAATCAGGACACATTTAGTCCAGCTAAGTAAGTGGTTACACTGCTGCACACAACAGTGGTTGAACTCACAAAATAAAAGCTAAACTTAAATTCAAAAGTGCATTCCTAGACTGCAGTTATCCATGAAGACCTCTCCTCCCTGCAAGATTAGTAGCCCAGGGGGCTGCTGAGGCCAGGTGCAAACCTCAGGCTGCTCCCTCTGAGCAGCCCCTTGCCCTTGTTGGAGGTGGGTGAGCTCACCTTCCTGGGCTGGTCCGTGGGGTCCTGTGGGCACCTCCACACCTGCAGCAGCTCCTCCTCTGAGCCTCCCCACGCATCACAGCTCCGGCCAGAACTGATCCCACTGCAGCCATGGAGGGGTCGAGCATCCTTCCTGCTTCTCCTTGTTTCTAGGAACACAAAAGTACCTGTGCTGAGCAGGCCCACACCCCATCCCCTGCACTCACCTGCTGGTGTTCATTTCTCCTCCTGATATGGAAGACTTGCCAAACTGTCTTTTCTACTGTGCTCCTTAGTAAGAATATTGTTTTCAGCTTCAGCTCTTCCTGCAAGTCAGCCGGCTCTAGATAATGTTTAAACTGAATACACCATGAGAACAGTTTTACAAACATCTTGTTAGATCTAGGGCTTCTTATGTGAAGTCAGCTTCTAATTGAAACCACACATCCCATTTTGGAGCTCCAATGACAGTCATTGCATGTATACCACTTTTCCTAAGATAGCCCAAACTATCAGCCATTGCAATCTATTGTGATTGTTGTCTTCAATGGTTAAAAATCCAAACGACCGCTTCCTTAAAATGATTCTGCTTGGACATAGTCACTGAATTTGGCCATGATCATGGCCTGACAGCACAAATGAGGAGAAATTGGCCTCTAAGATTCACTTCATGCTTAAGTACAATATTCAATAAGTTTAAAAAAAAAATCCTCAAATGGAAATTGGAAATCTGAACAGTTTCTTATTTTCTTGTATATTCTAATTTGTTTCTGCTTCTTGAAGAATCTTGTAATTAACAAGGTAAAGGTTTTCCAAAGTCTTCCATCCAGCTAAAACTTTCCTAGAGGCCTTCAAATATGCAGTCCCACAGAAGAAATCACAGATATCAGACAGTGTGATGTAAAATCCAAATCTCACAAATATATCACTGAAAATTTTCTGCAAGTATATGAAATATCTAGTTGAAAATTTGCTTTTGCAAATATTCATGAAAGTTAATTTCAAGTGCATGTATGCTCATAGAGAGCAAATTCAGAGTCATAGGCATGATCAATTTGCAGTTAATTTCTGAATATAAATGAATATTCATAGACATTTTCAACTATTCATTTAACTTCAATACAGACTCATCAGCACTCATTTGCACCTAGTTTTTATTAGTGCAAATCAGGATTAAAAACACTGAAATCAAAAGTTGAGCACGTCTGAAAAATCCTTAAAAATCACAATTAAAACAGCCTTTCTTGTCTTCAGAATGGAATATATCTAGCTTTCTTTTTCTAGCTTCCTTTTCTATCAAAATTTGAGCATGATTTGTTAACTTTTGAAGTTATTGTTCTGCTGTCAGCTAAAGCTATTTATAAGCTTTGATACTAAACATTCCTTTACATAATGGTGTCTCTTCCTCCCAATTCCTTAAAAATTACTTATCTGCAATACTTTTTCCACATTTCCGTGGATTCAGTTTAAATGAAGCTTATAAAACTCTCATAAAATTGTCTATATCAGGCTGATTTCAAATTGCTACCAAGTTGAATATTAAAAATTTCTCCACCTATGAAAAAATTTGAAGAAATAGGAGGATTATGAAGAAACAATATGAAGAAAAAGGAGGATTATATTTTAGACAGTAAACTTAAGCAATGGGAGGTCGATGAATTATTGAACCATTTTCCTAAAGAGCAGCAATAGTCACACTTAGGTTACTTACATGCTTCACGTTCTCATGTAACTGAAGAACAAGTGGAATATGATAATACAAAAAATTGAAAAGCTTTAGTCATGGAACTTTTTTTCACATCTTATGATTTATTCTTTCTCAGTTTGAAAAGAACTCAGCAGTTCCTCATTTTATTTGTCTCCAAATTTATCTAGAAATGCTGGGATGACCCCTGAAGCTGCGTAAAAGATGTGACCATATTAAAGGTCATATTTTCAAAGATATTCTAGGTGAGTTAGAAGTGTACAGGCCTATTCTCCTGTAGGATTCAAAATGTCCTAGTCACTTCTAGAAAGGGCATAAATCTGTGACCATTTGGCTCTTTTGACTGTCTCCCTAACATGACTTGATCAGGGCAATGCACCATGACATACACTGAGCTGCATCACAAAAGCTAACAAATTACATTACAGCTAATCAAGTTTGTGCTCTGTGATATCAAACATAAGCCTTTTCAGAAAATCCAACAAGGAACCTGATGCCCATCATTCTTCAAGACTAACCAATCCTTTCTTCCTCCTTTCCCTTGCCAAGATGAAGAAGAGATGTAGATCTCTTAAGAATGTCATGGCACTTTCTGGATGTCACAAATGCAATGTTTGCTTTTATTGTTTGCATTTATATGGAGCTAATTACTTCACTACAAAAGAATTTTCTGGGAGGTATTTGCAACACATATCAAATCTAAAAAAAAATAAAAAGAAGAAAAAAGGGTTCCCCCTCCACTTTTATTTTTGAACCATTTTTCTTAGATTATCCTAACATCTAAAATCAATATTTTTCTCTCTACTTATTTTCTTCAGAATCCAGCTTCTGGGCATGTTTTATACAGGGCAAAGTGAAAGGCTTAGCTTTGAAGTCACAGAAAACTCACTGGCCAAGTGTATCAGCAATTCATGGCAATACATGTGAAGGCATGGAGCAGAGAACTGGTACAGATCAGAGAAACGACCCGAGCTGCTGTATCAGTTCAGCTTCATTTATTAAAAGGAATTGACAGGATACTCTGTATTGGAGTCTCGGATATATTACTTACAGAACAACAGGTCAAACTTTATGAGAAATTTCTGTTGCTGCCTTTGAGGATGCAAAGGTCTTACTGCAGGAGGATCATTTAACTCCCCTGAGATAAGACACTCTCGCTCCATCCTCTTCACCTTTATTTCTTAGATGATATTCACTCTTGTGCAATAATCAGTAATTATCTACCGTTCTGAAAATACAAACGAAACATGACATTTCCTTAAATCCTTTCCTATTATTAGAATACTGAGACAGTCAATGCTAATTGATTAGCTAAGACATGTCTCAGTGAAGGAAACTGGTTTAACACAGGTTTAAATTTCAGTTGCAGAATTCTGCAGTATTCTTTCCCATTCAGCAGAAAGAATTTTCATCTTTGTCCTCTGCTTTCTCATTCACCCCACAGTCATTTATGCAACTCTGGTTGTGAAGATTGCAGTAGCTGTTAGTCTACATGAAGAAGCTGTTATAGGTACCCCAAATAGATGATATGCAAATATACCATTGTGATTCATATGTTTCTTTAGGCTAATTTATATTTTAATGAATGTGGTCACTGGGAATTGCAGTACTTTAGCTTCAGAAATAGAGCTTGTTGAAAACCTTTCACTGAAATACATAAATTTCAAGCAGGTTTTCAGCCAGCTCAGATCACTGTTGAGATCCTTTATTTAGTGAATCAACACTTCAATAAATAAGACAGAGATACAACTTTTGTATAATAATCCATAATTTGATATATGAGAGAGAGGGATAGCAGAGAAAGCCATGCCCACTGGGACAAGCTGTTTCTGAGGTACAATGCAGTTATAAACCACAATCTGAAAATTACTCTGAAATCACTTTGCCATTGTTTTGTTGCAGGAGTAGCTTCTTTGAGGAGATAATTTAAAGTAATTTGAAAGATGCCATCAAGATTGAATAGACAAGTTCTGTCATAATTGAGAAGTACAGGAGTGGCTCACGTGTTGGCCAGAGGCAGGAACAGCCTGATGGGAACACTCATGAGGTGGAAGTGGTCAGTGTTGCAGCCTGGTGTCACCAGAGCTGATCTGAGGGAGATTGCCCATACCAAAACTCCCACAGATCTCAAAGAACTGTGAAACGAGCATAGTTCTCACATTAGCATGCAACACAGTATTTTGGTGGGAAAATCCAGAACTCAGGTTGGCGAAGAGAATTCAGGCACTACTGAAACTACTCTGGGAAGGGGTGTAAGCCTCACCCACACTGGTGATGATGACTAGCCAGTGCCTTCTGAATTCATCCTGAAACTTTAAGGCATTCATTGTCCCTGCAAAAAAACATTGAATTTGAATTTTACCTGGGCTGGATACAGTCCAACATCTGCAACATCTAGATTTCCACTGGCAACAGTCAGCTACAGGAAATCTGAGCTTTTAAAGAAGCCCCTTGCACAACAGACATTTTGGAGCTCTGGCTCATTAGCTGTGGATTACTGAGCTCACTGCTGTTGCAAAGCCTGTGCTGTCATGGTCAAGCCAGAGTCGTCCGTGGTGGCCGCTGCTGGGTCTTTAAATAGATTACTTCAGTTTGGATGGAAAGAACATGCAGATTTAAGATCACAATCAGGAGGATAGGGAAAGACAGAATGAGATTAAGAGAGATATCACTAAAAAACCTCACATGCTGAAAACAATGGCAGTAAAATCACAATGACAGAACAATCATTTATGTCATACCAGTTTGAGAGAACATCGATTTAAAAGGTGTAATCAGATCCATTTATTGCAAGGACTAAAAAAATATGGAAATTGTCAAAGTGAATACAAATACATCCTTTGCTGTATTTTAAACCAGCAGCATAGCTTTACCCAATTAGAATGAAATCCATCTTATAAGAAATATCTAATTAGATATGGTAAACTTATTTTATTTTAAAAGAAAGACATTGATGACTTCTAATTATACACATACATGTTCTCTAAGTAAATTACTCATTGTCTAAGTCATTACGCCCAGCCTGTCCTTATACAACAGTGGCATCTAGTGGCCAGCGGCCGGGCTCTGCTCCAGCCGGAGGAGGGAGACGGTCAAAGGCAGAGTAATAATAAACACCACCGGGCTTTTTGTCTGTTTAATAGATCGCATTATTTCAGATAACGAAATATTTCATGGATTATTATGCTCATGTTAATTACAGGCCTTTTAGCATCCTAGCAGAAGGCACGAACCGATTGCTATTTGGACATTGGGAGAGGAAAAGGAAAGCCTCTCCACTGCCAGTCCAATGGAAACTGGGGCTGTGCCAGGTGCTTCTGCCATGGCAGCAACATCGACACACGTAGTCTCTTTCTGTACCTCCAGGTTTGTTCCCAGTAGTCCATTTGGTCCAGTTGAACGTTCAGATGGAGAGGATTTCTGCCGGGCGCTGTGAGGCGGTCCCGGCTCGCACAGCCCCGGGGCCCCCCGGGCACTGCAGCCCGCACCGAGCTGCCCCGCTCCGGGCCTCGCTCCTCCGCTGCCGTCGGGAAAGCTTCTGCAAGCCCCTGTGCCTCCTGCTAGCCGCCCAATGGCGCGCTGGGGAGCATACGGCACCATGTGCTGCCTCTGATTGCAGCACTAGAGATAAAACACCCAGTGGAAGAAATAATTACATTTTACAGACCTGCATCCTGGAAGTATTTGTAATTAATGAGAAACAGAAAAAAATGATGTGATGACATGCCCTAAAAGCAATGCATCACCATGGCCCTGAATAACCTGCCATCAGCTGAGTGCTGCATTTACCAAGAAATCTTATTTTATGAAAAATAGAACTTTATATGCCAGAACTGTTCTGGATAACAACACTGTGAGTATACACTCTTGCTATAGATGTCTACCACAGGCTTCAGTGAAAGCCATGATTTAAAAAGTGCATGCCTGTAAGATCCAATACCGATCTTATTGGTCAGACGTGCAAACCCAAAGAGTATTTCTCAGCTCCTCATCATACCGGGCTATTCCTATTCCCAGAAAAGCCTTGGGGCTTGATACCAGAAGTCCTGACAAATCAGACATCATCAAATTGCCAGACTGGTAAGGTGTGATCTTGGTTATATGTGATAAACAAATAAAATTCAGATTCTACCTCAATTCACAGGAATCTCTGAAAGTCTACAAACTCAGATGTATTCCTAGATTATTTGAGCCCTTATTTCTCAACAAATATATATCGTAATTGTGGTCATTAATTAAATTTGGAAAGTCTTTTTTTGTGTGTTCTCAAAAAAACCCAAAAAATCACAATACATTAAACACATATTTTCAGCATCATCCACTTATTACAGCCAGTATTGTCTTATATTTAATTTCTCCTGATCAATGACATTATGGAAAGACATACAGAAAATCTGGTAGAAATCAGCTGCTTTGTCCAGCTTTTTTGGAGGTAAAACACAAGTCAAAGATTTCACGCACCAAACCTGATCTCTAACCAGTCTGGGACTTTCCCAATTCCCTGCTGCTGGGTCCCACTTCCCTGGCTTTTTCTCTCCATCCAGCCATCCTGCAAAGGGCTGCACTAAGTCAGCATTCTTCGACTGGATTGTTCCAGTGATCAATAGAGAAAGGACAATGATTTATTTATAAAGCAGCAATGCAGCACTGCAAGAATTAGTTCTCTTCTGGAAATGTTCCCCATTTTACACATTTCCTATATCAAAGAATGCACAATAAACTTCAGCATGAATTGCAGTGCAAACCACATTTTAACTGTTCTCCTGCATTTGTTTCTTTTTGGGAAGTATTGTGTGGTTTTGTTGTTCAGCTGTTGGGGTTTGGGGGGGCAGAGGGATGTGTTATTATTTATTATTGTGTATTGATTTAGCAAGGAACAGGTAATAGCCATATCAATTTTCTCACAGTGAGATGTACTGGTAAAAAAACAATTTTATAACTAAACAGAAATGACCAATCTATTGGCTAGTATGAGCTATTCTATTACAGATAGATTATAGAGCTGATATAAATAAATAACTTAAGCAAGATCTGTATTTTAGATATGCTTTCACTAACATAGGCAGTATTGTTAAAAGCAAAACGGCTGCATCAGTAGTGTAACAATACACTAGAAACTGATATTCTGCATAGGAAATGGGATATATGTCTCTGAGTTCCTTATTATGTTGATTATTACATTTGGGAGAAATAACATTGAGTATTATTATGGCAGCTTGAGAAATAACAATATATCTGAATCTGCAAAAAATACACCTCGTAACAATTTGGGCACACACTCAATGTTTCAGAAAAAGTAAATGTGATAGAAAGTATGTTTCACATTTTCAAAAAGAGATTCTCTCCTCCTCTCCCCCCCCACCCCTCCACTTTTTGGGTTGTATATTTCTTCATAATCATCATTTTGCAATCTAATGTCAGAATGAAGCACAAAAGAGATTTTTTTCCCAACAATTGGAATTGCCATGGCAACCCCCCAGATCTCAGATAAAGTTTGGTCCTGTACTGATAGTCACATTAGCATTTGTTTTTGTGCTAAGCGCAATACTGCATGTGAAAAGCACCTCAGTCTCTCTAGTTACATATAAGAAAATGTAATTTGATTATTTCAGAAATGTAAAATACAAAATTTTGACATCTCCAATAGAAAACTTCACCTTTAAAATCACACGTTTGAAATTACACAAACCATCAGAAGAAAATTAGGTACAGCTATCAATATTAAAAGCAGTTGTTTGCATCTCTCGTCTCAGTTGTGCTGAATCTGAGTAACTGTCCACTGTCCCCCTTCCAACAGCTCTTAACTTTCCTAAACATATTCCTTTTGAGTCTTTGAATTCACATATATATATAAAGAAACTGATGAATTCAAGCAACATCTACTAAAGAATCAAAGGAAACTATTTTTAACAGACATATTTATAATTGCCTTACATTTTTTAAAAAAATCAGTTGAAGATAAAGACAGACATTTCTTTTCTGACACACAAAAATCCTATCCAAACTATAAGGAAACTAGACCCCTTGAAATTACAAATATCCTATGCTGGCAAATCTATATATCTATAAAACATATACATGTCAAAACATTTAGGATGTATTCAGGAGGCATTTGTTCTGTATCATCACTCTGCAGGTTTGTAGAACAACCTACCAGAAACAAAATACATGAAACCTGATTCCTCTCCAAGCAGAAAACAAAACCAGGACATACTTTCTATCATGGTAGCATACAGTTCAGATTTCAAACACTGATTTTTTCAAATACTTTAGAGCCAAATGCTGTGTTTTAAAAAAACATGATGGGAATAGCTAGGAGATGACTATTTTTGCTCCCAAACAAAGTGCCTTCAAATAGACTGCCAAATCACTTATTACGAATTTTAACTGTTCTGATGACAAAATAGAGTAGAGAATGCAAGATGAGAGTGAAATTCTGTTGCAAAAATAAAGTTTGAGTGTAAATCATTGGGCAAATGTAATGAACAATAAAAAAAGAAAGCAATTCAAGTATGTGGTCTTGGTATACTCAAGTGGGTACCACACACTCTGTTATAAGTACAATAAAGAATGTACTACACAATGTTTCCAGCTGGAGAGAGTAACTCAAATGCAAGACCTGTGTCTCCTTTCTCTTTAAGGGATAGATAAGTAAACAACATTGGCTAGGAAAGGATCTTTCAGGAGCCTGACATTAAACAAAGCAGCAATGGCTGTCATTGGAAAGATCCTAAATTCCAAGACTTTATGAGTATGCAGGATCTGCCTGAAATACACACTGATGTTTGAAGTGCTACTATTCTCCTGTTCATATTACAGATACAACTTCATGGATCCAGGATGACAAACTCAGCTCCTTAAATTAAAAACCTGACAAGTTGTACACTGTATTTAAGGGCAGAACAAGCTAATGACCAAAGCATGAAGCTATGAAAATAAAAAAGCCTGGGACCACACACTGCTGGCTGTTGTGGGGCTCAGTTTCTAAGCACACAGAACTCTTAAGTCCCTGTTCATGTTCCCCAAGAAGTCTAGATTATTCTTTACTGGGCATCTCAATACCTTCACACAATAGCATCCTACCCTGACACACAAGTCTTAGAGCTAGGCAAAGAGTCTTGCACCATTTTTGAAATCAACAACCTCCACAGTTGAAAAATCCTTGGCAGATAAATTCTGCATGCCCTAGATGAAGTCCTGAGAAGCCAAGAACACATGTGGCAGCAAAGTCAACTTAAATGTGATTCCTTTTTAATATTTACTGTGGGATACTAGGGAAGAGAAAGGAACATTATGCTACAATTCCTCAACATTGCTTAACTTTTTTTTTTTATCCTATTAATTTCTATCCTGCAGAACTGGCTGTGAGCTTTACAATCATTTGGGTCTACCCCTGCTTTAATGCACAAATTCTAAATTAAGAGACCTTTGTTATGGAAAAGGCAAAGCATTCCCAAGGAAAATGTTTCCTTTGTGCAGGTAAAACCCAGGACTTTTTTTAAAACATAGGCATGCTTTGAATCAGCTTTTCCATATTTGACATTGTTAGGCATTCCCTGTGATGTGAGGCAGGAAAAAAAAAAAGTTGAGCTATGAAAACTCAGTATTTTGGAGATCATAAGCTGAAACAGAAAATTGGGAGAGAGATGGGAAGACAGATAGCAGTAAGACTACATCACCAAGCATCTGGTTTTTTCACACATTTTCTTGGTGCCCTACAATTTTTCTAGTAGCTCCTCTTTGAAGGAAATAACACACAGGTAGCTGTGCCACTGGCAGCTCTATCTGCAAGCACACAGTTGTGATCTGCTTATGCAGTGTTGTGTTTTAATAGCCATTTGAAAGCATTACTATTGAAATATCCCACTGCACATTACGGTGACTCTTGTACCAGTAAGTAAAGATGTAGTCCCCAGGAAGTGCCATTTGTGTCAGTGGAGCACAGCTGCTCTGGAGGAAAAAGCCTGGGGCACCTGCAGCAGCCATAGGGAAGCAAAGGGAACCAGCAGCTTTGGTCTGATTTGAAATAGGATTCACCTCCTTTAAAGTATTTGCAAACACCTTGCACAACATTTTGAGAGGAGCCTCCATTTTTTCTGTTCTTAATTATTTATTTCTTCAGGTGTTCAGATTATTTTGCTAATCTTTCTCCATGCAAATATATCTATTCCTTTTTTAAAAGTCTATCAGTTCTTTTTTTAGCACCCGGTATGGGCATACATAGAAGATACACATTGAAAAACATATGCTCCTTTTCAACTTGTTTTTGAGCTCTAACTGAGGAAAACCAGAATCCTTTGAAATGTCTTTCTTCCTATGAAATAAATTTAGTTTTCATTTTTTTTCTATTTTTGAAAAACATTCCGAAATGACAATTGGAAGCAGCAGTTTCAGAAACCATTTCAAAGAGGTTTACAACAGCCACTGTATATAGTTATAATTATTTCTGTAGAAAGGCACAAAAAGGACTAAAAAAAAAATTCAAGACAATTACAAACTCCTCACCTCTTCCTAAAAATCAGGACTACGTTTCTGATGACTCCTTATTTAGTAGGCTGGGCTAGGAATCTGCTTCTCATGCTGTCAAAGTTGTGTGTGTGATACAGAACAGGTCACTCAATCTGTATGTGCTGCTCTCCTTCTCCCTTCCTTAGCTGTCTAATTTATACAGTGAAATATCAGGACAGACTACAACACTGCTGCCGACACAGCACATAGGAAAATGAGGCATGATCTTTTAAATATAGTATTCATTATAACACTGGCACTGGAAACACTTCACTCTTTTACAATGCAAATAAGCACATCTTAGTTATGGAGGTTACATATACAGATGTCACAAAAGCACATTTAAAGACAGACAAATACATGAAAAAACCCAGAAGAAGCTGAATGAAGATCAAATTTCATGGGGTAGAACTCTGAGCATGAAGGACACTTTCTGCACAGTGCATAATGGAGGGTACAGTGCATTCATTTATATTCCTCAAATGTGTACATTTTCAGTGTGTTCAGTTTCAGTAATTAGAAAATAAACTTGCATGTTAGAGTTTACATAAATAACAAACACTATCAAGATGCCTTTTTCTTGTGTTTTTTTTTTTAATCTGCTTTATAACTTTTTAATTTCCTTTATACGATCTCAAGATATTAAAGTCCAAATCACCTAGCTATATCACTGGCAAAATAAGTCATATGTCATGCTCAATTTTAGAGTCATTAGCTTTCTGTAGACACCATCTTATGCAGTGCAGTTAAAAAACCTAAAGGGAGAAAGACAAAATATATCTGAGGGTAAAAAGCCTTTGTGGGTGTTGATGGGAGTATATGGAAGAAACCAGCAAGAACAGTGGATAATGGAAGATTGCTAGTGCAGGTAGTGGGCTTATCTATATGACAAATTGATGAAGAATGAGGAGGAAAACTATGTTGATTTAATGCTGGCAATTTGAAGCATAGGCTGCACAGCTGTTTCAGACAGAAATACTAAGATAAATTCAGAAGCAACCCCTGCTCTGACAGATTAATAAAAGACCAGGAATTATTTGAGCTTCTTAGAGGAAGGGATCACTAAAGAGCCCTTCAAATACCCAAGATATTGCACATAAGAATAGAAGAACAGCTCATCCAGACCTTGCCTGTCTGTTGTCAAGAACACGCTTTAAACTGAGAATCAAGCTTTTCTAGCAGACATGAAAAAATACATATTAGAAGTGAAAAAGTAAAGAGCAAAATGAACACCTGCTACTGATACAATTTTAGGAAAAAACGTCATTTGGAGAGCCTTCAAACAGGATCCCTAAAAAAAGTCTTACCTAACAATTTTTTTAAAAATGCTTGGGTCTTCTGTTTCAACTAGTTTCTTAAAATCATTACTCTCAATAGGAACATTTATCCAGGAAAAGTGAAGATACAGACTTTTACACTTCAAAAGTCAGACAAACCATCTCCCTGTGAATATTTTCACCAGTGCTTTAAATACAGCTGTGAACACTGAGCCCTCTGTTCTGTGGTCAAATACAAAAGGGCTCCTCCCCTGGTTGTGCCAGGAGTGTACTGTGTGTCCTGCATGCTCACTGCTGCCAATGTAGGTCTACACAGTCATTTCAAACATATTTGAGCACATTTTACTAAACAGATAGCCATGATTCTTAGCTGGATTTCTGAAAGTTTGATTTACTGGCATTATTGTCCAGTTCCAGACAACCCAACACTACCAGAAAGGTTACACTGCACCAGCAGCTTTCCTCTGCTCTGATCCAGAACCCCTTGGAAAAATTATATGGATGCATTCACAAACCAAAGGATCAGAACTGAGAGTTAGTTCTAGGTTAGGAGAGAAGGTTCCTGTGGAAGAATACTTAGCAAGTGTTAAGACAGCAAGGTAGCATTAAAAAAAGTAAAAAAAAAAACCCCAAAGTAGGTAGCTTCGGTATCCCTCCCCTCCTCCCTCAAAAGAAGGGAATACTTCAGTGTGATGGCTCACTAATGAATTATTCACATAAAGGTAGGGCTTTCTTTCCCAGAGGTTACAGCAATGTCAAGTGAAAACATGTCAGTCTGCCAAGAAACACCAATGGTGTGGAATATTTCAGTAGAAGATGACACAATCACCCCGCTAATGATGTGAGCTCTTGTGCTGAGTGTATCTGAATTACATTCCTACAAAGGATGCCAGGCATTATCAATAATTTGATATTTAATTTGGGGAAATTTTAAAGATTAACAAGCTCCTCTAAGAAAATTCTAGAGCCAGGTTTTATTTTTAATTTATCAGTATTGCCTAAGTTTATTATTCATCACACAGTCCTCTTCCAGCACTTTTTATAGAGTATAAGCACTCTAAGCAATAATTTTAATACTAAAATGACCTATGTTGTAAAAATGCCCACCACCAACTCATCTCAGTTCTGGAAACAGATAGTCAGTTCAACAGATAGTCCTAAACTGTGGGGAAGGCCACAGGTCACAAAATGTGACTTGCTCTCTGATATTTGGGTTAAGCCTATTTTTCTTGCACTCCCTGTAGAAATGGTATAGAAAATGTGGTATTTAGGGTGCTTTTTGTCAAGCTGTTGGTTCTGTAGTCAAAAAGAAAATTCCTTTGTCAGGAAACCTATTGAGAAAAGATCTGTTGGGTTTTTTTTCACCTCATTCACAACTTCACTTAAATACAATTTAGAAATAAATTTAATTTTTCTAAACAGATTGCATCTTGCAACTTAATTTATGCCTAGTGCTAGTAAGAGGTCTAAAGCACTTACTTTACAGGACAAAATTTGATATTCATCCAGTGGACTTGATTCTTATGGGAAAATCTTTGTAGACTCAAGTGTGTTCTTCACAGTCTCTCTCATCCTCAAGAAGAAAGTTAAGATCACTTCACAGAGTTCGCTGCACTCGTAAGTCGTGGGAGGGGACTCTCACAGAAACTCCATAATCTCTGTTCTGCACCTATATTAAGTTTTGGTGCATTGTATGAGAAAATTTTAGCCTACAACTGAAATTCATGTTTGTGCAAATCCTGATCTGCCCAGTAAGCATGAAAATTAAGTTACAGGCAAGGAATCAAGAATAATTTCTAGACTGAGCCAGGCTCAGACACTTTAAAAAAAAAGTCTAATACTAGCTAAAGATCCAAATTAGACATAAGTGCTCCAGCCCAAAGGTGGGGTACACCGCCCCTAGGAACACGTGGTCTCTGAGGAGGTGTGTGTTTGCACTGCTGCAGCACTGCCAGCACCAGCAGTCCTGTGACAGCCAATGCCTAGAACCAAAGCTGGAATCAGTCAAGCATTTATTTGCACGTACAGGAAGGATTTCCTTCTAAAGTGTTCTCAAGCCTCAAGGTAGGACTAATGCACCTATAACCACTTGGATCATTATTCCTTCTCCCTAATCATGGTGTATTTGCTGTCCTATGGTCAGATATGAGACTTCATGAGCCAGTATCTCTGTGGCCAAGGAACTGCTGATTGCCATCGAACTGCTTGGATCTTGGTTGCAGTGACTTTTATTAAACCTGTGGACTTCTACTATGCAACCTTCACTTCTCACCACAATCAGCACCAATGCCTCTAATGAAGACAGAATAACACATTTCATTAGTTTTAGGGCAATACCTTTAATCTCTGAACAGTGACTACTTGTTGTTCTTAGAGGTTTGTTTCTGAAACTGCTTGCTTAAGGCTGAGTAATTTTATCATGTTTAATATGCAGTGCAAGGTCTAGCTCTGCTTGACTTTAATTCACCTTACTCCTATCCTTTTCCAACTCTTTTGCATACATTTCTGTGCTGTCAGTCCTTTCTGCAATCTTTTTACATTCTGCCAATTTACTTTTAATTATGTGGCTACTGATCCAGTTTTATTATTTCTACAATGCTTCTTTCTTTGTTCCAGGTATTAATGCCAGAGTGTTAAAGCTCTTGAACAAGGAAGTTCCAGACCTTTTCCACATTTAAATTTCAGGGCTTCTTTGGTAGATTGATTCATATCTGTAGAGTATTGAGCTTTGAAATCCTCAGTTACACACAGATTTCTTTTCCTCTTGTCATTTGATCTTATCTGAATCACACACCAGACATTCTTCAATCAGCTCATCTAGAATATCTTCATTAATTAAATGAAACCTTATTGATGAAGTGAAAAAACTGTCAGCTATTATTAGCAGAAATAACAGTACTATCAGCATTTGTTCTCCAAGCTATTCTGAAGAAGTTAAATACTTCCATATGCAGGGCTGCCCACCCATATGGCCACAACTCCTAGTAGTACTTAAAAGCTTTAACCATGTACAGAATGTTAAAACAGAAAATGCTTTTAAAAGATCCCTTTTAGTATGCAAATTCAACCCTACAATATCCTACAAACTCACAAAATGAATAGAATTTTTCCATCATTCTCTGATATTGAGGTGTTTTTGATTCAAACAACATAGCTACAATAAAGCTATTAATATCTTTAATCTGCCTCATAAATGAATATGCAATTCTACCTTTTGTGGTAACCACATCAGTTTTCTCACCTGTTTTTCCACTATAAGCTTGTAATCCATCTAACACAGAATCATTAAGGTTGGAAAAATCCTCCAAGGTCATCAAGTCCAACCTTTGACACAATGAACCACACTCTCTAAAGCCTATCTCCGTGCCACATCCCCTCACTTTTTGAGCTGTGTTTCTGCTCACCATCATCACTGCAAAACACTTGAACTGACTTTTTCTGTTAATAGGGGATAGGTTGGGCAGTCCAAAAATCTGTCTTACTGCGTTTCTTGGCTTCAGACTCATTTTGCCCATCGTGCCAACCTCAGTCCCCAGAGGCAGATTACCAAAGCTATTTCCTGTTTTCAGCTTCTTCAGTATGCAGCAGTACAGACCATTACCTACCTTTTGATAACTATGACATAATTTGTATCCATTCCACTCTGCATTGTGGTTACCTAAAAACTGACAGGTTCATTTTTTAAATATTTAAAAAATACACCTTTTAAAAAATATACATATTTTAAAAATAGACTTTTTAAATTTTTAAAAATCATTTGCATTTCAGGCCATACTTTTACTGGAGACTCATTCCTCCAGCTTCTGTGCTGATCTCCATGTTACTACATTACTTGGCTTTTTTGTACTAAAAAAATAATGAGTAAAAATTTATTTATTAATTAAATTATACTTTTAAATATATTGCATAAGCAGGGGATTTTTGAAACCTGTTTTCATCTGGGTTTAAGTTTATAACTTTTGCTGTTTGCTTTGTTTCCTTTCACCTCCTTTCCTTACCCCTACCAGGCATGTTTCTCTGTTCCAGTGTGCATGTAAATTAAAGCATCCTAAAACCAGGAGCATATTTACATGGAAACCTTCAGCTTATTTGTTGTCTCGTGAATAATCTGAATTTGCTCTGCTAAAGCACAGGCATTAGGAATCTTCTTGGGGGATGCTCCTAAGGACCTCAAAAGGTAGACAGATATCAAAGATTTGCTCTGATGTACTCAATGACTTCTTTTAGCAGAGGGACTAGCTGAAGTCAAGAATGGCTGCAGCACTGTATCCAAAACACTTCTGTATTGCCTTATCAGCATAGGGCTTCAAACAGAATCCCTACAGCTTATAGGAAATTATATGAGATATTTTTGGCAGAGTGGGAGCCAAATATAAGTCTTTCAAGTCTTGTATGATTTCTCCTGGTGCCTTGAAAAGGTTTCTGGAGCACAGAGATACGAATTCACATGAAGGCACTCCTAAAGTATTCAAGCCTGGTAAAGAGCTGGAGTAATTCCCAGCTGGTTCAAAACCAGATGAGTTTACCACTGAGACCCTTCCTCCCAGACTCAGCTGTTGAGTCTGGCCTCAACAGAGTTTGCCCATCTAAGAGATGGTCTCAAAGGTGCTAAAATGGTTAAATTGGAATTTCTCTTGAGCAGAACCTAAGGTGCTTTCAGAGATGTTACACATGGCAATGTACCCTTTCCAATATTGTGCTCTGTTCATTTCTTTTTTCCTCATATGTATCACATGAGAACAAGAAAAATCTAAAATTTAGTTTGTTTCAAGAGTTTCATATACAGTTTAGATATGAGAACAATTTGGTAGCATAAATCATTAAGTCAGTTTGAAGAGAAATTTTTACAGAACACCAAAACAACTATTATAGTATATGTGGCCACAGGCTGAGAAATGCAATCTAGCAGATGGTCATTTGCTGTCTTCAGTGATATGGCATACAGAAAATATTATTCTGTTAATGCTTCAGAAGCTCAACAAAGCCAGAAATAGCCTGCGACTTTGCTTCACGGATAAGAAAAGCACAATTACATATTTAAGGCACAAGGAACTGACCTCTCTGATTTCTAAACTTTTTCAGAGTATGGAGTAGGTTAACTGTCAATATTGTACTACATGCCTCTTAAGTTCTCATATATTCCTTCCTATAATCTTCCTTTTTGAAGCATCTTTTTTGCAACTACTTATCAAAAAGATGAATAAAGAAGAGAAATTTAATGCATGTAAGCTTTCATGTAATATGATAGGGATTTGATTCCTAGGAGCTGGGGAGGTACACCTACTCTCCCCTGCAGTTTCATCTTGCCTAGCAGCTTTTCTGTTTCTCTCAGTGGTAAACAAGTACCAACGCTAACTACAGAGCTCACTGCAACTCACCAGAACACAGTATTTCAATGCCACATCTACCCACAAACCTCATTTTAAACAGAATTTCTCTTGCAAATCCGCAGGGTCAACACCATCAGTGCATTGCTATCACATGATCCCTAAGTGAAAAATCTGTTGGATATATAATAATGACCTAATTAATCCCATTGTTTCCCCTCCAAGACACAGACCAATCTGGTCTTTTTCATTTTCTCACAAAAGAGAAAACTGCAGGAAGCAAATGACTGCTTGTGTTGCCACTGTAAATCACATCTGCTAGGATACTTCCTTCCCATCTGATCTAGAGCTCTCGCAGCTGCATTCTGACCATACTGTCCAAAGTC
The DNA here is from genome assembly GCF_021018805.1 of Prinia subflava. Taxonomy (NCBI): domain Eukaryota; kingdom Metazoa; phylum Chordata; class Aves; order Passeriformes; family Cisticolidae; genus Prinia; species Prinia subflava. The sequence continues at coordinate 18,319,939 of NC_086256.1, forward strand.
ACTCTATTCTTGGACTACATCAAATTGGAACACATCATCTTGGACTACTACAAATTTAAATTGTTTCCGCTGCTATTAATCTCTAGAATTTGGCAATAGTTCTTCTCAATATCTGGAAACAAATACTTCTCAGTTTTCAAGACACAGAGCCTCCAAAGTCGTACACAGTGCAAACACACTAAGACAAGCTAAGAGGAAATGAAAAAAAAAAAACCCAATCTACAAAATTACTGAAGTCTGTTCCCCTGTGCACTTGTGCTCGTGCACACATTTCCTATATAGCATTCCCATCAGACACATCACATGCCTCAGCTAATCCCAAGTATGTCATGCAGTGGTGAGGGAACAGACAGAAGCTGGTTTGTTGCTTTTTATGTGTTCTGAGCAATAGGAAATAAATACTCTCTTTACTGTCCACCAGAAGCAATAGGTAATTTTAAATCATGAAGAAATTTAGGGGGGGGTTAAATATCAAATCAGGGCACACAAGTAGAACAGTTGTCTACTATAGTACCACTTTTATATGTATGTACTCTGGCAGGAAAATTTTGAGGTTTCCTGAGAAGTTTTGCCTATGGGGTAAGAGATGAAGGCACAATGTTAAAAAATCTTTCAGTCTTCTACAAATCTATCTCAGCTCTTTTTGAGATTTAGGCATATATTTTAACAGTGTTGAAACTATTTTGAGCTATTTAGCAACTTTATAACAAATTTAGGAGAGGAAGAGGATGTCAAGGGGAGAAGAATCTTAGACCAACTGCCAAGTTTGCACACAAGGGCTTTTCCACATATTAATATTTCATAGGAAAACTATCCTAAAATATTGTAAACACAGCTGTTCCCATTTTAAGCTTGACATTTTCTATGCTGGGTAAGCTCAATGCTCAGTGTTACTCCTTTGTATTTTTAAATTACTCATAAGCTTGCTTCCCTGACCAATCAGGTTGTCTGATAAGATAGATTGTTCTCTGGTCACTTCTAATCTCACCAGTTTCCAGATTTTTAAAACAACCTCCACAATTAACTAAAATGTATCATTTGTTTGCAAGGACTTAACTGCAGGCTCTTCATACACTGAGAACAGTTTTTTACCTTACAGATTACCAAAAAACCAAAAGAATAAATCAGTCTGTGCAAATGACAAGAAAGCTACCCATGAAGTAATTTAGAATTTATACGTGAAGAACTTCAGGTACCCTGTCAGGCTGTGTGGATTTTCCTCCAGCTCTGGCAGACTGTAATTGTTTACTTAACCTGGATATCGATTGTAGTTAGACTGCTGGCTCACTTCCTTCAGCTGCAATTCTCATTTTGGCAGTTTCACATACATCACTTAAAATTCCTCTCTGCAGCCATGCTGTTCACATTCTTTTCTCTGGGTCATAATCTACTAAACATGACCATACTTTTATTTCTGCATTATGATGATGGGATTTTTTTAAGTTTTCTAATCTTTGTAGAACAAAAAATGGAAGCTTTTAGCAAGAATGACCTTGAATCACTGTTCTTTACAATTAGTATTATACCAGAGTTTTATGGAAGAGCTCAGATGAAAGTGAGAGATTCTCCAGCAGTGTAGCTGCAGTATGAATTTTCTATGTTTTATTAATACCTATATACATGTCACTTTCTATCAATTAGCATTAAATTGTTAATTAGGTTGTGTGTTGTTCCAATTTTATGTCAAGAGTTCAGATGTGAATTTGAGGACCACAAAAAAATCTCCTACATAAACCTTTCTTAGCAGTCATCCTGATAGTAATAAAGTCAGGCAAAAGGCACACAAATTTGCTATCTAAAAATTAAGTCTATTAAAACATCATGAATATCAACCACAACGTGTCTTCTGTATTGGTTTAAGTATTCTCATCTACTACAAACATACTTAGGCTCATGTGCTAAACAGTTTTGAGCATCACTGAAAGCATGTGTGAACATTAAAGATTGCTAAATCTGCACAAAGCAATTCTGTAAAGGCTAATTAACCTTGAAATGGTGGCAAAACCTGTGCCTAAAAGGTCAATAAGTGGTCACCAGTCTGCACAGTGTTTTCAGAGCCATTACGCTGTACCAGCCGAAGTACAGAATTCTTCAATTTAAATGGATTATAAACAGACATTTGTAAAGAAATAACATTCATATCAACCACTATCACTTTGTTTGGATTTATTTAACAAGCAGGACTACACCTGGTCATCGATAAACAATAACTGAGGTCCAGTATTAATCTGTTTCTCTTTACCTAGAGTTCCAAACTAGGCATGAGAAAAATTAAAAATAGAGAGAACACCAAATCCTGTGTCAAATTAATTCAATAAGCCTTTATATGTATGTAATGTATGAATAGTTTTTGCATACTTTCTGACTAGGAGATACGGTATTTCACACCATACAGTACAGATTGCTAAATACACAGTTCCTCAAAAAACAAGGACAGAAGCATTTATTTGAAAACAGGAAATCACTTTTTCAGAAGAACAGAAAATGCTATATTAGAACAGATTGACTCTATTTGACAACAATGCAAAGTATTACACCCCCTCACCCCCCCAAAAAATCAATGCTTTCATATCTAATGAAGCTTGAGAACTGTTTTTAGATATTGTAAAATATATGAAACCCAAAAGTGCTTCACCTGGAATATTTTCATGTTTAAAATTTGGCAGTAACATAACTTAAAAGGATAGCACATCTCCAGATATTGATCAGGGCTTTGTACAGCTGCAATGCCATAAAAATGATCTGCAGCTATAAAAGAGATAACATGATTATGAGTACACTACATTGTAATTTCCTTTGGGCAGTCAGAGAGGAAAAACAGTCTGATAGTCTCTGAGACAAATAAGCTTGCAGAATATCCAGCATCTGACGGATGAATCATTTTCCAATATTCCAATTAAAGAATTTTCCAAACTTAAATTAACAACAACAACAACAAAAATAATACTAGAACTTAATAATTACCTTTCAGCCATAAAACAAGAGGCAGCTGAAAAGCTAACCAGCTCACAATGTAGAGAGTTTTAATGTTCCAACTTCCTTGTGAGTTCAGGCATGGAACATAAATAGTTAACCTTATTCTGAGCCATTAAATGGAGCTTACTAAAAAGCTTGCTCTAATAAATGGTATGATATGAAGGTCAGCCCTTAATTCACCATCAAAATATCTTCTGGGTGTAAACATAATGACTTCTGCTTATGCACTACACAACCCTGACAAGAATGCTACTTGACAATCCATTTCAGACCTAGAAAAACGTTCTCATTTGCGTCAAGGTGCTGAATGTCAGCAGATTCACTAACACGCTTATTTGCGCTGCAGTGGTGGAACAGAGTAAAATACCACGAGCCCTCCATACCCCGCTGCTGCCTGGCTGGGGAGATGGTGAAATAAAACAAGATTTAATCCTGTCCATATCACTGTGCAGTTGGTGAAACTTGACAAGTCAACATTAAGTATTCAAAGTGGTATTGTGGCCTAAAGGGATCACACGCAGCCTGCACATAAGAGCAAAGGAATAGCTCGGTTCTGCTTCGGTGTTTGTAAATTTAATTTGTTCAAGGAAAAGCAACTCTGGAAGGGATTACTAGCTAGGATCAACACTCTTACCAAAGAAAACGAGCAAATGCAAGTAGGAATAATATTGACATTTTTGTAATACAAAATAGCTTTTTGGGCTTACGTGAATAAATAAAATTTGGAGGCAATTGCAGCTCAAGCCCAGCATATGAGAATATTCCACTTAGTGTTCATGAGTAAGAGGGACTGGGAAGCTTGAGTATTTCACGAAAATTGCATAGGAATTTAGAAAACACCGTATTTTACAAAACGTTGAAATTTATTTAGCAAAATATTGTCAAGTATTGTTTCAGTGCAATACCTATTTCTTTAAATAAGTGGGGCAACAATATTCACAGTATAACAACATCTAATACATTATCTCTTAATTATTGCCAAGATCTCATTCCACAGGTTCAGGGAAGGTTATCTGCAGTAAAATGTGTAAATCCCTGGTGCCCAGGAAACATGGAGCCTGTGAATATACACACATGGAAATGAAGAAAATAAATGATCTATAGCAATGCACTTCTGAAATAAAAGTACAAGAGAAACCTGCAAATCCCCTTTGCTAAGTGTAGCTCTGTATTTGCACTGTCTGCAATATCTTTGAATAGAAAAATTATTCAGCTATTTAAAGTCATCTCTGGTCCTACAGCAGGAAATGAGCACAAAATTCCTGAGTCTGTAAAATACTCTTTTTGCTAAACAATGCAGGGGAGAGGTGCTGGCAACGCCCCTGGGACTCAGCAGGGTGGGACGGTGCCCTGAAGATGTATTTGTTTACTCGGCCCTTTCAATAGAAATCAGGCACCACTGGGGTAGAGGGTGGGGAGGGCAGCTCAAAGTGATCACAGAAGTCTCCTATTTTCTTTTAGCAGGGGTGCTTTTGAAGATCAAACCTTCAAATGACTGGTAAATGCAATGCATATTTTTCTAGAGTGAAGGACAATGAATACCTTTTCCTCACAGATTGATACTTCAAATATAAAGCACAGAAAGATAAGCACTGCCAGCAAGGAATCTAAAAATATGTCTTCTTAAGCTTGATTAATGAGCTAATAAAAAGCTATAATAAGAAAAAAATCTAATTAAAGCATCGTGTGATATTTCTCTCAAAGAGAAATAAAGAATCCAAGAGCACAGTAAAACTTTGAAAAATTAGTATGATTCAAACAGCCTTAGTATTCAAGCCTACAGTACATCAATTTTATACTTTCTTTGACTGGCTGTTCTTTATTTATCATCTCTGATGTGTATTGTCTGAAATTGTAATCCTTGATGAGCTTTATTTTATTTCACAAGTATATCATCTGAATTTAAATACAGACATATTAAAAACTCAGACATTATATAGGTTGTAGGTACTTATTCCATGCAGAAAATCTGCAGGCCTCTAGCAGAACATGTGGAAATAAGGGCAAAGCCAGTGGAAACTATACACTATCAGCTACATATAAAGTCAGAAAACAAACTACCTACACTTCTTACTGATGGACAAAAGGCAGAGCAGAAAATTTATATTGTAATAGTCACTTTTCATCAGTCTTTGGTACCTGGAGGTAATCAGAGGACACAGGAGCATCGACGGCACTGGAAGGGAACTGTAAAAGACACAGAGGTAGGAAGAGCTGGAGATTTGACGCCAGAAGAGCAGCACCTGCAGCACCAGGAGCCCACACGGCCCCTGCAGCGCCCGGAGGGGAGCAGCCCTCAGCCGAGGGAGGGCCCGGGCACTCTGTGAGGAGGCAGCGCCCCACAGAAACCGCGGCTCCCCGAGCGCTGGGCTGAGGCACAGCAACGAGCGGCAGGGCAGGGACAGACTACACCGGGAAAGAAAAGAAGCCTGGGCATCTCGTACCAGGGTCAGTTGTTATTGTAACACTACAGAAACTGTTCATTTTCACTTACTGAAAGATCCTCAGCCATCAGCGAGTGTCCCAGGCTCCAGGACGGGCGCGTCCCATCTCCCTCTGCCGGCGGCTCCCGGGAGACGCCCCGAGCACACGCCGCTGGCACCTGAGGCGTGCGGCGGGCCGCTGCCCCGGCTCCTCGGCAATTGTGCGGTGTTTTTAAACAATTAAAATGCCTTAGTCAACGCTCCCTAATTAGGCAGACACAGTCTTTGTCTCTTTGCACAGTTCAGTGAACATTTTGAGGTTTTTTATTTTAATCCCGTTATTTCAAGTTGTGGTTCAAGACTTCGCTGAAAAGCGTGAAATATCAAATGTATTTCCTCATCAGCTGCCAGCAGTGTTTCACGAAGGAATACTTTTCAAAATACTTTCGTTTGATTACGGGGTTTGCCTTTTCTAATTTGCCAGCGAGGGAACCAAAATACACAAAGACAATGTTGTATCTGCCTGTTTAAGAACCCGCCCACGACTCCTGAAATTTACATTAACGACGAAGTTGACTGCAGCTATTCCAGGCGGCGCCTGGCGAGACGTGCCATGTTCCACACGGAGGGAACTCGGGCCTCGGGGCGAGCCCGGCCCCGCAGCCCCGAGCCCGGCACGGAGCCGTGCCAGGGACGCGCTGAGCCCCGCGGGGCAGAGCTGCCTGCCCCTGCCGCCTCCCTGCTCGGCCCCGGCTCTTGCAGACAGCACCGCCGGCCATGACTTCACTTCAATACTGGCAACTTCGAAATCCCACAATGCCGATGGTTTTACTTTTTTAAAAAAGGACAGCTTTGCTGCTTTTAAATGTTTGGTGTCTCTCTCCTCGCTGCTTTTCTAATGTAATGTGGTGTCACTTTGTTGTCACAAGCACATTTCTGACGCCAAAGCAGTCCCTGGCCTCAGCATCAGGACACACGCCTGGCCCCGAGGGATCCGGCAATGAGGGACAGAGCGGCTGCCCACGAGCAGCTGTACGAGAGGCGAGACACAAAGCAGCAACGCGTGGGGTTGGCTGCTGCCCCGCCGGCGGCACCTGGGCGCCTACCAGGAAGGAAAAAAGACCAACCCGGAGAGCGCAGGAAAGAAAGCCCGGGCACGTCCCTCGGCCCGGGGGCTGCCGAGAGCAGAGCGGGCGGCTGCCCGGGAGCGCACGGAGGCGTCCCTCCACACCGAGGCACTGCGCTCGCTTTCCAGCGGCTCCGGCCAGCGGCAGCCCCGCGGGCGGCTCACCCAGTCCCGGGCAGCCCCGGGGGCGGCCCGGGCGGGGTCCCCCGCGCCGCCACGAACACGCCTGTGGGCGTTGAGCCGCCCCGTCCCGCCTCCGCAGAGGCCGCAGCCGCAGTCGCCCCCCGGCCGCTGCCCGGGCCTGCCGGCAGGCTCGGCGCCTCCCGGTCCCGTCCGCTCCCGGCGCGGCCCTCCCGCCGCCGCCTCCACTCGCCGCACCGGGCGCGCCCCCGGGCCGGCCGCGGCCAGGGGCGGGCGGGGGAGCCGCCAGTTGCGGTCCCGCGGGGAGGGGCTCGCAGGGCAGGATGGAGGCGGAGGGCCGGGTACCGGGGCCGCCGCTCCCCGCCGCCGGGGAAGGGCCCGGAGCCGGCCCGCATCTCGCAACGGGCGTCTTCGGCACGGCCCGGGGGCCGCTGCTCGCCGCCGCCGAGGTGCTGGCGCTGGACGATGAGGAAGACGACCTGGAGGTGTTCAGCAAGGTACGGCAGCGCCCTCCGCGCCGGGGCGGTCGGGCGGGCTCGCCGGTACTTTGCCCCAGCGGGCGCCGGGCGAGCCGGGGCGGCGCGGCGGGACGGGACGGCTCCGCCCCGGGCGGCGATCGCGGCCTCCCCCGCCGCCCCTCACACGCTCGGTGCTCCCCGGTGCCACCGCGGCTCCCTGACCGAACGGGCTGCCCGAGGGCGCGGGGCTGACAGGCAGCGCTCGGCAGCGCCCGCAGTCCCGGGTGACTTCTCGGGCACGAAACGCGGAGTTGCTGCTTCGGACCAGCAGTGCGATCATGACTGCGCTTGCCTTAAATGAGCCATCTAATCTGGACTCGCTGTACCCTTGCCATCACTCATGTTCGTCAGGTGCCTTATATGTACCTGTAAATGAAATGAACAGTCGTGTTTAGTAATTGCAGTTGAATGTAAATAAATGTTTCCAAGTTTCAGCTTGAGTTTTCTTTTAAAAGATGAAGTCTCACACCTTCACATAGAAGATTAGAGAAGCTAACGTGAATTTTGATGAAAGGAATAAAATGAACCTAACTGGCAATGTGTCAGGGTCCACGTTCAGAGAGCACTCAGCCAGGCACACGCGTGCCACTCTGGCTGATAGTGCTGGTGTTAATTAATCCAGTGAAGGGGATATGGCTTCCACATACACTGTTTCTCATGAGTACAGATTTGGTACAGTTTAAGACAAGACTTACCTCTTGTCTACTCAGCAGTTAAAGAAGAGGGCATGTCATGGATCTATTTGCCTTATCAAGGCAGCATCTAAAATAAAAGTGCATACAGAGAGCTAGAGTGGAAAAATATATATGGGGCCAGGGTGTTCACCCTCTGAGACTTGTGGACTGCTGTGACTGGATGTGTGCCACAGGAGAGAAGCAGCAGTTACAGTTCCGATTTGAGAAAGTGACAATGTATTTCTGTTCAGTAGGACAGATTGTCATAGGGAGTAAATGTGTGGGTTTAATATTTCAGTAGGTGAGATGGCATGCATGAATACAACTATTGGAATAAAGACTTCCTTCTTAGGAGCTATGTATTTAAACACTGACTGTAACAGAATTCTTGAAACTCATGGCTTTTAAGGCCAGAAGGGACTCTCAGGTGCTTTAATAGTAACATGTAAGAGATTAGGCTAAATTTCACCAAGTTACGTCGATTTTTTCTGAAGCATAACTAGGGTCAAGCTAGAATTACATTTTCTTGGAAAGCACCAGTCCTGATTTGACAAAAAAAGTTGAATGATTCACTGAACTTGCATGCAAAAGCAGTGCTAAAATATAATTTTAGTTGCTTATGCTCACTTTGCATCCATTTCCTTTTATGAGTGAAGTTTGGGCAGTTCTGCTTGAAGGTATCTGCTTATCAGTGTATTGATGTTTATGCTGCTTGCTTGTCAAGAGCAATTGTCCTTGGGGAGTTGATACTGCTGCTTCATGGCAAAAATGGAGATCTTTAAATTTCTACCTGGATTCATGCCAAGTATTTTTTACATATATGAACTATTAATGCATGCTACAGAAGTTATTCCTGCAAACAACAAAATGTGTCATATTAGATGAAAATACAGCTTTCCTTCCAAAGCTTGGATACCTCATGTAGTGGTTGTGTATATGAACCAGAAATTTGTGGTTTGTTTTCAAATGCAATTTGAGATCTGATCTTTTGAGCTAATGAAAATCTGTGAGGTTGTTTGGGCATTGCACCCTATTTATTCATGTTCCATGTATTCAGAGGAATCTGACAGGCTAAATGTAGCTTACAACTAGGTTTTGTAAAACCAATTTTTCCATAACATACTGTTCCAGGAGTGCCTTGTTTTAAATTGCATCTTAATGGGGCTCCTCATGCAGTGTCTGTAAGGCAGTGGAGCAGCCTCTGCAGGCCAAGCGGGACGGCAGCAGCCATGCAGAGCTGGCTGCCTGCCACTCTCGTCAGCTTCATCTTTCTCAGTCTAGGCAGTGGAATGTGCCAGCTAAAAAATGGTGAAAAATGAGATTCTTAAAAATTGTCAACCTCAATACCCTGAGTTATTACTCAGAATGTAAACGCTGGGCTTTTATTTTAGGAAAATCCATAGATGTTTAACCTGATAGTGTTATAAACCATTGACCTGGTATCCTCTGACATATCTCAAATATTACAGACCAGCATCTTCAGCAGCTCTGATAAAGCATTTCATGATGTGATGTGCATTTCACTTTATCCTAGTTTCCACTGCCGCTGAAAAAGTTCTGAATTCTTTTCAGCAGAGACAAATTCTGGGAGCTGAGTTATGAGTCACGCAGATGGAATGTTTTCAACCTGCTTTCTTCCCTTAGCTTCAAAGTATAGAGTACTGCCTGTATCACAAATATCCATTCAGTTATCTTTTACATTCCTTGATAACTGATATGTAGCATTGACAAAGCTGTCAGCAGTTTGGTTAATACTTAAAATCTTTAGCACCTCTGCTTTCAAACTCTCTTTAAGGGTGTTTGTCTGCATTTCATAATTACAGAAAACTTAATGATATTTCTGAAAAATATGAATATGCCACTTCAGAATTGCATAGAGAGTAATTTTTCTTTGAGATTTTACTTCAAGTCCATCAAGGATTTGAGATAGAATAGTTCCTTGGCTAAAAAATTCACTTATAAATCAGTCTTTCTGAATCTCTTTGCTCTTTGAGGAATGCTCCAACAACCAAGCTATTCTTTTATAAGACAAACTCTGCCCCATGTCCATTATCTCAAAACCTGGTTTTGGATCCTGGCTTCAGATCATTGCAAGCTCTGGGTCCTTGCTGGGAGGTAGGGATGGATGGATGGATGGATGGATGGATGGATGGATGGATGGATGGATGGATGGATGGATGGATGGATGGATGGATGGATGGAGCACAGAGGTAACCTTGGGTGCAGGACCTCTGCTCTGGGAGGGAGCATTGTTTAGACAAACCCCCAGGCTTGGTGTCTTCTCCAAAGAGCTGCAGTCTCAGCTGTGTGCGTAGCCTGTTTTGAGGCTGCTCCGGAGTGTAGGAGTGTTTTCTTCCCTTATATATTTTGGAGTGCTACTGACCAGTTGCAGTCAAATGTGAGACTGAGATAGGGTAACTGCAAGTATTAAAGAGAGGAGACCCAGAAAAAGGCCCTCATGCTCTGAGGAGCTCATTGATTTTCTATGGCTTTGGTCTCTTGGCCAGTAAATCAAAAGACATGAACCTGTTTGTGGACTGGCACACACAGCTCTGCCAACTGTTCTGTCAGGAGGGAAGGGGCTTGGAAGGAGAAGGGGCACTGCAGGTAGGTAGGGATAGGGGACGTGTGGGAAAGGACATAATTTTCTGGGACAGGGCCTTGATGCTCTTTGCATGGATGAGGAGGAAGAAGGTTTCACAACCCAAGAGCTAGAAGAATTGTCGATTTTTCCTGTGCTACAGAACTCCTGCCCTCCTCTGTATGCACACAAAAATACAGTTCCAACCACAAAATTACAGCTGTATAGAAAATTATCATGGGGGTTTTTTTACTGTATTTCTGTGATGACATCAGACTTGGGTCACATGAACTTCAAGAATTACTGAAAGTAAACCTGAACTATCATGAGCATAAAGAGACAGATGCTTGTTTAAAACTCATGTGTATTCAGTCCTGTGCACGCGAATACTAGAACTGTATTAAACAAAACCAAAGACTTGCTTATTCTGTGGATTTTTATTGCCCATATTTTGTTCCTCAAACCACATATTCATACGCACTTCCACATAAACATATACTTTCAGACATCTGCATGACTAGAGCAATTTTTAGTAGCGACCTAGAAGAAGGAATGAAACATTAAGACATTAATGCCCCATGGAAAATGAGAAAATATGAAACACATTTACCTTGATCCAATTTAGGCCTTGCAGAGTCATTACTCCTTAAATTACATGGTCATTCAAGTCCCTTACAGGCTCACGTGCATTTTTCTTTCCCTGGAAATTTCCCATTGCCTCAGCACTTTGAATTGCACGGGCTGCTCTGAGCTAGCAGTCCTCATTCTTCATCTAGACCATGGGCAGCTAGTGCTAGCAGGCTCTGGGAGCAGGTCTGGTTGTTGTGCATGACTCAGGATAGTGCTATACACAGAAACCACGTAGAAACACTCTGAGTAAAAGTAAAATGACTGACAGGTGTACAAGGAAGCCACTGTGTACTGTTTGTTGTCTTTAGTCTTCTGTGTTGCTTTTGTCTCCCTGTTCAAAGAGCTGCACGTAAGTGATGGGAAGAGAACTGGTACATAAGCACTTTCTGGGCATAAATCCTGATATATATGGTCTCTTCCATATTTGTGGGAGTACATTGATAAATCCCAAGAAAAAAGAACAAGATAAGGTGCTTCTTTCCAAAGGAAGTTTTGATCCAGTTGAATTCAAAGGCAAAAAGCAACTCTCACCCAGTTCAGCAGCTTTGCAGTGGGGTTCTCTTCACTCCTGTGAGATCAGCCTTAGGATGATGCCGTGACTCCAGTTGGTGTGGACTCACACTTTTCCATTTCTGGCATTTCAGCAGATTTCTCTTCAACTGCACCCTTGTTTGCCTTCCTCCATAATTAACAATGCACTGGAGAGGGCAACTCTTCACCACTTATAGTCAGTGTACTCTAAACTACTGTTAGAAAACTCCTAGAAAATAGATTAAAGTTTGTTATGAAAACAATTCTTTGGATTGCATAAATTAAAAAATCTGTATACAATATTTGATATTTAAATTATAATTTATTTCAATTTCTCTGTTATTTCTATGATTTATTAATTTGTCATGTTCTTTTATGGAGTTAGTAAATTCAATTTATTTTCATGGTAACTGTGTCCTTCAAGATTCTAGATTAGCGGATCTTACCCAGACATATCTAAGGAAGAAAATGAGATTTCTTGCCTGTTTCCAATTTCCACCTTGTTTTTCAGCAGTTGAGTGAGCACCATGGAATGCACTAGCAGAAGCAGTTGCTATGGGGACATATTCTTACAGAGTTGTGTGGAAGTGGTCAGTGGTATCAAAAAGTGATTTTTCGCTTCAGCAAGACAGTGGTTTGATTTTTTTTTCAGAAATTAAGCAGCAAACTTGTACTGTGTACTTACTTACTGTTTTCCTTAAATAAAAAAAAAAATTATGTACCTGTAACCGTTTTCCATTTCCAATTTTATTTTAAAATAAATGCAAACTGAAATTTCCAATTCCAGTAAAAATTCTGATTTGGATTTTGCCTTGTTTGTTTTGAATCATCCTTTTTTATACATCGTGTTCAGGTAATTAGAGATAATTCAAACATAAGTCCTTCCTCAGTAACTGGCTTCTAACAATTTTAATAAAACTCTTAAGTACCCTACACAATTAATGGGTGCTTGGCTCATAACTAATTTTACTGTCCATAGGCAAGTTTTCTTTCTAGCTATGCATAACATTCTTCTCAAATGGTAGTATTTTGGTCTTTCATGCATATTTGAATAAATCTCATTTCTTACATCCTCACCAAAGCAAATACCAAAAAGGGTAATAGATGTACTATGTACTACATAATTCTTTCATCTGCTCCGAGTTTTATGTGTTGTGTCAGACTATTTTAAAGTTTGCCATTTTAGCATTGGAGATGTGTTTGTATACACAGATTATTGATATGGATGTCCTCGTGTTGTATCTGTAGGATGCATCTCTGGCTGAGGTAAACTCATTCAGTCCTTCAGTGCCAATGTCCCCCTCATCAATGATAAACCAGTATAAATTTGAAGATGGGCCAGAATTAAGAGATCTCTTCATTACAGTCGATGATCCTGAAAGCCACGTTACAGCCATTGAAACATTTATTACATACAGAGTAGTCACAAAGGTAGGTATCTGTTCATAGTTTAATGGCCTACTTTGATAACAAAGGACATTTTCACTCTTCTTGCACACCATTCTCTGGGATATTACTACATTTAAACTTCAATTTTGCCATGAGTTATAGACAACTAAAACTGCATCAAACTGTTCTATATAATGGAAAAAAATTCTGTGTGAGTCTGCACACACACTTCAGATTCTTTATGTTGAGAAAATAGTTAATAATTCTTCAATGGCAAAACGAGTGCTATGAGGCAATAACATTTTGTGTTGTGATCTTCAGGAGGAACAGGAAACAGCCAAAGGACTGATCCAAGTTGAAGATGCTACATTAGCAAAAGTATTGATGACTTTTGGGTCACTTACAGGCCACCAGTGTTTCATCTTGCATTAACATTTCCTCCTACAGTTCTTCAATTCCATTCTTTTCTAATTCAGCATCCATTAACACATGAATGTTTGCTTCCCATGTAGAGTTGCATGTGATTTCTGGGGAAACTGCTGCAATTCTCTAATGAAAAAGTAGTATTAGGAAACAATTAAGTGTATTTTTAGTTGAATGCAAGTTATTTACAGGAAGTAAGGAAGAAGGTCAGCCTTGTGAGACCAGCCAGGTCTTCTGAGATTACCAGTAAATATTCTGCAGCCTCCATTTTGAGAATTGCACTGTTAATTTATTTTACTTTGAGTTCTTTTTAAAAGATTCATTTAAAAGCAGATTTCCAAATGGGAATTATTCATCTTTAAATAAGAGGCAGTATCAATTCGCCATAAAATATTTAATGAGTAGGAAGAGAGCTATCTTTGTTACATTGCTAGCAATAATTTTCACTTTATGCCTGTTTTTGTAGACAAGACAACATTTTTTCTTCAGGCAAGTATGAAAGGGCTGTAAGGTGGATTGCTTTTTGGTTTTTTTATCTCTCCTTTCTTACGATATTTAATTTCGAGTGCTGGTTGTTGATGATAAAGTAATAGCATTCCTCCCACATACCTTGAAAAATTTTTATTCAACCCTCAGAAATGTTTAGATTACAAAAGCATGTTTTGAGGTTTTTAGAATTTACTTGCATCACGTTACAAATCTCTGTGTAACAATGAATGCTAAATAGCACACTTTAATGAAAACATGGGCTCTTTGTGGCTTACCTCCAGAAGACAGAGCAGTGGTAAAATAAATCTCACGGTCTGACAGTTTTGTAATCTGTAATAAGCATTTTTTGTAGGCATTAAAGCTTTGTTGGCAAGTTCTAACAGGGGGCTGCAAAACTGGTACCGGTGATGGGCCACAGAATCCACTAGGCAGGGCAGGAAGTGTTATTGCAGTTGTATGCTGAAGTTTTGAATGTGAGGATTACTGAGTAATGTCACCAGGTCCCAAGGACATGTGTCAGCTCTTTGGGCTTCGTTCAGAGTGCTAAAAAATGGACTTTCCTCACTTGTAGATTACTAATCACTTCAAAAGAAGTGCCCTAAAAGTAACGAACATAACTGTGATTGCGAAAAGAAAAATGCCACCCTAAACTAATTATTGCAATAATTTGGAAACACTGAGGTAAGATAACCATTATATGTCACTGCACAAAGTGCAGCTTAGTGCTCACTTTTTTTCCCCCAGAGAACTTTGATGTCTTGCTGAAATAGAATGTGTTAACTCCTCAAGGAGTTGATCACTGTTCTTTAAAACAACAGCAAACCAGTAACAGGAACCAAATAAAATGTATGCATTTCCTCAGGTACTCAGTTTTCTCCAAAATCTAAAACTTCTTTTTTTTCTGGTATTCTTACCTAAGCCTTTTTTTTTCTACTTTTGGTTTTCAGACAACCCGTGGTGAATTTGACTCCAGTGAATATGAAGTTCGAAGACGATACCAGGATTTCCTTTGGCTGAAGAGCAAACTTGAAGAAGCACATCCAACACTGATTATTCCTGTTTGTTTGCTAAAACTTAAGTTATTTTTCTTTGTTTATAAGATGGCTCCAGTTTTATACAGAGATGTTTGAGGTCTTTCTTCAGCTTCTGAAGTTTCACAAATATTAAGCCAACCTATTTTCCTTAGCTTTATATGTATGTGACAAAAATCACATAAAGGTATTTCTTAGGTTTTTAATTGTGGCATTTGCAGTAATTTGCAATAATTTATGTCCTTTCTTACTTCTTGTGTTCTTCTGCACTGTATATTACAAGAAAAATGGTATACCTTAGTTGAATATGATAACTTTATATAGCTTTTGGGTTATTGCATGGTGGATTTGACAAGATATACCTATGTTTTTTAGTAAGCAGAAAAACTGTTGCAATACTCTGAATATTATGCAAATTATACAACATATTTCTTCTTTTTTCCTTAGCCGTTGCCTGAAAAATTCATAATGAAGGGAATGGTGGAACGATTTAGTGATGAATTCATTGAGACTCGAAGAAAAGCTCTACATAAATTTTTGAACCGTATTGCTGATCATCCAACTTTAACTTTTAATGAGGACTTCAAAATTTTTCTTACTGCACAAGCCTGGGTAAAATGACTTTGTTTTTATTTACAGTTATGTGAAACCATATGTTGTGTTAGGAGGGTGTATCAGGAGCCTCCCTGGTTCAGTATTCAGTAGTGTCATCCCATGGCTCATTACAGAAGTGGCAGAAGCAGGCAGGGATTGTGGAATATTCATAACCCGAGGTAACCTTTTATTCTGTGGTTTTGGTAGTCGTGCACATGACCATAAATATTGCTGTACCTTCCAAAGTTGTTTCTGTTATTGCATTTTGGATTTTTGTGGCAAATTCATAGTATTTCAACTCTGCATGTTTTTTGGTACACATAAAAGTTTCCAAGATTTGGAGGAAAACAGTGAGTTTAATTAATTATTGTTCTGGCATGGCACTGTCTTTTTTATTTAAGGATTACTGATATCATAAAAGAAAAATACAGTCTTTTCCTGTTGCATTGTTGCAAAATGTGTCCAGTTGCAAACTGGAGTTTTGTACTCTGAAAAGCCTGTCTCTGAATTTGAGCAAAGGTTATTCTAGCAACATAGGAAAAGAGTTAAAAAAACAGATGGATTAGTTCCTCCAGTAGGAGCATTTTCTGCTTTTCTCAAAGACTTGTTTCTGCAATCATTACATCTGCTTTCCTGTTCAAAAAGCTAAATTGCAAACTAGCTAACTCACCCTAAGGAGTGAAGAGGTGAAGGTTCTCTGCCATCTTCAACCATTCTTGTGACACTGTCATACATGGCATGCTTTTGTTTGCTCAGAAAGGCTTAGCTAATAAATGCACAAGACAGGGATGGTTCTCACATTGGTCTAATAATAATAAGATTTATACTCTAAGAAGACAGACGTTTATGTATGTAATTTTGCTTAAAAAAAAGGGAAAAGAAAGCACTTTATTTGTTGTTTTCAGAGAATTAACAAAAGTACCTGGAAGTAAAGAGAGCTTGTTCTGTCTTTAGGAACTCTCCTCCCACAAGAAGCAAGGTCCTGGTTTCCTGAGCAGGATGGGACAGACCGTCAGAGCTGTAGCATCCTCTGTAAGAGGAGCGGTTAAAAATCGTCCTGAAATATTTACAGAAATGAACAATTACATGGAAACATTTAGTCAGAAAATAAACTTACTAGATAGAATAGCTCATAGGATTTACAAGGAAGAAAGGGGTAAGTAGAAAACATGCATCAGTTTTATTGATTTAACAAATTAAAAAGTAAATTAGTTTTCATTGTGGCAGGCAAAATATTCTTTCCAGCGAGCAAGGGAAAAGGGAGATTTCTATGTTTATATTGTGTTTTTCTTTCTGGTCATGTTTTTGACAGACCTTCAAGTTTGAATAATTTTTTAATAGGAAGAGTTTTAACATGTCATTCGGCGACTTATAAGGAACTTAGAAGAATATTTTAACATGTGCTTTTTGGAGAGCTGAATGACCTTTGGTTTTTAACTTTCAAGGGAATGTACAGCTTTCTGTGCAATCTCATAGTGACATGAGGCTATCTTGATTTCAGGTCTCTGAACTTTTTTAGTTTTGTTCTGCACCTTTTTTCCATTGACAAAGTACATTTTAATTTTTTAATAGCTTTACTGTTGCCCATAATTTTTGTCATGGTAAACTGTGCCTACTAGAGTTTTCTCAAGGAGGATGGCTTAATTTGAATTTTTTCCTTAAGTAAGCACAATCATACATCTTGTTGGAAAGTTAAGTTACTGACTTTCCTGAGATTCTGAGATGATCCTGTTCTCAGACTACGTCTGTTCTGTAGAATTTCTACTGGGCAGCACTTGAAGTATTTACTTGTCTATATAGTATAATTTGAAGAGCTGCGCTGTGTTAATAACTGAGTCCTTGAGCTTTCTTGTACCAGATCTCCCTGTGTTCTCACTGAATTGAAGGGGTGTTACAAAACACATGTTGGTGAAGAGTTCCTATTGATATTGTTCCTTCCAGTGAAAGTAGCTGAGGTCTGTAGCTTGAAGGTATCAGTGCCAAAATATTTCTTGGAAAAGCTTAAGAATTTTGACATGCCCTCAAATATTGTAGGTTACATCTCCTTACTAGATTTTCCAAACAACACTTGTTAGAACACTTTTGTGCAGGGCCACAGTGTTGTGAATAGGAATTGTTGGTAACTGTGACACACAGAACTTTCCTGCTTGCAGTACTTTGACATGGGGTTCTTGATTACATCTTCCACAGAGGGGTTTTTCTTTTGTCCAAATAATCTCAAAGTAAACATTACACTCTTTATGCCACACGAGTGCTTTCATCTTTCTTATAACGTTTCTTCATTATAAATTTAGTAGTGACAAAAGTGCATTTTCAATGCATGACCAGTGTGTTGACAGTGTCCTCCTGTGAACTGCAGCTTGTCTGTGTTTAGCCCTACCAATTGGCACAGTGATCTGTGGGCCTTCTCTCTGTTTATGGTTTATCACTTAGTCTAGAAATATAAGAGAAGTAACTAATAAGATATCCCTGTATTTAAATTAATAAAAACTACTGAAGGAGATACCTGCCAAGCAGGAGTCAACTTCAGTGTTCCTTCTGAAACTTTTGGGACATAACAAAGGTTCTAGTTTTAATAATTGAGATTGTATTTGGAACATTACTATTACCAAGCAGCAGAGGAATTCAGGGCAGAAAAAGTCAGCAAGTCAGACCAATTACTGTGGCTCTTGTTGCTCTGTATGAAGACAATGTGAGGTACTGCAGGTCATTGGTGTCTGAATACAGCTCTACCTGAGTATGTATGTCATTGTGAAATGTCTAGGGCATTTTTGCTGATAGATTTCTCAAAGCTACTAATTACAGTACATTAATTGACTAGTTTATTCATACACAGTGAACTGCAGTTTACGTACCTTGGTCTTGGAGCAAATTTAAGCATCAGCGTCAGTTTCTTGCTTGGTTCACAGTAAATATGAAGTTGCAATTAGTGTCCCTTAGACCTCTGTTAATGAAGAAAAGAGTGATAAATGCATGTGTTCCTCTTAAGAGTACTTTAATGAGATGAAGGAGTACGGCCCCATCCACACGCTGTGGTCAGCGTCGGAGGAGGACATCGCGGAGTCCCTGCGGGGCGTTGCGGGCTGCATCGACCGCTGCTGCAGGGCTGCGGAGAGGCGGATGGCAGGGCTCTCAGAACACCTGCTGCCCCTTTTACACGAGTACGTGCTCTACACTGAGATTCTCATGGTAAGGCTTCCTGAAGGACTCTTCATGGCTCAGTATAAAATTTGGCTTAGTCCAGTGACAACGTCCAGGAGAGGATTTGTAGGTGATGAAAATGGCTTTACATTTACTGTATTTACTCAGTACAAAGCATGCACAGCATAAGATACCAGGGAATACCTGGTACCCTGTTATCAACTGGTTCTGTTTCTCTTGCTGGTCAGGCAAGATGTGCCCCTTCCAAATAAGAAGAGCTTAATAGTTTTGTGTGGCAGGCAGCCCTGGGTAGCTGTGCTAGGGTGTCTAGTTTCACCATCTTCAGTGAGCTCTGCATTATAGCAGTGAGGGTTTGGGGACAGCAGCTGAGAAGGACCTTCCCTGACACTGCCAAAATATGAACTCATTGAGTAACAGATTGTGTGTGGGAAAAGGAGCTGAGAGGTTTTTCCCTTTCTAGGTGCTCTTGCTAAGTCTGTTTTCTCTTTCTGTAACAGCTGGGAACTTCCAGTCCCTGCACATTATGTAAGCATGTGTTAGTCTTTGCTATCAGCTACTGCTCTCAGTTCCCTTTATGTATGTATTTTTCTTACACTTGGAGAGGATGTAAAAAATCAGACTCCAAGTTGATGCAGTCAGTGCTGGTAGATAATCAACATAATTAAGTAACTGAATTCAGTGTGTCATAATTCCCACTTTGCTGCCTACAGAAAGCAGAACATGTGTACAAACCCCTCTTTGTCTAGGTTTTGAGCAATGCCAGCTGCAGAATCTGTTCTTGTGTTACTGCTGGGAACCCAGCTCCTGCTGCCGTGGTTTCTGGATAGGGGCTACAAGAGCCTTACAGTCCACGGGTGGAGCAAGACCCAAGTTAACTGAGCCTTTGGTGGCACCCTGCTGGGTATTTTCACTTTCTCAGTAAGGCTTAGCTACTGAGAGTTAGGAATTCCTGCTGCAATGACTGCTGTCTTTAAAATAATCTTCACAGAGAAAGGGGCCATACAAAATCTCCTGTATCTCACAGGCCTCATTATTTGCTGGTAGATGGAGGTAGGTACTGCTTTGCTTAAGGATCTGAAGAGATTACTGCCCTAGCCATTGCAGGTCATCTTCTTCTCCCCCTCTCCCAACCTTATTTTTCAGAATTTTGTGTCTGACACCCATAAGCAACTGTAGTCTTCATGCTACCGAGGAGATGCTGCCCACCCATTGCCTTCTGTTTTACAGCCTGACTCACCCTTTCTCAGGCATTGTGTTGTGTCCAGAGCACAGAGAGGGTTCTAGGGACAAGCCCCAAGATGACAACTTGGCTCTTCCTGCACACCTTACTGTTGTCACTGCATTTTTTTTCTGCTTGTAGCTTTCTTGATGCAGCACTTGCAACATAGAATTAGGCTGCCATGAGATCCTTTAAGAGGAGAGATCTTCCTTCAATAGCTCATTCCTGTTCCACAACTGTTCCTTTCCCTTCACTGACCATGGATTTTTGTTCTACTTACTGCTTATTTCCCTCTTGCACTTAGGAGAGGGAAGTACTAGTCACTAAAATAAGCTACTCCAAAATACCCAGTGGAAGTCACTCAGCAGTAAGCCTCTCAGAGGTGTGTTTAACCCCTCATCGCAGGCACCTTGGTGCAGAGCTCCAAGAGCACATGCAAATGTGCAGAACAAGGTGTGATCAAAATAACACAATCCTTGTACTTTCCAGTGTTGAGACTTCAGCCTGTAGCTGGGAAAAGAGTTGAATTCATAGCTCAAATATTTACATCTGGACCAACCCCTTCCTAACTGATCCACAGAGCAAATCTGCTGTCCCTCAGGGTAGAAATTATAGCATTAATTAATTATGGGTCCATATAAAATTATTTGTGGCTTTTGTGGCAAGGTACCATTAAGTATTGTACAAAAAACATTGAAAGTATAATAATGTTTTAAAAATACAGTGCCTTTGTTTGCCATCAGAACTTGTCTGAGGATGTAGCACGTTAATATTAAAGTAATTTGTTTTATCTTGTAATTTAAAGTGTATGTGTGATAAATTTTGCCAAGCAGTCATTAAAAGTTTTAAAAGAGGCAAATGAAACAGGAAAAAAGAGGAAACATTTATATTACGAAGAAAACCTGTTCCAGACATTTGTTTTGCTTCTGTGCTTCCAGCTAAACATTTTCTGTATTTATCTGACCAAAAGATTCCAAGGTATTGATGACCATTCATCTGTATTGCTGATCTGTTGCTCAGAAATGCCCAAAGTCAGGTCTACCAACTTTTTATAGTGATTACCTGTTCAAAAAGAAACATTGAAAAGTTATTTGAAAATTAAGCTCTTAAATTATTTTATCATGTTTGATAAAGTATTGAGATTTCAGAGAGAACTCAGTCAAATCAGAGAGCTAGAGAAGGTAGAGCTGCTTGTGCCCTGTGCTAGAGGTGAATACTGCGCATCTCTGCAGAAGAAGCAGTAAAACCAGTTGTGGCAAGGTAATGTAAAAGAAGGGTTTGAGATTTGTAATTATGGATGTCCTGCTTCAGATTTTTTTTCAAAAAGACTAAAGCCTTGCAACACTTCTGCAAGATGAGCATACCTGAGTGTGCTTTTACAGAGGAGGAAGCTAAGACAATGAGACATTTGTAAGGCTTCATCAAGATCTCAGAGCAAATGAGCATTAGAAATGGAAATTTAATCTGTAATACTGTTCCTGTTTTGTAGCTTAACAAGTAATATTTCTTCCCCTTTCTAATCATTTTTTGACATTACAGTAAAAACCCAATACCTGATAAGATAGTTTCAAAAGAAGTAAAATTACATATGCTGAAAATAAGCACATATATTAATGTTAGAAAAGCTATCATTCCTACGATACCTTGATCTGATTTTTGCGGTTTTTTTCTGATTTGCCAGAGCTGTCTTTGGCACTTAATATTAAAGGTTAAAGTCACAATTTCAGTAATGTCTTGTATACCATTGCTAGTCATTCTACTTTATATTGTAAATTTTACTCAAAGAAAATATTTCTGTTCATCACATTTGGCAAACTCATGTTGCTGTTTTTAAATGAATAGATAGTAAGTTAAGGTGATACCAAGTAAACTGCTGTAGCAGTTCTGACTATACAGCGGGCAGTGATAATTGTGTATGGCAGATTCTTGTGGCACTGACTGTGGATTAAGTAAGATTATTGAAAAACCTGTAAGATAAAATACAGGTATGGAAAAATCTTCATGATTTAAATTTTTTTTATAAAACATATATAATGTCAAAATTATTAAATGGTATAATTCTGTGATCTTGTTCATCAAGTAGCCAAGTTGTTCAATGGTTTTCTGAAACAGCTAAAATTCGGTGCAGTTTACTTATATTTTTTCTCCTTCCATACTAAGGGTGTTTTGAAAAGGAGAGACCAAATTCAAGGCGAGCTGGATTCCAAAGTTGATGCTTTAGCCAATAAAAAGACAGAAAAGGATCTGGTGAGTATTTTCAGCAAGCTGGACTCTCTTACTGTGACAGCAGGAGATGTGCAGAAGGACGTGTCTCCTCTGAGGCCACCTGTGGCACTGGCTGCTGTCCCTACACCTCTGGCAGCTGTGTGCCAGGCAAAGGCCATCACAAAGCAGCACTTCAGCAGCTGGGCTGGTCATGGTGGGCAACCCCTGGCCTTTGTCCACACTGATGGACCACAGCTTGTTTTCAGCTTTCTGTTTGCTTCCACACTTGCAGTTAAAAGAAAGTAACAGTTGCTGCAGTGCTCTTGTAGCTGCTGTTTCATTGATGTAGGAGAGGTAGAGAAGGTGATTAGAATCAGCAAAGATGTTCATTACGCTTATTGAAACTAAAATGTTCTACATCCTGTTCTTTCAGGTTTCTGTTTTTCTCTAGTTGGGCCCAGGGATATTTTTTGTGCTTCCAGTATGAAACCTTCGTTCATTCTAGTGAAGTCAGACTGGAACTGGTACCCCATGGGGACAAGCATTCCCAAAACCACTAGCAAGGCTCAGCAGCCAATTAAAAACAATTTCTGCGATGAGAATTGGCATTTTTAAAATTTTTCATATAAAGTGTAAATAATATGTAAAAATGACTAGTAATTTGTTTTAGATCAAAGGAGAAAATCCTTAACATTTCAGATACTTTCTATTAGGCTTGTTGTAATTAGTTTCCATGTAAAGATGCGCTGTTTAGATAGTTTATGGCACTTGAAATGCATATTTTCATTTGATTTTTTTTGACACAGAGGTGAATAAATAAGAATATATTGCTGATCTCTTATATCTACAATGGCTATGGTATATTATATAACAATTTGCCTCTATGTACTGCAGTGGGATATTAAGTAAATATCTCTAGGTTTGGGGTTTTTTTCCTGAAGCAGAAATTCTGTTTACTTACTGCCTTTGTGTTCTGTAATTTGTTTTTGTTTTTCTACTTTCTTTGCTGTTTCTCCTGTCCCTTTTCCTTAGTTTAAAGCCTGAAGCTCTTATCAAATGCACAGAGGATGGTGAGTTGGAGAAGCCCTCTAGGCTGGGAGTAGGGCAGCCATGGCAGGTGCATTCAGTGACAAATTCAGCTCCACACAGCTTGTTTAGCAGCCAGACTCGTTGTTTGCAGTAGAAAAGACACCACAGCCAGGCAGGACGTGCCATCTTTTCAGGATGCATTTCTGTTATAATCTGATGGAGTTCTCAGACAATGTGCATGCACTCCCTTTTCCTGAACTGTTACAAATAAAAAGGGAGTATTTTTATTTTAGCATAGTATTGATCATACCATGTGGATTTGACAATGGTTTACTCCATCTTGAGATGTTTGTACTTGCTTCCAGTAGGATTTTGAAATCAGTTTGCCCAAACTTATTGTTTTCTCTGTGTTTATGTTTCCATATCTGCATTTACAGTTTGGTAAAAGCTTTGGACACTCTGATTACCCAGGTGTTCAGACCTTTGCTTTATCTTTCCAAACCCTCTATTTCATACTAATTTCAGAGAATCCTGTTTTTGAAAACCTTGTTCTCCTTGCAGTCTCAGAAGAGCAGTAAAACAGATGTCTGTGAGTCTAATCTGATAATAAAATCCTGTGTTCTCTAATTGAGTGGCAGCTGTATCCTGAAGACTTTTTCTTAATTAGAAGCTGAAGCCTTTTTCTAGTAAGGATAGTTTGGCAACAGAGAATGGTGTAGTGCTATTTTTAACCATTCTAGTGACTTAACTATTTTCTTGGTAATTTTTTTAACATGTTTTCATTTTTATTTTGTGTTGAAATATTTTTCCGACACTTCTAATCAGACTTATTTCATAACAAAATGTGGTCATAACACAGGTATGTTGTTGGAATGAGTGTCAGGCACCAAGTTTGGGTGTATTTGCACATATCTTTTCCTAAGCAGAACTCCTGTAGCTTCTAATGATCTCACAGATGTCAGATTGAACTTGTCAGTGCAATCCAGTAGCCAGAAATTTTGCTGACAATGAGTGGCGTGAACCCTAATCTCATTTGAAGTACATTTCCACCACAGATAAGGAGTCTCAGACTGTCATTAGAGCTGATAAAGGGCTGTGAGATATTTAGCATTGGTCATGGCAAACATCAAATGATTTAACAAACACAAGGTTGTTCAGCAGAAGAATGCAAAACATGCCTAAAGTCAGTGCAGATGAAGTAGGCTGGAATTGCAAATTAAACCTTATGGGACATTAGCCTCATTGGCTGGGAAAAAAATGTTTTCTTGAGCTGTGTTAGAAAGCTGCTTGTGGTGCTGCTACAACAGCCAAAACCTTGGTTTCTACTCCAAAATTTGGTCCACAAAGGAGGCAGATGTTCAGGGTTTGAAGACTGTGATTTTGGATGCAGGCTCTGACAGAGAGATTGGGCAGGACTTTGGTACCCTCCTGCTTGTTTAAATATTTCTTACTCCAGAGCTGTGGCTGTAAAGATAGTGGAACATGTGCTCCATGACTTCCACGCTCCATCCTGAAGGTTACACAGCAATGCCAGTGTATCCCTCTATAGTTTGGGCATTTTTAACAGTTTTAGTCTTGTCACTAAGGCTGATAATAATTCTGAAAAAACGCTGGTATAAATGTGCTCTGACAGAGCGAGATAAGCATTAAATGCCAATTTAAGGTTTCTAGTGTTCAGGCTGGAAACTGAGTAGTAGAGAGATGAAATGCTGAATCTATTACATTCTGAATATATTTTGTGTTTTAACTCCAGGCTAAAAAGGGGTTAGTATCGCCAAGCTGTGGGATTAATTCACGTAGCAGATAGAAATTCTATTTTGCATAGTGAGATAGTGTAAAATGCTGTGTCACCATGTAATTTGGCTTCTCTTTGGCTACAGTCACACGGTTCATGTCTGGCAGCACTCTGCCCTGGCAATGCCTGGCTCCCACCTTCCTGTGCTCTGGTCCCATGTCTGATTAGTGCTGTGCTGGCCTCTGGCCATCACTGAGGGGAGATTTCGTTTCTCACACTGGCTTCCTCCGTGAGATCAGTGTAAGAAAATGGGTTCAGAATCGTGTTTAATTTGCAGGATCAGTTGTAACAATTTACACCTTGTAAATGAGGAACACACTAGGTAGATGTTTTTGTTAAGTCCAAGCCATTCTTCTTTCATTTCTGCTGTCATGGTAGCTAAAGGGAGTAGCATTGATGGATTTGAAAAATTAGACTGTCTCTACTTGACATGGTGACACATGGCATAATGCTGCCTTTAGACCTTAAGTCCAACCCTTGCCTTAATACAACATATGGTTTCTTTGGGGCTTTAGAGTGGGATGTTTAAACAGCATATCCAGGCAGAGTTGTGTAACACAGTCTGCCTGTCCATATCATGTTCTGACTAGAGTAAGGAAGAAATTCTTAGTTCCTAGAAAAGGCTAGACAATAACAAACTGCTAAATAACTTACTTAGAGTTACAAAGTTACAAAGAAAGAGGTAAGGGGAAGCTGCTGCAGCCAGGACTTCTAAGTCAGACAAGTTCTTTTGTGTGTAGACTAGTGCATTCCCATGTAGGAACTTTGGTTTTGCAAAAGCAGAGAATTGCCTTTCCTACTCTAAATCATCTTTAAAATGTCACCATTTTCAGTATTCTGTGTGCATTCATTTTTTGGTATTTGAGGGCAAGGCAATTATCATGGAACATGGTCAAAATACCAAATCCAGTTGTCTGTAATTCCTTTAAAGGTGATTCCCCCACATTTAAACCTTGGATTAACCTTTTATTCTGAATGCAGTGTTGGTACTTGAAATTACCCTTGTCTGTAGCTTGATTAGTGGTCTGGCCAGATAACTGAACTTGGGATTTTCAGTAGAACAGCACTTTTTTTTTTTTTTAATCATATTGTTCCTCATTAACAACCAGTATTTCATTATTCTAGAAATGTGGCAAAGAACATCAGTGCAGAAATCAAATCTAACTACAACTGTTTATTATTGACTGTCAATAACATTGATTCAGATGAAATTTTCAGTTTTACTAGCTGAGTTCTTGGCTTCTTTAAGAGCTGAATGGGATCCAGGTTCTGTGACTGTTTTGGGCAGTGTTTGATGATTCAGTTTGTGTCTGATGGCAGCATCACTGCTGTTGCACTTGATCACTGTTCTCCCTTGTATGGTCCAAGCTAGAGGCTGTCCATGTCTTTCTCTGAGTAGTGACCTTTCTGTGTTCTACCAGGAGCATAAGCATTCCTTAAAAATCCTGGAGGCTAGTCCTGGAATCCTTCTCTCCCCATCAATGAAAACACCAGCTCTGCAGAAAGCAGAAGTAGCTATCCAGCTTCACAGAGGTGTGGTATGAGGAAGAAACTGTTTGCTTTATGGCAGAATAGAAGGATGAAGAAGAAATGTATGGAGCCTGAGTTGCAAGGGAAACAATTTGAGGAATTAAGTTTTGCTGCTTGATGTTCCTTGTTTGGATGGTGTTTGTGCCTGCCCTCACTCCTGCTGTGCAGTGGCTCTGCAGCAGATGATTTTGCACTGTAGCCACAGAGATGTGCCTTGTTCTGTGACCTGGTGCCAGCCAGAACAGACACAGCTGATTAGTAAATGACAATAGGTAACCAAATTACTGAGAAGATCAGAAAAGCTCATTAAACAGGGCTGCTGTCCACTTACTCCCATTAGCTGGCAAGTCAGTTTGTGCATCTGCAGTAATTGGAAGCAAGTAATGTCTGTAGAGTAGCCCTCAAGGTTTTGGGTCCTAGATTGCTGTGAAAGAGTTTCTTCTCTGTAAAAGTCCTTTCATTTAATTTCTTTCTCTGCTTCTGTATTTTACCCTCATATGGTCACACACAGTTCCACAAGAAAAGATGGTAATGTGACCGGCAAGACATCAGAAAATTTGAGATTTTGATTTCTGCTCTCTTCTCCCCATTCTGTTTTCTCCTGTTATCAAAGATTCTGCCAGGATTTTCTCAGCTTTTCTGGCCAAATCTAATTTGTACAATAGATTCTGCTTCAGGAAAGCCCTCTACATATTTCTTTTTGGATGCATTAATTCAAGTGCTAGTGAAGAGGTGCCAGAGTCTGTACCTTCTCAGTGAATAAAAATATCTCCAGGAAGACTTTAATACTGGTCTATGTTTTCTGTTATTAATATTTCAGAAGTTTATTGAGTTATTAATTAAGAATTAATTTTAAATTTAACCCTTGGGAAAAACTTTTTTTGCTAAGTGAAATACCAGTCTTTGTTCTGCAATTCTCTTCATCCCCACTACAGTCAATTGATTTCAGTAATTTTCGAAATGGTTATTTTCCTATTTTTTTTTAATGTTTACAATTAATATTTAGTTCTCAGAAGAGATTGGGAAACTTGAAGACAAAGTTGAACGTGCCAATAATGCTCTGAAAGCAGATTGGGACAGGTGGAAGCAGAACATGCAGTGGGATATGAGATCAACATTCACTAATGTGGCTGAGAATAATCTCCGTTATTATGAAGAGGTAAAACTCTCACAAAAATGTTATTTTTTCATTATTTCAGTGAAGAAGTCCATGGGCTCTCTGTAAAAGCAATTTTTCCATTTTAGTTCAAACATTTGGTAACTTTGGAGTCAGTTTCTGTGGGAATAGTGAGGCAGTTATCCTTAATTTGACGGATTTCAAGGAGAATGTATTTTATTGTGCCCAAGTCGTTGATCCTGAGTTCATCATCGACAGAGGGCACTCTTGTTTTACTAACCACAACAACTTGGAACATGATTTTCGGTTCAATGTCAGCTGCTGTATATCAGTTTGGAAACATTTTGCTGTGAGAGCATGAAGAAACCCTCTGGAAGGCTCAGACCTGTATGAGGAAAACTTTTCAATGCGATTTCATCAGATTTTTATTTTCAGCTCAAATGTCACAGGTAATATTCCTGGTAAGAATTTCCAAGAATATATGCTAGGAAGGAGAATTTGAAAACATGTAACAAAATACATTAAGCATTCTTTGAAGTTTCCTCACTGGAAACACCATGTTGATTGAAATGCGCATTCTGAAAATATTCCAGATGTCTTGAAGTTTTTAAAATAATTTCTCCTTACTTTTAGGGAAAAAAATGGAATGCACTGAGCCATCTATTAATCATAAATTAGTCATTTTCACAGATATATTGTGGTGTAACTTCAGTCCTGTAGTCTGAGCCCATTAGCCAATGGCAGTGCTCTGATTTTACAAATCGTTTTGTTAAAACATAATTGAAAAGACAGAGCTCTTGATCATCAAGTGTAATTAATTAACATGCAGTCTGTGAGATACATGGACATTGACAATCTGTTGTTACGTATTAAGATCAAAATACTTTCAGAAATCCAGCAACCTTTTAGCATTGTCTTCATTTATTGATGGTCTCTGACTTCTATAGCACTAATATGTATGTTAAAACACTGTTGAATATATTAGAATATTTTGTTTGTGAATGATTAGCTAAAATATAAAAATAATTATTTGGTAATTTTTTATGTCTAGAAATGTTTTTTGCTGAATTAGAAGTTTAATTCAGAACACCAAAGCTCATATTGTACATGAAATTACTATTCTTAAGCCACAAACTGCAGAAAATTATTCAGGTATCTCTGTAACTGCCAGAGGTTCTTTTTAATTAGCCTCTGAAATACTTAGAGGTTTACACTGAGACACAATCTTTTGTTGGTGCTTCTCTTGAATACTGAAATCTTCATTAAATGGTTTTGCTGGTACATCTTTGTAGATCTGCTTTTTAGAAAAAGCACCTTATCTTACTACAGCAGTTGCAATAATGAGCAACATTGTGCTAACTGTATCACTCCTTGTTTGCAGAGTGAGCACTTACTAATTTCTTTCTGTTTTATCAAAAAATCATTATCTAATCCTGATATTCAAAAGAACTTGATGAAGTTAATATTTTGATTGGGAGTTTTAACCTAAAATACATTTATTTAAGACCTGTGGTTAATGGTGATGGTTAATTATTAGAGAAGTGATTACTGATTACTGTCAGAGGCCCGTGTATCTCAAACTACAAGTGTGTACTCCTGAAAGCAGCAGGAGAAGAAGCTCTGGCATCTGGTCCTGCTGTTTGGGAGTGAAACTTCAGGAAGGGAATCTCAAAAACCTGAGAAGCAGAATTTTATGCTTTCAGTAGGAAAGAGAATCTGACCTTAAATGTAATGGTTTGAGTCTGACTCATTAAACTCATGCACAAACACAGTGTCTGCTACAGTGTTTTTCGCTTGTTCAATTATTGCTTGCTTCATTAGCATTCTTTCACATGTCTGAAGTTACTCATTCAGACTTTTGATGCACCATTTGATGCTTACTAAGCCTTTTCTTGCTGTAACATCCCTCGTTATTTCCTGCCTTTTCTCTTCCCCAAAGCATGTTCTGTGCATTTTCCCAGGCACTATGGATGCTATAAATGTGATTCAGTTGCCCAGGTCTTCTGTCCAACTCCCATGAGAAATCATGTCCTGCTTTCTAACCTAGTGACTTTCTGCTTCTCATCCTTTCCACAGCTTCCTCCACCCCTCAGTTAAACTATTCCATGAGCATGAGTGTCCCATTCTCTTCTCCACAGCAGCATTTCACTGTGCTTCTCATTATTCCCCTTGCTGACTGCATTTCCCAGGCACACAACCAGAGAAAGAGTAATTTCTGTTCATGGTCTTTCTCTGCATCCCTTAAATTTTGGGAACCACAGAGTAATGAGAGACAGGCATCTTGTACTTTCTGATAACTGCTGCAGTAGACTGCAGTCCTTCCAAACTGGATAAAGCCCAAGCCAGTGTGGTCAACAACAACACAGCAGCATGTCAAAGTACACTAGAATTTCTAAAATGTCATTTCATCTTTGATGCAATTTAGGCAAAGAATATGACCTTACATTTTTAGGGTTTTTTCCTTAATTGTAGTTGCCCAAGGATTCTGCTGTCAACTTGTCAAGCATCACTCAGCTAGCATAAAGGAGTATCTCTTCCTTAAGCTGAATGAATGTTCACATTAATTGTTACCTGTAATTATGTTTCTCTAGATTTACAAATTTAAGAGTTATTCCTGTAGTCTTCCAGTTCATTGGCTATCTGCAGTTATTATACTTGAATAATATGTGTGTTCCTTTGTTTCTACAGCTGTTTTGTGTGTCTCAATGCTGTGGTAACAAAGACATGACTAAAAGCCCAGTGTTGCAGATTTACAGGGTGCTCCTGTGCAGGCCTATGAAAATGAAAGCTTTCAAGTGATAATGTGCAAGCTTTGTTATAATATATTTAAAATAATTTAGGAGTCAAGAATTACCATGATTGACCAATCATTGGTATTCCTGGAGCTGCTCTCAGTGGTTCATACAGTTCTGTACTTCCTTTCCTCTTGAAAAGAGCTGAATACATCCTTAAGTCTCTGTATTCCACAAAGTCTTAAATCCAAAGAAATGTTGTACTAACAATGACAGTAAATGCATTGCTAAAACAAGGAGGACTTTCTGAAACAATACAAAAAGGTTTTAATTTTTAAAAGTTCATAAATTTACTCCTATTTCTGAAGTAATTAGCATTCGTTCAGCATGTGTTAACATTGTACTATTTATTTTATTCCTTTTCATCGAGCCTTAGTCATGACATCGTTGTCCAACAGTTTAGTCCAAAAGAGGTATCTGCCAACAGCTGGAATCACAAACTGTCCACAGGGTGGAGCATTCATCTGAGAAACTGATTGTCACCATGAATATTTTCATTAATTTAGAAACAGATATTCTAAAGATGCAGCATTACTGAACCCAAAGCAGCATATAGAGTTAGTGGTGTTGCTGGCAGTGTTATTTAGCTGGCAGGTTTGAAGTGTTGCTGCTGCAGACTAGCAGAACCAAACCAGGCACTGTTGAACTCTGCCTTCAAAGAGCAGAAGCAATTGAACATATGCTAAATTTTTCCTTTTTTCTCATGTGTTTAGTATCGCTAGTATATATGCAGCCAAAGAATTTTGGTAACCTCTTCTTTTCAGGAAAACCACCAGAATAAGTGGCTAGGTTTTACAGCCCAACCCAAAGACTAGTTAGACATTGTAAATCCAGCAAATATACCAGAGTTTGGGTCTCCACTGCTTGCTGGGTACTCCAGGAAATGCTGACAGATTGGGATGATAGCTAGTTTTGGCATTGAAAAAATTTGTTTTTCTTGAGCATGGATGAACCTTTCTTTTTTTTACCGCATAGCATTTGATTTTATTTATCACATGGGAAATGCATCCTGTTAAACCCTTGCATCTTAGTCAGATAATCTGACCTTTGATATAGTCAGATTCTTCTTGGTATTGGCACACCTTACTATTTTTCAAAAATAGAAATAATTTCCTGATTTTCTTAAGTATTTCAGGCATAATTTAGTGTATTTCTGTGACTTATGTTGTTGTACAGGCATAAATTGATCCGAAGGATTCATTAGGGCTAAACAATGCTTGTTCCCCATTACAGCAACTTCCCTCTAACTCCAAAGCCCTTATGTACCTCTCGGTCTGTGAAAGCTGTAGAAAAATAGGTGATATTTGTTATTTACCCTAGAGTCCTCTGTGGTGATGCATTTAAGCAGTCATTTGGTCATGTAGCAGAAAGTTTGCTGCTCCTATGTGTTGATCACATCCTACCTTAGCCATGCCTGGGATTTCAGCTCCCAAACCTCCTGAGATTTTCAAACACTCCCCCATCTGAGCCCATTTGTCCCTGTTCATGCCGCATCAAAGGCAGATCCATCTTTGAACCCTCATTCACTTCAGCCCTTATAAATTTTTTTTAAATAATTTCAGGAAGACCTTTTTTTAGAGTGGGAATTACTATTTCTGTGTGGTGTAGTTTTGTTTCCCTGCACATAGAAAACATGAAAATATTTTCTGTTTCTCTTAGACACAAACAAACTTTATTTTCAGATTCTACTCCAAAAATACTACTGTAAGTGCTACTTCTGGGGTATCAGCCATGGATAACTGGGAACTGGAACCAAATCACACATGACATGTGGCACACTCCTCCTGCTTGCATCCTTACTACATCTTCTATTTTTATATCTTCTTTTTTGTTATATATGCAATTGTAGTATATGAAAAACTTTTTGCTGCTTTTTCTAAGAATGATGTTGCAGAATAGATACGTGTCCTCAGTAGTAATCTGAATATTTTAGGTAAAGTAGCCTTATTTCAGTTCTTGCTGAATTTCATTTTGTGTATTTAGGCTTTTTTATGCTTTCCATTGGGCTTTTACGAGTAATTGGATTATGAATTTCAATCCTATGCAAACACATTTCATTTCCTCAGTTTGGATTTTCTGGGTTTTTTTCCTTTCTGTCTCCTTTGTGAAAACTGGCTGATCCTCTATTTAGATCTCCATTTTCAACCTCCCAGGAGAATGGAGTAAAATCATTCTGTAATAATGTTGAAGTATACATCACTAACAAAATGTCATTTATGCAGTTCGTGCTTCACAATATGAAAAGCTTGAGCCTAAGGCACAGAGACCTAGTTTTATTTTGGTGTGATTAATTATAAAATTTGTCAGCTGTAGCAGCACTGTGATGTCTGACAGTGAAATGAGCCACCATTGCTCTTACATTTTGAAAAATGTGTTTTGGTTATATAAACAGGGATAAATTAAAAGCTCAATAACTTGTGTGAAAAAAATGCTTTATGTCTTTGTCTGGACAGACTTCAGTAGATCAGAGCTATCTGGTTAAGCAATGTATTGTGATTGCATTTTAACATGTGCAGCTTGGCTGCACAGTGTTGCAAAGATAACACAAAGCCATTTTTACATTGCAGCCAGTGCTGATACATGAATTTTAATTCACATTATTGAAATTACAGAATAACAAAACATGGACTTACGTGGTAATTAAACTGTGGTTCAGAAAAAAATCTGTCATTGCCAATGGAAGAGTCTTCAAAAAAAAGTGATATTTTCTTGTACCTCACCTAGAAAAAGCTTAGAAAAACAGCTGTGCCTTGCAGCTTTCTAGGATGGTAATCCAGGCTGGGCTCTAACAAACAGAAGATGATGAGTTTGAGTGCCACAGTGAAGACACGTTGCTAGCAGCTGCCTCACTGACATTTCAAAACCAAGAGGCCACGTTCCAGCTCAAGCCTCTCAGATAAACTCAGCTGCCACAATGTCACATGAAGTAGGGGAGAATCTAATGATCAAACTTAAAGGCTTTATACAAAAGGTCAAAAAGACCGTTTAAATCAGAAATCAGTTTTCAACACTTGCAATTCACTGTTCAGGCTGGCAGTATCTTCACTGTTTCTCCCTGGTGTACCATTTCAAAATAACATTTCTCAAAAAAGTCAGTGAAGAAAGCAAATTTCCACATGGATCTTACCCTGTTCGTCCTCTCTTTTCACAGTAATTCAAGCCTTAGATATACTCTGAACAGCAGTATAATGTTGTTGTGTGCAATAGCAGCAGAGGTTATTGGGGGCAAAAGCAAGATCAGAAGAGAAAGACTGGGGCAGTAAATTGATGGTATCCATAGTCTAGTGGACAAAATATGAATAACAGGAATTATCTCTACCATGCCTGATAAAAGCTAAAAGTCTGCGCAGCAGTAAGTTCCTACTTTTTCTTTATGATCTTTTAGTTCAGTTGGCTGTTTTAACTGCTCTCACTGTCTTGCAGACCCATATATTCTACTTTCTTACGTGTTCAGAGACAAAGCTACTGCTGACTTGTTTTCTCTTGTTACTTTTGTCACCCTTAATTTTATGGGTATCCCTGGTTCTGTATCCTTGTGTCGTCATGGATTCCCCCAGCTCCAGTCATCATGTGTGTATTCCTTGTTTTTCTCTTTGAGCTTATATTTAACATTATCAGATCCTCCCACTCATCTGCTTACACACATGCAGTTATACCAGGACCTAGCTCTTCGGTGGAGTATGATTAAATCTCCATATTTAATGGCAGAGTTTGGAAGTCATTCACAAGAAATGTCTAATGGAGTTAGGTGGCTGCAAGTTCAAGCAGGGTCATTTCCATGTCTCCTAAGCCATGAGAGATGGATACAAGGTGTTTCAGTGAGCTGGGCTTAGCTCATTGAAGTTGCTGTGGTTTGAATAGCTGATGGCAGAAGATTTGAGTTAGGAAACAACGCTGTTTTCAGGGCACTGATTTAATTCAAAGTTCAGGTAAATGAAGTGTGCTGTCCAGGTTTAAATACATACATCCTGGGAAATTTCAGAAGACTTATTTATGGTGCATAATAAAGATTCTTCATGACAAAAACCTGTGTAGAATAAGCAGTAAATCAGCTGTATTGTCAAGAACAGTAGGTATGAATGTGTAAGTCAAAATTTTGTAAGAACATTTCTGTTTCAAGGGCTTTATTTCAATAGCATCGGAATAAGGAAATTATTGCAGCAATTTGCCTGTCCCATTCTACTCACAGAGTTGAAATAGTAGATACCTGGTGCTTTGGATAACAAGCATCAACTCACTACAGGTTACCTTGTGCTAGCCTTGCCATGGCTCTCAACACTAATTTATGATTTAGAATGCCTTGCCAAGCTGCCAACACTCATTTAAGCCAAACTGAACCAAAGTCATTTGGGAGTTTCATTGGTTTTTTGGGGTTTTTGATTTTTTTTTTCATTTTACTGCCTGCAGAATTGATGCTTCAAATTAAAAAAAAAGTTTTTACAATTGTAAATGCATTTTTCCATAAGCCAATATACACCACTTATAAGGATAACAATTTCCCTACTCCCAGCCCCTGCCTTTCTGCTTCTATTTCCTTCCCATTACTCTGGGGAAAAATGAATTCTCTCCTTATTTAGGAAAAAAAATTGTTTAATTTAACTTGGAAGGAAGATTTGGTATACATTAGGAATCTACAGAGATTAAGGGGAATGGTGCCTGACAGTGTTGGTTCTATTTGGAAGAGATCTTTGCCTGTAACTAAAGGAAGAGACTAAAGAAGAGCATAATTAATGCCAGCATCTTCCATGCTACAACATACAATTACAGTGTTCACAGTGTGTGCTTGTCATTATGTAAAATTGACCTTTACAGCTCACTCAGCATGTTAGCTAACATTTTGCATATCACTGAGCTGCCTAGGAAACCGTATTTTTCTCTCACCTTGGTCCTTCAGAAGCAGCTTGTGACAATGTGTGCGTATTCTGCTATTTTTTTATTTGTTTTCTCCTTGGCTAACAGTTTACAGAAATCTCTCTGCTGTACTCATATGTATGTGTTTGGTTTTTTTAAGTGCCTTGCTACATGGGAGTCCTTCCTAGCATCTCAAACAGTGGATCTTCACGTGGACGAAGATTCTGAAGACAGGCCTTGAGTAATATCTCTGCTTGATCTCTGCCTTTTCCATGCAGTTTCTCCCAACCAAAGTGCTTTATATGAGATGTGATACATTATTAAATTTAACTGTTAAAATCAGTGAAATGCAGAAAACAGCTTATTGAACACTCAGGTATTCTAGTCCTGAAATACATTTTGAAACATGCTATACATTGCTTTATATTGCTTAGCTCTGGTTTTACATATTTTTATGTATTTGCATACAATTGTTTTCATAAATATTGTGTAATTTTGATATAAAGTATTTTAAATATGTAAAAATAGCTCAATTTTAATAAAACATTGAATAAGGAAAGTTTGTCATCAGTCTGTGTCCTAGTCTTTTTTATAGAAGTATTTTGGTATTTTAGTGTGCTTCCTAGATTCTCTTCATTGAGTAATTTCTTGTACTTCTAGAATTATGTCATGTAGTCTTCAAGGAGTAGGATTTTAGGATTATTTTAATAGATCTTGCTAGTTGCCCAATGGAAAATAGGACATAAAGATGCCAGACATGTTCTGTGAGATTAATGCTGCTTTCAAGTGTTGATAATTTAGTTTTCAGTTTGCAGTATTTATATGTTTATTATAATGACATCTTCAATTTGACATTTTTTAAAGGATAAAGAAAAAAGTGACAGTTCATGAAACAGACTGTTTGTACAGTGATACCATTAGGCACAGCACTGATCCTGCCAACACAAGAACTTCCTTTTGGAGTTTGCAGGGTGAAACCTTCTGCTCCCCTGGCTGACCCCCTGTAATCCTTAACTTCTTTCCTCTTTAGATAGTCAGTGTGGAAAAGAAGGGGTTGAGAAAATAAGAGGTTTGCATTAAAATGGTCAGCTGATTCACTCATGCAATATGCATTAAAGCCTTCCAGTCACTGAATTATTCCACCCAAAAGGTCCTCCAGTCTGCAGCTGTAGTTTCTGCAGTTCTCCCTGGTGATTAAGGTCTGAGCAAGCCACAGCCTTTACATGGGAAGAATGAGGTGCAGGAATCAGAGACAGCCTGACCAGGGCTCTGGCCTTGCAGAGGAGCAGGGCTTCAGCCACCACCTGCACCTTCTGTGGTGCATTTTGTGAGCTTGCTCTGGTCAGTCACCTGTTGGCTGCAGGAGACAATTCCAGAGCTCATGGCTGCTGCTCCTGGGTGCTTGTGGACCTAAGCTGGCAAAGGATTTTGTGGCTGTGATCTTAAAAACTGCATATTACAAGTAAGACCTGGAATACCAGCATGACCTTCTCAGCAATGTTAGGAAAAGTGCTCTCATGCTGCCCCCATGAAGTAGTGGTGAAAGCTCAGCTCTTTTTTTTATCTATGGAGGGCCAGTTAAGGGGCTCCTGAAATCCTGCAGGGAGCATGGATCTCTCCCACTCCCCGTGCAGAGGTGAGGCTGTGCTAGGGCAGAGCAGTGCTGAAGGGCTGTGCCTCACAGGCTCTTCTCCAGCCGTGCTGCCAGAGCATCCTTGCCAGAGACAGGGAAGAAAAATGTGACTGGACTGTGCTCTTTTCCCACTCTGCCTTCCTGATGATTTTTTTAACATGAGAGCTTCTATCAAAGTGCTTAATAGCCTTAATGGCTTTCCCTTTTATTTTTTCTATCTAAATTCATAGGATTTACCGTGCTGAATATCAATTATTTCCACAACTTAGTATGTGGGAAAAATCAATTAATTTTGTGGTTTCCTAAACCAGCTGCCCAGCAACTTCTAGGTAATGCCTTCTGCCTGTTAAATTGAGAGAAGAGTTGAACAACTGTTTCCTACTTGTCTTCCCTGTGCCACTCAAGAATTTACAGACCTCTAGTGTGTTTTTCAAGTACTGCCTGTTTTCCCAGAGGAAAAGCCATAGTTTAATACCATATTGTACAAAAGGCACTTCACATCTGTGCTCATTGTTACTGCTTTTCTCTGTATTTTCTAGTTCCACTGCAACCAGTGTTCAAAATGCATCCCAGAAATGTACATGTTGTTATAATTATGCTTTGATTTTTGCCATCATATTCCTAATTTATTTTTTGAAGTACCACTGAATGCTGAGCTGCCATTCCACAGAACTGTCCACAGAGCTATTCTGAAGGTTACTGAATAATTTAATATCCATCAGTGTGTATATATAGGAGAATTGGCTTTTCCCCAGTGAGCATTTATTTGCATTTATTAATACTCAATTTAGCCTGCTGTTTTTAGCTCCTAATCTCTCTGTAGTGTACAGTTCTATAAACAGGGTTGCAACAAGACAGACAGCAGTAACACTCTGAATGCCAGATAAGCAGAGGTTGGAGGAATTGAGCTTGAACAGGCTTACTGAAGGATAGAAGTACTTGAGTGTAACCAAAAGTTACCACCATGCTGCAAATGTAGGCATCTCTAAGGACATGGAATGTCTGCTTAGCGGAGATGGGGAGTGCCAATGTGCGTTGCATTGATTTTACCTCTATATTCTGCTGGACTACAACATTGTTGCCTGAGACATTTGGAAATCAGAAGCACCATTGGACATTTTGCATTCTTGGTAAAAATGTTCATTATGTTCATGACTTACTTTTAATTTCTTTTTCTCTTAGCTAGGCCATAACTCATGGGGGAAAGACTTTAGTAGTCAGTTTTATAGAGGCCTTCTTGTGACCATGTATTTATTTTCCTGGTTTTTAGTAGCTCTATCATCATGTAAAAATAAGATCATATTTGAGGTTTAAATTTTTTTTACCTAGACTGTGACATGACAGTGATTTTTCAGCAAGAATAATTCATTTGGTAGTTGTATTGCTTAGAAGTTTACTTAAGGAATAAGCATTATTATGTCTGCATTAATATTTAACCAAGAGTTACTAGAAAGTCATTAACTCTTAAAACCAAACTAAGAGACTTCCTTGGAATCAAAGCAACAGTGAATATGTGATGTGGAGAAGATTGACTGTTCTTTAAATAATTGTTATAACACCATGGCAGCTTAGAGAGCAGCTGAACTGCTTTTTTCAATTAACTTCTTTAATCAAAAAATAAGTAGCTGCAATGTTACAACATGATTTTCTCCTTTTTTTTTTGCAAAAGTGACACATCTTACCAGGCTCTTTTTGCAAATTGAAACAAATAAGATGTTTATTTTTTTATCTGTAGCCTGGAGTTTTGTTCATTTAAATAATAAATTAAGCTTTCAACAGGAGGTAAACAAATAATATGTAAAATGAGAGCTGAGCAAGATCCTCTGTACGTATACAACTGTCACAGAGCTCCTCACATCTATGTGGAGAAATGTTTTTTCACTCAGGCAGTGCATTATTTGTCAGGTTAGAAGACAAAGCCAGAGCTGCTCTGACCATCAGGCCCTCCTGCCCTCGAGCCTGTAAGGATTGCTTGGGCCCCACAAAGCTGGTACGGAGCTCTGAAGGCTGGCAGGGGCTGTAAAGGGGCAGCAGTCACTGCAGTTTCACAATCACTGCTGCTTTTCCATCTCTTTTCACTGCTTGATTGTTCCATAACACAGCACGAGAGTCCAAAGCTTCTATCTAATAAAAGGTTAAAGAGGGAAGTTTATGAGGGTCCTTTCGAACCCAGAAAATATTATACAAGTCTATGAAATAGAGTGGAAATTGACAGTAATTATATTATTAAGAGAAAAAATATTACAAGAATTCAGTACATCCTCTCCTGCAATCATCCATCAGCAATACCTTTTGCAATAAACAAAACAACCTGGCAGATACTCAGATGATACAAAAGTAAATCGAAAGCAAGGTTAGAAAAAGATTTGTAATTTGGTTTGAGAGAAGATACTTAAATGAGAATAGCTCTTTAGAGACTATGTGTTCATTCACTGACAGGACAGGACAAATTTTATAAGTGAACTACTTGTGACAGTTTAATATTGTAAAGTAAGTTGTTCAATATTTATTGGTGCATTCCAGATGTTCCTTTATTCCTATGATTGCACCTGGTTTTTTTGTTAACATCTTGTTGTAGGAAAGAAAATTAATGGAGAAGTATAAAAGGGGAGGCACTAAAGCAGAAAAATCAACTCATTTCTAATCTTTGATGTGACTGTGCATTGTGACACACAATTATTAAAAGAATTTTAAAATATTGTACAAATACAGTTGTGCCTCATTTTGTCACATACGGGTACAGCAGATGAAGAAATACACTTCTGCTACAAGCTGAACCTAGAACCTTTTATTTCTATTAGCCTTTTCTTCATGTGTGAGTTTTTGCAGAAGCAGAGAGACTCTCAGTACAGATGATCATCAACCCTCTCCAGAATACCTAATACAGAATGGCAGTACTGGGTCACCCTGGCAAGTCTCAGCCAGGTTTTTATAACCAAACTGAAAAAACCTATTTGGTTACAAGGCAGAGATGCCAATGGAAGACATCCCCTGGCGTTTTTTACCATTTTTCCCCCTTTCCAAAAGGGCTGTAAAGCCACTTCTGCCCCCGGTTCCTGCTCACGCACTGAGCACCTGGCCCAGGTTCAGTAGGGACGTTTACAGCCCCGCTAGGACAGAGTGCACAGCAGCAGGGCAGAGGAGGTGGCACAGGGCAGGGTGTGAGGGCTGGCACTGGGCAAGGGTAACCCTTTCTCCTGGCTACCCACTGCTGAGAGATCCCGAGGAGAAAAAGGAGGAACTGCACTGTATCTTACTCACACTCTGGGAGGGATACAAAGATAACTGGCATCTGTCAGTTGGATTGCAATCTAGACATAGATTTCAGAATATGGAAAATCAGAAAATAGGACAGAAGGAAAAAATACCTTCGATACGATTAGAAGGATATTTGCTTTCATGGTTTAAATTATATTTTGCTTAGTTTTTAACCCTTAACTTGAAATGTTCCTATATTATATGGCTTGCTACCTACTGAATGTGTATGTGAAGTTTGTGAGGGTTGCCATGGGAATTCTGGCTCCCATGCCTGGAAAATCATCTGCAATTTGACAAAGCTCATCAATGCTATTGCTATATATGTTCATTTGCCCTTAGAAGCATTTGTCTTCTGGAAGCCTTTACGGAAAAAATTACTATTTCACCTCTGCTTTGTGATATGTCATCTCATTTATCAAAAGTATTTATTCTGAACACATACACTGCAGGGTTTTGAGGATTTTTCTATGGAGTCCCTCTCCAATAACACAGATCCAAGTGTTAGATTGTTCTAAATCATTACTTGTGGCACAGCTATTTTATTAATTTATTAGTATTAATTTTAGTTTAAAAAATATAAGATCAGAGCAAAAATGAGTCTTTGAGTAGCTGTAAGCATTCAAAGGTATTTATAATGGTGCCTCTTGGATTTGGGGGTTTGTTCATTCATTCTGAGATATGTGCACATTCCCAATATGGTTGCTGACCACACCACCCCTATGCTGTGATCCAGGAGGCATGGAAATGAAAGAAGAGACCAAAGTCTCCCAGCTGATCAACATTCAGGTTATTAATAGTATTTGGGGAGATTTTGCTCATTGAAATGAAACAAAAGCAAAAAACTATAATCAGTGTCTTGACTTACTCCTATATTTGGCAGTGACCGCAGTCTTTCTGCCACCTTTTTCTAAAGGGTTGGAGAGTGACTTTTTGGGGGAGTGGGCAGAATTTTTCATTGTTTCATTTAAATTATCTCAGCTGTTCTTCAGCAGCAGCAACATGTTTAGAAGGGAAGCAATAAAGTCTTAATTATAGGGCAATGGAACAGCTACAAATGCATATTCTACTGCTACATGTTCTTCAGAAGAATGTAATCAATTCACACTGGTTTTGAATGATGTTTCATAATGT
Organism: Prinia subflava; assembly: GCF_021018805.1. Classification (NCBI taxonomy): domain Eukaryota; kingdom Metazoa; phylum Chordata; class Aves; order Passeriformes; family Cisticolidae; genus Prinia; species Prinia subflava. The sequence goes on from NC_086256.1 coordinate 18,361,187, forward strand.
CATCTTGTAAACAGATCTTAAAATAGCCAGTTTATAAAGAAAGCTAAATCTCTATAATTATGAGAGGTTTTCTTTTTTCCCAGTTAATCCTAAAAGAAAAGGTGGGTCCTGGAGGTGCAGCAGCTTTGATTTTGAACCCCTACTGAAGTACAAGAATGCTAATAATTTGAAAGTGGGTTTGGGTTTTTTTAAGAAAAATGTACAGCCATTAAACAACACACACAACTAAATGTGGTATGTCAGAGATGAAGTTAAAATGGTGTTTGTGTAATGCCACATCACCATGACTATGTTCATGTAGTGAACAGTGACACATTGTTTTGGATTTCAGTAAGAAACATGAAAACAGAGTTGACAGAATTCAGCCTTTTCAGAATGTGTTCTGTTCCGAATTATTTTACTAGCTGCCAGTGGCTTCTGATCCACACTGTGAGGTCCTGTTGAAAGCACAGACCTCTTGGGAATTAAAATGTAAACTTGGGTTTTAAACATGCCACCAAGGCTAATAATGCACTATATCAGTGAAAAACTTAACTAATATTTCATTACAGCATATTTTGAGAAAAGCTGCAAATCCCTTGCCATGGAGATGGAACTATCCAGAGTATACTTCATTCTTTGGGGTGAACTTTGAAGAAGCTGGGATCAATGGATAAATCAGTTGTAATAGCTCTGTTTCCGTATCTATGGCAAAATAATTACTATTGTCTAGTGAAAAAAAGGATCCTGAATGAAATCCAAGGGAATTACACCAGCCCTCTGCTCACCCCTTTTGCAGAGACATGTCCAGTGGATGCAGGGGCTGAACACTGCTGAACATGGAATAGTTCTACCCACAAGCCAGTGGCACAAAGGTGTCATTGAACCAGCTTTTGGTTGTTGAGACTTTTGGTTGCTCTGTTTTGGACTGTAAGTCACTCTCCTTTGCCACTTGCCAGCCAACTTGAGCAGAGCTGACAAAAAGCTGATCAACAAGCTGAGAGTTTCCATATTCGCTACATACGAGTGCCGTGTGGTGTAGCAAGAGCTTCTCATCTTGGACTCCATGTCAAAACTTCTGACAAGGCTCCCTGTCCATCTTATCTAACATTTCCTTGCAAGGATACGTTCATAGTATTTTAATGACCAGGGAAAGAAGGTGTGTCTATTTGGGGAAGACTATGTAGTTTTAAACCATAAATTATTGTTTCAGAGGGATCACTATGAGAACAAACTATACATTGCTTTGCCTTATCTCTGGAAGTTGCTTAGGACACGGTGATATCCCCACCCTGTGGCAGAGGGCAAGAAAAGCTTCTCAGTTTCCTAAGTCTTCAACAAAATACACACAGTAGGGAGGAGAAAGGCTGTCAAGTCTCTTGGCCTTTTCTGTTTCTTAAGTTTTATCATGTACTTCTGCAGCATATGGGTATAACTAATTACATTTTCTGAGCAGATGTGCAAGGGATGGATTGATATGCCAAGGCTGGTAAATGTCCAATGAGGAGGCGACTGGTGTGCCCATGACAGATTTTGTAAATGAGACATTTACGGAAATGATGAACGTAAAACATTTCAATTTAATATGTTACTCCTGAGGTTAAAAGAAGCCCAAGTCCATTGTCAATAGGGAAAAAATGTGTAACATGTCCCCATTTCTACTTTAGAAAAAAAAATTGTTTCAAAATCTCTTTGGAATATGATGGGGTTTTCCAGCTTCTTTCTTCTCTCCTATTTTCTAGTTACTGTTGTAAAAGAGAGGTCAATAGGAATGCATTTGGAAGAAAAAGAAAGTTAAATTCCTCTCTCACACAAAAATAGGATTTTAAAAATGGGTTCTTTTGAATATTAAAATGAAGAGTCAACTGGTAAGATTAATGAGCACTACACCTACTACTACACTACACCTGAGCAGAAGAGCAAACCTGGAATTAATGCTGTTGCTCCTTGATGCAGTATGTTAAAGCAGATTTGACTGACCATTCAGATGTGATCAGTGGCACAGCAGCTAAAGCTGCTGAATGTGTACCCAAAGCACAATAAAAGCCTTCTGGATCCTGTCCTTAAGAAATACACAATCCTGCTGTCCTGCTTCAGTATTAAGCTGTTGAGAAAAGTCACTCAGCAAAATAAATAAGACATTTTTTGATATTAAAAATGGCATTTTTCTCCAAATATTACAGCCCTTTTGTAAATCAGTACCCAGTCTGATCACGTAACTCCCTTAACCAGATCTGTGTATGTTCCCACCTGGCTAACTCTAGGGGGTCTTCTTTTGTTTCCCTCATTTTGTCTTTAGACAGAGCTGAAGGAGGTTTGGGAAGTTGGTGTATTCTCTGTAGAGAAAGAACTAAAGGGAAAGAATATTTTGCCTCTTGAAGTGACTCAGAGTTGTCACCCTTTTTATTTCCCCCTGTTAAGTCTCTTCATTATTATTCACATATCTCAAATCTTTGTATTCACCTTCTCCAGTTTTCAGGTGCTTTTCCTTCATAGTTAATTTCTTTCTTCATTTCAAAATTCTTCATTTCCCTCTGACACCATGTAATACTTATTACATCAGTGCTAAAGCTGCATGAATAATTCATCAACTATTTTGCTTCTTTTCCTATTCAAGTATGGCCCATAATAATTCACTTGAAATACTCATTATTTGAAATGTGTTGCTGAATAACTTTGCAAATAATTCTTGGTCTCTGTGTTGCTCAGAGGTGCAACCAAAAACCCAAGTGGCAAAACCTCATGTTTCATCCAACCATCCCCTGATGGAAGCTCTTCCTCCTATGCGGTGTTTGGTGCACTTGCTGAAAATGTCCCCACTTGCAACTGGCTTCTTGAAAATGCTCCTCAATGTTCATTTCACAAGTTCTGACACAGAAGAAAATACCCACCAAACAATTGAGTATTTTTAGACTGCTTGGAAAGGAGGGACGTGAGAGTCAATGGGCTGTCATGCTCTCTTCATTCACTTACTGCCTTTGCTCCTCAGCACCATCAAACAGCATAGGTTACACCAAGTGACAAGTTTACATATGATTTACATTCTTCTCTGTGAGGGTGAGAGGCCCTGGAACAGGCTGCCCAAAGAAGTTGTGGATGTCCCATTCCTGTATTTCATGCCAGGTTGGATGAGAGCCATCGTCTAGTGGAAGGTGTCCCTGCCCATGTAGGGGAGCTGGAACTTGATGATCTTTAAAGTTTCTTCCAACCCAAACCATTCTATGGTTCTAAGATCTAAACAGCCAGAGATAGCACTGATACCAAGAGCAACACCAGTGCTGGGGTTTCCCTTGCAGCACTGATGCTGGACTGAAGACATGCAAACCAGAGGCTTCACTTATATTCAGCCGTATATTTTTCATCCACCAGTGGCAGCCAGGGTGTTCTGACCTCGCTCTGTTTACATGAGGAGGGATACCACACTTTGCAGAGTCAGAGGCTGAGCTTTCAGGAGTTTAAAACCCAGTGGGATCAGGAGGTCTCATTTCTAAAACTCATAAGCAGGTGGCAGTGCTTTCTGGGCTACTTTGACTTCTTGATGGAAAAATTGGTGCCAGAAAGAAAAAAGTGACAATAAGTTTTAATAGTTTATAGTTGTTTTCAGTCATTTGTGTAAGCATCTATGTAAACACTGAAATCCTTAGACTGTCAGCTTTCAAGGCCCAAGTATGTTTCAGTTTTGTTGAGAAAGCATGAACATAGCAGTTTCTGCCCTGAAGTTGGAACTCCTACTTGCTGTCACAGTGGAATTAATATTTACCTCTGCATGGGTATATTTGCTCTGTCCTAGGCTGCAGGCTATTTGGGATTGTAGCAGAAACAAGTACTCATTGCAAACTCAGGGCCAGGCCCCATTAAAGCATTACCTACAAACTGCAGTAAAGCTGTTTGCAAATACTGTCATATATGACATTAGTTCTCAATGACATTTCTCTTGCAGTGAGAAGGCTGCTTTTAATTTCATTTCAAATTAAAAGTTCAGTAATCCAAATGTAGCACTAAATGAACATTAAGTGATATAATGGCTGTGGAATTGCAAAAGGAGGGATGGAGATAATCTTTCAAAGCATCAGCGCTTGGTCTGTGCTTATGTCAGTTTTCCACATCCTCCTTTCATTAGCAATGCTAAGCTGAGTGCTGACCCTTAGGGTTTGCTCCTCTTGAGCAACAAAATTGGAAGTGAAATGAGTGTGGCAATCTGCTGCAGTCTGAGAGCTGCCAGCTGTACCTGTGCTCCGCTGAGGCTCTGGGACTGTGTCCAGAGCAGCAGGGAGAGAGGCACTGAGAGGGAGAGACAACTTCTATCTAAGGGAGCTGTGCTTTGAAGAGGACCAAGGGAAGGTACAATGTTACATGCCAAAGCAAACACCTGCAACTAACTTAGAAAACAGAAGAAAACAAAGACAGATTTTCTTCTGCATTCCTGGTAAAAACTTGATACTTAGAAATATATATATATTCAAGGAAGACCAAAAGGTAGACAAACGGCACTGAGAAGTAGTCTGCAAATAATTGCTTACAAAGCTGTGACTTTTTGGAATCGTGTCTTTTTTTCTGTTAGGCTGAGCTGTCACACACCATAACCAGATTCTGTGGATGAACGTGTATCCTGTAATTAATTATTACTTATTGTTTTTCTGTCTGACCCCTGGAGTTGGTTTTTGCAAACTGCAAATTGTCAGAATCTGACTCAGACTCGGTGCTACTGGAAGTGGGAAAGATCAGAAGAATTCACTTAACAAATGTAGATGATAAAATAAAATGTCACATTTTATTACATACTTTCATTCCATCTGTCTGAGCAATTTTAAATGCCAGATTTAAAGAAGTGCCAGCAGGCCATGTCTTTCAGGGATGCTTGCACATGGCTGCACTCACTTTTAGCATTTCCTTTCTGTTAGTAGGATAATTTGGTGGCATGGTAAACTCCTAGAAGGGTGCAAGAGCACGTGTGTTTGCAGTGGGACGCTCACTCATGCTCGTGCCCCTGTGCCAGCTCCTGAGGTGTACACTGGGAACAATCACCTCCTGATTTCCCTCTCCCTAGCTCACATGATTGGTTTTCATGGCACTGCCCCACCAGGGAACCTGCACCATGGTTTCCATGCAGTTTTGAAGGTCACCATCACTCACCATTACTGCTTGCTAGTGAGACACTACAAGAGCATGCCTCTTCCTGTGGGCTATCGGTCACAGATTCCTCTTGTTCACCTACCAAATATGGAGGCTTGAGAAAATTTCAGATTATGTTTAAAGTATTTCTGTTTCCATCACTGAGGCAGAGGAATGGTGCCAGTGTTAGTTATGAGGTTGGGGTGCCCTTTTTAGCCCCAGTGAGCAGCTTCCACCAGGCTGGTCCTACTTAGTTCTGGTTTTTGCTGGGGTCAGCACCTGCTCTGCTTGCCAAGACTGTCTGACCAGCCAGATGCTCTGGCCGCACTCCATGCTCCTCAGAAAAGAAAGAAGTGAATCCACATCAGCCCAGAAGTCCCTTAAAGACTGCGTGTTTTAAAATTCTCTTCAAACTCGAAGCATCTCTAATGTATTTTTTGCTTCAAAAATGTGAAAAAATGAACAGGAAAAAATTCCCAGAGGAAGTAACATAGAGAAAAAAGACTGAGAAATGGAGGTGAAAAAAAAAGTAAAAAGTCTCCAATTAAATAGTAGAGAGGAGAAGAGAATAAAAGAGATACTGAATAAATAAGTAAATGGTACATACTACTTGTCCAACTCCCTCTCTCTGTGCCTGCTCAGTGGCACTCCAGCTCTAATGCACAGAACTGGCACTGCACAGGGAGGAAAGGTTTTTTCTCCTGGTAAAATCTGACTGACTTTCAAAGGGGACAATGGTACTACACAGGACAATCTGTTACTGCCCCTGTATTATTGTAAGTAATGTATGAACCAATAAGTTGTCAGCAGTACCTCTTGCCACATCCACCCCATGAAACAAAATCCTCATTCTTCACCCTTTGAGATTGTCATGGTTTAACCCTAGATGGCAACTACACACTTGGGCTGCTTCATGAAAGGCTTTTCCTCCTTCGGTTCAGGTGGTTTCTGCTACAGTAATTACATAAAATGCAATTCAACAAGTTAAAGCTATTTCCATTACAATGTCCACTCCCAGTTCCTTTAGACCAGACCACCATGTTTCATGTTGCAATGAACTCCTCCCCTTACCCCTACTCTGCCTTGGACTTAAAAGAGACTAGAGACCTTCAGGGTTGTACCTGCCCCAAGTGCAGCCATCTCTGTGAGCCACAGGCTCCTCAGGGGGATTCCTGCTGCTGCATGGATTTATCCACAGCCACAGAGGCTGTGAGGGGCAGTTCCAGCACAGCATGGATTTATCCACAGCCACAGAGGCTGTGAGGGCCAGTTCCAGCACAGCATGGATTTATCCACAGCCACAGAGGCTGTGAGGGGCAGTTCCAGCACACATGGATTTATCCACAGCCACAGAGGCTGTGAGGGGCAGTTCCAGCACAGCATGGATTTATCCACAGCCACAGAGGCTGTGAGGGGCAGTTCCAGCACAGCATGGATTTATCCACAGCCACAGAGGCTGTGAGGGGCAGTTCCAGCACAGCATGGATTTATCCACAGCCACAGTGGCTGTGAGGGGCAGCTGTTCCAGCACAGCATGGATTTATCCACAGCCACAGCCTGTCCCAGCACAGCCCTGTCCATGGGCCTCGGTGCCCTCACAGACCTGCCCAGCACGGCCTCACCCACAGCCACCGTCCCCTCAGAGCCACCCTGCCCAGCACGGCCTTGCCCCGGCTGCAGTCCCTGCAGGCTGTCCTGCTCTGCTGTGGTTTATCCATGGCCACACGCTGTCAGTGCTCCAGCACGGCCTCATGCACAGCCACTGGTGCCTCAAGGGTGCCTGCTGCAGCACGGCCCTGTCCTTGGGCCCCGGCGCCCTCAGGCTGCCCCTGCTGTGGCACTGACACGGCCACGGCCCCGGGCCCTGCCAGAGGCACCTGCCCTGGTGTGGCCTTTTCCATGGCCAGGAACGTTCCAGATGTCCCTGTTCCCCTGGACTCAGCCCCGGGTCACAGCCCTGTGGCTCGAGGCCGTGCTGGAGCTGCAGCGTGTCCGGGGCAGCAGCCCAGGACCAGCAGCGCTGCCCGGCAGGGCCCGGCCACCGCCAGAGCCGGGATCAGAAGGTCCCGGGGCAGGGATCAGCAGCGCAGGCTGCAGCTGCAGCCAGAGCACAGCGCAGCCACCCAGGAGCCCCAGACTAATGCACAGGAGGAACAGTGAGGCCATGGCAAGCACAGGAGCCATGGGGCTCAGTTATTAGCCAAACAGCAATAACAGCTATAAATTCCATCTAGCACATTCCAATCAAACCTGTCATTATTTTGAACTCTTTGAGCCCCACAATGAGCAACAAAAAGGACTGTTGTAGTTTTACCCTAGATGACAACTAAGCACCCCACATAGGCTCACTCCCTGGTGGACAAGGGAGAAAATCAGAAAAGTGAGAAAACTCGTGGCTGAGATAAAAACAGTTTTATAAATAAAGCAAAAGCCACACATGCAGGCAAGCAAAGCAAAACAAGGAATTCATTCAGTACTTCCCTTGGGCAGGCAGGTGTTCAGCCATCTCCAGGTAAGCAGTGCTCCATCACACAAAATGGTGACTTGGGAAGATAAAACATTGTTACTCTGGATGTCCCCTCCCCCCTTCTCTTTCCATGAGTTTCATGTGCTGAGCATGACTCCATATGGTCTGGGATACCCCTTGGGTCAGCTGGGGTCACCTGTCCTGGCTGTGTCCCCTCCCAATCCTTGTGTGCCCCCAGTCTCCTCACTGGTGAGGTGAGGAACAGAAATGGCCTGATGCTGTGTAAGTGCTGCTCAGCAATAGCTAAAACACCCCTGTGTTATCAACACTGCTTTCAGCATAAATCCAAAACACAGCCCCAGAACAGCTGCTGTGAAGAAAATTAACTATACTCCACCTCAAACTAGCACAGCTGTCCTGTATGTAAGCCCCTTTGAGAAGTTCTCAACTTGTCAAAGCACGTAAAAAACGCAGCCATGTTTCAGACTAGAGAACAGACAGTTCCCTCTACACACACACACATGCATTTCAGATGGAAAGACCTTGAAAGGTGCAAAATTTCAGTCCACAGATCCTTACCACTGACTGAAACAAAGATTCTCTTCTCGTATCACAAATAAGCAGCTTACTTGGAAATATAGGCAGTAAGTTTTTATGTAGTCTTCCAGCGAAATTTAAATTGCATTTTGAAGTTGAAATTTGCACTTATTTACAAAAGTTCACAATATCTTGCTTTAAAAAAAAAAAAAGCCTTACTTCAGCTATTTTTAGGTCCATGTGTGGAGATAGGCACAACAGTGAAGGCATAACCAAAGCTATTTATTCCTCTTGGGACTTAATTTTCTATATTGAATTAATTAAACTTGGACTTCCCAATAGGTAGAAGTTAAACTTTCATATCTGTGAACTGGAAAGCAAGATGGTAAATTGCCTTGGCTGCCTTTGAAGAACATAATGTATTTTTCAACCTTTCATTTAAAAGCTGGCAGTACAATGGTAATGGTCAGAGGAGACGATGCCAAATATTTATCAAGTTAAGGATCATTTTAAAAAATACACCAGAAAATATGTACTGGAGCCAAATATGTCACATATTTTAGCAACCATTAAGCACAGTTTTGCTGAAAGAAAAAACTGAATTTATTAAATACTCCATCTTTCCATACTAACTCTTTGTAAAGATCTTGTTTTCTTTTTCTTGTTTAAAATTTTATCTTGATGCTTGATCCCTGCACATAATACCAGAATAATGTAGATTATTAGGGGAGGTAACTCGAGTACTGGGATTTGAACGTGAAAACTTTGCTAACTCCAGGCTACTATTAGTTTTGCACCCTGCCAGTGAGCAAAGTATATATTAGACTTGCAGAAATACCCCCAACTGTGCTCATGCCTTGGGGAGGATTTAGATGAGACTGATTGTTCCAATAAGCCCCCAGTCTGGTGAGAAGTCACACCAGTAATTTGCATCTTCATAAAAGAATCAGCAGAGCTGTTGCTTTGAAGTTCAATTATCCATGAGCATGTTTAAAGCACAGTATTGGAAATGCATTGTACTGTTTGCACAGCTGCAGAGAGCTGAATACACGGGGATGTTTGCAGGTTTGCTGCTGAACACACACCCAGGGAAACAGGGCTGCTGGGAAGTCTGCAAAGGGCCCAAACCCATGGGCAAGCACTGAAGAGAAATGAGCTCTAAAGAAAGTTTATAACTGCATTTGTGGACATTGAGGATAAGTTCAACTGACTGCTTAAGTGTTATGAGGTGCCAGCTGCAGCTCAATAGTTAAGGTTGAATTGAGTTTTGAATTTAAATCAGGGGTTTGTGTTCATTATTTCTCTGGATGATGTGGTTTCCTTTTTCACCCTGTCTCAAAATTTACAGAACTTGCTTTTTGAGAACGTGATGGATTCACTATTAAACAGAAAGTAAATCAAGCAGTTAAGGATTCAAATCAAATTGTAAAATAGGTCTCTTGTGAATTTAGATTTTCTTCAGAATACTACTGATTTTTTCACTTGTTATCACTGTTAAAATTCAGTTATATAACACAAAAATAGCTGAAAAACACGATGAAACTAATTAATCAATGTTTACACAATTACTGTGAAAACGCACCTGGAAAATGCACTGACATGGGCCTGTTCACCTCAGTGAGAGATGCCACAGCTGAATGGGGCTTTAGAGAAACGACACAGCCTACATTATTCATAGGAAACAGGATGCACTGTGAGAAAAATTGATATTAAAAGTATTGACCTAGGTAAACAGCAGCTATTGCTGTCCATGCAAGGCATTGATATATGTATTCTTTTATGCCCTTCATCCTTACATAATTGACATAATATTTCATGAGCCACTCTACTGCTTGCTGCTGCTCTGTCACACATTGGCTGCTGGTCATTTTTGCAAAGAAAGGGAGAAATTGCTTCAAAAGACACAGGCATGACACATAATATTTATCTGTGACTGAGGAAAAGGTTTTGGTATGACTTTCGCATTTATTGCTAATGACTAATCAAAGTTCCAGCTTGGCATGAGAGGACCAGCATTTCTAATTCGCTGGCTGCCCATCTCTTCAAGCACAATCTAACATTAAAGATTCTGCAGCCTGTGACATTTATTATGAAAAGGTGCTTCCTTGAAAATCTAAGAGAAACAGAGAGATCTGCTCACAAGAAAAATATGGTACAGTTGTCACGTTATCACAATTAAATGACTGCCTTTGCACACTGCTATTCCTAGAGCAAAGGCAAATACAACTGAGGAGGGTTTTTTGAACTGCGGTAAGTAAAGAAGGAAATTTCACGTATCAACATCCAGGGTGTTCTCTACAATTTCATGCACTGATCAATCTTTGCCAGAAGGAATGGAATACCTTAAGCTTACAACTGTACATGAAATTAACTACATCAAAATGACAACCCACAGGAATTCAATAGTTTGCCCCAAAACATCACCTCCTTGCATACTCTGGCAAAGTGTATGATATACAGTAAGCTTAAAATGTCAGTCAGATCTGCTCAGTTCACACAGTGTGTTCAGATAGCTGTGTCTTATCAAATAAAAAAGTGGAAGAGATAATATATTTAGTTTATTAAAATACTACTGATTCTCAAAGAACTAAGTATGGGGGTAATCAGATTTACTGCAGTTTATTACTTTTAGTGTAGGAAATATTGGAAAAGCATCAGCCTGGTGCAGTCAAAACCTGTGAGTAAACTGCTAATCAATATAAAAATCATTCCAGGCTCTTTCCAAAAGTGTAAATGAAGCAAGTGTAAAATGTTATACAACTTAAATTAAAACATCCCACAAGTTTAACATTACACCTGATTTCTGGCTACAGCTGAAGAGCTCTATCCCTGAAACCACACTTGCACTAAGTGCACCACAGTCTCTGTATGCTGCTTTTCAGTGACTCATGTTCTTGCAATCTGCACAATAATTCATTTATCTTTATTTAGCACTACAATGAATAATGCCTTTTTTATTATATGTCTGTATTATAATTTCTTTTATTACTCCACGCTATTTACACTACTCTTGAAAAAACAAAAAAGTTCTCCGTAGTTTTTAACATTAGAAGGAATTCTGTCTGGCAAAGAAAACAACATGTAAGAAATTGCCGTGCGTTACATTATGCCCTACCATGATTTATGTTGTTCTCCTTAGCTGTTTATGATCCACACACTAATTTCTGTCAGCAGAAGCCATCTGCACAAAGCTTGCAATATTATTGTCCCCTAATGAAGAGATCTCACCTTGTGTAGGATAAGGGGTTGTAACTGCAGAAGTGTTTAAGGGCCATGCTGAGCAGAAGGCCCTGTGCGAAAGGCACTGCTGCTCCATGCTCGGTGGTCCAAAGCCACCTGAGGGCTGAGAGGCAGTTGGGAGCGAGGAGAGCCTGCTGAGTGACAGCTGGACGGGAGGCTGTGATTGGCTGGAGGGGTGCGTGGACAGCATATGAGAAGAACTGTGATTGGCTGGAGGGGTGCGTGGACAGCATATGAGAAGAACTGTGATTGGCTGGAGGGGTGCGTGGACAGCATATGAGCAGAACTGTGATTGGATGGTAGAATGCCTGGACAGCAGCACTACAGCTGGGCCACCCAATGGGGGCCCTTCTTTCTGTGAAATTCTGTTAGGCCTCAGTTTGGTTTCACTTATGTTGGGTGGAGATCAAAGGTAGAAAAAGGTGCGATTTCTAGAATCAGGCGATCTCCTTTGCATGCATAAGGGGGTCTGTGTTGCTTTGTTCCCCATTGCTACGACCTTGTATTTTATTACTGACAAAACCCACTTTGACACAGGTTGAAACAACTTAAACCACAGGCCTGTTTTAATAAAGCGTCTGTATATTTAGTCAGGAAGAAAGCAGAAACAATGCCACATTCCTGATTTTCACACTTCCACTCAGGACAGTTTAAACTGTAAATACTGCTAAATATCAAGGTAAGTCCCTAGTGAGAAAAGCCTCAGAAAATAAAGACTCGTGTCCCAAAATGTGCACATTGGGGATTGGCAGCTACAAAGACCCCAGTTTCAAGTTCAGAAACTTCAATTGCAATCAGAAACTTTTCTGAACCCTTCTTACTCACAGCAGCAGGTGATTTCCACCATGGAGTACTTCATCTCTTCCCAATAAAATGTCTAAGGAACGCTGTGGGGGGCACAATTCCCGCTGAAACAACAACTTCTCCTTGAGAAGTGCCCGGAGTGCCCCAAGCCCCAGGAGCACTGGGGTGTCCCTGAACAGCAGGCGCTCCTTGCACTGCGGTGGCAGGACACGGGCACGGCGGATGGGGACAGCTTGAGTCGTGGCACATGTCTGCTCCAAACCCAGCAGGAGCAAAGAGGAGCCAGAGCACATCACCAGCGTAGAAAAATTGGCTCTCAGAAGCCCACAATGACATTTGTAGAATTAAAAATAAGTCTGTGGTAACACCCACACGCACAGAAGGTGTACTGTGGACAGAGTTACAAGCGGTTATGAACAGTACACAGTTCCTACGAGTGTCAGCAATAACCATTAAAATAAATATTCACTAATATGTTGGAAATAGCTGTAAAAATTGTGCAAGGTGAATAATTGAGTAAGGGTAATTTTGCTATATCACTGCTAGCATATAAAGCTATTTCTAGTCCCAGTTCCCTTAAAAAATAGTTTTTGAACTCCTGAAGGGGAAAGGGAAGAAAAAAAATTATTCAGTTGGCCGCAATTCAGTACCAGAGAGAATTTATTGACACTGAATCAACAAAACCAAAACCTCTGCATGCTCTGTTTGGTTCCCCATCCACCTGACTTTCAGGGAGGTGATGTGTGGAGGAAAATTATATCGTTTAATTGGATATTATTGCCTATAAACTATTGCCTATAGGTAGGTACCGAGGTGTTTTGAAGTAACTGTAAAAACATCTGCAGTAAGGAGCGTGAAGAACATAATTCTTTGCTTATTTACTACTTGGAAATATTTTAAATCTTGTTTTTATTTCCAAGTGATCTCAGCCTCCAAATGTACAATGCACCATTATAACAGCTGCAGATGATATTAGAAATGAACTGCAAGTACACTGTGCAGCACTGCAGTGATTCATCTATGAGTCCTGGAGAACTGTTCCTCCATTATTTTAAATGTGTACACATTACCAAATAAAACAAAAATATGTATTATTAACATTGTATTACAACACAGTGGGTAGGCTGCATAAAATCCAGAAAATTATAACCAGAAAAAAATCTATAAAGTTAAAATATTTTAATAAAGCTTATAGATTTTAGCTCATTACCTGAAAAAATTACAAAAATGAGACAGATCCAGGATCTACCCTCAATCTCATAACGAATTTCATTATATTAATTGCATTACAGAAGAAACTCGGCTTTTGCATGATTTGGTTTTTTTCATATTTTAATCATCACAGGCTTCTGTGAATTAAATTGCATGTTCAATTGTTTGGATAAAGCATAAATTATCACAAATATATTAGAAATTATTTTTAATAAAATCCTGCTAGGCTCTATAAATGAATGGTGGTAAGGACTGTAAAATTTCATTTTAAAATGAGCTCTTGAACATCAGAGAAACATTCTCATGCTTAAATGCAAGGACACAGATTTTTCTCTAACATGGGAATATTATTATGCAATGAAATGCTGAAAATGCCATAATATGTCATAAACACAATTTAATACTTTTTTTCCATTAGAGAACTGCTTGCAGGCACGAAGATAAACTTATTATAGCAGAACCATTGGTGTTTTCAGAGTTAATACTTGATTGCATTTTCATTTCAAATTTCTTTATTCTGTAGTTTGTACTTTGATTAATTTGCCCTGGACCAAAACATGATTCTCAAGAACCACTGGTAGGGACCTCATTTAACAAATTACATTTAAGTATGTCTTTTTAAAATAGTAGGAAAACATTTTCTGTGACTGGATCCTGGTAGCTTGTGACAACCACTGAGGATGCAAGGGAAACTGATAGGATGGTCAACATCCACAGAGAAGGTTAAATATTTCCTTTTCTGCAGCTTCACAAGGGTTACCAATCTGGGCCTGAAAATCACCATCCCTGCCATTCCTTTGTTTTACCAACTGACACTGGGAAGACATGAATGATCATCCATGCTGTGATGTGTGAGCAGTCAAAGCAGGAAGGGTCAGCCATCCTCCAGTAACTCCTCTCAGATGCCTGCTCAGTAGCTGTGGGATAAGTCACAGGCTTTTGGTTCTCAGTGACTTGCCCAGGTTTCCACAGAGGTTAAAAACTCCAAACTTCCAACCCTCAGCCTACATGCCAAAAAACAACTCAGCTCTCCAAACTTTTTCTTCTTTCTTCACCTTCCAAAAGATAATTCATCTAAACTGGAAGTTTCAAGTCAACATTAGAAATATTGGAAAATTGTGCTGGTTTTTTTTTCTGGTTTATTCAAAGACAAGTAGGGGCAGAAATACTACTAAATTGCTTGTGCTAAGTGCAGCAGAAATAAGTTTCCCAAAGAGAACATTGCAAAGCTCTTTCCTGTGAACAGGGGAGATCTCCTAATGCACACTAGAGTCAAAATAAAGATTTCTTTCCTTCAGAAGTGATATTCCAATTTGGAACATAAGAGCTTTTAAAAATCCACAGACTATGATTTCAAGAAAGGGTTCTTCAGAACCCGTGAATCTGCTACTTAAAATTCTCAAATGAATAGCACAGACTGTGCTTTTCATAGGCACACAAAATCTGCTGAGCTCCCATCAGAAACTAAAGCATTTGACATTTGATTTCTACAGACTCTTTAGCAAATCCCTCAGCTATGGTATATAAGCATTTTTCCTGGCCTAAAGCAACAAGCTCCTGCAGAGACTGTTTTATGGCCTAGCAGGAGCTGGCTGGGCAGTCTTGACACCGTGGCCAGCACAAACACCTCAGAAGGGAGAAGCAAGGCCACTCCATGCAGGAGAGCACTTCTTGCCATGTGTGTCCTCTAGCACATGCAAGAAGGGGGGATTCAAGGCCTGTCTTCTCCACCACCCTGCTGGAGGGAGGTATAATCTCTGCTTTCACGCTTTTCACTCCTGGGAATCTTTCCAGGCTAAGCTGTTCTGCACGGACTGTTTGGGTCGCCTCTGCCCCCGCTAACTAAGTGATGAGGCACTCACTGCTTGCAGTTCCTGCTGGCTGTGTCCAATGAGCTCATCAAGAGCTTGAGAGAAATCCAAAACCTCAAGCTGAGCTCCTCAGCATGGCTGGAAGCCCTTCACAGTGTCTGTCCCACTAATGTATTTCCACAGCTCAGCATCCTATCCAATCACACTTCACTGGATAAAGCCAAAAAATGAAGCTTTTCAAGCTGACCCTTATGGGATCATTCCAGCAGCAGCTCACAACTGCTAGCACATTAAGCCCAAATCCAATTTTTTAGCCTAATATTAGACTGCTTCATCCGGACATAAGCACATTCAAGTAGATACAGGCAGCTAATACCTTTGAAAAAATACTAAATTTTGAAAGTTAAAATGCATTTGAAAACTTTGGTCCAAAGACATAAAAAATTAAAATTTCTACCAACAGTCAGCTGTAACTCACCTAAGCTAGCTCTACTACCATATGTTCAGACCTAAATTCAAGCTTACAGTAACCAAAAAGAGATCTATCAGTGTAAAAATATCTATATAAATAAAACTAAGCACTTTTAGAAGTAATGTAATTTCTTATAAGAACTTAGAGAACTTTTTTGAGTTTACAAAATAATAAAGAACAAATCAATACAAAATCAAAATGTGATTTCTCTGTGAAGAATGACTTACAAAGCACAGGCATCTCATTCTTATATTCACTGCTTTCCATGAATGTCCTACTTAAACACACTTTCTGTACTTCCAACTCTGTATTCTCCATCTAACCCCTTGTTCTTTTACACTTTATAATAACATTTCATGTATTTACCTCACTGATCTTCACTTAATTCTATTTTCTACAGTAAGACAGATACCAAGGTGTGAGAAATCTCAGCCATCAGTCTCATCCATAGACTTCAGCCAAACCCTGAGAGGCATCACTGAGAGGGCTAGAGAATATGCAGATAAGGAACCTAGTAAACTATTGATGCCTTTCAAAATTACATCTCTTCCTGCCCATACCTTTCCTTGCAATAGTTCTCTTATGGTTCTTCTTCCTGCTTTATGAAACTCTTTCCAAACAAGATAGACATGAGGCAAATTTCATGCTCAAACCCCAGTCTGGACAGTTTATGCACCTGTCATCCTTGTGAAAGCTTTGCAGGGACCTTGGCACCAATATCCCCTAAGCCAGCGAGGCCAGACCACCAGGCAGCAGTGTTGCTGTGTGGCTGGCCAAGGGCCTGCCTTTTCAGTCACTACCATTTTGTCCAGTGATAACCTAGAATTGCTGGGTTTACTGGTGGACAGCAACACTACAGCAAAGTACAGGAAGCAAAAACTCTATCATTCTGTTGGTGGCACTGAGTAAATTAAGCCAGGCAGAATATACCTGGAGCTTAGCCAGAATACAAAATGTACTACAGATTTTCTCATCCAAATGACTAAGATCTTGGATGACAAATCAGGCTAAACTCCTTTTAGCAAAGGAAATAAGACAGCTACAAACATATCTGCAACTAAGGTGACCTTTAAAACACAATTTTTGAAAAATAGGGGAAGAGAAAGACGGGCTCAGATCTTTTTGCTGTTGTCTACAACATCCTACTTCTTTGTTATTAGCTGGAGGGACATGGAGACCAGGAGAGGAGAGAAACAGAAAACAGGAGCAGTGCTCATTTCTAACAGCTGCTTCTTTGCTGCTGGAACCAGCAGGTTTACAGAGGAGTAGAGTTCCCAAGGCAATAAGCAGATTTTAATTAGAGTCAGGGGAGACCAGCCAAAGGACCCGGCATCAGAACTAATGCATAAGGATCAAACTGGCTGGTTTTGCTGAAAAACAAGTTAAACTGTAATGTGTTCTGCTTACCTGTGTGACATTGGTGGATACCTGGCAAACCAAAAACCCCTGCTCATTTCAAACATCTGTTTAAGCACTATAAGCAAGCCTATATTTCAGAATTTTTCAATTGTTTTAGGATTGTGTTAGGTGAAAGAAATCAGAACTCAGGAAAATAAAACAACTCTTAAATGGTATTTTTATTTTGAGGAAATACAGCTTTATGTGTTTCTTCTATGTTTAGTCTTTGTCATAAGAATATCCAGTAAATCAACAGAAAGGAGAAATGCATTATTTATTAGATTTTCAAGAAAATTCAATGTATATCCTGTAATTTTACTGTCTGCCTCCAATTCTTAATGGTTTACTTATCTGCCAACTCAAGCCAAGATTTTCCATTGGCAGGATTTTGCATTTCCACTTCTCAGTCTTTGGTTCATTAGGCTAACTCTGAGGCCAGGTACTAGAAGATGCAGAAGACATCTATTACAGAGAGCAAAATTCCTCAGTTCCTTCAAACTGAACTTTCACTTCTCTGGAGTCTCCTAAGTGCTTCAGAAATATCTGTGAGCTGGGCAGGTGTGGCAGGGAGCAGAGGACTATACTGGGATGAAAGAAAGATCTCTTACCACAGTGACCAGATGCTTTAACAGATGATGAGTGTGAATCCTATGGCAGCTTCTCAGAACTACAGAGTCCTATAAAGCTGAGTACCTTATCTAATAAATGGAGCCCTGGTATTACTCAAAATGCACTCACATGGCTGTAGAACTTTTTCCTGATGTTCCCTCACTCTCTGCCTGACAGATCTTTCTTCTAGATCTCTCCAGAAATAAATGAGCAGCAAGAAACATTACAACTCTGAGAGCTGAAATCAAACTGAACCCAAATTGTCAGTTTGATTGTCTAGAAGCCTCTAATCACTGCTGTAATTAGAAACTGTAATGCTATTATCAACAGTCAAAATTTCTACTGGTCAGGTCATAAATTGAGTGATTTGGTTATATTTTTTGTAGAAGCATGGGTATGTGAAAAGGGAATGATGGATTCAGTAGTCATCACCCCCAGCTGCTAAGCTGTTTTTTATCTAGCTGATATCAGGAAGTCCTGCCTGCAAAATTGTATTCAGCAAAACTCCACTTGATTGCTCATAGTGATCATGATGAGCTCCATTCAGGGAACAGCGGGTCAGAAAACAAACCCCTGTTACATAACTATAATCTATAAATACAGTCAATTTATACTTTTGTACACTGATAATATACTGCAATTTCCTGCATAGGATGGCACAGCAAAAGGCTCAGTTTCACAGAAAAGACAGAAATCTATTTGCATTTTTCTGAGTTTGCATTGTTTCTTCAGTAAAATATTTGGAAAGCTCCCTTTTTGGCTGAGATTTTTTTGGTAATTTTTCATCTGCTGTGCTTATCATGTTTAATTCAGCCATCAACTGAGTATCACAGACCCACTCACCCACTCTGTCTCATCCAGTGAGGTGGGGAGGAAAATCAGAAAAAGGTAAAAACTGTGGGCTGAGATAAGAACTACTTAATAATCAAGTTAAAAAGCCCAAAACAAAACAAAAACACCTCCCAACCCCCCAAACATACATAATAACAACAACAAGAAGAATGGAGATGAAAAAAGAGATGTCTAAACCAAAAGAAACAAAAGTGACACACAATAGAATTGTTCAGCACTGTCTGACCCATGCCCAGCCCATCCCCAAGTAGTGATCAGCAGCTCTCGGCCAACTCCTCCCAGTTTATTTACTGAGCACGACATTCCATGGTGTGGAATATCCCTCTGGCCAGCTCGGGTCAGCTGGACCAGCTGTGCTCCCTCCCAGCCTCTTGTGCACCTGTTTGCTGGCAGAGCATGGGAAGCTGAAAAAGCCTGCATTTAGAGTAAGCACTACTTAACAACACCTGAACCATCATGTGTCACCAGCAGTATTCTCATACTAAACCCAAAACACAGTTACTAGCAAGAAAATTAACACTCTCCCAGCTGGAACCAGGATTCAGTAAGCAATTTTCCCCTTCAGGATATTAATATCTAAATATCTCTTTAAATATTTAGATAAATTTCTGGCTCCTTTTAAATTTAATAATTAATTAATTTTATTTTCATGAAAAATCCCTTTTCACAGAACTCTCAGTTTTAGGCCTTCAGCAGAATAAAAGATGCACATATATCCTGGCTGTTCCTTTGTGTTTATGGACTGGCTGGAGCATCCCTGTGCTATAGGCACTGCTCCAGGTTTGCAAATACTCTGCTCAGCAATGGAACCCAAGAGCCACAGGGACACTGCTGCCCAGGCCAGAAGATCTGTCCCTGCTGTTGGAAAGTGTCACATTTGTCCTTGCCTGTACCTCTGCTCTGAAACCAGCACTGGCCAACAAACCAACAATACAGCACTGACAGAATTTCAGTTCCATCACTGCTGCAGGGAGCCAGAAGCCCCGGTGTTGAAAAGTGCAAAAAGAAGATATGCATTATCTATGATATATTCTAAGAAATTATAAACTGCAAACCAACATCAAACAATGGGGAAGATGAAATGCTTAAATACTGTTGAAGTGTAAAGCTCAGCACAGAGAAATGACATTGAAGAGAAATGGAAAATGTTTGATGTCAGGTTAATGTATGCTGCCATCTGGAAATAAGAGCAATAAAAAAACAACATGGGAGAGTAAGTTTAAAAAACTAATCAAGAACAATAAACTGGCATATAAAAAACAAGATGTCATCTGTTACAGAGAATCGATAGAAGTCACATCTATCTCATACTCAGGGAATAAGGAAAACTGAAAGCCTGTTCTGGAAAAGGGCTATGCCAGGACATCTGGAAGTTTCTGGGTGCCACAGCTGATAAATTCTCATCATAATTCTCGTCTCCATCTGACTGGTGAAACAGCCTTCCCATATTCCAGGGCTAATCACTGACTATGTGAGCTTGCAGCCTCTTGCAACAACCAAGTCTATAAGGAAGAAGGAAACCAGCATAACAATACAAATGTGCAAACACTCAGCAGCACTCAGACCACAGCATGGCTTCCCACAGCACGCTGCCCTGCTGAGGACATGTGCTGTCCTTTCACCCAGGAGGAGGAAGCACAGCTGTGTATCTCAGCTCTGGCTACACATCAGCAGTGACAGGGGAAGGGGCAGGTCTCCTGTGTCCTCCTCAAAGCTACAGCAAAAGCTCTGTGAGCACAGGCTGGAATAGCGGCGAGAGCAGAGGAAGGACGTGCAGGAGAGGAGGTACAACTGGATGTGCAGCAGGTGGCCTGAGCTCTAATTCAATCCAGATCGGGGTGGGGTATGGGCTGACCATCAGAGCAAGAGGATACAATGTGGCTGTCCAGTTTACAAATGATAAAAAGATACAAAACCAGCATCCCTCCTCTCCAATTCCCCCCTGGAGTTAAACCGGAATCAAAAGGAGCACTATCTAGGCCTTTCCTGGTATATTGCAGAAGGTATGATACACACAGTCCTGAACATCTGGCTTTCCCATTAGTTTTTGACTTGACTAGTTTCAGGCCATCTTTGTGCCTATAAACATAACTGTCAGGCCACTCCCCGTGTGTCATGAATTAATGTAGTATGATCTATTTGCTTTAGTAGCTGTGTAGGACATTCTTATTCACTGTCCATAAAGTCATTGCAAGTTGTATCCTTTGAAATCTCACTTGCATTCAGAGTTCTCTTTAGCTGAAATTATCTCACTCACATTTGTTATCAAATTTTCATAATCACCCTTCATTTTCTTCTGAAACCATCTCATGTTCTGCTGTTGCTCTCCTCCCGTTAAAATAATTGGTACCACACCAAATTTTTCTATTTTTATATTCACACCTGCATCTGAAAAAGCATTTTTATGTTGGCAAAGGCCTAAGTCCAATCCACTTGCTGGTTATTACACAATGTGACACAGCAGTATGTGGTATCTACTGAGAAACACAAATGCCAGAAGCAGAGTCAGAAAAGGAAGACAGGGCACAGAGCCATGTAGCAAAAGGCAGTAATACAGGTATACTAAAGGCTAATGAGGATGAAGAAGAAAGCCATAGTACTGTTCTCTTTTGTAGTATCATGATGCTTCTCAGCAATCTTCCTTCCAACTGAAACCACAACCACAGTGCAGTGAGTGGAACATTTGAAAATCAAAACATACGTGATCAAGCAACTCATAAAGAGACTCCTAGGTGTGCAAACTCCTGTGATATCTTCCACCACAGTGCTTCAGATCTTCCATTGAGCGCACAGAGGTGACTCTTCCTCTCAACTATAAGAAGCTTTTAGTTTCAGGTTTATAGCAGTATGCAGGTAGAAGTGAGTTTACAATCCCAAACTTCAAAAGAAATTACCTCCATGAGAGAGACTTTCTTAAGCTCTATATGCATGTCACCAGATTCCTGAAGAAAAAGTCAATTTTAATAATTTTATTAAAATGCAGTGTACAGCCTTTTACCTTCAATATGCAGGGAAGCCAGGTCATCAGGCAGAAAAATAAGAAGTAGCAGCATAGTGTCCAATGCCATGGGAATATCAACTTCTCTTAATCTGACAAAGAACTAAGGATTAAACATCTCACAATTATCTGTTTCTCCAAGCAAAATGTTAATGGAATGAAACATATACACTATAAGCAGGCAGCATTCCCATAGCAGACCAGGATAACAGAATTCTGTCACATATCAAGTCTGATATCAAGTCTCCCTACTCATTTGGTGTCTTTCCTGAAAAGACACAGTGTGGGAAATCTCTCACCCTCCAACTGACAAGAAATAGTTTGTTTAGTCCTTCTATTCCTCCTCTACTGGGCTGGTGTTCACTTGCTTTGAGAGTGGCTCCACAAAATACACATAATACCTTGTCTTGATAACATTGTAAACTGTTGCCAAAAGGCAAGGGTCTTATCTTCTTCCTGGTGTTTCCTACTAGGATTAGCTTCCAGTCTCCTCTTCAAAGAGACGGAAATGGCATTTTCTTTTATTTTGCTAAATAAGCACTTTATTCTCATCACATCAGACTTATTTTTAGAATATTTGAATAGAATATCTTTGTCAGTTGCTACTTTATAAATAGAGGTTGCTAAGGAAGGAACAGTAGCTGCTTTTCCTTAAGCAACAGTAGCAAAAAAAATATGAACAGCAGATGATTTCTTAGCAGAAACAGCAGACTAAAGTAACATTTTTCTTCTACTGTGGTATTTCAAAAACATAGAAATGCCATCCCTCTAGTTTGTCTTTTACAGCTGTAGACATGTTCACTCCCTTTTTTCAGGATTATTTGTCTATTTCAGAGCAATCCTAGGAATTCACAGCTTAAGGATCTTGCATTCAGAACTATATTAAAGACTGCCACCAAGACGACAAGTTCCCTGTACCTGCTGAACATATGTATTTAGGTTTAACTTTGGTATGTAGGAAGAAATTTGTCAGAAAAAGGATTTGGTTTCTTGTTTATTTTGCTATGAACATTGTCAGATGAGAAAACTGGCACCAAGAATTTGGTTTTGAGGACTCAAGTTCTTTACTGAGGCTTCTACACCCCCACTTTAAAGGATGGATTCAGTAATTCATCAGGACTGCTGCACACTGTTCTGGCTGTAGTCACTAGGGGAAGATATTAAAACAGCAGACCTACTCTAGGGGGAAAAAAAAGAAAGGCTTGGGACTTGTCCACACAGGGGACAATTCAGGACGGTTTATCTGAATTAGCTAGAGATTTGCTGTGGATTAGTTAGAATCAAATAAAACCTCTGGGTGTAAACTTTTGTTCAGAATTAAATTATCCTAATTAAATTAGATTAACCTACTTTCAAAAATTTTACACAGCTAGTGACAACAGACCAGAGCAGAAGGCATGAAAGGGTATCTAAAATGATCTGCTGATGAACACAGCCATGCTCCCCTTATGTCTCGTGAATATCCCATCTCACAGCAGAATGTGGTATCCAGAGCTGACAACTGGAACGGAAGAAATTGAGTTCAAGGACACGACAGGCAGAGAACTGGATGTCAGTTCTCAGAAAACAGGCAGCTGGAGCCCGGGCACAGGCTGGTTACAGTGCTTCCAGCTACAGCAGTCACCAAACGCCTGCATCGTGGGATGGCTACAGGCAAGTGGAAGCTAAGCACCTCGGAAGGCTTAATGACACCTTGCTTACCTCCAGCTTGAGCAGGAGAGCATCAGCAGACACAGGGGCAATATGCAGGAATATGCTGCACTTCCTAGGACTCTCTACAGAGAAAGAACAAGCTCCAGTACTGACCACGGAACCCAGTACCTGATCCTCTGTGTTGGAAGGGGAATGAGGCTTCATCATGAGGCAAATACAGGCAGCTTGGTCTGAGCAACAAACCTGTTAAGAGTCATACCTTGGTCTGGCAACTCAGCAAGTGCTGAGCAAAATCCAGGCTTACCACAGTCACACGAGGACTTCAATTCCCCACCCTGGCAGGGTCTTCCTGGGGTGTTCACAGTATCTTCTTCCCCATACATCAGGTCAAACCTGGAAATTCTAAGAAGTTTTATCAGCCATTTTCACACAGGAGAGGATGACAAAAAGACAACACTGTGTTATACTGGAAAGTCCCTAGTGGCCAATAGCAAGTGTAAAGCTTTCACAACCCTAGGCATGTGGCAGAAGTTCAAGTGGCAGAGAGACTGAAAGTATTTGCTTTGCTTTCCTTTGTGGAAATCCCTGAAAACCAAAAGGACTAGAAAGCGGAGAAGAAGGCCAAAAGCTGCAGCTATACTAGGTCTTCCTTCAGCTTTCCCCTTGTCCAAGTGAGAACCAGGCAGCAGCTGGCTCCAGCTGCAGTTGTGCTTGTAGTGCACTTCATGATCTGTCCAGTCTCTCAGAGGTGCTTGAGGGGAGAAAAAACTTTCATGCTGGTGTACAGCAGGAAAATCTGGTATGCTGGGGTTGAGGCAGCTGTCAGAGGCAGAGCCGGGCAAAAATGCTCTTGATGGGCCTGGAGGGAGGTGCGGAGAGGTCTGGAGGTCTGCTCGCCCTTCTGCCTGCAAAAACTCCTGAGTGTCCCCAAGGCCGAGGCTATGCAGATGGCCAGGGATGTATTTGACCCAAACAGACTCAGTCTATCTGCTCCTAAAATGTAATGCACTCTGCTTTCTGATGGCAAGCCTTAGAATACCAAAATTAGACTTCAGAAGAGTATAAAAAGCTCCCCGCTAACATAATGTGCAAATGGACTGCTGTACTTACTGTGATCTTGGGCAGCAACAAAATTAGAAGGCAACAGCAAACAGCAAAGAAAATTGCAGCTAAAAAATACCAACATCATCCTCTTTTAATATATATTGTTAAAATTAACATTTTTAAAAGCTGAAGAAATGTGAGCCCGGATGCTATCACCGTATGTCTTGTGCAGTTCCTGATTATAAACGAACAGCAGAATCCATATAAGAGAATCTAAAATGGTATGGATAGGAGCCCAGCTGGTGTCCCCATATGCCTTAGAAATTCCATTTTTAGGAACACAGCAGCATATAACATTAGAGATGCTTCTCAAACATCTCATTTATAAATAGAGCAGAGCTGTTTCACTGAAGTAGACATGGAAAAGGTCCATAGGAATAATAAAATCAGTTGCATTCAAAACTACTGAAATGGTTCAACCACACTGTTTTCAGTAGGAACCACTCTGTACCAGAATATTCCCTGAATGAGAAATGATACTTGCTCATCAGTGGGGTTTTTTTAAAAGCAATCACCAAAAAGCCATTTTAGTAAAAAAGTGCCAACTTACTTTTGTTTTGGCAAACTGTTCCTACTCAAAGCTTTTTTGGGTCCAGAATGGAAGAGATAAAGCCCAAACTTCAGGGCAGTGGAGAGTTACAGATGTGGGAGGGCAAATTCTTGCCACTTCTGAGAATCAGTCAAAGCAGTGTCTGGAGCTTGGCTGGTCCACATTCTGGGGAGAGTCCTTCCCCGACAGGCTGTGGACTCTGCAATACAGCTCTTCCTCTCATGCTTTTCAAGATCACCAGAACCACCTCTAAGGTCATTAACTGTGACTTCTAAGGGAAGGTCATTAACTGTGGGGATTCCTGGTTAATTGAGAAAATATGTTACCAAATGCAATTCACCTAAAATCACAATTTCATTATATGCACACTATCAATCAAAATATATGCAAAGCAGACATCTAAAAAAATTACACTACATATGAATGAAAAATTATTTTATTTAAAAATACATTATACAGCAGAGTGTCTCTCTTTTTGTTTTCTCACTGCTGGTTCACAGAGATAGTATGATAAATTTAACCCAAATATTTGACTGGGAAAGATCCTGAGAAAGAGACCAGTTACAAGCTGATGATATACAGTACACTGAAAAAGAGTCATCTCTTTTAACATAAAAGAATCTCTTGGTAATCTTATAAATCAGATATAAAAAATGCAGATTTGCTACCATGCAAAAATGAGTGAAGATTTCATTTAAATCTGCACACAGAGAAATCATTAGTACCTTGGAACCTAACTAGCTAGACTAAGAGCAGGGTAAGTGATCTTAACACGGTGATACAAACTTTGGATCTACTACAATTTTGTAAACACAGTTGATAGTCTAATAAAGGTGGATTTTCAATCATCTAAGTAACCTAGTTGTAGCTAAGGACTCTATTCTAGGTTTTTTTCTCCCCACAGGTATATTTCTTCAATCTCTTAATTCTCAGCTTAGCACAATGACTTCGTGGCATATGCTCTATTGCACTTAGAGATGACTTGGCCTTGCCCTGTTTGCCAAGCACTCTTTAGGTAGTTTAATTTTAGTGAAAGCAGAGGTTAAAACAAAAATTAAAAGCAGGCATTACCTGATGACCATGTGAGAATGCATTAAAATTCATCATAGAAAAAATATACCTGATTCTACATCCTTGTGTTTCAAACATACTCTTAACAATGATTAATGCACAGGAAATACACTGAACTCTGGAAAATTTAAGGCCTAAAATGCTCAACAGCCTGCACTGACCAATAGTATTCTCAATGTTTCTGTAGTGCTAGCATTTTGTCAGCTCTTGCCAGAGGGAAACTTTCTGGCAGATGTTAAGAATGTCTTCAGTATTTACAATGTTCAGATCCATTTGGTGCTCGATTTTTATAGGACAACTTCACTATGAATAGTCAGCAAGACTCTTCCGAAGGGGAGGCTTAATCTGAATATTTACAGCAATAACAGAGGTATGGTAACATTGGCTGACGTTGAAGAAAAATCAATTCGTCAACACCACGCAGATTGGCAGAGGATTTTTTTTTCTTTTTTTAAGAACACGAGCCTCAAACACAAACAGAGATAAAAAGCTTTGTAGAGAGAAAGTCTGCCTGGCCTGGTCACTTAGGCTGAAAAAAAAATAATTGAGCCATTTTTGTTTTTCCATGAGTCTTCCATGAAAATGGAGAGTAGAAACTCAGATGAACTTTTCTCACTAAGCTGGTGACCCTCTTCTTATCTTAGCACCCATTCTCCCAGCATAGTGACAGGGAGTACAACAATCACGAGAAGATGCAGGCTGCCTTGAATAATTTGTTTCAATGATTTAGGAATAGCACGGCTTCCCATCAGATATGCTAAGCTAAGAATGGAGCCCTTAACCTTTCATGTGGTATCATTAGTAATAAAGAATATATCAAAGATCAAACCTTCTATATTATTCTCATTTCTTTTAACCTAGATACATATATGTCATCCAAGACATTCAAGAACTACAAAACAACAATTCAACTACAATTATGTCAGGAAAATATCCAAATAAATAAACTTTTAATTATGATACAATACTTATTACAGTAAAAATTGGCATTTTTTTCTCTTCAAAAGCAGAAGCACCAGTCTTACATATAACATACTGTTTGAATGATATCTTACATGGAATACAGCGTAATACAATGTGCAAACAGCATTTTCATACAGAACATAATATTTTCTAGTTTTTATACACTGAAATTGCCTCAAATGGAAACAAGTTCATGCTGAATTAAAAACGTAGATTTTAAAAATCAAAGTTAAATCAAAATACAAAGTACTGTTGGAATAGGTACATGAACCATTGAAAACAAGGAGAAGCCAAAATAGAGGGTCATGTCAGATAATTAGTGCTCAGTTTGTCCCATTCCATCATAAAAGTAAACAGTTAATATTTTTGCTAGAAAGTAAAGTGACGTTCTAATATTTAAGAATTCTTCAAAATGTTGGTATCATTTTAGTGATGTAAAAATCAAGTCAGAAACAGGACTTCTAAAAATTTCTTATTTTTGATACACTGCAAATATCATGTGTGGGCTGTGAAAAGAGATGAAGTCCAATGGAGTGAATATACATCAGCGTCAACATCATGTGACTTCTGCAAAGGCCGTGATGTGGTTCTACGAGTTAAAGGAAAAACAAACAGATAAAAACCACAAAACCACATAGATAGACAGCAGTCACCATTGTGAAAACTTCTGCCTCCTGTGCTTGAAGGGCAGCCTGGTACTTGGAGACTATAGTAGGATGATGTAATAAAACTGATGTGCACTGCAGTGCTCTCACTCACTCCCATAGCAATTCTTAAATGCTGAAAGACTGGCTAGGGAAGTATGTTGAACAAAGTAATTATGTGTGAGGGTTCTATTATATTTTAGTTTTAGATGGTTTTGGTTTGCTTTAAATTAAGTTTAATTTTAAATTACATGTGAATAATTGAGTTAGCTGTATTTTGATTGCTATGTTCTTCATATTTGAAAATAAAATTCCTAGAAATTTAAATGACAATTTCTGATGGATTATAATACTCTATTTCAGTGTAAATACATTTTCATACATTTTTAACATCCATCTTTTAAAGATTCTTTTCTCCCCATGAGCTCAGTGGCACTTAACCAAATATCAAAATGCTTGAAATCAAGTGACCTTTGGCAGTTAAGAACTCCTGTTCAATTTTTTTTTTTCAGAATCACCAGTGTCCAGTTGCAATCTAAGAACATTTTCCTCTTTCCTTAAATAGGACGATTCCTAGGAACACTGAGATGTTGCTTGGAACGTGAACATTCTATGTGCAGCTCTAAAACCCTGCAGCATCCCAAAGAACTTGGTTTCTTTTACACACTTGAACCTAAGCAAGTGGCTCTGCAGTCATCTGAAGGGGAAGGCAGCCACACAGTGATGTGCAGGATCCAGAGGAAGCACATTTCCCTTTGGCACACAGTACCCTTGAGTGCCACCATGTTTTACAAAACATGCAAGGGTGAAATTAGTAAAGGGAACCTTGATGTTAAGCCATGTGTTTGTTCCCAAGCACAAAAAATGCACAGAGGGCAAAACATCAAGCAAAGCAATGAATATTTTTCTCATCACTTTGCCTCCTCAGGCAGATTAGACTCAGAAGAGAGAAAATGTGAGCTGAAGAGGAGGAGGATGTGGATAACCTGGGGAGAGTTGGACCTCCCATTTTTTGCTTAAGGGAAGTCCTTCAGAAAATCTCTTATCACACAGCATAAAAAGTGCTGGAGTGAAACAATGCCCACCATGGAAGTTTCTATTTCTCAGTTCTTTAAACTGCCTGCATATTTGTCTATCAGTGTGAGCAGGGGAGATAGGCAA
Organism: Prinia subflava; assembly: GCF_021018805.1. Taxonomy (NCBI): domain Eukaryota; kingdom Metazoa; phylum Chordata; class Aves; order Passeriformes; family Cisticolidae; genus Prinia; species Prinia subflava. Next base: position 18,389,824 of record NC_086256.1, read on the forward strand.
GCATCTCTTCACATTAGAGAGAGGAAACTAGAAATACTTTGATCGGAGAGCTGCCCCTTATGCCCCCATCTCCAATTCTTCCCCAAAACAGAATTTATGTATTTTAAATAAACAACAATTATTAAACCATAGCCCGATTTTTAAAAAAATTGTTAGGAAAAAAGAGTGCAACTTTCCGTGAAAAAGTTTTCAGTAAAAAATAGTAACAAATGTTATTGTTTGCAGATTTTTATTCGGCAGAAGAAATGCAAAATTATACTTCCTAATTAGAAAAAAAAATCAACTCCAAGCATCTTGTTTGGCTTGCCATCTTCTGTTTTGAGTATACAAAAGATGATACAGAGGGCAAACTCAATGACTCTGGAGTTGATGTGAGGCTATAATGATATTTTCTTCATAGTACTCACTTTATTTTCTTTATTTAGACCTCAAAAGTCATCCTGTCAACTTAAACTACCCTCAGTCTAAAATTATTCACTTTTTTTCATAAGTAAGATGGTCTAAAAATGAGGAATTGGATGAAAAAAAAGAATTCCTCTTTATTTCAATCAATTCTTTTAAGTCCTGCTACATGCCATCCCTGTCTCTAAGTGACACACATTTGCCTGTGATGCAGAGGACCAAATGCTCTTTCATGTGGCATTAATTCAAGAATGGATAACGATTATTTAGGGAAAAGAGAATCTGGTTCACACTCCTGCCAGCTATACTTCCAAACTGAGCAGGCCACCATCCTGAGAAGACATGCAGAGCATGGGATATAATAACACAGAAGTAAATCCTCCTTCCTCAATAAGCCCTCAAAGAGAACTGCTGAGCTGCTGATCATGGACCTATTGATTTGGCCCTACTGAAGGCCTGTCAATTCATTTCCAATGGACTCAGCAGGGTGATGCATAACTAGGTCAAAATTAATCACTTGCTGACGGCAAGAACCACTGATAGATTCATGCAGCTGCCTGGTTACTCGTGCTTTTTCATGCTATCATCTCAGGCAAAACTACAAATAAGCCTTGCTGAGATTCTGCAGAAAAACCCCAAACAAACAGCATCCCTCTGGAATAACTACCTTTCAACTCTTTTACTTCTGCTTAGATCTGCTGTGACAAGGGTCAGAGTGAGATACTAACTACTGTCAGCAAACAGATTCACCCAGATGCAGGAAGACAAGCAAAAAACCATGCACAAGACCTCAGCTTCTCCAGCTCCATGGGAAATTCTTTTCCCTGAAGTTCCCAAAAGAATCAGAAACGCTGAGGGTCTGCTCAATGGCAGCAGTCTCACAGACAGGCAGCCCAGCATTGTAGCATCCATTCTAAGAGGACAGTAAGAAGCATGCATCGTAACTCTGCTCTCAGACCACTAACAAAAAAGGGAAAGCCAACGGCTAAGCCTTGAGTGCAGGTTTCTGAGGGAAATGATCCACACCTGTGTATCTTCTGTTAAGTTTAAATAATTTCTGTTGATAAGCAATGCTATAACATCAAAGCATTGAAAAAATAGATTAAACTTTTGGTGATTTGCAGTTTTCACTATATATATTAAATATTTGTAGCCTAATTTTTTTGCTTTCTTCTTACCAATACAGTTAGAAACATTCAAAAATAGCCATCATCCTAAAAAGGTGATTTTTTCCGTTTTTGAAAACAGGAATTTGTAAATTGTAATTTTTCCCACAGAAGGGTTTGTCAAATAGAAAAATACTACTGTAGTACTTTAGGCAAATGATAATTGATCAAAGCATAATAATAAGGTTATTGTACAACTCTGTGAGCCAGCCGAGCTGCTTTCTGGGGTGGAGCTGCCCGCGGGCGGCGGCGCTCGCTGGGCGCTCCCTGGTGCAACGTTACTGCCTGAGCCAGAGGGGCTCGCACTGCTCACACTGCCCCGGCAGCCAGGAGAGACACCTGAGTGCCCTCAGGGAGCCCCCTCACAAAGCACCCTCTGGGCTCTAAGGCCTCGATTCTGTAACACCTACCATATGTACATTTGAGGAGGTCATGCTGAATATATTGCTCCACTTCCCATGTTTAAGTATTGCTTCATCTGAGCATTAGATGTAGTGATCATAATTTGTATTCAGTCAGAAATAATTCTTGTACAATCTCCCAGAAGCAGATTTAAGCAGAAGAGTAGGACAGGAATACAAATTCAAATGTTTGACATTGAAACAAAACTGCTTGTGATTTTCTATGAGCTGACCCACCTAGGTATGTGTTTGTGGTGTGTGTGTGAAGCAATGTCGAATTCAATCTCACTTAGACTGTATCATCAAGAGAGAACAATTGTGCCACAAACTGCCTATAAGCTGATGTAAGCACATGGGCTCTCATCAGACCATCCTGGAGAAACAAATATGGACACCTACAGATGCTTTTGGACATCAAGCACTACCAAATACAAGTATTTGGAGATCTCCCAACTAAAATATTTTGTCCGACAGAAATGGACACAACCCTCTCCCCCATCTGCCCACAGTATGATGAGCTAAAGCATCTTTGTGTTTTGCTTTTAGCTGTGAGCTCAGTGAGAGGTGATCTCCCTGGGGAGCTGCAGGGAGCAGGCCAGGCTCCCCAGGCCATGGTGTTGTATGCACACCAGGGCACATAATGATTGAAGACTTGGTACCAACATGCTTAAGATCAAGAAAAAAGCAGTAACATCGAGAATTAAAATTTTCTGATATTGTGAAGAAGGTATTCTCTGTCTCATGAGTAACCACAATGGACTAAATAGAAAAAAACAACACTCCTTAAATTCTGAAGAGGAAAACTTTCCCAGTCTTAAAAATACTAGCAGAATTCACTGCAATATCTACACTTATTATTGCTAGAATGTTTTATCACCATCATTACCTTACACATACACAATAGAACAGTAATTACTGTGTCAAACTCAAGAGGATTTCTGAGACAGTTAATCCTGAGAGTCACTAAAAACTGATACGATGGGCAACAAGAATGTCACATATTGCAAGAGGAATTCCAAATACTTATGACCATTAAAACTTGGAAATGGCTGAAAGAGAGAGCATCTAATCTATCTCTCTTGAGTTCAGCCATGCTGGATAGTCAGTGCTGCAGGGGAATATAAGAAACTTCATTGTAACAAGGAACAGTGGCTGTGTTTGGGAAGGTCTGGGCACTGCTGACAGAAGCAGCAGTATGAAGGAATGCCAAGCAGAACCTCAGGGAATAAATGCAGTTTAGCTGTCAAACAGAGCACTGCCAAGAACCCACTGTGCAAATAAGTAATACTGAATAGCTACAGAAAGCACTGATGATCACACACAGTAATTATCTCATCTCACAGGAGATGAACCACGGTGCATCTCCTAACCCAATGTTTCCTTCCGAAACCCTCTATTCTCAGTATTCTATCTACTGCCTCTATTAGTCCTGAAATGCTCCATGTTGTATTTGTATTTGACTTTTTCTAAGCCAGAATACTTATAAAAATAAGTAAGACTAGCAGAATCGTAAGCTACTACATGATGGGTAGGAGACCTCTGTAAGCCCCAGCCAATTTCAGGTGACTTTTGCATGATATAATGTCATCCTCCCCCGAAACAGGAAACACAGTTTGTGACTGCACTTCTGTGAAGCTGAACCTTCAAACCCTTTCAGGTGCTATCCAGAATATCCCCATGTCTCAGTAATTCCTGCAAAAGAACAGGACTCTCTAATCTTGACTGTGGTAGGATGAGAGCTTCCTCTCTGTAGGAGACTGCCAGCTGACTGAAACATCAATTGTACGAGATGAAGAAGACAGAAGAGAAGAAGAAGCAGATGGGTGAGTGATAAGGTTTCTTGGCTTTCATTCTTTTCATTAATTCTGAGGATGATTAAAGTTAAGGTAAAAGCACAAAGTCTGCACTGCTGAGCAGGCTCTGGGAAGGATCCCTCAAGGACACACTGTACCTACAGCTTATCTGCCTGCATGAGTACCCATGCAGAACAGCTGAATCATCTGCATGCACCACAAGGCAACAGAAGTGTCATGCAAAGAGTGATCTAACCTTGTCACTAAGCAGCAGCAGCTCAGTTTGGAGTATTACAAGAACTTATGCCTATTTAAGTGCATTTCAAATGTAGCTAGACCTCCATCAGAACTCAGACAGTGACAGCACGGTGAGCATTGCCAGGAGCAGTTGTTCTCCATGGAACAGCAAGTAACAGATCTGGAAACAGCAAAGGAATGTGCTTCCGGGTCTGTATGCTGCATCATGAGCTTACTCATTTAGGGGTGAATTTATTACAAAACAGCAGTGAGGGGGGTCCTGTCTGGCAGGCAATTCTAATGAAGTCATTCTTTAAGGCAGGAGTTTTTAATTGCTTGCTCCCAGATCCCTGTACAGTTACTATTTTTAGTACCAGTCGCACAGTTCCATTGCTTCCCGCTTGCACTGCCTTAGCCTTTGATAACTTCTCACAGTTAGGATTTGTGCTATTCAATAGCTAATTTCTGACAGTGACCTGTCTTTAATACTGGCACAGGAGCTTGCAGACTGAAAATAAGGAAAAACAGTTTTAAAATAAGCAAAATGTAAATCTATGTGCATTCAGAATATTGAACTGGAACAGTCCTAACTGAAATGTCGTGAAAAGTAACTCATGTCTAAAGAAGGAAGAGGCAAATAGCATACAAATTATTTCACATCCTTCTCTCTCCACTGGAGAGCAAATTATGTAAAATAAGAAGGGAGTTAAAAAGCAAAGATTCAAGAATTCTTGTAGCAATGGTGGTTAATTGAGATTAGCTAACTTAATTTAGACCTTACTTCCCTGAAGTATTATTCTTAATGCCTTTTATTTAACAGGGTCTGTCTCCTATCTAAAAATTTAGATTAAACAAAAAATTAGATTTAAAAAAATGGTAAAAATATCCATAGAAACCCAAAACCTAAAGCACTCACATGTAACTAACTTCTTCATCAAGTCTTTGCTAATTCAATTTTAAACTTTCTGGAAGTGGAAACAGAAGAAAGCATTTCCAAGCAATTAGCAAAGTTTTCACCTTATTGTCCTTGCATCCCACCCTCTCTGTCTGAAAAGGAGAAAGGCTTTGCAATGCAGACAAAGATGCACCCATCAAATGGGATCTCCACAAGTGGTATCACTCTGTGGTCAGTCCCCAGTTTAATTATCTAGAGAGAAGTTGCATGACAGCAAACAGCTGCCATATGAATATGGCTTCAGAAGGAAAGAGGCTCATTCAAATAATAGCCCTGGGCAGTTCACAAATGGCAGTGGTTATCCTCAAGCAGAGCAAACATCATTCCTGCCACCATCCTCCCACACTCTCCTGTAGCTTTCCCCACAGCATCTCAAACTAGGCCAAGTCTCAGGAAAAGAACATTGTTGATCATGAGTGAGAGGTTCTCACACCAGGTAGAAACACGAAGTTAACATGAAGTCTTTATCCCCAGAAAAAGAAATTTAATATTTCAATATCCAGAGAATATAAACTCATTACCTATGATGGCATTTGAGCCACAGAAAATGCTTCCATTGCTTGAGAGCCTAACACATAAATAAAACATGCTCTTATTAATGTGGTATGTTCCAGGTCAGCTGACAACTTGTTTTCTTTTGACATTTTTCAGAAAGTTTACTGAGTGGATTATTTTGAAGATACACATTCATCATCTAAATGCTTGGTCAAGCAAATGAGACTCTGACCTCCTTACAACAAGATATCCGTGGAAGTAACTTAGACATATTTGGTTCAAAAAAGGCATGTTAGACTATTCTGAAAAGAAATCTTCTTTCCCTTCAAAGAAAGGAATAAAAAATCCAGGACTATCAGCAATTCTTACTAAAGGACAACTTCCACCACTTTCAAGTGAATAAGACAGATTGAGAAGTGGTTGAAATCCTTTCTTCTGTTTAACATGAAAAAAAATTATCAAAATTAATCTGGAATTATTAATCTGGAATTAAAAGAATACCACAGAAAAATATTTTCGTGCCCTACCCAGTGTAAAATTGTTTCCAATCTTCAAATATGGGGATAACTCAATAGATTTTAATGAATAATGACAGATAAAGTCATTAGAAAAAGTAAAACTTCCTTTAAACTTTCATTACTAATTCAAAGCTCCCCCTTGGTAAAAACCTCTAAAATATTTTCTGTATTTGGTTATGCTACCTATTTCAGCATTTATTTGCTGAAGTTAGTCAGACAATCTTACCTAACACACAGTAGAACAGCTGATGCAGAAGGGACTGCATCCCATGCTCTACACCAGGCTGAGGACATACCACAAACAAACAGGATAAAAATGCCACTTGTATATGAATTGGAAAGCCCCTTGGGCCAGGAGTTAGACTTTCTTTCTAAGCATTCTCAGAACTTTCTATGTTCTGTGGACTATCAGGCAGAGCATTAATCACATTTACTTGAGGAACACAAGGGAAGAGGGCCTCAGATCTGCTCAGCCTGACTCTGTGGGCTTAGCAGGAGCTACGGCAGTGAAATGATGACATGAAGGGCCTCACAAGGGATGTCACTGGATTAAATTCTTTCCTTCTTTCTCCTCCACCAAAATGTTTCTTTATTTTAAATCTGGTTACCTTGGCACTCTTGTCAGAATAGTTTGTGATCATCCTTCCAGGAAAGCGATGTTTTACTAACTGTTTTTTTAAAATGGACTTTTAAAAAGTCAGACATTACCTTTTCTAAAGGGCTTTCTACTCTGGGTATGCTGATCATGGGCATCTGGGTCACGTTATCCAGATGGGAATGTTGATGTTCTGGCTGACGCCCTCTGAAGTTATTTACCACACAAACAACCTAGATGGGATCAGAAGATAAACAGAATACCTAAGAAACAACTCATTTTTTCAAGCTTTGATCCTGACAATTATCATTAGGCAGGTATGACACCAGCTTTAGTCACAGCTTTGCAGTAGAAACACTGAAATGTGAAGTTCATGTTTTACAGAAAATCCTTAATTAATATTTCAAGACAAAAGTCTTTCTACCAATTTATTGGTACATGCATCATTTGAGAACCCCAAAAAAACCCCTCTTATCTAAAAGAAAATCCATTACTGAAGCACTAACCTTAAACTCCAGGGAAGGCCAGTGCCATCTCACTTTTGATCAGCAAAGACTTTCTCAAATGAAGAGTAATAAAGGGAGTAAAATGGCAAGGACCAAGTCTGAATGTAACTTCAAATCTGCTCAGGGCAGTAGATCTCACACAGTAACTTAGAAATATGATGGGTAACAGTTTGTGCTTCTACTAATTCCAACACTCAGCTGAGCAGCAATGTTTGCCAACCGTGTTTTCTTCAAAACACAACTAAATTTGATGTCATGCTACTCAAAAGAGTTCATGCAATATAAATGACAAAACATGAAAAAAACCCACGCTGGGACAGATTTCCTCTCTATTCTATTCTCTTTCATTAATTTAGGGGCATAAACAGAATAGAAAAACTTAAATGTGAACAATCAAATGTAGCTCCTGCACACCTTATGTGGAAGGGAACATTTGGAAATGCAAGCAGATGTATTTTAAAGGAGACTTGCAGCTACCCCTGCATGTCTAGGGGAGTGAAAACACCCACCCCAGCCATCCCCGGGAGGGTTCTCAGCCAAGCCATGCTTTCAGATCCAGGATCCTGAGACCAAGACCCTGTGATCCAAGAGTCAGGTTCAAAAGTGTTTTCGTGGGGAAAAAAAATCAAAGATGTATTTATTATCATTACAAGCTGCCAGGCAGACAAACCTACAGGCATTAAACAGCAGTGACTGCTCTATTCTATAGTCTTGCACTGCAGATATTAGATGAAGGTGATTAATAGATTAGAAATAGTTTTATGACACAGACAGTAGTCATTGGCAACTGCGATTAACTATCTAGTTTTGGAGCACAGCTCCAGAAAAGAAAAAGGCTAAACAAAGATTTTTTTGATACAGAATAATGTAAAATTTCAACATAAACCTGTATCATTATGTACTAAATTTGTTAGTGTTACTGTAAAGCCAGAAAAACAAATGCTACCTATTCTCTGATCAGTGTGGGTACCACTATATCGAATTTAATACTTTATGCATGAAATCATAACTATTATGTAATTCTGAGGAATATATACTTCCTGCAAGTGGGCATAGCTGCAAAAATTACTGTTTGAAATGCTACAATCTGGTTTACATAGAAATCAAAAGAGATAACTGGATCAGTCCTTTCTTGACTTCACATTTCTGAGAGTATGCAAATATCACTAAGGAAACTGATGACTAGATAAAAAACCTAAAAAACACGTCTTTTGTTCTGTAGTTATCTGAAGGCTTTTTTAGACATACAAACTTACACATTGTTTTTTTTTCAAACAGAAGTGACACAGACACACACTTACCAAAAATACTGCTATAGATATTCCAATTACAAATCCTGCTATTACATCTGACCAGTGGTTTCGATACTCTGCTACTCTGTTGATTCCAGTAAGGAAGGCCAAGCACATTAAACCCAAACACAGAACAGGTTTTGCAAGCCTTGTTCCTCTGGCTTTCACTGTGTTGGTGATATACATCTGAAAATTAAAGAGGAAGAAAGTGTAAGACTGATGGATATCTCCCACTAATTGGTGAATAAAAGCTCTATAATTGATTTGAATAGAATATGTGTCATCACACCCTTTTCCTAGAGATACAGAAAAAGAATCAGACCATACAGCAAAATTGCATTTTACATTAACCTGAAAAGCCTACAGAAAACCAGGCTAATTGGACAATCCTATCTGATTACTCTCAGTCTGTATTTTTATTTATTAATGCATAGAGGAGACTGATTTTTCACTGTGACAGTAACAGAGAAAGATCTTTATCCTAAAGTACTATTAGTACTACTACAAGCTGCCAGCACAATAAGAAAGGGAATACATAAAGACCTTGTTTTTATTAGCAAAGGTCTTTCTCTCTCGTACACCACTTCTTCACGTGACTAATTAGTGATTTGTCAAAAACCAGTGAAAAGGTAAAAGAACGGTGTCAAAGACCAGTGAAAATTGAACAAAATGCCACCATCTACTTTTATAAATCTAGTGTAATAATTTCATCCAGTGCTGAACTACTACAACCCCATGCCTCATAAAACCAATCCAAATGCTGCAGGTTTTATGCATCAGACTGAGAAATCCTTTTGCCCTGCTGCAGTCTAATTCTCCCTGTGCAATACTACTGAATTAAAAGCAGTGCCTGATAACAGAGCACCTCTTCTGCCCTAAGAGTGCATTAGTGACTACCAGGTTTAACCCAGCACTTTCCAAGCTCTGATGAGACAATGGAAGAAATTAATACCAAATATTTGACTTTCCATTCTTTTGAATCTTGGCCTTAAGACTGCTTGCAACACCCCTCCTTCCCACCCTTGAAAAAAAACCCTTATACTTCAGCTAACAAGATTTTTGACAAAAGAAGTTTCTACTCTCTGCAAAAGATGTTTCTGTAATTAAACCACTAAAACCCTAAATTTTCAAATTTTAAACAGGATTTAAGTTTTTGAACTGAAGAATGCATGTATTTCCGATGGAGTTTCACTAGAGATTCCAAGTTTGTAATGCCATCACTTTGACCTGCAAAGGAAAACAGATGAGTCTGCACTGAAGAACCAGTACCACTTCTTTGGCCAACAAATGGGCAATTCTTTCGGTTTGTTTGGGGTTATTTAACTTCAGTGGAATTCACCAGGGAACCAGTTTATGAAGTGCTGTAATAATCCAGCCAAGAAGCAGTTTAGAAAGTGTGGTTACAGTTACAATAAATTAAGTGAAGGAGTAGTCAGCGCTTGTCTAAGAAGAGCAACATCTGACAGTAACTTTGTTCTAAAGACTAGAGAAAGATCCCTGGCTTAGAGGATGAAACAATGCTTAAAGTAACATCAGAGAAGTGCAACACACAAACCTTCAGTGAACTTTACATGACGAACAGGAAACTAGTAGAGAGGTTTGCACCAATTCAGACAGAGCAAAGGTTTGGAAAAAAGAGGTTTTGGGTTTATCTCCAAGCCACATTCTCCTCTCTTCTCCCTAGGCCGTTGTACTTTTACAGGCTGTCTTCAGTGAGTTACTCTTACCATGCAGAAAGGTGATAAAAGAACTGCAACTTCAATTTCCAGCTTTTTAGCCCCGCTGGTTTTCTTCAAGCTATAGACAGAGTATTGCACACTGAATTAACTCATCAGCCATCTATTTTAGTGAGTCTCATTGTTCTCCTGGATTACTACCACTGTTATCCACATTCACACTACATGTTAGGACAGCTGGTGCTAGGAAAAACACTGGAATGTTCTTAATTCACAGTAAGAAAATCAAATTTCAAATACAGCTTGGGTGAAGCTGACACAGGGGAGTTAGCAGGAAGCCATTTCAAATTTAATTCTGTATTGTGTTATATTAAATTGAAATGACTACTGAGAAGGAAAAATCTGATTGTTTAAAGCAAGTCATGGACATATTTCAGTTATCTATAACAACTATCTGGTCATTGCCCAAGAAGATTATCTCAATTTTCAGTAAGACAAAACACATTATACTACAAATAATTGATTCTGCAGTACCGCAATCAGATTTCAACATCTCTAATACAAAGCTGAACCCAAAAAATGTTCTGCATAAAATTCTCAGAATGTTTTAGAACCAAGCATGTCCTTCAAATCCTTATTTAAAGCACTGAGGAAAAACAACTGCAGATTCATGCTGTGCCTCACGTGAGTAGAGACCTCCATTTGCCAAGTCCCCTCCTTATCTGAGCAGCCATGGTTGTCATGCCCAGTTCATTATCCCAGGTATCCGGAGGGTTCTGCCAGCATAGGTAGCACTCCTGTCTTTTCTTTGAAGAACAGGTACCCCTCATGTAAGGAATAGCATTATATTACAACTCAAGAGAAGCAGTAAAAACAGGCCAAACTTTCCTGAAACAGTGTGACAAAAAGTCTGTATTTGCAGAACTTTATGGAGGAAATACAACCTCCTCCAAGGCAGGGTTCATAAATACCTGTTTTTAAAGTTGGCCTCTTGAACCTCTAGTACAATATAATAACACAGTCAAGTATGTTAATATATTAACTGTGTTAATTAATTAATAATCAAAGACCTGATTTACACCAAGATTAAAATATAATTAAGCAGCTGCTTTCTTCTTGATTCTGGTGGAAAAACTATAAACCAGCACAATCAGTAATTGACAAAGAATAAACAACCTGAAAAGATGACAGGATGCTTCACTTACTTTTAATATATATTTAATACAGGAGCAACAAAGGAAAATAACTCAGTGATTTAAAACATTAGTAAGAATGAATGAAAATATAACTTTTTAAATGGCTAAAGATATTTACTGAACATCTCCATTCCTTTTAAGAACAAAAATTGGGAGAAGAGTTTTCTAATGAAAGAAAACTTTTAAATTAGTCAACAGCAAGACCAAAAGCAGGGATTTTTTATGTAGGTCAAGGATTGATACAGTAGTTAGAATTAATACAGCAGGCTGCACATTCTCCTGCAACATCACAACAGTAGTTGTGATCTTGCATATCTTATCTTGAAGAACTTCTGCTATTGCTGTTCCTTTTTCCTGAAATAAGATTTTAGTATTAAAATACATAGAGCTGTCACCAGTAAGCAGACACAGGCAGAGTCATGTTAAGGAGGTGGATTGTTACCTGATTACACAATATATCAATATTTACTAGATTTCCAGAAAGACACAACCATTTGAGCTTCAGTCTTCAAGATACCAGAAGTGAAGCTGAAAGAGAACCTCATTAATTGAAAGAAAACCTTTAACTGAAGTGGGTTTGAAAATATGAATTTGAAAGACATTATCACCATCACCACCAAAGACAAAGCAAGCTCCCTGTGAGGTTTCTGATGTAGTGTAAGGAGCAGTCACAGCCTTGGCATTTAGCTGGTACTGGGAAAGTACTTCAGAAGTGCCAGGCTGCAAGTCTCATGTGACGTTTGTCCTAAATCTTGTGCAAATAAACCCATTCTAAAACATGTGTAAAGTGCCCGGCAAAGCAGATTCCTGGGCTATGCTGCAAGCCTTTTCCAGGCATCTTTCAGCTATCTTTAGGCCCACCCACACCAACATCTATGCACACAAACACAGGTGTAACAGGTCTGAATCCCATTTTAGTTACACGGGAGCTCCACATCAGGCTGGGTGCTCCAGCCAGGAGGGAAGATAACTTTCCTTGCTGATTTCATCAGCCTGGGACCCAGTGATGCAGGTAAGAAGATCCCTTCTGCATCTGCTATTTCATTCCTCCCTGATTTAGATGGCCTGGGAGACCGACAAAGACTAGTCCATCAGTGGGCAGTGAATAATGACCCATAAGGCAAGAAGAATGAGGAAGAAATCACTGTACAGGCACCCATCCCAAGCAGCACTTCAAACATAAATTATCTCATGTTTTCTTTTGTTTTTACAATGTACTAGCATTAAAGAAATAATTTTGAACTATTTAAGTAATATAATGTCATGAATGTTCTACCCAATGAATTTTCAATATTCATTAGATCTACAAGAAAAGAGACATATCAAAAAGCTGAAAAAATAGAGGGCTATAAACAGGTTCAGTGTTAGTTAGAATCCTGTTTGACAATCTAAAATCTTTTCAGCTTTCTTTGGTAATAATTAATGGATCAAACTATTTCTAGAGCAAACCAAAGTCATGTTCTCAAATCATCTGGGTCCTTCTGCAACTGTCTGCTGAGGATTTCTTTTAGTGTTTCTGAAGCCTCCTCCAGCTTTCTCTGTATGTTTTGATGTAATTATTTATGACCCTAGACAAAAATTAGCTTTCAAAGTCAGCGGCTGGCTTGGCAAAAGGAAAAGAAAGCTCTAGAATTCTGGACCTTACTATTAATTTCCCCACAGCTGTACCTGTAAAACAGCTGGAGGAGGAAAGAGGTATCTTTCACTGTACCAAGACAATAAGATATATCTATTACAGGGACTGTTTTCTTGAGGAACTGAATTATAGTGAAGAGCTGGCTGACATGAAATTTACAGAGGTCTTTAGACAAATTCCTGGACCAAATATTACTTTATTATTTGGTCTCAAAGAAACCAATACAGTCAATATGTGAAGCTCATGACATATGTTTTATTATCAGTATTGAGGGATACTAGCTGCAGCAGATACTGAAAAGAAATTCCACATTCCTAGCACTGTCCCTGAAAGGCAGCCAGGAGAATCCTTTAATTTCCTAACAAAAAATGGACAACAAAGTCAATTCAATGAGGTGGCTCTGCTAGACCTTTTCCTCCTGAACATTCCCTTAAGGCTGTCTGAGAGGTCTTCACCAGCTGCCCATTTAGCTGGAATCTAGCAGGCACTTCATGACAAAGAAAGGTGAGACTAGACCTACACCTACAACTGGATCAAGGAGTGACACTGAGGAGAATATTACAATGTTCCCAGCACTGTTACCCAGACTGTCTTGTTGTCTTTTCCCAGTGACTGATAAACAGACTAAACAGCAAAATCAATGCAGCAAAATGCCAGGAGCAAGAGCCTTTCAGAAAACATGATCATGGGCCAAAGAAAAGCTCTGCAGAGAGGAAAAAACATTTGTGGGCTTTACAATCTGCTACTTCTGTCTGAAATCATAATTGAAGCCAAGGGTTCACAGTAGAAAGCAACAAAAGCTGCCTACAGACTTAAGGGCTATTTCAACTATCAAGACGTGAAGCCTGTTCCTCTATCATTACAAACCCAAAGCAAGTCTAAAATGTGTGCAGTAACGCAGAGTTCAAACACTACCCTACCCACCTGCATTTGTGCAATGCAAAAAGAACAACAAAAAAAGGGCAAAACTTTAATTAAAATTTTCCTTAACCTACAGCTAGCAATGACCAATTCCCTAGGTCTGCAGCATTAAAGGACAACTGTTAGTCACAAGTCTTATATTTAAATCTATGGGAATAGGCTGACAAAATTTTCATGTATCACTTTGAAATCCTACCAAAAAAAGACTCATGACTTCCACTCCCTGTTTCTCAGTAGTGGAAAACACCCCAAGTATGTGCATACTTGGCTGCTTCAAAACTTACCTCTAATGGTGCAGGCTATGTCAGCTTATGCATATCAAAATGTGGCTTATACAAGTATATACTGTTTAATAAAGCTGTAGTGTTTTCCTTAATATTTATGCAGCAAATATTGTTCCAGCTGAGAAAGGGTGAGTTGCAATGCTGATAAGAAATGAAAGCACATGCAGTCAACTTCTCAACCCAACTCAATTACAAACAAACAAACAAAAGATCTCCAATGAGATGAGAACAGACACCTAAGGAAAAATCCATGCACCAGCAAGATTAGTTAGAGATTTCACAAAAGATTTACAGCAGTTCATTTTGAAAACACTGGTACACTGGAAAGAATGAACCTGAAAGTCTGAAGAAGAAAGGCAATGCATCATTCAGTGCATCTGTTTGGAGCAGAGTAGAGAGAACACCTAACCAGAGCACTGCCACTCAACGTTTCCATTGCTTAAGTCTCTCTTAAATGGTAGTGGAAGTAATGGAGGCAAACACTACAAAGCTCTAAATATTAGCAAAATAACTGTCTGAAAACGACTGTACTTTCAAGCAGGAGGGGAATTCTGAGTTACCATAGCAGCCACCCACTCTCAAAATGGGGGAGAGGGGAGAAATGGAAGACTCAAGAACTTAGATGAAAAAAGAAGCTATTGTTAACAGGACAATATGCAGAGATGCTAGGTGATAAGGATGGCTGCACTTAAATGGAACGAGATAGGAGACTTATTAGATAAAGCACAGGCTTCATTTCTAAATGGGTTGATTGGTGAAATCACACAGGTCTTTAACCATTTACTTCACCACCTTGGAAAGCAAGGACTCTTGGGTCAGCTCTTTGTGTATTTTCTTTTCCTTTAAGCTGGTTTTGTTTTGTGCACAGCTGGCTGAAACATCCAAGGAGGATTCCATCCATAACAATCTCTCCCTCTCTTCAAAGTTTTTGTTAACCAAAAAGAAAGCACATTTTGTACCAAAGATTATATGCTAATGAAACAGTGAGTAATATATGGAGGTCTTTATATCCCTGCTCTCAACAACTGTTGAGATGATGTATGGCTCATACAAAGACTAGGCTACTGTTTTAAATCTTCTACTCCAGTGAACAGTGATGAGAAAATTGTTATTTAGGGCCAACTATCCTGATAAACATCATGGCATTGTAAGGACATGACCCCAGTACTGGAACACTGACATTCTTTTCCCCCCTTGGAGTATAATAAACAGTATTTTCAGCTTCAGTCATGCAATACAATTTAAGAAAAAACAACCAAAACAACAAACCTGCCAATATTGTAACAGGAGCTACTATAGGAACTCTGAAGTCCTGAGAGTAGTTTACAGTGCTTTAGTTAAATGATAGCAGTGTCAAACACCATGCAGCAGTACAGTAATGACAAAGGATATATTCATTTCTATAGTTACTGGAAGAGCAAATAGTAATGAAATGAATCTCAGCACCCTTAACTTTTTATATTGCTAACTGTATTTTGATCACAGACGAGGTTTGCATAAAGTATTCTTGCTTATGTCAAAGGCCACTTATATTCAGTATTAAACCTTACCGATGTCTACTTTTTGTTTTTAAAATGTATTATACTATTTTACTTTCTTCTTTGCAGTAGCTGAATAGCTGGTTTCCTAGTTACTCTGACTCATGGCAACAGTGGAAATCCAACTTTACAGATGGATGAGAAAAATAGGAGCAATTAAAATGAAAAATTCTGAGTATTTTCTAAAATAGCTTGCATCAAATTTAGAGTGTTTCATCCTTAGATATCTCCCCAAATAAAGACAATACTAGTAGAAGACTTATACTTGCCTCAAGTTAGAACAGAATATTATTGTTCATCTCTTATTTGCAAACACTTGCCTGCACTAACTGATGATCAACATCTCTTACACAGACATTACTCACAGGGAACCTGGTAAATGTTACCATCAGTGCTGCACATTTTAAGCAACTGGTTCTAAAACCCTGAGCAGAAGCACTGAGTTGACACACTGTCTGTGGATGGGGCTGGGATCTTTGTCCAGTACCAGTTTCCAGATAATCAGAAACTAAAAGCTGGCTCATTTGGTGTGTGCTCAAAAGCAACCCACACTGGCACACACGTACATCTCCATGTGCACATACACACATACACACACACCTGTGGGCAGCCACTGCTCAGATACTGAGGGAATGCAAAGGCTGGCTCCTGCAGTGAGCACAAAGGGACACTCACCTGCCTGGTCTCCCACTGACACTGTGAAGGCAGCCCTGGGCTCATCCAAAGGCTGCAGAGGGCTGTGATGACCAGCACAGGCCAGGTAAGACATTCCCATAGGCATGTGCTTGGGAGAACTTGTCCTCACCAAAGGAATAAGATGTGCTTGTTCCTGCTTAAGGCTAGAAGCACTCCAAACTAAGCCAGAGTTACTTGAGTGAGATTAAATGGTGACTCTTCCTCTCCCCTGCCCCTCCACAACCCATACAACAGTTCTGATCCAGGCAGTAAACACCAGGTTTTATCCCAGTGCCGTTCATCACTCCCTGTAAAAGGGAGGAGAGATGGAAAAAAGCGTGGATTGTCTTGTAGACCACTTTATTGCATAATAAGAGCCAAACTGACTTTGCATGAGGTACCTATAAATACCAATTCTGCTACCAAAAGACACACAGGAATCTTTAGAAACATGCAGAAATCAGACATACATATAGCTCACCCTTCTGCCTCACCTCACCAAAGAATATGGCCATGTGTGATTCTACTGATCTGCACTGCGTTAAAACACAGAGAGGTACCACTACCAGTCAGAGGAAATGCCTACCCTTACTCTTGAGCATGCAGGATTGTCCCACACACTCTGGAAATGGGGAGAAAGTAAACCAAACCCTCTATGGACAACCTGCCCTCTCTTAGCTTTGCCTTGGCTTTCAAGGCTCAGAAATCACCACACCTTGTCAGAATAAAGGCCAATGAATCATTTTCACAGAAGGTTTGCATGTAGAAAATCAACCAATTTTGGATCTTCTACCCATTCCTCCCTCCTCCCCCTCACAGTGCCAGCCATTTGCTCTCAAAAATATGGTGATATTAAATAAAATAATATACTTACAGCCAGATACATAGCTGCATATATGCTTAGTGCTGCTTCTTTGGATGGGAAAGTCTTTCTGGCTTTCATGATAAGGTCTGGATTTCCAGTGCAGGCCTGTACCCCACTGATGAATTGTGTATACTGTTTACATCCAAGTGCTGTATAGTTGGGTTTACAAAGTGCAAGAAAATGGGGTGCAAGATTCCCTGTTACTACTTGTCCAGCATTTACAAAGATGTCCGTAGCAAACAGTCCGAATGCGTAAATTCCTAAAGAGGGAAACAAAGAGTTAAATTTCCTGACAGTGTACAGTATTTATCACAGCAATACACCAGCCTCTTCCATTCAGGAACATGAGACACCCTTCCATGTACTGTACCCTAAAGACCACGGAGATGGTTGTTTCCCTACAAAACTGCAGCAACACTGCAGTGTACTCACACACCTGGTGCCTTTCCAATCCTTCAGAGGAACACTCACCCCTTGTGCAAGCAGCCTGCTTTCCCAGCCCCGTAGCCATGCATATCCCCTGTTTGGGGTAGCTGGCTTCACTGGTACCTAACTTTTGCCCATGTTCACTGAACAGAAGTGACAAGGGAAATTCTTCACCCTATAAATCTGCTTGAAAACCAAGGTGAGATCCTGATAGAGAAGCAACTTGGGAAGTCATAACACAAACTGGACAAACTTTTTTTTTTTTTCCTCCTTGCAGCTGTGAAGAATCTGAAGTACTGAATAATTCAATATTGCCATGTACCAGTTGTCTTCATTTGCCTGCTACTGGGTAAATCTCCATGCATAGCATATTTATCACAGTATCAACACAGTGAGCTAAAGATTTTTGTATCTGAGGAACTGCTTATGCTAAAGAGGTTTTTTTTTTAATCAGACATACCAGCAAAGCATTAAGCACATGTTCTCATTCATTAGAATGTAAATGCATGTATCTGATTACTTAAAAGAATACAGATTTCTGCTATTCGGAGGTCCCTCTCTATCCTTTTGTAAATAGAAAATGAGCTCTGGAAGAACATGCAAGCACAGCAGCCTGACCGGCAGGCAAAGCCAGTGGGTGCTTGTTCCAATTCCACCTGAGCTATAGATTTCCTCCTGTATTTCCACGGGCAATTCACTATGAATATAGGGTGAGTTCTGGGAAATTTCCCAATTTCATGGGGCCCTATGAGGAATTTAATGGATCAACATCCCAGCAGATGTAATTCCACAGAAACATGCATTTATGCGGGTCATGTATTTTTCTTAGCAAAGCTAAGGACCAGGGGTGATTTCTGGGATCCTGGCTGGTCAGCCATGTCACACCAATGCTAATTCCTCCCCAGATGCTAGACTGTGGTGAGCAGCACATTGTGCCTGGCCATGTCACTTCACAGAAGGGCCTTTCAGCCAGTCCCAAGGGTGTGCACTGCACACACAGGTGGACACACCACTCTGGGGGACATAAAGGGCAGCGATGCCTCATCTGCTGAAACAGCAGAGAGGCCTTTGTCCACTTCTGCCATCTCTACCAATTGTTTTTTGCTTCTGTGAGGAAGGAAGGGACCTTAGTAGGAAGAAAACTCAGGCATTGACTACACAGAGAGGAACTGGAGTGGGAGGAGCTCACCATCACTCCCCACCTCCTCCAGACCTATAGAAGACAGTCTCCCTACCCGGAGCGATCACACTCTGGGAAGGCAGGCACTGTTGTTACACAAACACTGCAAACACAGACACAGCTGCCCATGCCCTCCCTCCCCCTGAGACTGGGGCACACAGCAGGATTAGCTGCCCCAAGGCTTCGGTCCTCCAGCTGTTTCCTTCAGATGCAACCGTGAGAGAGAAGCAAACAGCAGAATTGAGCCCTGCTATGGCATCCCTACATGTATTAAAAAGCAACATCTGGAAATGTTCAATATACATTTTGAGTGGTGGGATTTCTCCCTCCAAATACATTTAGAACAAGCTAAGTAGAAAAGATGAAATCTCATATCTGCTAAAGTCAATGGAAGAGCTTCAGCCAAAACCAATGCAGCATGGATTTTTTCTGCTGAAGAAACAGTTTTCTGCCAGAGACTATAATACAATACCCAGGCTAAGGAAGCAGCTAAACTGGCTTGGCTTCAAACACACATTTATACCCAAATGTCTTCAACTTTGGGGGGGCTGTGTGTGTTTACTACCAGCTATAGATATGGCACAAGGACATCACCTTTCTCCACTTCACCCCACTTCAGGCCTCCTGGTTGTTTTTCCCCCCTAGTGGTCCCAGTTTCTTCTACTTTCACTGCTGTTTCTGCAACTGTTTTTTAATCCAAACTTCCAAAATGCTTCATTTGCTACCTAAAAGGAAAACTGCACCTGAGTTATGACTACACGTGAAATGTTATATCGTTATCTGAATATTTTCCCCAGGTCAAAATTAAGACATAATTGATCATTGTCAACATTCAGAAAATGAAAGCAGTAATTTTGCTCATACCAAGGAATCTGATGGTCCTGCGCACCAGTGGGTTTATATAACAACAGTCTCCAGTTAATATTGTTTTCTCTTGGTTTTCAAAATCCTTTGTAGCTAACTGTAGACAAAAGACTGCAGTTTCTCCAACGATAATCTTAGGGGAGGAGAAAAGAGGGGAGAGAAACGATGCATCAGATTACAGCAAGTAAAATACACTAATATTACAGAGGCAGACATCTCATCTTAAAGACACAAGACCAAACCAGCACAAAAGACAGCATAAGTGAGTCAAGTTCTGTACATTAATCTTCTTATGAGGGAAATATGCCTTATGGCTTGCTTTACTTTATTTGCCTTAAAAGAGAATAAATTATTACAACCAGGATTTGTAGTCGACATAACATAACCTAGTTTTCAGGATGAGGGGAAAGAGAAAGAAATCTATTAGCTCAAGAACAGATCACAGAATGCACAAGATGCGGACCAAAGGAAAGGCCTAATCCTGAGGATGTTGAACATTTCAGTTCCCACACAGCATTCACTGACACCCAGCACTTAGCAGGGTTGAGCTTTAAAATCTGGACTATGGTAGAGAGAAAGGGAACAAAATCATAGCAGAGCTCCTGTTCACATCAGAGGTTTGGTTTGCCAGGAGGTATTTAACAGGGTTCAAGTCACATTTTGCTAGCTGAATTCATGAAGTCCGGCTTTAGCTTTGTTCCTCATGCTTTGAACAAAGTGTCACCACTGATATTTTAAGATTAAAAATGGCCTGTTTCACATTCACTCCACCAAAATAAATAAAGTTCTCATGTCTAGATATCATTCACATAACAGCTGACAAACAAACATAAAAATCCCCAAATGGGAAAAAAAAAATATTTTGAATGTAAAATATCTTCTCTAGGTTATGTATTTATCTGTACAACAAAGCATGACCTTTAATTTATTCACTACAATTATGAATTGAGACTTGATAGCCAGAGCCACGACTTTAAGCAGGTATCTATCCAAAGCTATAATCCTGAAGCTTTATGGCAGGGGTAATTGAAAAGCAGAGCAGAAGGGTCAAATACTGACCACTGGATTCTAGTCTTGATTCACTGTGGGACTTACAGGCAAGGCCCTTCCACTCACCTACATGAAAAGGTTAAGGCTTACTGACAAGTACATCACACTTTGAGCAACAATAATGAAGACTACCAAAGTGAAGTCTCAATACTCCACAAATACAAGCAATAATGTCATCAAATCTGATTAATTGAGGAGGTTTTTCTAAACCTTTGCCCTAACAGGAAAATATAAATCTTTTCATATATCACAGTAAGTCTGAACAGTTCTACAAAAGTAATAAAATAATCTGTGGGCACTAACTCACGTACACATTTTGCTGTCAACAGGAAGGATGCAATTAATGATCTTCCTACAATGTTTGTAGATTATGCAGATACCCTTGGGCTAAATTGTGGAGAAAAGTGTTACTTAAAAATAATATGGCACAAGCAACAAAAATAACTCTGGAGGCAAGTATGTAAAAAAGCAAAATTTAATTTGTCACCTAAACAGTCATTATCTTTTACTTTAGACTGGCTTCAGGTCCTAGTGCAGTTTTTAGATAAAACAGAAATTTCAATACCTCAATTAACAAATATCCTCTCTCTATTGTGATGTAAGCAAATTTTCAGTCCAGTGAAGTAGAATTTCTTCATCTATAATTAGGAAATTATCATTATACATGAAAAATAACTCAACCTTGAATTCAAGATCAACCAAATCATGAGAAGAATTCAATGCAGTGATCTCTATAGCTCTCATGAAAAAAACATACCAAAAAAATCCGTTTTAATGTGATTCATAAAGGTGAGAACAGAAACATTAATATTTTACTGTGAGTCACAGTAATGGTTTTCTTTCCTCTCAAGGACTAGGTACAACCTGAATAGAGTCAGATTCTGCCTTTAATTCTTTCTGCCAAACTCAATAGATTTCAGTAAAATTTTCACAGATTTTGAAACTCCAGGAAAGAGCAGAATTCAGCATAAAGGAAGCATCTGTGAGATTCAGGGCTCAACCTTTTGCAAGAACATGAAGAGTGCCAGCAAGCTTAATTCTCCAGCTCTGAGAAGAGACTGAATCTGGTGATCTAAGAATAAAGGTTCTCTTCTTGGCTGGTAGGGAAGCTGGGCTTTACTAAAGAGAGAACTGCTTGTTCAGTTATAGGAAAGGAGACCCTCACTTCCAGCAATGTCTTCATCGGCTACACCTAGATCTTTGCTGCTGCCAACAGTTTTTCCTTGTTACATCTCCTCTCTTTGATGGTGACCTGAATGAGGAAAACCCTCTGTTCCGACGATAGCAGCAAGTTCTTAGCTGAACAAGAATACTTTAAGGGTGGGCATGTAGGTGCAAGGGTCAGAAGGATGTGGAATTAGACTAAAGACAAAACTTCTGCTACAGAAAGCCTAGAGCTCTACTGTCAGAAGTAGTCAGAGTCACTGAGCATACAAGGCATTCATCTCTATGCTTCCATGGATTCACTTTGATAGAATCCTTCTAGAATTTGGCAATAAATACAGGTTCTTTATTTTTCTGTACTGGCAGCTCAGCTAAAGCTGTTCTCCTTCCTCCATTCTTCAGCACAGGCACTGCTCATCTCAATAATCAGCCTATTGATGTTTAAGAAATGGAAGAAAAATCCTTTTCAATCTCAATAAATCCCAGGAGAAATTCTGCTTCCAGTGCAACTCCTCCCCCTTCTTCTCTCCAGCATCACTGGCAATAATCAGCTCTACAGGGCACAGGAAAAGGAGAGCAATATTACCCTTGCACTTTACAGCAATTTGCATGCCTGGTATATTCCTGGAAGGAGCAATTTCTGTATTCCTGCTGGCACAGGAACCACCATTACCCCTTCCACTGCATATGCAAGCTGAAACCAGCCAACAAGTGACGTTTAATTTAACAGAATTATTTGTGTACTTCTTCTCTAAGTCTAGGGGCAAAAAGTTTTTGGAATATTCCAAAACTGGCAGTAAAAGATTGCAATGGAGAATTTGAATGTTCTGACAAGATAAATGCCTGGACAAAACTACACAAGTTCAGGTATATAAATATGGTTGCAATGAAAAAGAGAAGATATTAGAAGCATCTTTTACCTTATTCGAACAGGGTCATACTACTTTAAATCACTGTACAAATTTCTCAAAGATATGTATTAAAATTCTTAGCTCACAGATATTTTAGCAGTTGTTAAAAGCAGGGGAGGCCATCCATGCCCAAGGCCATCCTTCCATTTTGACATCCAGCTACAGTGTATAAACTAAAAGGAAAAGAACAATTTTCATCTGAAGCCTAACAGTATAAAGTGCAGGCTTTCCAGTGCTCTGAAGAACATGTGTATAAACAACTTGCAGAGTCCTTAGATAAAAACATTGTACATAAGTGTTACAACAAGGAACAAGACAAGAATGATCACTTACTCTTATGGAAGCACATAAAAAATATTAACCCAGTAAAAATTAAATTACAGAAGTTCTTGGAGCCATCTCCATGGCAATCATATCCTGTCTGTGATGTGACAATCCATTTGACAGTCAGGAACAAAATTTGAGAGGGATGAGATCTAAAATTAATATTTCTTCTTGTTTCACCTCTTAACTCCATAATAATATATTAGCTGTTTGATTTTCATGGTGTGTTTGAACTAGTAATACATTTTTTGCATTTATTGCAAAAATTAAATTTAATTTAAAATAATAATTAAATTATTTTCCACCTAATACCTGTCCCTTTCCTTGTTGCTTCTCAAGATTCTTATAACATTTTGTATACATTCCCTACACTGATTCCTTCCTCCCAAGTAAGTCCAGGTTTTTTCTGTATTAGTCATTTTTCTGAATCCAGGCAAGCTGTGCCTAGTTTTAGCACTGCATGTCAATTTAAAAATCTAATTTTTCCTTCCATCCAGTATATTCTTAACTTGGTTCTAAATTCTATGTTCTTTTCAACTCAAAATGTCAAGCCTGACTCATTCCAAATATTAGAGCTAGAGCAGCTCTGACATTGTTGATTTTCCTGTAAACTGACTCCATAAACAAACTTCCCCTAGTGTCTCCTAGGGTTTACAACAGCCAGCACCCATATAAATAAATGACCTTAAATCTGCACTTCTTAAAATACTAATGAGTTTTACTTTATGACCTACATTCTCATATATTTCACGGAACTCCCTATAAAGCCCCAGGACTCAAGTGAGACTTAAATATTCATTTACATGACAAGATATCTGAGGGCACATGAATATGGTTAAACAAGATAAATTCTGAAATGCAAGGTTGATAATCTCTATTTGGGATTAGGAAAAAAATTTCTATGTATACAGTCATAGACCGTTCCAGCTAACACCTACTTTAGGCGACACAAATGTTCAAGAAATGTTTCAGAGAAGCTAGGGAATGTCATGGAATACACGATTCCCTCCCTGCCAATTCTCAAGGTTCTTCTGTAACTACAGCAACCACTCAGATAGATGAGTAACACTGAAAAGTGGTTACTGCATTGAGAAAACCACTAAATATTCATCCATGTGCTCAACTCATCAAGTTAAGAAGAACATTTTACAATACTGTGCATTTCTCTTCTGACTTAGTTTCATTCATTGTGTTTCTCCCTGCTCTCATTCTGTTGTTCAAGTCATTTAGGCATGACTTGAACAGTAACCAAGGCTTCCATGAGAGCATGCTCAAGAAATAACCTTGGGAGAATGAGCATCTCAGGCAGGCCATAGCTCTGTGTTTCTCTCTAGAATGAACTTCCTCACTCTTCCTTATCAGGCAAGAAGGGAGGGTAGAAAATGGAGCTAAAAATCTTTGGAATTATTTACTCTTCTAAAAATACGGTGTGTCTATATACTTTGTTATTCCTGCTCTTTACCTTGTCTTTTTAACTTTTGAGACCACGGGCAATTCCCGGCCTATTTCCTCTTTAAAAATGCCATCCATGTACCAATGAGCATAGTGGCCTCAGAGTTTGGGAAATCCAGCAGCATAAACCTTGGCCTTTGGTGATGCTGAAAGTAAAGCTCTGCTCTCCACTTGAAGTTGAAATTGTTGAGTGAGGTGACAGCCCTGGCAGGAAAAGCAGCAACAGTATTTCCAGCAGTAGCAATTTCAAGCTCATTATGCAGAGCTTTCCCCTGAGGCCATTTTCTTTGTGTTCTTCTTGTCCTCATTGCTCCTTGCTTGCTTAAACTGACAGCAAATGCCCTGGTCAATTTTCAGAGAAGTACATTTTCTACAGTAACAAATGACCACTAGTTTTGCAGCGAATGAAAAAATAAATCCTAGGTAAATCTGTGTGGTATTGATTAAACACAAAACATCCTCTCTTGCATTCAGCATAGGGATATAGGACCATACTGCACAGAAGCTTCTAAAGGTCTACAGAAAAGATATGAAAAGAAAATTGCTTTTCTAGAGAAAGATTTTGAAAAAAATACTCAGCCTTTTTGAGCCTGTAAATTTTGTTTTAAAAATATGTACTCCCCATATTTTTTGAGAAAAATACTAAAATTTCATATATTTGGTCATGTCCATTCACAAAAGAAAAATAGCAGTAAAAGATTACAGATATTTTAATTAATATTTATTACTTAATATTAATGACTATTTAATAGAATTGGTAATAATTAATATTCATAATAGTGAAATACTATCTGCTTTACTTATGTCTCTGTAGGGTGGAGTATGGCTATATGCTACTAAACAGTAGCATCCTGTTACTTCTGACAGGAAGGAATACTCTTTATTGCCCTTTTTAATACATTGTACTCAGTTTGTAACAATGGTAGAGGCTGCTCTCTTCACAAGGACTTTACTGGTATGTGAAAGCAAGAGGCACACAATTACCAAGCATTTATAAGCAGGAAGCCAGAAATGAACCCCATGAGCACATAGTCATAGAGACATGGACAACTTCATCATTCACTGAATTATCTTCATTCATTACCACATGAGAGGGAAAAAATGAAATATTCTGAAGTACAGAATGTCTTCAGAGCTTCCTTTTTCCCTTAACTGAGCAATTGATCATGTGTGCAATGGCATCTCTGGAGCCCATCTGTGGTGTCCAACGGGCAGAGCCTCCGCAGAGCAGCACCAGGGCTGAGCTCACGCAATGCAGAGCGAAGGCTGCTTATGTAAAGGGTCATTTACAGGACCAGTTCCCGGGCCTGCTGGTCCCAGGTAACTGAGAGAAGGCCTGGCACCATCACCAGAGGCCGGCCCACAGCTGGTCCCAGCAGAGCGAGGCCGAGCGCGGCGCTGGGCGCTCCCGGAGCGAGGCAGGGCATCGGGCACACGGCCCGGGGCTGTGCCCGTCCTGCCCCGCTCCCCCGCCACACTGAGCTCTGCTTTCAGCCCCTCCACTGCTGGGATTGCCATTACAGCTCCTGCTCCCGTCTGCCGAACCTTTCCCACCGCTGGGAGAGGAGGAACGTGCAGCTGCTCCGCACTGCAGCTCTGCAGGAGACCAGAAATGGCCAGGACGTGAGGAAACGAGCTCAGGAACGCCAGGGTGGCAGTCTGGGGGCCCAGCAAGTGTCTGGCACCCGGCTCTGAAACTATCTAAATGCTGGCACAAGTATTCTGAACACATTGCAAGAGGTAGGAGATAAGAGACATTCATGAGAATTCTTGCCTATGCATCAAGCTTTTCTAATTTTAAAAAATAATATCAAAAAACCTAGGGTAAAACTGTTAATCTAGAGAAAATCTCTGCATCTAAAAAAAACCTAGTAAATGGTGAGGGGAAGGGAGAAAAATTAATTCAAAACTGCCTTCTAAAGGCATACATTCACATTTCAAACTGTTAAGTTACTTTAGGCTCAAATATTCCAGATAAGGATATCATAGGAAATCCTTAGTTTTTACATTGTTCTCATTTTCTTTTTACAAAAACCAAGGATGCCATTATGAAAAGTTTCCAAACTCCACACTATACAAACACACACCTCCTTAGGAAAATGAACTCTAATATGACCAGATATCAACTGATTTTAGTCTCCCGATCTCTGATGGATACATGAAAAAGGTTGTTGTGAAATGTAATTATTTCATGAAGGAGCTTGAAAAAGAATTCTACATCAAAATTTTTAATTTTTCTCAAGCACTTAACGTCAACCTTTAAAATACTGTGGTATTTTTAAAGTAAAAACAATGTTCAAAGCTCTGTGATTCATCTTCTCTATTAGAAGAAGAATTTAGTATATGTTCATGTCTGCACTCAGCCATATCAGGGAAGTCTTCCATTGGGCTTCAAGTGACAGTGGAAAAGACTGTGATTCTTTCTGACCTGGCCTTGGTGAACCTTTGTTTCTTCACTGGCCAAGAAAACTGTAAATTGTTCTGTCTGCTGAGGCAGATTGGTGTCCTAATCCTTCTGTGCATATGGAAAATGTGATTCCTTGATAAACACAACACCAACGCATCCGAGACCCCCACCACAGATCATTTCCAACAGCAATGTTACTTTGTATTTTAAGCCTTAGGTGATCTATGCAACTGCGCTTTTCTACCCAGGATGAACATTCAATGGCAAAATTCAGCATAAACGGTCTTTCATCCCTGTTTGAATAAAATCTGATCACATGAAAGGCATCTCTTAAAGATTCTGGTCACAAAGTAGTGGTTTTACAGTCAGTATATGACTGTAGCCAACTGTTCTCAGAGGCTCAGAAGAAGGAGAATATCTGTATTTCTCGCTTTTCCCACTGTATTACTCCTAGCTCACTTCTACTCAAGGCTGGATAACGTTTTGCAGATATATTATCCCTGAGATCTGTTCAAGGAAACCACTTTCACTGAATTGCCACTGCCATCAAACAACGGGAAACGGAGGACTAAACACTGGAACAGTATAAATACCCTGTGTTTTAACAGAGCTATGAGAAAAACATGCTGTACATAAGATCTGTAAGATTCCACAAAAATTGTTTTCTGGATTTTTGTGGCAAAATACGTATGTCTACAAAACATACACACAACTGGTTTATTACTTATGTTTATTATTATCAACTAGTACTATTTCATTCATAATGGTGAGTTTATGTAGACAGTTCAATAAAATAATTCTAAGCTTTTTATTTAAAATTACCTTCAAAATAAAATAGCTCTCTTTGTAATAATGTAAGTAGCTTCACTCCTACTAATAACAGCCTCTGTATAAGCACCTCTTCCTTTACCATTACCTTAGGCTACAGTATAATTGCCAACAAATAAAATACATTAAGGTCATTAACCTTTTCCAGCTGAAATCAAAGGTAGTAACCCCACTAATTTCAACCAGAGCTGGATTAGCTGCAAAAACTACGGCACTCGAGGTTAAGAGCAATACCTCATCTAAAGTCCAGAAACAGGTCTTAGCTATGAATACTGTCCCAAGAAAATAATAAAACAAAACTAGGAAGACAATCCAATTTTACAGGGAAGCGGTACCAAATATTTGATAAAGAGGTTTAATAGATCAGATAAATCAGAAAGATAAGTCAAAAAAATGCAATGCCCACTCTGGAATATATTAACTTGTAAGTCATTCTTCTAATATACTTTATGTCTTTACATTGTAAGCATTACTGCAAAGAATCCAGGTGTCATTAAAAATGAATTTAAAACACTTCAAAAGCCAATGCATGGAAGCATTTGGTCTAAAACTATGACTTATTCTGAGCTGTCTCACATTGAGTTACTTGTGCATAATAGGTACATTCAGCATAAAACCAGGAGTGAAACTACTCAGTAACAAACCCTGTCAGTATTAATCCATATTTCTAGTGCCTTTGAGAGCCAGGAAACAAGTGACCAAATAAAAGCTAAGTAGAGACTGCACCTTGTACTGACTCTACAGAAGTTAATTTTTCAAGCTTCACTGACCAGGCAGACTCATGATGTTATTCTCAGAACAGTCACTAGAGATGCTGGTCAGGGAGAAAGGATCCAAAAGAAAAGAGGTCAGAAGTGCCTCTTACAGCCTCACCTCAAACAACTAGCAAGACCAGATACAAAAGAATGTGGGACCATTGCCCCTGCATCTCCTCTCTCAGACTTCAAAGCTGTAATTTCACAGTGTGCCATTCTTTCTCCTTAAGAATGTTATTATAATAAATTAAGATACTGAAGTGGTGTTTATTAGAAACAGAATCTACAGAATACAAGTGGGGGTAGGGGCCTGTTTATGAGCACCAGAAGCTTTAATAATTACTTACCTTTCTCTTAAGAATGCAATGGGAATGAATTAGCCAGCAAGCTTTTTCACAAAACATTGCACAGCAGCAGCATATCCCATCTATCTTTATTTGCTAAATACACAAGTAGAAAGACCTTTTCAATAATGATATTGTATATTCTGTAGATCAAATATGGTGGATTTTCTTTATGGTGGGTTTCTCTGTGGTGGGTTTTCTGCAAATATGATTTGCATCACTTTTGTCACTCTTTCAGCTCTGCTACACAATGTCTATTTTACTGCTCCTACCACACATCCAGATGGCTGCAGATGTGCAGCTGGCAACACTATGTTGTCTGACCCTGTTTAGAAGTTTACACAATGCAGTGCTTGAATTAAGAGGAAGTCCCAAGTGCCCTCATTGGCACAGCAGCCAATGAGCTGAAATAGGAGTAGCAAGAGTGGGAAATTTCAGCAAAAATCTCCTAGTACAGGAAATGCCTACAAGACAGAGGGGAGATTGTACACTGTGAAGACAGCAGAGCATAAAAACAGCTCTTTAAGACATGCAATGGTACTCTGAAAACTAATTGCAAAGTCTATTGGCCGAAGTAAGCCCAGCTACTCTTCTTCAATATGTGACTGTACCTCTTTCCACTCATGAAATAGTGCATAATGGTTTACCCTAACAAGGATCATCTCCTTTGCATGGATCTGTAAAATAATAGTAAATATGCTGCTGGCTTTATCAAATATCTTGAAAAAAGCTCAAGTGGTGAGAGAAGTGTTTTAAGGATGAATGAGTCTAAAATTTTTAGAGCTTGTGAAGCTCTGACACTGTCTTCAAGGCAGACTTTAGAATAGCTGCTTTTTGGTCTTCTCTGTGAAGACAATAAAGGTTATTTTATCAAATATATACTTTTATGTAAATGTGCAAACACAAGGTTTTAGGCAATCTTGGATGCAATCTCATTATTGAAGCAATTTAAATTACTACAAAGAGAAGTTCAAAGTGTGCTGCAATGAAAGGTGCTTGCACACATTCAGTGATCATAACAAGTATTCTGGTGTAAATGAATCAATTCTTTGAGGCATTACATTTTTGCCATTGGTATTCAAGGTTAAAAGTACATGTGAACTAAACTACATATACAAGTTAACTGTGTAAAGATGACTTTTTCTGGCAACACATTGTGCATACACACTTGCACATGCAAATGTACTTAGGTCTTTAAAGAAATAGTCTCTGCTTTGTGATTTCCATCTACTCCAAATCAACAACACAATAATCAATAATCATAATCAATTCAGAAACAAAAGAAATACTGAATAAAACTGCACTTCCAACTATTAAAATGAATGTAGTTCCAGAAGAAGATTCTATCAGCACCAAACTCACACACAGCATTCCACCTCAGGAAAGCCTTGATTTCAAATAGCACTTAAGCATGTGATTAAACTCCATCAATAGCAAGATAATTCATTAACAATATCAAGATAACAAATTAACAATCTAGGTCTGGTATAACTGCTCATGCACAAATCTCCTGGTGCTTTACAGAGAAGCCCAATTTCACAAGTCCCATTTGACAGCTAGGCATTAACAGCTCCGTGTCCATGCCGCTTGAGTGGTCAGATCCCTTTACCAAGGCAAAGCCTGACAGAGCTCACAGCCCAGCTCTGTACATTCATTCTGCCAGCTGCAGATGTCCCCAAACCACTCACATGGCCCAAGGTCAATCTGCCTATAAATCTCATCTGCCTTTGCTAAATGCTCTGGAAAGAGTCCCCGTGACCGACTGAAGCACTGACTTCAGTCAAGCGTGAGCACTTGGCAGAGGGGCCCATCCTAACAGCTGGAATGTCCCCACACCATTCACATGGGACACGCTTATGGCCTACAGCCCAATGCAGCACAAGCTCCCCAGCCCTCCCCTGGGCTCTCGGATGCTCAGCTCATGTCTGTGCCTTGCATGACCCTCGTGTGCATTGTGTGAATGCACGACGGCAGCAGCCTCAGGCCTGGCCGCATGGCAGAGCCCTGATATACCCAACAGGACCAAGGATGCTCTCACAGGAACAGGAAAAGCAGGAACTGAGCACTGGAGAGGCTCTGGACATTAGGCTCAATCTGTGTAAATACAATCATAGTACCATTAAGTATGTGCCAAAGCTTGGGAATGTCCACACATCGTTCTGCACAGAGCTGAACTCATGCCCAGACCTGCACTTGGTAGATCAGGCACCAGCCAGGAGGTGCTCTGAGGTCCCCTCTCTCAGCAGAGCCTTGTTATGGACAGCCTGTGCACGAGGCTTTTTTTCTGTAAAACCCAAAAAACTAACACACCCTAGGCTAAGTCTTGATTAAAGCAGGTCAGGCTCAAATACTGCACCTCATGTTCCCCACAGGCTGCAAGTTCATGTCGTTGGCTACTGCAGCTCAGCTGACCCGTGATTAAGAAATCTGTAAGCAGAATTAATTCAGTCATGTCTGAGCCCTAAATTGCTACAGACAGGTCACAGAAATCCCTATTACCACCCAAAATAGCTATACTGGGAAGCCGAGTTCCACTCACTGATTCTAATATTCAATACTTGATTTATAAAGAGCCAAACTATACATTGATCAAAGAAATTCTCATGATATCACTCAAAATTTGAACAATAAAACATAAAATGTATGACTGATCCTTTTTAAACCTACCAAGCTAAAACAACAGGTGTTTCAATATGCTGTATAGAAAAAGAAAAAAATAAAATCTGAATAGCATAATACTGTTCAACTGACTTCTGTTCTTGATAGCTGCTTTGTTCTTAATAATTATTTAGAAAACTAAAAACTCTGAACGCCTTCATACAGACTCGACATGGATGAGAGGCAAGAAGTAATAACAGCAGAGAATGAAAAAGAATATTTCTAAAACATAGCTATACTGCATTTATAATTGGCTGTACATTAACAAGCACATACAGTTAATAATTTTTTATATAAATATATAACGTATAAAAATTAGACAACGGCTATTTATGATGCATTTAAACAATACACACAGACTACAGATAACTGTTTGTTGTCCAGACTAGCAACCAGAAGTGGAACCCACAACCCGAGTTTTCATACTGTATAACCAGGAAGGTTTTTCATGATGCTTTCATACCGCAGGAAGTGGCATCCAGAATTAGGAATCAGCTTTGAATCTATACTGAACAATTTTTTACACTAATAGTAGATTCTAAAAAGCCTTAATATATACAGTAATTTTTCTACTTCAGTTTTCTTAGCACTTCATATTGAAAATAAATAATTTCTGATCCACAGGTAAATAGAAGTGATCTTCACTTCAAAGGCAGTTTGTCCATCAAAGACAGCAAGTCCCAGAGCTTCTGCTTCCCTAGTCACCATCCAACACCATGTTCATTGTACTATGTGAAACTACAAAGCACTTTGTTTTCAATAGATATTCCTCCTTAAAACAGTGTACAACTGTTTCGTGTACAACTTTTGAGTGCCAGAAATATAGTATATCCACTTCAGCTGGACTTTCAGCTTTAAAAACCATGTGCGATGTAAGCTGGGCCATCATGCACTTCAGTGTATCTGAGAGATGCTGCAAGAGCATATAAAGCTTTTTAAACATCACTCTGCTTTTAAGGCTGAAAAACACAGCTAAAGCTACTTAGTATTCTACTTTGGCTGTCATTTATTATGTATCATATGGACACCCATCTCCTCAATCCTGCGTGATATGCAATGAGCAAGAACTGTTCAGCTGGAAAACTGATTATTACTTCAAGCCTTCTATTTTAGATTACAAACAACTATACAAATTCCTTAATCGTGCAGGATTAGTTGGATTAACAATTTCTCACTTAAACGTAAGTGCACCGTTTGTAGGACAAGCAGGCATTCAGCTGTTGCAAGCAGAAGCCTGCCTGCCTTGTTCACATCTGCTGGCCACTTTACTTCCAGAGAGCCCATCAAAGGATGAGGCATACGGCCTCGACATTGTTCGTGTTTGTAAATCACATGCATACTAAGCACGGCAGAAATACATTCAAGTGGAAGTACAAACATAACTTCTGCAGGCACCGCTCATGTAAGCCATCACACCACAACAGGAAGACAGACAGAAAAAAAATTCCCAAGGAAACACACAGTGGTTCTGAATTTTTAATTGTTTCTCCTGGTTATAGCTCTGTTGGATTAGTGGTTTAATGCTTAGATAAAACCTGCATCAGACTATCAAATCATGTATTCGTCTTGTCCCAACAGGCCAATACTGACATCTGGTACACAAAGTTACTGCAGACCTAAGAGTGTGATTTATATTTTGTATTTGAAAGTAATTTTATTTTAAGTAAATTTGTAAAGCAACTATCCATTCATAAAGGAAGATCATGAAATAAACTGTCCCTTAGCTTTACACTTCTCCTGTACTCCAGAAAAGGAAATTCTTTCTCCCAAAAGAAGTGGCTTCCTGAAGTCCCCAGCACTCACATATTAAAAAAAAAAAATAATAAAAAAAAAAAAAGGCAGCAAGTATATCTATATCTTTCCTACAAAGATGTGGGAACAGAAAAGGAAACCTATAAAGGAAAGCAGTTGCAGCTGTGCACACAGGCTGAAACAGAGCTATGATGACAGGGACCAAATGAGCCCTGCAAGAACAATGTGATCAGAGAGTAAACAAAATATTCTGGCAATTCCTTAGTAATGTAGTTTTAACAGCTGAAAAATGTGCCAGCAAGAGAAAGGCACTAGAATGAAGCTAGAAACCTTTAGCTTCTTGATATATAATGTATTTCAATAATCCTGGAACTATTTTGTTTGATTAGCTAATTAGTTTCTCAAATAAAACCATTTCCATTTGATTTCAGAGGCTGCTTTGTCTACCCAGTTCATATCAGTCAGGATGTAAAACTTAAATCTTCTGTTGCTTTATCACTATCTTATCAAAAACAGCATCATGAGATGTTCAAATATCATAATAAAAGTTCATTGTTCTCAGAAAAAGAGCGCCAGGATAGACTTCATACCTTGCTGGGCAATTCCTTAACTTTCTCAAAAGGTTGTACATAGAACTGAAAACTTGAATACCTTGCTACATATCCTTGGGATTTTTTGCCCTGTAACACAGCTGCTGGCAATAGTTCATCCTTGCATTATTTACCAAGCTTCCTTAATTCTTTTCTGGCAGAAATGACAAAACACTTTAATCTCCTTCAGGATGCACAGAGGTCACTTCTTGTTCAAGTAGCAGGAAAAAAGTCTGTTCAGTTCTTAGAATCACAGGATGGCCTCAGCTGGGAGGGACCCTTAAAGATCACCTGGTTCCCAGTCCTGCAACCAGGTTGCTCCAAGCCCCACCCAATCTGGCCTTGAACAGTTTTAGGGATGGGGAATCCACAGTTTTCCTGGGCAAGCTGTTCCAGTGTCAGGCACCCTCATAGTGAAGAATTTCTTCCCAATGTTTATTCTAAATCCACACCCTTTCAGTTTAAACCCTTGTAAAAATTCCCTCTCCAGCTTTCATGTAGGCGTCCCTTATGTAATGGAAGGTGTTCTAAGGTCCTTCCAAAGCCTTCTCTTCCCTGGGTTGAACACCCTCAGGTCTCTCTCCAGTGCTCATAGGGGACCTGCTGCAGGCCCCTGATCTCCTCTGTGATCCTTGTCTGGACTCACTCCAGCAGGCCCACATTATGCTGGGGGCCCCAGAGGTGGATGCAGTACTCCAGTGGGGTCTCACAAATGTCCCTGTGCTTCAATTTGTCCCAATACTCTCAAAGCCAAAGTGACTTGGTACCAGCCATGAAGTAGAAAAATAATGTCTGAAGTAGATCAAAGGAACGCTTGTGAAGGCTTTTTCTGACTAAGGTGAGGAATGAAGAAACAGCTCAGGCATGAGGCACAGCAAATTCACAGAAAATATTTTCAGGACTTTAATTCTAGATTATGCTTTTCCTCACATTCTAACAGACAACTGAGTATTTCGTTGTTCCAGATAGCACAATCTAGAACCCTTTCTCATGTAGAGCACTAAGTTACACACGAGTAGAACAGTTTCAGTGAACTACTCAGGTTAACTAAAAGCTTCCTGCCAGGAGCATTTTGCGAACTCAGCCTGATAAAATTTGATCAGTCCATGATGCTACAGCACACAGAATCATAGATGTCAGAAGGAAAATAGGAACTAGCAGGTTCAGAAAGGAAGACTGAGATGGAAGGTGTCCAGGCACATCAGCTAGATCTGTGTGCTGGAATCAGGGGGTGCGTCTCCTTAAGGTCTGCATATTCAACCACTCTTGAGCTACTCAGCAGTAAAGACAGTGAAGAAAGGAGACTTCGGAATCTGTGCAGATACTTCTAATGATAGCTTCTCTTTTTCAGTTTTCACAGAATGATCTTGCTATTTCTTAAGCATCGGGAAACAGTAAATTTGATACAAGAACAATGATATCACATCTTTCATTTTACAGTCTTTTTTTTGCCAGGATTCAAAATTTCTTCCTCAAAGGAAAAAGTTACTGACTAAAGCTAAGCTCAAGGCAGAATGTCTGGGTTTTGACATCCATTCCTTGTTTGGGATGTGCCAAATCTACTGGACGCCTCCAGTCCACTAAAAAAGAGAAAGAGAAAGAAATACTTCATGTCTAAATGGCAAATATTTTTTCAGTGAGGACATTAAAAGTATTATCCTAAAACAAGTTAGTTGGCTTGCAGAGAAAATACAATATACTAGGAACTCACCCAGGCAAATAGAAGTGTATATTTTATGGATAAGTACTGTAATCATATATTTGTTTCTTGGAAATAAAAACAAGTATTTTTGAAATAAAAATACCATTTGCATAGTAAAACTGTTTACATATCTCAATGAAAATGTGTCAGTATCTCCTCCTGGTCTTTATATGACAATCAGCATACATCTTAGATCTAATATTATGTTATTGTTCAAACAGTTTAGCATTTTAATTAATCCATATTAGCATGTGCAATCACTAAAAGAATCCTTGAGTGCACTTCACAGCATCTGAGAGGTCAAAATTACTAATACCTACCAGAAAGAAATAATGCAGAACTGATCACTCTATAGACTCTGAAAACATGAGACACTAGCCTCACCATTCTAGAAATCACTTCTACTGGAAACTAAAGGATTAGACTGACGTGTATTTCCCAAGCTACATCTGTCATAACAAGTTTAAAAAAGCAACCAGCCCACTGAGCAAGAACTGGCACTTTGGGAAATGGTTTAAATAGCTCTGAGCCCTCAACTAGCAGTTCTATGCTTATTGCATATTTGAATAGACTCAAGTCAAGAACCTGTCACCTTCACATTCAAGTTTAAAAAAAACCCCAAAACAACAACAACAATAAAAAAATAAACCACATATTGAGAATTCCTCAGTATACCAGAGACTTCAGGATATTAGTGCTATGGACAGTAAAAGGATGGGAGCACAGAGCCAGCAGTACTCTTCCAAACTTGAGTCACAAAGACAAAGGGGAAAAAGGGAGCCCACGGGGGCACTGCCTCTGCCCAAGGTTTATCCTTCTCTTATAGAATATCATACTTAGGGCTTTTCCACTCTTCTGATTGCAATTTCTACCTCATCTACATTTTAAAAAAGATTTTACTGTTTGTGTGCCTAATCTCCTTATGCAAACACATCTATTCATTCAAGTCATTACTTCACCTATGCCTAAAAGTATGACTTAGGAGACCTTCAACAAATAAAAGCCTAATGTTAGAAGGGACCATATATTTTATTATGTGTTAAGCTGCAGTTGTTTTCAGCACTTTTATAAAAACAGACTAAACAAAAGCAACTGGTTGGGCCCTCAAAATTCTCCAGTGGAAGAACTCATAAAGTATAGATTTGACATGTAAGAGACAGTGCCTACACCCTTTAGAGATAATCCACAGAAAACCAAGATTATAATGTATCTTCATTTCATGGAACCTACATGAGAGGAAACCATTTGGAAAAGGGGAAAAGAAGCAGCTCCTCTCATCCTTCAGGAAGGTTGCTGGATTCCTCTAGAGGTTTCCTGCACAATTGCTGCAATACCTATGAATCACAGAATGGTTTGGAAGAGACCTTCAGGTTCATCCAGTTCCATCCCACCCACCACGGGCAGGGACACCTTCCACAGACCAGGCTGCTCAAAGCCCATCCAGGCTGGCCTTGAACACTGCCAGGGATGGGGCAGCCACAGGTTCTCCAGCTGCAGGGGCTTTAAGCAGAGACATCTTAGCAGACAACAAATGTGTTACAGCCAAAGTGAGTAGCAGAATTTGACTCCTAACTGGATTCTACACAACTTATCAGATACTTAGAATAGAATAGTTCAGCTGGGAGAGAAGAATACAATAATCAGCTAGGCCACCTGCCCACCAAGTCAGGGCTGACCAAGTATTTGGTAAATACGTGGTGATTACTCAACCAAAGACTGTAGATATACAAACCCCGTAAGTCCCAAGTACAGAGCACAAAACTTATTTCCTTCAGTCAGTTTCCCTTTCCCATATCAGAGCACTTGACTCAAAGATGAAAATTACAAAAAACAAAAAACAAAAAACCCAACAAAAACAAAAATCCAAAATCAAAACAAACAAACAAACAAAAACCAACAAGCAAACAAAACACACACACACACAAAAAAAAAAAAAAAAAAAAAAAAAAAAAAGACTCCAAAACCCCATCAAAAAGCCAAACATTCCAGTAGAGCAAGCAGTGTCTGCTTCTGCCCTGGGACTGCACTTCTCAGATCACGCTCCTGAGCACCTGTGCCTTGCCTTGCCAGCTGCATCTGTCCCTGGATGGCATGGGGCAGATGGGCTGAGGAAGCAGATTGGCTCAGGAATGAAAGCCTGGCAGCAATGCTGCAGCAGGGCTGGAGGAATGTACGAGCAGGAAGCAGCACTTTAAAGGCTAACCAGAAAATTTCCAGACTGAGCACAGTGCCCACAGAACATCCCTGTCAAATGTCACAGGCTGTTACTCAGGTCTCAGCACACACAGGTTGCTGCCCTGTGAGCAGACACTCAGCTCAGCTCCATGGCCTGACACTCAGGGCTGCTGCAGCATTCTCAGTGTGGCACAGGGGTTTGGATGAGCAGCCCTGTGACAGCCTCACAGCAGCCACAGACACACTGCTGATGAGATGCTCATCACAACAGGTCCTGCTACTGCTACTTTACATCTTTAGTTTTCTACTAGCAGGCATGTAGAAAGGAAAATCATCTAAAAAACTCTTTTTAAAATGATTTTTGAGCAACTTTGTTCAAACTCAATGCAACAGAGCCATTGAGTCACATCAAGATAACGTGGCTGATCTTGAAGCACTCTATGGCTCCAATTCAACAACTCTCATCACTCAAAAAAACTTCAGTTGCTGTGAACACCAAGGTAAAGATTCTGTTGCTCTGCCGCAAAACTCCAGAAAGAGCATTAAGCCTATACACCAAACAAGGAGAAAAAAAAAAAAAGGACTTTTTTTTTAAAAAACCTCACAAATCGTAGTATTTAATATCCTGTGTTCAAGGACAATACTCATTTTGGGGGGAAAAAAAAGTGAAATTGCATTCACTGAAATCCATTTCCTTCACTAGTCTACATTTGCATCTTTACAGACCAAAATATGGCCGCGTTACACGATTCATGTTTATATTTCATTTACAGACACAAAATTACAAAGAACATGTATGTCCAAAATGGCATAGACAAGAAACAAATGAAATAGAAGAGAACCTAATCTCTGAAACCTTCTACAACTGAAAACATACAAGTTGTTTTGGTGAAGAAATGTTACTTTCACCATTCCTTTCAGTGAAAAGAACAAGCAAAGGGAATGTACATGTCCTGCACAACTGAGTAAGTGCCATCCCAGGTAAACACTAAGTCCAAGAGAAATTGCCCAAGGCAAATCAGAACAAAACTCTATACGAAACCTGAAAAATCCATCTATTTAATCAAGTTGATTATTGGGCTTAATGCTGTTGAATTAATGAGAGTCCCAGGAGCTGAATTTTTTGTTAAATAAAAGGAAATAAAAAGACTTCTTTAAAAAGTGAAACACAGGCACCTACAATGTGGTTTTCCATGCCCTGACATCCCAAAGCATGTCATCTGCCCGAAAGACTGGTGACTGGGAGATGAAACACAGTTAAGTATCATTAAATTCTATTATTAGCTTTTTAGCAAGGCTAATTACAAGACTACCAACCCAAAATGTCATGGAGATTTCTCTGATGTAATCATCTAGCATCCAGGAAATGAATGGAAACTACCAATCCATCTTGCTGGCACATATTAGGAAAAAGAGATGCTTAACATGAACATCTGACACAATCTTTATAACTTCCTGAGGCAAATAAAAGAAATAGAATTAAAAGCAAAACAAACATCACATGCCAACAACAGAGAAATATCACCAAAAAAACTCATCAAAAATCCCCTTTTTGAATCTCAACAGCATGTAGGGGTTCAAAAGAACAAACAGGTAAATAAAGTGGTCAAGTAATTGATATTCAAATCAAAAGATCCAGACAAAACCAAAATGCTACATGACAGGTTCTGCAAAATGAAGAGGTTCAATCCCTTGGGAGAAAAAAAAAATTAAAATAGAACCTAGTCTCAATACTAAGGCTGATCCTGACCATAAGGTTTTATGTTTGATACCATCTGACATCTCATGATGCTACAAAAGCAGAAATTGTATCTGGGATTACCACAGCATTACCCTGATGAGACTTTTTCTACTCCTATTTTGTTGCATTTTCCAGAAAAAGAATTATTGTCATTAAAAAATTGCTACCTTAAAAGGCCTCTTCTTATTGTATTTTTTAATTATTGTAATGCTTGCAGTTGATTAAAATCAACTCTTTACAATGGCTTTCTGTATGTGTAACTGTGCATGCACCAGATATATTTATATATCATCTATCCCCAATAGTCAAATGTTCCCCTCTAGGTCTTTCCTCCTCAGTATGGCCAGGGATCACTAAATGATACTAATGCCCTCCTTATCTGACAACACAAAGAGTACCTTCAACAGCCTGAAAGGAATCTCACTGCTTTTCCAAAAAGCTTTCTCTTAGCTGTTTTCCAATAAAGATCCCCAAAGAAGATCGATTAACTAAATCAGTTTTAAGACACGCCTGTTTAAAATTGATTGATGGAAGATCATGTTCAATTAGAGACACAGGTTCGTTTGCACACACATCAGTAACTGTGACATATGGAGACAACTAAATCAAGTAGAACTGCTCCTTGCACGTACCAGCTGACTTTTAGAAAACAAAACTGACAGAGGGGTTTTCTAATTAGTACCGGGTAAGTGGTAACCACCTACATCAGTAAGTGGTTGCTAAAAGCCGGGTGTTCTTCAGGTTGCCCATCTATCTGCAAGCGACGCGCGTTTCGAAAAAGAAAAGAGAATTTTTTACCAAAAGGAGTCGCACGGGGCTGGAATACAGGCACTGGCAGTTACATAAACCGGTGCTAAAAATAAACTTGAGAGGCGCGGTGGGCACGGTGGGGCCGGGGCCGGCAGCGCTGCCCGCCGGGCCCCGGGGCGAGCCGCAGTCCCGGGAGCGCCGAGGGTCCCCGCCCGCCGGGCCCGGCCCGCAGCCGCCGCGGGCGGCACCGCTCGGGCCGGGACCCGCGGCACCGCTCCGGCCCGCCCCAGCCCCACAAGTCACCGGCGTGCGGGCACGGGCGGCCCCTGCTTACCACCAGCACGGGCACGCCTGCGGTCAGCGAGTAGAGCAGCACCGGCGGCACGGCGCTGCGGTCCTCCGGGCCCGGGTAGGGCTTTCGGTACGCGCCCTCGTAGCAGAAGAAGCCTTGCACGTTGACGGTGAAGGTGTCCGTGTACTCGAAGTAATAAGCCAGCATCACGGTCCCTGCCATGATCACCATCTGGAAGTAAAGCATGCTGGTGAGCGGAGAGGGCACTCGCATGTACGTGGGCTCCGGCGGCCGCGGCAGCCCCTCTCCCCGGCGGCGCGCTCCGCCCGCTCCCCGGCGGCATCCACCGCGGGCGGGGGCGGCTCAGCGGCGGCCGGGAGCGCGGTCAGCCCGGCGGGGAGCGCGGCCAGGCCGGGGCAGGACGGAGCAGCGCGGGGCAGCCGGGGCCCGGCCCGCCGCTCCGGCAGCGGCTCCGGCGCGGCACCGGCTCGTGCGGCGGGCGGAGCGCGGCGGCGGCAGGGGCGGCCCCGCCCCGCCCCGCCCGGGGAGCGGCGGCCGCGCCGGACCCGGCCGGGAGGGGAGCTGCTCGGCCCCCGGAGGCACGGCCCCGCGGCCGTGAGCCCTCCGCGCTTTCCCCGCGTCCTGCGGGGCGGGAGCCACGCTGGGTCCCTCTCTGCAGCGGCACACACACCTGTACGGCGGGCGGGCAGGCCCGGGGAGCTCCCGCACCCCGTCCCGTCCCGGACACGGCCAAGAACCGCAGCTCGGACGGGCCCGGGCAGGCACAGGATCGCCACTCTTGGCCGGGGTGGGAAGGACCTCAACGAGGGTCACGGAGGCACAGCATCGGTTCGTGGAAAGGACCTCGGAGGTCATTGAGTCCAACCTGTGGTCAAAACCCATCGTATCAACTAGACCATGGCACTAACTGCCACATCCAGTCTTCCTTAAACACCTCCATGTATTCTTATGTGATTCTGTGATTTTATACGAAAATCATTCTTCATTTTTGCCCAATGGTTTGGCAGACATTTTTATGGCAGCAATTTGGGAGATACATTGTAGTTACATGTTAACAAGACTACATCATAAAGTTTAAAATTAGATTCCTGAACATACCCCCAACCCAATAATAACTTTAGTGCATTTATTTATATTAAAAACATGCCAATACACAACACTTATCCTGAGCATTTCTTCTTGGTTGGGTCATCAGATACGTGAAATACATCTCACTTATACTATCAACTTGTGCTCTGGCTCATTTCTGGCCACAGTAGAAGTTCCCCACAGTCCCACAACTATCCACCCTGATCCCTCAATCCTTCCAAAGCTGGGAATTGAAGTACACAGTCTTTTTTATATGGATAACTATGAAAACAATTAGCACTTAAAGCTTTATTTGACAGCTATAAAGAAAATTGATTGCTAGCCTTGAATTATCCTCACTCAAGTAACATCCTAGAGTAAGAAGACAGTCTGCACCAGTTCTGAGAGAAGTCATACACATAGGAACACAAAAAGAGCTCTATTTAAAAATACATATACAGCAATACACATAAGAATAGACAACTGTGCCCAAGGCTTGTACAGATTCACGCATGTGTGGGCTCTAGTCTGGATTCCCAGAGCCAGCAGATAAAATAGTTACTTAAAGGTATACACCCCACCCCAAATATTACAAGGGTGGAAAACACTCTTAATGGACTCTTCAGCCCTACAGTACACTTATCTTACATAGTAATGGCAGTAAGAAATAACAAATCAGATTAGATCACCCTGTTGTATAATGAGCAATCATTCTCCCAGTGTTGTACTTTAGCTTTAACTGTTCATTTTCCTCCTTTTTTGAGAATTTTTTCAATTTTCAGTGATGTTAGTCTCCATGCATTTATTTTTAATCAGCCCTTGAAGAACATGCTCTTCACGTCTGGATTCCACATCCAGTCTATTTTTATGTGCTTTTAACACACTCTCCAGAAGAATCTAAATCATGTCATTCGCACTGCACTCACCAGGCTTAGCTGGATAGCTCCTACCTTTGTGAAAAATCTGTAGTGAGACATGAGACATCTTGTGGTGAATTCTGCCTAGCACAAATTTTGTTTTCCTCATTTCTTAAGCACAGTCTAATAGATGTTATCATACACATAAAAATCATTATTCCAGACACTGCATACAGGCACCCTCATTGTTAGAATGTATGGCCTGATCCAAACACAAAAGACAACAGCCAGACTGCAATGAGCACAAGACTCAGCTCTTCAGTTCTCTTTGAGTGCATGCCCCATAGAAATGCTGGTGGCATAATTCTTTCAAAAATTTGCATTGAGGAAAATCAATCTTTTTCCAGAAACCAGCTGATAAAATGTCCTGCATTCTGCTATCACAAACCAACTTCTGTTTCTAGATGTACCAATGTACCACAGTTAGCTGATCAAGTAAAAGCAGAGATAGCTTTTTATTGTAATGAACATGATGTTTATTGCCTGCACAGTTGAATATGCAAACATATATTAAATCAAACATAGAGAAGCATAAGAACAGAATCCCCAGTGACTAATGCAACCAGCTAAATATATTCTGCAACTGCAGTGATATGCACGACAGACTAATGGCAGAGAAAAGCCCAGAACCCACAATTTTTGTTTCAGAAGGCTATTCATACATTAAATTGTCAGCTGAAACTCAGATAACTGACAGACTTGTTTTGAAATTAACTTCCTTGGGAATAGCACCACTGATCTCAGAGCAAGAGTTCCCCTGATGTTCCTCATAGGTTTATCTTGTTCTTTTCATTTGCTACCTAATTTTAAGTGAATTTTCAGCTCAGGAGACACAATGTAGAGCAGGGCAGACAAAGAGAAACCTTAGATACACTATTTTGCAATATTTTGAAATAATGACTTTATTACAAAGAGATATTTCCAATTCCAAACCAAATTCATTAACCTTCCATGTGGTTACATCACCATTGCTTATTGTATTTTCTAGTTATAAAACATTGCTCTGGCAAATGGCAGTAAAAAACCGAGCAAACCCAACAAAGCCTTCTCAATAGGAAGGAAAAGAAGAATTGATATCAAATCATCCCACTGTGTTTATCTTTCCTGTTTACCTCTCATGCTTTATCAGTGTCAGCCGCTTGAAGCCCCATGACTGTGCCACTGTTACATGTCCACACTTTCCACACACCCAGCCCTTTCTGAGAGGAATATCACATCTGTGTTGATGGCACAGCAGCAGGGATGAGACAGAATGAACTATAATCTCTACAGATATTTTAAGAGACAACTAAAAGGACATTTTAATAGACGAAGTAAATTGTTTAATGATATGCTGTGATGTAAGTCCTGAAACTCAGGACATTTACTGCTAAAATTTTTGCTTGTAGGACGATGATAATGCAAGATAATTATTTGCTAGCAGCTGGAGCAGCATCAGTACAGAATCAGAAATGGGGCTCACCCAGAACACT
Organism: Prinia subflava; assembly: GCF_021018805.1. NCBI lineage: Eukaryota > Metazoa > Chordata > Aves > Passeriformes > Cisticolidae > Prinia > Prinia subflava. The sequence continues at coordinate 18,433,818 of NC_086256.1, forward strand.
TGCAGTATGATTCAAACAAGTTAGGCACACCAAGATTTTCCTATGGTCTTAGTATGTAGTTCACAGAGACAACTCCATTAGGTGACTAAGCTCTACTACGTTACAGCAGGATGAATCATCTTCTGAAAATGTCATTCATTACATCCTAAGAAATATCAGCCTCTTATGATACCACTTGTAAGAGTGATGACACAAGCTTTGACAACTAGCTTAGACTGGCACCCTTCTTATAAAGGACTGTAGTGAGATGTAATCAATTCTACTCTTAGCTTTCACTTATACACAGCTCCAAAATAGGAATTATACTTTCCAAGACTCAAATAAAGACAAGTAAAGAGAAAAAAAGGTCAAATTAGTAGCAGCATAAGCATTACTAGTGTAATTTATATTGCAGCATTATAGAGAGTTGGACCATGGTTTTTCATAGAAGACAACATTTTGCCCCAGTAAGCTTGGGTACCTCGATAATAGTGCCAGTAACATGAGAGAGTGAGCAGATGGAGATGAAACAAATGAGGAGGAGGAGAAGGCAGCAATGAAATTACTGAGTTTGATATAATGAGCAGCAGTCATGGTACATTAGTTGCCTAGTCAGTATTTACATCAATGATATCATTAATATTTTTAAAACTGCTTTCTGTATTCAATTTAGGAAGTATTATTGCATGCAAGTTCTTCATAGATTATAACAGAAACTTGGGATACCAGAAGGACATCATGTACCTAAGGCCTGTACATTCTCAGAATTAAAGTCTGTATTAGCATATCTACCACTATTTATAATTTAAAAATAGTTTTAATTTTTTAATAGTTTTAGTTTTCACATAGTTTTGTCAGTGTGAAATGAAATAAATCACTGATACTTGAAAGATCAAACAATAATTATTTAATATTTCCTAAGATAAACTTAGGAAAAAGCCTACCACTCAGAAAACTACTGCCACCGCTACAAATTTATTTTCATTGATAGAGACATTTTTGGTAACTGCAATGCTATACAAACTGACTGTAAACTTGGGAATCTTTGGCATAATTGGCTCAATAAAATCATACAGCTTGCTTCAGAATATGTAAATAAGCTACCCCATCTCATTCATCCAGAATTACAATGAAATTATAATGAAATATATTCTTTCTTGTAATGAAAGAAAGCCACTTCTCAAGGTAATTAATGATACCTTGAAAGATTGACATAGCAGATTACTGCACAGTATTTCACATAGCACTGGGCTATTCATGCTGCAGTATTCAAGTGAGGGAAAATAAAAATCACACAGACCTACCCTGTGCAGGACACTGCATGTATTTGTACAGCTGATCTTGTACATAATCTAAAATTAGTTCAGACATTTGAACAATGCCTGAAGGTTTACAGACCAGTTCAAAACCTCTTTACATATTACTGAATTAATTTCACTCATTTGAAATATGACAGTTTTCTGCACTGTAGTTTGCCTTCTCCTTTGTATGTCTTTATTATAAATAGTGAGACTAATTAAGACAATTTATTGGCTGAAGATTCTGTATTGCCATTCAGGGGATACACTGAAAGTAAATGTTTGCCCACTCCTCAAGGTTCTATGTTGTCAGTATAAACTCTCATCAAGCTGAAAATCCAGAAGTGTGAAGGAAGAAGACACTGAGCTCATCAAGACCTTTCTGGGGTACCTTGTGCTCTCACTCCCAGTTTAGCTGCCTATAGAAAATGGACCCTGGAAGTCCCCAATATTTTTACAGATACTATAGAGACATTGCTCAAGGATCAGTGAAGCTGAAGTTACCAGAGAGGTGGAAATAAACTTCTGTTTGAACTGAAGGAGGTCTTGTTCATTTGCAGGAAAACTTGTGTGAAAAATCAGTCCTTGTCTACTTATAGACTGGCTGTTTCAGTGGCCAGGGTTGTTGGTCTCTACCTGGATGAATCCACTACTTATTTTAAGTTCCACACTGCAACAAGATTATGACTAATTTTTAGCTCTGCATACTTGCTATCATTATCTTTTGCTAATTCCATGACTGGAGAATAAAACATTTTGTGATACTAAGGAGGGGAAACATAAAATCACCCAAAAGCTTGTAAAGAAATTAACCTGTCGCTTTGGCATGGGATTCTGCATGGAACTCTGAGGTTTTCTTTTCATGTCTGGTGAATCCTCAATTCAGTGACAGTTACAGAGTAAAACTTGCAGAGTTCCCTCTTTCCTTACCCCAGCTTGGCCCCAAGTTGTATTCTGGACAGGGAAGGTATACAGGGCTTCGCTTTCAAACACAGATCTGGACATAAGATTTAATTAACCACTTACTGACTTTCTTTCAGAAAGGAAAGACAAATAGACTAATACAATAAATTATGCACCAAAGTCACGGAATGCTTCCAGCTCTGGTTGGAGTTTAATGTATGCAGCTCGTGCTGGCAGGAGTCCCACACTTGCTCTGTAGCCATTTCTGCTGGGTAAGCTCACATGCAGTTGTGCCGTAGAACTACTTATGTTCTTACAAATTATACCAGACATTTCTCATTAGCATTACACCTGAAATCCCATTCCTGAGTTGGACATTATCCGTCACTTGATCAAATTACAATGAAAAGCATAGAAAGAGCAAGTTCAGGATATGTTTAAGCAGTGGTTCAATGGAGAAAAGGAAAAAAAACCCCACCCAAGCCCACAGAATTTACCAAACAGAATTACTAACAGTATCCATTGCTACCATGTAATTGTTGAAGAAAACTAGAAACAGAGCTGATTATTTTCTTAGATTACTTTGAAAAATTTAAATAATAAAAAACCTTAAAGTCCAGTTCATAATACTCATGAGACCTGCTCTTTGGTACCTCGTGTATCCCTCTGTATTCATGAGCCATGGAGATACAAGAAATTTGTATCACATATTTCATTTGACACCAAGCCATTCACAAGACATTCATGTTACATTCATGTTTTCGCACACATGCCTTTGAAAAATGCCCCTTCTTTTGTAGCTTGTTCATGAGGATGCACGAAAGACAGAAAACTCAAGAAAGCAGAAAACCCAAGAGACAAAAATCCAAATTCCTACAAACTAGTTGCTGCAGGAAACATTAATTTCCATCAGTCATTATTCAGATAATTTCCTCCTATCAAGGAATTTCTGTCCTTGGATATATATTCAAAACTTCATTTACAAGGCTCTGAGGAACCTTACCAAAAAGTGAGGTCAGCCCTGCTCTGAACCTAAAATTTTCTCTGGTTTTGTGAATTATATTTGATGTACTCCAACCCAGAGATTTGCTGCTTCTAATCTTAATGGTACAATCTGTTCTAAAGGTGGTTCACCAAAATTATTGTAATTCACTTGATTGTTGTAATTCATATCTAAAAATAAAATCATATTTCCTCTAAATTAGTTAGTTGATATAACTTAAAACTGCCCATCCACTTACCTAAAGTGGTAGCAAGAAAGCTATCTCTTAATTTTCCACTTTCTAAAGAGACAGTACTGTGTGTGTATATATCTATATATTTATATGTTAGTGCTCCAGTAAGGTGCTGCATAAAACCTGGATTGGTTCTTAAAAAAATAATCTAAAGGATTATGCCTTTGACCTTCCAGGCAAAAACCATTCTGTCAAGCATTAGCAAAAGACTCATGAAGGCAGCAAGAAAGCAACTAAAGCATCAAAAATTCACTTCTGAGAGAAGTCAACAGCCTTTTCAGCTTTCAGAAGTGAAGCCTGAACTGAAAGTCACAGTTGGAAAACTAAAGAGCCATAATAATAACAAAATAATAAATAAACCAGCTTTTGAAGATTCTGTGGTAACTTGGCACTGTGAATTATTAATAATCAAAGCTTTCAAGCTCTGCCAAATTAACTTACATAAGATTGCTCTCCTCATTTAAAAATATTCTGTTTAACAAATTGTTAGGATAAGGATAAGAAAATTATTAGATTAGAATATGTCTATCACTGATATAATAGGGAACACTGTCAAATTCTTATGTAACAAAATAAATGCTTGTTTGGTTAATACACAACTCTTTACTTGAGCAGTGCCACTGAAAATCCTTACTCACTGAGTGCCTTATTCATCCAGCTGGCCAGCTTAACTACAGACAACTGACTGTACTCAAAGAAAGAGGAGGCAAGTGGTCATGTGGGGAAAATGATTAGAAAAGGAAAGGTGGGGAGCAAGGCATTTGTGCAGGGGTACATTTGCAAAGTTGGCAGGAACATCAGAAGTTGAGATCACAGGTTTATTGTGGGAAAATGCAGTAAGTGAGGCATTCTGGAGGCTCCTGCCAGAGCAAGAGGATTAAAAGGGAGCAGCTCAGCAGCTCACGCAGGCAGCTGGTGACCAAGGTGGCAGCAGGACAGTGTGAGGAGAGCTGGAGCCTGCACAGGCCTGGCAGGTGGTAGAGGGGCAAGAAGGCTGAATCACCAGGACACAACCAAGGAATGTGAAATGTCTTCAGGATTCATTTTAGGAGAAGATTAATTAATATCTACCAGAACTACAATTCATATTTCTGTTATGACTGCCTAGTGATTATTTTTATGCCCTTAAAGCATCATGCAGTTTTTACACTCTTCACATTGCCAGAAACTATCATTTTTAGAGGCACATAAGGGTCATTTCCTTTGAAGTGACTGCTATGTGGTAAAGCTGTAAATGTGGTACAACTAGCTCTGAAATAGAAAGATATCAAAATGTTATTAGTGTTTGGTCTTTCTCCCCCTGCTATAGGAATTCTGCTGATTTAGAGAAATTAAAAGCAGTAGCAGACCTGAGAACAGAACATAAGGGCTGCAGAATCCTATTTTCCCTAAGCTGACACAAAAAATTAACCTTTGGGAAATTGAGTGGACCCTTGCTAAGAAGATACAGCTACCTTAGGAGATCTAATTTTTATGGCATTAAAGTTTTCTTCAAACAGCAATGCCAATATCTAACATGCTGAATACTTCTTCTACAGTCACTAGACAGCATCCAAATTGGATTTAAGCAAATTATTTAGCTTATTAGGCATCCTGATATCCAGTATTTAATGCCATTGGGAGCAATTAAACTCTCAGCTAGCAAAAACAAAAAAAGATAAGTTAACCCATAGAAATGAGAACAATATCAGATTTTTCCCAGCTGACCTTGGCATTAATTACACAACCAAAGTCAATAGTAAGCTTAGGAAAAGCCAGGTATAATGTATTATGTATGACTTTAAACAATGCATGTCATCCACACAGGTTTTAATCATGCACTCTCCAATTTATACCTCAATTTACCATAACATTGTAACTAGCAGCTCCACAACAAGGATAATGTGAATGGGGGTGTAGAGCAGATTTTGTCATACAATCTTCCCCAAAGATAGAAAAAATCTTGGATGGAGAAATTTTCATTGCTGTTGATACACAGCAATTTAATTCTGCACCAGTAACTGAATCTCACTAGTTATATGCAATGAATAGATTCTTCTACGCAATCTTCTCATTTCAGTTTTCAAGAAAAATACCACCAGTGTGGATATTTTAAAGAGCTATAGAGTAATAAAGCTTATAAACTAATTGGGGTAGTTATGCTATGCAAGTTCTTAGAAAAAACTTTCACTGTCTAAAAATATCCCACAGCATACTAAAAATATCCCCCAGAGAAAGGGAAGATCAACTACGTGTTCATGTCCTATAGGCACACAACTCCCTATGCCCTCACTTTTAGGAGAGCCAGCAGGAAAGGTAAACCACAGCTCATTCACTTGGTACCAGGAATTTTCTTCTCCCTGCATTCCTTACAGTCAGGGCTGGAAAAGTCATTGCACTACAGAGAAGAGCAAAAACCATGGGAACCTCTTCAGACTTTGAGACAATTCTAGAAAAAATCATTCATGAATTTGTTTCCATCAGACTTGGATCCTACTGTCCTTGACACTTTCTCTTCTTGCCTTTTTGTGCTTCGATCTATTTCTCGTAAGTAAACGAGCCGCGATGAACAGCAGGGGAAATGGTGCCTGCTCCTTGTTGTAGGTTACCATGATCAGAGGCAGCAGGGGAGGAGGAGCAGAGAGGGGGAGGTGGCTCTTCCTGCACTGCCTGGGGTGACCAACACGGCTCCTGCACTCAGGACATTGCAGCGCATCTGGCTCTCCAGTATACAAGTCTTCAACAGCCTGCTAAGGTGCAAATGCTTGCTAGGCTGTTACTGCTCCTTACGAGAACTAAGCTCAGAAATTGATTGGGAAGACTACAAATAAAGAACATTTATTGAATTAGTATGCTTTATCCATTTCAAAGTAGCAGAAGCTTTCCAATGCCTGCCTTGTCAGTAGAAGACATTGAAAACTTTCATTAGCACAGTTAGTGCTTTTCATCAGCATCAGCTTGTTCTCTCTCAGTTGCACTGCTCTCAGTGAATGATTAATGTTGAAATCCTCTTCTCTTTGAATGTTTATTATCCTGTTAGATATGGCTAGAAGTTTAAATTTTCAGGGCATTGCCAAATAAAATGTGTTGCAGTTCTTGAAAGTTAAATACTACACAGATAACCAGAGCCTCCACTATTTCTAACAGCAGGCTATTCCTTTCTAGCAGTGACAGAACACATCTGTATTGTGGCAGATATATTTTTCATTGTAAAGCATTTCTAAAATGAATAATAGAAATTAGCAACTGAAAGTAATTGTGAAAGAATTATTTCCATGAAAGATAATTTCAATCCAAAAGTCCCCTAAAGGAACAACACAGTAAATGTAGGCTAATCAATATATGGCAATAAATTCCACAAAGATCAGAATCTGGCTTGGTAAACTTTGCTATGTTCACAAAGGAAAAGAAGAATCTACTGGAATGGGAAACTCATGCAGTCTCCCTCCCTGCTCTTTGACAGACAATTAATTGATACATCAAATTCAGCAAGATTTGAAAAGGACCAGTGATTTTTTGTTTGATTGTTTTTTCTTGGAATGGGTTTAGAGGACAGTCAGTCACAAGAGGTGTCTCGTGATCTCTATAACACCCAGGACAAATTTAATGACAAAGACTGGCTAAGCAATTCACTTCCTAGTTAAAACTCATGTATTTCCCTAAGCAACTTCTTTGTGCCAGATGCCCTAAGAATTATGTAGAACAGTCAAAAGTATATTTTCCCTAAGTCAAAATAAGGCAAAGGGCTACTTTTAGTTGAAGGATCAACTCTAAACCAAAGACAGTCAAAGGCACTGAAAGCTCTGGAGCAGGGTTTTCAGTTATAGTTTATTTATTTATTTATTTTCTATTAAATCTCCGTATAACTTCAATTCCATCCAAGACTGTATATATTTGATCCAGTCCTGCTATTTTTTGTTTATCTATGGTATTTAAAGCACTGCATTGTTTTGAAATGGCTTTCTTCTTTTTAAAACATTAAAACAGCTGAATATATGTTAAAACTATTGTTAACATTTTTATTACTATTACAGTAAAAGGGCTATTATAATAATATTTTTACTTTCTTTAATTCTTTTCAGGACCTAAATTTTGCATTCAAATTGTTATGCAAAGCTTTAAGGGCTAAATCATGAGAAGATCAACAATATGTAATGGTATTATTAGAAATTATTAGCATTAAATCTACATAACATTTCAAAATTGTACTGCCCTTTTCATGTGCTGTTTCATGTCACATGGAGGAAAAAAAAAGTCTTACTCCACACCTAAAGGGAATTACAGGCCTAGAAATGTAAATAAGTACACAAATAAATGAACACCCAAAAATACTTAGTAGAAGCAGAAAGCAGACTTTATTAATCTAAGAGCAGACTGCAGTACACATATCTAGCCTTTCACTTCAGTGAAATATCTTTAAGGTCCATTAAAAAAAAATGAACATTCTACATTGAAAGAAGAAATATATTTTCAGAGTTATAAATTCAAATCTAGATAATTTGAAAATTTGATATTTTGAAGGCTGGCTATTTTGATGGGTGATGTGAAATACTCACTGTTGGCTTTCAAGTACCACCACAAATTCACACAATTAGTTTCAGCATCCTATGCCAGAGGGCCTATTGGCCAGTTTTTGCGGCTGTTGAAAAACTACTTAGCTATTAAAAACAGAAAAAGAAAAAAAAAAGGATGAGAAGAAAATGGTAAGATGAGAAAAATTGCACGAGAAAGATATTAAATTATGTCTCTCTTAGGCGGAAAATACATCCTTAGAATCCAAAGGGTAAAGGGAAAACTAAGATTGACCTCCTGCCATTGAATCAGCTCTAAATTGTGTGAGTCATCCTGATTCTCAGCTATAAAAAAGCTCCCAATTCAGTGGAGAGTAAATTGCATAAAGAACTCTGCAGAGTGTATATCCAAGGCAGAGAGAAACATCAGTCAGCACCTCCTGAGAAGCATGAAAATAAGATATTGTTGTACGGCTACAAAACATATCCCTCCAAAAAAAAACCTAAAAAGGACAACACCTATTAGTGTAGTTAAGCATAGTTCATAGCCTTATGCTAAAAATTCAGAAGTTCCTTGCACATTAACAGAAAATTTTGCACAGAATTTAGATATGTGGTTGATGACATAGCTGAAGTACACAGAAGTCAATATTCTCATAGGTACATATATTAAAGCATCTGCCAGAGTCAGTAATAGTCTAATTCCTTCATTCAGAAAAGGTAAGTTTAGAAATTTCTAAAAGTTAGTAACAGGTGAAAAAATTATACCTACACTATAGATTCTGGTGAGTATACTTATTGGTACAAGTGGGAAAAAAAGGCAAAGCCAGGAAAAAAAACCCATAATATACTTTAAGTTATTAAACTATGACAATACATTTAATTATTCTAGTGTGAGAATTCCTAAGCCTAAAATTGCAGAAGTGTTAAAGGTCAGCAGAAGTTTGCAGCTGGTGATGCTAAGAAGTTCCAAGCTGAGGCCATTAGGTTTTGGGCAGTTAAGGCTGAGTCCAGCAGGCAGTCAGACAGGTAACTGCCTTGGCCCAGGAATTTCCCTGAAAGACACAGAGCTAAGCTTTCCTCATAGCTGCTACCTGGACATCTGCTTTCAGCATACATGTCAGCAAAAATACTTCACTTATCAACACATGAGTTAAAAATCTCGGAGAAAAGAGAAATAAATCAGGTTTGCAAAATAATGTACAACGTAGGAAAAACTCAGGTTAAAGGAAAATTGAAAAATAGTTGGCCTTTGGAATCTAAATATGATCTGTCATAACAGCTTGAATGAGTTGGTAGTGCTGGAGAAAGTAACTTCTGATATTGCATGGCTTTTAGGACATAAATCTCAAAATATAATGCTTACCTTAGCTTCTTTAATGGAAAAGGTACTAGCAAGAAAACGATAAACAAATGCAACAACATACCACTAGAATTCAGTGATACAGAACACAAGTACAGAGGAGAGTGCACAAATGAAGCAGCAGAAGCTCTTAACAGCAATGGAACATAACAGATGTTTGTACAGCCCAGGTTCTGTGCAGCCCAAATATGCAGATTCAGGTTTGAGCTTGCAAAGTCTGACAGAACATGCATTCTTTCCTCCAGCTTGGATAAGCAGATATAAACTTCTAGTTCTATCCACTAGGATCAACAGATTAAATGAGATTCATTTTTTAATTAGACGGATAAAATAATCTGAAACAAAGCAGAATACCCAGGTGCACCTTTTCTATCATTTGTGATTGGAATAGGACAGATATATTTGGAAATGTGAGTAGCAATTTACAAGGCTCTTTAGTGGAGGAAAGCTGACATTCTTGAAAGGTAAAAAGCTTAGTACCACAAGAAGAATCAAGCAAACAGAGACCATGGGGGTTTTTTACCCCTGAAAGTTTCTGTACACCTACTTAGATAATTCCTCTCGCAAGGCTAGAAAATCATTAGGAAAAAAAAATCTCTAAATATTGTTCAAAAAGAGCAAGAGCACCGAAGTAGATTTACCCTGGTATACCATCATTGCTTAGCAGATGAGCTATGCTTGTGAGCAAGCTCTAAGAAGTGCAGAAGACCTAGTTCTGCCTTGTTTTAAGAGAGAAACTTCTCTTAGTATTCCTCTAAGGTAAATCACTTCAATCTCCATCTTTTCTTTTCCTCTTAACTTGCAGGCTATTCATGAAAAAGTAATATTTTTCTGAGCAGAGTGAAGTAGCACTTGTCTAATCTGTATGTAACTATTCCCTGCAGTAACTTCCAACAAGCACAGTCACATCTCCTCGCTAGGCTGAAGTCTTTACTGACCATCCCACAGCTTTCACTGTGCTGCCCTAGGCTGTGCTGGCCCTGCTCAGCCCCAGCCACGAGTGCCAGGCCAAGCCCTGGCTGAGGGCTAAGCCCCTCTGTACCCACTGCTGGAGAGCTCAGGAGAAAGTGCTGCCAGGACATCAGTGGCATGGAGAGCAACAGCATCTCACACACACTTCCCTGAGAAGCAAGCTAGGACTTGTGTACAGTCCAGTGTCATATCCTGCACCCCATTTAGACTTTCTAAAATACTCTGGTAGTCAAATGAATAAGGACTGTCAGACTTTCAGAAAAGCAGATTTATACTGGGTTGTATGCAAAAGAGATACTTGCAATACAGGCTGGCAAAGCCACTTGCTTAGTAGCCACTTAGTTACTGCTGTGCCTCTGCAAATAAAGAGTTTCTCTGAGAGATAGCCCAGTCCTGTGAACTGCAGACACATTGGGTCACTCCAAGCAATCATCACCAGATGAGTTACCACTGCTGCCTCTGGCACCTCATGGCTGCTATTCCCTTTTAATGACGGGGGGACACACAATGAGGATTTTAAAGGAAGGCTGAGAAAGCTCACAGACCTTTTAATCACCCAAATACCTAAACCCAGATGTGCAAATTCTGCATACTTGTCTAACCCAATTGCTTTAAAAAAAGAATTACAGGTGATACAATATTTGGATCACTTTATTTTCCTGGAGAACAGTAATAACAAGTGATTGTAGAATATAATCTGCTGCAACATATTTGTCATTTTCCACCTGTGTAACTCACCTAATGTGGAGGCAGAATTCTTATTCTGATTTTCCAAATTATTCCAGAAATGGAACAGGGCTAACTGACTCCCCCACAACATTCAGGAAGAGAAATCATGTTTCCTAATTCCCATCTACTGCTCTAGTTGTTCTGTACCATCTCCCTAATTAATTTCATGAGAAGCTTATATAACAGCACCATGACATCATCAGTCTTGGATCCCCTAATGCCATTAGATTTGATGTTATAGAGGCTGTGAGTCTTGCTGCTGTCTCAGTGTGACATAGCACAAGCAGGAAAAGCCAGTGGATCTGCAGTGATTTGTGTCACAATGGATCACAAACATCACTTGAAAACAGTGAACATAAATTGCCAAGTTACAAAACTTGCTGAAATTACGTGACAGAAATAATGCCAGACAATGAAGCCATTTTCTATCCACACAGAAATAACTTCCAGAATGTGCTGATAAAAAAATGTTAAACACCTTCATTCAAAAGGCAAAGAAGGCTCCATGACTCCATTGAGGATGAGAATGTCTTCAGGAAAGGTCACTGAAGCCATAATGTTTACACTATAAAAATTTCTACTTGACATGCTGCTATATTCTCCCTCAATTTATGACATCCCCCACTCTCCATTTATCAAATAACTCTAAATGTATCACAGAAGGATCCATGCATCTCACAGGAACCAAAGCACTGCTTTCTCAGTACCAGTATGAGGTAAGGAGATAGGTACCAAGATGCAGAATCTAGGAATTAGATTCAGGGGGAAATTTTAAAACTTCTCAAATTTTACTTCTGAAGTCTAATACTAAGCACCACTGAATCCCTAGAACCACTGATGGCCTGAAATCCAGGGACACCAATGCCCAATTGCCTCTGCAGTAAGGCCCATGCGGGTGTTCAGTGCTGTGTGTGTGTCTGCAGCTGAGCAGGAAACTGAGAGCAAATGCCCCACTCTCACTCAGCCTAAGAAATGCCTTCTGAAAAGGTTCCACTTTGACCTGCAGTCCACAGACTCCAATGCTACCAGTGTGCACATGCAAGAAGTCAGGAAAGACTGTGCTGAAAATACAGTTTAATAATTTCCCTCATACAAAGTCAGCTGGCAAACTGAGAAGAACCATCAGGATTTTTCATTATGTTGCTTGAATTTTTTGTGTGATCCAAATGTTTTGGTTGTAGAAATGACTTTAAAAGGGGGGGAACAAAACCTCTGCCCATATAAATAAGCACAACAATTCTAAACTGAGTTGCCAGTGTAAAAACCTGCCAGTGGAGAGTCACATTCTCCTTCAGAGCAATATATTATTGGATTCCACAAGGTATGCAACTCTTAAATGTAAAGTGGTTTAAGAATGAAAAGAAATGTAGACTTATAGAGCATTATTAAGATTTAATCACCAAAATTATTGGTCCAGCTCAGAGGTACTTCACTTCCCTGTATTCTGGCACTTCAGAACATCACAATCACTGAAAATTTAATTGAAGGCAAAGGGACTCCATTCCCTGTCATGAAAGAATATTATAGGGACAGGAATTTTGTTCCCAGCTGCCACAAGTGATTGCTAGCAGAGAGCACACATAAACATAAACATATTGATAGTTACTGAGAGTATTTTATTAAAAAATACACCCAAGAACTTAGCAATGTATCTACTATATTTTCCTACCTCTACTAATAGGGAGCATGGCAACATCATGTGGCCTCTCTGAGTCTGACTCCTGCTGCTCGAAGTCATGTTCATCTGGGAAGGAAACACAGGATATTGTGTCCATCTGTCAGAAGCTGGCCTTGCTTATAATGTGCTGACAGCAAACTAGAAAAGGCCTGCTTAAAACACAGGTTTGTACCAAAATAAGGCGGGGTGAGCATTACATCAGGGAATAGGACTGTTCATGTGTACTTCTTTATTCCAGTATGAAAGATCTTCAAGTTAGTTTAGATTTTACTGTTCTGTTGCATAGATTACAGCCATTTCTGTTCCAAATAATAGTATCTATACGAAGATTTGTACTTAAAATTGTACTAATTATATGCCTGCATAGATCAACAAAACAAATACTTTATCTCTTTTTGCAGAGCTTTTCTGATTCTATTGACTTCAAAAAACTTAAGCCTGTACTTAAAGTATAAACAAGAAGACTTTGCTGAAGAGGCATTAATTGAAGGCTTAAAGGTTTTCAAAATTTAAATTTTAATCTATCAGGCTTCTTCAGAAGCAAGGGAACACAGGACTAAAAGAAAATGCCAAGCTGTGATGTTGTGTCTTGCAATCTCAGTACAGTGGATCTTTGGTTCTTAATGATCCACAGAATCCTTATTTTCAACACTGCACCTACAAAAACTTTCCTATTCCCTTGCAGGAAAATTAGGATCTGACATTAAAATTAAAACAAAAAAAGCAATAACTGCCTGAAAGAAAAACCTGCACTACTAATCTCTGCTATAGGAAAAAGTAGAGCAGAAAACAAAGTACTGTGGAAGTAATGATTCTAGGAAACAGCCCATGACTGATATAGTAAATTGACTAAAATCTCTAAAGAAGTTAGTATATTCAAGAATTAGAAAACTTCTAAATCCTAGGTAGTCCCTCTAGATTGCTCTCTTCTTCCTTAAAAACACCCCATATAACCAATATAACCACTATTTCTCTGATTATTTAATTTTTAAAACTCTACTTTAAAAGCTTCCCTCTAGGCTCTTCCTAAAAGATACTGAAATAGTCCATTAGCTGTCTTCTGTTTTTCCCAGCTGCTCCCCTCACTGTTCTTCATTTATGTCTCACCATTCACCCATTTTTATGCTCTCTCCTTCTGGTGTCCCTGTGTTCTCCCTCCAGTTTCTCTTTAATCTTTACACATACTCCCTTTCCCTCATTCCATTTCTCACATGTAGCACATTTTTCAGCTTCTTGCATCTCTTTCTCTCTCTCTTCCATGGCCTCCCAAATTCATCTTTGATTCTCTTTCTTCTCTGATGCTTTAGTAAACTGCATCTGACTCTTTCTCCCTCTCATGCCCTCGCCTGTGCATGTGCATATTTCACACAGGGCTTGGGGCTCAGCAATTCAGGAGTCAGCACACTAAAGAGAAGAGAAACCAGATGCTTCCAAGCAATATCAAAAAAGCAAACAGCTCTGTGTGTACAGCCTGGCTCCCAGCAATGCACTGACCATCTCTGATGCTCTGCTCCCCTCGTGGCTGATGCTGTGCCTCCCTCCCCTCACGAGGGAGTCAGTAGCAAAGTGAAGCAGAACAATTGCTCAATTTTGAGAGACTTAGGCATGCACCAGACGGGTCTCACTGGGAGCATTTTGGCTTTGACCCTGTCACTCTGCGCATTTTTAGCCCTGTCTTTGGTGCTATAAAACACAGAAGCAATCATCTGCATTCAGCTTGTGTTTTAGCCAAAGCAACAAAAAAAACCTGCTTCATAAGCAAGCAAATACGGCATATATTCTTGAAATGTCTCAATTTCTCTTAGAGGCTGAACTTACTTATCAAGTAAATAGAAAATGGTGCTCTACTGTTGATCAATTCACTTTTATAAATCCAGGGCCAAACTCTGCTGTTCATATTCCTTTCACATCCTCTCTCAGGAAAGAGTCCCAGAGACTCCTTGACACTCCCTTACCCAGTTACATAATATAACCATTAATTTTGCATATGGAGATGAGCATGCACAGCAACTGCATATTGGGACTACAGGCTCAGTTCATTAAAGAGACACCAACATAGCAGTTATTTATTATTTATTGAGTGCTAACAATACATTGAAGAAAAGGGAACAAGCTCTGAGAATTAAGGACCAATATGTGTCTGCTCTTCAGCCATTAGTTCAAGAATAAAAAGGGTCTAAGATTCATCTTCTCCAGAATAGCACCAAAGGAGCAACATGTTCTTGTTAATGTTGTGGAAGTACTGCAGATGTGTGTTGGCCACTGTCAAAAGCTCTCAGTGCACTCAAATAGGAATGAACTTTAGACCCTGAGATGAATCCCAGATTTTTCCATAGCATGGAGGTAGGCACTGGTCAAAGCCTGGAACACTATTTACACAGGATAAACACACACAATATGTGAAATTGCCTTTCCAGAGGTTGCTGCAATGAGTTTGGAGAAAGATGAGTGAGCCTGAATGAGACCTCAAGAAGCCATCTGTGAGAGCATGGCTGAAACGTTACAAGCATCCCTATAAATATCTCTTGATAAGAAACTAGTTCTGTTTTAGTGATATGAAGTCTTTTTATGTAAGTAGTTACTAGGCAGCCTATGAAACGGTTTCTCTGGCAGCACCCCGCTGCATGCATTAGGCAGCCTGTCTCCCTCGAGCTGCTGTTCTGGGGGCATGCCTAACAACAACCCACAGGATCCCTCTCCAGACAAGCCCACCCTGCCACTTGTCATCACCGATGTGCCTGGCTGCCAGACTAGAGCATCGTGTTCACAGCTGTGCTGCTTTGGGAACAGACAGCAAGCACACACCTCCAGGAGGAGCTCTGGACAAGAGCACGGGGCTGAGCAGCAGCAGCAGCTCCGAACGATGGCAGCATGGGGAGCCGAGGGTGAACTTCATGCTTGGCAGCTGTAGGCTGAACACCCTCCCTTAGTACACTTGACACAAACCTGCTCTCAGTGTTTCTGATCCCATTTGGATCAAAACTTATATCAATTTATACCTCTCCTCAACATTAGACAATTGCACTCGTGTCTCTAGGGTGGGTTTTCATAGAATCATAGAATTGTTAAGTTTGGAAAAGATGTTTAAGACATCAAGTCCAACCATCAACCTGGCATGTTGATGTCATGTAGATGTACATGTGACTGTAACCCCTAAACCACCAACTCTTAGCTCCTGTAAAGGGGGTGAGAATTGGGCAGCAAGACCAGGGCCACAATAGCAGAATGTTTTTACAAAAAAAGCAGTCACTGCTCTGCATAGGGTCTAGAAATCAACTCTCTGGGCAGTTCCTAGGCATATCTACTGACTCAGGTACTTCAGATGCACAAGGAGACATCCTCTTAGGATGTAACATCAGCAATGAGCTCTGGGAAACTTTGAACAGCTTTCAGTGCAAAAAGATGCCTAGATTTTAATCACTTCCAATTTACTCAGAAACTGAAGAGGAAGTACTCGTGCTCATTGCTTGAATATGACTTCAAGAGATTTCTTTAATACTGCATTTCACAGCCAGAAAAATTAACTCAAATATCCTTAGTTCTGAAATGGTGTTCCCTAATCTCACTATTTTGCTACTTCTGTTATCCATGGTTGCCATTTGGATGTCTGTCTTCTGGCATTTTTGGTGTAAGACAGTGTGTAATACAAGTTCCAAGCAGATCTAAGGCACCACCGTATCATTACCATCTGTCTCCAAGAGGATTTGTCTCACATTTTAACCTTGGTGCTGCAGTAACTGAAATTCTGTTTTCTCTGACATGCATGTTAGTTTTGATCCCAGGGTATAAGGACAGAGGACAGAGCAGTGGGAAGCTAACTCTGGGAACAGCAAAGGCATTCTTTGAATAACTGACAGAACAGAGATGAGTCTGGTATGTAATGTAACCTGAATATCAAACCAAACTACAGAATATCAAAGAACCCATCTGCAGATAGGACTGATAAAAAAGAGAATTTTGTACACTAATGTCTATACCTTTTCATGTAAAATGCTAGGGAGTTTGTTCTCAGCCAAATATGTGACATTTCCAAATTGCTTTTCTCTTACAAAAACACTGTAAAATGAAAACATAGGAATTATGATCCTTTCAGGCTTTAGATCTGCCAGAGAAATACTTGAGAGGCATTTCTCTCCAGTAGCAGAGAGACCTTATCTCTATATACCTAACAGGAAAAAGAAACAGAAGAAACACGGCACACAGTGATGGTAAAGATGCTGGGGGAGAATTAGTATTTAAGATAACTTGGATGCAGATCATAAAGTCAGCATTTAATATATTTTGAAAAGTAACATATTTTGAAACCAATGACATAAAATGTGCAAGAATAGGTTGCTACCAGCTGAGACACACGAAAGAGAACAGTTGCAAATCACCCTGATTAGACCAGGGAGTGACACACTTGGCTGCTTTTGCTACCTGAAAATTCATGAGTGCCACTAACTGGTGAACCTGAGTAATGAACTCGGATGCTCTTTCTCTCTGAAGCCCAGGGCATTTACTCTCTTTGCCACTTCCTTGAAATAACCTTCCACCTCACAGGTGTATTAATACACAGGCAACAAGGTCCCTGTAACATCTGCCAGGCTGTCAGTGATTGCCAACACACAGCAACATCTATGTCAAGAATAAATGAAATATGGGGGAAAATGTCACCAGCAGATTGAAAGGAATGCAATACATACCAACACATTATTTTCCCCAGTGACTTCCACATATGTTGCACTATTGTTTTGGTTCCTATTCTTTACTGACCTTCTGATGGGTGTATCATTTGTGATGATACTGAGAGCTAAATTGTGCTCTCCTGTCTTGAAATTAAGTAAAATTAGTTTTTTAAAAAACTAAAAGCATAGAGTGAAAATCTTATTACCATGAAAGATGAAAGCTAGGAACTAGAGAAAATATATACCTCTCTTTCTTAGATTACTCATTATCTGAAGATTAACATTAGAAGGACCTGGGAGCCTGTCAAACACCAAATCAAAAGCTCCCAGAGAGTTCAGACAGTAAAAATAGTTAATAGCAACAAGAGGATTCATGGGATTATGTTTGTAGTGACAGGATTAAGTTTTGCCCAACAAGCTGCAGTATCAGAAATAACAAGGTCATTTTTCTGTTAAGAAGATGAGGGAAGAATGCCCTTGTTTTGCAAGCAGGAAAATTAATGTGGGATTAACCAACAAAAGAGTTCCATAAAATTACACCGGTTGTGAAATTAAGGCAAATCTTAGTCCTATAACTTTGTACATTAAAAAGAGCCCACTGGAGTGAAGGAACAAAATTCTGGTGCTGGCATAAAATCCCATCCACATCCACCACGGATGTGACAGCAACTCTCTATTATAATAACAGGAAGCCCTTGCCACTCAGAAGGCATCTACACAGACACCTTCCCACACAGGCAGCTGACTGTGGGAATCTCTGCAGAAATGCACCAGAATAGTTAGTGCAGTGTAACTGTCTGGAATAATATAGATCTTGGAATGGCTTTTTGTCTTCATTTTGCTCTCTGATTTAGAATCAAAATATTCAAATATGTGGAATGTTGTGCCTGCAGCTTGCTCTCCAGTCAGGAGAGGATTTACAAGGCAAGGCCAAATCAGCTGCAGTTCTCTGTGCATTACCAATGGCCAGGGAGGTATGAATGACACCAGCCATGCAATGGGGTATTTATATTGGGTTTTAAACCCAATGGAACCAAGTCTGCAATCCTAAAAGCCCTGAACAAATAATTCACAAATAAAACATGCAGATTTTAAGGGATTTTTTTTTAATTACACACTGATGACACTAGAATTACTGCTGCCAAGAGTTCCTCACAGGCACAGCTGCAGGGCTGTGTAGGCACTGGGTGAGCCAAGCTTGATTGATATCTCCTGCATATTATAAGCGACTTTTGTCCCACAGTTCATTGACTCACTCAGTGCTCAGCTGAGTGTTTAGAGTCACTGATCAGCCATGCTTTCTCTGTTCTTTCCAGTTTGGGCATTCCTTATCTCAGCTCTGAGAGTGATCAGTCACAGCCCCTATCCAACAGTGGATGTTGAGTTGGCTCACTGTGAGTAATGGACATTGACCTGCCTGTCATCATCTGGAACCAGATTGAGACAGCTGTTGATAAAACTTATCCAGTTGATTAATGCACTTTTTCTGTGTCTCATCAACAGTAATATTAGAACAAAGCTAAAGCAGAGTGAGGCCATACTGTGGTTTCCCTGAATTTATTCAGCATTGACATTTCTGATTTTTTAAATTCTCTTAATTGCCAAATATTCAAATTCTGAGTAATGTTGGTTAGTTATGAATAGACATAAATATCACACATTGTTTTTGTTGCAAGGATCAATTCCACCTAGTATTAATTAAAAGTTAGCTCACATATCAGCCTGTGAAACTTACTATTTCCAAATATTTTTTTGCAGAAAAAGTCAATTTCACCAGTGTTCCCTGAAAGTGCAAAGAAGCATAGAGTCACCACAATCACGTGTATATCAAAACTAATTGGTTATTAAGAATAGCTACATCTCCAGTTGTCTTGAACTGCTGATCTGCAGAATTTCTGATGGTGGTTTTTGGGGAGCTGGGCTGAATACACAGTAATTGTTTTCCTCCCAGCCTTTAGCTGCTGTTTTTCCTTCAATGTATCCTAAAATACATGAAGTACTTTTCTCATGTGACTATCTAAGCAAATTCTGTATTGCCAACAAGATGTGATACAACTGCAGATGGGAGCAGATATTCTTCTTTTTCAAGATCAAAGTGGGGCACAATGTCAGCAGGATGAGAGTCTCTGTGACACTGTTGCAGGATAATTTATCAATTATTTGCCATTTAGAAAAACTTGATGGAGGCTGGCATATATAAATCTCTATATGCTATTTCTTCAGATTCCACTTTTTTGTTCTATTTCCTTCAGGCCAAATAGACTCAGGTAATCTAAGACTAAAAATTTGGCATTTTTTCTGCTGAAATAAAATTCGCTGACAGTTCTCAACTTCTGCATAAAACCTAATTTGTGCATAATAATATGTGCAAAAAGTCACAATTAAACTTGAAAGAACTTAATAATTATCTTTATATTTCATTAAAACTGTAATAATTTAAAATTTTACTGCCTAGTTATAAACTTCCCAATTAGCGTATGTATTTCTTATTTTCTCCTACCCTCTGTTCACTTAAAAAGAAATAAAACTAACCAAAAACCCCCCAAATTCAGCCACAAAAAGACACCAAATCACAGAAAATAAGTTACAGGAAAAAAGAGAAAGAATGCAATATTTTTTTCACCAGGGAGGTTTAAGTATACATCTGTGAAGGTATATAAGCTGATGACTTTTATTCTGGGCCTGCCTAAATACCAAAACACTGCCTACACTGGCCAACACATATGCTGAATCATTCAGACTCCTCAAAAAAATTACAGATTTCAAAATAAAAGTGAAATAGGACCTCTATGTTGTCTTTACATTTTTTCATGATAAGTTATGTACTTTTTATTCAAGCGACTGAGATACATGACTAAGGGTGGGTGTGAATTGCTGGGTTTTCTATCTACTATCTAACAGCATGTTCACGGGAGTATATAGCCATACTATAACTTTAGGCCAAGTAAACAGAAAATATAACCTCAATATGTGTTTGTGCTTTGGATCTAACCATGAAAGATTCATTGTCTAAATATGTCATTGCAGCCAGTGATTCAGAAGTAGAACACTTCCATCTGGCAACAGATGGTCAAGATGGATCTTACTTGCAGGAGAGTCTTCTGCTAAAAGAACTAGTCTTCAGTCTGGATAATCAGATAAGCAGGTTCTTCCTAGTATTATTGCCATGAGAAACCACACCAGAACTTTATCTCACAAGCTCAGTCAGCTCTGCATGCACCTACAGCCCTGCTTAATTAAGCATCCTTCTATGTATCACAGCCAGTTCTGCATTTCCCTGCTAATTTTTCACTGATAATGTGCATGTTAGATCTGTAACAGCTGTACAGATCTCCTGACACACTAGTGCTCTCTATCACTCCATGTGCTGTGATGGGCTTAGCAGCACTGTCCTTACTGACTGAGGGATGCTTGCAGCTTCCTACTAGCATTTGCCAAGGGTTTGCAAAGCCATCCCCTCAGACAGAACCTGCTGCATTGTTTCACGTGTTTTCAGTCACTCATTCACGAGACAGTGTGTGTGGGAGTGACAGACGGCTGCTAGCCAGGCCGGTCTATCCTATTTCCTCCCTCCCCATACCAGGTATGTGGTGCCCATCACTGACCTTCTTCTCTAAAGGTTTGTGGAGGAATAGTCCAAAGCTCAACACACCCTAAACAACCATTCAATATGTATTCTTTGTAAAAATCCAATAGGTTCTGTTTCATGGTAACTAGAAAAAAGGAAAAAAGGTTACTTTCATCGAATTACTTGTTCTTTGGGAGTTGTTCCCTCAGCTCCGAAGAAAAGGGCTTAGACATCAGTTCTACTGGAGAGCTATGAGTCATCAGATAAGAAAAATCAGCTCTCCCATTTTTATGTGATATGGTAAACAAGAAAAGCACTGCAGAATTAATTCAGTGCTTGCTTTGGTCACAGAATCTGAAGTGGCTGTTGCCATGGGTACATAGAATCAAGTATTTAAAGGGGATTTAAGGACATGAAGGAGGAGAAATGACAACACATCATGGAAGATTCAAGAACTGTAGATGTCTGAAGAAAATGACGATCTGAAACACAGAGACACAGAAAAGTAGCCATTCATGCGATGAACACAAGAGAAAAGACAGCTCACTGTGCTACCAAGGTGGAGAAGCAAAAAGCAGAAACTGGCAGGCATTCCAAAAGGCAAAGAAGAGCAGCTAGCTCCATAAGAGGAACGGGCAATGAAAATAGGCAGGATCATGAGGGCAATGAATTGGGCTATACAGAAAATCATAACAGAGACAAGAAAAGGACAAAAATAAGGGATAAAGAAATAGCAGTTAGAGGATACAGGGAGAAGCAGATTTACAACACAAAAACCAGGTATGTATGAATGGTTGAGGATTTTCATTGAAGAGTCTGTGAGCAAGTCATCAAAGCTGACCTAGAGGAAAGCAAAGATGGTGTGGCAGGAGCAAGAGTACTTGTCTTGAGCTACAAAAGGTATCATGGGAAAAAAGAAGCATTCATTAATCCTACTTCATGCTGATAAATGTCACTGCAAAGTTTCATCAAGAACAAGATCAAAGCTAGCTGGGAAATACTGCCTTCTCTGGTTTTTATTGGAATTCTTCCAGACCCAGGAGAAGGAACATATATGAAATACATCATTAAATGAACTGCAAGGTGACTCAATGTCTAATCTTAGAAGGCAGAGTTTAGGTTGCAAGGCCACTCAATAGAGGACTTTTTTTCTGATGAGAGACATTTTAAGGCAGGGATTTTAAACAGATGCAGAAGATAATATTAAGTAGTATCATCAAGTGAGTCAGTGACATAGCTGCTAAAATCTGACTTTTAAGATAAAGTAGTTAAAAAAATCCCAACAGTAAGCAACACCTGAAAAGTATTTGCATGAAGGAAAAGAACCACTAGAGGGAAAGCTTGTTGAAACAGAAGTTATGATGAGGATACCAGCATCAAAAATAACTTGGTGGTCAGAAAAGGGACATAAATGTAAATGAAGTGAAATGATATTTCACAGTTAAAGATGTGACAGATTCTAAAGAAATAGGAAGAGCTGCTCTGGATGAAGCAGAATCTAGGTGGGCCAAATCAGTGTGTAAAAGCAGTTCTAGTGAGTAGTGTCAAAGCCATGTGATCACCACAGCTGCCTGTTGGGTCTTTGTTGTGAGATCAGAAAATGTCCATGTAAGTGTCTTACCTCAAGGCACTTACTAGAAAATACAAGGCTTGTAGGCAGCTAACAAAGACTACTGGGACAATGGCAGTACTTGGAAATGTGCAATGACATCTATTTATTTTAATGAACCACTGAAAGCTTTAGCACACTCTGGGAGAACAACTGTGTGGGCAAAGAAGGATGCAGCCTAAAATGACTTCTACACAATTAATCATATGGCTCATAATTTCACATTGTGTTGAAAACTGACCTTTTAAAAAGTTTTTGACTATGGATATAAACACAATCCATCTTCAGTTTAGCTGCAACTATGAGTTGCATTTCTACTTGGCTTCTAGCTAACTTCCCTAAAAAAAAAGGAATAAATGCTAGGCGCCACGCAGTTTAGAGTGCAAATGTACACCACTGTCACAGACGGCCACAAATTTTTTCTGGTTTTGTTTTAACTATGGAGTCTTTCTGAGATCCAGATGCTACTACAATAAAAACAGTACAAGAGATAGATGGAAAAACAAATTAACATCTTGCTGCATATCCTTAAAAGAGTGTATTATGAATAGACTTTTATCAAGGTAGGCAGTAGTAGTAATAATAGAACAGGTGGTGACTACCTCACCCTGAAATCTGACACTGACATTTGAAGGACAACTTGAATTGTGATATTTGAAAGATTCTGGAAGAGAACTTAATAGTTCTTGATAAGGGCATTTTTTTATTTCTTTTTGTCATTCTTAGAAAGAAAGGACTAATAACCTTGCTTTTGCTGTTGGAATGAAGCTTTTGGCCTTGACACACAGAAAGACAGATCTCAAGATATTGCTATTTTCTCAACAAGTCTGTGGCTTTCCTTTGGGGATATCACTTTGCATACTTTTGTACATAAGTCCAAATACTTGGTGATAAGATTTCTTGAAATATAATTCATACATTTTTTAAATGGTCTTTGGAATTGTTTACATTGGTGTCCATTCAGACTTATTAGTTAGTGAAGGGCTAGCTTCAGCTGTCTTGAAAACCTGCTTGTTACTTATAGTGAATTTTAAAACAGATTGCTAAGTTCTTCAAAATGAGATTTTAAGTGTCAATGGATTGATCTCCTGGCACTTCAAATAGATACTTTTGCAGAGTATAGAGCAGTTAGGAATGGGCATGATGGATTAAAAAAGCTGGGGAATGAATACTGCTGACATCACAGGTCCACCAGGTGAGCCCGTCTCTGGCTGGTTTCTCACAACTTCCTCATCAGTCAGTCTCTACTATGATGTGTCTCGATTTCAGCTGGAATTATTACTTTCTTCAAATTATCCAAGGATACACAAACATGTAATTGGTGATTTCCAAGAATAATGAGTTTTTCTAAGTATTTCTAATGTACATAAAAGAAACCTCAGGGTAGATTGGTAGTAGAAATCTAGTAGGAAGATGAAGGTTATAATTCCTATAAGAAGACCCATTTGTGTTTAGATTTTATGAATGGTACACAACCACTGACATGCATTAGGAAATATCTCTAGTAGAAAAAAAAAGCATTGTCATTACTGTATAATAAAAGATGTTGTCAAGGTTGTTTCCTTTCCAACATGTTAGACTGTGGTACTGTAGAAGTATCCTGGGGGAGATGCTGGGCAAGAGAAAGTTGAAAACAAATTCTGTAAAATTTTACAGCTATACTTTCCCAATTTCCTTTAATACAAGGAATGACTCTTGTTTTAGAACCCCATATTCCTGTATTTCACACATACATAGCATCCTTCAGCTTCATTATTGAAAATCTTTTTCCAAGAAACTAAAGCTAAGGGATGTGGCTCAAGAAAGACTTCACACAGAAGATTAAGGTCTTTTAGCTATAGCTACATAAGAGTAAATTTAAAAAAGAAGCTAGAAGTCATGTTCTTTGTACTTCCATCCAGCAATTATATTTTGATCAACATTTGCAACATTTCTTTTAATATTAGCTGTCAATAGCAATTTAGAAACATTGGAAGTACTATGTAAGAAAATACTAAAGACCTATCCAGCTTTATATCTTTTCTGAACAATCTCTGCTGCTCCAGAAAACATTTCACTCCAATAATGTATTATTTTGTAGAAGAATGAACTTCTTCCTATTCTGAGTATCTGATCATTTTATGCCTCAAGGCTTAAACATTCTTAGTGCTGCAGTGCATGTAAATATATGTAAAGTTCAGTATGAAAAAGCATCATTTATAGAATTGAACAGCTCTACTGCAGAAACGATCTTCTGTCAAAATCCAAAAATCATTTGTGAGTTTGCAACAGTATATTAGTACAAAAATCTACTTGAAAAAATATACACAAATATAGGGTTTTTTTATAAAAAAACCACCCCATATATTGCCTTCCAGTACATTTTATTCCTCACTCATGAAGCCCTTGAAATCAGCAAAAACATTTCTGTTTACATCCTGCAAGCTTTGCACAGTTTCATCCTGTTAGATGAACACCCTTAGAAATCAGACTCCATTTTTCCAGGAAAGTTGTATCCAGTTTTGCTACAGCTGTGTGATGCTTTGGCTCCTTATTTACATACCAATCAATCGTTCACTGCATACAAAAAGCATTTTGTAAGCTGTACAAATACACATGTACCAGACTGCAAACAAGGTAAAGTCTGCTGTATGTCCTGCACTCTAAGATTTCTGAATACACAGCAAGGCTGCATATCACCTCTGCTCTGCAGAGCACTCTTTAGCTATAATTAGTCTTCCTAAAGACTAATCAGCATTTCATCTGTGTGAGTTCTTATAATATATTCAATTCCCCAATGCATTAAAAAACATTTCACTGCATATTTCAATCTCTGGTTCATTTCTTCCAGAGGATAGATAATTTTAGGTAATTAAAAATATTAAAAATTATTGCCGTCCTTAGCAACATCAGTTACCCGTTATGCCTGTTACATCAACATTAATAGAACCAGGTACAAAGTAACAAGAGTCTTTAGGAAGTATCCATATGCATTAGGCATTTATGTAAACAAACTACCTCACGCGCTTTTAATGAATTAAATGCTTGTGTTGAAGGAAAATAAGGCGCCCAAAGTATTTTAAAGGAAGGAAAAGGCAGAGCATGGCAAAGCACTGCACTGGGGAGAGTTGGGACGATGGGCAGCATGGTGAGAGGCTGGTCTTGGTGGCTGTCTGCCCGCACACCGCTGCTGCCAGGAGTATGAGGAATAATGGGATAAACATGAAAAGCTCTAGTAGTATGTGACTGCTTCTACATTACATGAATTTACTTGAATGAATAGAAAATTTAAAAAAAAAAGCCAAATATTTGAGCTTTTTTTTGACTGAGCAAGTTTGATGCACAGTCACTTCTGAATGCACTGTGTGGATGCAGTGGAAAATCCCAACAGGAATTGTTGGTGCCAGCTGAAACAGGATTATGCACACATGACTGGCAGTCCCTCCCAGCTGAGTAAGGAGCAATGCAGATCACTGTTGATTGATTTTTATAAATCAATTATGCCCAAAAGACAGCAGACTTCCATCTCCCGTAGCAGAATTCCTGTTTCATTGCCAGGCCTCCAGGTGGACATGGGCCTTGGTGTCACTCTTGTAGTGTCCCAGGCAATGCCACCACTGCCCATGCCCATCCCCGCAGCCCCAGCCGGGGCCCAGGGCAGCCCTGTCTGGGCTCCCTTTGCTCACCCTCAGTCCACACTGAGCACGGATCCCCCTGACCAGCAGTCGGGGAGCTGGACACAAGCACTCCTGACACGTCCTTGCACCATGACCTGCACGAGGAGGAAAGCGGCAGAGGCTGCCAGGCCAGGGAGCACCGCGCTCGGCAGAGGCTCCATCCCCACAGCCAGCCCACGCTCCCGGGGGACACCGCACGGGCCGGCCAGCACAGCAAGCACAAACCCCTCTGCACATCGAGGTTAACCTGTTTGTTGACTTGAAAGAATAAATAAGCTGCATGCTTTCGCTTCATGCAATTGCATGGAGATCATCTTTTTCCTAGGAGATAAAAAGCTCTGTGGTGCTCCTGCACTGAGAAGCTGCTGAGACTGAAATAAAATGGCTCATGTCCTTTTTGTTTCTGTGCGATATCCACCACACAGATAAAAGCAGACAGCCGAGCAGGAAGCATGCTTGGGTTCATGTGCCCGTGCACTCTGCATTAGTGACATATCGTAACCAGTTCTGCTTGAGTGAACAGACTGAAATACTTGTTTCCTCTCATTAAAGATGCGTTCAAAATCATGCCTGGATGTCAGCCTCTGCTTCCATCTTTTCCTTTACTGAGTGCTTTCTAGGCTACAGAAAAACAATGAAGAAGACAATGCAGACAAAAATGAGCCTTAGTACTGAAGAGCAGTACTATTTTTGCAGTTGTTGAAAATACCACCTCAAAAACATTTGAAACAGCTACTTAATAGAGCCTAGCATGAAATACAGAAGCAATCTGACTGGCCTGATTTTGAGTGTGTGCTGGGATTACTCCCTTCATTGCAGTACAGTTGGTTCTGAAGTGTGCTACTGCAAGTAGATCAGCTGAATTCTAAATTAAACCCTCTTCACAAGCATATTCAGCCCCACTCTTTATATTGTACCTTGCAATATATATTCTCTGAAGGGTAATACAAACAAGTATTACTTCTTTTATTTTACAGTCATGGTTAGACATTAAAAAAGAGCAAGGTTTCTTTGTGCTTAGTGCTGTCTGTTTATCCTGTTAGTAGTGCACCTATTGATTGTTTTCGGGTCTTTAATCTTACAGTAGAGGCTATCTGTATAATAGAGGACATGCACATCCTTTCCCTCACTTCCCCTTATACACAAGCATTTTTATTCTCAGAGCTCCAACAAGCAGGCTAATTGCAAGTGCATGAGTATGAGTATGAATATGAATATGGATTGATACACAGGAAACTGGGCAAAGTTACAAAGGAGTGTGAAGTATATGTGGGCAATCTTCACATGCAGTATGCACAACTGAGAGGCAGCAGTTACAGAGGCTGACATCACTTTATCTCAGCTGAAAGCTGTCTGTAGCTGTAGCTGTAAAAAAGACCCCAAGGACTTTGATGATATATTGATCCCCCATGAGAAAATGTCATTGAATTTAGTGTATACTAACATATTTTGTACAATTTTGTAGTATTTATTATAGAACAGCAACGATATTCTTACTGGATTTCACATATTTTTGCATTTCTCTAATGCTTTTTCTCTATGAGACTGCCCACTTGAAAAATAAACATTTTCAGCTTTATCCAAATTTAGAGAACTTTGCATATAGGATAGCTTATATTCATAATATATTCTTCTTCAGTATTTATAGTAAAAAAACAAGCCTCCAGCCTTCAATAGACATTCTAGCAAGGCTGAAATCACACTCTCATTTTATGACTTGTACTCTGAAGATAAAGGTTTTCTCTAGCAGAGATAGTGTCCAAAACAGGGAGATTTTACTCCTCATGATGTTCAGTGACACATGTGGCAATTCATTTGTTCAGAAGGTAAAAGATCCAAAGGGAAAGAGAATTGCTGTAATGTCCCCTGCAATCCGACATACCACTGGTGCAGAGTGCTCAGTGCTGTGAAGAGACAATTTGTAGGCAGAAGATGCCCCAATGTCACAACTGATACTGCAATTACACAATTCTGAGCAGGCTTTCCCAAGGTAGCACCCTTGGAAGGTACACATGCAACGCCTGGGATGGTTACCATCCCTTCTCTTTGGATTACACACAAGAGAGATTTGTATATTTATTTTACTGCTGAATTTGAAAGATTAGATAGAAATAAATACAGCATTAAAGCAGAAGTGAATTTAGGAAATGTTGGAATTTTTGCACATTTCTAACCTAGTATAAACAGGGGTTCTTCACTCTTTGGCCTGAAAGTTCAATTTATTTCAAGAAATCAATTTAAATTAAAGCAGGAAGAGTTGAAACACACCATTCTTAAAATGTGTCTCCCTATTTTTCTCTTGACTGTTTTTTGTTAATAGAGCTATCTGAAGTAGGCTGTTAAAACAGCGTATACATTTATATTTATATTTCTATATGCATACACAAATGAGACTTCAAGTGAATATATCCATAACGGCTTTTCACAAGGTAGTGCATTAGTACATTCAGGTCTTAAGACTATCATATATTAAAATATCATAGCACTGCAAAAAGAAGGAATATGTAATCCCAGTGAAAATGACTATTTTAATTACACCACCAGCAATTTGAAATCAAAAATTAGCATTTTAGAGTTCATTTTAGAGCTAAGGATGAGAGGTGCTAAAAACACACCGTGCCATATCATGCAGATTTTCCTCTTTGGTTAGCTTTGTTTCTGTGGTAATGGGAGTCAAATTTTTCTTCTCCTTTTTAAATAGAAAACTATCAGGACCAAGCCAGTAATTTTTAAGGGGTTCATTATCCTGTGTTGGAAGAAGGCAAGTAAGAGTTTATTAGATATTTCAGAGCAAATACGAGTCTGCACTGGAACTGCATCACACAATGCAGTCAATACCTGGGAGTTTAATGTTACAGTACAGTTAAAATGACCAGCTCTTACTGAGAAAGGACAAGAAGTTTAACCCTCACAGATTTATCTTTTATCCCTGAGAAATCTGTGGGCAACAAAAGGGTCCATTTTAGAACAAGAAGGTGGTCTCTGCCCCGAGCTGGATGTACCAGTTACCATGGTGGGGCAAAGAGCCATGAAATCAGCGCTGCCTGGTGTGCTTTCACAATCGCAGTGCAGATAAACCTGTACACAAAACACGAACTGCTGGAACAAGGAGAACTCTACTCAGTGAAATATGAGCTTGGGATTTCATATTTCCTGTGAAATGTCATATGTGTGTGTCTCCACCACGAACATAATTTGACGTGACATTAATTGAAGATACATTCTAAAGACTGCAACTCTCAGTGGATCTTAGTTCAGTGCTATATATGTGGGATGCATCCTTTTCAAATTAATCCTGACACTCTAAGAGACAGATTTTCCCTGGCATAACCTGGGGGATAACGTACATACCAAGGTCTGGGTTTGTCCAAATTTAGTTATTTACCTACCAGAAAGGTATTTTGAAAGATTCTATTTTCGCTGGCTTAAAATAAAAATGAAGGCAGAATCAGACTATTTTCTGGTTCAGAATACAGCTGTTCTCTCCTGATGAATAACTACTCCATTTAACAAAAATCAAAGCATTTTAAACCAAGACAGTCTAGCAAATTCCAGTTGTCCATTATTTTGTTAGTTTCCCCTCATAATCAGCACTTGATTGAGAGAAAATAGGAGGAAAAAATACATACATTATGCAATGATCTGTGATGACATTTCCCTTCATTCAAGAAGAGGGGCAGAATCATTTTCTTCTGGCTATGCCTTCTTGAGTCTTTCCTTGTTTCTTCTGCTCACAGGATATGTTTTATAGTAATGATCCAACATTATTTGGTACTGAAGTGATGTAAGCAATACCAGTAGGGCAGGAAATAGCAATATCATTATGGCAAAGCTTAATGCTTGAAAGCTGAACCCAAATTTCAGAAAGGAAGTCAAAAGATCTCTTAAATGAATCTCAGGCAATTCTAGACAAAACTACCCTCTATGTATATCAAATAAATGTGAGCTTTATGGATGTATGATTTAACTTTTTTTCTGCCGTTTACCCTTTTTTCAGCCTAGAAAGGGACAATGGATTCATTTCAGTAAGCTGTTTCTTTTGAAAGACAACAGAGTGCATTTCCTCATAAAATACTTTAAAATACAGTTTGACTCAAGACTTTACCTTCAACTGGGCCCAGATTTTTTCCTTTTAAGCGTAATGCAGTAGTAATCTAAAAAGTGGTCATGTTAAAATAAGCAGATTTTACATGGTGGATTACTTGTATTGAAATATTGGGTACTTTACATTAACCATAGTCACAAAATTATTTCCTTTATTTCTTTGCATCTCCTAAGAAAACATGAAGGAACCAAACACACATTTTTGTTTATTTGTTCTTGCTCGGCACCATCCTTTACTAAGCACCATATTTTGAAGGGATTGTGGTTGTTTTACTAAATACCATTAGTGTCCCAGGCACTAAATAGAGCATAATTGCCTGAAAATTTGGAAGGCAGAATTACTAACTGAAGAGGTAAAGGTTTCCCTTGAGCATTCAGTGAAACATCTACCATCTGAGTCGAGCAATAACCAACATTTCCACACAAGCCTGGCTGCACTTGTACAGAACAAGTTGCTTAGGCCCAGTTCTCATCAAAAACTCTCTCAAACCAGCAAAAGGCAAACAGCACAACACAGGGGCCAGGTCAATATCCTTTGAAGGTATTGATGTTATCAAGCATAAGTGAGTAACTAATGCCCTCTGCAGCATTTAATTGCAGGTGAGGATTCATTGGAACAAGGAGCTCAGCAGGGCTCTTCCATTTGAGGTTAAGCACTTGAGACTGGAAGTGAAGGCAAACGACTGCTGTTGGTTTTCAACAATTTTTACAGAGAAACTCTTGAGGGAAATGATGTTGTCCTGACATACTGATAACTGTAAAATCTATTCCAGATAAAAATGGCACTTAAAGTAGCATTTCACTCCCAGGACTTTGAGTAGGTTGAGGAGGTGGAAAAGGTCAAAGGTGAGAAACAACTATGAAAATTTCCTTTTAATTTTTGCATTTAATGCAATATTAGTGCAAGTCCCATTATATTAGGTGTAATCTGCACCCTTCTGCTCTATATGTTATTGAAATTCTTCTTTCTTGGGGTGAACTAACTAGTAGCAAATAACTCAGAAAAATGCTCTCTCTTCTCCTTTTTGTTATGAAGCAACCTATTCTCTATAGATCTTATGGTAGCAGGGGTGAGCTTTAAATCAATGCAACTTTCAGCTACAGAGCCATGTGAGGATTGTCCTCTCTCCCATCCCTAGGGTCCACACCACTCCTGGAGTAAAAACCCACAGAGGAATACTACACTTAACCTGGCAAACTTCTCTTCTTATGTGCCAGAGGTATGTTTTTAGGAATAGTTTTTATAAATCACAAGTGACTATAATTATTTTCTATACCACTGCTTAAGAATCAGCTTCCATTTCTCCCATATTCAACAGTTTTCTAGAATAAAAAAGATGATCTCACTCAGAACTGATATCCAAGACATTTGATCATTACACTCCTAACACTGCTGATTCACCAGATTTTCACAACAGGAAAAAATTGGAAAAATAGCTGATGCATATAAAAAATCTTGGCATTGCTTTGCCAACCCTTATTTCTTGCCTTTCCTGTCTCACATTTTAAAAGACTCCTTAGAGATTCTGAATATATTGAAGAAAAAAGTACTTGAGAATTTAAGTATAGTAAAAGATAATAAATTATTACATACATTTAATAATCTTATGTGTTACATTTAAAGGGAAAATCTATGAATGAGATAATTCATAGAACAGTGCTAATAATAATAATAACCCCTAGTTCTTGTTTTGTGCAATTTCTACAAGAAAAATCATCCATTGTGTCATTAAAAATGTGTCATTGCAGTAAAAAAGACACCAGCCATAGAAAATACCCATTGGAAGTTACAACCTCAGGTTCACTATTTCCTAGAAGAACTT
Source organism: Prinia subflava (assembly GCF_021018805.1). Classification (NCBI taxonomy): domain Eukaryota; kingdom Metazoa; phylum Chordata; class Aves; order Passeriformes; family Cisticolidae; genus Prinia; species Prinia subflava. The sequence goes on from NC_086256.1 coordinate 18,465,892, forward strand.
TATATATTGTTTGGAAATTCTTCTGGAGACACATAAGGAGCTAAGGTTTGCTGGGCTGTCATTCATTGACAGTGTGGCTGGAGTAGATTAGACAGGGGAGAGGCTGAACTTCTTGTTACCACACCTGATCCTAAAAATTCTAGGGACAGTAGAAGAGTCCCATAGCTCCTCTGGAAAGAGGACTCAGTCAATGTCATTAGAAACTGTTCCCAGGTGAGTATCTTTAGAGTTACAGTAACTCACAAAACCAACAGGCTTTCTTTTAATGGCCTCACAATGCTGAATTAATTATGGTTCACATAACACTCATACCATCTCCTAACACTGCAAAGGACATTATCTCTGTTTTACAAAGGCGTAACTTCAGCACAGAGAGCTTATAAGAGAAAAAAAAAAAAAAGTGTGGAAGAAAGTTAATGACAGAAACAACAACTTCTTTATATTCTGTGCCAAGGCCACCCTTCTGCTGTTTAGAAGAAGAGTTTATAATCCTGTTTTTCTAGATTTTGGGACTATCACTCCTGGAAAGTCATATAAACAAGTGGGAAGCTGAACCTCTTGAGGAACAAACTAAATACATACAAGGAATTCTCAAATGTACAAAATAAGCAAACTGAAAAACAAACTTTCCCTAATCCTCTGTGTAGAGATGTTACTTCGTCAAACAGATGATGAAAATATTCCAGGCAAGAATTGAGATTACCTAACTGAGAATGCCCATGAAAACAAATAATTGTTTTGAACAAGGAGAGGTGAAGGTTGACCCCCTGTACCTGTCAATATCTCTCACCACATCTTTGATACACCAGATATCCATTACATATATTCTAAATGAAAGGTTGAGTCAGCAGACTGGAAGTGTCCTTAGGTGACAGTTCACAATATTGACAGCAATGCACAGAAGCACATTTTAAATGCATTTTCCCAGCACTTAAAAAGAGTCAAATTGGATGGTATGAATTTGATGTAGAACAACAGATCTGCATATCTGAGAAATCTAACTAGGCAAGGGGTTAAGGAAGCAGGACACCGGTGATCTGTTTGGAATTCCATTTCCACGAATAAACTGCATGTTTCTTCTGCCAAACTTTGCAATAAGAGATACAGCTTTCCACTGTGTTCCTTATGTTACCCAGCTAAAGTGGTGTTTGAGCTGCCTGCACTGCAACATCCTACCGACTCCAGCACCTTGAGATTGCTATCCCGGACTCTATTAGCTGGTCAGATAACAGATACCGCCCCACAGACAGCAGTGGAGTCACTAGGATGACAGAAAGAGAGGCTTCCTGGCTACATCTTTAGTTACTTTCTGAAAAGCTCCGTGCTAAAAAGCTGAAGGACAAAGAGATAGAAGGACAGGAAAAAACAGGATGAGACAAGACAGACGGGACTGCCAGCCATACCTTGGACAGCTCCTCAGCATCACTTCTGCTGGAGAACAGGGGATGGTGCCGCTGGACAGCAGTGACCTGGGTACAGGTAATATTTCCAGGGCTATGGTAAGCACAGGGCACAGGGCCAGGTAAAGAGAAGGGTGTCACTCTTCACTTCCAGACTCATTCTCCTGGTTTCTGCTTTCTGTCTTAAATAACTACTGCCCTATGCAGAGCTGGTTGTCTGGCAGTACACAGGAGACAGCACGATAGGGAAAAACAAAGAATTGGAGCACTATGGAGAAACGTGCAGGGAGTTTGGAAACAGATATGCCAAAGGTAAATAGAAGAGGGTGAAAACACTAAAATAGAAGACTGGAAGAGCTGGATGACAGAAAACTATAAGGAAGGGAGGATGGGGAGGAGGTAAGAAAAGTAAGAAACTGTAGAGGAGGGACCAAACAAGACCTTGAAGTAGAAGAAAAGGTTTATAGAAAATTGAGTGATAGAACTGGGGTGGTGAAATGGCAAGGAAAATGAGGAAAATATGTGAAAGATATATGAACAAGAGATGCACAAGCATCTAGAGAGCATAAAATAAAATGGGAGCATACAAAAAATGTGTGGCAAGAACTGAATTACTGAAATAAGTAATCCATATTATGGGCAGTGATACCTGCTTCTGGAACTTCACATCAAATCTGAAAACCTCACATCTATAACCCAAGACAAATCAATACTTATTATTCCAGCCACCAATCCACTAACAGATGAATGGATACACTTTAAGTCCTGGGAAAATGTTAATACTTTCCATCCTCTTAACAATGATCACAATCTTGATATCAGAGAGATTTTAAATCTAGCACTTTAACCTGTTTAATTCAGATGTTAGGGGCATTCATTTCTTTTAATTTTGCTTTTGTGCTATAAATAAACTAGCTGATGATATCCAGGAGTCATAAACAATTTTCCATCCAAAGATGGTGACAGGGTACATCTGCATATTCATCAAGTTGCATGCACATAAACAAGAAAGTTTTGCTGATTACTTGCCCTACTTCTTCTACTATAGTGAAATTTATAACATTAGGATCTTTTAACACCAGATCAGATTCCCTGAACTAAATTCCAACGTGCATGAAAGGAACTATTCCCACACCCTGATTTAATTAATATCAATTAAATGTAGAACTTTACATCAAAATGGTAAACTTTTCTGTTACCAAAGCAGTAAAAATGTAGAGAAAAAAATAGGTGAAATAAATGATTGCCTTTAGAGAGATAGATGAGCCCATTCAAAGAACAGTAAAATCAAGTATTAAGCAGTTATGAAAATAATACCTCTTTCATTTATTTTTCTTGGGTTTAGACGTGTAATTTGTCATCGGTCACAGTTCCCTATTTATCACTGGAATTTGTATCCAGAAAGCATTCTACCAGAGCAGGAAGGCAAATAATAGTAATGAAAAACACATCAGAATTACATTCTACCAACTAAGTACTTACATTGATAATTTGTTATCAAAGACATTTAAACTCCAAACAAATAAATCCTTCAATCAACATAAATGAACTCCTGGGAAAGATGACTAAAACTACACTATTGTGTGTTTCAGTTAATTTGGAATTAATACTAATTTTGTAAAGTTTTTCTTCTTTGAAAATTCAACAGTTTTCTTTTTAATTTGACTTAGATTAAAGCTATCAAAAATTATATTTCAGTGCAATTCAGGGGTACTGCTGAAATCTGATCAGAGTGACATCCCTTTGTCCACAACAGGAAAACAGATTTTAATGAATTTCTGGTCTCTAATTAAGCTGCAATTTGAAATCCTAGTATGTAAAATGCTGTGGGCCTTTTAAAGAAATATCTCCAAGAAGGAATGCCTAATTTTTCATGGATTTGCAAGTGTTTGGATGAAGTTACTGTTTTAGCTCAATACAGTTTTTACCAAAGAAAATCACTAAGGGCTACCTTAACATACCAGGATCTGTTGCCTCAGGCAATGCACAGCTCCTTGCTCCTCAGTGAACTGACAGCTGTTTGTCTGCCCATAAAAGCCATTTACTCCTGCAGCAGTGAAAAGGAGCTTCTCCCCTTTTGTAGATCTCACCATCTAATTCATAAAGCGTCCCCTCAGGGTGGAACTCCCTGGAAATGGCAGCTGAATTTTGCTGAATTTGGGCTACAAGCTTCTCCTCTCTGTACATCCACAAAATCAATGATAAAAACTAATTCCTCTGAAGTTATGTGAATAAAGCTTTAGTCTCTCATTTGGGGGTTTTTCACACTGATATTACAGAAGCCATAAAGATGTCAGATCTCCCTTTGGAGGCATTTCACTAGGCTGAGGGACACACTGCAGAAATATAAGGCCAGCAGGAGAATTCTCCACCGGCCAGTCTACAAGGCAGAGGCCTGTGGGAGTAATGCTTACTTTAATATTTGATGTTCCTGAATGCTTCCATAGGCAACAAATTCAAAGTACACCTGAGCTACTTTGGTTTACCTAAAGTAACACTTTGAGCCCTAAGTTCCCAAGATTTTATACCATTTTTTTTCTAGAATGTGTCAAATTCCAGAGCAACCGCCCAGGGAAAGCCAGGTGCTGAATGGAAGAAATTGAAGCTAAAAGCACGCATTAAGCTATCAGATATGTGTAGTTCCCTGTTTTTCCCTTTGCTTTTTATCCTACTGTTTGTGTTTACTGGAGCAGCTACACAAAACCAGAACTCACTGCCACACTTTGCCATGACCTGCACACGGCTCAAGGACACACAGTCTCCACTTCTGCTTGCATTGTTGCAAAATCATCTTCATCTTTTTCTGCAAGTTACACCTAATAGTTACAATCCTTAAAACTCAGTGAGAACTCAAAATGGCTTGAAGGTGTTTAAGATATTTGAGTCAGGAGAGATGAAGAACTGCACCAGGAGAATCACCCCCTTACTTCATAGATATTATTATTACACTTGCCATTGCAACTCTTTTCAGGCTCTGCACTCTGAACTTCAGCAAGATACTTCTGTGGTGAACACCTGTTGACTGTTCACATCTACATTCCATTCTCAACAGACTTTTCCACATTTAATTCAGCAATGGTTGATTTTAACAGCTTTCTAAGCATGATCACAAAGGGGCTGAAAGCCACCTGACAGCTCTTCACTCTCATATTACAGAGCCAAGGTACAAAATTATTGTATAACCTCTTGTATTTTTGCTCAAGTGCTAATTTTATAAAGAACACTGTCTCTGGGAATATTCAACTACTTTTTATAATCCAGGTATTTGGATCAACTTATTCATAGATCAGGTTTTTATTAATTTTATTCTAACAAGATGATAGACTGATTCTAGCACTGTGCTATTTCTGCATTTATTCAACATTTACTGAAAATTAGTTTTTATGCTCCCTGATGATGTTGATTTTTTTTCAAGGAAAATGTTATACAAATAAAGTATTTCATGGTTTTCTCCTTTCTGTTAGTTCAGTCAGAGTTTTCTGGTAGTATCCAGTGTAAATATTAATCCTGATATATATTAAGGGCTATTGTGGAGTTGCAGGCATTTTTAGCTGATGTGATTTCACTCATCACATTGCTTTAAGACCTTATAAATACAAACCCCCATATTTATCTGCACATGTACACATAGGATAGGTTTTTATGCCTCAGTTTTACTAACTAACAGTAAAAACTAATATTTAATAGTGTGGGACGGAGTTTTCTTTAGTTATGAGTTTACCTCCTTTGTGTCCTTGACAACAAACAGCATTATGATTACAGACTTCCAAAATAGTTGACGTGCTCACATGGAAGTTAATACTAGACTTCAATATTGTAAAAATAAAATATTTTTGTCTCTTTTGAATTTGGAGCATCTAAGAACACTCTGAAAAATACAAGTTTTAGCATTTTAGATATTTTTCTGCTACCTCCTATGAATAAGACTATCTTGTGTTGTTACAATCCACTTGCTAAATTTCCTGCTCAAAGTCATGCATGCCGTTTGCCTTTCTCAAGGAATTTGGAACATGTGTTTTTCATAAAAATTCTCTGTTTTGAGATGGTGTTCATTTAAGCTGAAAAAACATGACATCAGAGTCTTGGATATGTCAAAACTATGTTGAGAAGCAAATATGTGCTGTGGTTAGAAAGGGATGGACTAATAAATATCAACAGGCTATTGTAGTCCTGAAAATATCAGCCAAGTATACCAGTCCTTGTTGGACAAGGTATTTCATATAGACTGCAGGGAAAAGAGAATTTCTGCTGGGACTCCAGTATTTCCATTTAGACAAATGGGTTCTACTGTTGACTGCAGGACTGTAATTTCTTACTCAACCTCTCTCTGCCTGAGCTCATGCACCAAATGGCTGATATCTAATTAGCTGGCGATAACTTGCCCAGATCCAAGCGAAATATTTGTGACAGGTCATTGCACAACAATCCAAATTTGTTTTTTATTGATATCTGCATGAAGTTGCTTTAAAGAGCCATTGATATTCCAGAAATGGGCTGGGATTTTCACGTTCTGATATTTTCACACCTGCATGCCCGTAACTAAGATCTTAAATACAGATGTGTGCAGGTAACCAGGAATCTACAATTATGATGGAAACAAATGTGCACTGGGCACAGTCTACAGTGAACACAGACTCAACATCAGCCAGCCACAAGGCAGCTTCTCTAAAAAGCCACATAACCACTCAGCCTATTGCTAAATCTGACTTAAGGGGAAGCAGTTCATACAAACCACAGTCCAGCATTACGCTTCTGCAGCCACATGGCTTGCATCCCATAACTTGCCTCAGGCCAGAAAGCACAGGCATGTAAGTCTGTAAAATACTATGTAGATATCTTCATAAATAGTATTTAAACCCACAGATTCTGAAAAATGATCCTAGCATGACTCATGCAAAATATGAAAAATTCATTTTTCAAACCAAACACCACTGAGTAAACGGCAGCAGGAAAGCCAGGAATCATTCAGAGTCATCTGCTACTTTAAAGCTGTGACCTATATCTAGCAGCCAAGGAAAAGACATTAGAGCTTTACAACAACAGGAGATTATTAGGCATAGCAGAGAAACAATTGCTTGTTGCAATTACAACTTCAAAGCAGAATTTAACTCTCCCATCTGCACTGTGCATCTCTTTTGTATGTTTTGAACTTGTTCCACTATGAATCTCCCAGTGCTGTCACATACCATCTATCCAAGAGTGCTATGTGCTGCCAACATGGGATCTACAGACCGGTCAAAGAGGAAAATTTTGCCCTAACATGAAAAAGCAAGGAAAAGAAATACTGTACTTGAAGAAAGTTAATGAAAATGTTGATAATTAAAGGATGCCCTTGATACCATTCAGCTATCCAATTTTGCTGTATCCTGTAATTTTTTCCTTTCATAGCATTTATCAGGTTCCTATGTAAGGTACATTGTTTAGATGCTGGAAAAAATGCTGCCATGTTGTCCAACATGGGCTTTGTCCTGGGAGGCAGCAGGTTTTTTCCTCCAAATAACAGACTATACTGAGGTAGTTGCACCAAAGATTAGAAAGCCTTTTCATGAAATATTCATTAAAATTTGTCTATCTTATGGACAGAACAATCTTTTAAATGAATAACTAAAACAAGCAACACCCCCTCACTTGCTGAGGGCAGATTTATCTATGGAATAACATGTGAATTCAATACACACAGGAAATTCCCCCAAACAGATTTTCCTGAGGGACTGGGGGTGTGGGGTGGGGAGAAGAGGAATATATATACAGACACTGCTGCATTTTTGAATTCTGATATGGCAAGCAAAGCAGAACAAAAAACATCTGCCAGTTCCACACTGCAAAGCCCAGCTCCCACATGCCCTCCTTTCTCAGGAGAGGATTACTGTTTTAATATGCTGAGTTCACATCATCTACTCTGCATTCAGTGGGGAAAACAAAAAAACAAACAAAAATATATCTATACAATTTGATTTAACCCTGATCTATGCACACAGCCCCAGAAGTGGCCTTTCTGCAGGGAAATTGTGTGAGGACCAGAATAAAGTAGTCTTCCTTAGGCTACCAAGCAATGGTAACTGCAACTGCAGCTGCTGCTGCAGCCTCTGGACAAACTTCTGCTTGCTACAAACCCCCAGAGCCACTCTCTGACCAGGTAATCTGCACAGCCATAAACTCACCAGCTCCTCCACATCTTTGTCATATTATTTCATACTGCTTTTGCAAGTGGGTTTATTCAGTGATATAACACTGGTCCCTGCTTCTGCAGTATGCTTTCTGTTGCCATGGAAGCAGTGAAACCACAGCCATTGCCTGTGTCCAGCACTTACCAAAGCCTGGGAGCAAAGGCAGACTTTGCTGCAGGGGGAAGAGAGCACCTGGGCAAAGAGACAATGACCTGCAGTCACATTTAATGCAGTGCAACTTTGCTCACACACTAGACTGTACTGGAAAATAATTTTAAATCATGTTTCTAATAACCATGGCAGATACTGCCTGCCTGACAAGCACAAAGAAAGGTGCTTTCTTCACCTAAAGAAATTTCATCAATAATGCTTCTTTAGGGGGACAAGGCCTTGGGTCAAACTGAGCTCTAAAAAAATCAGCTTGCAGTTACCAGGGGCACTCATTGATTGCCAAGATTTCTTTTTTTGACAGAATAATTAATCACTCCTAAAAACTCATTCTAGATGAGTCAGAAGAGGCCTATAGTCCACATCTATGAATTTAATCTTTTAGTTCCCCAATTCCTTTAAATGTTTTTTATGAACTTGATTGGGTTTGCAGAAGCAAAGCATAAACAAACAACTTTATGCTTTATGCTAAATGTTCCATGACTGGTCTCTGAGTTTGCTTGAAGGCAGGTACAAAAGCTGTCAGGAGTAGTGCAGATCTGTACATATGACTATCCAACACACAGAGGCATTCGTAAGCCACACATCACCACACTTTCTTGTAAGACTACCGTGATTGAAATGGACAGGAGGTGGCTCTGAATTAGTTACCACCAACACATTTTCCTTTAGGAGAGCGTATGGATGAGACACTCATTGTGGTGGACTGCCCCTAGACAAACACCAGGTGTCTACCAAAACCTCTCTATCACTCCCTTCCTCAGCTGGAGAGGGAACAGAAAATATAACAAAAAACCCACAGATCAGGACAAGAACTGGGAGAGATCACTCACTAGTTACTGTCTTGGGCAAAACAGACTAGACTTGGGGAAATAAGTTTAATTTACTATCAATTTATCAGTAAATTTATTACCAACTTTATTGGCAGCTAGGAATCCATTGCTGGCAGCACACCAAGGCTGAAATGGTGAAATGGCACCTTATGCTATACCTTGGTTACTTATTCCTGAGGAAGTGGTTGCTCCAGCTGAGTCTCAAGGGAGGACCTAAGTGAAAGCCCAGGAGAAGGGTGGGAAATGCACCCTAGACATGCCCATATTTGCCCATCAATGTCACCTTTAGACTAGTGCGAGACAGACCTGCCCCATGCTGGGATGCAGGCACTGAGGAGCTTTCTTCCCCTCTGTTGGACCAGAATCCCCTGTAGCTGTGTGAGTCACTGAGCCAGCCATGCCACAGCATGCTGGCAGTAGATGCAGCTGTCCAGCTCACAGGTTTCCAGGAGTGCCTGATGCCTCTGTGAGGCTGGGGATGATGAACAGTTCTTCTGCAGAAGGTGTGCTGAGGGTGAGGAGCTGGGTCACCGAGTGAAGGAACTGTATGAAGAAGTGGACAGGCTACTCAGTATTTGAGTGAATGAGCAAGAGATAGACTGATTATTTTCAGAGACACTACAGTCTCAAGGCTTTTGGGAGTCTTGAACCTCCAGTGTAGTGGAGAAGCAGGTGGACTCAGAACCTACAGAGTAATTAGTGAAAGAACTGTTAGTCAAGGGGCCTTTAAAGATGAAGGTTGGAATTGGGTCACTGTGCATACCAGGACAAAGGCTCATCTTCCTTCTCAGCACTTGACTGGCCCATGGAAGTGGTCACAGCCCCAAGCCTGACAAAGTTCAGGAAGCATTTGGACAATGCTCTCAAGCACATGGTGTGACTCTTAAAGATGGTCCTTTGCAGGGCCAGGACTTGGTCTTCACGATACTTGTGGATCCTTTCTAACTCAACATGTTCTGTGATTCTGTGACAAGGTCTGTCACCGACAGAAAGTGACATCACAATATGAGTCTTTTGTTCATTTTGTTCATTCAGAGAAGCACCTGACCCCCTTGATTCTCCAAGAATGAAACAATTGTGTGTGAAACAGGCAGAAAAGGTGCTCTTGAATAATTTTTATTAGAGTGTGCTGATTATTTTCAAGCCATATTCATGGTTTCACGACAGTCAAGGCTGACACAGTAAATGCAATTTAACTGTTATCACTCATTACCTGCTCTCCCCAATAATAGTTACATATTTGGAAAGACCAAATCTTACAACAGTTCCTCAGTTCTGGCTGTTTTACTTGAGATAACTCACCAGTAAAGTTAACAAAAAGAGATTTCTTTATTCGAAGGCTAGACTTGTACTGATGGGTATGAACCACTGGACATCCCCACACCACTCAGAGTAATTTCCTGGAATTTAGTGCTGGTAGACAGACACAAACCTCCACTGCTCACAGCTCCTCTGTTCTGAGTAACCACTACCTGGAGGCCCCTGACATGCCTTTCACTAGGCTGCCAACAATTACTCTGATTCCTGAGCCAGCAGAAACCCTGTAAATCTTCCCTAACAGGGTTAAGACAAGAATATGTGTTGGTATGGCAACGTGTGTTGCAGCTCTGAAAAGTCTTTTTCAATGATTTGGAGTCAGATTTGCCTTCCCCACCTGCCTGCAGGCATGAAGTACATTTTTGATTTTACCCTCTCATGAAGCTTGTCTACTCAGTGCCGAGCATGGACTGGCATATCCACTCTGGATAAATGAAAAGATAAGAGCTAGAAAAAAAAAGGGGCTGATGAGAATCTTCACCTCCACTGCCATAGCAGCCAAAATACTAGCAAGCATCTGAACAAGAACAGCAGGTAATTTCCCATTTTCCCCCAAAAGGAGAAAGGAAATAAACAATGACTGCTTGAGTCACACTTCTCTCCTTGTACATTAAACTGAACATCGCAATGCAAGAATAAGCTTATAGCACAAGACAACTTTTGCAGACCTTATTAACATGCTACAAAGAATGAAAATGCTGTCTTTCACAGAGAATTCCTGCAGGCCTTATCCAGGGCACCTCTCATTGACATCAACAGGAGCTTGACTGAAAAAGGCTGCAAACTTTGATCCATAAATAGGATCTTAGCACATTTCACCATGGAAACAATTGCTCAGGTTAATTCTGTTCTCTTCAAGACTGTAGCAGGAACTGCACCAGATACTTCATAGATCAGAGAAATCACATGCCTCAGTATTGTACATGGGGTTGAACAGCTCGGTTTGGCTCAGTCCCAGTCACACTACTCCCCCTGACTGGCACTAAGACTGAGGTGAGCTGTCATTAGCATCTTGATTTCAAAAAGAGCACACCTGCACGAAGAGAACATTGGTTGTATAGGAACGCTATTCACTGGAACGTTCTACTACTCTGTTTCAGAAAAAAATATTTCCCAGAAACAAGGTAGATGCAGCAGACACCTCAAGGAGCATCCCGAACACCCTGATGCCCGCAGGGACCCTGTTCGGGTCTCTCAAACCAGTGGGTGTGCGCACAGATCTCCAGCCAAAGCATCCCCGCGTGTGCGCGCAGGCCCCGGGGCTCCGCTGGCCCCGGTGCCTGCGTGGCCCGGCTCGAAGGAGTTAAATTGCCCGGGACCCCCGCCCGCAGAGCCGCTCCTGACGTCAGCCCGCGCACGGCGCAGCGCTCGGCGCGGCGGCGGAGGGGACCCGCGGCGGGCGGGCGGGCGGCTGCGAGCGGCCGGGGCAGCGCTTGGCCGCGGGGCCGCCGCCCGCAGCCCCGCCAGCATGTCCGCGAAGGAGCGGCAAAAGGGCAAAGTGACCAAGGACAGCGTCACCCTCCTGCCCTGCTTCTACTTCGTGGAGGTGAGTGGCGCTGCGCCCAGCGGGCTGGCGGGGCTGGCGGCGGGCGCGGGGAGCGGCGCGGAGCCGATCCGCGGGAGAGCGGTGCGCCCGCGGAGAGCGAGCTCGCCTCGGTGCTCTCTCCGCAACATCAGATGGAAAACCCTTACGTGATGCTTTGTCCGCCGAAATCAGCAGCGAAGCTCCCGATAAGGAGCAGGCATAAATGCATCTCATCTTTCCAGCCTTTTGAAGCAGGAATTATTTCTAAGAATTATTCAGAAAACGCTCAACTAAATCGGGCTATGTGCACAGGAACCTCTCGGGAGGAAGACATGTTCCAAGAAGGGCTGGCTTCCAGGCAAACGCCTCTCTCGTTGCTTTGATAGAATAAAAATCACGTTCATAAGGGAATGCTTAGAAAAATAGAAATGTTCTCAAATAGGTAATCACTGATATATTTTTGCTGACCCCTGAAGTATGTATTTCCTCTGCCAGAGCTAAAAATGTCTGTTTGGAAAAGAGAATGAGGTTCTCGGCACATCTTCTAGGGCAAAACCTGCTATGGCTGCTCAGCTGGTAGCAGGTGGAGTTGCAGAGACGCTGGCTGCTTGGTGTGTCACTTGGAGGCACTTAGCCTCCCTGGAAAGCACAGTCACTGAGGCACTCCTGGAGGATCACGAGTAGACACGGTTTATGCTTAAAGAAACTGTTGTGATGTGGATTTGTTTAATGGCACAGCAGAAAGAGGAAGGTAAAAATGTTTTATGGGTTAAGTGTTTCATGTGACCCTACTCACAGGGAAGAGATTCTGAGGCACTTCAGAGTATACAACTTAGGTAGGACACAGATTGTGAAAATAATGTGAAGAACTTAATGGTAAAGTACGGTGTAAGTTAACTATACCTGGCACTCAAAAGCATAAAATATATAGAACATAGGGTGAAATATAAAACAAAATGTATTTTCTCTCAGATACTCTTCAAGGGCTTTGGAGGTTCTCCAGAAGGTGGAAGGGGGTTGAGTTCAGAAGGAATTTTAGGCTACAGTGGGGATTTTCTGTTCTGTAAGCACCTGAATATGGTCAGCAGCTGCACCAACTGGAAAGCTGAACAGAGACTGCTTACATGGAAGCTTCAAGCTCATCCTATCAATGTGATTAGGCCTGCTCAAGAAAAGCCCTTTGATGGAAGGCACTTGCTGTGCCATATATCTTATATTAGCTTTGCATAGGAGGGAGAGGTCAAGCTTGGAGCAGCCCCTGAGAAAAGGTAAGGGGCTTCTTTACTCTCTGTGCCCTCTTTGCTGCTTTGGGAATCCAGACAGGAAAGGAGGTGTCTGTACCTCAGCCCTGAGCAGGACTCTGATGCTGGAAGTGATGTAGAGGTCCTGCAAGACACAACAGAACTTGTGCTGTTAAGTGAGCTGTGCTTTGGCCTGCAGCAAGATGGGATGAAATGCAGAGCAAGAGCACAAAGTGTGTGCCTGCTGCTCTTATGAGTTGCCAAATGTAATACTGATTGTCTACATATTCTTTCCCTAGAAGCTCCCTGCAGCTGTTACAAGGAATAAGGTACAGGATTCTGTGAGCAGTGAAGAACCTACATGAGACAGGCGAGTTCTCTGCTCAGGTTTGGACTGCTAGGTCCTCAGCAAGTCATTTCAAGCTTCATTTAAAAACAGGTGGAGATCTTTTCAACACCCAGTTCCTCTGAAGGAGTCAAAGTCCTCAAATAACAGAAAGGTCTCCTAATGAACTTTTAAGATTTCTATGTTATTCAGTCACAGGAATGGTCAGTAGCCTGTGTGAGCCCTTCCCCACCAAGAGTAATTTCTTCTTATAGAAGTGCAGACCTACAGCCCCTCTTGAGCTGAAAAGTAAAAGCAACATCAAGAGAAAAGACTGACTGCAATACACCTGAACCTAAAGGTTGATTAGGAAACTTTTTGGAGAGTTATCAGCCCTGTCCCGTCGCATAGCAGGAGGATTTGAAACCATTTCCCACTTTTCAGCTGAGTACTCAAATCACTTGGGTAACAATTCATGTGGTACTTGAAAGGAGCATGTAGCTTGTGTTCCCTGTGAACGCCCACTCGGCGTTTGCACGCATGCGCGCTAATTCCAATCAGACTAACGAGAATGCCTTTCTAAAGCTTTGGAGCACAGCAAATGCCATCACTTCAGCAGCATCAGGGAAAGGACAGGATGACTTAAAATCTTCTGTTGTGATTGGTGCAAACTGAACCAGATTAAGCTGTACTCCATAAAGAGGGATTTATTCAGAGATCGTTTAATTGCAATGAGAAGTTTGCAAGTGTAAGGGATAGAGAAGTCACCCAGTGTGGTTGATGGGCATCACCATGTAATAAGGATTTCTTTGTAAGCAGGAGGTAAGGTCCTAATGCAATCCAACAACAGCCAACTACTTAAACCCAAAATTTACCTACTTTAAGTAAAGCTTTCTGTATTTTAAAGCTTTACTTTCATAAATGGATGGTAAGAAACAGGCTTTCAACCTCTTGCCTTTGAATGCTGTGGATTCTTCTATGTCTCTTTTCTTTTGGCACTCATCCACTTTTATTTTCCCTTTTCTGTTTGTAGCAGACAGTGCCTTCCCACTCTGAATTGCAACAAAAAGACCTCATAGCCCATTAAGTTTCCACCTTCAAACAAGAAAAGTAGGACTTGCTGATATCCACTTTCCAGAAAGACCATTGTTTAGAAAATACGTTTCTAAACATGTGTTTGTTTTTTTCCTCTTGAATGCTAGACAAGAGCAGTAGACTTGGAAAAATACGTTGAGTTGAAAGTTAAAACTTTTTCAACATGGAAGGAAAGGGATATATTCATGTTATACAAATGATATACATTTTAAAGAGTGAAATGAGTGAAATAATAAGTGTAACAGCCAACATAAACGCAGGCATGCAGAACCTTAGAAACAGCAACACACAAACACAGTTCTGACACTAAGTGGTTTCAACTGTTAAGATCCTTAAGAATGTGTTATGAATGAGATTAACTCCAGTGAACAAATGTGTTTAGGTCAGTGACTTTCAGGCTTAGCTAAAAATATGATTGCATTGAAGGTAGGCAGGCCAACTGCCCTGGAGAAAAGGAGACTGAGGTGAGACCTCATAGCTGTCTACAGCTTCCTCACAAGGGAAAAGGTAAGGGGCAGGTACCAATGTCTCCTCTCTGGTGAGAAGTGACAGGACCCAAGGGAATGGCAGGAAATTGTGTCAGAGGAGGTTTAGGTTGGATATTACGGAAAGATTGTTCACCCAGAGAGTGTTTGAGCACTGGGACAGGCTCCCCAGGGAAGTGACACAGCACCAGGCCTGACAGAATTCGAGTGTTTGGTCAGTGGTGTCAGGCACAAGGTGGGACTCTTGGGGATGGTCCTGTGCAGGGCCAGGAGTTGGTCTTCAGTGGTCCTTGTGGGTGCCTTCCAACTCAGGACATATTCTGTGAACTGATGGATAATTCAAACTGGCAGGTGTTTCCAGCAAAAGACTTAAAGCATAAAACTAACATGCTCCTCTTAAGTTCATTAGAGCTGTTCTTCATTTACACAGGAAAAACAAAAGGAGAATCAGGCTGGAGCTTTGAAAGACAGGGAAATGGAAAGAAAATGAAGAGACAGCTTCTGAAAAATGTGGATGGGTCATTCTCTAAAAGCATTAGAGGCAAATAAACATTATGAAGTAAATCTCAACACATTTTCAATTAGATGTTTTGAAGTTTCATGATTCATAAAAGAAAATAACTTGATGACTTACCCTATGTCTCGTAAGAATGTTTTAGAGGTTATTTTAAAGGACTGGTAATAGTTCTGCTTAGCAGAAACTCTGATTAGCATTCACTCCTGAGAGCTGAATAATTTTAGATTGCCTTGTGCACACTTACCTGAAGGACTTGGTAATCATCACCATCAGGCAGTTAGGCCTCTTTTATTCCTAATTATGCTTAAGGCATTTTAGGGTTCTGTAGACTGACTGGATGCGTTATCTGAATTTCATTTGCTTAGCTGAGGAAGACAAAGCTTTCCATGAAAATTCATAGCCCCTCTGGCCTAGTGGAAATTGCTTTTCATGATAAAAAATCTACATACCTCTGGGAGATCTTGAAAATGAGTATTCCTGGAGCAAGTTTTGGGTTTTGCTAACTGACTTTGTTTTCAGCATATTTGGAGTATGTCATTATTACATTCACTAAGAGAAGAAATATCGATGTCTTGAATTTTAGTATCAATCTGGAAAACTTCCAGAGTTACGTAGTGTCCATTCCTGGCAGAGCAACCACACTTTGGAGTCAGGACAGACAGATTTCTCTTGGTAAAGGAAATAGACTGTCTTTAGTCATGCTCTCCCGTTTCAAAAACTCCTGGTTTGACTCCTGTTCTCATGGAAGTTGCATAAATTTTACCTTTGACTTGAATGGCATTACTGCTTCATCCAGTGCCTAATGTGGGAATGGAAAAGGTCAAGGTGTTGTCAATCTGCATGAATCAATGCATTTATTCTCTAGCTAAATTGTGTTGCTGTAGCACACACGGCCTTCATCTGTTGGTTGTGTAACTTCCAGGGATTAAAACTGGAGATATTTTAGACACTGTCCCTTGTGCAGTTAGATTTGCTTCCTTATGTTGTCTTCCAGACTCTGTGTTATGAATGCATATGGATACCGCTGCTTTTTCTACATTTTCCAGAGCTCAGCCAGGCCTTAATCAGTTTGGAAACACTTCTTCCAGTAGTAAAAGACCACTTCTTTTCCTTTTTTCCCCAAAGGAGTTGAAATTCTCACCAGCAGAAAGCACAAGGATCTGTTATCATTGTAGAACTCCAGGCTGCAGAACTCGGGAGGTCCTGAGACCCCACTGAAATAAGTACACGCAGAGAATGGCCACTGTGTCTCAGTAACAGATGCTTTACTTCCTTTTGTTTCTGACATACACGGAGAGAGCTGGCTTTGAAACATCATTTGATACTCAGTAGCACTTCTTAGTCACATCTGGAGTGGTTTTCAGCTGTTCAGCCATGCATGACCCATGATATTTAAATTACAATGACCTGCAAGTCATGTATAGGTGTGACTGCAAAAGACAAAAAAAAAAAAATTAGGGGAGTGCAGTGATTAGGATAAGAGAGAGAATAGGGTGTAGGAATAAATCTTCCTTTCTATAAACAGGATGTTCAGATCTAAAGCATTAAACTTGAAGAATGCTGTGCCTTGGAGGCACAGTGTAGTCATATTCCTGTCTAGATTGGCTTTCTGTTAAATTAGCTGGGGGCTGCACCCAACAAAGATCGCCAATGGCAGAAGACAAAATTATCCCTCTGCTACTGTCAAAGTAGCATGATATTTTCCAAATACATCTTTTTCTCTCAAAAGAGTCAACCACGTGTGAGAAGGGGGAGGGAGAAATACATTGATCTCTCTGCTCATTGAGCTGACCTGGTCTCATGAGGCTGACTCTCAGAGGACAGAGGTCAGATGTGTTTATAAAGCTGCATTACAGACCGATATCCTCAAAATATTAGGAGTCTGAGACCTGAGGAGGCTGCTATGCATTCAGAGCAGCTGTATAATTCATTGGCCAAGTCATCAATGTTGCATCCTCCCTGTCACTTCTGTGCTTATGGAAGAGCTGTACAGCCTAAACAATACCAGCTTTTAGCAGGAGATGACCATAAAAGAGGAATGAAAAGGGAGGTGTCACACCTGTGCCAAGGCTGTCTTTGGAAAACAAATGCAAATGCCACAAGCTAAATGTCCCTTCTGGTTTTTCCTATGTGCTTGGCAAGTGTAGAGTTTGAGTAGTTCTCAGTGAAAGAAGGCTCTGCTTCCTTTTCAGTCCAGCAATATCCTCTTGACCTAATACTTCCAGTAGTAAAAGAATAAAATATGTTAGAAATTAATGGAGATACATTTTTCCAAATGACTACCTCTTCCAAAAATTTGTAATCCTGCCATCTGTGATCTTCTTTTTTATTGTTAAAAAGCTATTACTTTGGAGCTGAGGTTAATATAAACCAGCGTATTGTGGAACCTTAACATGCACAGGAGCTGAGCTATTACAAACATGGTATCTTGTCTGATAATCCTGTCAGTTAAAAGTTCCATTTGTAGGGAGTTCAGAAGTGGCTAAACAGCATGGAAGAAAGCTACTGGAGAAGGGCTGGTACCTACAGGATTAATTTTTTTAATATATATATGTACAGAAATCAGCATGCTTTAATGAGTATAAAATAAATTGTAGCATTGTGTAGGGACTGGCAGCTTTGTCCATTAGAGATGGGGGTTTTGAAGAAACTTTTAGCTGAAATTTGGTGACACTGACCTGAAAACAACCGCCTTTTCTTGAAGTGCTGCTGTTCTTAACTTACCATAACACTGCAGCAGGAGCATTAAGTAAATTTGGAAATGAACAGTACATGTAATATCCTAAATCTCATTGTATGTAGTTATTAATTGATTATAACAATCAAATTTTAATTGAATGTAATTATAATTGATGTAATCAAACAATAATGCTTAAGGAGTTGTCAATTATATTTGAAGTCACACTGAAAAGAAATGCTTTACTGGTGTTTTTGTGTTTTAAATTTCTGTCTGAGAATTTACTTTAAACACATATATTTAATACCATGTATATATAAAACATATAATATAGAAAATCTGTAACATATTTATAGATTTCTCCTCCCCAAAAATATTTTGTTTAAACAATTTTTATTTTGTTGGTTTCTCCCTGTAATTGCTGCTTCACATATATTTATGAAAAAAGAAAAGGAAAAAAGCACATTTAGGGTTACTGTGCATTCAGCATGACTGAGATTTCTGATGAAAGAAATAGGAATTGTGTCACTGATAGATCAGCTCTGGTTTTGGTCTTACATATACTGAGACCTTTCTATTAAGATCTGGTAAAACATAAGGCATTTGAAGAATTGCATGAAGATAGCTGTTGTATTTCCAATGCTAGACTGTAATTGGTAGTCACAAAACAATAAAACCAATGCTGAAATATAGATAACCTAATTTGCCAAAATGTTAATTATAATAGGTTTCAGAGACATCTGGGATTTGAAATTCAGCTTTAAGTTGAAATTAAATCAAATAGCATTAAGTGTAGGAGAAGAAAGACTGTTATATCATGTATCTGTATATAATTTCCACAAAAGTTAGACAATGGTAGGTCACAAGTACTTTAGAGAAAAGGCCAATTCCTTATGGCTTCAGGCCAGATGAAACCTGCATCCAGAAGAGGGACAAGGAGCAGCAGAAACTCCAGTTCAGACAGAAAAGCAAAAAGCCTTTATGGATGAAAGCCTTAAATTTCTGAAAAGACTGAATGCATTCATTTATAAGCCTGAGACATTTAAGAATTAACTTGAGAACATAGATCTAAAGATCTCGCTTTTCTGTCAAGCCAGTCCCGTGCTCTTATAGGCATCCCGTGCTTAGTACTCTCTCTTCAGAGAGTTGTGGTTCTCAAAAATGAGAAAATGGCAGAATTTGGCCGATGCCATTTCTTAATATGGACCTGTTCTGGAAGGTGTTCAATCACAGTAATGACCTCAGTATTCACCCCTGTCATGATAAGAGAATTCCATCCTCTCCTCCTGTCCATTGTGAATCTCACAGCAAGGTACAACAGGACAGCAGCCAGGGCGGCTGAAAGCTGCAGTTGCTGTTAGTAGTTGGCTAAGGAACACCTTGTCTTCTCCAACCCACTACAGCCTTTTTCTTGTCTCATCCATCTGTTGTGCCTTGTCATTTAGACCATGAATTCCTTGGCACAAGGATTGACATTTATGATAAATTTAATAAAATCTTCCACAATGCCACAGTCTTGTCATGGGAACTAAACATAGTTATTAATCAGACCATCCTTCTCTCAAGGACTTGGCTGATATTTTTTTGCATGCTGGGAAACCAATAGCATTCATTTGCTATCTCTTTGAGGCAATCCTGTTTATTTACTTGATTGCTTAAAAGATTCCCAGTTCCCAGAAAACATGAGAAACATCAGGAGGCAGCTTACATACTCAAGAGCTTTTTGCTTGCTGTGGAAGTGTTGCAGAACAACCTAAGAATCTGAGAAATTCCTGTCCATCCAAGTCTAAAAATTTTTTACTAAGTATAAAATATCCAAACAGTGTATCAGGCATCCCATAACCCTTTTGACAGCTAGGCTAGTCATACCCTCTTTAGTCTGCCTCTGGAAAATCATGTCTTGACTTTCTCTGAAAGCTACATCCATGCTACTTAAAATATAGAGGGTAAAATATAAAACTAACAGTGTACAATTTTAGAGAATTTATAGAAGCCAGGGATTCCCAGGCTCTGTCCACTTGGAGAAGACTTCCCTGCTAGGCCCTGACCTTCCACTGAGCCATTTGCAAGACCGCTGCTGTCACACCAGGGCTGTGTTCCTGCATTACAGAGAATGCAGTGTGGTGGAGTTGTAGGTGTAGGGTGGGTATGGGGCATGTGCTGGTACTGGGGACCTCAAGGTCATAAACAACTGACCTAATGGTCAGATAAAGAAATGCAGAATGCAGCTGGCAAATCTGCAGGGTAACAGATCAAAACCAAGAATCCAGCATATGTGAACTGTGCCACATATAGTAAATTGGGACGTAATGGGAAAAGAGAGGAAGGCGTAAAAGTGCATTAGCAAACAAAAATTAACCAAAGTAGTTCCTAAAGTGAGGAAGAATCCCCTTCAGCATTATATTGCTCCTGAGAAAGCATTTGGATGTGCTACACTGCAGTTCATTTTATACTAAATAACTACTTGTTATTGCTAGATATAAATACAAAAATCATGCAGGGATGTACCATAGAAAGATATGAAAGTAAAATAAATTAGCCATGGTCTGATTTCTAAGGTTTAAGGACAAAGCCTGTTGGATGAGCATCAGTCCTGACTCCATGTAAACTCAGTATAAAACCTGTAGCTTGTTAGTAGGAGTGATGATACTGTATTTAATGATTTAGTGGGCTACAACTCTACAGGTTCCTTGTTTTCATACATTCAAAGTAATGGAAAACTAATCTTAGGCTAGTTTTAACAGAAGCCTTTACATGTACCTGGGGATACCCCAGCAATTTTGGGCCCAGAGGTTAAGCAGTAACCAGCTTCTGAGTTTTGGGCAGGACCAGCATGGGTTCTGTGCATAGGCTGTATCATCTGACCTGTAGCAAATTGGGCTTGCACTGTGATCCTAGACAATATTAATCCTCACAAGTAAACCAGAAGCACCCCAAAATTACCCCAGAGCAATCATGACATGTCTCACAGAAGGGAGATGAACAGCCTGGAGAACCATTATCCCCCACCTCTGAACTCCTCTCTCAGCCCTCTCTTCTTTCAGTCCTCTGTGATCTATCATTGTGATAGCTGTCCGTGGCTCTTGGCCAGAAGAAGGATTTGTTACGTGCCCCATCAGTTCAGAGAAGTTGTTGTGCTGCTGAATGCTGCTTTGGTTTGTCCTACTCTATGTAACACAGGAAGTTTTCTCCGTACAACATCTCTGGGGTTTGCATCCTTGTTGAACTCTTGGGAACAGCGAACATCTCTTCTGATGTTTGGACTATTCCTCACTCAATACAGTAAAAGTTTTTAAAGTATTAACAATGTTGATTATTATTAATAGCAAAGTTTGTGGCTTAATGAAGGCTTTTAACTTACAGTTTAAGAAAATAGCAATGAGGGAAAAGACAAGAAAATCTTTACATTTAAATTTTTAAAAAATAAATAGACCACAAATCAAACTTTTTCAGTAGCTGTGCTGATTAACCTTCTGACTTTAAGAATCTAAGCTGAGCAGGGTTTGACCATTTGGATCAAACTTTAAATTTACAGGTCTAAATTAAAAGCTAAACAGGCATTTTTCTCCATTTTCCATCCAAGGAAGTAAGAGTATAAAGACTTATTAGTCAGGATTAGTCAAGAATTGACGTTGGGGATTTTATTATTCTAATTAGGCACAGGAAAATTCTTATTCCAGTTTGTAATTAAAACAATACACATTCTACCACCTAATTATATTTGACATTTTCAAGGTGTTAGGCGCTGAAGTCTATAATTACAGAAATGCTGGTGCCTTAAGCAGAGCACTCCATAAATATTCATATATTAAATAGCCAGTTATACTGTTTAGAAGACATTAGAAACATTTGTCTTTTCCTTTTTAGAAATATTAGACTTCTAGAAGACACATTTTATATTTGTGTTTTTAAAAAGATGGGAAGAAAAATGTCCTTTGGGATCTGACATACTGTATATAGCAAATTGACTAACGACCTATTCATTAGTATTGTAAGCAGTTATGTCAGAGATTCATAATCCTTTAGAATTATATCTTTTCTTTAGCAGAATGGATAATTGTAGTCAGAAATAACATGGGAGTCCTGTACTGAAGTCATAAGACAGTAAAATGCAATTCCTGAAATTCCTTGGTTTTTTTCATTAATAATAGAGTTACAGCTTACATACAGCAGTTTAAAGAAAAGTTATTCGCTGCCTTTTATTTTAGTGTTCCACAATAAAATACTACTTCAAATATTGCCTATTTTTGATTGTTGAATACTGCCATTTAAAACAGTTGCCTGCCTAAAAATTTTGTGATCCAAGTTGAGTTTGCCTTGTGGTTAATGCATAAGGTGTTGTTCAAGGAGAGACTTTCCCTTCCTGATGTCGGAGAAATGGAAAAATACTGAAGATGAAATTCTGAGTGCAAGGTGTTCATGAGTGGGCCTGCTCTGTGTTTCCGTTCTGGGAAATTAACCCATGGGGACATCTTGATAAAAGGGCATCATTTCTCAAAGGAAGGGACAATAGGCATCTGCTTGTTTTGTCCATTTTGCCCACTGGGGCATGGAGGCAGACTGAGTAATGAAGTATGACTTTCAAATAGTTAGTAATAAAAGACATAAATGTTTCAAGAGTTCAATATGGTGCAGAAGGGAAGTTGAGAGCTCAAATGCTGTGCAGAATTTCAATGTCCCAGCAAGAGCAGCACAGAGTCAGTGTGAGCTCCCTGCACACCAGCACAGGGTACACCGTGGCAGCCTTTGGGTCCAAAGGCCCCTTACCCCAATCAGCAGGGTCTCTGTGCAGGCAGGTGTTGACAGAAGGGCACCCAGTTCCACAACAATCTAAATTATTCCCAGAGTACGAAGAGTTCAAAGAAGTCCAATTTCATCCTGCACATCTATGCAATGACTGGAAACAGTCTAGCCCATGTTGACTATTCATGCATGCTTACATTATGGTCAACTAGGCTGCATACAGCATGAAGTGAGGATTATCTATATTATATTTTATATGTGTGTGTGTATATATGTATTATGTAATACATCCTGCTAAAGAACTGGACTTCTTCCTGTGATGAGCAAGAAGCAAGACTTAATTTATGATATTGTATGTAATTATTCCATACATAATAATCCATATAACTCATATAATGTCAGATTATATAATAGTTACATAATATATATTACATGCTGTATGTGTTATATGCTGTACATAATAAGTATGTATGGTATAGTATGTTAGTGCAAGTATGGATGTGTTTGGGTTGTACATATAGATATATACACACATATGAACACTATTACTGAAGCAAACTTCCTACATGCCTGGTCTTACTTCTGTAATGCTCACAGCACCTAAGGATGCCAATCCACACTTCCTCCCGTTGTACACAATCACCACCCCTACACTATGTGACATTACAGTGCAATCAACTTGAACACAGATACAACCAGACAAGCAACATTCTTCCACTCACCACCCTCTTCAGATTTTGCTTGGAACACTTTGAAGACAAAACTCCCTCTTTTCAAATCAGCACATCAAAGATAAGCTGTGTTTTTTAAACAAAAAGTCTTATTAAAGATGTTTTGATTAAATTTAGCTAGAACCCTCCTTCTTTAATCATCCAGAATTACATTTTATGCACAAAAAGCATGAATTTTATAAGCTCAATACTTACAAATCAGAAAATTGCCTGTTAATGCAAGAAACCATTGTCCCTCTGCCATGTAGAGTAGATTTCATTCATTATTTTCCCAAAATACATGTGGATCCCCTTTTACCTCTGTTTTTATATTGCATTGTAGAATGGGATGAATGACATTGATTTTCAACAATCAGTTGTTTTTGTAAATGTGAACTGAGCATTGCAAGAATAATATAATTTAAGCATGCTCAAAATTCTTTTAGGACAATCACTGTTTCTCACAGTCTCAGATTCTGTTAACCATAGGTACCCTCATTGCAGTATAGACAGCAGTCTATATTGCCTTGTTCGTGGAGGACTCTGGAAAACAACAAACAAAAAGTGTTTCTGAGTGTTTACTAAGGAGGATGCAGAGAATAATCACATCCTGCTGGTCACCTCTGAATGCCCTAATGCCCATCTTGGAGGCAGGGCTGCTCTCTTTGTTCACTGATAAACCAATAGCTTTAATATGCCTTTTTGCCGTATCTTCTCTTAAATTACTTCTTTCCACAGAGATTTAGTGGTTGATCCTGTGCTTCAAGGAGTTTGTGGTGAGCATTTGGGCTCCCAGAAAGGCCAACTCTGCTCTTAATAAATTAGTGGAAGTAATTGCGAAGGGTTAGATAATTAAATAGCTAGAGGATAAAAGAATTGTGAACCATAGTCATCAAGGTTCTAAACAGACTGAGTCTTGCCAAAGTTAATTGCTTTTTTGATAGAATTGCAAAATGGATGTGCATTATCACATATTTAGATTCTAGGGAAGGACTGAATACTGGTTTTCATTAACAATTGCTTTGAAACTTAATGCAAAATGGCTTTGATGTAAAGACTGTCATACATGACAGAGAGTTGCTAAAGGACCAAAAAGGGTGATTGAAGAGCAGCAGAGGTCCCACATGGGAGACTGCAGTCCTGATATTTTCCTTAAAAAAAATAAATCAAAGTTTTTCTATTAATGATTCCTAGATAAAAAGGCTAAATTATGTGTGCTAAAGACTGGGCTGGGTGTTTTGACTAGCTAGGTAGACAGCGGGGTTATTGATATCAACAGAACAGTATCATATCTCTAAAGAATTAATTATTTAGAGATTGTAAAATAGGCATGACAGAGAGCAATTAGACATAAACAGCAAACATCAAAGAGATGTATTAACAGACTATGTTGTCTTTGCAAAAGCATTGCTATTCCATTTCCAAACAGTAATTTGTTGCTTTCTTCTCTTCTAGTTGCCCATATTGGCATCTTCTGTGGTTAGCCTCTATTTTCTTGAACTTACTGATGTCTTCAAGCCAGTTCACTCTGGATTTAATTGCTATGACAAGAGTCTGAGTATGCCATACATTGAACCTACACAAGAGTCTGTTCCCTTCTTGATGTTGCTCAGTCTGGTTTTTGCTGGACCATCAATTACGGTAAGTATCAGTGCTACTGTCACTTAATCAAGATTTTGAACAGAGTTTCAGCTGGCATAAAGAAAATTGCTCCTTTAGTTTTGGTTAGGCCATAGAGTGTCATCCAGGCTAGTTTCCTCAGGATTTTAAATTCATATTTCATTCTTCTGTGACAAAAGGAGATATACTCCTTAGAACATTCCCTGTAGAACCCATCTACTCTCACTATGTTGATGGTGTCTTTCTTTAATGTTAAGAAACAGCATCTACAGTTGGATGAGAACAGCTTGAATCATTCTGTTACACTGTACAAATATTTGAACTTGTACAGGGCATCTCCATACTCTGATATCTCAAAAATGCAAGATTTTTTTTTTTTTTTTTTTTTTGGAAATGCAAGCCTTTCACAGCCCTGAACTTGCCACTTTTGTTAGAACTAGGTTTATTCAGAGAGAAGGTATATCAGTCTTGTCAGTGAACTCAATTACATTTTCCAAAATAGCACTGAAACACCTCTAAATTGAAAGTTAGTCATTAAGAGCAGGCAAAAGTGGGCTGGTTTAATCATTCACCCAAAGAGAGTAGATGATTTCAACAGAACAGAAATATCCTGTCAGAATGAGCAGTTGGGTCACTATTTTACAGAAAAGAAAAGTAGAAAATGTCATATATATCTATGTATGAGAGAATTAATTTTTTCTGATTTTAGCAGTTCACATAGGAGTGTTATTCCCACACCACTCTCTCTCCATTTGCCATTTGTCTGGCAAGTGGAGAGAGAAATTCACCTTGAGTGGATGATTTTATGCACTTAAAAACATGATCAACCTTTTGAAACTATCTTTTCTCCCCCCTGATAGCAATGACTACACATCTGTTAGGCACTTCTCGAAGACCAGCTGCTGCAAATATAACTCTGCTTCCAGCTCCTCTTAATTCCCTTAATTTCAACCAGTTAATTCATTTGATAATACTATCCAATTTACAGTTAAAAAATCTGTAAGATGTGATGCTTGTTTAAATTTATCAAGTGCTGTTCTCTCTCTTCTTTCCAGAATGGTTTTCTTTATTTGTCTTTTTTTTTTAACTGAACAGTTCTTACTGCATTTGGTTTTCGTTGCTTTAGAAACCATTTTTGAAGGATTTTGCACAACTAGCAAGCTAAAAATTACACATTTAGGAACTGGGAGCTAAGACTCTCAGTGATCCTGGTGCAAGTGATTTTGCAAACATCAAATACTGTGATAAAAGCAAAACGTTAGTATTGGAGTTTGGCTGGGTTTCCTAAGTGTTCCTGCTGACAAAAACTGGACTTTTCTCAAACAGCTATAGAAGGAATCTATCTAGGCTCACTTGGGCTGCAGTAGGTGGTAAAATCTGGCTTTTATATCAGAGAGTTTATATTAAGCCTAGACAATACCAAACACCTTAAATCAGGATAAAAGATGCTTCCTTAATTATATAGTATTTGTTAAGGGCTTTGATTATAACTCAATTCTTTCAGCATTGCATGAAATTTTGCAATAGAAATTGTTATTCTTGCTTGAATCATTTTACCAGTAGTACAGAAAATCAATCAGAAGCATGCCATGTGAGGAACTCAAACCCATACTTGATCATGCCCATAAAAAAGGAAATTTGAAAAAGAAAGTAAATCCCAAAGCTTCAAAGTACAACTGGCTAGAAGCTGCAAGCCTTAGGAAGGTGTAGTTAATTTGTGTTTGTATGAGCATGAATGTGATGCCTGTGTTAGTCTGAGGCTGGGCAGTGACAGTGCAAAATACACAACCTCCTTCAGTGAAAGCACTGAGGGCATTGACTCCTTATTATTCAATACCACTTTGGCAGTAAGGAACTAGGGGACATTTTTGTCCAATCCTTCCCTTTTTCTTTGGAAAAATAAGCCAGTGAAGCTCAGTGTAAAAAGATTATAATTGTGCCATTGTCATGCTGTAGAGTTTAGCATTTTGCAAGTTAGATTTCATAAACATTTGAGTTGATTATTCATTTTATAAAACCTGTAAAAATAGGAAAGAAATCTTGAGCTATGTGAGGAATTGAGGATCGTCAGTAATGTTGCATATCCTGGACTCTGTCCACACTTCAGGGTCTTACTGCAGTATGAGGCAGAAGGTCAGCAACATTCAATAGAATACAGGTGTGATTAAGCCACATTTTAAATATTACCAAAGAGTATCTATAAGAAGAAAAAAGAAGAAAAAAAGACAAAGTGTGCATGGGGAAGAAGACAAGCAAATTCCAGTGTCAATCCTTCATTTAAACCTTATATACATATTACAATAGGATTTTTTTCTATGTTATTTTTGATAGTATAATAATTTTCCCCAGACTGGAGAACATATATAAATCTATTCACTTTAGAGTAGTTTTTTTTAATTAAAAAAAAATCTAACATTTTGTGGCTTATTTTCCCATGCCATCATTACACAAGGACCTGTTTGGCTTTGGGGCTTTGTGTTTTGGTTTTTCTCTTTGGGCTTTTTTTCTCATTATTAGTTAAGTAGCAAATGCATTTAAACAGGTTTGTTCTGTAACCCTGAAGGTTACAGAAAATAACTGCCTGTATTATTGACATATGTCTTATAGCTTGTGGCCTAGATGAAATTTTGTGTATGTATTCAAAAACTGCAGGAGACCTCAGTGTGGAAAACCTGGACTTGAAGAAATTATCAAGGTAGATATTTTATGTCTGGAACATAGATACACCTGAATGATTACAATTTGCTTCAAAGAACTCTGAATCTGATCCTCTGATAGATTTTCTCTCTAGTTACCCATTCAGAAATGTTAGGACCAGTTACTCAATTGTATCTGTGAAGACTGAAAGTCTTACCAGCCACTGACTAAAAACCTACTTAGAGGTACCAATGTCCTTTCCAACAGAGATCACTAGAACATTAGACCACATTGATTTGGGAAATCAATTCTCAAGGAGAGAAATTCACTGCTGGTAGTTTCACTCCTACTGTCTGCTCTACTCTGTGTGGTTTTTTCTGTGGAAATGCCAGTCTCTGAATTTTCCTTGACATAAGCTTTGTTGTTTTTTGCTCTATCACACAAGCTAATCCATCTGTCTGGTGTTTTCCCTGTACCAGCCATTGCCTTGAATTTGGCTAAAAACTATTAGAGTTTTTCTGTGTTTTTAGTTTGGAATACTACTGATTTCTCTGGGAAGCTTCAGTAATAAATTGATCAAATGGAGACAGATAATAGTGGCCACAATTCTCAGCTAATTAGAATTCCTTAAATAACCCTTAACACTGGCTTTTCCATGTCATAAGAGAACCTTCACTTCTTCAATCTTCCTGGTCAAGAAATTTCAGTTTATCAAAACTTTAGCTAATGAAGAGTTAGTCTAAGTTTTTCCACTTTACCTCCCTTTTCCTAGGGTGGAGGTGTTAGTATAGACAAACACCACTGGTAATTACAGGTTCAGCATTTTAGCTTTGTGCATTGCATAGATGAGTTTTCAATGCAGCTGTAGACAAGCAAAGGGAATCTTCTTTTGCTGGTGAGAACTGCCTCATTAATTGCAATATTTCAATCCAACCCCTACTCTGAACTCTGTACAAACCCTGTATAGAATTCCAAATAGTTGCACTATTGAACAAGGAAAAAAATAAAATCTGACACTGCAAATGTATAAATGTGTCTGGATTTTCCAGCAAGTGATACCATTTTTTATTTATATTCTTCCTTTTATAAACTCTTGTGTAGGGTTTTGGTCATAATCTGTTTTGCTTGGTGTGTTGCGAGGGACCATAAGGGCAGAACTTTTTCTGCTGCTGTGGATCTGGTTAAAACCCAAGCCAAATTAAACAAATACAGAAGAACAGGCTGTCACATAATTAGAAGCTGCTCAGGATTGCTAGGCCTATGGCCAAGACTGAATGCTGAAATCACTTCAGGAGCACTAAGATATTGGAGTGGCACTGGATTGTTTTAGAGGCAATATTTTTCCTGATTTTTTTATTGTAGAAGTATCAAGTTTCAGCTGTAGATCAGGGCCTGAATACCACTGAGCACTGTATACTGTATGCCATTTGCATTTCATTTCAGGGCCATCTTCTTGCCTGCCCTCATTCAGGTTAAGTTGCATTACTTCATGTTTACATATTGATATAAATCTTTTAAAGTTGAGTGCATGTCAGTGGATGACATTGGTTGTGTTACAGTTATATTACAACCCTTTAAATTCAATCAGGATCTTCTGAGTAAGTGCTACATTCAATTTAATGGCTCCTTTGTCATTGCAGATAATGATAGGAGAAGGAATTCTCTACTGTTGCCTGTCCAAAAGAAGAAATGGGATTGGAACAGAGGCCAATATTAATGCAGGAGGATGCAACTTCAATTCTTTTCTTAGAAGAGCTGTCAGATTTGTTGGTGGGTTTCGAATGTTACTCACAAAAAAGAGCTTTCCACGTACATTCAGTTTTCACCATGCAGGTTTGCTTCTCTGAAACAGCCTTTCAGAACAGTGCAGAGCTGTCATTAGCATAGATCTTCTGCTAGAAAACGTGAGAAGAAACTCAGACTGCAACAGAGCAGCCCCATACTCAGTAATGCAGCATCTACACTCTCCATTTGCCCTTTTCTCTCCTGTACTATTGTCAGTATTTCAAAAGAGTAATTTGTTTTTCCTTCCCTGCCCACCTCGAGCTGGCTGCTTTTTAATGATTTCAGTGTATAGCTTCCCCTGCCTGTCTCCAGTGCATCATAAGGATTCAACCCACCTGTCACAGTATTCAGCATGACAGTGAAAACTTGTCAGAAACTCTCAGTAGGTTTGACATTCTTTTTCTGGAATGTGTTTATCTGCTTCTCAAAAAGGGCTAGAATCTGGCAGCTTAAATGATAGAGGAACACTTTGAATTATTTCGTTTTACTTTGTTTTAATTGTCATTTATGAAAAACTCTTCGTTGAAAGGCAACTGGACCTTGATCTCATTCTTATGGTTAATTTCTTCTCCCAGTGAGTGACTAAAGAAAAGATTTCCTGTGTTTCAGAAATCTTTCATTAGACAAGACAGCCTAGGCAAAGAAACCAGTAGGACAGCAGACTGAAAACCCGGTAGGACAACCATTCCCTGGGTTTTGGCAGTCTGGCAAACAGGGGTAGTGACAAGCAAGGCAATCTGTGACCAGTAAAGCTTCATAAGAGCAGCAATGAGGAAGAAAGCAGAAGGTTTGTAGATTACACCGTGACCCAGGAGGACTATAAACATACCCCAAGTCCACTTCTTCTCCTGTTTGGTATTCCATCACCAAAAAAATTAGCTCAAAGACACATGAATTTCATCCCCAATTCCCACTCTGAATTTAAATTTTTTTTCATATTTTAATGGTTTTAACATTCTTTCAGTTTTAGGATGAAAAATAAATTTATGAATAAAAGTAGGGAATTATAGGTAAATCTTTAGGAGAAGAGCAGTTGAAAATGTTCAGTAAAGCAATTGCGTTACTTCAATTGCCTTGTGAATTTGGCATTATTAATCAGTCTGAAGCATTGATCCCTTATGAAATAGATATAAATATTTGGATTAGTGACCAGGACACAATACTCAAGGAACATCAGAGGTGTGAAAGTAGCCAAAGTTATCACCAGCTGGTGATTCTGTGGTGGCAAAAAGAGAACAGGTCTTCAGAGCAATGATCTAATAGGCAGTTGTCCTTACTACTAAAAGCCTGTCTTTCAGTGGGAAACTGGATAAGCTCATACGCTCTCCTCAAAGTTGGCTACTCCTTAGTCAATTCAGAAAGCTTCTTTCCAAAACTGAAGCAGCCCCAGTGTAGCTATCTTTTATGAAAAGATTTTGGAGGACGTCAAGCCGTTAAAACAAAATTTTAAGTATCAACAGAAAGTAAACATGCATAAACTATCTTAATTTTTATAATTAAGAATTCAGCTTTGCAATAAGCTTTTGTTCTGCATTTAAATTCTCTCAAGTCCAATAACAAAAGCCATCAGAGCTCTGCTGAATGTAGTTTGCACACTTAATCAACTTCATTAATGCATATAATAAAATTAACAAGCTCTGTTGATTTGTTTCCTAGGTGTTCATGTGTTTGGTCTTTGTGCAACCGCTCTTGTTACTGATATTATACAGCTATCAACAGGATATCAGGCACCATATTTCCTGACTGTTTGCAAACCTAACTATACGTCCTTAAACGTATCTTGCTCAGAGAATTCATATGTTGTGGAAGATATTTGCTCAGGAGCTGATCTCAATATTATCAACGCTGGAAGGTTGGTTCTTCATTGTTCTTTCATTCTTCATTCTGAGTATTCCTTTTATTTTCTGTTCCAATATCAAGTTTTTTTTTTCCCTAGTTAAAGTCTGAATGCATAGTTAAAGAATCTTTGAGTTAAAGGTGAATGCTCAAATGTCTTTTTAGTGATGTTCGATTTTCTCCATAAAGACACTAGTCTAGCTGCGGGCTTTGGAAGACTTTGTCAGGTTCCACAGCATAGTCATTAGCAGCTGTTCTGCCCTCTCAAAGGAGGCGATTTCCTATGCAATTGTCACTATGTAGAGCTCCTACTGCTTTGATGTGGTCTGTGGGTAAGCTCCCTGTACAGGCACGGGAAGAAGTCTCCCAAGTGCTTGGTCTGAGACCTCTGTGTACATTGCAGTTCAGGTGTTTGGGAGTTGTTGGACAAGTTTATTTTCTGTTTCTTCAATTAATTTTTTATACTATTAGCATTGAAAAAAATCTCTTTTTGAGAGGAAATACCACAATAGTACAAAGCTTTGTGTTCCCAAACCTGTCTTTTCTTCCATGGTATTTCTAACTGGTTTTTTATCCCTTTCCCCATAACCATTTGCTGTTACTGGGAGATTGCCAGTGAAGCCTGATGCTTGCAAGCAGTGTCTTGCAACTGCATGGTGACCCAGGGAAATCAGGACGTGATTACATAGGAGCAGGCAAAAAAATTTCACAAATACATCTCATTCATTTCATTATCTCAAATATGATGTCTACTGCTTTGAATTGACTGTCTGTAACCATTCCAAAACCACCAATCACTCTTAAGTTTAAATACCATGACTTCTAAAAAACCCAGTGAAATTAGTTGCAACATATTAAGAATAAGCAATCGGGTTTTGGGTGTTTCTGTTTCCCTAGAAAAACAACCATCTATTGATATCTCAAAGTTATTCCCATCACAAAAGATACCTTTGGCAATCTATAACATTTTGGCATCACCCACAATTCAAAAAAACCCTTGTGCTACTCTCAACTTACCACAGCAAGCAGCACTTCAGTGGCACTTGCTACTCCCTTCAGTCACCTATCTAGAAACTATGGTATAACTACTACAGTACAGGAGGTTAATTTGACTTCAGTATTTTCGGTTTGGAAGGAACCTGTTCTGAGTTTGCTAATGGCCATCATTTTTGATTTGTATTTCCCAGAAACTATGGCTCCAGAAATTTGCCTCTGGACTCCTGTGTGAAAAGTATAGAGAGGAGCACATAATTATCCAATTGATTACATCAAGTAATTTTTCTGCAACATCCCCAAATATCCAGTGGTTCCTATTGTCCATCTTTTCCTCTATAATTTTCAAAGAGCCTTTTCAGTCACTTTTGTTCCGCTCTCCAATGAGGTCTCTGTTCTGTCATCTCTGATGTTCTGACTCAGTATGATTCTCTCTCTCAGCAGGACTCTCTCACTGTTGTTCCTCCCCTACACATCCTCATTCATGAGCATTTAGAATGATACACGGTCATCAGAGTTCAGGACAAGTTTTCTTTGAGACCTTTGTTCACCTTTTCAATACAGAGCCATACAAAAAGGCTACATATTTTTAGCTGGGGTTATTTTCATTTTAGATTAAAAGATAACAAATAGAGGAACAAAAGCAGTGACACCATTAGAGAGTACAGAGAGTGCATTTAGTCTGTGTTTGCCCTGAAAGCATGTGAATAGAAAAGAGAATAAAGAGAAAATTGACTGTGCCATTGTGACACAACTTATATACTATAAAAAT
The DNA here is from genome assembly GCF_021018805.1 of Prinia subflava. Taxonomy (NCBI): domain Eukaryota; kingdom Metazoa; phylum Chordata; class Aves; order Passeriformes; family Cisticolidae; genus Prinia; species Prinia subflava. Next base: position 18,498,738 of record NC_086256.1, read on the forward strand.
GCCATCAAATTAAGGTTATCTGGTAGAAAAGTTCATAGACTCAAATATACACATTAGCTCCACAGAGACTCTAAGTAGATTAATGCTTCATTAAAACCTGAACAGGGTAAAGGAGTTGATTACCTATTATAAACATTTACCTTTTTTTTGGTCTTTATTCCCCTGTCCTCAACCCTGAGCTTGTTCCACAGGAATACTATTTGTGAAAGATTTGTTCAGGGGGTTAAAAATAAAATAAGATGAACAATTTAGGTCTGTCTTTAGAAATGCAAAAGGAACCATGTAGATTTCATCTTGGCCAGAGTCATGAACCTGCTGGAGCCATAGGCTCAAATTCAGGTCAGCAGTGTGGCATTCACACTGAACTACATGCACATTTTTGTCTGCCAGTTCATTATGTAGAACAGACAAGGCAGAATGCGTAGGAAAGAAATTTAGAAAGCAGACTCTGCTGCTTTGCAGAACAAATGTCTGTTTAAAGTGAAAGAACTGTGTTTCAGTCTCTGCTATTTTAAACCAGCTCACTCAGGTGTTGCTAGGAAATTGGCTGTACGTGGAGCCCAGTTAGGGTGGCAAGACCCATCTGTGAAGCCAAATTACAGTTTAAGTATTTATCCCAAGCTGAGCTTTTTCAGCTGAAAGTTGCTGTTGTGACTGTGAGGTAGACATACTCTTCTTCACCAAGGCAGGCGGCATGTTACATTACATATCTATGCCATTGAAAAGAGAGAAATCCTCCTGACTCATTTCCAGAACTCAGAGACCTTTTAGGGCTTCTGTGATCTAGATGTCCACTGTAGCACAGGTATTAACTGAATTCAAACCCAGATTTTTTCTCTCAACTATGTAAAAACTTCTTTTGCACTCACATCATTTTTCTTTAGTTGTTTTTAGAAAATTGAAATGGGTCTAGAAGAATAATAATACTAAAATGTTAGAGAGCCTCATGTGATGGTTCTGTGTAGCTCCTGCTTGCAGAAAACCTCCTTTTCTTGCCAGAGAAGTAGAAACTAAGCTTTCACTTTTAAATTTCATATCTGAAATTTGTAACTCAAGACCGAGTCCTCCTAATTTCTGTCTTCAGGTTTTGAATGGGAGCACTAGGCCCTCAGCAATTTCAAGAGCAGATCTGATATCACCTACTGTCTCTGAGATTGGACATGTTTCCCTTTATTCTCTTTCTCTGATCATCAAGAAGGGGCCCAGTTATTCTTAAAATACCCTCCACATGTTGTTGTGCTACATTAGCTTCTGTCATGATGTAAAGTGATGAGGTTTTTTTTTTTTTAATAAACCTAAAGACATAGCCAATAAAGATGTAGTGTGCCTCTCTCTGAGAAAAATGTCACCCAATGACAAATGTTACTGATAGATCACATATTGCTTAGGAAGTATAAGATAGCTGTACCACCCAGTGTTTTTTTCAGTGAGCACTAGCACTGTGCATTTGAAATTGAGAAGTATAATTTTAGTGTCCTTCCTTGGCAGAAAGTCATTCCCTTCTCAACATGCCACCCTGGCAGCCTTTGCAGCAGTGTACATTTCGGTGAGTAACCAACTCGCATTCAGTTTCATTTATACAAGACAGAAGTCAGAAAGTAATTTTCTGTATATTGTAAAATTATGTGTTACCTGGATATCACGGATGGATGGATGGATGTTTTTATCCTACCAATTTGAAAGCAAAATAAAACTACAATAAAGTTGGTTTTATTGTAGCTGTTAAAGAATAAGGAAAAGATTCAACTCTTCATGTCCTTTGTTAAGAAGCAAATAAAAGTGTTATGTTAAAGTTTGATGCCTCATACTATCCTCATATAAAATGCAGTGTTTATCTGTCTTACACAGTGATATTTTAACTTACCAGTCAAATTAATTGTTATGTATGCTGCCTTTTCTTTGTTCCCGTCTTCACTTGATTTGCTGCTTTTAAACTTGAGGCATTAAGGGCCATACATTCATGTGATGCAGTCAGATTTCACCTGCAGAGATTTGCAGCATGGATGAAAATGGCACAATCACTCCCAGAGGGCTTCAAGGTGTTACTGAAAGCAAATGAATAAAACCCATCAGTTGCTGGCAGAAAATTGTGGGACATGCTGCAGCAACCACAGCTGATTTTGCCCTTCTGAGCAGTAACATTTCTTCAGTGTGGCCCACAATGTTTGTACTATAGACAACTTAGTTGAAGTTTAAAAAGTAATTCCATCACTCATGCTGTGAAAATCAGAGGAGAACAACAGCAACGACCAGTTAATGACATCAGATAATAGTACTGTGCATGTACTGGGAGCTTGGCAGTATTTATTCTGCCCAGAGAATGGCCAGAATTTGGAATAACACCGATGAACCACCTACACTTAATTTTTGTGACCTCCCTGATATAATGGTTCTCAGTGGAGAAATGGCTCTCTAAAGCATCTGGTGGTAGCTTTTGTTGGAACAGGTTATTGCGTTCATCTGGCATGACATCTGGCTTCTGTATTTCACAAGCAATGGATCCTTAGTCACATTTAGAGAACATTTAGGTGCTGATTGGGAACAGTATTGAGGCATAAAATACTTTTCCTAATTGATGTCAACAAGCAACACTGCCTATGTTTTTGGAAATCCATTCCTTGTGATTTCAGATCTTCCTGCAGTAAGTGAGTGAATTTTAACAGGGCTGTAATGTAAAATTAAATGGATTACTTTTAATATTGCTGTGTACTAGTGATCTATATATAAAAAAAACATTGAATGTGAGACATTAAAATCCTCTTAGGCATATTTAAGTTTCTTCAACCGCTTCTTTCTTTCTTTCTTTTTCAAGATGTACTTCAATTCTACATTAACAGACTCCTCAAAACTTCTTAAACCCCTCTTGGTCTTTGCCTTTATCATCTGTGGAATTATATGCGGTCTGACTCGTATCACCCAGTATAAGAATCATCCTGTTGATGTTTACTGTGGCTTTCTCATAGGAGGAGGAATTGCGCTCTATTTGGTAAATATAATAGTCATGGTTAAGTTTTAGCAAATAAGAATACTGGTTGTTTTTATGAAAACTTTTCATCATGCTTACATGCCAGAACTATAAATAAAGTCAATATGTGTTGGAGATGATGAATTAGGGATAATGACATTAAAAGCAAACAGGAAAAAGCAAACAAGTATTTCAGTGTGAAATTCTACAACAGCGCATAAAGTGGAATATAATCATCTGGCATTGTATAGAGAAACAGTTCTAATTTATGTGTTTTATTAAATACTTAAAAGTACTCATCTTTTCTAATCCAAACTTAAAAGCACAACACAAGAAAAATATTGAATTAGTTGGTATTTGTTGCTGACCTGAGTTGGTACTGACAATGTTCGCTTTATGATCTCAAAAATTATTTAATTAGTATGAGCAATTCAGCTGAGTGAATTGCTGAATCTGCAAGAAATTAAAGGCAATATTACACACTTGTGATTCTTTGGAGTTCTTAGGGAAACCATGCAGGGGGAAAAGGATGGTCAAATCGGGTTACTCCTATGCTTTTCCTTTGTACTGTGTTGAAAGAGATGGAGCACCTTGGAAGGGTCCTGTAAGGAGGCATGTAGGTCAGGCCTGATTGTATCTGTCAGTAGGAAGCTCATCAAGCACTTGCTTTTGCTTGCTGCTCTCAGCATGTCTCCAGCACGAATTCACTGCCCTGGCTGCTCTGAGAGCAACACAGGCACCTGGGAACAATCAGAGCTTCTGCTGACACCACTGCTTCAGTGTGGGCAGGTGAACAGGAGAGTCTTACCAGCCAGTGGCATGGATTTACCCCTAAGAAGTCAATGATGAATTTTAGTATAGTAATAAAATAAGTTCATTTCCTGACCCTCTTTTTTCTGTGATAACATAACCTGAGGTACCTGCAGATGGTCTGCAAATGTGACCAGGGAAAAATGGCTTTCACGGTAGCAGAAGAAACAGCAGTTAGGATAATAATAGAAACCCCATGAGCTACTGAAGTCAGCTTCTATGATTGCACTGTGAGCAGAAAGGCACTGATGAGAATATTAGTTCAAATGATTCTCTCTTTAGGTAGATTTAAGTAGATTTACCTAAATGGAGCTGTTGTTCCCATGTTTAAAATACACAAACAAGTATGCTTTGTTAGGTCTTCATATACTGTTGTGTGATATCATAAGCAAAGAATATGTTGTCCTGGATACCCAGTGCTCAGTAAATCGGTCCTCAAAACTACACACCAATGGGAGGATGGGGAGGGGAAATAATGTGAAACTACAAATATTTCTGAAAGGACTGTAAAGAACGAGTAACTCAAGTGACAGAGTCAGATATTTGACCCTCTCACAGAATACCCTCAGTGGAGTCTTTTTTAAATTACAGCATTTTACAGCAAGGCTACTGATTAGGAAAATGTTTTATAACTGAATCTTATTAAAGTTCTGCAGAGCTTGGAAAGCAATTGATTTAAAGTTGATACATTTTTCTGTGATGTACATATTGTATTACATGATTATTGTGCAGTAGAAAGGGCAGAATCTGCTAACAGCAGAGAACAACTCAAGCTGTAACAAGATACAGTCAATCAGGGTAAATAGTATAGTTGTAAAACAGCTATGTCTAAGAGACTGCAAACATCTACTTTTATAACAAAACATTATTTCTGTACCTACCTGTATCTGTTGCTTAGTAAAAAATAAGAATACTCATGGAGGCTAAATCCTTACCTCAACTGTTTATTGCCATGAATAATATGCCCTAGTTGTCCTAGTGATAACTTATACATACATACCTAGAGGTACTAGATTGAAAACAGAATCTGGACTAAAGCTATACTAGTGAGGAAAGGCAAGTAAGCATATCCATCAGATCAGCTGGAGTAATTATGTCTATTTAAAAGCAAAATAATGTAATTAAAGTACCTTAAAAGGTGTCCTTTTAAACTTTCTTAACCGATTGTTGATGCTTCTGTCCAAATATCAGGGCCTGTATGCTGTGGGGAACTTCTTACCAAGTGACGAGAATGTGTTTCACCCAAATTTCCCCAGAGAACCTCTAAGGTCATTGACAGACCTCAGTCAAGATGCCAACAGAATCCTGCCAGGTAAAAATGGTGGCAGCAGCGATGGCATTGTCTCTCACCGCACAGAAAGTATCCTGAATAGAAACCACAGAGATTCAGGCTCTCTGACCAATCTCAAGAGAGCAAATGCTGATGTAGAAATAATAACACCACGAAGCCCAATGGGAAAGGAAAACATGGTTACTTTCAGCAACACTTTGCCAAGAGTCAACACACCATCCTTGGAAGACCCAGCAAGACGAAATGCAACAATACACGCATCAATGGATTCTGCCCGTTCCAAACAGCTGCTGTCCCAGTGGAAGAACAAGAATGAAAGTCGAAAGTTGTCACTGCAGGTAATAGAGACTGAGTCTGGCCAGTCACCGCCAAGGGCTATCGAAATGAGGTCAAGCTCAGAACCCTCCAGAGTGGGTGTAAATGGTGATCATCATGGCCCAACTAGCCAATACCTGAAAATCCAACCTGGCAGTGTACCGGGTTGTAACAACTCAGGTCTCACTGGCGGGCCAAGGGTCTCTATTCAGTCCCGCCCTGGCTCATCCCAGCTGGTACACATTCCTGAAGAGACTCAGGAGAATGTGAACACATCACCCAAAACTAGTTCAGCTAGAGCTAAATGGCTGAAAGCTGCTGAGAAGAGTGTTGCATGCAGGAGTAATAGCCAGCCAAGAATCATGCAAGTAATAGCCATGTCTAAGCAGCAAGGAGTGCTTCAGGGCAGTCCAAAGAGTTCAGAGGGAAGCACAGTGACCTGCACAGGAGCCATCAGATATAAAACCTTGACAGACCATGAGCCAAGTAGCATTGTTAGAGTTGAGGCCCACCCAGAAAATAACAGACCTGTAATTCAGATGCCATCAGAAGGTGAAGGAAGTGGGTCATGGAAATGGAAAGGTCCTGAAAAAGTCACTCTTCGTCAAACGTACGAGCTAAATGATCTTAACAGAGACTCTGAGAGCTGTGACTCCTTAAAAGACAGTTATGGGTCAGGTGACAGGAAAAGAAGCAACATAGATAACACTGAGCATCACCATCATGGAATCACTACGATAAGAGTCACGCCAGTGGAGGGGAGTGAGATTGGCTCAGAGACTCTGTCCATTTCTTCCAGCCGGGACTCAACACTTCGAAGAAAGGGTAACATCATTTTAATCCCTGAGAGAGGGAGCAGTCCAGAGAACACCAGAAACATCTTCTATAAAGGCACATCCCCCACACGAGCGTACAAGGACTAAAAGGATACATATCAGCTGGTCCATACTACCACAAAGTAAACACATCTTGACACAGGTTCTGCTCCCTTTGTTCTGAGCTGATATTTACCTTTATGTGCCAAATTATCGACCAGCAGCCCTGCATTGCTGATATGCAATGTGCATGAGCCGTGAACAGCATGTGGTGGGGGGAAAAGCACAATGCCAGAACTAACGTGAAACATTTTCATGCAACTTGTTTCTTCAGATTCAAAACATTTATCTGAGGGTGATGATGTCAATTAAAAGAATGGTCTCGAACACAGACACTGTATTTCCTGAATGTGCCAACTTTTTATTTTATATTTGTGTCCAAAACTGACTGACTTTTTCACAGCAAAGGCTGTATCAGTGGTATATAATCATCTTTGCAGAATTTGCACCAAATCTTTAGTACAGGATGGTGCTGATGATAACTTTACATGTTTTGAAAAATTGCGTAATTATTAGACTCTGCAAACATGACATATTGATGTGCAGTTACTTTACAAGTAATATTGCTAATACTATGATGATGCTGGCTGCATTCATTTAGCGTAGGAAATATTTACAGCTTTGTTATAGTGGATCTGTCACATTCAAAGATTGCAAAGGTTTTGTGTAGTTCTTTAAGATGTCTACTGCAACAAAAATGTGTGGGTGACATTCCATTAGAATGGAATGACTATCTATTTTGAATAGTTTTGCTGCTACTGCTCAACTTTTGTTTAAGAACAGGTGCTACTAATGAAGAGGCTGCTTCTTAGTGGGCTAACTCGTAGAATTATTTTAAATTACATTTGTAAGGGGTCTTATCAAGCACTACAATAATTCAGATGTTATGTTTTTAAACTTCTTATTCAGTCCTTCAGCGAGCCTTCCATTTTTCTATTAGTTTTTAAACAAATAATGCAGAACACCAATTTGCAAGATGTGCAAATGTGAAAGGTGAGCCATGAGTAAATAAAAATAATGGCAACTTTCCTGACCAGCTTCCAAGGAGACAGGAATTAATATCATAGCTCACACTTAGAAGCAGTCATTCACCTCACTTGCTTAAAATGCCACAAGAACAATCACAAGTTTCACCCCAATCACCATCACGTAGGGGATTTGTGCTTCGCTTTAAAGAATGGAATGCCTTGGTATTGCAGAATCACTGAACAAGTGTTGCATTGTGCCACTACTACAGTTCACCTCCCTTGAGACACCTTCCAGAGCTTTCTTAAGCATGATATTTTTCTCACCACTGCCACTTAAGAATATAAAAGGTCTCTGCACCTGAGAGAACATGATTTATTTTAGTAAACTGAGTTTTGGATATAATGAAAAACTTGCCTGCTAAAAATCTCCATTGCCAAAAATTATTGAAAGGATAAACTCTGAAAGGAATGAACATGGCGTGTCCTAGAATGGGCCTGCTAGAAGAAATGCCTCATTTCATTTGGCTCTGACTTAAACCCTGAAGGAAGCCAGGGACAGTGCTCACTCACTGCAGCTCTTCATTCTCTCCTATTTCTACCTGAAAGAGGACAGGTACCCTCAGACATCTGCCAGCTCTCCTGCTAGGATGGGAAGGGAATGGCTTAGCAGTCCTCTCACTCAATAGGAAGTAGCAGATCAGGTCTGTTCTTTGGCTTTTTGAGAGAAGTGTTTTGGTCTAAGTCCCCTTCTCATTTAGGGTATCAGAGAACAAGATATATTCTCTATAGTCAGAACCTGTCTACAGAACCTACCCCACAGAACTCTGAGCAAAAGCCCACCCTACACCAGCCAAGTAGGAGGTAGAAGGAAGAATCACCCTTTTCAAGAAGATAAAGAGCACAACAAAAACATAGACCAAAAAAAAAAACCAAACAAAAAAAAAAACCAAACAACAAAACAAAAACCCAAAAAAGACCTCCAAACCAAAACAAATCCCAACCCCAAACCCAACCCCAAACCTAAGTAATTTCACAAGTACGAGGATGGTGTTTGCGAGTCAATGGAAAGCTTTATATGTACTTCCCAGTTCTACAGGTGCTCCAAGCTTAGCTGAATTCTTGCTGTCAAGCCAACTGTGCCACACAATGCTTCCCTCACCTGCCCATCACCCAGTGCTGTGGAAGAGAGTCAGTCCTTAAGGAAATGACCACACTCTTTCTGCTATTATACAAGATGACCCCATCATACTTAGGATGATTGGGAGAAAGTATTCTGCAGGTTGCATGTAAGAAGCTACTCAGTAGGGTTGCAGCATATTGTGTATGTTAAAGGCACTGTATGTTGAAGACACACTTTAAGGTACATCAGCTGGGGAAAATAATCGTAGATACCAGGAGAAAAAGAAAAAGTAATTTTTTTAGAAATAAATTCTCAGACTCCAGTATTTACAAGTCAGGATTTATTTTTTCTTTTCAAAAGGATGTACCTTTAGTCCTTGGTATTTAATACAAAATTTTGTACAAGATTCCTAGGAATTACAAACACTTGGACTGTCATGAACAAAACCCTTTGGATTTAGTTTAGTCTAGGTACAGGATAAAGCAGGTAGAATTAGCTTTAAAGGAATGGGTAAGACACAAACACTGTTGGCCTATCAATGCAGGGAAATAAGATGCAATCATTTGTTAGTTTGTAAGTGCAGGGCAAAAGAACATAAGTAGATGAACCTGGAAATAAAGGAAAATGGAAATGGAGAATAATGGCAATAAAGCAAAGATTAGAAAATGTTCCCTCTGGCAATTTAGCTGTTTTGGAAACAGCAGGATTCCTGGTGGGAGTGTTTGTTCTTTATTCCTTGGTTTTAGTCAGATATATATTGGCATATATGTTGCTTTTATTACTCTAAAACTTGCTGCACTATTTCAAGTGCAGTGTGATATTTTTCCTAAAGTTTCCTATTTCTTAAGAAAAGATTTTAAAGCTCTTGTGTAATCATTGAAATTATGTTCTATACATAAATATTGATATATTCTTTTTTACTCAAAGTGCCAAAGGCTACTGTTTTTAATAATGGCTTATCAAATTATATTGCGTTAGAGAGCAGAAATGTAATAATATATACATTGGAACTCAGACCTCTGCATGTATATTTGATAAGGAGCCTTTTGTAAAATTACTCTTTGTTTACATTCCACTGGTACCTTAATTTAAAGTTAATCAAATAAATTGACAGGTGACATCTTCTTAGTGTTCTGATTTTCTTACTTGCTAACAGGCACGAATTTCTTTGTTAGGCTGTGCTTTACTGAGAAAATACTTAAAAATAAAATATGTTTTTAAATGAGAATTCTCTATATAAAGTATTGTGTTTAATAAAATGTTATGCCATGTTTTCAAATGGAAAATAATTTGTAAATTGCTATAAATGTATTTTGTTAAATAAGTACAGATCAATGCTACTGTGTGAGTTTATTGTGCTAACATCATGAAATAAAGATGAAATTCCTCATTGATGTTTATCTCTGTGGTGAAGCAGTCTCAATTCCCCCAAAATTATTTTTCAATATTAGATATCTCATAATGTGTAAAAGTGGTCAGCAGTGAGAAACCTCGAGACCTTGCACAGCGGTAAGAATTAATAAGAAACAATGTTCAAACAAGCTTTTCTTTAAACAAGAAACATTTTATAAAAAACCCCAAGTGAATTGGGAACTTCAAGCCATGTGAGGATGTGTCTGCTCAATCATTCTGCAGCACCAGCTGCTTTGCTAAGCTCTTAATGGCCCTAAACCACCTTGCTAGTGTTGGGTAGAGCTGCCAGACATGGTGAGGCCAGCCTTGGATTTGTGAATGAGAACAGGGCAGATGTCAGGGGCAAACCTGAGAGGACAGGCTCTCCCCAGGGGCAGAAATTAGGATGCAGGAGTCAGCAGGTGTCATACACCCTTTGCTGGCAACAGTGAAAAACCTTGTGTGTAACAGCACACTGTGAAAAGCAGTCTTACCTAGAAGGCACACAGGGTAGTGTGGTGAGCAAACAGCAAAGACTGTCTCCAAACCTGTCTGGAAACACCCTGAAAAGGCAACAGCAGGGCCCAGGTGCCTGGGGTGGAAGACACAGCTGCAGCTGAGGCATGCACTGACATTGCCAATGGCTAATAAGGAGCACAGGGAGTAGCAGAGCCCCTGCAGTGCTTGGCAGCGCAGCAAACTGACTCTGAGAAGCTTTCCCAAGTGTGCCTGGGCCTTTGTGCAGGCTGCCCTGTGTGTCTGTGTGTCCTTGGAGCAGGTAACCTGCTGTGGCTGGGGGCCCTGGGCAGCTGCTGTCACTGCTGAGTGCAGCCAGGCAGCGCTCTGCTGAGCGGGACAACAGTGTCACACGTGTGCTGTGCTCCACGCCAAGGCACGCGGGGTGCACTGACACTGCCCCAAGCTGTGGTGCAAATCTGGGTCACTTGGCAATCCCTGTCCCATGACCTTTATGACAGGTTAAGATGAGAGCCCTCAGGCAAAAGAGAATCAGACCCCAGTCTGTCATCTCAAAGGAAGGGATGTGTCTGTACAGCTGTGATACTGTTCCTTCTGTGGTGACAGAAGGCACTTTCTTCTTGTGGCTGGGGCTGAAGAACGTCCTGCCCCCATGGCATGAGTAGGCAGTTTCAGGAGATGCCTCTCCTTTGGTCAGCAGCAGATGCTGCTGTGACAGTGCATTACATGCCCGGAGTGAGGCTGTGTGAAGCATAAGGGCTGTTGCCCACGGTTATGTTGTCCCATCCTCTGGGACATGAATTGGTAGCCTGGGAGAGCTACAGACAGTGATGGCTGGTAGGGCTGAGAGAGACTGTGAAGGATGCAAGAAAGAAAAACAGACTAGGGTAGGACTACTGAAAGCTGATATATAATGCAAATCTGATGAGTTCTCCCCTGGGAATGGCCCCTTCTATGGATCCCTAAGGGGCCTAGACAATTAGTTCAAACATTTTAAAGGGCACATTTTAAACATATGAGTTTAGGCTAAAAACAAACTCCCCCTCTGAAGGGTATCTTTGCTATATAGATTATATTATACAACATCATCTAAGGTGAGAAAGTACCTCTACTGACAAACCTTGTCACATTCTCTTGGGCCATTCTAGCTACAACAAGAGTGCCATTAATTTAAGAGAGCCCACTGTGATCCAGATTCATGATTAAATGTGATCATGCAAAGGGTTTCACAAAGGTATGGTTGATTAAACTGAAACTTAAATCTATTTTGTGCTGGATTTTTAAGAGCTTCAGAGGCCTTGATATAAGAAGTCACATAAGACAAGACTGTACCAGAATCAGTTTGGTATAGATTTATGAAGACTTTTTCTGTGACAGTGCACACCTAATTTGGCAGGAACACTTCAAAGGCATTAGAAGCTTTGTTCATAAAATCATGAACAAAATCTTTTCACAAACGTTAAAGCACAGAATGTATCAAACATGGGATAAAACTTTCAATTGTCTCATATTCCACATTCAAAATCGAAGAAGGGGACCTCCAGCTGCATGCATGTGCATAAAAACACATGCAACACAAAGTTAACAGGTTCAAGCCAGGGTTTAGAAGAAGCTAAATCTACAATTTAAATCAAGGAACAAATTGTGACAAGGCTGTAAATATTATCTAAAATTTTTCTGCTTTGCCTGCAGAAATCTCTTCAGGTATTCCAAATATGCATATAGACATCATTTAATTACACCTCCCATATATGAAATCTGTGATTTTGCCATAAAGGATTCACATTCAATGGCTTTATTGGCACAGTCCTGTTAAAAAAAAAAAAAAAAAAAAGGCTAAGAACTTATTTATAACTAAAGCAAGTCTACTCAGTCCTAGGAAGCATTTCTCATGTTTGAGGAAAAAAAAAACAAACCTCCAAATCTCTCCCTGCCTTCAAAGGCCAGGTGTCATTCAGCTTTTTCTTACTCTATTACTTTTCTAGTGCTGCTCAAAAAGAAATGGGAGTCATGGGGATTTGTGGATCTGTCAAATCTCTGCAGCTACTAAATGATGCATAAGGGAAAAGCTCTGCTCTCTCACCAAATCATTCAGAGGAGACTGGAGCCTATCTGAGTACAATGAGATCCTGTGTCTGCTCCTGCTCAAACAGAGTTTGTGTATTATGATGCCTGTTCCTAGCCTGTGCTGGGGCCAGAAGACTCTCTCTGCAATGGGAATAGCATCACACAACTGGGAGCAATAGCTTTGCTCGTTTTGACCTGTAAACTATATGACTATACTTTGTAAACAATAGCCATATTTGAATTTTCTCTAAAAATAGCTATAATGTTTTAAATTAGCACAGGCTAGATTTATCAAAGTTCTAAGTATGCACGGTTTTGGTGTTCTTTCATGTACATATTGATGAGATATTCTTTGGCTGAGCTTCATAACTGATCCTGTGGGCCAGCAACCCTGAAATTTGTTTGCTTTAGTCAAGCAGATGTGTGGATCATTACCAGAGTCCAGGTGTACACTTTTTTCATAGAGCATCAACAGGGGCTGAAAACTTGTGCAGTCTCCTCTGATACTTCTTGTCTTGCTGTAGCATTTGAGACAATTACCTTTGCTCTTGTAAGAGAGTTTTCACAGAAGAGATTCCCAGCACTGATTATGAACCAGCTTGGCAGGGAATTGTTGCAGGCTTTGGCCATATCTCTGTTTTCGTTTCCTGGGAACTGCTATGGGTATGATGACAAGCTAATGCCTTGGTTTACTATCAAGGAATGAGCAGAAAAAATGAAGAGAAGCATGCAGTTTGAATGATCAGGACAGCTTCATATAGCTCATTCTGGCTGGTAACACAAAACAAATGTGCTGTGAGCTCTGTATGCCTAACAGATTGCAGACTTGTCTAACCTGCTAAACCAAGGCAGACCGTAGCAAGAGGTTTCTTAAAATACTTTTATTTTTAATGAGATTTCTGAAAGAGTTCTCCATTCACCAACTTCTTTTATGATGCAAGCAGAAGAATTCAGATATAAGTCCAAAAGCCCCAAAACTTATACCTTACTCAAGAAAAAAAGTGATTCAGGAGAAAGTTGAAGATGCTATACAAAATGAAAGAGTAAGCAGCAATGAAAGAATAAAATCATAATTTTTTAATTTACATGTGATTTTTATCAAGCAGTGTAGGCAGTTAATTAGTACTATCAGTGCTTTCTTAATTCCTTTTCAATTATTCATCAAATAATTGAAGACTGGGTCACTATAACACAATTAATTTCCTCCATAATAAAGATACAAAATGTGCCTAGTTTACAAAGCCCTGAGCTCTTGTTGTTGAGAAGGGTAAGGGGAAGAATCAAAGCAATTGGTGAGAGTTAATCTTAATCTGTGAAGTGATACAGAAGGTACATGGATACTTTATGATATTCAAGATCAAAGTTTTTGAAAATTACAACAAGAGTAGCTAATCTAGCACTGGACATGCATCTAACACTACCAAAGTACTTCAGAAGGTCTGAGGGAACATACTACCACTGAAGCTCACTGAGTGGATTTGTAGCAAGGCTGGTGAGTTGGACAGTATCAGTTGTATGCCACTAAACCATGTTAGACTGTACAGTCTGTTGTTATAAAGGAAAGCATGTAGAGAGACACAGCAAAAGATCTGCTTCTGTAGAAGCAGATGTAGCTGCTAGATGTGCAGCATCATTGCTACACTGAGGAAAAACCATGGATCAACATTATTATTCATAGTGTAATGTAGCTGCACAGGTTTGGCATACTTTCTACCAGGACTTAATAACTAGTGGACAACTGATGAAAAACAAAACAAAACAAAACAAAACAAAACAAAAGGAATAAATACCACTCCGAAGCTTTAATCTAATGTTCATTGTGCTTTGCATTCTCAGAAAAATGAAAAAAGCTATAGTTCCAGATCATTCATTTCTTATCCAGACATTGCTCCTATAGCAGTTAAGGAGTGCTTTACTTTTGTGGTGTTTGTTCCTATTTGCTAGAAAATGAAGTTGCAATTCCATATTTCTAATCCATCTCTCCTATTCCAGTTGATGGTACTTTACTCGTACATAAGGAATCCAACTGCCAGAACATACACTACAGGAGTGCCCATGCCATCTCCTATTACACCCAGTCTTGTTCCAGCCCTGTAGAGACTTAACCAGTCTGCTTCACCTACAGTGCAAACGCTTTATGTGGAATCAATTAACATTTTTAACAAATAAAAATAAGCTGCTGTCTAAATCACTGAAGAAACAGGACTTTGGAGTTTACTTTTAGAAAAAATTACAATGATAACAGTTCAAGCCTGAAATGTTATTTCCCTGTAGTCAGTATCTCATTATTTGTAATTCTCTGGAAAAATGAAAATGTACTTCTGCTTTTAAATTATGGCAACATGGAGCTCTGGATTATCCAGAGAGAGTTTAGCACTGATATATAGCTGATAAATTGAATTCTGAGTCCACCTGATTCTCACTTCTTAAAAGATTGAACTACATAAAACAAAGTAGTTGTATAATAAATTACAGGCAGAAATGTAATATCTGTTATATGTATTATATTTAGGGTAAAAGGATGACATTTGGTAGATGCCATAATCTGCTGCAACTGTATTAATCTTCACTGAGTGCTGCCAGTTCCTGGTAGAATTCTGATGTTATCATTTAAATAGGAAAAAAAAAAATTGTATGTTGGAAAATTATTCCGTTTTTCTCTCTTCTGTGAGACAAAAATAAAGTGCTCCATTTAAATGCACTCCTACATGGTTTTCACTGCATAATGGTACTCTGTGGCAGCAGCTTGCACAGTAATGCTGCTTTCTACTGAAAAGTATGAATTGACCTTACGTAAACTGCAGTAATGGTTTCCTGCATTAATGAAAAGATCCTTCATTTTTCCAGAAGAGGAAATTCAATTGAATTGAGGTGCTATGAGTCCAGAAGTTCAGATAATTGCAATATTTACATGTCTCTGGTGTCAATACCCTAGAACAACTTATGCAAGCAGAAGCTTCTGGATATGAACATCACAGATCTATCACTTAAGCATAAAAGTGTTGAAAATACTTTATGTCTTTTTAGCATATACTTTCCAAATACATATTTTTAGATGTTTTGCTGAGCATCGAGTTGACTATATTGTCTCTTCATCGAACACAAAGTTCAAATCTATGTCTTCTACTACCAAGTGCCTGAAAGGAGTCTTAACAAAAAAAAACCCACTTTCATTCAGGTTGGCCTTGTTTTTACTGCTTGAGAGTGCTAGGTATGTATCAGAGTAATGAGTGCTGGTTAGGAGGATGAGATAAAAGGACAGAAGATTTATATATTTTATGCTGTTTTTTTCAAACTGTGATCTACATCACCTTAAAAAAAATTAAAACCTAGCGGTTCTTGGGACAGTGAAGAGTCAGTTACAGTAAACAAATCCTTTAGCTGTCATAGTGAATGTTAAAAATTTCTGGAACTCTGCGTGTTAGCTAACATAATCACTCAGTCTTTTCAGCATCTGAAGTCCACTGGAACCAAATCAGTCTTGAGGATATGTATACTGTCAAGATTAAATAACCTTGTACGTTTGAAAACTAGCAGGAAATCTTCTAGCTGTTGCTACAACTTACAGCTGCCCAGGTAAGCAATCAAAATGTCAAAATATGGCACACACATGGACACATATATGATTGATGGGAGGATTAAATTAATTTCTAAACAATTTTTAAAAATAGAAATAAATATTCCCTTGAAATTTCCAGAATTACTTGATAACTGCCAGTAAGAAACCTGTTGCATTATCCTTGGTATGACTGTATGCATAGAATGCAGCCCTAGCTGTCCTTGGTCCAGCAATAAGTAGCCTGTGTGAGGCTTTGGATTTTGAAAATTGTTAGTAGTAAGAGCCTGGGAAATGATAAACCTAGAGTAGTAGTAGCAGCAGGGTCAGTGATTCACCAGTGTGGACAAGAATATGGACAGAATACGAACAAGAGGGGAAGACAATGAGTTATGGAAATCTTTGCTGTCTCCAGTTTCTTCTTTAACGCTCTTAGAAAAGTGAAAATCCAGGTATTTTAAGATTTTATAATACCTATTACTCCTCACTGTAGTATTAATGCCATGTCCTAGTACCCTCCCTTAGGTTCTCACAAAGACTACAACTCTACACAACAGGTTGTGTTTACCCACTTCTTCCTTTTTACCCCATTGTTATTTTTCTTTCCCCTTAGATTGTGCATGTCCCAGGAAGTACAATCTTTTCCTGTGTTTGCCATTACACAGTGAGAAAGATCATGACAATAAGCTGTAGAGATGGCCAAAATGTTCAAGGGTGACCCCAGAGGCTAATCCTGGCAGCCAGGACTCCAGGGAGGGTACTGCATCACCCAGCACAAACTGCTGCACCACAGCCCGTGGAGACACTCCTGGGTCCTACTGTACTGGCAGCATTGTGCCTCTTTGTCTACAGAAACAAAAGCTGACAGACACATTTCTAGAAGGCTGATACTTCTTCAAGGTACCTATTTTTGTTGCTCTTCATTCCTCCTCTCCCTTCTAAGAAAGAGCAAAAAATATTCTGCAGGAGCAAAGTGCAAATAAAGTGCAGTAGCATCACATTTAGCTTACAAATGAGGAGTGTCTTCCAAAACAGATCAAATAATCAGCAGTAACAAAATCATCAAATCAAGCAGTGGCTAGTTATTAACCCACACCAACAAACAAAAGCAGCAGCATTTCAGCTCTCCCCTCAGTGTAAAAATTCAAAACTGTGAAATGAGAAATGTTCTAGCTGGAACCTCACAAATGTCCTAACCCCATTTCTCACCAATCTTTCTTTCCTGCCTATCAAATCTGATTGACTGACAAGCAATTTGTATGAGCCTTTGTACTATGAAAGCTCAAGTAATTCCTTTTTTTAAAAGCCTTTCACTCCTGCTCACTGCAAGAGGTGAAAAAATGTGTCTGTATGAAGAAAACAAGCAAATTTGCCAGAAAGGAACTCGTCAACTCCCATTAGCATTACTTTTAGGTATGGCAGCTGGGAGGGACCAGAGGCCACAGCTGGCAACTTTCTCATTCTTTTACTTCATCTCTCAAGAGATAGTGATGAGACCTTGTTGGCCCAATTAACATTTCAGTCCAATCAGATGATTTTAGATCAGATTAAGTTGAGATTGTTTGGGCAGATGAAGATACAGAGCTAAAAAATACTGAGAATGACCCACTTTATGACATGAATTGGTAATTTCTTCAAAGAAGAGGAAGGATTATTTCTCTTTCCCCTTTTCCCTAGCAACCATAAAAATTTTGGGTTCGTTTTCACTTATAGAAGAGCCCTGATTTCAGGATTGCCAGAAAATAGAAGCATCTGCTTGTAACCAAGGCATCTTCTGAACAGCACGAGACCTTCAGTTAAAGCTTTTTAGACCTTGTGTCTTATTATGGCAATTATTTCAGCTAAAAGGAAATGACAAAGCCTGAGGTATGGGAAGGCTTTCATCACACCATGGAGTGCTCATATTATAATCCATCCCTAGGAGACAACTTGCTCAACAAATACTTTAAATGGGAGCCTCTGTAAGAGGATAAATAATTATTCATCTGCTGATAAATTCTGACAGATCATCTTTCCTATGCAGCTTGAGTGAGAGACATAATCAGAAAGTCCTTGATCTGTTAATGGACTAATAACACTCTAAATCCAAACTACCTTGAAAAACACTGACAGCTTTAAAATGTTATTTTACAGTTTTTCCTTTTTCAGAGAAGTAATATCACTGAACTCTATGTATATATTGATATTGTACTGGGGCGTTGTAGTTTGGTTGTATGGTTTTTAATAAATTTTCACACAATTAATATTTAACAGGTCATTTTCATTCGCACTAACTTCTAACTTGAGCCTAAGTTCTCAAGCAGTGCTTTTTGTCAGGGTGGTTGGCCAATGTCTCAGATAGGGTTAAAATGAATGAATATTAGTTACCTAAATGAATATACAAAATTTCTTACCAACTGCTACATTTGTTCCTTAAATCAGAGTCAAAAGGACAAGCAGGCAGTACTGAAGGAAAAAGGAAAAAAAAAAAATCCACACCCCAACCCTGCTTCCTCCAACTATAATCCCATTATACAATCATTGCTGGAGACTCCAAGAACGTCAGCCAGTCACATTCCTAACAGAGACTGAAGAAATTTCTAGGCAGGGCACTCAGGTGACTGTGCAAGTACATGCCATTAAACAAACCCAGACTGGAAATGATCTCCACATTCTCTACTTCTGTCTGGACAATTTGCAGAAAGAGGAGGTGACTAGTGCTGAAAAGAACAAAAGAAGTATTCTCCTTTTCTGCCAGACCAATTATTTTATAATCACTGTGCTGCTGAGAGTTTGGGCCTGCTGTGGTAGTAGATCTGAAAAATCAGAAAAACACATCTCTAGTGCACAAAGTGGTAATGATTTTCAAAAGATTTAAAAATGCATGAATGTCTAACAGCCTGCTTCCTGAAAATTTTCTACTGAATCCATGGGGGGAGGTAGCAGCAAAGTAATAAAAATTTTAACCATGTAAGATGATCACATTCTTTAGATATTTATAGACATTTTGTGGAACAGACTAGGGTTTTGGGGTTTTACCATTTTGCCATGAAATGAAACATAAAATAAAATTAAAATGAACCCTCCGTGACAGATCTCTGAAGCATAATGATGCTAAAAATAAAACGTTGCCAGGGAAACCAAATGGAACTGAAATTAGTGATAGGACCTGATCTAAAGCCACTGAAATAAAATGAGAACAGGATCAAATTACACTGAAGAAAGTAAATCATAAGTGAATAAGTCTTTCAACAGCAAAAGCTTTATTCTGATAGTATCTCTGGTTATATAACCAAATATCTCTTGTTTTTAACCAAAACCAGTATAGGACTGCTGGTATGGCTTTTTTCAATGGTCTGAATGCCCTCATACAGGGCTCAGTGTGTGTGTTTGTATGAGACTCCCAACATCTACTGACACCAACAGACTACTAGGGGTCCCCAGCCTGCACTGCACTGATTCCTCCCTTAGCATAAGAGCTCATAACTTGAGTCAGCTTTACATAACTAAAATTTCATCTGTTCTATCACTTATGTTAGCAACTCTTCCATCTTATGTTTTTAAACTCCTTTGAGAGAAAGTTAAAAGGTGGAAAATTATTCAAGATATATTTCATTAAGAGTCTACATACTCTAATTTCAGCATACAGACACACGCATTCATAAGGAGAATAGTCACCTACCACAAAGTGAAAACCTCCAAATTTCTCTATTTCTGAAAATGTTAGTCTACTGCTATAAAATGGTCAAATAGCTATTTTCAGACAGAAGACATTACTTCAGGACTAAATTATTTACAGAGAAGTACAATGACTCCAGACTTGACATCTCCATCCTACATTTGTTAATTTTATCTCCAATCTTGAGCTCATTTCCTCACTTCACCCACAACTTCACTGTGGTATTGGTATCATATATCTCTGCCACAATATCCACTCTTACTCACTGATGGCAGGAAGGTTCCCCTGTTTGTGTTATTGATCCTCAGTTACAGAAATCTTAATGTTTACATCCTCCTTCAAAAGAGCAAGTGATTAATTCTCACCAAAGCAAATATCTGGCACCTGAGCATTATCTTCTCTAAAATATTATTGATTTTTTTTTTTCTGAAATGGGACAGTCTCACAGTATAGGTGATAATCAGTGATTTTTAAAGCTATTCATTTTACTTATTTTTGGTTCTTGGTACTTCATACTCAAAGAGAGCTCAATATTATTTATCATATTAATCATTTGTTCAGAGTTGTCACTGGGAGCTAAGTCTTTTCAAGTTGACACCCCAGGGCTCATAAACAAACTCATAAACTTGAGTTTGAGTATGCAAACTCAAGGGTGCATACTTGACTGCAGAAAATGATAATGACCCATAGTTCACATTTACACAGGGAAACAAATGTATGTATGTATAAATGGAGATTTTATAGGTATTTTTAGTCTATCTACATCAAATTAAATTAATTTATTAAACATAATCAGCCTGTTTTTTCTTCTATACTTTCAACTTATTGCAGATGACTGCAGGGCAATTCCTTTGAGTGGTAACTCCCATCTGTATGCCCTGGTCCAACACACACAAACCACATAAAAATAGAGGGTCTTAGATTACTTTTAATTTCAAGGTCTTCCCCACAACAATGCATATTTAAGACTCTAAAACCTATAGCCCCTTAAAATCTTCTAAGAATACTGTAAGTCTACCTTCTCATTAGTTTATTGTTGCTAATTACAATGCAAACCTTTATTTTTTCTTGCTGTTACATGGCACTGGCTTTTCAGTAAACAATGCTATTGAACAATTTCAAATTTTGAGGACCTGGCCTAGATTCAGCCTCTTTAAGAACAGGTCATAGGAGGGCACATCAGACTGGGCTCCCATGATTTTCTGGGGAATACAACCAGTTCTACCAGACTCTTCTGTAGAATCAGGCAGAGTAGCAGGCCAGTAGTTAGTTCCAAAGCTTGACAATCCTTTTGGTGAAGAAATTTTTCCAAATATACATTCTAAACTTCCTCTGGTGCAATTTGAGTTGATTTCCTGTCATCTTATTGCTTGTTACTTGGGACAAGTGACTGACACCTACCCAGCTCCATTCAGGTACTTGTAGAGAGCAATAAGGTCTCCCATGAACCTCTTTCTCTAGCCTGAACAACTGCAGTTCCCTCAGCTGCTTCTCATCAGACTTGTGCTCCAGACCCTTCCCCAGCTCTGTTATCCTTCTGAGGATTCTTCCCAGGACCCCAATGCCTTTATTGAAATGGTGGGCTCAAAACCGGGCACAACAGTCGAGATGTGGCCTCACCAGCACCACTTACAGGGGGACAATCCCTGCCCTGGTCCTGCGGGCCACACTGTGCCTGATACAAGCCAGGGTGCCACTGGCCTTCTTGGCCACCTGGGCACACTGCCAGGTGTTGTTACAGAGACTTCTTGCCCCATGATGTTCCCAGATCTCGTGTCCAGACTGGGCAGCTGAACAACATAAACCCATCACGCTACCTTTCTTTTAAGTGACTTCTGTCCTTCTAGTTTTATGCTGAACCCAAGGAAAGAGTGGCCTTGATGTGAGACACCAAGGTCAGTCATTGTCATAAGGAAAGTTAATATGTCCTCTTCATGTCAAGGCATATTAAAAAAGAAAATGCACACCTTTGTTTTTGATGGTTTTTGACATGTAAATGAGTATAGCAGTGACACTTCTATGTTTTATTTATGAGACATAAACAGAATTAATCTTGAGAGTTATTCTGAAGCATTTTGTTGAAGTAGGCGGTCTACTATCATGTTACAGAGCACAGAATAGCAACATTTACCTTAAAAAGTTCACTTGGAATGGCATCAGGATTTAAAATAGCAAACCTCTGGCTTGGATGATTTACAGCTCATTTGTTACTTCAGTATGAACTGGTTTAATTTCTTTTGTAAAAATTTGTTTTTAGAAAAACAAATGCTCAGAGAAGAATTGATTCAAAATATATACATTACCAGTTGTAGTTTAGAGTTTGTATGTTTGCTACTTTTCTTGTTACTCATTTATTATTATTTTTAGATATTATTTTCTATATATATAATGTCCATCACTTAAAACCTGAGCTCAGTTTAGATGATGTTTAAGCATCTTGCAGACTTTTACTACCCTGAATGCAAGTGCAGCTGCTGAATATGTCTATGAAGCCAAATGGCAGCAGCTATCTAGATTCCACTCCTGGAAAAGGCTACTTGAAAGGTGGTTTATCAGAAAGAAAGAGAAAATCCCATGATACTCAGTTTTTATTCTCCAAATTATTTTTTTAAATCCTACACTGCAGTACAGTGGGAAAAGGAGGCTTACTGAACCCAATAAAAGCAGATTTCTGGTTGAGATCAAAGCAAATGTCAGAGTTGGAATAGCTTTGCCAACAAGCTCACTTGATGGAAATATCTCCTGTATGTTCACAAAATCTGAGGAAAAAGAGCTGATTTCTGAAACAGACCAGACAGTTTGAGAAAGGCATTGTTTGCTCATTGAAAAACATCTCTTTCTAGACAGCAGTGTAGCAGCAGCCTGGCTGGTGGCAGGACAGACAGATGGCTGCACATCCACCTGCCGACTGAAATAATTATATCACCAAGGATTTCTGAGTTACAAACAACAGTACATACAAAAACAACAAATGAAATGTACCCTCCTACAATTGTACCAACACATTTTTAGAGATGCTTTAACTGACATGTAAGCCCAGCAATAAAGGACCCCCAGTGTTTGTGACTACCAGCTGGCTATTACCAGAGACATATATGACTCAACATTTCTGAAAATCCAGGACTCACCACCACTCCTCAGCATTCTCAGTCTTGTAACTCAGTAAAACAAAGCCTGTGAAACTCTATCTTTACCATCAGCTATGGCTGATACACTCCACACACATCTAATGTACCATATTCAGATTTCCTGATATTCATCAAGTTCTCTGAGACTAAATAATCCTGTGTGCTTGTGTATCTTGTAATCAGGACTGACTAGAGCATCAAAGTGAAAATAAAAATTGCTACAAGAATCACTGCTAGAAAGCCTTGATGGAGTAAGATATCTCAGGATATGGAACACCAAGCAGAAATATCAATACAGTGTAAGAAAAATCTTAACTGCTCAACAGTTCACGGTTCAGAGGGTTCTCAAACAACACCTTGGTGGCAATACACAGGGCCTGCTGCAAACTGGGTTTAATGCAGCCATGTTAAAGGACTGTGATTTCCTAAACCAGAGCCATCTTTAACAAGTATCTGATTTGAACTCTTGCAAAAACATCTACTCTGCAATTTTTTTGGCATTTTTAATGCAATTTATTATCATCTACAGTTTGGTCACGGTTAAAACCTTTCTTCTTCAAAGCATACAGCTCTGCTGCTCTTCCATTCTTGCTATCCTTTTCTAAGAAAACTGCAGCTGCCACTACGAGTACATCAAGGCTTCATAAAGCAGCTGTCCTTAAATATCTCATCACACCTCTCCACAGACAAGTATGGCATAAAGCCGTATTTCAGTTTTTGTTCTTTTCATCCATGTCAGTTACAGATTAGCAAATTCATACAGACATTTTGTGATAAACCTGATGAGTCTTGTTACTCTTGCAATAACTTTCACTTCAAAGTGCAATTGCAAAGCACCCAAAAGAGAGAAACTAGAAGTACAAATTAGCAAAACAGACATATTTCTGCATGGTTCCTAATGGTTAAAAATGCAGACTCCTTCAGGACTGCATCAAAATATTAATGTTAACTTCCCTTTTTATTTCCTCATTTACAGATTATCCTGCAGAAAGCCTCTAAAAGGCAAGTTAGGAAACACAAAACACTAAAAGCTTGAGTTTTGTGTCTCATTTGAAGCAGCAACACAATACTAAAAGCAGCTGAGTGCCTGAAAAATTAAGGATTTACAAGAAGATTGCTTCAACCAGTTACAGTTTGAAAGATAAAAAGGGATCAAAACATAAACTAGATTAAAAGCAAATATAATCTGTCCATTTCTATGACTGTTAACATATAAAACTTATACAAACTGAAGAGACAGTGCAAGTTTTCCTACAAAAACAAAGCAAATCTTTCTAAATATTGTCTAGTATTCCCCTATTAAGGAAAGTTTCCCAAATTAGACAGATTTGACTGGACTTCAATCAGCTCTATTAGAAAAATATTAGTATGCCTGAAAATCTCAAAGAAAAACTATCCTAATCACAAATTTATAGCACGTCACAAGTTCCAAACGTCCTTGTAAAATACAACTAATAATTTCATGTTTCATGACAATGTATCAACAAAATTACACTTAGTAACAGAGAATAACACAGACTGCAACTGCAGGGAAATGCATCTGAATTCACCATTAGGAGGATGTGGTGTATGCCCACCACAGGCCACATCCCACCCACAGTGTAGGACGACCTACAGACTCAGCTTTATCTCTAAAGAAACAAACCTAGAAATAAGAGGGAACAGAAGAGGAAAATGGGGATCAGGGGTTACCCACAGATCTTTAAAATTGGATAGGAGATAGGGAAGGTAATGAACACAAAATCTTCCAGTCTCCTGCTCAGATCCAGTACTAAGACAGATAAAAGCAGTCAGTTCCAAATGTATTTACAGCAACCCTGTAGACACCTTTGTATTAAAGAAAATACAAAGGTGAAACAAACAAACAAAACAAAACAAAAAAATGGTTACTAAGAAAACATACAAAGAAATGCAGATTTAATATTCTTGCAAAAGTAACCTTCTAGTAACCTTTTAGCAACCTTCTACCTTGCTCTAGCTAACAATCACTATTAGGTATTGTCAGTGCAGAATACTGATTTAATGTGGGGTAACATGGCCTGCACCCGTGTAATTTATGCCCTCTTTCCTCCTTTTAATTTTTTGAAGGTGTTTCAGAATTGATGACACTTGGTGGGAATTTAAAGAGACACTTAGTATTTTCATCATAGGTTTGTGTCTTAAAATCGCACCTGTCATGGGACTAATTTCTGCTCTTATAACTACAAAACTCAACATTTGTCATCTTTTAACTGATCTTAGTTATGATTAAAATAGTTTCTCTTTGTAATTAGATAATGATAAAAGTACTTTATCTGTTTTCACAAATGATTGATGGAAATTACATTTGCTTTGTCCTCTACATAGCAGAAAAACCAAAGCAAGACATCAGTCTCATACAACTGTTGAAAAGGTTTCTCTCCTGGACTTTTTTACTTCTCTGTCCATCTATTTCATCTTCATGGCCACCAGGTTCATCCTAACCCCTTCCTTATGCTGGTAATGTTGATTACAAGAGTCAGAACCATAACTTCCAGAACACTTTTCAGACTGGTTGCCATTCAACACAAGGAACCAGCCATGATTTAAGGTTCCCACTTCCTAGCAGAATATTCCCACACCATAATGTGAGAATGAAGAGTTCTGTCTCTTTCTCTTCAGCATACTACATTTTTTCTTGCTTTCCAGAAGTTAACGTCACACTCAGTTCACTCAAAACTTCAGACAAAACTATTCTAAACACTTCTTTCTTTTGCAAAAAAATGAATAAATTTTAACTCATGCTGGTCACCTACATTATCTATTACAAAAAATCCCCAAGACAACAACTTTAATTTATTGAGGGTGGGGAGGAGATGGGGAGGTTCACTGAAAATGTTTTTATTGTTTTCCTGGGGTAATTTCCTGTGTTCTTCCTTTACAGTTAGAATAACACATATTCTGTCTAATTCTAAATAAAACATGCAGTAAGGTGAGTTGGCAGACCAGATGGCTAATTTATATATGAAATATAATTTATAAAGCTTTTTAAGCACTTTCAGAAGCTCACATAGATTCCATAATCCATTTCCATGGATCTCAACCATGAAGGACAGGCTAGGGCCCACATACAGGCATAAACAGGATACTGTGAAATGGTACACAGAGGTAGTCAGGCATAAACCAGAATATGATTCATAGATACAATTTTCTTCAATCAGTAAAACTCTGAGTAGCTTCAGTTAAAGCAGCATGTCTGGAAAATCAGGACCTGAATAGTATTGCACATCATTTAGAGGCCTCTCCCTACTGATTTTTGCCTTGAAAAATGAAAGTGCAGGTGTGATTTGAGTGTTTTGAACTGCTGTAGTCTGTTGTCCACTCTCCTTTGTCAGAGCATGAGATTTACTCATTAAGCTGCAGTATCTCACCTAAAATTTACAGCTACACAGTTGAAAAGAAACTGTAGTCCCCAGGATGTAAGTGCTGATAACCAACATTCAGCTATAAGGTGATTTACATTTTTTTTAAAAAATCCTATTATAATGTTCTGTACTGTCAATGTTCCCTGTATTGCCAAAACGAGAAAGTAATAATAATTATAATACTCAGCCTCTAAACAACAAAGTGATTCTCCTTTTTTCTACACTCTAGTACAGATCCTTTCACTGTCACACAGAAGCCATCAACAGTAAGTAATAAATGCTTCATATAAAATTTTCACAAATGATGCAAAAATTACGTTAGAAAACCAGGTGCAACATCTGTGGGAACATCACGACTTTCAATATTTCAATATTCCTCTCCAAAAATTAACATTCAAAACTGTGTCCTGTACTTTATGCAGTTATTTAGTACCCTGCCATATGAAACCTCAGACTTGCTGAAAGAGATCTCTAATACCTTCTCTTCAGCCTTCTACAGTAAGAGCTCACCTACAACTGCAGTCTTTCCTGCAAACAATGCCACTAAAAGCACAAGGCTGACAGCTCGGTAAGAGTAGGTGCCTGTCATATGCAATGACAGATAGTCATCCATCCACCCATCTGTAATGACAGAGCCTAAAATTATTATTTTTAAAAGTCATTTGGTGTTGTTAAAATGTCTTACAGAAAAGGAAACATAATTTTAAGAAACCCTTAATGTTAAGAGCCAATTTAAACAGAATTCTCTACAGTACATAATTTTTCTCAAATTCATTTGAAAACCAGAACTCCAAGAAAACAGACATTTTCTCTACTGCTTTTACGAGCCTGAAATGTGTTTTTTCTTCTCCATAACCATGGGAGTGATCAGAGCTAAAGTAATATTATATTGGGTCGGCCTGTCTAAAGAACCTTGATTATTTCCATCAAAGTCACTGTGAAAAGGTACATGTAATTAACAACCAATCTGTTCAACATTAGTATTAAGCAACAGTGGTTTTGATCTGATTCTTTGTCCATAAAAGAACTAACATAAGGCCCCCTCAGCACAGGTCAAAGGGCACAGGATCACCCTAAAAAAATAAGAAAAACTTTAAACATGTTTTAAGCATGTTGTCTTCAGTCTAAGTTGTCACAGAGAAAGTATCTGATCCTAAAATAGAATTGTGTTTAGGATGTATAACACCCTCTTTAAGACAATGGATGGAGCAACTCCAAAATTCTCTCTGTGAAGGGAATAAAAATTCTGATCACGATTTTAATAACATTTCTTTTTAGAAGAAGCAGGAACATTAACAGAAAGAATAATATAGGCCAAATTTTAGGAGCAAGGTTGAAGAGGAAAGTACTTGGGCACTTAAAAGCCAAGGTTTTAATCTCAGTTCCCTAGGAAAAAAATACTGCCCTAAAAAGCCACCAATCTATCAATGATTTCACTTACCACTGCTATCTTTCAACACAGCTTCACCAGTAGTATATGTAAAGAGTGTTCTAAGTAATACAAGTGAAAAGTGGAGAGTTTAGACACATCAGAAAGATGAAAATCCACAACATTATGATTTAGGCCAGCTAAAAGTCATGAAGTCTTGTTTTTCATTAACAGATGTAGGATACATAGGCTAATATGAAGATTCTTATTTTTAGTGTTTTTAGATTAGAATAAAAGAAAAACCATTATTAACAGATGTAGGATACATAGGCTAATATGAAGATTCTTATTTTTAGTGTTTTTAGATTAGAATAAAAGAAAAACCATTACTATATTTTAGTCTATAATTAAAAATAAAATTCGAGCCTTCTACAAATACTAGCAAATGCTCTGTGTGTGTGTGTATACTACCCTTGGTGTGTTAAGTCAGGAATAAATGCACATTTAAACTAACCATTAATGGGATTGTAGCAATGACACTCCTTTTTCAGTGTACTACCTTGCCATAAGATGGCCATCACTATACTACTCCTTGCTGTGTGGTAGAAAGATAATATTCTTTAACCAGTATCATTAACATTGTTTTAATACTTTGTACCAAAGCTCTGGTATCTTAACATAGAAGCCCAGTTCCAGATATTTAACTAAGCTGAGTCTAATTTCCCAGCTGAGAACACTCTCCACATTTTCAGACCTGGGTTTTTGGTTGTAAGGCCAAAATTGTAAATCACAAAGGACACATAGACACCTGGTGTCCAGCCTCTATTTAAATATCCAGCTTGGATTCATGGTGCAACTAAAGATATAACATTTTAGCTACCAATTCTCATGAAGCATAATTTCATTTTCAAGAGCACTGGTTGCTTACACCTTCTATTGAATTTTATGAAAGCTTTGAATAATACTTAGTTATTTTTTAGATACCTGAATTTGAATTAACTTCAAAAATAAAGAACTTCAACTGAAGAACAACAACAACAAAAAAAAGGATTATCTGAGTTGGGAAAGATCAAACAAAGTAAGATCAGAATTATTTTACAAGATTTAATTATTACAGCACCTTCCAAGCACTTAGCAAATGCACAATAATTCTAATTCCCTGTTCAAGGAACCATATAGCCTAAAGTCATGGCGGATTTGCTTTTTACAGTCAGCTGTCCCAACAGGTTCCAATGAATTAATAAAATCTCTCTGTGCTCTTTCTTAAGAGAAGGTATCTATGCACAGCTGTGAGGGCCCAGGGAACTGGGACTGAGAGATTTATGCTAATAAAAACTCACTTTAATCTTTAACACCCTTAAGTGAGGATTTACATGAAATCCTCTCCTTAATGTTTTAATTCTAGGCCAGGAGGAACAAATTCTGATCCATGGTGTCCACGACACAAATTTAATCCATTTGGAGATCAGGACTCATCACACCTACAAAACATTAACCATGTTACGGTGTGAAGCACCAAAACTTTCATTAAATTACTTTCTTTGGCAGAAAATTTGACATCAATCTGTCTGAGATCCCTTAAGGTCTTATATGAGTTTAGTTTATTTTGAAGAGGCTCCATTGAAAATATAGGCAGTGGAGCCTGACAAATTGCTGATCTAGAATAACTTCTGTTATTCCACAAAGGCAATAAAGCTCTTCTTGAAGAAATCATCTCCTTGTCACAACCAACATGGCATTAGCATGGCGTAGTGCCCTAGGGAGCTGTGAGAAATGAGTCTGGAGGAGACTGCCAGAACTCAGCACTGCCACATAAACTGAGCACTGTACCTCAGAAACACAAAAAATCTCTGAAGCAGAACACATTTGGTATGTTTGACACCTTCTTGTCCTACTTCACACAACCAATCCCCTATAAAATATTTAAGTGCTCAAGTGAATGCTTAACCAAGAGTCTGAAGCTTCACTTTTCTTAGAAATACCATAATTTGAAAACAAGTGATGAAAAAATTATGACAGCTGATAGATTTCATGAATTAAACTAGCAGAGACTTTAGAGCCGATTTGTGGGTGGCCTTCCCTAGGTGTGTTGCAGGCCACAGCATCTAGTATGCGATACACACAAAAAATACATCTATAAGGATCTAAAAATAAACTAGCAATTCCAGTAGCTACCCGGAAGAAAACACTGCAGGTAGTACCATGAGAAAAAGGGTTGCCTCATGGTATGTGCCAAAGGTCTCCAGGAGCCAGCCTGTGTCTCAGACAAGAGATACGGCAGTAGCTCATCTAGAAAACAGCTGCAGTGGAAGCCCAGAGAAACTGCTCCTGTACTGCCTAAACCGCCTGCTTGGTGCAGTCAGGCTCTATCTCATGTGCATGGACTGCACAAGGCCCTGCTCTCCTCTGACCTACTGGCAAGGCCCCCAAGGCTCTCCGTCTGTCAGGGTCTCCTGCTGCAGGATGCTAATCCAGACAGGAATATTTATTCCCTCACCCTTGGGGTCCTGTCTGTACCAGGCCACCCTACACTTTCTACAGCTGACAGAAAAATACAGGTTTTTACAGTGGGGAATTCTCAGTCCCTGAGCCCGTGCTTCAAACATGGGAGATCTTCTCTCTCCCCATGTACAATGCCAGGAGTCTGTAGAGATCCCACAGCCCAGCCAGCAACTGCATGAGGTGACATCCTCTTGTTGCTCAGCCCCTCCTTGCTGGTGTGTCTGATGAGGTGAACGGATCATGGACTTTATTGACCTGGAGTCGCATCTGCCATTACAATTGAAGTGCCTCGTTAGTTACTTTAGAGAACATTTTCTGGTATGAGTGAAATCGCAGCCTGGAGAGGGATCCCTGCTCTCTTCTACAGAGAATAGTGCCTTCTCATCCCTATATTACTTCGAATATGTCAAGTATTTTTTGTATACAGCATAAGACTACCTTCAGCATAGGCATAATCTGTCCAAGGTAACTCAGCACTGTGCCAATGTGAAAGCTTTACAGAAGTTTTCATAATCACAGTTTGGTAACTAAACTCCTACAAAGATCAAAAAAAATAGTGGGTCTGCTCAGTTTACTGAAATAAGTCAAAATATGGTAAGTGTCCAATATTTTCTCCTTTTTTAATTAAATGGCAGTAAACAAATCTAGTATTGGTTGGCTCAGAAATGGATATAACAGTGAAGTCTGTAGTGCAGGTAGATGAGAAGTCTTTGACTAAATACTTTCAACTAAAAACATGTCATTTTCAGAGCTAAAACATTTTGTGAAAAGGTAACACTAACTGATTTCTTGTTTAAGAGAAGTGGAAAAATATCTATGGGTATCCAAATAGTTTATGTTACTTTTTCAAAACACAGAAAATTATATTTTTTGTTAAAATTTCTTTTTATGTCTGTACATATAGATTTAGCATACCAAATGAGAATAAGAAATAAATTCAATATTTCAAAGTCACTTCAATTAGATGTTTCAAGTTTCCTGACTGAATTTTTCCACAATATAAGTTCATTAAAGTTTTAAAGGGTCCAAATTTCATTATGAAAAAGAAGGTATATAAATAGTGAGTATTTATAGAGACAGAAAAAACCAATTTCCTGCCCTGCTGTAAAGAAATTGTTTTCATTAAAAATTTCTTGGCTCGGTTTAAACCATATGAAAACTCATGCTTTTATTCACTCTAATTAATGCATCAGTAAATAAGAACTCTATCTCCACAATCATGACTTTTGTGGCATAAATGTTATATGCAGGGAAGAAAATTGTCCCACAAAATCACTTCATTTCCAGCAGGTAAGTTGCCTGTAGAGTATCTTATACACAAAAAGCCTTTTAAATTGCTTGTCTTTTGTACTTCTGTAAAACGCACAATCACTCGAGGGAAAAAAAGGCTGAGAGAGATGATGACAGGCAGGCTAAGTATACAGCAACTGGCAGGAAAATTTCTTTTCCAAATCCAACATATTTGGCAGGCAGATCTATGGAATACACATATTAGCTGGCATTTATATTGGAAATCAGAAGAATGTTCTGGTAACAAGTATTTTGCATTCTGTCAGACCCCAATATTTATTTTGTTCAGCCTAGTCATTCGTTTCTTAATTTCTGTTATTATTCTCTGAGCCCTAGCTAGAGACCCAGCTGGTAGATATAGCAACATTAAAGCCAGGTAGAAGCACTAACGAAAGAGCATGAAAGAGCTGAAAACAATGACAAAAGCATCAGAAAACTCATGGATTCTCTAGCAAAGAAAAAGCATGGCTGAATTTTCAAATCCTTCCTGGTTCGTTGATTGGCAGGAGAAATGTAGATTTTAGAAATAAAAGGCCAGCTCCCTGTTAACCACAGGTTAATACTTAATCAGCCCAAAGTTCTCAGAAGGAATTCTCCCACATGATGCTAATGAGCTCTATTAAAGACTTGGTGGATTAACTACATGGATTTTAATCATGTCATATCTGTCCAAATCCATACGGTAATTTAATTTGTGTCCAACATGCTATTTTCTCCCTCCAAATCAAGCCTTTTTCCTCCAAATATTTTTTCTTTGATCTTTTCACTACCATTAAAAAAAGATTTCCATACTGGAATCTCCCACCACTGTCTGCACTTGACAGTGTGCCACCCACACACTTTTGAGCAAGTGTTAAGCCTACAGTATTCATAAGCACTCTAAACTGCGATTCAGAATATTTTCTATAGCAGATGTTTTTCCTTGCCTCTGCTTTCATATTTAGTAAGATTTTTAAAAAATTAAAAATCAGCACATATTAAAAATAAAGATGATAGAAATATAATTGCAGCCAGCTGAAGACTGGAAGGAAAAACTCTATTCAAGGACATCTAAACAATCAGCACCCAGGTCTAAACTCAGTTGCCCAGATGCTGAGAAGTGAGAGCATCTCCTACCCCCTCATTTTTACTTCCACTGAAATGATGAAGAGGGTGGGGGCTGTTTGAAACACATCTTCTCTGTCTGCATTGCTCCAGTCCTTTGGTGTGTGTATCTACAATGAGGGAGCTTCTGTGTACAAATCAATCAGAGATGGGCCAGCATGTTCTGTGTGTGCAGTAACATGCGTGAACATTTGAATTAGTAGGTGGAGACAGCTCCTGCTGTGCCCTTGTGTGAAAACAATTTGTTCATTTTTATATGATGAGTCTTTAGGGTTTTTCCATTGAACTCACAAATGTTCAAAGACTGCAGTACTTATTGCACACACTTCAGCATTCTCTAGTAAACACGGTCACAGTGCTCATATACCTTTTTTTGGGGGGAGGGGGGCGTGGAGAAAGTTGTCAGCAAATCAGCCAGATTCTGTTGCAGGGTAAGGTTAAGATCTAACATTCAAATCCACATTAAAATATATCAGAGTAGGGCTTGTATATGCCACTATTTTACTTTTCCACAGCGTCACAACTTTGTTTAGTTACTGTTTTGCTATATATCAAACTCATCCAACAGATATTTAATTTACTAATAAACTCAAAACCTCAGGATACCATGCTCAGTGCTGATAAAAGAGTTGCAACTCATTAATAACAGATGTAGGAAGTCAGCCACTGGTGTGTGATAAAATAATTTGTCTCACTCTGCTTTCAGTACCACTCTTTATAACCAAAGATATAAAAACCTTGATTTTAACACCCTGGAACTAGTGTTATTCCTTATTCTTTGTGTTATTCCTTTGACTGTACATTTTTTACTGAAGACAAACAGATCTAAAGAGTTAAAATGTAACTAACTACAAAATAATCATTACTTTGCTATACTTGAGTCACCCTTATATTTTAAATCACTCTTATATTCAGGTACATCAAATGTGAAAGGGAAGCATTAAGGCTTCACTGCTTGCTAACACAGTAATACCTCTGTTAGAGGTGTTTCACCAACGCACTTTACATCCAGACTGAATGTTAGTGTGAACAGAATTAAAAATCCAAGAAAAACAAAATCTTACCTTTTAACTTCTGATTTGGTTTGGTTTTGTTGTGTTTTTCTTGTTGTGGTTTGGAGCTTTTTTCCCCTATTTCTTTTTCATTTCTTTCACACACACTCAAGAACTCAGAAGAAAGAAAAAATACTGTGTGCCTAGTTCTCCCATAAAATCTGAATTTATGAGATCTTGAGATTTAAAAATAAAAAGTACTCAGGGACGCTTCAATGCATCTTGTTTGATGCAAATGCTTTTTCAAACACTATTATGTAACATTCAGGAGGGACACAGGTGAAATAAACAAATGGTGTTCAAACATCTTCCAATTCACTGGCAAACTGCCAGGGCTCGCAAGCAGATTCTGATGGAGGCAGAGCCAGGACCTTTATGCTGCTGCATAGCAGGAGAGTGTGAGGTGGTGGGGATAAACTGAAACAAGAGAGGTTCAGGCTGGTTGTAAGGAGGAACTTTCCCTCTGTGAAGCCACAGAGGCAATGGCCCAAGGATCCTCTGCCATCTTACTCCATGGAAGTTTTCAAGAGTGAACGAAGCCCTGAGCAATGCAGTCTGAGTTGATGTCTAACCATGCTTTGAGGTTTGACTAGGTATGTCTGTAACTTAATCATCACAATAAGATGGCAAGGTCCTTCCTTTGCAGCTGTGAAGCTGTGATCAAAGTTTTCTTCTCTATACACAATTCAGTCTGTAAAGAAAAGCAATTCTCCTACTGTGTTTCTCTTTGGTACAACCTGACCTGGAGTGCTGTGTGCAGCTCTGGGCTCCACCATTTCAGAACAATATGAAGGTACTCAAATGCATCCAGAGCAGGGCAGCAAAGCCAGGGAAAGGGCAGAAACATCCTATGAGAGCAGCAAAAGACTTTTGGCTGGTCTAGTTTGGAGAAAAGGAGGCTGAGGGGTGACCTCACTGCCCTGTAGAACTTCCTGAGGAGGGGAAGTCGAGAGGAAGGTGCTGATCCTTCTCCCTGGTATTCAGTGATAGAACACATGGGAATGGTTGAAAGCTGTGCCAGGGAAGGTTTAGACTGGACATTAGGGAACATTCTTTTACTGAGAGGGTGATCTTGCACTGGCTCAGGCTTCCTAGACAGGTGGTCATTGCCCCAAGCCTGTCAGGGAGCAGCATAACTATCCTGAACTGGAATAGAAATTTTAAGCTTTGTGTGCCAGTTGGACAACAGGCAACTGACACATACATGTAACTGCAATACCTGTAGTCATTTTGGATCACACTAGGTGCTCTTCCTCCCAAACACACCCTTCTGCAAAGACATCCGAATATTTATTTGCCTAGAATTATTCAGAGTGCACACTATCATCTTGCTCTTGTGTACAAGATGCTGAACTAATACTTCAAAATCCTATAAAGACAAAGAAATAAAATAATTTCTAGAGAAACAAGTACTCCTCACAAGTGCAGTAACCAGCAGAAAGATTATCATTTCTTCACATTCATGCTCATATGAATTAGCTATGCAAACACAGGAGTAGATATTTATTCATAATGGTTCTGCACAAGCTGCTGTGGAAATAAGCTCTAGAGAAAGAGTAGTGAAGCTGAAGTGCTACAAGAAAATCTCATATATCGTACATTTTGTGTGTCAGTAGAGCTACCACACAGTAATGACTAGAAGAGAACTTCACAGAGCAAAAAATCTCTCCTGAATATTTCATCAGGGATGTCCATCTTAGAGTCCTTAACAAATTTGGGACAACTGTGTTAAATTAATTAACGTGTTAATTTATAAAGTAATCTCTGTTAGATGTATTTCAGAAGACTCACTCTGCTAGCTTGCCTAAATAAAAAACAACAACAAAAAAAGGACAGCTGTGAGCAAAACTAAGTTTAGAAGCATTATTCACATTAATGGGTAGTATTTTGCTTGGCTGATAAGCACATGGCTAGTCATTGGCTGAAAAGAACCTGTTTACCCAATATTTTTTGTACATATTTCAGTTTGGTGAAATAGAATAAGAATATTAATATGATGCAGTGGAAAACAAAAGCCAAGAAAGTTGTTTAGACTAGTAAAATTTTCTGAAATGGATATAGGTGTCTGTGAGAGTTTGCACTGATCACTGTCAATCTGGTCTTTTTTACTGCTAAGCTTCAATTAGCACCTCAGAGAGAAAAAACAAAAACAAACCAATTCATAACAAATTATTCATCCTAGGAGACTTGCCCTTCTCCCTAACTGCAGATAAGCAGTGTACTGATCCATAGCAGGCAATTTCTGTCAGCCCCAATGAAGAGCAGACAATGGCTACTAAACTAAAACACCTGCTTGTTAACGAATTATCAATTAAAAGTTACTCCTTAGGAGAGTGTAAGATAAATAAAATTATGTACTATGGCAAAACATTACCCTGACAATGGAGTTGAAACCACTCAGCTTTACTATAGTATTATTACACTTAAACACAAATACAGGTGCTATACAATTGGAATAATAGGGATCCCATCAAAATAGAAGGATCTCATAGGGTTAAAATATTGCTTCATTACTATGAAATTATATTTTAGAGCTCCTCTTGTGAGATATACTCTGGTTTCTGACTGCATATATTCAGGATTTTTGTAGATCAAAAAGATAAGAAAGTAATTAGGAAACTACCACTGTAATTATATGCATGGGAATTTGAGGGCAAAATACAGACAGAAAGAATATCTCTATTTCCATTTACAAAAGAAAATATAGGGTTTTTTACAGTGCTGGAAAAGGCCATATAAAAGACCTGCAGCAAAACCAATACTGCTGATTAATGCTCTTTTAAAAATTCATTTTTCAGAAGGCCGTCATTGTCTTAAGCCTTCTCTTACCAAAAAGGAACTTCAAAGCACAATGAGAAAAAGTAATAAATGAACACATCTCAAAGAATGAAGGAGTCCATCTTGGTCATTGTGATAAAGAATAAAGGTTATTTGAATAGCTGTGCAGAAGGATCAGCATGGATCTAAGCAGGATACTGCATGTCGAGGAGTATTGTGTGCCCAAGTGTGCCCTGTTCAGGCAGCCAGGATGGTGTAGCAGTGCTTTTGCTCACAGCAGTTATACCCATCAATGTAAAAGTCACGGAGTATTCTACACTTTCATAACACCACCACAGGTAACAACAGATGAAATTGTCAGCTGCTGAATTTCTTACCGCAGTTAGAGAGAGAGAGGCTGGCATTCAGTGTGTAACAACATGATATCCCTGAAACAAATACAGATTTACCCTCCTCGGTCCTACAGAATGTGCTCCAGTACTCAATCTTCCTTTCACCATGCATGTTAGGGAAGGCTCACAGCTCCTACTGCTCTCTGCATCCCGACCATGCCTGTAGGAATGGATCACACCTTGCAGGGACATGTTCCTGCATATTTAAGGTATTTCCTTCCATCCCCACTCCACGCCACTGTGGGAATCTGAACACATTTTGCACAGGAAGGGACCATATGGGCTGGGTTTGTTTTGCCCTTTTTTTTTCCCCTCAGAGCATCTCCTAGGGGCAACAGCTTTGTGCTTGCTGTTGTTCAGAACAGTCCATCCCAACAAGAAAAATGAGAGCAAGGAAGAATTGTTTACTGCCACATAGAAGAGATTTCAAGCTGAGCTACTTTATTAAAAGCAATTTGAATAAATATCAGCCAAGATTTCTAAACTGACAAAAGCATGGGTACAAAATTACTGAATTTAACAGCACATTTTCCTGAGATTAAAAGCAATTGGCAGATGCCAAAAGGGGAAAAAAGTGGTGTCACATATTGCAACTTTTCATGACAGATGGTTTCAAATGGATTAATGAGGTGAGTGCTGGATTTCTAGGTTGTGGTTAATATTTCACCTCCAGTCAGCAGACACCTCTAAGATTTTTACACCTGAGTGGTCAAGTGGCCTATCTAATTGACCTGTTAGAAATACTGTTCTAATTTTAGGAGTATTTACCAAATGAAAAGAAAGTTAACAAATATTGCAAAATGGCGAGGGGATTAGAGACCTTGTCACAACACTGGTATAGATACAGAAATTCAATACTTTCTTTTCCTTCTAAGAAGCTGAGGAGAGACATACAAACGATATGAGCTCACATTATGCTGTGTC
The DNA here is from genome assembly GCF_021018805.1 of Prinia subflava. NCBI lineage: Eukaryota > Metazoa > Chordata > Aves > Passeriformes > Cisticolidae > Prinia > Prinia subflava. The sequence continues at coordinate 18,536,154 of NC_086256.1, forward strand.
AGCCAGGAGGAGCATTGCCCCAGGCTGAGGGAGGTGATCCTGCCCCTCCACTCAGCCCCAGTGAGGCACATCTGGAGAGCTGTGACCACTTCTGGGCTCCTCAGTACAAGATGGAGAGGGAGCTCCTGGAGTGGGTCTGGCAGAAGTTGACAAATACAAAAAAGGGACTGGAGCATTTCACCAGGAAAGGCTGAGGAAGCTGGGGCTGTTCAGCCAGGAAGAGATGACTGAGAGGGGACCTCATCAGGGTCTGTATCTGCAGGGAGGTGTCAGAGAGGGACCAGGCTCTGCTCAGGGGTGCTGAGCAGCAGGACAAGAGGCAATGGGCAGGAACTGATGCACAGGGAGCTCCACCTGAACATGAGGAAGAACCTCTGTACTGTGCAGCTGACCACGCACAGGAACAGATTGACCAGAGAGGGTGTGGAGTCTCCCTGACTGGACATATTCCAGAATTGTCTGACACAGTCCTGTGCCAGGTGCTCTAGGATCACTTTGACCAGATGACCCACTGTGATCCCTTACAACCTTGCCCCTTCTGTGATTTATCTGAAATAATGAGACTTTTCACTGCCTTTAGGATATCACAGAAGTTACTTGCCTGAGATAACCAGCAGTACCTTCGTTATCTCCTGACTTTCCCAGTTCATTTGGCTAAGAAGTTACAGTAAAGTGTACCACATTACAGTAGATAGAACCTTTCAGACACTAAAATAAAGCTGAAAAACCGCTTGAAGCAAGACCTAAAATCAGGGTTTGCAGCTAAATCAATTTGAATTTGATTCATATCTGTAGAGTTGTTACTGAAACACTTCACTGGGATCACTAATATTCGGTCATTTGTATTTTGAAGGAACTACTGGAAATGCAGTGTACCACAGTATTTACAGGAGTTCAAAGGTGAATGAGAGCAAAGTAATATGAGAGCAAAGTCAAATGAGAAATAGTAATATTCTTAGTGCAAATATTTACCATCCTAAAAAAACCCACATTGCCAGGACATTCCATTTCACTACCTTTCCCCTGAATTTATTATTTTCCTGGAATATAGATGAAGTCATTCTGAAGTGACTTACTACTATATTGAACATCCTGCATTTCTCCAGCAAACTGGAAAAAACAGTGCCTGGTCACACTCTCTTACACTGTAGCTCTTTACGCAGTGTTTGCTTCACAGAGAGTCTACCTAGGCATACCCTAATCTTTAAGAGTATAGGGAATGTTCCTTGTTCCTTAATAAATTAGGAAGAAGGAGATGAAGAAACAAATTACTAACTTAATAAAAGAAAAAATAGTTAATTAAGAGGATAAAAAATTTCTTTTGGTTTCAGAATTGTTAAAGAGAATACTGCCAAATAATCTGTGACAAAATAAGCGAGATGGTCTTAATCCAAGGAGCAGTCCAGATATCTGTACATCCTTCTTTACAAAATCTTTGTACAAAGCATTCACTTCTACAAGTCTGTCATGTAAACTATTACATAACGTATTTTTTAAGTCTTTGAGCAGAAAAAATAACCATATGTGTAATATACATAAATATAATATATTAAACCTTCCATATAGGTTTAATATTTTATACAAAATGTATTTTTATGTAAATATGCAGAATATGATCCATGATGACTGGCAATATCCTCAGAACTTGTCAGATTTGTCTATTGTACTCTGTTTGAGCATATCCCAGGTAGATATTCAAGAAGTAAAATAATTAGCCAAACTGGAATACTCAGTGATTATCTGAAATGGTCCTTAGAATTCTGCTCTAATAAATGTGATGAAGCCCTTAATGACTTCAAGCAGTGGGGGGAGGGGAAGTTGAAGAAGAGAGTCTGAAGCTGTTTTCATTATGAAAACCCACAGCTCTTGGTTCCAATTTCACCCCAAACTGCCATAGACATTAATATTTTTCTTTCAAAGCCACATTTTTATAAGAGATTACATTTTCCTCTGAAAGCAAAAGAGCTCCATTCAAAGACATGCCCATTTGTTGTTGTCAGCTTCTGCCTAACTGGGCTGAAAGCCTACTGTAGCTCTGCAGATCTGTGACCTGCACTTCACTCCCTCCAGGCACTATAAATAATTTCCATGGAAACAGCGCTGAAGAAGATATCTGCAAGCCAAGAAGATATCTATAGCCTTTCTGCTGGATTTATGTCTTTTATTTCATCCTCTACATTTTCTCAGTTAAATCAACATTAAATACATTCATTCTATAAAATATGATACACACAGCACTAAAGTAATGAAAGATAAAGGAGGAAAAAAAATAAAGGAGATTCCTACTCCACAATATGTGTGCATTTATAGATTATTTTTATATCTTGTATTCCCTTTTGTCCCAAGGAAACAGTACATGGCATCCACATTGAACTTCTTCACAAAGGGAAGCATTCTCCCTAAGTCATAAGGGATGAAGAGATATATGATAATATCATTAGCTATTTAATGAAGAGTGCTGTAATTCACACCTTGATGGGGCTGAGAAGTAGAAATATGTGAAATCCCAGCTGATGGGCTCTGACACAGCCACATCAGACCACAAAGGGAGGAACTGAACACAGTGGAATGCACTGCAGTCTTGCCTCGTGCAAATCTGCTCTTCAGGCCTCGATGCCAATTCCTAAACAGTGAGAATCAGCTAACTTCCAAACCATGAAATGTAATGCTCAACAAGGGGATTTAGCAAGGATAACCTGGAAATGTACCAAATTCTGTTCCCTCATGATCCTCCAGTTCATGAGACTCCATGTATGTTGGAGGTGTGCAGTACTCCCTCTTTCTCCTCCTGGCCACAGAAATACCAAGGCTTTAGGCCCTCCCTGCAAACTGTACAGCCTGTACTCTTCTTTGTCCACTGAAGCTGCAGATGAGTAGTCCTGAATTATAAGAAACTCCTGACTCTGAGATCAGTCTACAGTTATGGGACGAAACAGAGAATTTCTCCCCTTTGACTGAGCTTGTGCAACCTGCCCGTAGCTCAGGGGATGAAGGAAGTGAGTCAAAGCATCAAATCAAAACTCAAACACAAGCACCTAAGGAGAAAGTAATACCTGCTCTCTTGTTTTTTTCTTTTTAGTATAAAGGTAAGAGTCACTGAATGCAATCATAAATTTAAATAGTTATTCTGAGTTGTGTTACAGGCACTTTTGGAGCTGCTCTTCCCCTCCATATTCCTCCTGTAGGATCTGGTTTATCCTCACACAGGTTTTGAGTGCTGACTATGAGGTTTTTCTTCATTAAAACACATCAGATTACATAAAATCTCTTATATTCTTTCCCATATGTTTGTTCTCATAGGAAGAATTCATACAGTTCATAGTAATATCAACACTAGGATTAAAGATAACAATTTAGGCATCCTCAAGTCACTGCTCTAAAGCAAATATTTCTTTGAGGAAATGTTGTTTACTATTACATAAGCCCTTAGCTGTAATCATCCTTTAAGACTTCTCCCTATATTAAAAATGATAGAAAAATACTTGAGAAGCCAAGACTCTCTTAAAATGTTTTGATTTTATGAAGTTTAGGAAAATATCAGATGGAAGGAAGCTAATTCATCATAAGAAATACTTGTATTTACATCTTCTGTCAGCTACTGAAATCCAGATTCCTTTTAAACTCATGTTCAACAGCTTTTAGGTCCAGTAGTTAGAAGAAAAAGAGTATCAAGATTATAAAAGTTATTTCTTGTTCTCAATCTAAAATATTCTGAAGGGGGCTGTTTTTTCAGATTGTTCTCATATCCCAGCTCTGCCAGAATTCTCACTTTCACTACTTAAGATGCTACCTAAGTATTTAAGATTATGTACACTGCTTAACTTCTCTGTGCCTTTTCCTACCATGAACTAAAATGGAAGGTTCTGACTTGATTAGGAAAATAGCTTTTGACAGTGACAGGACAGAAAGCAGTAGAATGGGTTGTCCAGGGAGTCCAAGAAGTCTCCAGACTTGGAGGCCCCCAAAACCTGATGAACTTCTTTTGAACTCAGTATAGATTATGCTCTGAGAGGTGGGTTGGGCTGGATGCTGGGTCCTACTCAGCCTGCATGACTTCGTGCTTCTGTATATGCTTAAAAGTACAGATTATGAAGTGTTCCAGACTCTGGAGTTTTAATTTTTTTCCTATAGTTCTGAGTTATGAAATGAGAAACACATCCCAAGACATATAGAAGAAACATACTCAGAGTCTCTGGCAGCTTTGGAAGAAAATTGGCAGATGATAACAAACACGTCATTGTGACAGAGGTGCTTCTTGACTTCTGCACTGTGGTCACCTCCTGTAAATTCTTTCATCAATACAACCCATCACCACTCCAAGCAGTTGTTTAGGTTTTGATGGGTCAGAGCACACTGCTGACATTCACAGCTTCAATTCAGAAGTGATAGGTAAGAAATAGATCAGCCTCCATGCAGTTACTTACCCTGCTGAGCACTCAGAGCTTCCACATCTCCTTGTATTTATTTTAACTACCTGACACAGCTGACCTACCTGAATAACTTATCTCTCAAACCAAATGCAACACTGAAGCATAAAGTTTAAATCAAAACCAAAAATTCCAGAGACACTCAAATTCTTGGAGTCTTTAATTATGGGTCATAAATAGAATCTCTTTCTCTTAAGAGGGGCACTGCTTTGCTGGAACTGCTAAAACACATTCCTTAAGCCTTTCTTTCAGCAAAGCTAAGTGTATTGTGAATTTTAAGATGCTTTTTCACTGCCAAAGCTGTGAGGGATGAAAACCTACTTCGTCTCAGCACAGTTCTGGTGCATCACCACATACCTCTAGCAATATACATATAAAGCCGTGACTGAGAGTAACCCACAGTACCTGCTCCAGGCCTCACACCTCAGCTGTGGCTTTGGAATGGCCTGGTAATTAGATGACACATTTCTAGTCTCAGATGATCCTCACCTTTTACAGGTATTAAATTTTGTGGTGTAATTACTAAAAAGTCTCTCACAAGCTTCTTGCTCTGAGATGAGGATTCAAATCATCTGGGATTAGGCTATAATTAATTATGAACAGCATTCATTGCAAGCACTTCCACTCTCATGAACAAACCTAGTTTTTGTATTGGGTTTAGCTTCTCATAGCTGAGCATGACTTATGTTTGAGCCAAACAGCCTTCAGTCACTGATCTCCTCCCATCAGAGCACAAGTGGGTCACTGCAATATCTTAGAAAGTAGGCTGCCTTCTGCATTATTCCTAGACACAGAAAAACTTAAGACGTCAGAGTTCTGTAATTGGGCATATGATAAGCCTCAGGCTCCTACTATGTTGTTTTTACTAAGAACAATAGAATGCTACAGTCTTGAACTGTAGTGTCTGTCTTCCAATTTTGTTTAGGAAAAACGATAGCTAAAACACTGCAGAGGGGATTTAAAGAAAAACTTTTTTTACAGGATTTGAAACAAATAGATTTTTTTATATAGCTTTACATAGTTTAGAAGTGCTTCTGTAAATAGAGCATAGGAGTTCTGTTTCTGAGGACATAGAGTATCTCAGAGGCAGTGATATGTATATATTCACTGAAGAAGAAGCCAAGCATTGTTTACATGACTCTCCTTCAAAAATAAAAAAGCAACCCAAAACCCAGAATTCTTGCTTTCACTTGGATAGTCGTACAGCTGCGGAGCTTGGGCCTTTGCAAAAATTGAGTCTCGGGGGATTAAGAGCAGGGCTGTTGGGTTTGTTGCCTTGAAGCGCTTTAATCTTTGTCTCGTCCTGCCCCCTGGTGGGAGCACAAGCCGCGGGTCTGTTGGTTTCACAGACACATTTCTACAATGCAACCCCACACTCCACTGCACTTCCTACATGGCTTTTTTGTGATAAAGGATGTGTGTCAATTAACATACTAATTATCTGATTGAATACTAATGGAAGTAAAACAGTATTATTATTTAATTAAATGTTTTCTTTATCCAAATAATTAAATAAAATAATAGCTTTCTCTAAAACTTAAAAACTTCCCTGCAGAATATTCACACTGCAATAAATATCCTTTCTATTCCAGGTAGATATTTAATACTTATGACTAAATGAGAATGGATAGTAAATTTGATATACATATATATATCTATATAAACATACAGTGCTTATTATTCAGTGGTGTTTTATTAGGAGCTCAAGATATAGCAACATCTATGGCATGAGAGTTTCTTTACTTACAGATTACATAAATTCCTTTCTTTTATTTCTAGAAGGATCAACCAAATGATAGCACAGACCTGCATTAGGTTACAGCTCAGTAGTAAAAATACTTCAGATCTAATAGGTGGGAAGAAAAAAGCAGAATCAAAGGCCTTAAAAGTGTCAACACTTCCCATCCATCTTAACTGCTTCAATTCTACTCTCACTGAATAGCCTCTAAGACTAGCAGGATAAGATACTACCAGTGCAAGTAAATGCTAATTTTAATCTTGTCAGCCAAGATTAGATTATTTTTGATACACCTGTATTGCACCCTCTATTCCTTAAGCTCAAAACACTTCCATATACTCTTCGAATCCTTCAGGTAGCCAGGTCACCCACTGGCCTTTCAGGTGTCCCTTGTCCCAAACTCCAGGTTCTACAGACACTAATGGTCGTAGCCAGCACATTCTGCTCTTGTCTACAGCAGAGCTGTGGTGGAGGGGGCAAAAATCATTCAGCCCCACTCAGCTCACTGAACTGACAATGAGAACAGCAGCACTGCAGTCTGAGCACACCTGAGCCACTGAGGTAACAATGCTTGGCTGGGGTGTGGCACTGGAGTACACTCACCTCCCAGCGCTCCAGGAGCCACCATCGGCATCTTGATAAACCACATCAGTCTCAGCAGCAGCCACAGACCTGTCCACTCCACTTCTTTTAGCCTGATCTGCCAAAAACCAAAGGGGTTTTTACATCTTTCCTTGGTTTCCTACTGCAGAGAGCAAGAGTTACTTTTGAACATGTATCTATACATGCAAGCTGATAGAAAAGCTCAATCCTGTTTGCACCCAGACAATACAAATCAGAAGTTACTGTAAAGGCATATAGAAGGACAAAACATCAAAGCAGCAGAAAATACCAGAAACCATAGCAGAGGTTTTATGATTTGCACATATATTCTGGCCTGGGTTCTCAGCTGGTAGAGCAGCACAATTTCCACTGCCTTCAATCACTGCTTTGCAGTCACCAAGAATCCAGCCATGTGTGACAGCTTAGGGCAGAGGGAGATTAGACATCTTCCTGCAGTTACATAACAGTTTGCCTAAGTGGGGAATTTACAAGTTGCAATCAAATTGGTCTGCCCTGCAGAGGCGTGTGAAAATGCCTTGGGTCATGTAGCACAGAACTGCACAATGCCCCTGACTGATCAAAAACCCAGCAAGAAATGCTAGGTTGCAGATGAACTGTCAGCTGCAGTCTAAAACCAAAATATTTAAAGAACAATTTCTTATGATTGTGTATTACCACAGCACAACCTTTTCTCTACTTAAGCATCCAATCCAGACTAATCTGTGGTGAAACATTTAGGGACTACATGTCTTTATGAACTCCAAGTACTGGGGTGCAAAGGATTGTGGTTTTAGGGCTGTTTGATGGCTTATCTTAATTATGCTCTAACAACAAAATTAAAATCTAATGAGAACTCAGTTTGGATAGGTTCAGTTAAATTGTCAAGGGTACAAGTAAAAGCTGTAAAGGCTAATTAAAAAAACAAAACAAACCCCAAACAATAACAAAAAACCTCTTTATACATTGAAAAACTTGGTTTGTCTCCAGTGACTGCAATTGATTTAGTCACTGATTTATACAATCTATATTCTCAATAATTCAGATGGGGACCTGATTTGGCAATCCCTGTCTATGTCAAAGAGCATACTCTCAGGTGAATAATAACATTGATTTTATATTGTAACTGCACAAGGAAATAAGCAGCAAGCTTTGCAAGGTGTGAAAGTAGCTTTTTTTTTTCTTTCTTTCTTTCTTTCTTTTTTCTTTTTTTTTTTCTTTTGGTGATACTTTGAACATATTACCATGCTTAAAAATTGTTTGTTTGGACCATCCACTCCATAAGTAGTTTACTTGACATGATCAGGGAAGAGGCAGATAGTCCAACCCTGCCTCCTGACAAACAGCCTGGGAAGCTGGAGCAACCTGAAGTGAGCTGGAGACAGCACAGGTCTGTCCCACCTCTGGGCTGCACAAAGGACCCTCAGGACCCAGCCCACATTAAATTCTGCAGGAGCTGCATGTGGAAATTGATAAAAACCATTTGCATTGACATTCTCGTAGGCGGTATCAGACCTAACATGTTGTACTACATGATGCAAATTGCAAATATTTGTTTTCACCGTAAAAATAGACTATAGTTAGTTAAATAACACACTGCCTTTGGAAAAACAAACAGGATAAGAGGAGACTGAGGGCTATCTGTATTCAGCCCAGTGAGCAGAAACAGCAGCTAAGGAAAATTCTTCACTTCTAGCATGGGCCCTGCTGTGTGATTTCACTGCAGGCTGTGGTCTGGGGCTGGGCTCTCTCTCCCTGCCTGGCAGTGAATTCACCTTTTGGAAAAACTCCCTGCAGAGATTGTGTGGCCTTGCCTAGTGTGGATGATGACCATCTCATCAGACTCCAAGTGCTTTAAGAATTATGACCAAGTTCAATAATGAAATATCATTAATACTTGTACATATTCTGTCCCCTAGGCAACCACACTTTTTTGTTTGTTTCAGATTTAAGATACAAACACACATATGAAAAGATTCAGGCAAGAACACCCATTCTTTCCTTCAGAAGGACGTGCTCTCTCCATGCCTGAGATATTTTTCTGCCACGGCTTGTAACAAGCAAGCACTAGAAAGACACTTGCCTCTCCTCAGCGGAGAGACTCGAGGGAACCTGCTGGCTGCCTTATGGAGCTGCTGCGCAACTCATGGATCTCTGCTCCGGCGCTTGGATTGCCTCCTCCTCCTGGGGGAGCAGGGCTCGGGGGTGGCAGGGCTGTTTCCCGGATTTCCTCCTGGCTGCTCAGCCCCTTTCCCCTTTCTGAGGCCCCTCGAGCCCGGCCGTGGGTGCCGCGGGCGGCCCGGGCTCCCCTCAGGGCGCTCCTCAGGCCCTCAGCGCGGCTGAGCCGGCGCAGGGAGCGCCGGGGGACAGAACCGCTCCAGAGCACAAAACTCACCCGCTTTCCTCCATCAGAGCTGCCGGCTTTCCCCACTAGCAGGAGAGCCGGGTTTTTTTAGGAATTTTCTGAAATTTTGGTGATCCCTTGCAGTTCAAGCAAGTTGAAATTGAATTTTTCCATAGTGAAATGAGTCATTTGCAATCTTTCACTCACTTTCCTAAGCACATCCCACCCTAGCTAACTGTTCAAGCTGGTCAAAATTACGATGAAAGAAATATACCATCAGCTAAAAAGCACTTGCATGAAAGAAATGACTGGAATTTGAGAAATAAAACCATTCCCAGGTGACTGCCGTATTTCCTGTTAGCAGCTAAAGAAGCACCAAGATTCCCAATCTGGTTCTCTTAAAACAGAATTTTGCCCCAAGAGAGACTGCAAACTCTTGCTTTTTATCTTAATTCAGAATAATAATAAAAAAAATCTTAAAACACAAAAATCACCTGAATGTTTTCCAGGAAGAAATGTCCATTTTCCGATTTCCTATCTCCTTTGAGCAGTCTCTCTCTGCAAAAGCACTTTTATCCCAGAAGGGAATATTTTAATGGAATAAGTTTGAAACTTATGTTCATCACCCAGAAGACACAAACACACATCTTAGCTTCCCTGATGAGCAATGTAATTCTCCTCTCAGATCAGCCAAACACAAACGTATCTCAACAGAGCAGCAAACAAGCTGGACGTTCCTTGCCTCTGCTTTTCCAGCACACACTTCTGGAAAAATGCTCACCACTCACCTGAGAAAGTGCAGGCTAGCAGGACAATAAAGGATAAGGGAATATGCAAACAGGAGTCTAATCTATTTCTTATCTGTGACCTATTCATATACTAAAACGTAACAGCTTGGAATTAATTGACGAGGGTACTCAGTATACTAAGAGGGAAAAAAGAGGCAGCCTTGGATCAAATTTTCTTCTAGAAGCTGCTATATAGTGACAAAGCCCTCCTTTTGTGCAATTAGTTTTTAATCTTTGCTAGATTTTTAACATGGTTAACATATATGGTCTCTAAAAGGCCATTAAACCCTCTAATTTTATATTTACCCACAGAATTTCTTCAAAACCCACAAGAATCCATTTTTTACTTGAAACCATTTAAAGTTCATCACCCATGTCCTGGTTCTTTTTAGTCATTAATACCTCTAACTTACAAAAAATTCATCTGAAGCACTGTAATCCCACAGCAATATAATCATGAGAGTTGCCTTCTTTACTGCAGCAGGATTACAAATAGGAATGCTCCTCCTAACGCAGCTGTAGAATTGCAGTCCAGCTTCTTAATACTCAGGGTTAAAGAACAGGTTAAGGAGTTTTTGTCTAGGTTTTATAGGAGAAATCGTGCTTTATAAATCACGTGTGGAATATCCCCTCAGAGCCGAGAGATGTCAGGAAGTCCAGTTTCTTTTTCCTACCTTCACCACATATACCATTAGTATTAGTTTCATTTTCCCACCAGTACTGAAACTCTCTACTGCTGCTTTTTTTTCAGTAGATTTATACAAGTTATATTGCATGAAAATCTGGACCTTCATTGAAGCAAAGTAATGAGGTAACTTTTACACTTGCATTCAGTTACAAAAAATACACCTATTTTTAGTAAATATATAGAATATAGAATAGTATATAGAATACAAAATCACAGAATATGCTAAACTGGAAAGGTCCATCAAGTCCAACTCTTCTGAACTTGGGGTAGAATCATTTCTTCGTTCCTGTGAGTTCTTCAAGAGAAAAAAATATTTGTACTACAGTAGTGATCATATCCCCCAAAGAGTGTCTGACTGTGCTAGGCACAAGCAAATGCATGAAACAATAAAGTCACTTCCTTCCTCAAAGAGGTACACTTTAGGCATGCATGAAAACAGATGGAGAAAACCCTGGAGTATTAATATTGCATGCACCAGAAGGGATTATTCTCACTGTGCGTGAATTAGACTGTATGCTGTTGCTACTTGTACTGAAAGTCCCTGGTCCAATACCACATCTTGCAGGACTGGAGGTGGAATAGAATTTTCTTTCAAAGTCTGCAGATTGAGTGCTCCCTCCCACACAATTCATTATGTTGCTGTCAAGGTTAATTCTCACTGGCATTGTCATTTTTATCTTGAAAATGTTTTCAGAATGCAAGAGGCTGCAGTGGAAAGAATCACTGACACAAGTTTGGCATGCTTTTCTGTAAGCTGTAGAAGAAAACTCTGCCTGCATTGCAGGCATGATGATCAGCATATCCCATGGGTAAGTACTTGTATCCCTCATCTGAAAGCATCACAGAACATAACTGTACCAACAGTCATCACTTACTTTATATCAGTGCACCAGTGGTCAGCAGCATGGGGAAAGGAGAACTTAGTAAAATATATCATGTTGTCTGTTAATGTGCAATGTCTGGAGCATTTCTGCAGGAAACTACTAATCTGAATGTCCAGGTGGTTTGTAAGCTGTGACCTTACAAGTGATTTTACCTCTCACCAAGTCCCTTTAAAATCTCTAAAGCTAATCTCTACTGAGAACAGTGCTTGGCATATCTCAAACACATGGTAGAGTGGGTTTCATTTTTGAGAAGCTTTGTTTTTTCTTATGTCTAATACATTTGATCTTGCATAGAAAGACTAATCAAACCAAAAGAATACTTTGTCATGGACTGTGTGTGGACCAGATGTGCTTCTATTGATGTTGCTGAGAGATTTTCCCCAATGGATTTGAGTTGGGAACATGAAGAGGCCATATGTTAGCAAAGATAATTTACATAGCACCTTTTATCTACAAATATTACAAAGGACCCGGCAAATCACCTACTGTACAAGAAGAATTTCACTCAGAACTGAAATACAAATACCTCTGGGGTAAAACTTGAAAATACATAATAGCACACAGTTATGCTATGAAACAATTTCTGATTAGTTGTGAAAAATAAAGTCACAGCAAACTGAAATTGTGAGAGGAGCACAGGTGGACAAGTTCTATTTACAAATCAGATGCAATCTGCACAGTTTCACCCTATATGTGAAGTAATAATTTATGAAAATTAGTTTATTCCTTTTGATAAGTGCAACTCTGATAAAATGATTTTCAAATATAGACATTGAAAACAGAACAGAATATTAAGTGGATAACTTCATTTCAGCTTTGCAGACATTCACTGTACATATGCACAGTGAATGTGTATACCTCATCTTAATCTCAGTGTCCCAGTAGGGAATGTGGCCAAGAAAAGTTATACTATTTTTTGTACTTGTTCTAGGTGGGAGTGTGGGAGGCTCTGGACATTTTCCAATACTGTCATGAATGTCACTACTGAAGTAAGAAAAATCAAGAAAAGACAATATAATTTTCTTTCTATCCATCTTGGGGAAGATGAACAATAGGAGATAGAAAATGTGATAGATTGCAATATGCATCAGGGTCAGCAAAGAAAACAGTCATAATTTTCAAATGAAACTATGTAAAGTTCCTTAGTGAGGTTTATTATTTGAAAATGTTACCTTCTTCCAACCTTACTTCCAGGTCGAACCTTGTTTCAGTCCCAAATCTGTCTAATGTGCTGTAGATATATTCATATTATGTTTATCTGCTGTAAGAAGGCAAATAGAAACACTGCTCAACAAATCAAATTAATATTAAGTAGATATACAACATAATTTATGTTGTATATTTATAGAGCTCCCAGAAGAACTTACTACAAAATCATTCACTGCACTTAAAATGAAATGGGAAACACAGTTTTATGTAAAGAGATTTTGAAACAAAAATTTTCATAGAATCCAGGAAGTTCATCTTCCAGGTCCTATCTTTTGATTTTCTAAGAAGTTCTGCACATCCACATCCAGTAATCCAGACCTGGTCACACAAAGTCACAGCAGTCTTAATATCACATTTATCCTCATAACCCAGCCCCAGTGCTCCTTTCTGTCCCAGAAAAGATAAAGACAGTGTTACTGATTCTATAGTAAATGACCAGCAGGTCTTTTCCTGATTCCAGCACTGCAATGTTTTGTAACCAAGAGTGCAAAGATTTTCAGCATAGCCATGTGACAGCTGCAAAACTTTTGTGTATTAAACTAGCTGCTAATTAGGAGTAAAGAGTTTTCTTGAAGCTGTTCAAACTCTTAAAATTGACTGTGCCAAGATCCATTGTCCAGATATTCCTGTTCACTTCAAAGGAATAACAGCAGAGAGAAACTACTGCAGACACAACAGTACTTGAAAATTATATGTTAGGAAAGACATCAAAGCACATTAATAGATACGTAGATCACTGAGGTGGAACAGCACAGCCATGTGTGGGGGTTCTGTGTGCTTACCCTTGACATGCAACCACTTACCATTCCTGAAAAATGGGCACTAGCAGTAGCACTGCACAATTATGATGCCCATTTTCATGGTCATGCTTTGTTCACCCTCTTGATGGCGGTACTTACAGCCAGAGGTGTGGAATAACATGAACACAGTGCGCTCCTAGCCCCAGGAGCAATTTTCCTTTTTTTATTTGTGTAGTCATATGCACTAAAAAGATATGAAAAGGCTATTATTAAACTACCCTTAAATATGTTTGATGACACTGCATGCTGACTCAGAAATTTCTTTCCTCCAAGCCCATTTAAAACTGAGGGTCTAATTGCAAATGCTTTATTACTGTGTTGATAAATGTAGCATATCATTCATTCCTTTTCAGAAAAATTTCATGCAGGCCTTTTTTAACACAATGTTTTAAAGATCAAACTCAGTATATCCATTTAGAAGAGCAATTTCAGCTCTTAGCTGTAGTAAAAATAATAATAATAACACTTACTGTACTTTAGATCTTCAAAGCACTGTATGGGTATTAAACAATTTGCGTCTCTTGGCAAGGATTTCAGTTTGCATTGGACAGTAAGTAGCAGCAGGTACCTTGTTTCTTTTTCTTTTTTCATTATTTTCTCCTTCCTGTTTTATTCCCCATAGGCTAGAACTGTGTCACTTCTTTGTTTACGGGTATTCTAGAAATTCCTTACTGGTGGTACTGAATGGTTTGAGCTTGCTTTTACCAGCCAGAGCAATCCATCAGACTTCTATTATTTGTAAGATATCCCAGGAACAGAAATGAGAGTCAACTTTCTTTTGAAGCCTGCCCTCTTGCCATAACATCATGGAGCTGTCCTGGGAAGGTTTTACAAGGAAATTTCCTCTTTCCTCCCCCCCCCCTCCCACTAGCTGAAATGTCCTTGTTTACTAGTACTAAAACCAGGATAAGCAAGAATCTTGTCTTTTGGAAGTGCTGGGGTAGAAACTCACAATGAGTGCAGTCCCAGGGATGGGGTTTCCACAAATACAAAGATAAACGTCATTGTTCTTAGTGCTTTTCAAAGTAGCCCAGTGAAACAGGGCTTAAAAATTCCTGCTTTCCTTAGGAGACTCCCTCCTTTCTAGGTGGCAGAGGAGAGTGCAAGCAAAAGAGCCAGTTCTGTTTAGAACAAGGGTCAAAGGTACAGTAACCGAGATCTGTAGAGCCAGAGCTTGTTACAGCAGCAATGAGAGTCTGCCATTCCAGAAACCAGTTGAACCTAAAACATATTGCACTCCCGTTCCACACAGAAACTGCTGCAGTCTCCATTCCTCTCTGCAGCAACTCTTCTTTCTGCAAATGTTCAGCATTGTAAACTACTCATGTCCTTGCAATTTCTAATTAAATCACAAGGAGACTGAGGAGCCTGCAGATGTAACAAGCATTAATTCAGTGGTCTCTGTTGTCAAAAAAGCACTCAAAGTTTAAGTATATTACAGCCATTTCTCTTTTGCTTGTCGAGGAAATTATTTCTACAACCTTGTGATGGCAACATTTTCAATAAACATTAATATAAAATCACTGGAGCAGTTTGGCTTGTGGAAATTCTCCCAAAATTGAGAATTACCAACAAAAAGAGGTGCAGTCTCACTTCTTCATTGTATCAACACAGGTGTGAGTCATATCCAAGCAGCTGTGAATGCTCTGTGACTTCGTGTTGCTTCACTTCCTAGCTCCTAACAGTGCATGTCCTGGAAGTGCCACACGCTCCCTTCCCCGGGGCTGCATGGATATTTCTGCAGAAGCAATTCTGAAGAGCTGAAAAACCCAACTCTCTTCTTCAGTGACCAGTAGATCTGGAGAAACCAGTCCCTGCCCAGTGATCAACCTGACCTTTGCCAATACCACTAAACAGTGCTCCAGGAAGAAGCAGGCTGATATTTTGCCATAGAGACAGCACTTTTCTGTCACACAACAAAAAAAAGACATTAGCTTCTTAGATGCCCAAGTCAATCATCTTTGATTCAGACATGTGTTGTTAAGCTTTTCTCTTGAAAAAATAACATGCACATGGTTTATGTTTCCTATTATATCTAGAGATATATTCTGAATTATCCTTTGGAGGCTTCAGCAGCTATAGATTTAGTCTTGATGATAAGAAATTAAGAAAGTGGAGGGTAGGACTTGCTAGAAGAATTTATGATTCTGAGAACAGAATACAAGACTTCAGGGTCTGAAAGGGTGAAGCAGAACTGTTTATCTCTCATGCTACATAGAAAAGATTTCTGAGCTGATTTATTGCTTAGCTTTTGAAAGATGAACACAGTCACATACAAAAAAATCACTGTTTTCCTTTCTTCTTTCCAGAACTATAAACCCATATTTCAAAAGCCATTGTTGAAGTGGAGGATTAGATGAAAAGGTTGATCCCTGACTCAGTTTTCAAGGGCAGGTCTCATGCTACTTAACCCAGGAATTTCCCCAGTTTTCTGTTGTATTCTGTGCTGCCATCATCCGGCTCTATTCCTAAAACCTGACATTTTCTAAATCTCAGTTATCTCCAAGCCTGAATTTCTCTTTGGGTAAGAATCTTCAATGCTTTTCATGATGATCTCTCACAGTAAGAATTTACCTCTTCTGAAGCAGCAAGCATCTCTCTGCAGCTACCACTGCCAGAACATTTACCCAGACTCTGGGGCGGGCATGCAGCTCCCTTTGCCTAACTGAGCACTCAGGATGGAGGGAGGATATTAATTTATGAGTCTGCTCATACTCCAGTGTAATATTCTGATTCTAAACCTCTTCAACCATCTAGCCATCAAGAGATTTCTTGATAGCAAGCCAGTTATTTGTAGCATGCCAACCATCATGACTATGCCCTAACTCAGGGAATACAGACATTTGGTCATGGAAAACACCTCTCCTCCTACAGTAAAAGGGTGTTACCAACTTTCTCAGTGATTTACTTAAACAGGTTGCTTACTTACTTCAAGGCAAATCTTGTCTTCTGCCTGATGGGGCAATTATGAAAGATGACAGAAGCTTTCCAATCAGCTTAAGACCCAAGGCCACACTGCTTCCAAGACATCACAACCTTCACTTCCTTCTCTTATGTCTGGCAGCCAGAGTACTGTGAAAGATTCAGAAACATTCATTTGGCTAAATTCTATATTTCTGATGGCAGGTAAAACTCTAAGGGAACTGTGAAAGCATTGGCACTAATACAGACACGGGGAAGAACAATACACACAATAAACTTTGCTCCGTCTTTAGATTGCACCATACCACTCTGGGTTCTCAGGAAAGGCTTTTCTTGGAGCATTTCCAGTGCCTGGCTTTTTGTCTACTCTGATCTTCGCAGAAGCCCTGTGTCTCTGTGCATGCCAGGCAAAAATCTGCCTAGCCCAACATGCTCAGCTGCTTTGTCCTGCTGTTACAGGATCCACCCAACCTGCTCTGTAGGTAACCAGGCCAGGAGAGCAAGGTTGCCTCTCTGCTGCCCAGCCACACCCCAGCTCCAAGTGCAGAACAGAAGGATGCTACAAAGAACACTTCTGTCATCCATGGAACTGCAAACAAGCAAGCACAGCTCATCTCTCTATCACAGCACACATCAATCAAGACATGCAGCTCTTGACAGGACACTAATCAATCACCATAGGGAGACAGCAGCATGGGGAGACATTCCAATATGTTTTCCTTCATTCTTTTTCCTGAAACAGGAGAGGCAGGTTAAATAAGCCTCTACTGGAGCTAGTGATGTACATTTTTCAGGATATGGGAATTACTGCATACAAACGAGACCATTGAGGCCTATAAATTAGAATGAATAAGTCTTGAGGCAAACCAGAAAAAAAGGGCATATTTACATAGGGACTGTAAGGAGAGATGAACCTAAAAAGAGAAAAGAAGATGGGAAACTTGGTCTTATGGAATCAAAACCAAAATTAAATAGACACTCCTTTAATGAACAAAATAAAAACATGCCTAATATTTGAATATGCATAAGTGACCTCTTATTTTGCCTGAGCACTAACTTCAAATGACAGTGTGCTGAAACTTATAGATTCTGTATTTGCTATTTATTTTTGAAATGACAGAACAGACGTGGGACAAAGTGGCTGGACAGCTGCATGAAACCTCCATTCTGAATTCAAATCTGGATTGGACCTGAACAAATACACACAGGTCTTGAGCACCACTGCATGCCTCCCTTAAAAATCTTCACTGCTCTGAATACTGGATGAATGTCTCTTCATGCATCCTGGGCTGAGCCTTTCAGCACACCTGGGAACAGGCAGAACTGGAAATGGGCTCCCAAAGTTTAAAAGAAGTATCAATCCTAATGAGGCACCACAGAAAATAAATATGCACCTCTAAAAGTACTCTTGTCAGCACAGTTAAACATTGGAGGCTTGAGGAAACACCTTTCATACAGTTGCTGGTGGAAGAAATACAGACAAGCCCTATATTGGCCCTATATAACACTGTATTTATTTCTTACACCACCAGTTTTCATAGCCTTGACCTATGTAACCGTAGAGTAAGAAGAAAATAGAGAAGCAAACCACATAGAAATATGTGCCTCATGTTCCTCGCTCAGGGATTAAACAAAACAAAGAATCTTCCATTTCAATTTTCAAGCAGGCTCTCTAAGTTTCTGAAGAGTGCTGATGTCCTGTGATATCTGAGCAAGACAGCATTAGGACTGTACACACTGTATTCCTCCTTCCTTTATTAATAAAACAATAATGAACTCAGTGGTGCAGAAACAACAGAACATGCTGCTATGAAGGAGACCTCAAAGCCCACTCAGCTGCTTCACTGGTGTATATTAAAATTAATGAGTTTCTGCTGCAGAAAGGAAGAGGTGTCCTTACAGGGGAATGAGATCTATGATCTTTATATTGTAGAACAAGCACTGAGAAGCACAGAAATCTGCACAGCTCAGTCTCAAATAACATTTTTTTTTACGGGGGAAGGCAAGGACTGGCTGAATACACTTGCTATACATATTGAAGGAAAGGATAGGAGAGTTTTTCATTTGCATCTTAAGCACCTTCCCACTAGCAAAAACCAGATCAAGGCTCTCTCCTTCCCCCCACCCCCATTTTTATAGCTAAGAGAAAAAAACATTGACAATATTGAATGCCAGCCAGCAGCTGAGGCTGCTAACTCAGCCATTATAACCACAATATTTAATAGCTGTCAATTAAAGAGTCCTGATATTTATACATAGGAATATATATCTGGAGATGAGCACATTTCATTAATATTTATGTTTATGACATCCTTCACAGCGGTTTTGAGCTTTTAATGCTTTCCAGTTAACAAAGTAAAAATTGAAGCAACTATTAGGTTGGTAAATAATACAATTTTTTAAATGTTGTTTCATTAAGACATCTCAATTTTATTCCAATTTCTTCAAGGCTTCATTTGACTGCAAAGAGGAGTTAATAGCACAAGGCTACAATGGCATCTCTGTGAAACACTGCTACAATAGCATCTCTGTGAAGCTTATTTCCTGGTTAAGAGCTCCAATGAGAAACACAAGTTACTAGCGTGGTTCATATCTGAAGAACATCAAGTATTTTGCTAGCTCAGTTCAAACCACTTGCTTAGACTAAAGTTGTAGCTAGAGAGTACTTTTATCACAGATTATCCTAGTTCTATAGAATAATTACCTAAAATCTTAAGGAGGATAATTTTCTTATCACTTCCTTTTCTTAGGTGTTAGAGATACATCGACCTCAGATATATCAGTGAGTGCTAGCTTCAAACATAGTTTAAAACTACAAGTGCTAAAACACGATAAAATTTAGAAAACCAGGATCAACTCAAAACCAGAAGACTCCAGAAACAGTTATTTATATAACATAAAGAGAGGATGATCTCTTTTGTCACTCGCCAATGTCCCTTTGTGTCTCTTTCCTCTCCTCTACCTTTGTAGATGGGGAAAACCTGAAATTAAGCTCCAGAAAGTACCTGGGGAATGCTCTGATTCTGGGGATAATTTGAACTCGAGCACAGCTGATTCCAGCTTGTCAAGTTTAAGCAAAGCAGAACGACAGCACCGAACAATCTGACATGAATACAGTAAAATCACAGATTGGGCTCTGGCAAAGAATTGATTTACTTCCTTCTTCCCTCCTAATATAGAAAAGTGCAATTGGGTGTGTGGCCCCACAGAAGAGTAACTGTTAAGAGATATTTCCACAAGTACTTTCAAGGCCGAAGAGTTAGAGACCACCTCTGTTAAAAGAAACCATGACAACAAGCCAGGGGCCACCTCCACATCAGCAAGGGCTGGGGTTCACTGGAAACAGAGCTGTGCAATGAGACATTGGTCCGATGAGCACATTGGTGCTGGTGACCTGACATGCTACCATGAATATTTCATTAGGGTTTATCACAAAAAAGAACAAATCTGGTCCCACTAGGGACTGAATGCAGTCAGTGAGCATTGAAAATGCTCTTGGAGAACATTGTTCTTTCAGTTTAATCTGAGAATGATCCAATAAAGCACCCCAAGACTGCCCATGGTGTGAATCAAAGCATGTTCACCAGGGACAAGCAGATTAGCTTCATTCCTGATGTGAACATTCCTAAGAAGCACATTCATGATCTGAACAAAACTCCTAATCTAAACACACTATAAATTCTTCTGTATGAGATCTTAACAGCACAATATGCAGAGGGGAAAAAAATGTACTATGTTCGGAGATGCTCCCCTGAAAAGCAGAATCAGGATGCATCTTCCAAAGTAAAATGATGCTATGTAAAAGCCAAACAGATAGGCAGGCATTTTTTTTAAATCAAAGATAATGGAAGGAGGCAATTTAAGGTAATTTTACTCCCTTTAAGAGTAAAAACTGCTTTTACATTTCAATCAAGTGAGAACATCTATGCAGCATAAGCCACAGAGCTAAGCACTGAGGAGTGTCTCCTCTAGTGTCTTGGATATTCCTCTAGTGACATTCCAGTGATTGAAGAAAAATCAGGATTTGTTACAGGCTTAAGACACTCTTAGTTTGTTTTTTTTTAATCTAATCACACAAAATTAATTAAAGGTATTTTGACATGCCTCAATGGAAATAAAATTCTTTTTATTCAGACAGAAATTAAATATAGTAACAAAACTCCAAAACAATCTATTCTCAGCACTCTGTGAGGGGCTAGAAGACAATAGCAATTTTGTATATTTATCTGGGAATGTTTACAACACATTTAAGAATTTCTTTCTTAAGGAATTTCAAAGATACTAATGTCAATGGTGACCTGGTGCCAAACGAAACACAATTTTTATCCACTGCAATTGCTCAGTTCTTAGTGATCATGGGTAATACTTGCAAATCTGTGGAGAGTTCAAGTCAAACTGTGAACTTGCATTCCAATATCTCAGTATTTTTACCCAATTTTAAGAAAGTCTAAATACGTGCAGCTTTTGACTGCTTTAGGTGGCACGACATGAGAACTACGCAGAAAAGCTGAGACTTTGCACACTTTGCTTCTGCCTCTCAGACCTGGCCAGCAGAACAAGAAATCAAGAGGCATAAATCCATTAGCAGCCCTGAACTGTTCAGTTGTTTTCTGTTCTGGTTAAAGAGGGCAACAGTAAAAAAGATGATGCTGTAACAGAGGAGGAAAAGGTGTTCTTTTGCTTTGAAGCGGTTTTGGGTTAAAATTCAATAGCAGCAAGAGTCAAAAGAAAGTAATCAAGAAACTATCATGACATCTGTAATATATATCTATAACTGTGTAGCAGTTCTGAGAACAAAAACCATCTCTTCAGAGAAATAAAATTCCTGTAGTCCACCAAATAATATTAATTTCAAGCTTAAGACACTACTATATCAGGACAAAAGACTTGGTATTATGTAAAGCCAAAGTGGTCAGTGATCCTTAAAGTACATGTGTGCATAGTTTTAGTGTAGAGCACTGAATGCACGATCCTGCCTTATGCACCACATAGACACAGACAATGCTTTCATGAATAAACAACAAAAAAATTATGTTGTGGAGGTAAATTTTCTTACCAAAGTCTGGCAGGTCCATCTCTGCTCCAGTTTTTTCTCAATATTTGTGCAACTTCATTACATTCCCATCCTGGTTTTAATATCATCATTCAGGCATTATTTTATTCATAATTGACCAAACCATTCACAGTAGACCAGAATTAAACCTTTGTAATACTTCAGTATGGCACAGAGTAAGCCTTTATTAAACATATATGTAAATATAAGGGATGCATAAAAATTATATAATTCTATCATTCTTTAACTTCTGACCCAATTTTTAAAACGCTGATAGGCTTTTAGCTAAAAAAAGGCCCTAATTTCACGTGTGTATTTTTAGGGATCATTTAAAAAACCCTTGAAGGGAGAAGCTGTGAGGCCGAGAGAGGCAGCGGCCGCCAGAGGGAGAGCCGGGCGCGCAGAGCGCACACACAAACACAGACACACACACAGACACACACAGAGACACAGACACACACACAAACACACACACACACACACACAGACACACACACACACAGACACACACAGACACACACACACAGACACACACACAGACACACACACAGACACACACAGACACACACAGACACACACAGACACACACAGACACACACAGACACAGACACAGAGACACTGCTGGCAGCAGGGCACAGTGCCCTTCAAAGGAAATCTCTGCAAAATCACAGCATTTGCCTTCCCATACCATCCAAAGATGCAAATCTCGACTAAAGGAGTTGCTACTCAGTGCCATTAAATATTAGTCTTTTAATACGCTTTAAAATTATTTCCTTACTAGTGTTTAATGTATTTTTCTTATCTTTTCCTGAAGAAAATATAACTAGGGTAACACAGAGAGGAGAATAAAACAATCTGTAGGAGTTCTACCTGGCCAAGTGAAGAAAGGACACCAGCAAAACCACATTTTCCACTTCTTTTATGTTTACCTACCCAAAAGATGGGAAGAAGTCAAGAAGGAAAACTAGAAGGTGGTACCATGACAGAGCTCACCAGCCTTCAGTCTCTGCTGGAAGGTGGCCAGACTCTGTGACTAGTGAGTCTCAAAAGTCAGAGGATCTCCTCATTAGCAAAAAGCAGATCTTTTTTCTAGCAGGTAACCTCAGCCAGGAGGAGTCACCTCTAGGAATTGGGGCACTCTGCTCTAATCAGCCAAGTGGCATGGACTTGGTCACAGATTGCCACACAGCTGGTGCTCTGTGCTAACCCAAGCCTCTGCCAAGCTACTTTCACTCGTATTACAAAACATACAACAGCCCAGCTGGCCTTTCAATATTTCCACAAAGCAAAGAGATCCCACTCTGCCAAAATGGAAAGAATTAGAAAGACTACACCTCTCCGTTATAGTTCAGAGATTTACCAGTCCCTGAAACCTCCACTGCAAAGGGCTACAGCCCCTCACATTTCTGATCTATCTCCCTGCTTCCTTAGCTCTTTGTTCCTGAAGCAAATATCTGTTCCTGAATATCTGTTTAGGAAGGCAGCTTTTCCAGATTATTCAATTTGTCTCATATACAGCTTGAATAGTTCAAAATTAATATTCCTTTGGCTAAACCACCTGCAGATTTGATGGGGATATTCTCTGTTATGGAAGTGTGTGTTGAATCCTGCAGAGTCTGAGATATGGCTCAGAGGACATCCTGTCACAAACAGAGCCACATTCCCTCTCATTCTTCTCACACAACTAAATGGATAAATCAAGGTGTCATGAAACTTGACTCAGGAAAATCCAACAGGTGCCATGAAATGGTTGCTTTCAAAGCAATTTTACACAAAACAGAACATGTATTGATTACATATCCGGTGTGGCATTCTCATTGTATCACTAAGAAAATTCAGCATTCCTGATCACAGAAGTTCCATTTTAGAATGCATTTGCTGTGTTTTTTCCTGAGTACTGTCAAGATACAATTTCATTTAAAACAGTTCATCATATGAAAGTTTATCCTTTTTTTAAGAAACAACCTTTAGCACCTGCCCAGCATTTTTATCTGTTCATAAATTACAGTAAATCACAGCCTTTACCTCACCCGCTAATTTAGCTGGGATATGTCCAGAACAAAGGGCTACAATAAATGCCAAAGTGAGGGCTACACCCACTTATAAATCACACAGCCCCAGGTCTCTTAGTTAGCAGGTTAAAAATTTACTAGATTTTAACTGACATACAACACAAGTAGGTCCCTTCAAAGATAACAGATGCATCAGAGGAAAAGCCTTTAGCAAGTATTCCTTAGCCCACCATGGAAATTTCTAAAATATCTGTTTCCATCTGTTTATTTTAGCTCCCAAAAAGACTTCACCTGGATAGATATGTGCCTGAAGAAAGCACAATAACATAGCATCAAAAGGATTTATAATCTCAGACTTATATGCTTCCAGTCCTCTACCTTCTTTTCAGTTGCAAAGTGGTGCTGATAAATGTGACATCAAAATGCAGTCTCACACTCTGGTTTCTGAACATCAACAACAAAAAAGGTAAGGTCACTATTTCCTAAGATCTATTTTCTTAAGAAATTTGTCTATCAAAATCTATCTTTATATAGTATTTTCATCCTGCTCTTCATTCTGCTTTTCTTACTTACTAAAGAAACTTGAGAGTTCATACATCTACAGTTATGTTGTGGATCTGGAGTATGAGTTCTTGTGCTCTCAGATGTGGGAGGAGAGGACAGAGCACTATTTGTATGAATGCACTATAACTTGAATGTATGTGTGCCAGCTAACAATGGATAAGTATCTATCTCAAAAGCAGAGCCACATAAATCTTAAAATATATGTGTGCCTGTGACTGCAGCTATTCTTGAGAGACAAGGGGGAAATAGTGAGAGAGGATAGAAAAATAGATGGAGGAAAAAGAAGAGGGTGTTATTGAAATGTAGGTGGATTTAATCTAATTGTTCTAAACCTGCTTCTGAGACATGAAATACTATTAGAGAGTGACTTTGAATACAGAAAAATACTGTGGTCACTGTGCTGATTTGGCCATCAGCAAAGCAGCAATGCACAGAAATAATTCCAATTTACATAGATACACAGATCCTGTGGTTTGGCCTTAATTTAAACAAGACTTTTTCACTGTCAGAACTAGAGTGATTTTTTTTAATATGCAAGTCTAATTAGCCAGTTCTAGTTGTTTAAACACTCTGTATGATCAGGAAAAACATAAAAAAGCACTGTGAGGAGAGTCATCACCTATAAGTAACATATATATATATGTATGACAAATGTATAAACAAGTACTACTTCTGCTTTGCTCTGTGAGTATCCTTCAGACCTCAGAGCTATATCCAGCAATGGACTGCTTTAGACATCCCCCACACTGAGTTTCCTGCTATCTCCTGTGCTGATTCCATTATCAGACGTCACATTCTCATGATTTTGTCTGACCTAACTTCTCAGTCCCTAACCTACACAAATTACAATTCCTGCTCAGCTTTCTCACTCTCAAAATTGGTTATTTCACCTTTCAAACACTCTAGCCCCTTAACCTTCTGCTTAAGTTGCTGAAAAAAGGTATTTAAATCTTCTTGCCTCTATAAATTATATCCTCAGATGGAAATAAGAGGACAACCTCCATTTTCTCTGTTGTATTTTGCCCCTCCCCTCCATAGCCCTCAACCTGTCTACAGATGCCTGAACAGAGCTTTTCTTTTGCATGAAGACATTTCCCCTGACCATTTACCTTTCTGTCACACCCTGCTTTAATAGTCATAAACAGAATATTTATTTCAGATTTAAGTCTCAGAGAAGAAAATTAATCATGGTGATTTTTTGCCTGCTTGTGGTAAATTATAGCCTTGGACATTTATTGCTCTGTATCTGTTTTGGCAGAGATATTTGTCTGTTTTAGGAAAACAAGCAGATGAATTAGGAACTGGTTGAGAAATAACCAAGTTTCTCCCATGCTTTCACTATACCTGTTGGTGTTCATTATTTCATTTAAATCTTACATATAACATAAAATACGTTTTTTTTTTTCCTTTAATGTAAAGTTAAGTTACAAATCAAAGTATTCCCATGCAGATTACCTAGGAATGTCGAATCTCAATTGCACTGTCAATCAACTCACCATGCACATCACAACAGAAATATCAGTGCTTACACAAGGCATCCAAACACTGCGTGGAAAGACACCAAGATGAGACAGGAAAATCAAAGCTGATCAATGTGGTATGGACTCTAGGGCACTTTACTGAACTCTGAAATCTACTCTACTTTTATGGTGAAGTTTGAACATGGAATTGATGGAATAACATTTCCCACAAACTTCTAAAAAATATTGCCATGAGTTTCGTTTAATCCCAGGATACCCATCTCAACAAAGGACTCCTCCCCTAAGTTCCTGGGAGAGGTATTAAGCAGATGCAGGTTAATGTAGTGAAGATTTTCATTGATTATGGTTTTAAAAATTGCACTTATTTTAAAGATTACAATACATCCAATCTCAGGCACAGAGAAATTTGATGCTGAAATCAAATTCTGGCAACTTTAGTCCAATGAATGGCCATTGATTTCTATAGCTTTTTTGCCTGATGAAAGGACATATAAAGTTGTCTCAGTATTTGTGTGTTTCTGTTGGCTAAATAAGGTAAATTCCTCTCAAAATCCAAGACCCAGACAAACATAGATGTTTCCCAGATTTTCAGCAGTGTTGTAGCACCATTATTTTTGTAGTTTGCATGAGAAAAATGTTTTTTAAAAAAATCCTGGTGGGACTGTGTCAGAAGGGACAGATCATGGCTCTAGAGCAAAAGGCAGAGGGCAAACAGCAGCCCTGGGACTGCCTGGCACTGTCTGTGTCACCTTCAGCCTGGCACTTGCACAAATCAGTGCAGCTGATAGCCAGGTTTATTGCACACAGAGCAACAGGAGCCTGCAGGAGTTCACTAATTTCAGTACTTGGGAGCAGGAAAGAAAAGGCATAATAGTCTTGCCATGGAAGTCTGAAGGTAAAAGGGATCATGGAGGGTGGGAAGGCTGGGTGTTGAGGGAAGTCTGGGCTGACTCAGAGTGACAGCAGCCTGTTCCACTGCGGTCTGGCAGTGCACACCATTTCCAGCAGTGCTACAGAGCCGGACCCAGCAGTGGCAATCACAGCTCAGCACCTTTCCAGCAGCTTCCAGGTGGTGTTTGTGTAACAAAACAGAGTAACTTTATGAAAGCATTTAAATCAGAGTAAACTGGTACTCACTGAACATGATCACCACTTGAGAGATGCTTCCTTTG
Source organism: Prinia subflava (assembly GCF_021018805.1). Classification (NCBI taxonomy): domain Eukaryota; kingdom Metazoa; phylum Chordata; class Aves; order Passeriformes; family Cisticolidae; genus Prinia; species Prinia subflava. Next base: position 18,562,836 of record NC_086256.1, read on the forward strand.
TTTATAGACACTTCAAGTTTTGAAATTCCAGTGGGATTTCACAATCTGCAAAGGAAATACAGTGTCAGATTCTCCAGTATTATGCATTTCCATAACATGCCAAAGGACAATGTGACTCCTAGCAAACACTACAGAGGTGTGGCTGCAGGGTTTTCTTACCTATACCACCAAAACTTCAGTTATTATAATTATAGAAACTAATACTCTGCTTATACTAAAGCCAATACATTTCTCCTTTTCCTTTTAAATCCTGCACACCTTGCAGTACCTTTGCCCATACTGACTACAAGGAGGTCCCAAGAGCCAGGTTTCCTGGAGGCTGATGGCAGGCAGTGAGTGCGAAAGGGGAGCCATCAGTGAGCAGTACTTACTTATTAGCCATTAGCTAGGGAGACTCCCACTCCATCTGTTGCCTGAGAGAAACTTCAATGGAAAGATTACCCAAATTTGATAAGGAATATTCCCAGCTTGGGAAGGACTCACACTTAGCAGATGGTAATAATATAAGTCTAATATTTAAAGTGTGTCAAGCAGTGCAAACAGGTTAAAATATCTCATTATGGAATCACTGAGGTATAAATTAACTCAGTGGTGCTATGCTGATAGCTTGATTCTCAAATTCATATGTAATTTTCTATTTTGGATGAGCCAGGCATTGATTGAAATAGTCAACATAGACCTGAGAACAAATAAAAGTAGGGAAGAGGAAATGAGTTTTTCCCAGGTTTACTTTATAACACTGTATTTACTTTCAGTCTACAATATAATCCCTGAAATGAGCATACCAAAGCAATTTTTGGGCAACTAAGACATATAAGAAAGATGTTGGAGAGATCATTGACAAAGCAAACACTTGATAGGCCTGCCAATGAATGTTCTTATGAAAACAAACACATAGAAGCTACTGGAAGTTCTTTCTCAAAATGTCTGCTGGGGTCCAGACACCAAGTGATGGATGACACACTACTCCTACAAAGCAACCATTTCTAGCAATTACATAGTCTATAAAAATATGCAAATAAACTTATATGAAACAGGACTTTTTACTTGCATTTTCTGGCAAATGCCACATGAAAGCTACAGAAAATATTGGCTCCCTCTGTAATACATGTAAATAAAAAGAATTAACATTCAGTTAATAATCCGTATCCTCATCTGATTTTGAGGCAGGGAGATCACAATATCTTAATAGTTAATGGTGAAATCTGATCTGTCTAAAGCTTGATACAGAAAGTTGGAATATTTTTTACATGTCCATTTACTTATACTTTCATTTGTGCAGTTCTATTTTTAAATGTGCAAAACTGCCTTAACTGTCCAGTTATTCCATACAGTAGGTTAATCTGAGAAATAATTCAAGATAGCAGCATTTTCTACCCTGAACAAAATACCGTGCATCTCTGGCTGCAAATTGCAGAAAAGGAATAAACACTAGTTGTGCTTTTTTGGGGAGGCCTGAAAATGCTGCCTTGAGAACGAAAAAGGGCAAGATTTGTAGGATCTTGAATCCCTGTCAGAAAAATTACACAAGGCTTCTCTTCAGTAGGTTACAGACCTCTCTGTCACTGTGGATGCACCCATACCTGACCCACTCCCAGTTATAGAGCAGGATCAACCGGCTAAATGTACAGCAGGACAAAGGCTCAGAGATCCTTGCACTTCAACAGCTGTACATGGAGGTGGACAAGTGGTCCTTGAGCTCAGCTCTAAAGTTACTGCTGATGGCTATGATGGAATTTGGGTGTGAATCCACTCACCTTCAATTCCTCTATCTGGAATGTGATAAGACCAAGCCAAAAATTCAGGCTACAGTTGTGCTTATACTTAAGTGCCTTCTTTTCCTTGTTGCCACACTTCCTTTTTCAAAAGGCCATCCTTTCCGAATAGAGAGCCCAAAATCAAAATAAAATAATAACTTTTTGCATTTCATAGTAAGATGTTTAGAGTACTCATCTTCACATTACCAAACATTTTTCCAGCTCACAGCTACTTCAAAGATATATTTGAGATCTGGGCCCAAACAGTGCTTTGTTTCTATATTTATGGTAAGATCTTTGTACATAAAGATTACAGATGTTTTCCATTTTCAAATAGATGGCATTGCAACTTGCTTCACTCAGAAGGAAGTTTCCATTAGTCTGGAAACAGCCAATGTTGGCAGTGCTAGCTGAGCAAACAGTAAACTGGAAAGTACAGCAGATGTTACATGAGCAAGAATAAAGTAGGAAAATTAACAAACATTTGTCTCCAAGCCTGGGCTTGTCCATCAGTTAGTTTCACTGTGATGGCCTCCCAGAGGCAAGTACTTGAAGGCAAGTATTTGTCTGCTGCATAAACTGGAATGCCAAGTATTTGCAACTTGCTCAAGGTTGCAAGAGATATGAGTCAGTCCTGTTGAAATCATTACAACATGATGCTAAAGTTGGGGCATTGGGGAAAGCTACCATGGGGATTATCAGGTACAGAAAAAGCAACTCCCCAAGAAAAAAGCCATCACTAGGAATACAAGGCAGCTAGTGGAAAAAATCTGAGCATGGATTATGCTCTTCCTAGTGAGATCACACAAATGTTTATACAAACAACTTTCACTACTTTCTGTATCAGTTTATGATATAGATAAAATAAGTCCCTACATTAAGAGTTAGGGGAAAGGGGAACAAATATTTTTCCCTGCTAGTAACCTTGACTGCAACCTAGGTGAAAGATTGTAAAGACAATCCAAACCAGGCCTACTATGATTTTTTACACACATCAGAGAAGATGGGGCAAAGACACAGCAATCAAATGGCAAAAGGAACCCTATAAAGTCTTTTGGGCATCAAGAGACCTTAAAATGCAATGGCAGAAAGAAAACATTTCACAGAAATGCCTTTTACCCTAGCTGACCCATCTCCTAATTCTCCCACAGCACACTGATGGGCCTAGGCATGATTCTTAATTGTTTCATGAGATCTTTTTCATGTTTCACAGAAAACTGAGAAAAGGCAAAGCCACACCTTTGCAAATGCAGCTTTTGAACAGGCAGCAGCATGACTCATCACGAATAATGAAAAGCCAGGCTAAACACTCCAACCATCAGAGAAAAGCCCTGAAAAGGGGATTCTCCTGTGAGATTCAGCACAGTCTTTATTCTAAGAAGCTTGAGACTTAGCACAGTTATAACTCCTCTGACTTCAAAGACACCCAAAGAATGAATTTAGCCCTGTTTGTTTTGGTAATGGCTGACTAGCCAAAAGCAAAACCCAAAAGGCTCAGGAAATGCCAGGGTAATCTTATTTCCTTTCCCTCTCATACAGCGAGCCTAGAGCTCCCAGCTGACTACATAATACCCAGGATGATGTGTGCCTTGACTGTCATTTGTCAATGCTGCTCTTGCTAGAAATAAAAGATTTATGTTCTCAAAAGAGCTTTTTGGCAGAAACTTCCAATTGCACTGCAGGGTATTTCAATATACTGAAGCACATCAATGCAGTTTGTTTTGTGTATTTGCCCCCTGCCCAAATAGTCCTCTATAGACTTAATACTTAGCTGTCATTTCCCATATTCTCTGACTCCAGGCAACAAGCATGAACTTGAATCTGCCCAGACAGATTTTGTAATTATATATTTTGAACAACAAATGCTTAATTTATAGGTATTCTTTACCTCCTAAGCTCCTGCATCGAAGAGATTACCATGCCCTGGGATTGCTCAATTGAGTCCAAAAAGAGTCAGCAAATTCCTTACAACAAGATGAGACTTTTTCTAATTAATCCTTGTATTTCAAGACATTGTTTTGCATAGTGAAACATAACTAAACTCTATCAACATATTACTTAAGAATCAGAATTCAGAGATGCTTAAACTAGTAATGGATGGCTGCTGTTTTGGTATTTGGATTGTGACCCGTACAAAACTGAGCATAAAGACGGAGAGAGTCCATTCCCAAAGTGGTGTTTTCAATAGAAGTTCAAGAACATTTTTTTCAAAATAAACACTATCTTTTCAAGATATTTACAAAGTATACAGAAATTACCTTCTTGAAGTGGGAATTGCAGAAAGAAGAGATTAATTCCCATCTACCCAGAGCTTTTCAAGGGCTTCCAATTAGAGGCTAAATCCAGGTTATTACCCAGCATAATTCTAGAACATCTCTCAAAATAGAAGACAATGATAATGTTCCTTACAAAGTCAGTGCTAGGGGAGTGAAGATTGTATTCCTATGTGTCTTTACAAAGACATTCACAAGAAACATTGTTTTAGAAAACTACCCCCAGGAGTCTATGAACAAGCCAAAAACTACCTTAAGCGTGTCACTGAAAATTACTGCTAGCTTTCCAGGCAGTTTCGAGCACTGCAAGAATAATGTTCCTTTGGCTAACTACCTCAGTGCAGATGAGGTGCTAAACCCTTTGGCTGGCCCCTCCATCAGCCCCAGCTTGCAATATCCCAATGGATGCTATCAGAAAATTACATTGCACAGCCAGAACCTGCTTTAATAAATTTGATCTCTACAAATAATTAAACTACTCCCCTGCTGCTCCAAACCCCAGGAGCAAATTTTGTGCTATACCTCAGAGGACTCTTTGGAACCTCATGCTGCTTTACAGTCCCCAGAGCTGCTCACAAACAGACCTGATTCTGTGCATTGTTGACAGGAAATTGAAGGGTTCCCATCAGTTTTAGGGAACTTCAACTAGATGGGAACTGGCAAATAAACACAGAGAGGCAGGCTCTGTAAATTGAGGTTTCATAAGTTTTAGGTTCCGTATATGTAAGTCCTAGACACATTGAGTTGTTAATAACAATTTCCCCATGCTGCAGGCTGGAAGGATGACAATCAGTCACCATGAAGTGCGTTCTAGTACCCACACGGCTGACAGAGTCATGGTGCAAAGCACCTACAGACACTTCCTTGGCAATATTATTTTAATCCAGTATAGAAAGCAAAGGGGACTGCTGGTACCCTCAGAAAGAACCCTTATCACATTAGGACTTCAAAAGAGGAAGAACTCTCTTACATTAGATGCCATCTCAAGCAGTGTCTTTCTGCTCTCAATGAGTTTCATGTGGTCTGCAATTGTGTCACTATGTTGTTTCCACACAGCTAGTGTCACCCCATATTTACCTGTCAGTACACAGCACAGCCCTCTTTCATAGGCAGTGAAGATGCCAGGGTTTGACAGAACATGTCTAGAATCTCCCCACCCACCACCAAGCTCTACAAGCCCTAGCAGGTTCATCCCGGGAGGAACGCCAGTTTCTGTGTTTCCTTTTTTCGAAGCGCTTCCTTCGCTGCAGCTGAACAAGTAATACTTGATGTGCTGCTGGTTAACCTGGCCATGCTCTTACTTCTCCTGCAAACAGTGGTTGATAGAAGTTTACTCTACTACTGTTTGTAGCGACGCCACACCAACTCTTGCTCTGTGTCCCTCGTGTAACTCAATTTCTTTGTCAGAATGAGGTATCAGCTGAGCAAGCCCTGCCTCATTCCCAGTGTGGGAGCTGAACTGCTGATCAAAGAGCTTTCAAGCTTTGCTATTATATACCTGATGAAGGCCAGACAAGAGGCCAAACCATAGATCACGAAACTGCTTCTTCAGCAACTTTCTCACAACTCAGTTAACTTTTTCCTAGTGTTCATCATGATCTCTGAACCTCACGATATCCTGGTTTATGTGTTCTTGTGGTCCAAGTTACAATTAGATGTCTTCCAGAAACTCAAGCATGATCTATTTGAATGTTTCCAGAGGTGTTAAGGTAGATCTGTAAGTTAGTCACTGACATGAAATAGTACCACAAATAAAATGAAACCAAATCAAAAGCAAGTAGGGGGCTTCCTGTATGCTTTCCTAATTTTTGCTTTTTCTGGTCTTAAATATTCTTTCTGGGGTTAATTCTCCCCTCATCTTGCTCATTATTAGTACTACAGCCCAGAGAAATATCCCACTACCAATGACCATTCATCAGAAAAATCAGTTTACTCTCATATTTTCTGTGTTTGGGACCATGACACATTATGCTCTACTCTCCCCATTAAATTTTGTAACCTTTCAGGTAGTGAAATGTTCTGCATCTATCCTAAACTTTTATTAGGTATTGTTAGGAAAAAACACCATACACACCCTAAGCTAGGCTATTGCCTAGAACAAATACAGACAGCTGAGTTAGAAAAGGAGTTACCTAGTAACAGGTAAAATTAAGGGAGTAGAAGGCAAAGTAATTCCAGCTCGCTTTACATGAGCTTTGGTCACAGTAAGCACTGAATCATGTTGTGTTACTTAAAGTACATTAAACATGTTTTCTACCAGCACACTTCACCTGGTATTGATAAGGTCTCTAATATTATCAGAAAAGGTAGCTCGTACAAGGCATCACAGATTCAAAGCCAAGACTTTCATGAAAACCCCTTTCACTTTCCTGGTTTATAAGCTCACCACTGGCACCACTGTGTGCCCAAAAGTTTGTAAAACACCCGGTATGATTGGACCACAACATGCAACACTGGTGGTAAAAGACTGCACAGACTGTGCTCGGTCAGTGGTCAGATCTGAGTGAAGGAGCATTTAATTTAGAGAGACACAAGTGAAGAAGAATATTTATGGATTTTACATACCTAGATACATATTTTATTAATATGCAGACCTCATCACCAAGCCCAGCACCATCATCTGTTAACACATGACGTCGGTTTGGCTGCTCATTTAGAAAGGGCAGCAGATGAGATCATAGAGTCATTAAGGGCTGCAAAATGCCTCTAAGATCAGCTGAACTGTAGTCCTCTGTGAGGATAGTCAGCCTGCTACACTCAGAGTCAGCATGCAGTGAACTGAGAAGTCAGCCAAGCCACACACAGACTTTTTTTGAGAGGGACTAAATCACATGACAGGACCTCCCCCTGGCAAAGGGACGGGGCCAGGCTGCTTTTAGCAAGGACAGCTACTCCTGAAAAAGGATGGTAATGGCATAAAATGATTAGCATAGGAGACTGTTCAAGGACAAAGCACATTTGCTAATGATGACTATAGTATATTAGCCTGCTGCTGGGTCCATGCCATCCAAAATAATTTGTTAAAAGGTAAAGTTCTAGAGACCAATAAGGCACAGGGGCCCATTGCAACAGAAACAAATTACAACAGAGACATCCTTTGAAACATAGGTGGCTTATACTTCATGGCGACCACTTGCTTAGAGTTCCAGGGTTTTCAACAAACATCAAGCAGATATTTCCATTCTCTTCTGGGCTGGCCTGAATTTTGGTGGCACAGTTTTGGCAGTATTCCATTATTACTATGGCTGGTTGGAACTGTTATTTTGCATGGACATCTGCAAATCAAAAGGCTGTTCAAAGTGATTTTTTTTTCCAATATTTATTTTACCAAATGGCCAACCATCATTTAAGGTACATTCCAAATTCAGACATCATCTAAGTGGCTGTGGAAGGAACAGTGCATATTCAATGATGGCTCACAGTTCCCTGTGAGCTAGGAAAGTCCCATTCTGCCCCTCTGTCAGATGGGAAGCAGGAAATACCCAGAGAAGCAGGGCTGATTTTCCTGACTTACACACATCCATTCACAATTTGCCTTGGCTCATAAAAAGACAGTGAAAAGACATCACCTTTATATTCACATTTCTTGATTCATGACACCAAAATGAATGAAAAATTCAGTCCCTATTTGAAAATCATTGGTTCTGGGTTATAATAAGTTACTGATTAAAATGTACAAAGTTCCAAAAGAAAGGCAGCAAGTAAGTGGATCCAGCAGCAATTGTCCCACATCTTGGTAACTGGTACAATAGGATTGTAGATGATATTATAATACTGACAGCCAAAATAACCATCTACGCAGGACAAATAGCAAATTCTGCACTGTTAAAATTTTTAGGAATTTCTTGAGGAAATGTGAAAAGTCAGAAGAAAATTGGAAAAAATATCAATAAGAAATCTTTTTAAATTGCCCTTGATTAAGCCATTTTTGTATCATCTAATTAATCACTTTCCTGAGCATGCTGAGAATGTTCTCAGATTTTGTGATGGGTTTCATCAGTTTGCTTTTGACACTACCCTGGAATTATTGCCCCTCTTAAAAATCTCTTCTCACATGCAGTAATTTCACCTTTCAACATCCAATCACTGAAATGTGTTATCATTTTCCCTTTTACTGTCAAATTTCTATCACTGAGAAACTGTGTCTTCCTGAGGAACCAATTAACTTTCTATTTAATGAGTTATACTTATTTTGTAGAACATACTTTTTATTAAATTCTTCTATTATTCTTCTCATAACATTCCAGTCAGATTTCAGCATCCCTCTTGAAATATCTACAGCAAAATTGGACAATCTATTCCCCACAACAGTCACACTCGTCTCTAACTCAGAGGAAATCTCAAACTCTTTAGAACAATAGCCATTCTAGCTACAGGTTTGCTATCAGAGTTAGGATTCATCTGAGGATTCAGTATGACTCCCAAACTCTTCTCAGAATCTTGAGATTCTTGAGAATCTTGTGTCAGGGCATGCCTTAATCAGAGGCATTTTATCCCTCCTAAACAGGCAGTTCTGCTTTTGATAGTATTCTTACACAGGTGAGCCTTAACAAAAAGAAATAAGATTCACTTTCTTAGAACTACAAAGCACACACAGAGCAGTTTGTCATTTCTGTATTGCAAAGGTCTATTTGCCATGTTCAGGCATTACTGTCAGTGAAAAAATATGAAGCTCTTCTAAGGAAGAACCCTCATTATATGCAGAAGTGTGAAGGAAAATGGAAATCTTCAGCTATTCCTACATAAGGCTTTGTTATTGATATGAGTCTTGTGAACCAGAGTTTGAAAGAAAAAAGCCCAAAAGCCTTTTTTTAGCAAACCTAACTGTTTTGTCATTACACAGATTGGAGGCAGAAGCCATAAGAGACCCTTTGTAAACTTCTGAAGGGCTGAAATTAACCCAGGCATACTATTAATTTTTCCTGTAGGTCCTGAATGCATGGCAGATCTGAAACTTTATTAATCATCCCACATACACATGGAAAGAGAGAGCACCTTGTTCACAAATTATTGTAAACCTTTTTATTGCCCAGGAGGATCTGATTATTTCAAATGATTCAGTGACAAAACAATTGAATAATCAAAGCTGCATAAACCAAAGCATTAAACTAATTCCTATCCCACCTTTGTTTCTGAAACTGAGATTATCTAGATAATAGAGGTAAACTGAAAATTAAAGAGATTAGTCATTGTTCTCAGTAGCTAGGAGTGTTCCTGTAATTCAGGCAAAAGTTTGTTGACAAACAACTCAAATGTTCAGGAAAAATAATATACACAACAAAACTAAAGGGACCAGTATGTAAAAAATGTTTTCAGAACGTCTTATGAGTGCTCAGAGCTGCTCTGTGGATTTCCTAACTGCTTGTTAGGGACAATGAAATGGGGAGATTCAAGCTGTGGTCAGTTCCTTGCAGCCTGTCAGTGCAGACAGTGCACATGGGGCTGTCACCCTGGACATTCTTCATCAAATACTGACAGAGGTAGGCAGATTTGCCCAGGGTTTATGGGATTAATAGAGGATAGGAGAAAGACTGAAGATTAGGATAATGTCTAGCTGAAGCAGGAGGAGGTGGAAGGGGTTGAGGCTCTCACAAGGTTTTTTTGGAAAGCAGGCGGCATCGGTTTGGAGAAAGTACAAGGCAGGACCTGAGGCACTGCAGTCAGTTCTGCTGAAGATACCATAACAGTGAGGCAATCAGCAAAAAGTTTGCAGTCAAAGGAATGAGAAATAATTTGGAGGAAGAGTTACTTTGAAGCCCCTACTTGGAGCCACCAAAGAGACCCTTTCCAGTGTCAACACTGCCAATTTTAATTGCTAATTTGCATATTGTAGCACACAGCTGCAGTGTTAGACCAGCAGAATTGTTTCAGTTAGCTGCAGAAAGCCAATGATCAGATCTCCCAGTAACAGAAGCTTTTTTCCAAAGTTCCCTGAAGTCAAACAGTTACTAAAAATCACTGACTGCCTTTGCCAAGAGCTGCCGTCTCCCAAGAGATTTCTCATCTACAGAAGTTGTTCAATTTGTGGTAGAGGGATACTCTTAAAAATCCAAATTCATTATATTTTTTTAACTAACCATGATACAACAAGTATTCAAAATAGAAACCTGAAACCATAGCCTGTCAGTATTTTGTTGAAATATTTACAGAATTATTAGATTAATGAGAGGCTAGAAGAATATATAAGAAATAGGCCTATTTGTTTAAAAGGCATTAAATTCTCTACATATGACACATATGAAGTGAAACTGTGTCAATCGTGAAATACATTCCATGCATTTAAACTGGTAAAAAGAATCCCTTCAGAGTAATACAAGATTGATGTAGGACATTTCTCAGAACTAGAGGAGCTAAGATCCCTCAGTTGTGTTTAAGGTCCCATTTCCTTCAGACAGATCATTAGGTGCCCCAATGTGCCTCCCTCTTCCAGCTGGAGGTCTAAATTGGTGTCATTAAAGTTTTGATCCATCTAGCTTTAGCTTTTCTATTTCTGAGCCATGGTATTAAACAAATCAACAGCAAACCACTGCAACAATTACTGAGATTTATGGTATAAATCCAAGCAATACTAATGTAAGTGGCTGTCTCCTAAGAGAATCAAGTGTTAATATGAACATACCAATTAATTAATACAATTAGAGAAAGGGATTTCTATAAAGGATGTTCCTGAATCTCAGCAGAAAAAATATACACATATAAATAAATTCATTATTAACTTTTATTGATATTTGAAATGTAGACTATGTGAAAAGATATTGGTACTACTTACACTGGTATGTGGTTCCTTCACTGAAAGGACAGATTGCTGTGCCTGCTACTCATGTTTGGATTCTTCTCTCATTAATGACAGCCCACTGGAAACTGAGAATATAAAATGTGTCATACAAACACCGAACAGTCACGACACAATGACAACATTTGATTACAATCCTGAGCTGCATTAGCCAAAATGACAGAACAGACCAACAAAATTAGAGGATGATAGCTGTTTAACTAGAGTGGTTGAAGTGTTCCTCATTTTTCTTTCAAACACCAACACTGTGTCCAACTCAGTGTGATTATAAGCAAGAAATGTGAATTACATTTCTAATTCAAACCCCAAGAACAGGTTTCTTAATGTCTTATAACTGCATCAGCTGTATGTCTGACAATACAGCTAGATCCATTTGGCAGCAGGCTATTATAATACTTGGTGAAATGAGAAATTACCTGACAAGCCCCTTTTCCAGATTAACACAGTGCATCAAACCCTTTTCAAACAGTCATTTCACCAACAGGCTATACACAATGGCATTTCCAAATTTCCACAGATTTCATTAAAATAGGTTATTAAAATAGTATTTAACTCCAGCCTTTGCAGTCTCCAAGTGCATTTGGACAGTGAGAAATCTATAAAGACCATTATGGATCTCCAAACCAATTACAGGTCCTACTTGCCAAGCTGCAGAGAAACTTGCAAAGACACTCTTCAGAAATGATATCTAATCTTTTAGATTGGAAGCAGTGCCATCACATGCAGATTTGCTTGGCTTTCCTTTAGTAACTGGGTAAAGAGCCCATTCACATCTTAAGAAGATACAATTAGAAAAGAACTTTTATATTCCCCAAAATATTCTTTCATACAACCAGATTATTCTTTGCATTCATGAATGGTAATAAGATATTAACCTTTGATCTGACAAAAGTGTGTCAAAGGCTTATTCAGCCTCCAGGGAGAAAGAAAAGGAAAAAAAGAAAGTTTCCATACGTTGTGTAACATGTCTGTAAAGGTAAACTTACATTTAACAGCTTACTTTATCTATCAGTTTACCATTGCTTTCCCTTTCTCCCTACTTGTCCTGCCTCTTCTGCATTTTCCAGTAGCCACAGTTTCACCTTCTATCCTCCCTCTTTACCACATTTTGGCCCTCATCGTGCTTCCCTAGGCAATGATCTGACTCATCAGCATAGCAAGAGCCACCTTTTAGCTTGGCTAGCTCTCAGCCAGCTCAGTGAGCAGATAGCCACGTTAACTGCGGGAATACGGGATACAGAGACAGAAGCAGGATGTCTCCTTTCAGCCTCACAGAGCCAGTATATCAGCTCAAACTTACAAAATTTCACCATGAGCAAGTACCAAGCAAACAGCAGAATATCACTAAGAGGATCTGCTCCAGATTCAAGTGAAAATAAGGACAATATCTTTCTGATTAGAATATTTAGCTATGAAACAGGCCTGAAATCCTGACAATTAAAACAAAACTTACACAAAAATAGGGAAACACTGTTATACCAAGTTTTTTGCTCCTAGTTAATAATCACCACTCCAAGGTAAAGGGTTAAGTAAACGTACCACGCTGTGTGAAGCAGTGGTGAAATATTTGCATCTGCTGTAAAACAGGAGCGGGTGACATCCTGTCACAGGCATGCGGTGACCGCCGGGGTTCAGCTGCTTGCCCACACCGCCCGGCACTCGGCACAGGCGGCGTCAGCCGGCAGAGCCCCGTGTCATTGGGATGACCTCCCTGGCACTGGGAACACGCAGGGGACAGCTGATACCAACACTCGGAGTGACTGACAGGCTGGGAGTTGTGCCTCAGCCGCTGCTTCCAAATAGCAAACTCCTCGGAGAAAAACAGGTCTTCACTGAAGAAACTAGGCCTGTGTTTGCAACCTGCATCATCTGACATAAACAATCTTATCACCTCTGCTAACAATAAAGTTTTGCATAATCTTATCAAGGGTTTTTTTTTTTTCCATTAATACTTGGAAAGGCTTACGCAAAACAAATTGTATGTGGGATATTTTTTGCCCACCCACAGCAGAGGATACTGAATATCTGGAAGCACAGGAAGGATTGCCAGAGTATGAAGTCATCATGTTTTCACAGCAGTTTCAACCTTCAGACAAATAGCTAAGCATACATGCTTATCATACATGTCAGCATAAGGTCTCTCATGGTCCCTGGACCACTCAGTAAGCCTGCAATGTGGCTGAGTTCATCTCTCTGCTGCCAGAAGTCACATTTCCTACATCTTTCTCCTCTTGCTGCTTGTCTCCTGATCAGAATTAGAGTTCTTACTCCCTAATACTACTGCTCCTGTCATCTCCTATTGAGCCTATTCAGCTCACTGACATAGTGGATACTGATGGATTTGGGAGTTTAGGTTTGTTTTCAAATTCTCTTTTTAATTACTTTCCTGCCAGATTAGCAAATATAATTGCTTCACTGATTAATCAGATGATGGGAAGTGAGAGGAAAATGTGGCTGGAAGTGTGGGAGGAGAAAGCAGTAATTCCACTTGGCTCTGCTGGGAGCTATCAGATAAGGTTCACCTCATCTTGCAGAAGGCCTGAGCTCCAGGGCTACAGGCACAGACTAGTCAGGCAGCTTCTCAAACAGCAGCGTGAGAGCTCTGCCCATGCCTCAGGAGAAGGGAGCAGCTGACGTAACCCACACAGGCTGCTGAATGGCTTCACCACCTCCAGCCTTGTCCCTGCCTCTTCTACACCACACCCTCCCCAGCTCCAGCTGCAGAAAGAGCTTTTCTCATAAGGAATTCCTACTTCAGCTCATCTCCTAGAACAAATGATCCGTACTCTTAAGGCTTTCACCTGCAGCACTCGGTACTGTGGCACTGGTACACCTGGTACTAGGTGTTCACAGAAATATGTCTGCAAGGCCCTAATTTTGCTCTGCCATCTTACTGAAGTCTCTTAGATCCAAACACCACAACTGTTCTCACTGTGTTCTCCAAGAGCATCATAAAATAAGAATCAGAAGAATATGAGATGTAGCTTCCATACGATGGACAGCATGGTATCTGTTTGGGTTTTGTCACTTTTTGCAGGATTTGGCCCTGGTTATGGGGTAGTTTCTTTTCACTTAATAAAACATAACCTAACTATGCAATAGCTAAAGCTTGTTCTCAGAGCCCTGCTAAAAATTCCCCACACAGTTGGCTGGGTAGGATTTAAAACTCTGCCCCATTCTTAGAAGTGCATATCTGCAGCAGTTGGAAAATGCTAGGTTGCAAGAAATGCATTCCAGGACATGTTTAGGGAACCCATCCTGAGTATTTCAGATTCTTTGTGGGTTTACTTGTTTCAGTTTACATTTAAAAAACCAACAACAACAACAACAAAAAACCACCACAAAACAAACACAGTCCTATCCCCTATCTAGGCACCTGAACATATACTTTTAGGAGTCTCACATTTGATATCAGTACAATAATTATGCTTAAACTATTCACTGAAGTGGGATTTTTAGATGAGACACAACAGAGTGTTAAAGGTGCTGTGGAAAGCCTTCTACACCCAGAGGTTCATAAGATACACAAGACTAAGAGCTTACAAGTCTGGGAACATGAAAAAGGCTACACAAAACATGGTTAACAGTTTTAAAAATAATCCGTATACTTTGACAAAGCTCACTGTGTAATTTTAGAAAATAGGGGCAGGATGATCCATATTCAGCACAAGGGCACTTTTAGCTGGGTTCATCTGTATTTTATCAATACAAGATAGACCCCTACCACAGCAGGGACACCTAAGCCTGTGCTGCATTCTAAAACCTCTCCATAGCATTGAAAGGTGCCTGAGCAGCAGATGAACCATAAAATATGTTTTTAAAAATCAATGTATGAAAAAACCCTGATGATAACGAAAAATAACTTCTTTTTTTTTTAGTTTGCGTTTAAAGAATTAATATATTTATAGTTATGAATAGCAACAGGAAGGGAGTTGTACCAACTGAATCATAATAGTCCAAGGCTTTTCCTCCCAGAGATTTAGGGTGTGTATCTACCCAAACAAGTAAATGAGGTAGAATTTAGCTTCATAAAACTGTATAAATCTGAGTATTTGGATATTGTTTTGCTTCAGTGAGAGAACACAAGAAATTCATTATGTTAAAAGACCTGCCTAGTAGGGCATTACTTCTCCAAAACTTCAAAGCAAAATTTCATCTCTCCTGAGAGCTGGCAGATATTTTGTTATAAACTTCCTCTAAGATCCTAAAACATATACATTTTTTAATAATTTCAAATGCATACTTTGATGGAGGGACATGAGCCTTATTTAGATTTTCAAATTTCTATTTCTTGTTTGTTTATTTTTTACCTGTAAAATCCAAAAGCATGGTTCTAGCTGCAGAAGAGACTCTCTCAATGAATTGAGACACTTGATAACAGACTTTGGGCCAACTGACAGGACGGCTGCAGTAAACATTTGTGTACAGAGACCTTGAATGAAATTTATCTCCTCCTTATTCCTGCTGCCAGAGTCAAGACTACATGTAGACAAATACATAAGGACAGTACATTTGCTCACTGTAAGAAAATAGAATTCCTTTTTGTACAGAGTCCAAAACACCCCTTTTGTGTTTCAAACACATTTACCAAAGGGAGCTCATCACGAAGCAAAATTATCAAACTAGTTAAGACGAACAAAATGTGAATTCATGAACTCAGTGACCACTCATTCCAGAAAGTACAGGCTATGTTTTCAGCTGATAACAATCTAATCAACTACTTTCACTTCAAACTCACTTTCTGAAAAAGTGAAACCTTCTTTCTCCTTACATTTAATGCAATGTTTCATCTCGGAGGCAATTGTTTGCTACTACAATTATCTATATCTCACTGTACCTTAGGTTAATTATGTGTTTCAAAAGAAATCCAGTACAATGAGCAAGAGTGGAACTGAGGCTGATATTGTATGTAGAATATGGTCAGGGAAAGCCACCACATTTCCAAAGATCATTCCAGGACTCTGACATTGCTCCAGAGATGAACAACAGAACTTGCATTTTCCACTGGGAAAGTGCCTCTATGGTCCTTCTAGATTTTGGTTTGTGATATTTTATTCTTCTAAATTACTATCCCCTTTTTTGCAAGACTTCATAATGGAACTCTCTCACCTTGTGCAGTAGGTTTTTGTTATTATTCCTAAATTAGGTAGACAGTGCAAAAAGGAAATGAACAAAGAAATAATTGAAGCCAAAAAGTCCAATGTGCATGACTCATTATATGATACACAAACATTTTCTGCATCAGTCAGAGAATCTATTCTACCAAAAGAAAAATAAACTTTTTCTTAAAGTTGCAGAACAGGTAGATAGTTTCCTATGGATATGTTCCTGGCAGGCAGGTTCTGAGAAACTTTGTTCCAAGAATCGTGCAGACTGAAAACACAGCTGCTCAGATTCAGTGCCCTAACCTTTACTCCATGGATACTCCTACTGGTAAGGCAGGCTTACTGGGCAGACAAAATGACAGCTGGTCCATTTCTTCTCTTAAATCCCATTTAGAACAGGATTAAGACAACTGGAAAACAACCTATTGACTGAAAAACAAATCCTGCCTAGCAAGGGGATATATATGATTCAAACAATTTAAAACATTTGAAGTGGGTTTTAAATACTTTCTTAATAATTGTCATCTAAAAACAGAAGCAACATTCTAGAAACCTTCTTCAGGTTACCTCAAATTACTGATTTAGATTAGGGAAAGACATGTTAAATATTTTTTCAATCTGTAACTGTATAACATCCACAAGTAGGTTTTTAAAAACCACTTAAATAATTTTCAAGTATAAATTTAGGAGAATATTTTAGATGATAAAAATTCTAAGCAATGCAAACCCATTGCATTTAATTCAATCTTGAAATACAGATCTAATTCCTCCGCTCGTTGAGTGTAGATCTCATTTATTTCAGAATAGAGATTCTGCCCCAAAACAGACATCCTTAGCTCTGATGTAATTCCCTTGCTGCTTTAAATATTTTTTAAACATTCTGAAGTCCACACACACACTTAAAATTTAAGATGAACTCCACAGAGGACAAATGTAAAATAAGTTGGTTTCAGTTTTTTCAATGTTTGGTAAGGCAGGCTATGCTAACTTACAAAAGGTTAAACAGAAGGACTGTCTCTCTATTGGCTTCTGCAGCAACAATACATTTATTTTCACAGGGTGGTTGAATTTATTCTCTTATCTGTAAACAAAACTTATTTAAACTGCCATGTAATCTGTCTCCTGATACACCTCAATATACTTGCCTTTGAACTTCGCATTTGCTTTAATATTGTAATTTTTAAAATTTCAGGTGCTGACCAAACAAAGCATATATAAATATTTAAAAAATAGAAATCAACTCTTCACTCGAGAATAAAAATGGGGTCTTTGCAAGATTGAACAAAACCTCAGGATGAAGCAGAGTATAAAGAAAACATTAATGAACCCTTAATCCCCAGTGCAGAGGGGGAAAATCTGCTCATGCATATGGAGGAGTGATGACATACTGTTAAGGAGGAAATTAAATGAAATATTTGTTTCTATTGAATTATAAGGCTGCAATTTCACCATCAAGTTTTCAATTCTGTAGCATCTTAGAATTTGGTAATGATGAGCTTGATTTGCCATAAAGCTTCTGGTCACTGTACCAACATGTAAAATAAACCCCATCACCGAATCCTGCTGAGTTGAGTCACGTCAGTGAATTAGCAGGAAAAGCCCAAACGTGCTGACTGCCTCTTCTGCTGGTGTCCTCAAAAAGACTTCAGTTACGTGATACTGAAGGTAACAAAGGCCCTCCAGATTCACATTACACCTTTATGCTGTTTGGTTTGCTTAGAATTTTTTTCACAACTGGATTTTACTGAGGCAGTTCCACTTGTTCTGCAAGTTTCCTAGATTGATTTTGGACGGCTGACTCTCACTCAGGTAAATGGAAAGGTCAACATGTGCGCCATCCCTTAAGGCACAGAATGCTGTTTTCAGCAGAAGACTGCAGCAAGTCAGCTGAATAAAAATCCAGCCTGAGAGCCACCAGCATTTTAGATTCATCTCGGTAACACTGCAATGATGATCCTGAAATCCTTACTTAGACAAAGCTTCCCCTGAGTCCCAGATAGCTGACCAGTAATTGCACAGATTAACACTTGCATTTAATGAAAGACCTGACTGCTTAAAGTTTATCTTACTTCAGGTTAGCAGTTCTAAAACTCTTCCAGCTATGAATACAGCTTTTCTAAAAATTTCATCTACAAAACTAAACAGAAACAGCCATCTCAAAAAAACTCCATGCCATCTGCAATGCTAATACTACAACAGGGTAAAACATACTGGTGAAATAATAAAAAACTTTATCAGTTTAAATAAATTAAATAAGTTTCAAATATCTGTTTATCACCAGAAGCATAGAAAAAGAGAGGAAAGAGAAACAGGATCATAATAAAAATTCACGTCAACAGTGGTCCTGAAAGAGTCTGTTTTGGGCATTTAACAGTTAAGGCAGCAGTGGCACGGTAACCGAGCACATTGAAACAAAGAGTTGGCAGCTCCTGAAGGGAAAGAGCCTGTGCTCCACTGTTCCAACTTGTCAGTCAACTCATGCCAGCACTCTCCTTGTCTGCCTCTTCTCCACACCCTCATTACATGTGTCTGTCTGGACTGATCTGCTCATCTGTTCAGGGACTCTTCTGACAAGTCAAAAATTCTGCCTCTTTCTGCTCCGGAATTGGATCAAATCACCTCAGCTTTTTTTTTTTGTAGCCTCACCAGGAGGTGTTTTTGCTTATGGTCTCATTCTCTTTGCCTTCACTACTTGTCTGTTTTTGATTTGTAGAATGGAGGAAGCCGAACTGCTGAAAGAAAGATTCCAGGCCATAACAGTAAGTGCTCATGGTTATAATTCGCTACTTAAAAAAAAAAAAAAAAGGGCTTAGAAGTGATATTATTAATGAGCTGCTGTGTGTTTGCTGAATAATGATTTATCCCAGGACAGAAAAAGAAAAGACTTTATGTCTGCTTGAAATTGTTACTGAGTAATTCTAGTTTATAAGATATTGCTTTAAGACAGCTAAGTTGACTGTACTGACTTTATTATGGGTTGTATTGGTTGTATTGCACTTTAAAATTAAATCCAAACAGTGAAAGTATGTGTGCAAATCACTGCTGGACAGTCTAAAACACACATTACTGTCATCATACTGAATGTTTGCCTGAAGGTTAAAAGGCAGCTAGACAATTCCAGAACAAATCAATTTTTACATTCCACAATGTGAGATTAGAGATTTTTTTCATTTGCGTTGTGGAATTAAATACAATTTCTGAATTGTTAATGATCTGTCATAAGTATCTCTGTCTGAAAAGTCAAAAAGGACAAGCTTGGATTAAGCAAATTCTTACCTGTCAGTTTTCAGAGGACGAATGCTGGAGACATGAGAAAACATTTTTAGTTTCTTTTCTAAAAGGAAATCTGAGTGATGGTTTCCAGTGTGTAAAAGAAACAACTAAACTATTTTTAAAGTAACACAACCTGATGTTGCAAAAATTGACTGAAGTCAAAGTCTTATCTTATTTGATCTCCAGCTGAACTTATTCAGTTACAAAATACTTAAACTGAAACAAAATTTGGCTCTCTGAGATGAAAGGAAACCTTCAGAAGGATCTCTCACTCTCTTAGTTAAAAAAACAGTAAGGGAAACAAAGGTGTTTGTCACACTCCTGATAGATTAGTATGAAACTGATAGATTAGTTGTGAAAAACTGCTAGCAGAATAAATGGTGGACAGAATTAAAAAATACCTTATTGGAATCAAAATAAATGTAACAAGGCATAACTGGCAATCTATGGGAATCTAATAGATTGTATTTTAATTTGGTTGATTTTTAATTATGGCACTTGATAAAAGCCAACAGTACCATTTATCATATTTACTTGAGGCCTGACACAAGCCCACAATAAGGTAATAAGATAATTCAAAATGTTTCAGAGGGTTTAGTGTACATTTGTTTGTTTAACTGCAATGCTGCCTGAACCAGGGTCATAACCTGGACTTTGCCTCCAGTGTAGGGACTCAAAAGACAACAGCTCTTCTGGCACTCTAGAGAAGCCCAGGCCTGACCATGGTTTATGCTCCTGGAATCCAGGAGCAGGAATGGGGCAGCACTCTTGGCTGGTGAGGACTCCTATGAACATGCTGAGCATCCTCCAGCTGCAGCTTTGCTTCCAAATGGGTACTGGAGCAGTATTGTTGTAAGAAACTGGGGCAGCTTCCAGTGTCTTGCACTGGAAGAAACAGGAAATTGTATTTGGGTTCTGCCTATGACTTTGTTTGATGTGTAACACTTGATGTGTAAATGAGCTATTTGCTCTCTACTTCCATCAACCCAGAGCATTCAGTTGAAACACTTGCAATGTTCTGACTGCAGAAACAAAGTAGCCTGAATAAGGGGAAATTATCAGCCCTAACAACCTGGGGTAGGAGTTGTCCAGGGAAACAACACTGCAGTTACAATAGAAAGCTCCTCCATGGCTCTGGGGAGGTTTGGCTCCAGTGAAATACCTGGGGATTTCAGGTGCCACCTACCAGATGTTTGCTGTAAAGGACCTAACAGAACAGCAAGGGGCACTCAGAGCAGTCAACACAACTGCACCTGCACTAAACCTTATTGGTTTCTGTTGTCAAATACCTTTCTCCTTGACAGCAACAGAGCCAGGAGGAGTTTTCAAAGCCTTCTGAAAATCTTTTCTCCATATAGTAAACAAAAAGGAAAACATGATTATTGTTTTTGTTCATGACGTTGTTGTTATAAATATTTTGATGCTCCTACGGCTCTGGAAAGGAAACTTCTTCCTTTGTTATGTATCTACCACCTGCGGCTGGTGTATCTAGAATATAGAAGTAAAAAATCAAATGCCTTCATTTTGGTAGCAAGACTTTCATACCTAAAAATATGAAAGCTTTAATACTTTTGATACCTAATGGGTTTTGCTACCTAGAAAATTACATGAAAATAAAAATGCATTAGCTAAAAAATTAGCTGCTCCATGGAATTTGACAGTATGAGGCATTTTCCAGAGTACCAAGACCACCGTTTCTGTAGAACACTGACACCAAGAAATGGACTTAGCAGACAAGATAGCTCACAGGACACTGCACATTCGCTTTCTTTCAGACAGACCCAGCTTAGAACACAATTCATTTCTGTGCACAAAAGTCAGGAAAGAGTCCCACATGTTTCAGTAGGAGAGAAAATTAACACCAAGTCTTATCTTGCATTAATACACAACAGAAAGGAATGGCTGAAGATGTTCTGTCACAAAAAGTAAATCCTGTTCTCATTAACAAGAGCATAGTTAAGAGAGGATTCAAGGAGTTCTGCCAGCAATATGATTATCTGCAGGGGCATAGCACAAACTTTAAAAGAATCATGGCTCCCCTAGCTATCCAGGAATACACATTTATTCCATTAGATGTACAGTCAAAGCTTTGTAAAGGAAGATGTAATGTGCAGACAAAGCATAGCAGAATGCACTGTTGAAAGTGTTCTAACAGGTTTTTAAAGTTATTTTGGCACACAAAGTTCAAAAAGATTCCTTATACTTCTTAGCTTCTAGAATTAGACTAAACTATATAGATATATACACTAGACGTATAAATTAAAATCTACTTCAGCCAATTTAATCTGGATAAATGTACAATGAATATTTAATACCAACCATGAAATGAAAACATACTAGAACACCAAAGGATACAAGAAGAAAAGTTTCAGAGAAAAAAATCAGACATTAAAGAAATATGGACCTCTTAAAAAAAAAAAAAAGGCAAAAGTTTCTGTATTGAATAGGTTCCTTATTACACAGCTAGTCTAAAATACACTAATTTCTGCCTTTATACTCAGATTTCTTTCTGCACAGTAG
Source organism: Prinia subflava (assembly GCF_021018805.1). NCBI lineage: Eukaryota > Metazoa > Chordata > Aves > Passeriformes > Cisticolidae > Prinia > Prinia subflava. Next base: position 18,584,557 of record NC_086256.1, read on the forward strand.
TTTATGTACAAGTACTCATTTCAGACTATCCAAACTCTTATTACATCTCCACTGATACAAAAAGGATATTCAAATTGACTTAGAATATTCTTAGCATACTTGTTTACTTAGCATAAGCTAAGTAAAAGTTTGTTCTCTGGCTAAGAGTCTTATCCAGAACTTTAGTAAAGACAAAAATAGTTTTTCTTAAGAATTGTAATCATCTGTAAACACAAGCTCTTGTCACACTGCTCATCTAATTATGGTTTATAAAGGCCATTTATACCACGAGATCAGGAATATTTCTTAAGTAAGGAAAAGCATGAAGATCAGAGTCCAGGTACTCTGTCTTCAGAATCAGGACTGGTTAAGAAAGATACAGCATAGCAGCTTTTGGATAGTCTCACACAAGGGTCATTACAGAAAAATTACATATTGTAGTGATCCTAAATCAGTAACTTTGTTAATTGTATTAAAGAGCATTGGCAAAACATAAAACCACTGCAGAGATAAAAATAGCATGTATTTTGAGGAAAGAGCCCCACCTGTTCTCTTTGGAGTATTATTAAGGCAGATTAACACCATCAAAGAAAAATTGTAAAGGGTTTATAAATAACTGCTACACTTTGCAAACTGAGAGATCAGTGACACTCTGATGATCACCTACTAAATCCCAGCATAGTGTCTGTAGTGCTTGGCCAGCCTGGATCCTGCCCTTGGTCCCCATAAAGCTTGGCTGCTTCTTCCACTTCCTATCCTATCCTTCAGAAAAGTGTCCTTAGAGCCTGTGGCCAGCGGCTAATTTCTAACTTCCAGTAACAGTGAAGTGATTCAGCCAAGCACACCACATCTCTTCCTGTTCCCAAATCCCAGATCTAGGGAAATGGTGGAGAACAACTCCCAGCCTTATGTCCAGCACTTCCTTACTGAGTTTCTCCAGTCCTCACACACAGCTGATTCCTCAGGTGGGCTGAAAGGGCAAGGCTCTTCCTCTGTTTTTGAAGAACTTAACTCCCTCCTAAACCATACTTGTCTGAGAACAGACTCTCTATAAAAAAGTTATCACTTTTTAAAAATAGCCAAGCTGCTCTAATTGAAAAGAAAGAAAGATTAGTCTCCAGTCAACAAACATTTCTGCACAGGACACCAGATTCCATTTACTTCCCTAAAATGTATCAAGAAACAAGTACAAATGTTTCTTGATTGGCACATGGCAAGGTGCCTTGCCCAGTAACAGAATTTTACAGCATTAAGGCTGACCAAGACAATAGCCTACTAATACACCTTATTAAAATGACTTTCCTTTGGCATGATATCTTTCCCCCCCGGCTGCTGAGGACACAAGGTACTAAATCAGTGTTTGGCCTCACTCAGAGGAGCCACAAGGTTACCCCTTGTGACAGCGCTATCCAAAAACAGGAGAGGCTCAAGCGTTGCCAGCGTTCAGGCATTGTTCATTCCTTTCCTTTCTTCTCTAATCTGTAATAAAAAGGATTCAGGTGGCACTAGGATAGACCAGCACTACACGAGGTTTTTTCTTCTAAAGATCAGCAGCCATGAACACAGCCAGCTCACAAGCAAAAAAAAAAAAAAACCTTTTTCATTGAGAGGTAGTAACAACATACATGAAGTATATTACATTTCTCTTCTCATCTTTACCATTATTTGACTAACAAAATAAATTTCTAAGTCTTTGTTTATTCCTGTTTATTTCAGCTGTTAGCCACAGGATACATAAACTCAGTGATTCCCTGACAGCCCATTTCATTTCATGCTGCTCAGTGTAGACCATGCACACTCTTGCCTCTCCTAAACGATGTGTGGCTGCCTTAGCAAGTTTGGTCAGGACTCATTTTTAGTCTCACTCTGCATGTACAATTCTGCTCAACTGCATTTTCTTCCTGCTTCTGCCCCTTACTCTTCCCAAGACTAAATAATGTTTATTTTGCCTCATCCCTCCTCTGTGGTCATTAACAAAGTTAAATGTACTTTGGAGAAAGAACAGTGGAAATCATACCCGTGTAGGATCAAGTTATTACTCCACAGAATTATGCACGGCCTAAGCACCACATAAGCTTTGAAATACAGCATTATTTGCATGAATTGATTTCACCCCACTGAAGAACACTTATATAATAATTTTATTAACAAGTAATTTCTCTAAACAAAGCTTTATTGTCCTTAATTTGTAGGACAAAAGAAAACTGCAAGAAGAAATCACACAGAAACGTTTAAAAGTAGAAGAGGAAAAAATGAAACATCAACATTTAAAGGTAAGTGTTAGATTTATGTAACTAAAGATAGCCTAAAGTCATACAGCATGAATAAAGGTTGGGGATTTCGGAATGCAAATCATGCATTTAAGTTGTGCTTTTACTGTCAAATTTTCACAGCTTTGTGGAGTCTTGCCAGGACTCCATTTGACTTTAATAAGCATCACTCTTTGAAAAAAATTACACTGGGGAGCTAATGTTATTTGATCACTTTCATGGCATAAAATGAGATCATAACCAGGAAAAACTCGTGGATGAAAATTAGGCCTCGCATTTCAGACTGGGTGTGTTCACTCCCTAATGTCACAACAGCAACCTCACTTGGTACTGGGTGCAGCACAACCATAACGTCTAATTGCATTTTTTCCTAGAAAAAACACAGCCTATTTATTTGGCTGTAGGCTTTTGTCAGCTGTTTAATTATTCTTTAGTAAAATAATGCTCATCCTGTGTATATTAAAATATATATATATAAATGTTATAAATATTGTTGTCAAATATGGCCTGGTAAACTCAGGATTACAAAGTCCAAGGGTATAAGAAACCTAAACATCCACCTCCATAGAGAACTGAAGTTGCAGTGATTTCTACCCAACACCATTATTCTTAAAATATTTATAGCAGTATGGCAGTACATGTCATTTAGGGAAATGAGACAAGATTTATGCTTCTAGAAATATGCAAGACTTGGTATTTTACATACTCTTTTCATTATGTGAGCAGATAAACAGTCTCAAAAAAGATATATTGAATCTAACACCAGGAGTGTGGTGTGTCCCCTCCAGCAAATGTGACAGAAGCATATTTAAAACAGACTCCTCTTCAAAAAAGACATCAGATCCTGAGTTTCACCCACCCTTTTCTTTTGTGTCAAGCCAAAAAAATGGAAAGCCATGATAAACTAATTCACTGGACCAGGCAAGCCAATAGGCAGCCATGGCCAGGTTTATTGGAAGGTCGTTACTGCAAGGACAGGCTTGACCATTTGTGTAACATTTTGTCTGAAAGGGAGGGGAATATCTTCCAAGTCCTGTAACCTTTGAGTAGCAAACCTGTGACTCTTCCACCCTGGTGTATGGCTACACTGAGTCCTGAAAGTTATATTTCAAGTTTCCATGCCTATAAATCCATATGACTCTTCTGCCCTTCTTTATAGAGGGATAAACTGCTCTGTTGTGGAAAGCAGCTAATCCTCACCACTGCTGTGTGCAGACAGAGCCCGCAGGCAGTTTCCTTTCAGACTTAGTACATGTTCTTAGCTAAAATTAATGGGTTCAGTGGAGTTTTAAAAATTAAGAAAGCAAAAACCAACATTGCATTTATTCTGAAGAAATTTTATGGAGTTTTTAGAGAGTCCTGGAAAACACTTCTGGAAAAATATTCCTGAAATTGTTTTACATTGGAAGAGATCAGAGGATGTGATTTCTCTGCCTGTTGTATGAGAAATCATACACATATCACACAGAAAAGCTTTTAAATCAGTCCTATTGCATGCATACGAGGCAAAGCAAGGATCTGGTGAGGAAATTATTCCCTTGGAAAAGAAGACTCAAGCATACATTTAAATACATACTTCCATACACACGTATGCTGTATAAATACATATAGATCATTAGTTACTTGGAGCACACAAAATGTGGACTACTTTTTCCAGCTCAGGAACAAGACAGGCACCTAATATCAAACACAACTCCAGTACATGAACATCTTTGCTTTATGCCCCAGAAGCTTTGTCCCTCAATGAACATTCTTGCTTCAGACTAATTCAGGTTATATCAAAGGAGTCAAACAACAAAAGGATCCAGAGCATAAATTGCTTTAAAACAGATTTAGACTTCTAAAATATTTGAACACTGCAGCAGATTTTATTGAGGGATCATTTCCCTGGCAATTCAGTCTATACACATACCAATTGTGTGCATGGTGAAATCCAGAGCTCCATGATCTATTAACATAACTCACACCTGTCCCCTAGGAAATTATTGCAGGTTAGTAAATCTCACTGCCAGAGAGATGTTCTTGTAAGATGGATATCACTGTCCTGTTTCTCATTTTGCCTTTTCTATTTATAACTCTTAGCAACAGGTTTATTAAAAGGTTGTTGGTTTGATTTGTGGGGTTTTTTGATTGGAGCTTTTCTTTAGTATGTTTTTTGTTTGTTGCATAAAAAAGGAAGTGTTAACTACCTTTTTGCAAATAGAAATCCCTGCTCTGGCTTCCCAAAGACTTTGTTTGCTGTGCTCAAGCAAACTTCTTACTAGAAAGACACAGATGAGGCATCATGACAGATCTTACTTATCTGCTAGAAGCGGAGAAGGAATATTTATTACCTACATGTGCACTTTTTTCAGATGAAGTGGAGGGCATGCCAGCAAATACACCTGTGTGGACAGGGCTTCACAGAAGTGCAAGGGGTATTGGGAGCTGCTAGTGGGAGTACAGGGGACATTCTATCCAGTGTTTCTAGATGCACCAACAATGAATACTTCCTTCTACCTGGAATCCTTCTCACTGAAGCAACAAGGGGAAGGACCAGACAGAATTGTTTGAAAAGTACAGTCAGCACTGTACTTTGCATGTACATTCTAAGAGCTTTTACAATTTAGCTTATTAATTTTCAGGCTTCTGACATGCCCGAACTCCATTAGTGCTACCTTGTAGGAGCTCATCACACACCTCTTCCTTCCAGTAGTTAAGTGTTGAACTCTATTTTTTGTGAAAAAAATGGGAAAATTACTTATGCCTTCCCCAAGATGTTGTAAGGTAAACCACCATACCCCTGGGAGAGCAAGACCCATAAATGCAGAACACCCTTGCTTTCCAGTGAAGGATGAATCTTTCTTGTTAAGGATGGTAGTAGAGTTATAACTGGAGTACACACTGTAGATTTTTCACAGAATCTGCAGGATATTGTCCTGTAGTTTTAATGTGACCATGAACCACAAAACAAAGTGATTACTGTCCAGCACTCTGGCCCTTCCCAGGGCTTTATCACATCACATTGTACAAGTATCCCTTTCCCTTAACACATGGAGTCTAATGCAAAACACAAAAGTGCTTTCATGGCAGTGCTATAAGACCTGCACAACCTGGTTTTGAGCTAGAGACACTTTGTCATGGAAGCAGAAAAAAAACCTGTCAGGCCCAAAGCAGCTGCTCCTGTACTGGTTTGCATCACTGCCTGGATGGAACAGACCTGAAAACATCTTTTATTCAAAGGTTGTTTTCAAACTACACAATGTGTCATTCTTTCAAAAAATGGCTAATTAAATAAAAAAGATTACATGGCATTTAGTTGGGAGTAGCAGCAAACTGCTCTAGAAACAAGAAAAAATAACACTATTGTGTTACGCTGGTACTTAGGGAGTTTGTTTTCTTGGGCCTAACCCTAACATACAGAAGTTTCTGTTGATTTCAATAGATGGTATCAGTTTCTGAGGTCTACAGTGCCAGCCCCACTCCAAATCTCACAAGGAATTACAAATTTATTTTTGGAGACATAACTAGACTAACACTAGCCAGCCAAGATGAAAACCTCACTTTTCTAGAAGCCCTACTTATTATTAAAATCGAAACAGCTTGATAGAAAGGGAATTAATAACTATGTGCCCTCCAGCTTGAGAACACCGTATTTCGTGCTCAATAAGGGTTCTGCCAACACCAGGCTACCTGCACCTACCAGATCACATAGAAATATCCTATTTAAATCTGCATTTATTTCATTAGAGCCTAAAATACAACTACCAGGAGGTGCTGCTAAGTGACAGACAGAGTCCAGACTCAGGAGATCAGTTTTCAGTGTTTGCCAAGATTTCCTGGGATCCAGTGTAGAGAGAGACAGAATACTGTCCTGCAGGCTACTGTAGGCAACTGTAAACATTGCTCCTACATCCCACAAGTAAAAAAAAATTAAAAGCACCATGGAGATTTCTCAGCAAGCCTGTTTTAGACACACTTTCTATGACATTGGGTGTCAAGTGGAAAATTGCTTTTAACTGCAATAAGGTTCTACATACATATTCCTCTACCAGTTGGGCCTCAGTAATAACCTCATGGAAAGTACACAATAAATAGAAAAGTACACAATAAATAGAAAAGTGTAGGAAGCAACAGCTTAAGTGACTCAACACAGGATGCAGGCAGGGATTCCAACAGCCCCTGCAAGCAGCACTGAGGTTAGTGCAGCCTTCTCACCAGTGCTGGGCACACTGCCTCAAGCAGCAGTTGTGAAAATTCAGTGTAATCTCCATCCATATCCTGCAATTAACAAAACTGTATAGGGGGAAAAAACCAAAAACTTAACATGGAAATTAAACAGCTCAAGGAATGTAAATTATAACTGGGACATTCATAGTTAATTAAAGACTTAATATGTGTGCTCCTTTTTTGCCTGTTGAAAGAGTATTTCTAAAGAGTCTCAACTCCTTCCCCAAGGCAGCAACTGCATTTATACCCCTGAGTTAGACTGAAAGGAGTAAAAAGAGTGCAAGAAAGTCGGCATGGTTTACAAGCTGTAGCCTGCGTATAGGAACTTATCTCCAAGAATATTTTTTTATACTGGGAGTATTTTTGAGAGCTCTAATGACTTTCAGATACCACCTTTCACAGTGTAAAGCAGCTGTAGGAAGCCATCAGTGCACACAGCTGTATTTATCAGAATTTGAAAACACAGCTGAGAAGATACACTTACCTGTGCACATGCAATACACCCATTTGTAAGCAACCACTGCACAGAAAGGACTCCACAGGTACTAACCAGGTCAGGACCTAAATACCTAAGCTCTGGATTGCCCCTGCAACAGCAGCTCTAAATACACAGCAGGTCTGCTGGAACACTAACCAGGCACCAGCTGCCCATGCTCCACCTTTCCACTGCCCCTCTTACCCCCCACACATTTTCACCAGCTGAAATGACAGTTCACTATATAAGTACACAAGATCATTTTAAGTTCCGGGGGTAGCATTGCATCACTAATTTCTAAGAGAACTCTTACTCCTATACAATCTTATTTACAGAAACTTCTGATCTTTCATACCTTCTTCCAGAAGCTATGCAATGCCAGGACCCCAGAAATCAGGGCTATTGAAATAAAACTGTTGTGCTTCTGACTGGAGCCTTTCACATGAGTCTGTTCTATGTGTGGTTGTACAATTTGTTTGCTTTATTGAAGACACACACACCACTGGATCCACTTACCAATACTAATGTGTGACAGCTGACATACTCTACATTTATGTTGGATGAAATAATAAAATGGGACATTGTTCCTAAAGATTTTGCTTTTAAGTCGATCTTAAAACACAGAAGTTGTTTAGTATTTCTTTTCCAGTGTCACCCACTGCAGTCAGGTTGCCTTATGCTGGATAGACCACAATCCTGTGGATCACATCTGTGGCATTAAGACAAATATAGGAAATTATTAAATACCCTAAATTTTAGCATTCACTTATTTGTCTACTTTTCCCCATCAGAAAAAGGCCTTGCGAGAAAAATGGCTCTTGGATGGCTTTAGTTCCATGACTCCAAAAGAAGAAGAAGAAATGCAAAAGCAGAATCGGGAGGACCAACAACAGACTCATGAGCTGGAACAAGACATTTTCAGGTAGGGAAGGACCCTGTCCCTGTTTCTCGGTTAAAATGGTCCCATCTTAAAAGTCCTACCTTACTTTGTAAAAGATGAAATGTCAACAAGTGCTGAGCACATGCAGAGTGAAGCAATTCTTGTCATGTTTTCTAGTCAGTAAGAATTAAATAAATATAATATAATAATAATACAGAATGCACTTTCCCATAGTGTAAATTGTAACAAGTTGCACAATAACTATATGGCAGAGTATTAGTTTCTCTAGTTCCAGATATCCTTTCCATGCCACAACATATTGAGCCTGCTCTGAGATAGCAATTGTTGAATCAGAGCTTCAAAATAACAATAAATTTTGGAAGTTTTTCAGTTTCACTAGGTTCTGTCACAGCCTTTAACACCTGACTTCCCCTATAATAGCACTTCAGGACAGTACAAGCTTCCTAGCCCCATTAGCAACACTTACCTTGAGTTTTCCATGTGTTTTGTACCCAATTTAGTCCCAGAAACCTGCTATAGCAAAGGAGTTTTTAACTTTCATTAGAGAGATTTCTATGAATCTCATTGGCTAATGCTTCTCAATCACACAGAACTAATATTTAACTGCAGAGACAGTCTCGTGAAAGACTCTCATTTACCACAGACACAGCTTCAGGTGCTTATTAGCTCCAGTTAGCCCTTCTCAAATCCCACAGAGCTGTGCACACAGGTACCTCCTTCCCTGGGTCAAGGAATACTGACTGGTACTCCCCCTTAGCATCCATAGAAAATATGAAATGCTCCTCTTCCTTTATATTCTTGAAAGTTTCATCATCCTTTTTCAAGGCTTCTTCCTCTATTTCGATTCAATAGCTTTTTCCTCTCTACTTTTCTTCCACTGTCCTCCTACACACACTCCTTTGGCAGAGCTGTCACCAGCATTACCTTCTCTGGTGATCCCCCATCCTCTTCCCCCCTTCCTCAATCTCCGACACAGATAATAATTCTCTTGGCTGACAGGCAGCAGCCTAGTGCTAGTTTGTCCTATAATTATGCTGACTTCAATAGCACATTTCTCTACAGAACATCTTTTTACAGACCTCTGTAGGATTCATTGTTGCAGAGGTAGGAGGTAGACAGCATGCCCCAAAGCCATCCCAGGAGGCTGTCATTTTGAAGGCATGCAGGAGGGGTCCATATGACAGTGTGAGTGCCAGAAAAGAGCAGCATCTAGGGCTAGAACAGGCTGAGGAGCAATGAGGAAATGGTGCTGAGCAAGCATTCCCCCATCAGACCACTGGAAGTTCAGCCCTTCTCTAAGCAGTGACAGGAAAGATTATATTCAAAGTCCTGTTGACCATGAGCAAAGCCTGAGCTAAGAATTTAGGCAGGTTTATTCACATGTATTTTGCTAGAAATTAAATTTTCTACCACTCCCTAATAGCTGTTTAGCAAGGTCATTTAGAAAAACATCCACTTTGCCTTCCAAATAGCATTACACCTTTTTTATACACACCCAGGCCAGTTTCAAACCAGCCAGCAGAGATACAGAAACCTAGGAATAAAGTCCACTAATAAATATAAAATATGCAGTTCTTGCACAGTGCCTTTGCTATGCCACAGATATCACCAAAGCTGAGTCTGTCTGACCTCTGACCTGCCCTGTAAATCAAACTTTGCTAAACTGATCACGTAGACACGTCTATACAGTAGAAATAAACTGAGAGGCTCAGTACAATTCTTTCTGCTAAGCATCTGATTATTAAAACTCACTTGATTTGGAGATATTCAGTTGACTCTGTTGATTATTCTATGTGTTTTATTGTCAGTTAAAAAATTAAAAAGTTTAAAAAATTAAAAGTTAAAAGTTAAAAAAAAAGCTTGAAAGACTTTTTTGATTACCTTTAGATAAGTCTTTTCTTTCTGCTGAGAGGACAATTGCAATTCTTGGTAGATTATTTACAGTTCTGGCATGGGCCTTGCCATTGCCTTTCTAAATGGGACCTCGGTTTTGAAATATTCTTTACTTGGGTGTCAAATTCAGCTGGTATATGTCTGCTAATAAGTTCAGATTTGAGCATTTTTTTATAAAAAGGAGAAGTTCCATTCTTTGTATGAATGACAAAACAGTGAATAGCAAGGAGCCTGAGCCACCTCGGAGACAAATGGCTGAAAGCTTTGGTTACTGACAAAAAATTGCATTTATGTTATCTGTCCTATTTACCCTCTTTACCTGTTAGAAGCTTCAGTGAACCAAGTGAGCACATCCTTGGTCAGGGTACAAGCTGAATGAAGAATTAAGAGTGCTGTTTTCTCACCTAATCTTCAGCTAATAACACTCATTCTTGATGGAATTAGTTGCTAAACAACATATTTAAGAAATGCAAAACAACTGAGGTCTATTCAGTTGCGCTGTGATGTAATGAAGTCATGATGTGTATGTACTGAATATGTAATGTGATGCATGAAAGCAGACTCAGGCTGCACTACAGAGCTGCTAAAGCATGTGACTCACCTCAGAATATGTGAGGACTTGCTGAACTGCCTTTTCCCCTCAGTCTGGAATTCCTCAGGGTGGTATCTTCCTATCTGCTTTTCATTCTCAAGCCATTTATTTTTTCTTCTGGGGTGCAGTGATGCCAACTCCAGTAGATCAGCTGGTGGCCAGCAGCATCCAGGCAATCTCCATAGATTTTCTTAATTCAGCTGCTGCTTTGGCAGAGAAACCTTTCATTTAGTGTCTTGACTTCTAAGGTTTCTTCTCTTATCCACATCTCTATGCTACTTATTTTCCCCTCTCAAATAATCAGTGCTACTTGAAAAAAAGACAATTAAAGGATGGATTTAATACAGTAGCTATGCCATACTTCCATTTCTCTCCAAAAAAATACAGAGGTGTACAAAAGGTCATATAATTGCTAGAATAGTGCTAGACCCTTTCAAGACAAACTGTGATATAACTTCATTAAAATGTCATTGACTTAGAAGTTTCTAAACATTTAAGCACACTAGAAAGATCCAGGCCTAACCTTTCAACTGCATGATGGTATAAGGGCTTCAATTTCTTTGAACTATACAAGTTGCATCTCTTAGAAGTTTTCTTTCCACAAGTTTCAGTGTGCACACTCACAACATGCTCTGAAATTGGACCATAAAATCTCTTTTTGCAAGTATAAATGCAAAAGAGATACTTAAGAGTCTAGATGCAATTCCCATTACATGGGCATGAGAATTTGTCTCTAAACCCACCGAGCATTAAATTAGATTTCTTAATTACCATTTAAAGTGGGTGTTGGTATGGCTGTAAGAACATATATAAACTGTAATTTGTTCCTTGATCACCCAGATAAACATGTTGTTTATAACCTTTGATTTATTTGGAGTTTTGTTTTCTCCTTTTCCCCACCTTCCTTTTGTCAAGTACCTCCATAATTTTTCCTTCTCTTCTTATACCTGTGTGTCTAGGAGTGTTTAGAGCCAAGATGGAAATAAATCCACAGTATAAGTTAATGATTTTTCAGCTCATTATGCTTCTGTGAGTTTTTAATGATTTTCAAATTATGATAATATTGCAATCAAGTCTCATCTAAAAATAAAACACTTCAATATATTAAACAGATTGTTCCATAAGAAGTGCAAAAATATGGCACATGGTCAATACTTTCTTTTATAGCTGTCCAAAAATATTCATCTGCCTTGTAAAAGTTTTTAAATTTTAGCACTCTAATCAGTACCTTTGATCAGGGTTCTAAGGCCATCTTGCAGAGCTCAGGCCCAAAGTGTGAACAGCTTGTAAATATTTTTTAGCTTTTACTTTCATCCTGATGTTTTTTGGTTTTTTTTCATGTATCCATTCTGAGGTCTGTGATACCTTTATATATCAAAAAAGAGGATGTTGTCACCAACAGATAAAAGTCCATATAGCACCCTGTTAGTGTAGCTCTACATATCTGAGTTTAAATAGGGCAAGAGCCATAATGGTAATTCAGATTCCTCAGCCACACTGAGGAAGTCAGTAATGCTTATCCATCGACCTGCACTCAGCATTTCTAGTCTGATTACTTTAAAGGAATGGCAGACTTTAATCATTCATGGTGATTCTGCACAATATTGTGAATGCCAGCACACAGTAAAGAAGTCAAAATACAAAAATACAACACTTTTCCCTTGGGGTTGTAGCCAACACTTCTGTAACCCTATCTGTAACTTTGTCTCAAATCATCTAGTTGTAACTATTCTGACTGGTCTCAGTAAAACCTGGTATCAGCTGCCTTAGGTCTACAGCCATTGGTTTCCAGCATGGATAAAAAAAATAGAAGGCATATCTCACTCAAATATGGAAGGTTTTGAAATTTCCTTTTTTTCCCCTTAAATCTGAAAGAAGTTTTTTTAAAAAGAACTAATGTTATACATACAGCATTACCTACAGAACAAGACATTCAGTTCAAGTCTCACTTCAGAGTTAAATCTGGAGTTGGATTCTAAATCTTAATGGAAAATTGACTTCCTAACTACTCAGCTAATAAGAAAAATTACACCTAAAACCCAAAAAAATGGACTTATGCAGAAAAGAGTACTATTGACTAGAAAGAATAAAAAATGGGAAAGAGGACAGCTGCTTAAGTCACTGCCTTACTCAACTGAGAAAAATTTGACCAACATACTTCAGTTTAGTGGTGTGCTTGATACCTGGACAAGAATAGCTTTCTCCCTCTCCAACACAGAGATTCAGTGTTTTATCTTGGACCTTTCTGTCTAGAAGTGTTTGTCATGCACTAAGAAAATAAAATCTCTGATCAGGGAAAAAGATACCTTAATCATTGTGCTCAGCTTTAACATGAAAGAAGCCATACAACACAGACTTAACACATAAGAAGGGCAGGGAAGGCAGCTGTAACACAATCCTACAGTAAGTGTCGACAGCCCCAAAGGCATTTTGGCTCCTGAGCCTCAATATTTCTTTCACATAACAACAAAGATTTTTAAAAGAAAATAGTTAGCCCATCATCCAAATCCTAACTGGCAAAATAGTTGGCGTTTACATGTTTGTTATTGGGTTTGGGTTTTTTTTTCTTTTTAAATGAAAATACTATTTCACAATTATTTCCCAGAGTGTGTAAAAATATAAGTTGATCTCATATAAGAGCAAAGTTTGCCAAGGTAAATAGAAGCAGCCTTACTAATGTTTATATTCCCAATGCATCAACTCTACCATGTTGTTCTCTGCCTGGTATTAAATCAAATGCAACTGTGACTGCAGACTGGAGAAGGAAATTGAGGCTCTGGAAAGACAAGAAATGGAAGTCTCAGCTAAGGAAGAAGCAATTTTAAAGAAACTGAAATCCGTTGAGAAAACAACAGAAGACATAATAAAGGTTAGTGCTATATTATTTGAGAAATAGAATTTATTAGTCAGCCATCAATATATCCAGGGAAAGGGGAAGTAGCTGGATCCCATGAGTGGTCATGAGCTCTTGTTGGAGTGACAGCAGTTCAAACACGAGAGGGGTCAAGATGTTACATTGTTTAAGTGCCCATATGGCTCCATTTGCTTATTTATGGGGGTGGGGGAGCAATTCCTATCTTAACTCATCTACAGCACATCTCTAAAAGCAGCACTGCCACTGACACACAGCAAGTTTGCATCTCAGCCAGAGGCAGACCCAGCTAAACTGCATCGGGCTCTCCACCAAGTCCCTAACAGAGATTGGTGCATTGTAATGTTATCAGCCATTAATCTTTGTCAAAAGGTAATTTTAATATTTTTAGATCATCCTAAACAGTCTCAAAAAATACAAAGATGAAACTAAACTCCAGTTCTCCAGCTGTTCTTACACACACACAGTCTCTGAAGATAGACAGGGAGATAAGTAAAACTGGAAAGCCAAAGTAGGACCTTTGAAAAAATCTTTGATGCCAACCAGGTTGGGCCATAGTGGGAGGCTAGGTCACTGTTTAACACTTCATATTTTTTGTCCTTCCCTGTGTGACTTGGAATCATATTGGCAAAAGACCGCAGAAATTTCACTTTCTCACTTGTCATGCTCCAACTGAACACATTTCACTTTTAGCCTCTTCTCAGTATGAAGCTGTGCACGCAAAAGCTTAAAACTATCAGGGAAACCAAAGCACTGTCTAGTTAACAGTCTGTTACTTAAAAGTAACTATCACATTTATTGTTAATGGTTCTCTTTCCCACCTAGTCTGTGAAGACTGAAAAAGCTGGATTTGAAAAAGGTACGTTTAGTCAAAAGAATATTTTTTAAAAGGTTCTTGCAGAAGTAAGTTAAAACATACTAATGCTTTGTGGATCTGTGGATCTTCTTTACTCAGAGGCAGCAGACTACATATATTCCAGCATCCCTGACCTCCCCAAGTATTTCAAACCTTCTGCACTGAGAAGTACAGCACATGCTGACATGGATGACGAAGAAAAGAGAAAAGGTACTGCTTATTAGTAACTCCAGAAGATGTCAATATGTACAAAACTTCCTCTATATTGAATCTAATCCACTTTAAGCAAAGAATAGACATTACTGATATGTGACATTTGTTCTCATTTAAGCTGTGTTACCAGGTAGGTCATCAAAACTTAGAGGTGAGACAGTGGTGTATGTGCCACTGAGTAACTCCTTTCACCACTGACTCTTCTTTCCAGCACTTCATTCCTCTGCCTGTCATAACTAAGTACAGACTCCTTCATATCATTCATTTCACATTTTCTATCTGCACTTACAGCTCTTGGGCAGGCAGCAGTAGTCTGGTTATTTCCCAACTACTACAAAGCCTCCTAACCCTTCAGAGTGCCCAAGACTCTCTGGCATCACAGTACACTGAGCTCTTCAGCTGCTATAGCCCAGCATAATGCCTGAGGCCAAGGTTAAATCTGGATTTCTCAGTCTATCCTGTAATGAAAACTGTCTCCTCAACAGCTGATTTTTCCTCACAGAATGAAAATATGTTTTTCCACAGGATAAAAGGGGACATTCAAAATGAGAATCTAATACACTGGTTGTGTAAATACGTGATAAATTCATATATTTAATAATTTATTCTGACAGTTATTCTCTATCACTGTCAGAACTATATTTCTTACTGCATTACCAGCTTAAGCACTTGTTTCTTTCAACAGCATTGTTTGCCATGGAAATTAAGGTTGAAAAAGACATGAAGACAGGTGAAAACACAGTGTTATCAACAATACCTCTTCCCTCAAAGGAGTTTAAAGAGACAGGAATTAAAGTCTATGATGATGGCAGAAAGTCAGTCTATGCAGTGTCCTCAAATGGGAACACAACACAAAATGGGATGGATGAACTCGCTCCTGTTGAAGTGGAAGACCTGCTACGGCAGGCAACTGAAAAAAACTCTCAGTCTCCCACAGAGTACCATGAACCTGTCTTTGCAAACAAATTCTGCAGGCCAGTTACTCCTCAGAAAGACAAATTAGTCCCTGGACCAAAACCTGAAGGCACTGACAAAAGAGAGATGAATGGATTTAGCAATCATCAGACAGAGTTCTCCTCCAAAACAGAGCCCTATATGGAGCAAAATAAAGAGAATGGCCTTGATCTTCCAAAGGTAACACAACCTGAGTCTCCCTCTCCAGTAATTTCCCATATAGAGAAGAAAGTGCACACTAATTCTGAGAACAGGATGATTCATAATGAACAAAGAAATTCTGCACATGAGGAATTAAAACCTTACCATAATACAAGGGAAAGGCATAGTGAGACAAGGTTTTTAAATCCCCCTCAGCCTAAAGAAGCATCCCCCGCACCCCAAGACCAGGAAGACGTTCGATACAATGTTGTGCAGGCTGTACCTTGTTACGTGGATGAATCCGAACCTGTGACGATGGTGTTCATGGGCTATCAGCGCATTGATGAGGACGATGCAGAAGCAAACCAGAAGTTGTCCCCATATGATGGGGTTATCCGTGCAGAACTAGTAATCATTGATGACGATGATGAAGATGACAGCAAATCTGAGAAACCAGCATATCATCCCATAGGCCATTACAGTCAAGTTTATCAGCCACCAAACAGGAAAACCACAGAAGCCCAACAGACAAACCCTGTGAGCAGCCTGGATGCAAGGCTGAACAAGGTACCCCACAAAAATTCCATCTCTCTGCAAGAGCAAGAGGAATGCTTAAGCTCACCAACACACCATGCTCATCTTCACAGCCAGATGTCTGGAGATGGTACAGAAGATCCCTCGCTAACAGGTAACAGAAAAGGAAAATCATGTCACTGCTGTTTGCTCATGTAACAAACTGATATTGCTCTTATCTGCTGGCAACTGTGTCACTTCTTGTATTGTTTGGATTGTTTCAGACTAATACACTATTAATAATAATTTCTTCGCTCTTGTTTGTTAACAAATACCAATCTACATTTTGGAGCTGTTGAATTATTTTGTCTTTAGCAATGCACTAGTTACCATATCAAAATCTGGAAAAGAAACTAATGGCAGAAATGCCATCCCTGTAAACTTCAGAGATTAAAAGTGGCTCTCTTCCAAGTTCCATTAATGCTACCAAAATTAGCAGAATTAGTTCTCATTTCTTCCAGGTAACTAACAGCATTGCTACTTAACAATTCCTCCTCTCTCACTGTCATGTTTTCCTGCCTATCTGCATTCCATCTACTTTCTAGATCATCCAAGTTCTTTCTTAAATAAGGAAGACTGCTTAATAACCAGCTTTACTTTGTATTTTTAAGGAATCAACATTGCCAACATTGTCTTGATAGTGTTTATGTAAGTTTTACCGTTTTTTCATTAACCCAAGTTAGACACTTTTATAGCTTCTGAATATGATGAAAGTTTTCATCACTACACATGGTTAGTCCAACAGTCCACAGAGCTATTTTTGAATACTTTTTATATTCTATTAATACATACAGTATCTATTTCTTACTATAAAGTTTTATAATAAAAGTTTGAAAGCAATTGCAACATCTTCCAGAAACATAGAAAACTCTTCTTTATTATTATGTTGCACTTTAACACATGCAATTAAACTCCATTTCAGTTTAGTTACAGAGCAGCAGATTTCAGACAGTAGTCACATTCCACTTGAAGGAAAGAACACTGTGGTTGAATTACAGAAGATCAGGGGTTCTGATCCCACATTCTCTCCCTCCAGACAATTTGCAGCAAAAATGTAAGTTTGGGCCCTGCCTAAAGCTTTGTTGACAGCCCAGGAATTCTTTACACCACATGTAAAGCCAGGAGAGGGGATGATCTTCGGATCATGTAAGAACTTCCAAGAATTTTTGCATCAGTGGGGGTTTATTGGGAAAAGATTTTCAGCAAGCAAGGCTCTCAAGCTTTTAGGGGTATCAACATCACAGAGTCATGCACACAATAGTCAGAAATATTCCAGCAGCCCTGCCCATTCTTTCTGATTAATAAGGCCACTACACTTTTCCCTTAGTTGAAAGGACCTTTGCTTTCCTCAAACACCCATCCTGCCATCTGTGTACTTCCCTGTGTCCTTCAGTACCAGGGGCTGCTGCCATCAGCTCTTATGCCAGCACCTGGAAGCAGAAGTAGTTAGTACAGGCAAGATAAACCACTCCAGAAGATGCTCCAGTCCATTATATTTTGGGGATGGTCCCTTAATTCCCCCATCACATAAGTATAGGACAATGGAGAAGGGACACTCACCCACCAGTGGGTTTCTACCAAAAGAGGTCATTCATCCTACAGACTGCTGAATGGATGCTTCTGAACATGTCCTGGGAAAGAATTGTCCAAGTAGTAACTGCAAGCTGGCAGTACCCATCAGGTGGGCCATATACAGGCCATGGGTGTCAGCTGAGCACCTCTATCTGTACCAACCCCCACTAATTTTTGTCTCCCAGGAGAAGTATCTGAAATGTCTACATTCTTCCCTTTCCACTCAGACACTTCCCAAACAATCTGGCTTCTCTCTCATTTGAGGTTAGTGGAAAACAAATATTGACTTTCAGAACAGGGACTAAGAGCAAATACAGCAAAGATACTTGAGAATCTGTCCTCTGTAAATCTGTATTTGGTTTCAGCCATTAACTTATAACTATTCCACCCATAAAAAGTGAGCAATTGGGAAAAATGGATCCCAGCTAAATTACAAGCTGTTTGGCAATTGCCTCAAAAATTCCCCCAGTCAGCACTGTCTCCAAGTGAGTATCTTCACGCCTAGTAGAGTTTGGCACTATGCCATATTCTTCTTTAGCCCTCCACTTATTTATTGCCACTCCCTGGGATATTTTTGATCAGTGGAAAAAGCCAGGAAGTGACTCAATCTTTCCCAAGCAGCCCTATAATCCTACTGAGATGTCTAAAAGGGAAACAAAACCAGGAAAGCCTCTCGATCTAGAACAATGTATAATACAGAGCTGTTTCTAAGAGAAATATATTGTTTTCAAAGCAGTCATTGATGCCCACCCTAGCAGGTTCACCCTAAACACCACTAGAGAAAACAATGGAGCCAATTAATTTTGGTTGCTCATCATGCATTACTAAAACAACAAACAGTGAGACAGAAAAACAAATCCTCTCGGAAACTAAAGCTTTGGGAAGCACTTGGAGCATTTAAACATTAAACAAGCACTGATGATTCTGAAAGACAACGAAAAACAAAGAAGCACAGGACAGACCAGAATGATGGCCCCTTATGTAACAATTTTTCTTTAGGAAAGAAATGAACCTTCAGAACAAGTTACTGAATTAATTAGCGATGGCCAAGGACAAGGAAGCAGAGGCATTGTTCCATGTGCCAATCTATATAGAGACAGATCAGATTAAATTAGGAGCTTTTCATGCCCACAATCTTACAAAGATGTAGGACATACCTCTTTCCATATAGTAGCAATTTTCTTTCCCCCACCAACATCTCAAAGTATGTGATGTCAGAAAAACCATACAGAGAAAAGGATGACAGTGCTGTAATTAGTACACCCAGATTTGCATTATTAGAACTTATTTTCTTCTCTAAATTTCAGGCAAATTAATTCAAGTGCAAATGTTTTGAAGATGCAGTACTCATTAGGGAAATGAAAAGTACTTGGGAGGGAACAAAGGCTAGACATAGTGAAATGAATAAGGAAATGCAAAACTAAAGCTGAATAAGCAGCAAAACCTACTGACAGTGTAGAACAGGCTCTCATGGGACACGAAGGTCCAAGGCTTTTGGCAGCTAGCTAGTCTAGATGAGCTGTTTTTTCCTACCACTAGAAGCTCTGCAATCTTCAAAAAACACAATGGAGACAGCTCCATTTGTGTTGAAGAAAGTAAAATATAAAAATCCTTTTTTAATGAAGATTCATGCACACCATCTGTTTCTGTAATGTATAGAGCAAGACAAAATCAGACTATGAGCTATAAGTGAGGGGACTCAAACCGACTGCTCTTCAACCATGACCAGGGCTTGAATGCTTCAGAATTCCTCAGCCTGTAAAAAGTACACAGTGTAAGAGCTAAGGTTAACATCAGTGGCTCTATGATATCAAGTTACACTGAGATGCTTCTATGATTTGCATCAACTTCAGCATTCAAAACATAACTCGAGCTGGACACTTGCTGACATGTGTAAATCAAGTAAACAGCTGCTTTGACCCCTCGTGTCTCAGCAGAGACATATGCAGGGTGCAGGAATGAGACATGCTATTTTTGGTGACTCTTCAAACTAACAGGTCAGAGTAATGGAGATTATTCCCATTGCATTCTCAGATCAACAATGTGCTGGGGGGAGGCTTTTACATATCAAACAACAGCATTATATTGCTGTTCTAAAAATAACCTTAACATTAGATCATTCGCCTTGCACTGTCCCTTTCAAACTTACCCACATTACACCCAGTTACAGACAACAGCCATACTAATGTTTATACAGGTACTGTGACTGCATCAGATCAAATCAGGAACGTGACTAACTCCCACTCTGACTCACAACACTGGGAAGAGAGGAAAGTTTTCTCTGAGCATCACAGAAAAGGAAAAGGTTTCCAAACAGTTACAGCTCCCACTGAGGAGTTTAGTTTAAACAAAGAGTTTGTTTAATTATTCATGCATCCTTTTAATTTGTCAGCATCCAGTCAAGGGCAAAAGCAACTCTGTGTATTGTGTTAGTGAAGGTAACAGAAAAAACAGAAGATAGCCGTGGTAATTTTTAACTAGCAATTATGGAGTAATTTCTTAATATACTCGCTTTATTGCAAAATTACCAGAACTAACACCTTCTACTGATTTCTTTCTATAACACTAAAACAATGCTTATTCTGCTGGATTAACCACGGGAGGTATGTGTATTCTTCCTTTTTCTAAATAAGGAGATTTTGCTTCAGAAATACAAAGAAAGAATAAAATGCAATGGCTTTGTTTATTTTTGCAGCTCTGAGGATGAGAATGGCAAAGCTGGGGAAAAAGGTGCTTTAACAGCTGTAATGACATGGAAGTAAAATTTACCACTCAAATCAGATAAAGCTAAGAAGACTTCCTTGCACATACTTTTTTCTGGATCATAATGCTTGTTTTGCTACTCTGTTTCGTGGGCTATTTTGCCCTCTGCATAATGCAATGGACTTTAAGAGACTTTCAGATTTGACCAACTGCCACACACACAAATCACACCCTGGGTTTTGTTGAAAGTAGTGGAAAGTTACCTAAGGCCATAAATGCAGTGTATATACAAGTATGAAGACATGTGCGTACCTGTTCTCACAATCAGAAATATCCTGTTGCTATATACACAGAGCAGATAAACACCTATCTCCATGGAACATTGTTTCACATTAAAGTGTGCCAATCTATCTATTTTGACTTAAAATGCTGTTCCAGCATTCTTTTTGTAAAAGCACTGGTTAATAAAAAGCTAAATGTGAGTGAGGAGCAGGAAGAAATGTAAATATAAAAAGTGCTTTCCAGTTATACTACCTTGGATGAAATGTAAAGCATTCCTTTTTAAGTGATAGCAGAACAAACCAAAAATAATTAAGCCAGCATATTTAAATATTTAGCTACATTCTAGAGCTCCACAGTCCATTCCCCTTTCTATGTTACAGATGACAGTGTAGCCATTCTCACACCCTGCTCTCTTCACCATCCCACAAACATCCTGCCCACCCACAACCTCACAGATCAATCCTTGCATAATAACATGAGCAGCCTGACCTCCTGAGCACAGCTTCACCTCCCAGCTTGCTGAGAAGGTGCCCTGCTTTTCCAAGAAACTGGTTGCCAGCCAGGCAGTGCCTGTCCATCAAAAAAAACCCCAACCTAACAAAAAAACCCAAAACAAACAACCAAACACCCCAAAAACCATACTGTTCAGGTTTCAGTTGGCTGGGGAGCTAAACTCAGGCAAGCCTCCCAGCAGAAATACTGAGCTGCCAGTGGCTTGTCCTGTAGCTGAAAACAAAGATCTGTTACAGGTGCAGCCACTGCTGGGCATGGTTCTCCAGCAAGGCTCCCACCAAAAAACAGGTTAATTCTTTCCCATGATAGAGGGGATAAGGGCCCTAAAACCAGGTTAAATCACACTTAGAAAAATCACATGCAAGTCCCATTTTCCAGTACAGAGCTCCTAGGGAGAAAAAGTGCCTCAGAGCACACTACACCATTACACTCAGATTAGTACAACAGCTTTAATTCACTAGGTTTTTAGCCTCATTTGTTCACTAAACAGATAAAGCTCAGGTTGTCTTATTCTGGTATAGCTGACTCAAATTATGCACCAGCAGAAAAATAAGCTTTAATTTTTTTGTTGTTATTCTTTTCAAAGCAGGAAACTGAAGTTACTACCTCATAGTGAGGCACAATGGTAGTAATTGACTGATTTGTAGCCTCTAAACATTTGGTGGCTCCCAGTCTAATGTGGGTATTAATTTCAAAATTTAATACTTGTCAGAAATGGTTACCTGGAGAGTGGAATAGTAAATAAAAACAAATAAATTCTATTATAGTACACTTCCTCTATGTCTATCCTGTTGTTTGTTGTTGTTTTATAGTGGGTTTTTTCCTTATGCGTCTTCTGTTATTTGCTGGTTGTGAGAGTACAAGGCTTCAGCCTCAACTCTTAAGGATCCACTAAAAAATGAGAGTAGGTGAGTAATATGAAGTAATCACAGTTTTTGTAACCACAGTTTTTGTAACAGCAGCAGATGGCTATGGACACTCATCCTCTGCTTCCCCAACAACCTGTACCACTAAACTTAAATAACATGGAAAAGCAAACAACTACCATCACAATACTAGTCCAAGTAGTTTAAAGGAAAGACTGAAAGGTTTCCTGCTTCTGGAATGTAGGAATGTTCATCTGAGTGCTACAGCCCCAGGGCTTTCCTGCATCCTCTGTCAACAAGAACAGAAATACAAGGTGGCAAATCATCTTTTCAAATGCCAGTAGAGATGCCATGCAAAACTGTAACTCATCATTAAAGACAAGTGACTCCTAAGGCCCCACAAGACAAAAGTCTCTCTGAAGCAAAGCTGAAGCTGCACTCCATAAGTGCAGTATCAGGTGTGTGGGATGAGTGTCACAAACAGCTGGTTCAGAGTGATGCAGTTTTGTGGTTTACATCAAGTAAAGTCACTTTGGCACAGCACAAGGAAGACCAAGAGAAGCTAGGCAATGGTTGAAGTAGGTCAGGTATGACCTAAAACAGGTGGTTCCAAGCATGTTCTGAAGAACTTGTCCTGTGCCAATTCTGCTGTGCCACTTCCTCAGGTGTATGCAGATCCCCCCTTCACACAAACCCCTTAGAGAAGTCAGAATCAGATTCATGTGAGCAAAGAATTTCTCAGACCTACTAGCAGATCATCCCTGTTGACCATCCTTCCATTCACTTGGACTTTTCTTACTTCAGCCTGCACCAAAAATCTAAAGCCATCGAGGTATGAACTTCTGTGTAGAAATGCAGAATACTATGGTTTTTCCTTAGTGATTGCTGTTCATCTTCAGTTGTCTGGAAAAGGATATACCCACATGACAAAAAACTCATCCATACCTGCTCAAAGAAAAGCCTGAGAATAGATATCAAGCAAACACCCATTCCAGAATGTCTATCTATATGAGCTGGCTTGAATTTAAAGACTGGATTTCTTAATAAACCTTGAGAATTTTTCCAATGAGTTCATTTAGGAACTCATTTAGGAACTCAGTTCATTTAGGAACACTTCCTATTTTGGAAAACCTTTACATGTCAGCCTCTCACTGCCAGTTTACAGAAAGCAAGCAAAACAGAGGTGCTGTTATTTGAACAAGGGCGCCACGTAGTGTTGCAAACCGATGGAACACAAAGCAGGCAAGCTCTCCTTAGCCTTCCCTGGGTAAGGGAAACCTGGCCATTATTACACGGAACTAGACCTCTCCCCATCTTGTGATTTTTGACAAAACAGAACACAATGTAGCATTCAGTGTAAGAAGGAGAAATTAAATACACCTTACCCTGGTTCATGCTGCAGTCTGAAATGTCAACTAGCTAAAAATTACTTAAAGTAAAACAGAGTAGCTGTGAACTCTATTATACTTACACCAAGTAATTCTTGTTCAAAGCACAGGCAAAGAATATGATTTGTAGCTAAGCCAAGAGCAGATGACCAGTATTTGGAGGCTGCATCTAACAATCAAAACAGTAAACTACTTGTGAAACTAATCACAAATTTCTACCTGTCCTCTGTATCCTGCCAATATCAAACCTTTCCACAGATTTTTTCAAAGGAGTATATGAAAATCTTTAGAAGACACTGGAATACAATGGCACAGAACTTCCTCTTACCAGTTATGCAGGAAAAGAGCAGGAGTGGTGGTGTGAACAGAAATCATGTAAAATTAGCAAGTCTTTCAATCAATTAAGTTACAATACTGCACATAAGGGCTCCCATAAGAAACCAGAAGAATACTGCAAGCAGTAGGAAGAAAAAAGTTATCCAGAGAAACCAATAATTTTGCCAATTTTGAAGTTGTATTATATGTGGAACAAGGATTTTTTTTTTCTTCTTGAGGAAAAAAAACTGCTTTAAAAAGTGAAACTATTTTAACATTCAATTTCAAAATTAGTTTCTCTAGGAAGGATTTACATAGCTTTAATTTTTAAAACAGCATCTACAAAAACCAGACAATCCATTTTGCTCCTAAGCAAGACTTTTCCAGTTTCCTTTTGACAGTATTTTCACATTAGTAAAAGGGACAAGAACTTTTATTGAGATATTTACATTCATGTTTTAAAACCCATGTTCATTGTCACGTGTAAATCAAACAACCTTCAGTACAGCTATTATATTACAGAAAGAATCTGTCATTAACCTTCATTTAAAAAGCCATCAATCATGCCTAGGTTGAGTGATTTTTCCTCTAAACTCACAGTAGATGAAGGAGTCCCCACAAAACTTTAGCAGTACATGAGCCTGAGATTCTCAGGCTTTTGAGATAAGAGTTCTCTAAAAAAGACTCCACACCCACACAGTTGGCCCCATGCTGCTTGTCCCTCAGCCTGGGTTGTAACTCACTTCTTTGTAGCCCCCCCTTTCCCAATCTGCACATGACTTTTCTAAGGGAGATGATTCAGCTTGGACTCACTCGCAGTCAGCTGCTGCTGACAAAGGGTCTAATCCCAGCTCCATAAACACCCTTATGGCTAAATCAGAGATCTGAGCAGCCAAAAAGATCACTGACTACAAACACTTCCTGAATATTACCTGCCCAGGCAACAGGCTGCACTATGGACTCGGGAAGGTGGAAGAGGCAGAACCAGACAGCTTTGGTAACTGCACAGAACCAGCACCTCACCCACACCTACAAGTATTTTAGAGCTGGCCATGCTTGTAGAGATGTTGCTGGAAAACTCTATACCAAGTCATGCCTCACTACTCACTATTCTATCCCATACTCCCAACACCTTCATTCCCAGCTACTTTAGTAGCCCTAGCCTAAAAAATATATATTTTGAATTGTTACAACTAAAAATCAATATTTTCCAGTAAGAAAAATGAAGATGTGTGGGAGCAGGCTGTTTAGAGCCACATAACACAATGAGAAAACACTGTAACTGCACAGCATACTAAGGTTTCATCCCCAAAATGCCCTTTCAAGGGTATCCTTCCATACTTGGGCAAACCATGAACCAAAAAAGTTAAACAATATAATTTCTTTCTAGTGTCTGCACCTAGTTCATATATTAGGAGAAACCTTTTGTTAACCCTAAAAAATTCCTTCCAATGTTCTTGCAGAACAGAATAGTTACAGAACTGTTACAGTTCTGTCTTCTAGATATGCCAGCTCAAAGGGCTTTCACTTAACAGTAACAGAAGCTGAAGTCTTTTCCTGAAGTCTACCTAGCTCCCAAGTTACATTTTGCTCAATAGCCCAAATACAACTGCAACATTCCAGAGCAATCCTATTAAAGCATCAATTGGCATAAATCTATCTTATTCTCACAGTCAAGTAATTCAAAGCAACCAAAGACAGAAATCCATAAACACAGCTAGGTTCTTCTTGGTTTGAGTTTTGGATAAGTTAGAATAAGTTTTAATGCATTTATATTGCAAACATGTTTTCTCTTTATGATTTAGAAGCACCAAGAGGGATGAGACAGAGCAGTATTTTGAATGAGGCAAATGGAGGTTTTACTAAAGGACTGAAATTCCCAAACTTCTATACTTGTTGTGCAAGTACACTGCTCTTAGAGCAGACAGTTCTTTTTGCATTTTACTTTTATATATTTGGCTTATACATCAACCTGTATTTGTGACAATTTTTCACCAAGTTTCAGGGTTTGTTTGGTTGAGGGTTTCTTTATGCACAAGACTGTCAAGAGCAGGAAGCTGGCACATCACATATCAGACACAGTGAAGTGGACAGATTGATCCATATCATGAGTCATATCTTACCCGTTCCCCCAGTAATATTCACAAGAGGTTTAGGGAACTGACTAGCAAAATAACATTTTCAGCACACCTTCTCAGTCTTCTCTTAACCTGTAAGCTTTAATCAAGTTAACTAGTGTGCTTAAAAAATAGAGATTTCATTCCTTACTCAGGCAAAGGTTCCCATTAAAAGTCCCATCAGAAGACAGGTTTTGTAGGACTGCAGTATTTCTCTCTAGATTTGAATTCCCAGTCTCCCCAGCACTGAGCATGACATGCATGTGCTCTTATTCTTCAATTACATCTTCAGGGACACGTTGAGAAAAAAGTTGTAATAAAAAGTATTCCTTGCAGATTTTTCAACTGCACAGTATTTTGTCATAAAATTTTGTCACAAAATGTCTCAAATAGCTATTTCATACTTGGTTGATTGCTATCAGGAAGGCAACAAGGAACACTATATTTCCACAGACATAGATGGTTAACACAATCTGTTTAAACAGACGACCCTGCAAGAAAAGGAGAAAAGTCAAACAGTCAATCTTTTTATTGGTTTAAACAAAGAATCATCCCATTTCACAGTAGTTAGTTACCAAATTGTGACTCACCTCTGCTTCTGCAGATGTGAGTGACTGCAGTATCTGTACTCTATCATCCTCTATCACTTCAGCTGTTCATGAGAAGAAAAAGACAAGTCAAGTCAGCCCTTAAAAGCAAGGGGTGTTTCACTTTTACACTGCAGAAGTCTTGATCCTGTGACTAAGCCTTACACAGCATCAAATCTGAAAAGGATTTGGAAGTCTCATTTGACATTTCATGACCTGTTACTATCACGCTCACAGCACAAATGAAAAATTATTCTGGAGCTGATCTACAAAACCTAAATTCTGAACATTGAAGAAAAAAACCATTTTGCTAGACTGAATGATCAAAACATTAAGTTTTGAGCTAACACCTTTTTTTTGTATTTTGAGATAACAGGATTTCATTAAGAAGTATTTTCATTAGCCAACATACGAACACTCATTGTCCAAACATTTCAGGTTAATGTCCCTGTTTCTAGGAAGTAACTACTGCAGTTAAACTTAAATTCACATCTTTTATAATCACTCCTTCTCCACATGCCACCTTACACAGACTCTTAATTAATCACACTTCTTCAATTCTGCAGCTGTCTCATCTCAGCCTTAGACCCAGGTCACTCATATGTGCAGTCACCTCCTCTCCTTGACACCAGCCAGTGAAGATAACAATTTCTAATGAAGTTACTACCAAACTCCCCCCTAGACATACTGGAGTCAGGATTTCACATTCCTTCCCCAGTCAGTGAAAATGGCAAGCATTCAAGCTTGCTCCTGCAATAACAGAAATTTGTCAACAGCTAAATGCAGATAAAATCTGCATGAATTAATCTGGATTTAATATACCCATCTGAGATCAAAACTATGGCAAAAAAAAATAATAGAGTCTCAGAAAACAGCCACATTTCAGTCTGCACATTTCAGTCTCCTATGAACTGTGATTTGAGAAATGAGAAGCTACTATTTTACATGGCACAAACCACACTCTTCTAGAACACTTTTTTCTTGAAAACTGGTTTTCTTCCATATTCGTTTGCCTACAGAAGATAAGACACTATTACTCAAGAGTTACTCCCTTTCAGCTTCCAAATTAGAGGCCAAAGAATACCTCCTCAAACTCAATCCACACTGGTTTTCTGCTCAGCAAGCAAGGGGACAGCAGGAGTCTTGCTGGGTTCGTACCTTTCCGAACGAGACAGTAGCTGTGTATTTCCAGAAGAACATCAGTGCCAACATGCCAAGCTACAAAGCCAATCATTGCATAGGTGTCCCACGGGTCTGGCAGGTCAAGTGCTGGCAGATCCATTCCCAAGAACATTGTCACCACTATTCAGTAAAAACAAGATAAAAACCAGTAAGAATGTTGTGTTATGAATGTTAAAAACGCTCTCAATGCTTTTGTAAATAGATTTCCCATGAATTACATAAAATTCCTTGAGGAACAAGGTTAAAGGAGTTCATACAGCTGAAGGTTTTTTGGGGTGGGATAAGGGGTTGTTTGGGTGGGGTTGTTTTGGGGTTTTTTGGTAGTGTGAGGGCCTACCAGGAAGACAGGAAGAAAAGGAAAAGGCCAAGCTGGTTTTCAACCTGCTTAGTGCCCTATCACATTCCAGCCACACAAACACCAGCACTTGTGTCTGCCACAAGACCAGTCACCACAATATCAGTGCTTAAGGTTCCTGTGGAAGCTTGCCTCTATTACTAGAACTAACCCAGCTTCTAGATCTAGAAGTGAAATTCATGTCTCCCATTCAACAACATTGAACTATGCTACAGTAAGAACACTATTCTCATATTTTCCACGGCAAAAAAAGAAATTATGAAGATAAGGACAGGTCCTCATTAAAGAGGAATTTTGGATTTGTCAGTAACTCCTTTGGTTTAAAGTCACTTTTTTTTTAAGTGGTATCCAATGGCCCCTTATAACTCACAAAAAAGATGCCCAAGAAAAAGGATCTTCAGACATGTCTAGACTGGATGCTCATAGATGTTTTAGAAGAACAACAGCCCAGATGAAGGACAGAACTTCTTTAAATCAGTTAAATGGCAGTTACAACTATTACTTCTACTCACCAGCTAATATTCTAGCTGTTGTACCAGTACTCCAGTGAAACCAGTTGAACAATTGCCTCCTACAAAACAATGAAACATTTTATTGATTATAGTCGAGGGAAGGGGGCAGAAATCAAACAGCATTTTTGCCTACTTTCGAGGTGTAAAAATTTTCCATTGCAAAAAGAATGTTTAAGGAAACAGTCACATTGAATTCCTGTGGCTGTGATTTAATAAGTCAGTTGTACCTTGGTGCATGACGAGATGGTCTGAAACCTGCCATAAGTGGTTGAAAGATTGTCAAAGCCATCACAGCACAGCCAAGATAAGGATGAAAACCTGCTTGCTAAACAGAGGAAATTTTTCTTAAATATAGTATCTATATAAACAGACAGAAAACACACAAAAAATTTGCACACCTTATTTATTCTTGTATTACTAAGTTACAGTGGAGCAGCACTGGCAGAGGCAACGGGACACAATAAGCTGCCCTGCAGCCTGATGGAAATTGTTTGCCTCAGTAGCAGACACACTGGTACATCTGCTCAGGGATTGTCCCACCTTTTGGCTTTATTGAGAAATCCTACTGCTGAAGAGCAGACTAATATGACTATAGAAGCCATAGTCCAAGCCCAATCCTATGTCTTCAAGACAAGACTATTTTATAACTCATCTCAGCACTGGTTTTCTCTCTCACCCTAAAACATTTTACTCAGTTCCCCTAGTTCACACGTGTGACCCACCTTGAATTCAGATACTCTCTGGACTTTCCAACTTGTGATGTCACCTTGCATCAAATACAATACAGGTGACAGCAATAGATATACAATCTCTATCTAGCTACTGCTCCAGACTAAGCTTATCACTGGATGCAATTATGTCTAAGCTCACAAAAACACTTATTCCCAGCAGATATACCATGCTAGTGTCAGCTATCACACCCTTAACCCCCCTCCCAAATTCATATTCTCTAAGGAAACAGTAAGACCAAAACAGCACATAAAGGTACTATGAACAAGGAATTTATTTAGGAAAAAGAGGAAGGAAAGAAAACACTGAAAGTTTTCAGCTGTAGTTTAAAGAAGACCGTATTCCTTCAGTGTTGCTAGGATTTGAAATCAGTGTACTTCAGAACAGCTTTCACAGAAATTTGCTTAGAAATAGTCATAACATTTTAGCTGTCAGGGGATTTCCTCATTCATTTAGTCCCACCTTTACCTTTGAGTTCACGAGCAAGACAAAAGCACACACTTACGTGGCTCCACCCTCCTCGGTATACAAAAGGCAACACAAAAGAAATGCTTGTCAGCATGACCGTGGTCAGCATAAGCATACGATGCACCTAGAAAAGTTAAATCTGCTTTTAGAAACTCTACAGCTTTCTTAATACATTATTAAAAGACATTAAACAGACCTACAGTTAAAAGATACTCTTAATCCCCACTTTAGACTTCACTACAATTCTAATTTTTAATTGTTTCACTTAATAAGATTAAAGAAAGATGTAAATCATACCATGTTTAGTCTATTTCTTGGATCTATCAGGTTTATAATTCTGCTTGCAATAATGCTACAAAATACAGCTGAAGATATGTGGAGATTTTGCCCACCTGAAACCACAACTCCTTTCCAAGTAGGAATGAACGAGACCAGACAGGTTTGAAGAATCGTGCAACAATAACACCAATACTAACTGTGGTAATCCAAGCAACAAACATCAGTGCTCCTGAAAATAGAAAAAACACACAATCAATCAACACAGCAAGGTAAATAATAGGTAACTTAAGTGCACATGAAGACAATTTCTAAGATTGTGTAATAGTTTAGTCCATATGCACATGGTCAGAATTTACCAATGATAAAAACATCACCTGGTTCAGGCTACAGCTTCATAGCCTTTATCTTGCTAGAGGATAGAAACATCCATGCAAAAGGTAATCATACTTTGCCCACAAAACACAGAGCAGCTCTAGCTACTGCACGTTTCACACATGCCAATACACTTTGTACATACTGGTGAGAGAAACCGGTTTTTTACCAACTCAGACATCAGAGGCTGAAAGATGACATTGCTACAATCTGTGTGACAAAGAAGGAGTGGCAGCTCTATCATAGATCTGCATTAAAGTCCAGTACCACGGGAGAAAAAAATCCCATTAACTTCAGTGGCTCCAGACTGCCAGTTGAGTGGTTTCTCATTTCAAATAAGACTAAACCAAAAATGCAACTACAACAACTTGAAATAGAGAGAAAGAGATAAACAAATCACAATTTTAAATTTAAGGGAAAAGGCAAGGGTGGTTTCATTTTCCTGGGTGAAAAGAACCTCGCAACACTGTTCTTGAAACGAAAAATTAATAATTTCACTCTGCCACCAGAGTATCAGATCTTGCTAGCCAACAGAATATACAACGTAAATGCCAGAAAGACAAGAGGGAATACCAACTCTGCAATAACCCTCCAGTCTCAGCAGGCCTACAACTGGAAGACAAAACTAGAAACTGCAGCTTACCATGAGCCTTGATAAGCCGTGGGGCCCGGGAACCTCCGATATCCTGAGGAAGGCCTGTGACATTGTACAGTCCATCGGTGACCAGGGGCTGGCGACGATGTTTGTGTATGAGCCCACCTGAGCAGTGACAAAGTGGTTCATTTCTTCTAATGAAAGCCACAAGCCTGTAAGTGTGCCCATAACTCATTCATGAATTCAAGCCCTGTTGTGACCACTGCACACAATCGTACAAGCTAACCCATAATATGGTAAGAACCTAACATCATCTAAGCTATCCTGCACAGTTAATGTACAAAACACAACTCACCCAGCTACAGGAAATACCTTTTTTCTCCACTACATTACAAAAGACATGAAGAATAATTCCCTTTGATTCTCATCTCCATTAAAAAAAACAAAAACATGTGGCCAGTTCTCAAGAAGCTATCAGTTCCTATCCTCAAGTGAGCATACAACACATATGAGTAAACTTGCAATAACTTCCACAAGCAAACCCAACATCCAGAGAAGCGGTAAAGGTGGCTGAATTAAAGGCTTCACACTTGGAAACCTTAGTTCAGACACCAACTCTCATCTAAGCAATATCTTACAGAAAGTTACTAACTCATTTGGAGCTGTTAAAAGAAAAGCAACCATAGGTAAGTCAAGTTTACCTTCACTAGCTTCCCCATCTGCAAGAAAGATGTAGTAACTGGTATCCAGATTAAATCTCCCTTTATCAGCAGGGAGACGAATATCCCTTCTGAAAGAACATTGAAGAACACCATCTACAAGCCTCCATGCCACATCTTCAAGGGCATTCTGTAAAACAGGAGATATTTAATACCCAGTGCTTCAGATTGGCAGAGTAATCAGCTTAAACTAACCCTGCAGAAGACAAGAGTGTCATTGATGTATAAAGAAAAAGTGTGAGTGATCCAGGGAAGGAGGATCATTCTAAATTGGCATGCAAGAGGTATGTCAGTAAGTCAGAGTAACTTACGGTTTGAACTAATTATCACTGATTTTTACAGCCCATAACAATGTTTAACCCAGGACATACCAGTTGCAGTTCCAGCAAAAGGACAGACTAACAAGAAGCACAATGTTTCTAAATAGTCTCATCTCCCATCATGTGACTACCTACAAATTAAATTCATACTTCCAAAGTTAACATTTACTAGCCCAGCCAATATCACCTTAGAGAATTATGGATCCACCTCAGTACTTATACCTGCTGTACAAAACAAAAGCACAAAGCAGCAGCATACCTTGCTCCAAAGCTACATCTGTGGAAGTGTCCGAGTTGTTTTACAACATACCTCTGAATCCAAGAGAGGATGACTCCGCTCCTTCAGACAGGCAGTGCTCACATGAACACGGTGATCCTCATTAACACACAGATAAGCATCATCACCACCCTGCAGAGTTGAAAAGAGAAATATCTATATCCCAATAAAAAACACTACTGGCAGTCTCCAAAAGGTCTTTGATATGGGCAGCAAGACCAGAGAGATTTCTTGAGTTATCAAGCTGTTATTTCCCATTTTTCAAAGGCACATTAGGTCAAAGAGATGGCACATAAAAGCATGCATTATGATTCACACTCCCCTCCCAGAGTAACAACCACACTACCAGAAGTTTCTTTAATTCTTTAGAATTTACTAAATTAACTAGACAATATAGAGATGGATGTTGAAGCTATTCAAAAATCCACTTCAGTTACAAGATTTTTCCTCCACAGCTGTAAAAAAAGTGTTGTTAAGAACCAAGTGTTCCTGCACTAGGGATATGAATATAAACAGCATCTCCTTTGTGCAACAAGTAGCTTATAGATTATGCACTTGTCAACAGCATCATCCCTTCTCTTTAACATAAGTTAGAAAGAAGTATCTTTGAACATTTTTAAGACTGTATAGGAGTAACATTCAAGGATCAAATGCAAGTGGTTTTCAGAATAATAACCCAGCTTCTGAAGGGTAAGATTTTTTGGAGAGGTAAATAAAGATTGATTTAACCAGGAATTTCAGTCAGACAGGCTGAATTCCTCCATAAGAAATATCCAGAGGGAAATTCTACTGCAAGTATTCAGTCCTGAGGTAAAAGTGAATACCCACCTATGAGAAACAACCTGTGTTTTAGCACTATAGGAAAATCACACGTTAGGACATCTGACAGTATTTCCATTTTCCATACACATTTCCATTCAAACTTTACTAACATCACAAAAGCAACTACAGAAAACAAAATGGAGCACTCACCATCCACTGGTCATGGGAAAATGCAAATGCTAAATATCCTTCACTTGGACCACTCATTTCAATAAAAACTGAACTCCCCTCTTGTTGGAAGGACAGAAAAAAACAGGAAGCACTTCCAGGATCACAGTTTGTAGGGTTCCTAATGCAGAACTTCATAATTCCACAACTTGATGCACTAAACTAAACAATTAAGCAAACAAACAAATTGTGAGCAATGAGAGTTTCCATTCTCTTCCACTCTTCTACCCATGGGAGTAAAAAGCATACAAGGAACAACATCATGTCTACACACCCATCTCTTAAACCATGTCTACAGTTACCCTAGGACTACTAAGTGAAATGATGGTAAACTCCAAGCTAAATTTGAGTTAAATTTTCAGTTTAAAGACATTACAATAGAATAACTTCAAAAAGTCAGTAAGAGCTTCAGAAAAAAAACTTCCTCTGGTTTAATATTTGGAGAGGTGATATCAGCTGTTAGATGAGAAAGAAAGGAAGGGTGCTACAGCTTTATGTTTGCTTTTTAAAGTAGAAACTCCACTGATACACATTGAGAAAATATATTGATTGTAAGCTACAGTTATCCTGGATCAAGTAGCAATGCTTGCTCAATCCAAGACTCAGTAAGAGAAGTCAGTAACACAGATGAACTCAGAGAAGAAAGCTTCTCAGCCTACAGTTGCTAAATAGGAAGTGATGAGTCAAGACCAGATTAAGTCTTTTCCCATCTCTTGTGACAAGTATGCACAGTATTTTCTGATCATTACTTTCTAAATGTTCTGCTAATCTTCTGACCTGTGTGCAGCATAAGAACATTCAACCCTGCAAAGTTCAGGCAACTCAGCTAAGAGTAGCTGTCATGTTCTTAGCCTTAGATATCACAGTTACTCATCCATCATCTCTCCTTTTCTGTTAATAGGCTATATCAATGTCATCTCATTAAATTCCATTCATCACAAGCATTAAAGATAGCCTGATTTGGCTTTGTCATCACTTACTGGTTTCGATATGTAGGAAACTGGGTGTGAAGTTGACATAGCCTCTGATGTTGCATACAAAGGTGGTGTTGGGGATAGCACACCACGCTGAGAAACAATGGGACCTGGAATTTTTACCCAGAAAATCCTGTATTTCTTCACAACTGTGGCTCTTAAAAAACACAACACACAGAGTCATTACTGTATACATTTATAGTTGGCTGCTACCTTAAAAAGGGAAAAAAGAAAAATAATCTATAGTTCACACAAATTATTTGTAAAACCCTCATCTTTATGGAGACCTCTACCATTTTAGGGATTGAAGCAGGAAAATATCTTAAATCTCAGTAGAAAAAAAAAATTAAAACCTAATACCACATGCTACAGTGGGTATAAGAACCACCTATGCCTATGGCATAGATTAGAACTTCAGAGAATAATTGCATTGCTTTTATCATGTAGTTCACAAAAAAACTAGCTAGGCACAGCAAAGAAAAAGATTCTTAACAGTGTGTATTGCAGGTATGAGAGGTGAGAAGGTGGCTAGAAAGACTAAAGAAAACAGTCTCCAAGTCCCCTTATACTCTCTCTGGGGAAAAAAAAAATTAAAAATCACCTTCAAGCTCTTCCTAAAAAACAAATGTCTGCATTAACACAGACTCTGCAGCAAGTAAGGGGTGTTAACTTTTCAGGCCATGGGACCAAGGGCTTTTCAGTTGCTGATCAGTATTTGACACAGGTAATGGTACAGGTTTACTTTGTCTGCATTTTAATAAATTAGAATTGATACTAGATTTACTTACAGAAACTGTACATGTTTTGGAGCATCTCCAGGAGCAACCCAATAAACTTTTATGTCTTTCTTCTTCACTTTACTTGTGTGGCTAACAGCTGAATTCTGAGAACACATAGATGTCAAGAGTTACACAGTGGATACACATTTTGTTATTTAAACAGAGTCAGCAGAGGCTGAAGCTAAATCCTACAGAGACCCTGCACAACCCCAGTTCAACTGGCTTTTTCCAGTCAGGCATGATCAGTTCAGGTGAGCACTGCAACTTACTCATACTAACCATCTTCAAGACTAAAAAGAACTACTTTCAGTCCAGAAGACTCCAGCAATGAGGCAGAGATCCCTGCAGCATTTATGCAGAAACAGGGAGGTTTTCTTAGGCAGGAAACACTCTACTTTTTGACAATAAGAGGATGAAGAGACAGTGCAATGGCTCTTCCTTTTAATATTAGGATTACACTCTGTTCATTGTGTAAAACTTGTTACAAATGCTGCATCTTCCTGCAGCAGTCAACAGCCTTCTGTCCCCAGGATAGTTTAAACTGCTCATAAGAATAGTCCAGAGCTGCAGTGAGTCATGCCTCTATACTCCAAATTGGACCAATTTCCCTAGAGACTCACTGAACTCGAATAAGAATACATGGATTAGCTCTGTCCTGTTCCAGATATATTCAGTACAAGCTCCTCAGTGCCCAGTGAAACATTCTAAGGCACTGGACTCTACCTTGGTACGACCACAGGTCAGCAGCTGAGAACGTCTCCTGTCAGCCAACACAAAAGAACCAACGGCAGGGCTATCCAGGTGCTCTGCATCCCGGGCCTGTATGAAAAAGCCTTCAAAATCTGGACCAGACAGGTGAACTAAAGCAAGAAGAAAAATAAAAGGAGGTTTAATTCCATCTAGAGGAAGAAGGATGTATTTCAGCAAAGACTACCAGATGCTCATTTTAAAAGTACTGAATGACAGTTAATGGATTACCTAAACAAGATTCTACTGCTTAGATAAATCCAGTATAGAAAACTGAGGAAAGACATATTAGAATACAAAGAAACAATAAATTGAACTCTTCAGCTGTAACTGACACATACCTTCTATGCTGTCCCCTGGTTTAAATTCAGTCCCATTCACTGTAATGGTGTGCTCAGGTGGCAGATGAGGAGAGCTACCATGACAGGGTACCATGCTAGTACAGGCTTCTCTTACTTTTCCATTTGGATAGCCAACCACAGATGCATAGAGGCAAACAAACATCCAAACAGCAAAACCAGGCAGTTCCATCTGTATGAAATAAAATTTACAGGCAATTAAGCACAATAAATATTTACATTACAGGTAACCACTGCTCTTCAGAAACCAGTTGAAAAGTGAAATACAAAACCATGTTTTTAAAAAGCATTCATGAAAAGACACCACTCCCAGCTGCTGAATAACTTCTGCTTCTGATAACGGCCAGACATTTTTAGAATGTTCAGATACCATATTTCAGGGAATCTACAGGATGTCAATGGATCCCTCCATTCACTGGGTGGATTACTTCCCTCCGTGCATTTTGACAGCACTTTTAAAACATCTTTTGCCAATCCCTCTCCGTTTCTCTCTCAAAAAAAAATTAAGTTCCTAAAACATTTACACAGGACATGGATCTTAAAATGCTTCACAGATATATAAAGGCTAACAGTATTGAGGAACTACCCAGCTAGTAACAAGCCCACTTTTATTAATCATAGCTTCAAATTTTACATCATTACAGACTGCCTTTTGTTTCCACAACCCGTGTCTATTTCTTCACATATGACAAATAATTCCCCAGTAACAAGTTCTTCTTTCTGCAGGGAAACTGAAGTTTCCAAATGTCAGAAATACATTTGATACATGCAAGAGTGAGAATTTGGCATGAAGGTTTAGACAAAGAAATACATATGCTTGTTGCAGACAAGCACAAGACTTCTCCTTTGACTTCTTCCTTTTGGATATTGGACCTCTAGACAATTAGTCAAATGGATTGCTTGTCACACTCTCTTTTCAAGGGGACAGCATGCAAGAAAGACATGGGATAGTAGGACCCCAGAGCCTAAAACAGTTATATGAACCCCTAACCTCAGCTCTTGCCCTGCC
Source organism: Prinia subflava (assembly GCF_021018805.1). Classification (NCBI taxonomy): domain Eukaryota; kingdom Metazoa; phylum Chordata; class Aves; order Passeriformes; family Cisticolidae; genus Prinia; species Prinia subflava. Next base: position 18,621,494 of record NC_086256.1, read on the forward strand.
ACAATACTGTTTTCATAAAAGCTGAGACAACTGTTTTGCTGCTCAGTAGAGTGCAGGGCTGACAGCTGTACTGTGGTTTACAGAACACTTTAGCCAACAAAAGAAAGTGTTTCCACATCCAAAAGGCCAGGAGAACAGAGATAAACTTCCTTTCAATCCTTAAGCACAAGAAATGAGTTATCAGCTCTGGTGGAATATAGACCAGCCAAGTTGGTCTGCCTTCTGGAAGGGCCATGCCCATTTTGCAGCAAGTGATAAGAAGTATCAGGTTATGAAGTTCCCTGGCAGCATGGACGGACATGAAGATAAACACACAGAGCCATTTCAGACTGAACTCTTGATACTTAAAAAGCAGTCAAAGGAAGACAAGGCACATCATTAGTCTTATACAATAGGAGTCATCAACATTAACTCGTCCAAAGTTCTCATACATGGAAATCCACAGTTTTCAAGGCAATGCTATATTTTTACTTCAATATATGGGCTCCTCAGCAACTTTACACCAGTAAACAGAAGAAAATCAGAGGTATGAGTGTGTTGAACAGTTAGGTTTCAAGAATGAGAAAATAAAAACCCAACACTCAGCTCCTCCCAAATATTCAAGATAACATTATGATCATTATCTTTAACTTTTGGTAAAAGTATTTCCTTCTAGTTCCAACAGTTCTCCAAAGTGTCAAAAGTTTACATCTAATTGATTTTATACATAAGTTAAAGGTGGCTACAGAAAGCTAAAGACTAAGGTTCAGTACAATTATATGCACCAGAGAAATTTTCAAAACAAGAAGAGATAAGGCTGCCTATCACAGAGCAAAGAAAAAGAGTAGGGTAGTATTCTGCTTTAAGTAGCAGAGGATGTGGTAGGGATGTAAGATGAAACAAGAAATATTCTTGTCAGATTTGACTGACTCAAAAGCTGGCAGAAGAAAAAGATTAAGTAGAGATTAATAGAATAAAAAAAAATACCAAAATCTGGAAAAGATTTAGATAAACGGAGAGCAGTAAGTTACTTCTTTCTGTGTTGAAAACAACTCCTACAGTCCCTGCAGGAATCAACAGCTAAGAAAGCCCTAGTAGCCTAATAGCTCATGAGCACAATGCTCACACTCCAACTCAGGATCTCTTCATAGAACTTACCTTTTTTTGAGCTGTTTAACTTAACTAGCTGGATAGTGTGAATCTAAAAATAACATCAGAGAGGAAGAGGATATGAGACAACAGCACGGCAAACATACTGTCAGCTCAAAGGTACAAAAACTACCATCAACAGAAACCTCTCCTGAAGAAGACAAGAGGGCATACAGCAAAGGAAAGAGGCATCTGATGGGGAGTAGCCTATTTTAATATAAGGGGTTTATGACACATCCCTTTAGAAATAAGCCCCTACAAAGGGAAAGCAGACAGTCTTACTGTCCAAGAGTCCCCCTCCCTCTGAAAAAAAAGCTTGGGTTGGCCTCTTCTGCTTTGTTAAAGGTGGTCCTAGCACAACAGCTGAATTGAGCAAGAAGAGAAAACCTATTCATAACAATTAATTACTTTTAAAATACAAACACACACACATGCACACAAAACAACAGAACATACATACCTCAGCATCTTGTTCTTTCTAGGAAAGAGAATTTCAAGGGCATGTGTGTTTCAACATGATTTTTTGTAACAGTTTGAGTGTAGGCACTTACCTTACAGCCAGTCCTGTTACAATGACACGGTCTGAGTAAAACTGCCATTGGCTCTCTACTTGTAGTAAAACAACTTTTATTGCTTTGTAATCTCTTCTATTTGGTTTGCATCTAACAGTATTAATCTTTACTGTATCCAGGAAGCTTGTCTGAAAAAAGAAACAGTACACACAAAAAAAGTAAGGTTTATAAGAGCATCTTTATTTCAGGCATGTATTTTATACAACTTCCCCACACTTCAGCTGAAATGCATGATGCTGTAATGAAGCACTGACCCTGCAGCTTCCTTTGCTTTGTCAGACACTTCCCTAGACCTCAAAGAGCATCACACTAAGTAATTACTTAATTATCTTCTGGTGCAGTTAAGGTGCAGGGAAACCTACAACCAACTTGTGATACCTTCTTTCTCCAACTATTAGTTAACACAAATTTGCAATGTGATTTTAAAGCTCATTATGCATTTACTCCCTATCAAAGAGAAGTTTTATTTTAGAAGAAGAAGAAAAAAATTCAAAAATCTGGTAACTTTTCTTTTTTCCATATATCTCACCAAGAATGAACAGGAGGGAAGGATTTTGCCCTGTTCACTTGTTTGCTTTAATGACTTTACTTAGGCAGCTGCTCTGCATAGAACCTTCAAGGCCCCAACCTCGCAAACTTTTATCTATGTGAAGAACCCAAAAAAGACATAGTTTGTTACCCCAACTAGGAACTTCAACTATAGCATGAGCACATTTACTGCCACAGTGATCACAGAGCCATCTCTTACACATATTAACAAAAAACAAACTAAGAAACTAATATTCACATAACAAGAAGCAAAAAAGATACCAGAGGAACATGGCATGGCTTCCAGATAAAATAAACCATAGCTTACCTTTACTCATTAAGGCACACAGGTTTAGGAGTTTTCTCTAAAGCAATTCACAAATCTTGCATGAAAGGCAGCAGCTACAAGGTGCTTTAAAAACGCCACCAGATTTTACTTTGCTTCATATCTGCTACAGACACACTAATAAGCAAATACACTTTCCAAAAAGCTTGCAGTATCCACTCTGAGCGCTCACTGGCATCAGTTTAACCAAAGTACCCCTACAAAGCCTACAGCGGCTCCTCAGCCCCGCACGCCCTTGCTCCAGGGAGCCCCACTGTCCCCTCCGGCCCCAGTGCAGCCGTGCCAGGCGATGCCCACGCTCCGCAGCAGCCTCCCCGCGGCCGCGGCGCTTTTCTGGCTGCGGGGCGGGGCCGAGCGGCGGGCGGGGCGCTGCCAACGCTCCGTGCGCCCGCCCCGGTGCGCCCGCCGGGAGCCCGCACAGCACGGGCGCTGCAAGGTGGTGGGGCACCGCGTTTCTTTGCAGCCTCCCAACGCTGGAGTCTGGGTCTGGGTTAAAAACTGGAGTTTTACTGAGAGATTGGCCTTGTCAAAGCTTACAGAGTTCATCAGCGGTGCTATTCGTGGGCCGAAAGGTGGTCACATATACAGGCTTGCAAAATCAGGCCTTTCTTATCAAGAAAGCAAATAAATACTGGCTGCAACTGGGGCTTTGCTGGCTGAAACTGCATTTGCTTACACAGGCTTCTCTGACTTCTGTATTGTTTAAATCCAAGTTCTCAATTGCTCACAAAAAGACAATTACTTACAAATCCAATGGGAATTTTGCCCTCGCACAGGACAGAAATATTGTCTTGTGTTTAAAAAACAACTTTACCGGAGAGCTCTAGTGATTCAGTTGCTTACTAGTAGTTCTGAGCAGTTCTAGAGATCTTAATACTATTAATTCAGTAATATTTTCTAAAAAAAAGAAATCTACTAAAATACAACAGACTAGAAATGCTCAGTTAGTGTTCACTCTTTTCTCAGTTTCTATAAAAGTGGCATTAACCTTAAGATGTACCCTGTGACAACATATTGAAAAAATACATTTAATGTGAAAAACAATAAGGGATTACTTTGCCTAATCAGAAAAATTATTAGACTGTTACACTTGTATTATCTTGCTCATTGGAGTCACTGGGAAGCTGAGGTCTCAGTGCTCAGCAACTGAAGAAACAAAAGGCATAAGCAATAGCTTGAAGTGAAATATGGCTATTTCCCCCTAGCCAGGGGAAAAAAGAATTCTGTTTACAACTACATTCATAAAGTTCCCATACATGAAAGAGTTTGACAAAATTCCAGGCCTAAGTACATACATGCTTTATTATGTGCTTGTATGTTTTTAACTAATACAGATAAATTGTTAGTAAGGCAGATAATAACATAAATATGTTTGACAGAATGGGGGTATATATGTCTGAAATATTATCATATATGTAAGTATATATGTAAGTAATTTCCTCATTAAGACCCATAAGGAAGGATGAAAATGCAAGCTACAATTGTAAAAGAAATGGTAATCAGAGTATAAGATGAAAAAATCATTTTTCTGTAAAAAGTAAAGAGGGTAAGGGAGGGAATACTGTTTTGCTTATCATTGTGTTCTCTTATTTCCAAAGATGTTAGCTATTGAAAAAAAGAAAAGAAAAAACATCTCTGTAACTACAGAGTACAAGTCCCCATACTACTGCATGGGCAATCATCAATCTGTGGAAGGGCTCATTTCAAACATACCAATCTCCTTAAAAAATAACAAAATTAATAGTTCTGCAGCCCTGATGAAAATGTTTCTATGAAAGGGCATTGCATGCTAATTTGTTAAGTATCATATCCAGTATAAAGTAAATAGAATGTATTAGGGTATATAAACTATAAAATGTCCACAGCTGCATCTTCTTTGTAAAGTGTACTGCAACTGTTGTTAGTACGTCCATAACAATTCCATATTTATTACAAAGCAGATGTTCTAGCCTAACCAAATGAGATACAGACATAGAGGGCTGGGGGTGGGTTTGAATCTTCCTGCAAGCCTGAAGACAGATAAAGCTGTGTAACCTACTCTTGACCTGTGTCAGGGGATGAGGACATGAAGTGGCAAACAACACAACATCTAACACGAAGAGAAGCTGATGAGGGTTTTTTCATGGTTTATTAGAGGCACTTAAAGAAGTAAGTGAAAGCTTATAATTTTGAAAGCAACAGGAATTGCATAGAGGAGACGTCATTCCAAGTATATAAAGGAGAATTTCTCTTGCTTAAGAACCGAGCAAGCAATTAACTAAATATATATAATTTTGGAAATTAACTATTGTGCAGTCCAAGGTTTATACTGATAGCTATTCTATTTTTAAGCCCAAAGCGATAGAGAAAACAATAAACCATTGAAGAGAACCCACGTTACTATGTGATTCCTTCTAATCAACTTTCCTCTTAGGTATTAAGCTAACTATTCAGCAAAACTGTGGCATTTTCAGTCAGACCTTGCTCAAGTTGCATATGTGTGCATTGAGCTCTATGTTACTGGCAAGGTTATTACCCTAAAACATCAGTGGAGTTCCAATCGAGGGATGTGCAAAAAGGCTGCATGCCTACCAGATTGTTTTGATGATGGATAACTGTATCAAAGAATTTTTTGTTATTAGTGCTACCTATTCTGAAATACTGAAATCTGTTTGAAAAAGTGCATTTGGATTTGGCTAAATACATGCTGGATACTAGGCTTTCTCTGAAGATAACAGTCCTGGCACCAATATTTACTCACCTCTCTCTTGCGTAAACTACACATATGAGACTATGCATCGCAAGATTTCTCAAGCTTTCAGCATTTTTCAAGCTTTTCAGCATTATTTTCTTAGTTAAAGGTGTATTAGGGAATGAAAAATGACATTTTTATCTTAGATAAGAAGAATTCTTCCTACCAAACCAATTTGTATGTGGTGGGGGGGTTTTGTCACAGAGGGGAACGTTGAATCATTGAACCAATCCTTACCGTCTAAAAGGAAATAAATGATGACAAAGTCACAGTGTAGGATGAGATATTTTTCTCCATAATTAATAATTTATTTTTTCTTGAGCTTTGGCACTGTTTCATTCTTACCTGTTTGACCAACTTACTGTTAATTTACAAACTAGATTAAAGCATTCCCCTTATGTTCAGAAATTTCCTTCTACTGTATGCATTTTTTTGCTCTTTACTAATCACAATAATTTTTGAATTCTTTCATGTCACACATAAAATTCAGACTTGGAACCGTATTTAAACAGAAATGGTTGTTTACTTAGCGGTAGGACAACTGTAAGATTTTACAGTTTTGAGCCAGTGACTGTAACAAGCCACCTGGTGGCAGTAGCCAATCAGCCAAGTAAGGTTTACCAGTCGCCTGCACAGAAACCTGCTTCGGTTTTGCATCTCTATTCTGACACTATAGCTGAACTCCCTGCCCGATAGCTTTCTGCCAAGATATGTATCCGCTTTGACTTAAATGGATAAAATTTTTTAAAAAGCACTTCCTTTCTTATCTGAAATGAAATATTTAAGATTGGTTCTCTGACATCAGTTTGAGACAGGAACAGGTACAGATGTTATGAGAAAATGACACACAACCTGTCACATTTCTGAGAGTCTCCACTTATGCAGTGCACAACACACATAAATTGGTAAAGGACTTCAGTAAAATCATTTTGACCTGTCCAAGTAATGTGGGTCAGTGCTTTATCTGATGAACACCACCAAGTTTTATCTGATAAAAGTACAGCATTATTAACTTTATTGAGTTTTCTGTATTTTCTGACCATTGCTATGATGCTTTTTCAAATTATTGATTTTATTGTATCAGCAAGATGTGATAAGTTTTTATTGTTCTGCTTTACAGGGAGCAAAGAGCTTGCTGGTAAAGGCATTGACCTCTAAGTGCTTCAGTGTAAGGCACTTTAGACCTGACTACAGAATTTGTAATGTGAAGCTAAGATTAATTGATACCTTGTACAATGTTCTCTCACACACTTATGAGTTTCTTTGCCAGCCAATCTCATTTCCATCTTTGCCCCCAGCTTTTTTCCTCTGCCTTTTCACTTGGATTAGGAACTAATTTTCCTACCCTTTTCATCTCATCTCATCTCAGAAATCCTTTCACAGACAACCCGTTTCCTTTTCTTCACCTTTTCTCAGCAGCTCCTAATGTGACTCCTTCATGGCTTCTAAATGCATTCTTTGTTCAGACCCAGCACATCTGTGCTTTTGCAGCTGCTCTGGGTTCAAGCACTGGCAGTCCTGCTGGAGGGATGCTGCACTGCACTGTCAGTTGTGCCAACATTCTAGTTAGTGCATGCCCTGCCCTGTAGGGGAACCTTCCACGGGAAGGGCTGCAGGGATTTCAGCTCGAACTTTACCGAGCCTCACCTAAACGTATGCAGAGACTTTCAAAAGCTAACAAACCAGTAAGACCACAACAGAGCTGGTAAAAATTCCAACATTGTGAGCTGTGAGAAGAATAAGGGAAAGAAGATTGTTTCATACCAGTTTTCAAGTCCTGTAAGCAGCAATCCTCAGTTGATGAGCACTGGGGAATATCAAGCAAGGTGCAAAGGGACCCAGTCCAGAATGCTATGGAAAGCTGCCTCCTGCACAGTCAGGTTAGTACATGGTCAATTTGGAAGCCAGTACCTTTGAGGAAGCTCCAGATTTTCTCAGAAGCAAAATATCAAAGCTGTTGTATTGTACTAATTCCTACACTAATTCCTCCAGATGAAATGGAGAGCCAGTGCTCTGTGTCCCAGCAGTTTGTCCCAAAATACAGCAGTGATCCCTAGGTCCTGGGTGTTCACATAGGAACCACTGGCCAGTTATGGGCAAACCACTTCTCATCAATAATCCTAAACTTAAATTCATGGATAACCAAATGACCTGATGATATCAAGGAGACAAATGCTAAGGACTGTTATTTTCTGGTAGCAGCATTTGGAGATGGTTCAACTGTAAATGTTGTTGTGCTCTGATTGCTGTATAGTAAAAGATTTGCCAGTCTGAATTCCAGCTTTGTAGCACTCTAATGCAAACCGCTCTTATATCACCTTCCTTGTTCTTCCTGCTCATGTTTAATAGCTTTTAGAACAAATGCTTGTGGTAGTCATACATCTGGTGAAATATTTTCCTTCTGCAATGTCTTAGACCAGGTCAGCCTGTTGAAAGGACCCTGGCTTGAATTCTGCCTGCACTGAAAGATTACAGAGCAGAACTACAGTCCCCAGTATTAGCTTTCAGATAATGTAATGTAATTATTTCTTTGCTTAAAAATCAGATATCAAACATATAGAACAGAAAAGCAAAATCAATTAGTTACCATTTGAACTCAAAGGCCTATCTAGGTAAGATTTAAGGATTATTATTTTAATGGGCTGGGAAAATATTCATGGTATTCTCAGTACAGTTTGATATTTGAGGAAGGCACATCAAACGAGATGGAGTGTGCAAGAGACACTAAATATTTATTTAGTGGAGGAGGAAATAGATCTGCTTGATAAGACATTGCTACAGCTCATTCAGGAATAGATCCACTGAGGTCTTGAGTCTCAGCACATCTCACTAGCGTTACATGGAACAATTCACAGAATATAGAAGTACTGGTAGTGGTTCAGCACCCTGGCATATGTTCTCTCTCTACAAAAAATATTGGCCCAATATATGTGAATCAATTTTACACTTAACTAAGTTAATGATACAAGAATATAATTCAGAAACTTCGTTTTGTTTGCCATGTCCCCATGTTTGCAGATTATTAATATCAAATGAATGGGATGCTGTTAGCTAAAGCTAGTCAAATGTATCTTAAGCATTTGTGTGAAAAGCTACCTTAAATGACATTTTATATGTCCTCTTTAAAGATATTTGCATTGAATTTTACAATTTTCTATTAAAAATTAAACTCTATTAAAAATTAACTTTCTATGGATGTTGGAGCATTGATTGTTTGAGGCCACACAGTAAAAGAATGGCCAAACTGGAATTGAAAACAAACCCAAAATGTTAATCTTTGAAAGGTCAAACCAAAACTGCCTTTCATGAGAGGCCAGTAAAGACAAACTAAATATGTTGGTGTCCTAGCTGCTCCATCTCATACGATTTCTGGCTTAAATAGACATTTTCATTCCAGTTTATTATTTATTCATTGGCCATTAGGCTATTGCAATCTGTTTAGCCATTTAGAAAGGACTTTTTAAAAAAAGCTATAGGTGATTATGTCAGTGTTCTCACTAGTGTTTTCACTCAATACTAGATTCTAATGTCCAAGAACACATCCAAATTTCTGCTGGGCATGTAACTGTCTAAGAAAGTACTTTTCAGTCAGTGGGTAGCAAAGATCTTAGTCAGAAAAGACTGCAGTTTAACCAAACTGCAGAGATATAGTTTTAAAGAAAAGGAACTCTCTTTCAAATTTTCATTTCTTCTTGAGAAATTTCCATTAGAAAACAAAAACTAGACAGAAGACTCAACACCTCTCAAGCTTCTTATTGTTTGAGCAATAACACAGTGTTAATTCCTGAATTTACAGGGCACCCTACAGAGTGTAGAGCACTGAGAAAAAATGTGCTCACTTTAAATTTTATATAGTTTCATATTTCCTCTATGCAGGCCAAAGGAATCTGCTTTTAGTTTTAGTTAGACGTCCAGTTAAGTTCTCTTTGTGCTAGTTGGCTTTTACTGTTGTTACTGGGTACTATTTTCCTGTTACTAAAAATAAAAAGCTCCTGTACTCTAAGTTCCCACACTTTACATTGTGAGAACTTAGAGTGCTTTTCACCCTTTAGAACAGGTACAAGCAATATGACATTAGTAAGATGTGACACCTAGTAAAAAGCTCCCCAAAGTGTATTGACACCACTACTAAGATAAGTGTTCTGTAACACTGTGGTGCAAAACAGGAGGCAAGAAAAGAGCACCACTAGGAAGGTGTATGTAAAAGGACTGAAGAATTCTGGTATGAGTCCATTTGAAAAAGCTGCAAAATTATTTCCTGATGATTAACATTGATATGTATGTACTCTTATTTTGAAGAAACTATTGATCATTTCCTGCTGTGGTATATCATATCACACAGAGAGAAACTGCAAACTGAAGATAAAATGGCACTGTGAAAACCACCACTTAGATGCCAGTGTAGCAAAGGCTCAGTTGGTGTTGGCTGTGGTCTAAGTGCACAGAAGTGCATTGTGCAATTGTGCAAAGTGCAGTGCTCAAAGGTAGCACTTGTGCATTCATGTTTTGCTGGTGTGATTTCCATTCAGAGAAAAGTGCTCATTTTACACGTGGTAAATGAACACAGACCCAAAGCCTGTAAGGGATGGGCCAGCATAAGAGATAAGGCCAATGAAGAGAGGATTAGAGAAGTCTGCTCTGTTCCTCATTACATTTCATCAAGAGACATGAAACATTCATTATTGAATTGCGGGCCAATTAAATTATACTGTTTCAATTATTAAGTGACTTCACAGTACCTAGGAAACGTTTTTGCTGTGTATTGAAACAAGTGTTTTATTCACACTGTTGACATCTGGTCTAGTTACAGTCGCAAATGATGTCAAAATAACTGGTTCAGGCTTGGTTTCCTAACAATTTTTGTCCAAGACACTAAAAAAAATTCTTATTTATAAACCTGGGTACATTTCAAAATCTGTCTCAGTGCACAGCATAGAAGAGATGTGCCAGTGCAAACCCAGTAAGGGTAATGTGAGTTTCTGTAAGCAAATCAAACATTTTAAGACTTAATAACAGGAGAGAAATTGCCTTCAATAATACCCCTTGGGTTCCTATCTTGCTTTTCACAAAGTATTCAACATGCACTTTAGAATAACTCTTTATGCAAAGGACTTGGTTATATAGACATTATTTGCTCTCCATCTCTGAGAGCTGCTCTCTGTGTAAGCAGCTCCTGAAATTTCTAAATGCCAGCCCATTTGCAGTATGTGACAGGACAACACCAAACCTGGAGGAAGAGACTTTTGCAAGGCTCTGTGACAGACCAACTGCAGTTACTTCAAGCTACTGAAGCTTGCAAAGGAGCCTAGAAAAAAGACAGTCCAGATCTCTTTCAATTACCTCTGTTGGTTTTGTTCCTATGACTTCCAGAACTGTTCAAGCTTCTTGTATTTCCCATTCCTATGTTGTATCATCTTCTTTTCTGGGACACATCCAATTGAGAGGAAACCGCCAGCATGCCAGGAGAGTCAGGGTTCTGCTAGGTGCATGTCTGTCCTGTACATGAATGCAGGCCAGCAAGCTGAGTAAAGAATAAGGGGGCTGGAAAAGACAAAGGACACTGGGAGAACTCCACTGGGCACTCAGGAAATAGCCATGTGAAATAACTCAGATTTTAAGCATCATATCTGAATGAGCCTTGATGAGGTGAATCTTTAGGGAACTGCACTCACAGGGGTGCTTTTCCTTTTTTACCCATTCTGTCTAGCAACCCAAATATATGTCAAGGGCATACAAACTGGCATATTCACCAACACCAACATGAAAATCTTTCTCAACAATACCAAAAAAACATTAACTGTAATGAGGAAAAAAAAGATTTCTTGACATTTTCAGAGGAAGGAGCAAGTGAAAGAGAAAATAAAGGAGAAAAGCTACTAAGTTATAAAAAACTTCAGTTTGAAATGAGTGGAAGTGTTTCCATGAATATCAAGGTCTTTGGATTCCCCTAAATGCATTGTAATTGGATGAGCATCCTGCAGCAAAATACACTTATAAGGGTATGCATGGGATGGCCAGAAGTAAATGGTTAAACCTAAATTGTTTTGCAGACTCCTTCCAATTCCAGAAAATATACCACCTTTGAGAAGAAGAAGAAAAAAAAATTCAGTATTACACAGTGACTGTAAATTGAGAAGTGCTCTTTTTTTAACGTATTTCTAGGCAATAAAAATAGACTGACCTTCCAAAGCTGCAAGGCTGACCTTTACACTGGGGTGCAGTTAATGACTTCGGTCGTGAGAGGCCTAGAGACACTGTCCCAGGTGTTCTGCAATACAAAGCAATGGTAAGGGCTGGCTGGTGGCAGCAGTCCGTATGACAGCATGCTGCAAAACGAGGCGGCGGGGGGGTTGTACTGCTGTTTTGGATTTTTTAAAAAAACGTGCTACCTCCTGGTCAAGACAGATCCACGGAGTTTGTAGTCTTGTCCACACACTATATATAGCACTTAAACTCTGGCTGACATCATGTTTTTTCAGCAGCGCAGCCTATCAGGATGGAGCCGGCCGGCCGGCGCTGGGTGCCGGCCCTGAGGCAGCGGGGCGGGAACGCTGAGGGAACTCGGCGGAGCGGCGTTCCAGTCACGGCAAGGAGCGGCTGTGCCCAGAGGCATCAACCGGGATACTCCAGGCAACCCTTAAGGCCACCCAGCCCTCAGCGGAGTGCCCGGTAAACCGCACAGAGCTCCGGACTGAGGTGCCCGGGCCCCTCAGGACCACCTCTCGTGCCTGTGCGCACCAGGCGAGTGTAAAGGCTGTGGCTGTAGAGGCTGGGACAGGAGACAGGTACCCCCGCGCCGCGCTGTCCGACAGCCCTCCGGGCTGGAAGGCCCGGACTAGCGGAGAGATCAGCCCGCTCGCTGCCGCGGCAGCGCGGGCCACGGGGGGAACCCCTGAGGTATCTCTGGGAGAACCCTGGGGTAACCCTGAGGGAGCCCTGGGGTACTCCTGGGGTATCCCTGGCGTATCCCTCAGGTATCCTCTCCCTTCAGGGCGTGCTTCGGGGGGCTGCCAGCGGAGGGGTGGGACCAGGAGCTAAGGGGCGGAGTCGGTTCGGCGGGGCGGGGCCGAGAGCGGAAGAACGGGGCCGAGCACGGCCGAGCACGGCCGAGCACGGCCGGGCAGGGCGGGCCCGGGAGTGGAGGGGCGGGAGCGAGGCCGGAGGGGCGGGAGCGAGGCCGGAGGGGCGGGAGCGAGGCCGGAGGGGCGGGAGCGAGGCCGGAGGGGCTCTAGGCGCTCCGGGCGGGGCCTAAGGGCGGAGGGGCGGGACCGACGGGGAGAGAACCAGCGCGGAGGGGAGGGACAGTCCCGGCCCGGCCGCCCCGCAGCGCCGCCGGGGTGGGTCCTGGGCTCTCGCGGGAGCTGCGCCGGCGCCGCCCGTCTCCGAGCGCGGCCGCCGCGGAACCAATAAACTTTGTTTAAAAAAAGAAAAGGCAAGAAAGGGGCAGGAAAGGAGCGGTGCCGCCGCGGCTGCGGCCAAGTGCGTCACTGACCGCCGAACTAGCCCGGAGCGGCCGCTGCGGGCAGCTCCAGCCCCGGCTCCGCTCGGCCTCGGCAGCCGTCGCCCTCCGCGGGGAGCGGCGCCTCCGCCGCTCTGCGGGCCCGCCCGTGAGTATGGTGGAACGGCTGCGGTGGGCAGCGCTCCCCGCGGAGGGCGGCGGGGCGGCCGTGAGAGGCCTGGCGGGGCACTCCGGCAGCGCCGGGGCGAAGAGTGACAGGTGTCAGGCTCCCCCTCCGCGGGGGCACCCCTGTAGCTCTGGCTGCGGGCCGGGCCGCGCTGTGGGACGGGAGCTGCTCCGGGGTGCTGCCGGCGGCGGTCCCCGGCCGGGGCAGGGCTGGGCGCTGCCTGACAGCTCGTCCCGCAGCCGCTTCCCTCCGCCGTGCCCTGCAGTGCCGTGTGTCCGCGCTCCCCCGGGACAGGGGAACATGTAAGCGCCGCCGGCGGCGTGAGGCGCTCCTGAGCGGCCGCGTCCTGCCGGGGGTCTCCGCTGACCCGCGGGCTTTTGTCTGTGTTCCTTCACGGCAGGGCTCGCCTCTCCCTCCCCGCACTGAGGGTCCCGGCGCGGCGGGAGCGCCGGACGGGCGGCCGCAGCCATGCCGGGCGGTAAGGAGACGCGGCTGCTGCACCTCAGCGAGATGGAGAAGCTGGACAAGACCCTCTTCAGGCTGGAGCAGGGTAGGGCGGGGTGCTGGGGCCGGGGGAGAAGGATACGGCCGGGACCTGGTCATCGTCTTTGGAGGGCTGGGGAGAGAGCTCAGCCTGAAGTGGTGGGGTTTGGGGCTGTGTGTGGGGGTGTTGTTTGGGTTTGGTAGTGAATTGGTTTGGTTTGTTTTGTTTTGTTTCAACTACAGAGCTCTATGGGCTCCGCACACAGTTTAATCTGACTCGTTAAACTCTTGAGAAATGAGGAGCAGATTGGCCAAGAGCCTTCAGTCTTCATGGGACTGAAGTGCAAAGCGTTTTTTAGACAGGCCTTGTCCTTCTCCTTTTATAGCCTGTACTTTGGTGACCTGAAAAAGTCCTCATAAGTCAAGGTCTCCAGTGTTTATCTTCTTATGCAGCACCCCATGTTTTAATATTATAATTTTGAAATCTATCACTAGTACTAGCAGTTTGCAAAGGCTGCAGGTCTGAGGCAGTGCTTCAGAATATAAGCTCTTTAGCAACTCCTAAATCTTGTTATCAGATTTGTTGTATTATCAGATCTATGTATGCTGTTGCATACCTCTAAGGACTTGATGTTATTTCTCCCTGTGAGTGTTTTTAAGTCTATTTGTACAAAAAACTCTAAAAACAAAAAACATCCCCTAATTGGTCCACTATTATGCTGGTCAGCAAATTTAGACTATAAAACTAAAACCCGCATCTTTAAAAAACATTTTTAATGGTGCAACAATTTTTATTAAGAGTTTTTGTGGATTTTATTATGGTATGTTACTAATCTAGGAATGTAGACGAGCAAGATTTTGGTTCTTGAGACTAAAAAGTCTCTTCAACTCTGTTGATTCCAAAATCTTCTAACCAGCCTAATGCAAGGACATGTCAGTAGTGAAGAAGTCAGAGTTGATCCTAACTTCCATTTTTAACTTATCTATCCAGTTATGTGAATTTTCTTGAAAGGAGGGAAGCAAAAAGTGTATGGCTGTCAAACATTCAATGTCCCTCTGCTTGTAGCAGTCTCTGAGAGGACATAGCTAATTTTGAGCACAGCATTCGTGATGTCAATATAACTCTTAGAGGAAATAAGATATCAATGGCATATATCCCTGTGCTCTAATTTTAGTAGTCAGTGTAACAAAATGTCAGGCCAGTACTGAAAGAGTGTACTTAACCTTCCAAGAGTGGTTTTATACATGTATATATTGCATTCAAATGAGCTTCATGTTACCTGAGAGACATTCAGATCTGAAAACAACTGCTTCACCTGGTGGGTTTTGGTGGAGTGGTGATTTTGTTAATAAGAGAAATACAAAGTTGGATAATCTTATATTTAAATGTATTCAGACATTGAATTCTGGTGTTAGAGTCCCCATGATTTTACTTAATAAACAAGTGAGTTTTTTCAACTTAAGAACTTGGTGTCCAGAATTTTTTACGCTTTCTGATTCATTATCTGTTTAGTAATAATTTTCTCTCTTTTTTTTTTTTTTTTTTTTTTTTTTGCAAGTACTCAGATTTCTTGTAGACTTTTGTAGACTGATTTTGTAGACTGCTAGGGCTAGTAGGTGATTTACTACACTTAACTACGTGACTGGCATGTACTGTGTAAGAACTTACATCTGTTTCAGAGGGTGGTTGGGCACTGGGACAGGCCCCTCAGGGAAGTAGTTATAGCACCAAGCCTGACAGTTCGAGAAACATTTGGACAATCCCCTCTGGCACATAGTGTAACTCTTGGGGAGTTCTGTGCAGGGCCAGGAGCTGAACTTGAATGGTCCTTGTGAGTGCCTTCCCAGCTCAGGATATTCTGTGATTCTATGCTGTACAAATATATAATTTTTCTGAAATTCTCCGCAGACATGATCGTGTAATTAACATAGCAGCAAATTAGGAATTGTAGTAAGAGACTAGAAATACCTAGTCCTCCCGATCAAGTGATTTTACCTTTTCTCTTTTTCTTTTTTTCTTGAGGTTTTGAGCTACAGTTCCGATTGGGCCCAACGCTTCAGGGCAAGCCCGTTACTGTGTACACAAATTATCCAGCTTCTGGGGAAGTGTTTGATCGCCACAAGTTTAGGACATTAGCTTGGCAAAATCCCACAGGAAAAGAAGATGACTCTGACAAGTACTGCAAGTTGGATCTCCAAATTTCTGGGTCATACCAGTACTATTTTAGTCTTGAGTAAGTGAAGTTTGTGTACCTGCAGCCAAATGCAGTTTGCTCTTTTGGTCTACATCTCAACCTGAAAAAAACCCTTTTTTCCCGTGCATTTTTCAAATTGCAACGATGGGACCAATTAGAATCTAGCAATAAAAGACAGTGACTGGTGGTTCTATAGAACTGTCTGATGCAGAGATATTCTGGAGAATGTACAGAACCAAGTTGATTGACTTTCTGTGAATGTTGGGAGAAGCAATCTGTTTTTACAAGTTTTCAAATTCATCAGCATTCTGAGTATCTCAATGATTATTTTGTACTTTCTTCATTGACTTTGAGGGTTGTTTTCTATCTAGCACGGAGGTTCTGGCATTCTTTACTTGGATCCTTTAATTTGTCTTTTCTTTTAGTGGGACAACTGCAGAAGAGAATGCCACTATGTGCGATAATTGTAGTCTGGTATTTTGTGTTTCTGGAAGATGGGTGGGTAAATTCTTCCAGGCTTAGGACATTTAGCTCAGGTACCTTCCTGAGGATGGGGCTCAAAATGTAGATCTACATGTAGTAGATGGGCAGTTGTGCTTTCTGTGTTTCCATGTGCCAAAAGGAGGAACCAGTACTCCATCTCAGAAAATGGTCAAGGTATCTCACTTTTCCAGAATTTTAAGCTCTGTATCCCATTTGTATTCTTAAAGTCCAGCAGAGAGATGGTGCCTAAGGGATCAACATTCAAGTGTTTACTATTTCCTTCATGTGTGATGCAGTCCTGTTCCCCCTTTCCCTCCAGCCAGTGTGCTGGGCTACTGTGTTTCTGAAGAGTTAGGCTGTTTGAATTCTCTCTCTGAAACCGACCAAATGGTACAGTGGGTGTTCATTCTACCAGTGAAAATTATTTTTTCCTAGAAATGAAAAAAGTGGTGGAGGTTACATAGTTGTGGATCCCATTCTGCATGTTGGAGCTGATAATCATGTGCTGCCTTTGGATTGTGTTACGCTCCAGACGTACCTCGCCAAGTGTCTGGGACCATTTCATGAATGGGAAGATAGGCTTAAAGTGGCAAAAGAAACAGGTAATCCTAATAGACATATTCAAGGATAGAAGTTTTTGTTTTATGATCAACACCCAAAGTTACATGGAAGAGCTTCAGTGTAAACAATTAATAGATTCCTTGTTGATTATGTATGTATTATGTATGTATTTTCCACTGCATTCAATTTTGTTAACTGATTAAGTCAGTGAATTTATTAAAGTATTGGCAGAGGTGCAGAAATTCAAGGATTTCCTAATATGGGAAACAACTTATTTTATTGTTTTCATTTCAGATAGAATTGAAAGTTTGTAGAACTGACAGGGTGATTTCTAAAGCCTGTGTTACATAGAATTTCAAGGGGAAGATGCAGGTTAATTTACATTGGTTATTCAAAACACTAGCTCTAAGTACATAAGTGCAGCTTACTATGCTTCTTTCAGTTAACTTTGATTTTTTTTTCCCCATTAAATAAATGGGACTTTATTACAGGTTACAACATGATTCATTTTACACCACTACAGAAGCTTGGACTATCTAGATCATGTTATTCATTGGCTGACCAGTTAGAAGTAAATCCTGAATTTTCAAACCATAATAAAAAGTGCACTTGGAGTGACATTGGAGCCCTTGTGGAGAAATTGAAAAATGAATGGAATATGCTTTGCATCACAGATGTAGTCTACAATCATACTGGTATGATTTCTGTGTGTTAATAACCAGATTGGTCCTATAACTATATTGCATTATTTCCCTTAACTTCTCCCTCTTTTTTAGTAGCTGTTTTAAACAAGGTAGTTGTCTCTGTCTTGAGTCTCTCAAATCCAGGACAACTCCTTGCAGTTATAACTGATACATGTCTGTAACAGGTATAAAAGAACTTAGTATTGCTACTAGAAGAGTGAGGAGAGCCCTTCTTAAAAAGAACTAACAAGCTGTGTATCTGTACTTATATAGTATGCCTCTCTTCATGGTCTGTGGTGTGCAGTTCCCATATGTTTGAACAGAGTCTGTATAATGAATTGTTTGATGAGCATAAACTGAGTACTTTCTTGTTAAATAGGGCATTATGCTGGTAGCTGCTTTGAGTCTAACATGCAGACTAGGAACAGAGTTGCAACAAGGAGGTAGGATTAAGTAATGGGGAAAATGTTACAGCTCAGTCTGTGGGGAAAGAAAATAGAGCTTTGTGTTTGGGACAGGCTTTTTTTAAGCATAGATATGTTAACACATCAAAGGTGTTACTTTTCTTAATTGTGTGAGGGATGGTGGATTTTCTTCTGTGTGATCTGATGAAATTTAAATTGTAGTACCTGATTTGTAACTTTGTTGCTTATTTGGATAGTGAGTTTTCTTTGATTATAATGCAATTGTTACTGCATACTGTAATCCTAAGGATCATAATTACTTTTCTCACAACAGAGACTACAACAAGGGGTTATGTAGATTGATGTCTTTTGAGGCTCAAAAATGCCCAAACATAAATAACTCGTGAATTTCAAGCTTTATTTGCTTTAATTCTTCGGTGTTGACTGCTACCAAACATTCCTGTCCAATCTGCAACAGAGTGCTTTCCCTGTCTGTTTGTTGAGAAGTTACTAATTATAGTTGTTGGCTCTGTGTCTGAGGGAATCAGGCTTTTAAACATCCTCCCAGTTCTGGATAAAACATTTCTTACGCTTTTCAACCAGAAGTCCAGTTTCTCTTACAGATGCTTGAGATCCTCTCATTTTTTGACACTGTATATTTGCATGCTACTAAGGAGCATTTCTTGATGGACAGAGAGATCAAACTATAATAATTACACAGCAGAATATATTTGAGAAGGAAAGTGTCGTTATTTGGCTACATTTGTAGAAGGAGGTTTTCAGGTTACATTCAGAGTTAAAGTAATCTTCATTGGGATGGATGACTCAACATTTGTACTATGGTAAAAAGATGTTCAAAATGTCTTCTAAGAGGATAGAAATATTCAGATGATTGTGGTTCTTAGATCATTAAGCGAGGTATCCTTGATGGCTTTGTTGCCTGTCAGGACCCCTCAGCTTGCTGTGGTTCTGTCTGTTGGTAGTTTCTGTTTTCTGGTGGAGATCATTGTGCAAAAATGGCCTTGCTTCCCCTCTGCCCCTGTGGCAGCCAGCATCACTTGCAGGATTGGGTGTCAGGCTGAGGTGCTTGGCGTTCACTCTGGAGTGAAGCCCCCACTGTGGGCACAGCAGGGAGCAGTGGCAGTCAGCTCTGGATGTCTCTGTGGGGCTCTAATGAAAGGCAGCATCTGTGGCCCAACTTGAAAAGTGAAGTTATGAGCTGATGTGAAATGTCCCTGAGCCTTTGGCATCTTTGCAGGAGTATCACAGATAAACTTGCAAACCCTCTCTGGTAACTGGGTGTATTCAAATAAGGAATATATTCACATTAATTTTCACCAGGAGATAGAAAAAAGCTGTTGTTGGAGCTTTTTTCTTCTCTGAGTGTTCCATGGCTATAATAAATTGTATGAAGTAGTAAAAGTAAAGTGAAGTAAATTATGTATTCCTTTGCTTTCACAAAAGGCTACTACTGTATGATTGCAATATAGCACTTGACTAAATTTTACTTTCAAGCCCTTAGTGAAACACCACTTTTTCCCAGCTTTATAAAGGATCCAAAAAAAAAATCTTAGGCCATGAACATTACAGCTAAATATCTGTGTTTAATTTAAGTAAAAATTAGTTGGTCACTTAAGAAAATAATTTCGTACTTTTCTAAGAATGTAATGAATTTTAGAAAGTTTTCTGTACTTCTTCATCTTGTTGTTTCCATATTCCTATACTTACTTTATTCTATATGCATACTGTTTACTATACTTATTTTCTCCTTAGCTGTAGCAAATGTAATCACCAGTGATGTTTTGGATAAATTTTCTTCTGCAGAGTTAGATTTCTCTTGGTGTTACATTATGAATCACTGAAGCTTATCTTCTCATCATCCTTCTGAAACATCCTTCTCTTCTCCACCAGAATTAATGGAAGGCCTGTTGACATTTTTTAATGCTAACCTTTTAGGTTTAAATTATGTCTTTTTAGAGTTAATTGTATTTACTTATGAGATTCCTTTATAGTAAGTTATAGTTCTTGTTAGAAGAACAGAATAAGCTGATTTTGCTTTCTGAAGAAAAGTTTTTTCAGAAGTAGTAAATGATAAAGGAGAAAAGAGCAGGAGGGAAATGTTTGGCCTGGAACAGCCTTTAACAGCTTAAGCTTAATATTGCTTTGCATAACTTTAAAACATGGTGAGTTAATGGTAGGTTGTATTTAAACTATAAGGATTTTAATTTCTCCAAGTGGTTTGACCTTATAATGATGGAATTTTGCCATAGCTTGCAATATAATGTAAAAGGGTGCTCAGAGAAGCTGTTCACACCATAGACTGAGGTAGTACTTTTTTTTCCCTTTGACATTTTTGTTTTAACTTCTTTGAACTAAGCAGACTCTGGATTATAAATGTTATTTGTTCTGCTATAATTCTGGACACATTAGTTACTCTTCACATTTTCAATATAATAATTTGTTATATATTGTCCCCATGTGTGAAGTACTTCTTCTGTTTTTCTCAGCTTTTCTGAAAACCTGTTTTTTGTTCTTAGGCATTCTGTGAGGTTTTCTTTTTAGTTTTATAATTTAGTTTTTCAGTTCTAAATAGTCATTCAGAAGAATATATGAAATGTGTTTTCAATTAAAGAGTGTTGCAAAACAGTTACAAAAATAGAAAAAACCTAACTCTTGGATTCCTTTTCATTGTCATACTTCCAAAATCAAAATTCTGTTATGTATGTATTCACCTGTACTGCTCATGCATGCTGTCCATTTTACAATACTATGCCTGTGTTCTAGTGAAGGCTCCTTACCCTGTCTGAGTTAATTTTTAATGTTCAGCATGTCTTGTGGTGCTTGTTGACGCTGCAGGGGTGGTTGGCACACAGACACAGAGTGCAGTGTTTGCCCTGACTGGCTGTTCCATTTGCATGCCCGGACCGCGCGCTCGTCTTGCTGTGTGGGACTGAGACATTGCTTCCTACAGCTCAGCTGCGTTCTGTGGACACTGGTGTCACAGCTCATCCTTTCTTAAGTGCCCATTTAACTATATTTCGCATTAATTATTTTTTGGGGGTGGGCACTCTTCCTCTCTGGCTATGTGTGGCATTTTGACAGGATGAAAGATATTAAAAGATAAACAACTTAATAATATAAGTTTGGGATGTACATTTGGCTGTCAACACTCAAAGCATATCAGTGTCTTGTGTTCAGTTAATTGATGTATTTCTTGGAACAGAAATTTGATTTTTTTTTGGTGTTTTAGAATTGGTGATACTATTGCATATTTTTATGTAACTAACAAAAGGTTTTCCTACAGTCTCTGCAGCGGTAGTTTTGATCAAAAAAAAGTCAATCAGTAAGAACATTTCCACACAAGATATGATTTTCTGTTGACACAGGAAACTTCAGTTGAAATGTGAATGCACTGTATGTGCTATAGTACCTCAGCTTCTTGGTGTTAAGATGTTTACACAATACAATGAAACGTTCAGCTGATGTATTTACATTTTTGTTTGTGTTTTTTCCCCCTCCCTTTCTTCACTAAGCTACTAACAGTGAATGGCTCAGGATGCATCCAGAATGTGGCTATAACCTTGTAAATTCTCCTCACCTGAAGCCAGCCTGGATCCTGGACAGAGCTCTGTGGCATTTGACTGGTATGGTGGCTGATGGAAAATGTATTGCCAAAGGGGTCCCTCCCTTGATCGAAAATGATCAGCACTTGAATGTAAGTCAATGAGAACTAAGTATAACCTAATGAACTGCATAAGTAGCTGAATAAACCTTTAATATTTCTAGGGATGTGGAAATGCACAAAAAATGGTGTATACCTTGCAGATATATTTAGTGAAATAAGCCCTTACTCACCCTTTTTTTCCAACTTTTCTTAATTATATTAACAAACAACCTTAGTAACTAATGCAATTTTTATTTTTACAGTGTTTACGTAAAATAATTTATGAAGATATATATCCAAAAATTAAACTATGGGAATTTTTCCAAGTGGATGTTAACAAAGCTGTGCAGCAATTTAAAACCCTTCTAACTCAAGGTAAGGAAGATTTTGTTGCTGAAGTATGTGAGTTATGTACTTACAGTTCAAGAGGCATAGGTAGATGTAACAGATACAAAACAGGAAAATGCTATTTTTTACTGCGTGACACATCCACTGTGCTGATTTAAGCACACAAGAATGCTTTGAGGGCTAAGAAAACCTTTGTTCCCCTTCAATGCCTTCATCCACCCACATCATGATTATGCTGCAATTTTGAAAGTTGTATGTCTGTTAAATGTAACTCCTGTTTTTACTTTGAATGCTCATTTCTGTTCTGTTCTCAGGCAAAATGGGCACTAAATCTGATCCAAATCAACATCTTCAAATACTTCAGGACCCTGATTATAGACGACTTGGCTGTACTGTAGATATGAACATAGCACTGGCAACGTTCATACCACACAGGTACCCTGTTACTGATTGCAAGTTAAAGTCTAAGTGAAGCTAAATTTATGAAGCCAAAAAAAGACATTATTTTTAGACATGAGGAAAATGAACTTTTGATTCCTTTTAGTAATTTATCCTGCATGTTTTTTAAAATATTTTTTCTAATTGTTCTCTGCTTTTAATGTCCTCCTGATAAGCAATGGACCAGCTGCAATAGAAGAATGTTGTAACTGGTTTCGCAAGAGGATTGAGGAACTAAATGCTGAGCAATACAGACAAACTAGTCACCATCAAGAACAGGTGCTGAAATTACTGTTTCAATGCTGAATTGTATAAAATTGCAAATAAATGCAGGCATTTCAATAATGCATAATTCAATTACTTCCAGGCTGTCAATTGCCTTGTGGGGACTGTGGTTTATGAACGAATCGCTTGTAATGGTCCTAAGCTGGGACCGATCACTAGAGAACATCCCTTGGTAACCAGGTATATACATGTTTTCTTGTTTGTTTGGAAACTGTTAGAATCTATCCAGGGAAAGCAAGTTGAGAGTTCAGTAAAAGTATACATTTATATATAGAAATACATGTTTCCTTTCACGTGGACAAATGCCACTTAACCAATGGACAGGGTTTTTTTTAAGTAACAGCAGTAACTATTTCATAAACAAATGTGATCAGAAAGCCTGGGACAATACTCAGAGCACATCAAAACCTTACATAGTGCAAATTGCTGTTGTAGGTGGAAGATGAGTGGAACTAGGAAAGTTCACACCTTTCACGTTTTATGTTCTTGATGCCACTCGTATCTAAAGAGCTACGGCTTTAATCTTGCGTTACCAGCTGACACCAAGATAGTGGCAACATCTGTTCTTACTCCTTCAAAGCTTCCTTCAAAATAGAAAACTCCATCATTTATGCAAGTTGCTCTCTTTTTTTATCTGTGTTAGGTACAGGCCAGTTCATAGCAGACAGTTTAATTTCAAAGACAATGAATTGCAGCTTAGGTTACTGTATGTGTTTAAAGCTTGTCTTGTTGTTTTCTCTTTTAATTGCCTGTCTATTCCATAGGTATTTTACATATCCATTCAAAGAGCTGACTGTGGAGGAAGAAGAAACTATGATACACCAGCCAGATAAAGCTTGTTATTTCATGGCTCATAATGGCTGGGTTATGGGAGATGATCCTCTTAGGAACTTTGCCGAGCCGGGTTTGTAAAAGAAATCTGAATTCTTACAGACCATTTGATATTCTAGCCAAAACAAAAAGGATTTTATTTAATCATTTTTCCAGATGTATTCCTATGAAGCTGCAGAATAGCAGATACTAAGCTTATAGCACTTTAATTTCCCTTTCAGCATACAGATGAACTGTGAGAACTGGAATTTGAGGTACAATTTTACAAGATTTGAGAGGGAAATTACCAGCTTTCTGCCACTAAACTGGGGATGTCCTGCCTCCCCACTTTAGTCATTGTCTTTGTTGCTTACTTTGTACTTTGTTCCAACACCAGTGCTTGTTGGCATTTCCATGAGACAATGACAGTGTGGCACAAAAACTAATGCAATGAAAAGGTGAATAGTATTTTACTGCATTAGTGAGCAAAAACTGGATCCTTGAAAAGTCCACTGAGTGGCAGACAGGCAGTCAAGAGATGACCCAGTTAATCCAAATTAAGTATGCAGATTACTTGTGAGGGTAAAATAGGGCATGAAATCACCATGCACTAAAATACTACATTCTAACTCCTTTGGGGACAGTGTTGATATCCAGTAAAAGCAAAAAAAACTTGTGTTGAGAGTAGCCATTCACCTGGTAAATTAAATGAAACAAAGGCCAATTTAATTGCAATTAAAAACCATCTGAAAGTTTGTGTCTGCTTGGCAAGCTAATCTGATGATACTTCAGAGTGATCTGCAGTTAGCAAACATTAAATTTCTGCAAGGTAACTTACACTCCTTTTACTAAATTGTATTACTTTTATTCTTTGTCTCAAGGATTGACAGAATATGTGTTTCAAGAATGTTTTTCTTCAGTTTCCTTCTGCCCGTTCTTCTAGGCAGACTTTCGTGGGGGTTTTTTTTTCCTCTCAGTCACTGGCTTTACTTAGCATTCCTAATTTCCACTACTGAGGTTTCTCCTGTAACTCAGCTACAGGTTTATGAGTGCTTTATATTATGCCTTTGGTTTGTGCCACACATTATTTCAACTGAGAACACACTGTGAAAATGTGGTACAGAAAGGTACAATAAAGGAATTGCAGAGAAATACAGCTGGTTCTCTAAATGCTCCTTTGAAAGAATCACAGCGTACATCCAAAGAAACACAGTTTTTCTGTCCATCTGGCTGTGCTGCTATTAGTGAAGAAAAGGGTTGGCTGTGCTGATGTGAATGTTTTGGGAATTTGTGGTGATTTACAGTTCCTGTTTTTTACTTACTGGCTTTGGAAATCCATCACAGTCTGCTGTTAATAGAAGATAAAATTGTAAATTGTGGCTGTGACAGATTATGATAACAGATTCTTTTTTGAATTTTGCCAGTGTGAAAAACAAAACTACTAATTTAGTTAATTTGTTTGATGCTTTTTTTCTTTTTCTGAAGTACGGTTTTTATACTACTTTGAAAAATGTAAAGGAATTCTATTTCAATTTGAAGAATTGTTTCAGTATCACTATGGAAGCTAAATACTTCCATGGAAGTGTGTGAAGTTGTACATCAGTGTAGTGTATGTAGATTTTTGAGTTGATACAGTTTTTGTTAGAACTTTTACTGTTCATTACAGTGTTTTTTTGCTCTCCAGCAGTAGAAAGTAAAATCCCACATTTTCATTTTGGTGCACATTCTATTATATATTTATATTTATATGCACTAAAGTGAATTTATTTCCTTTACAGGTTCAAATGTGTACTTGAGAAGAGAGCTCATTTGTTGGGGAGACAGTGTGAAACTGCGTTATGGTAATAAACCTGAAGACTGCCCATACCTCTGGGCACATATGAAAAAATACACTGAAATCACTGCCAAGTATTTCCATGGTGTTCGTCTGGACAATTGTCACTCAACACCTATCCATGTAGCTGAGGTACGCAAAATTACACTTGTTTATTATAAAGCAGCTTCCTGTCTGTGAAATGATCCTGCGGATTTCACAGCAGCAGTGCAGCACTTAGGTGGCAGAGTTTGGGTGGGAATGGATCTTCCTCAAAGCATAAAAACAAGGTTTCTTGTCTGGTGATGTTCAGAGATGGCTTCAGCTACATTAAACAGTAGAGTGGTGCAGTTATTGTATCTTTTAGTTCTCTATTTTAGCTGAAATACTGTGGATGTGGATGGGCCTGGCTCTTTTCCCTCACTGAGCTGTGGACGTAGTGCAATGACTGCCAGTCTCCAGTATGTCAGCCCTAGCTGGAGTCATTGCCAAGACTTGATTGAAAGTCTGAATGGTTTATTTTTTTGCCATATATATTTTGCTATTGCTAAATTAAACAGGAAGTGTTTCACTTCACAGAATTTAAAAGTTGGTAATCAACTCCTGTAAAAAGTGTAGTCTGGCAGGTGTATTGCTAAGACTAGTGTTTCTTGTTTCCCAGGGAGCTGACTGCATCCAGAAGTTGTACTTGCCTAGTAAATTAGCTTTAAATAGGTTTGGAGTAGTGCAGCTTGTTAGTGCTTACTCTTAACTTTGTAACAGACCTTACCTAAATCTATGAAGAGCTTTCTAAAACAAGTTGGTTTGCCCACATAAGTTGTAAGTAGCTCTGAAACGCAGCTGTTTCAAAACTTCTGCCATTCTTTTGTTTAGTGTTACTGTTTTTGGAATGGTAACTGCAAAGGCTTAAACTGAAGTGCTGCTCAGATTTCTTAGTTCAAAAGGTATCTCTTTTTTCCAGTCTTCTCTAGTGTATGTTTAAAGATGTTGTTTTAAAACAAAGTAGTAGTTAGCTTGAAGTCTGCAGAAAGTTTCCTAGAATTTTTAATCCATATCTATAAAAAATATAACAATGGTTTTCTGAAACTTCCATGTTATCAGTATTTTTAATGTGCTGCATATATGAATGGTTCATTTCTGTTCTGTTAACAGTCATGCTAATGTTTGTGTATATATAGCTGACAGTGGATGTCTTGCATTAAAAATGTATTATGATCTATAGGAGATGCTAGCAACAGCCAGATCAGTCAGACCTAATCTTTATGTGATAGCTGAACTCTTCACGGGCAGTGAGTACATTGACAATGTTTTTGTCAACCGCCTGGGAATTACCAGCCTGATTAGAGGTACAATAAGCAGTTGAAAATTATGTAGGATTGTCGTGTATGGTTTGGAGTTTTAAATGTGAAACTAACATTGGTATGCTTTTTTATTTTTCTTACATATTCATGTTCTTTGCTTATGCAATTACCTTTTCTTCTTCATGTTCTGTTTAACTTCTCCTGTGTTGTATGCTAATCCTTGGTTTTGCTTATGTTTGTGTGTCCTTTTCTATGTAACAACTTGTTTTGTTTCTTAATTTTGGCTTTCTGTTTATCTTTGCTGCATGGCATTTTCCTGTTGTCCAACCCCTGCCTAGCTTTGAAACTTGTCCTTTTTTGTATCTACCTTTCCCCTTTCTGTGGCTTTTTTGGCTGTGCTTTTTGCAGTACATGCTGGACACAGCTAGAAAATTGCGAGCCGATTTGTATGTAGTGGCTGAACTGTTCACAGGAAATGAGGAGCTGGACAATATCTTTGTGAATAGGCTGGGCATTACCTCCTTAATAAGAGGTAGGCTTGCTGCGTGTGTGGTCTCTTTCCAACAAGAGATTATAGATGACATTCTTTTTCCAAGAAAAAGTTTCCTGCTGGATTATGTGCTTTAAATTTCATACTCTGTATAATCAGAAGTACAGGTTCTGTATTGTGACTTTTTTGATACTTGGCAAAAAATACAGTACTAGCCATAAAATAAGAGAAGACTTCCTTTGTTAGTTTGCAGAAGGTTAAATATTTCACTCTTGGTCTAGTGAAGGAAAAAGGAGTTGTAGCACAGTTCTGTTATGTAAGTCCTGCATCATGTCTGATTTTTGTTGCATGAGTTTTTTTTCAAGTCTGTGAGAAGTAGTTTGATCTCTGCTTTTTTTGTCCTTCTTTTCCCATTAGCTTTCTCTTCCTTAATATGTTATAGTAAATTGAATATTCCAAGGCTGTGTTTCCGCACTGGAGAATATAGCTATATGTGTTTGATTTTTTTTTTTTTTTTTAAATGATTGAACACACCAAAATAACAACTTCTAAATGCCACATTAACATCTTTGTGCATGCTGTCCTGTGTGGTAGTTATTGTTATGCAAACACTTAGCTATTCTGTTTTTAGAGGCCATGACTGCCTACAATAGCCACGAGGAGGGGAGGTTGGTCTATCGGTTCGGAGGTGAGCCTGTCGGATCTTTTGTTCAGCCACGCTTGAGGCCTTTGATGCCAGCTATTGCTCATGCACTCTTTATGGATATTACACATGATAATGAATGTCCAATTCAGGTGAGCACCTAAACAAAACAAAAAAAAATGTTTTACCTTTAATGTTTTCTGAAGTGATATTTCTGAACTGTGGGAGGGCTTGATGCAATCTGGATATCCTGAACAATATGGAACAAATGCAACTCAGTTCAAGCGCTCATGCACAGAAAAAAAATTTGTAATCATACCGTCTGACATTCAAGATTTTTTCAAGGGGAGAAGTATATAAAGTAACTAAATAAGCTGGTTTGAGTCATCCAGCTGCTCTAAGTGGTTCTGTTTCTGCTTGTTGACCTGTTCTCCTGAGCTTGTGTATAGACAGGAATGAGAGAGAATGGTGGGCAGGAGGTGCTGATTTTGATGATTTTTCTGAAGTTGCTTTTCTTAGTTCATTTGCAGAAACTTTCTCCAATAATTGTAATGTAATTGAGGAAATGCTGACCATGGGATTAGCACTTCCTTTGTTAAACTGAGTGTATCTTCTGTATTCTGAATGGGGAGGATTGAATTTGCCTGGTTTCACTATTTGTTACCTGTATATTTTTTGATGCAGCACCGATCTGCATATGATGCTCTGCCTAGTGCAATGATTGTTTCCATGGCATGCTGTGCTACAGGAAGTACCAAAGGCTATGATGAACTAGTACCACACCAGGTGCGTGGCTCCGGTTCAACTCCTAAACTACCTTTAAAAATACCTTTTATTCTCTTTAAAAATACCTTTTATTCTCTTTAAAAATACCTTTTATTCTCTTTAAAAATACCTTTTATTCTCATTGGTATTTTAATGTTGTATGTTTGAAATTCCAAGCATTTTGCGATCTGGCATTACTTCTGGTTGTCCAGCTTCATATGAAATTGGAATTTATTATACAGACCTCAAGGTGTGGTAGTTTTTATATCCCAGAGTAGTTCATATTTGCTTAAATTTGGTTTTTTTACAGATCTCTGTAGTATCTGAAGAGAGGTTTTATGCTAAATGGAGTCCAGCAGCACATCTGACCTCTGGTGAAGTTAATTTCCAGACAGGAATTCTGGCAGGAAGGCTGGCCATTAACAGGCTGCATCAGGACCTGGGGGCTAAAGGCTTTAACCAGGCAAGGAGTGAGGGTAACCCTGCGATTTCTTCAGATGTGTGCTCTGAGTGAGCACAGTTGCAATGTTTTGTCTTTTCTAGGTGTATGTAGATCAAGTTGATGAAGATATAGTTGCAGTGACAAGACACTGCCCTAACACACACCAGTCTGTTGTGGCTGTGTGTCGAACTGCCTTCAGGGATCCAAAAACTTGTTTCTACAGTAAAGAAGTACCTGAAATGTGTATCCCAGGTAAACAGACTTTTTTCCAAGAGCTGTTGTCATGTGTAAAAATGTCAAGTTACTCATGCTTTTTAAGTTCAAGCACATGAAATCCATATGAGAGCTCTCGGTATATAATGCTCCTTTTATATGTACTAATATGTATGTCCCAAAGGTGGTTAAAGAACCCATAAGACTTGCAGTGCTCAGGGTTTTGAGGAACATTTATATGGAGTATATTCCTGCTGCAAGCTCCCCTTGAGGGTGGGAGACGGGTTATGGTCATGTTTGTGAACTAGTAATAGTAAATAGTGACATGGTTAATTGTACAGAGCTGGGGGGAATTACTGTTTATTCTGTTATACTGAGGAAAAAGGCTAAAATTTTATCCTATTTGTTGATTTCATTGCTGTTCAGCTTTCAAATATATATAGCTATTTTGTAGCTTGATAAGAACTCTGTATTGAATGAGTTAAAGACAATATGTATGCAGTACATACACTCTATTGATTAATTATGCAGAGTATGTACTGTACTTAAAAGTAGCAAAGTATAATGACTTCTACACATTACCTGGAAATGTTTCTGAAGAGAAGCTTTCCAAATTGGCTTTTTATAAATACTCAGTTCTTTGAGTGCGTGTGTGTGCTTGCTTTAAAATCAGTCACTTTATATTGTAAGATAGTTACATGACTTGTATACCTTATGTCTACAAATGACTTAAAAGGATAGAGAAAATTAGAATTTGTATATTAATAATAAAATTTTACTTTTTAAAGAGAAACCATCTGTAGCTGCAGTTTGGAAAGCAATCTAGCACAGTCTCCTAAAAGATAATGGGGAAACTAAGAATGCTAATGACCAGTAAAAGACAGGTTGTTATTCTCTCATCATCTGATTTTATGATTAATTTTTAATAAAATAATAAAAATTGCAATTTTAAATACAGTACAGAATATGAGTGTGTAATGAATATTTATAGATACTTAAAATACTTGCCATATGTTTCTGTTCTTCTGCTAGCAGAGACTTGGATATTGAATATTCAGCTTTTTTGTTTTAGCTTTTGTTTCATAATTTCAAAAGAATCACTTTTTGAATTTCAAATATCCTAAGAGCTGCAACCTTGTTTAACTTCTTTTAGGAAAAATAGACGAAGTAGTACTTGAGGCAAGGACTATTGAGAGAAGTGCTAGTCCTTACAAAAAAGATCTACATTTTATAAATGGATTGCCTAATTTCACAGTGGAACTCAGAGAGCACATCCAGGTAATTAGCCTCCTTCACCCATGTTCTGATGTAATACTTTTTAATTTGTGACCTTTTATATTAGAATAAAAGACAGTGAATTTCAGTTGCAAAATTGTTTTCTTTTTTAAGATAAAAGACAGTAAAATCATAAAGCAAGCTGGAACTGCTATAAAAGGGCCAAATGAATTTGTTCAAGAAATAGAATTTGAAAGATTAACACCAGGAAGTGTAATAGTCTTCAGGTACGTTACCACAATGGCCATATGGCTGTGTGAGTTTGACAAGAGTGATAGAAGACTGAAGAATAGTTCTTCTAAGTAGAATACTTCTATAAGATATGCATTCTTATTTACAGAGTTAGTCTGGACCCAAAGGCACAAGAGGCTGTGGGGATACTCCGCAGTCATTTGATCCAGTTCAGCTCTCATTTTAAATCTGGAAGTCTTCCTGATGATCACTCAGCACCAATATTAAAAACACCATTTTCTTCGTAAGTATTCTTTAAGTTTCTGACATAAAACCAAGAGAGGTACTATGGGAGTGAGAATATTGTGTACACCTACTGAGGGATTGTTGAGTTTTGGTGGTGGTGATACAGATGGATTTGAATTGTCCGAGTGAAATGAAAACTCTGAGAGATCTTCTTATATGTGTAATACTAAGTGGGGCTAATACTGAAAAACTTCCCAGTTTGTGTAATTGCTGCCTAAAGTAGACTTTCTAACATGGCCTGCTTCTCAGTGTTGGGCTGTGATTTTGTACTTTAATAAATAAATAAACATTGAAACATCTAAGAACATCTTGGAACACCCAAAAAATCAGGCTTCTAATTTCCGAGATGAAGTATTGAGAGAACTGTATATATTTTAGTATTTTAATTTAAATCTGAAATGAAAATTGTTTGTGAAATCCTTTCCTATTGTCCTACTGATGTTATTTTGGGTTTTATTTTTTTTTCTCCCCTGTTTTTTCAGAATTGCATCTAAACTAACTTTGGCTGAACTAAATCAAGTGCTGTACAGATGTGAGGCAGAAGAACAGGAAGATGGTGGAGGCTGTTACAATATACCAAACTGGTCACCCCTAAAGTATGCAGGCCTCCAAGGTAAGAGTTTCAGCATTTTTTTCTGTCAAGTTGAAAAAAGTAAATGAGAGCTGCTCAGTCAAGATCACATCATAATGCTGTTGTATTGCTGCTGCCATTCTGGGTGAAAAAGGTAATTTTTTTCTGCTTGACCATGCTACTAATTGGTGTTGTACCCAAGAAATCTCCTACTAGAACAAAACTTTTCTCTTTTAATGCTTTGAAACTTAACACTGCAGCCCAGGATGTCTTTTAACACCAGTACCTTGACTTTTATTAAAGTAAAAGGAAAACAAATATATTTCCAGTGAAAGATTGCATTAATCTAACCTGAGGCATTACTAGATTACTGAGGAGTGTCTGTCATTTATCAAACATACGAATTCCATCATGCAGGTTATTTGCAATGTTTTCCATAAGTTTCTAGGATTTATGCTGAGGAAACTAGCATTGGGTTGGAGTTTTACTTGTTACACAGATGGAGAGAAGCAATCCAGTTAAAGCACCTGTTGCTATGTACCTTTTCCTCCTGAGTTGTAATTGCTGTTTGTGATAATGATGTGTCTTTTAATAGAGAGTCTGGTTTGTATCTTCAGGGTTAATGTCAGTTATGGCAGACATTAGACCAAAGAATGATTTGGGTCATCCATTTTGTGATAATTTGAGATCTGGAGACTGGATGATTGATTATGTCAGTAATCGTCTCATTTCACGTGCTGGAGCCTGTGCAGAAGTGAGTAAAAATACTTATTTAGTAAATTTGGGGGTTTTAATTGCTAGTTTGTTTCCTTTTCAATTGTTGATTTTTTTTTTTTCATTCAGACTGTCCATAACATATTTCCTGTCTAGGCAATTTCATCTGGTAGATTAAACCATTAATATGTTTCTCTTCCCTCCCCTTAATGCTATTTAATAATAGACTCCAAAAGAGAAGTGAAAAATATGTAGGGCATGAAGGTATTGTTAGCTCTTGCATGAAGGCTTGCAGGGGTCCCTCCCTGTTTTACTTCTCTTCAAATAAAAAATGAAACTACTGTTCCTTAGGTTTTGGGATGGGGTTTTTTTGGTGTTTGTTTTATAAGAAAGTACTTGTAAGAGAATGCCTAAATACTACTGCATACGTGAGTATGATACAGTTACAGTCAGCCAAGCACTGGGAAAACAGGAATTTCTGAGATTCAAGGTTGCTTTACAGTGGAGTCCTTTTCTTTGTTGTAGTTTCTTTTCCTACATGGAAACTGCTTTATTTATTTCACAAGACCTGGTTTTTGTTACCTAACAAATACAATAATAAAGGCTTTAACATTCTTACTTCATTTTATTCCTGAAGTCAAATTCAGTAATACAAAGCAGAAGAATGGATAAAACAGTCTAATGCACTGAAGTGAAAGCTAAATTTGACCAGACAAACAGAGCTTTTCTAGAAAACAGCTTAGTCTGATACTTGCCACGTTTACTGCCTTCAAAGACTATTGCTTTTTCCTGTGTATTTTTGAGTTCTTAATTTGAATGTCTTATTCTGTTTCAAAGACTTAAGTCATGTGAACCTAAACTTTATACGTTTGCTGTTAGTATAGTCTCATATGTGATATATTGACAGGTACATTCTTTATCTGCAAGACTTAAATCTTTAGTGACTTACTAGAAAGTTGTCATAATGTTATTTAGCAGGACTAGAAGGAAAGAAAAATACTTTCCAGATGTCAAATGTTTTGCAATGATACAAGGATGTGAAGCTCTAGAATCCAGAGTCCAAGACACAGACCTGCAGTCATATTCACTAGTGGCTCTACATAATTTAGCTCTGATAACTTTTTATTCCTGGTCTTAAGCTTGATCTCTTCAGTCCTGTCTTTGTAGCAATGCAAAACTTCCTTCCCATGCTTGGATTATAGTGATGCCTTTGGAGTTGTGACTTTTCTTTGCTACTTAATTTTAATAACAACTTCATGATAGTTCATTTTTGGACTAGAAGACTAGCAAAATACAGCCTCCTTCTATACTTCATTTAGTATTGATGCAATACACATTTTTCTCTACTGCATTTTTTAATGTCCTTTAGCAGAAAGTTGGGAGCAGAAGGGTACAGCATAACTGGAGTGTAATACATGTACATAAACTAACAATATGGATCCTGAAAGCTCTGGCTTTTGAACTTTGGTGGATCAAGCTGTAATTCTGTTGTATTTTAATAGGTTGGTAAATGGTTGAAGGCCATGTTTGTCTACCTAAAGAGAATTCCACGTTACCTCATCCCCTGTTACTTTGATGCCATTTTAGTGGGAGCATACACAACACTTCTGGATGTGGGATGGCAGCAGATGTCGAGGTATGCTTGGCCTTTTTATCAGAGCAATAAAGGCATCTGTAGATGTCAGAACCTTTCAACTTTCATCTGCTGGAGAATGTGATTTGAATATTTTCATACTCCTCTAATGTGAAAGGGTAAAATTGGTAGAGAATTATCAAATCCATCTTCTAACAGTGGTGATTTGGAAGGGTGAGAGTTCAGACACCTATCCAGGATTTCAACTTATAACTAGTGTTGCCATTGTGCAGTAGGAGGAGGAAACCCTAAGTCAGCATCTTTTTTGCCAGACTTTGGCAGCTTTTGTGTTTTTCCCTATGATTTTAGTACCAATTCAATGATTCCTTGAAGTTCAGGTTAACTAAGAAAGTACCAGATTGTATTTGATGCTGATGCTTTGTTCAACACTTCTCCATTATTACTCCCCGTTATCTGAGCACTCTGCTTACTTTTTGAAATAAATGTTTAATCTTCAGTCTGCTTTTTTTTTCTTGCAAAGGAAAGGGAGTTTCTTTTTGTGGAGGCTTTATTCCAGCTATGAATATGCTTAACAAGTCAATATTGTTTTTCAAAAACAGGGATGTTAAAATGAGAATAGAATTTGGTATGGCTGTGAAGTCATGCAACATAATATATTTTATGAAAAAATACTTGGAGATCAACAAGTCAAGAATAGGGATCAACTATTTCAAGCAATGCTTTAAGAGATTTTTTAATTTGTATTTTTTGTATATATATGTAAAAATTGATCTTTAAAAATACTGATTAGTTTTGACAAACTTATGTTAATAGTAAAATCTTTTATAATATTTTTGAAGTCTTAGGACTGTGTATATGCATTAACTAAACAAAAACAACTTTTTTTTTAAACTGTTTTCTAGAAGTACATGTTACAAGCACTTCCATGCGCATTATTCAAATAACATTTGACTTTTAACGTTGGGCACCCATTTTAGGAAAATGAGTGATTTGCAAATTAAGTCTTAGATAAAAAATCAGTTAATGCAAAATGTTAGTATTCATTTGTTGCTAGTTTTTTATTTTTCTTACACGAAATACTTGTCATAGCCTTCTGTAAATGAAAAAGGGTACATTTTATAGACTGCTATTGTTGAATGCAAAACTACTTTAATTTAATTATGTTGAATTACAGCTTTGTGCAGAATGGATCAACGTTTGTTAAACACCTTTCCTTGGGTTCAATCCAGTTATGTGGGATAGGAAAATACCCTTGTCTGCCAGATCTGTCTCCTTCCTTACATGATGTTCCCTATAGGCTGAATGAGATTACAAATCAGAAAGAACAATGTTGTGTTTCCTTGGCAGCTGGTAAGTGAGAACAACTGCTAAAAAAGAAGTCTTCCAAAGCAGCTAAACTGGTTTTAGTAACTATATTAAAATATTCTGCATCATGTTTGAGAGCCATATGTCAGAAACTATGTATGAAATGTAGCAATTTCACTCACTTTTGCCTTGTGTTTAAGGTAAAGATTTTCTCAGGTTAAACGTAGGGGAGTTTTCTCTAGTAGTACTCATGGGGGTTGGGAGGGAGAGCTTTATATATAAATCCTTTATTTTGAGACTCTTTTTGCGATATTTGTTGTTACTGTGTATAGAGATCTACAAAAAGGTTGTTTTCCTTTCTGGAAGACTTGTTTGACATAAGTATATGTGTCATAAGGGGTTTTATAAATGTGAATTTAAAAAGTGAATTGTAATGCAGTATCAAGAGTGAATTTATGGCTTACAAGTCCTCAGAAAGAACCATTAGCAGACCAGAAGAACTCCTGATGTGAAACTGTCTCCAAAAGGAAAGAGCATAAAAGCAGTCAGCACATAGTATATTTATACCTCCAAATGTTCTGCCAGCATCTGGCAATCTTCCTATGGGCATTTGCCTATGTCCAAAGTATTATCTTCTGTGGCTTAGAATGAATTTATTTTGGTTCTGAGTTGGCTCATTCCTTTTCTGAAGCCATGGAAACTTCTAAACATCCACAGATGCAGTGGCATCTCTCTCAGTGGAGTGCTTTTCTCCTTTTTTCCATCACTTTTGTAGCTTTACTGCTTTTAGTTTCTGGATTTTAGTAACATTCCATCTGCCTCCTTTAGTGTTACCTAGAAGCAGAGAGGCACAGTATTCCCTTAAACTGCTCATAAAGATGAACTGTACTGAAGAGTTTGGTTTTAAATATTCCTTTCACATAGTCACTGGTAGTTGTGTCTGAGATTTTAAAATTGTACACAGATTGTCATTCTCAAGTGCTGCTGCCATGTACTATAAATTTTCAGAGATGTGGAGGCTGTATTTGAGAATTAGCAAACACTTTGTTAAAGTAGATGATAGAAGTGTTCTGCCAAGCTTTCACAAGAGACTGCTGGATGGAAACTTCACCATGTGGAATTTCTGTTTAATAGATCATAAAAGGAAACAAATGGAAGACAACTATGGACCTTACTGTTGTAATTATTATGCCTTATCAGTTAGAATCGTTCCTAAAGCTACATGTTATAACGTCTGCAGTAACATCTTTATGCTGCTGAGATGCCACAACTCTCATACATAAACTCTTGCCAACAAAGTGTTACAGTCTTGTCATAGTTCTGATTTTTTTTGGTTAGTTTTCTTTCCGTTTCTTTTAATTAAGTTTTGGTTAAGTTGCCAGGTGATTTAATAAAAATTAAAATGTCACTGTTACTGGTATGAGAAATGCTTTTGTGTGATCTTGAAATTCTAGAAGACGTTCTAGAATAAGGTGTATTTAATTCTATCAAGAACTCGGTCTAGCAGATTGTCAATTTGAAATATCTTAACTAGGGAGAAGTTATAAATGAGGATATATTTTTTACTTGTGGTTATTTTATCCGTGTGTGCTTGGAGTTTCTGCTGTATCAGTTAATTAGATGAATAATGGCATTTCTTCTCAGGTTTACCTCACTTTGCTTCTGGAATTTTTCGTTCCTGGGGAAGGGATACTTTTATTGCACTAAGAGGTCTACTGTTAGTAACTGGGCGCTATCTAGAAGCAAGGTAAGCCTGGCCTAGCCTTGATTCTTGTTGACTTTGTGGGCAGTTAGGAAGCAGCAGTGCTCTCAAAAGCTGAGCTGATGCACAAGCTGTTAGAAACAGTTGATGTGCAGTATAAAACTTTAATGACATATTTGGAAGCTCCCTCTAAGTGGGATAAAAAATACTACTCAAATACTCTTTTGCTTTTTGGCACTGATACAAAGCTGATGTTCTGTAGAGATAAAGAAGTTTTAACCCCAGCGATGCTACTGTTTGTCCTTGAACAAAGTGATTATTTCACTAATACTTGCATCATTGTTGCTAAGCAATAATGTCAGAATTATTTATATAAAAATTTGAAGTAGCAAAAGAGAATACTCTTTTAATTATAAAGGCATGAATGCAGGTCTGTTGTGTTTTTTTGTAACTGCTAGTATTTGTCTGTTAATACTAGAAATCAGCTAATTGCGTATTGTTGCAATCTGGTAGCTATAAATATTTAACCTGACAAATAAGCCAGACAAATTTGATATTTTGATTAACATTAATTTCATTGAAGCTTGGCACATGATAGAAACATAAAAATTAGTTGGTGGAAATCAGCATGTATTTATGCTGTTGTACATTTGGCCAACTGTTAGCTTTCTCATGGAGAGAGATCTGCAGTCAACTAGGATGTTTATTTTACCTTTTAAATTCCTAGTTGTAATTCATGCTTTCTGTAAGGTATGTGCAACAGTTCTCAAATGAAACTTCTCATAACTTCAGTTGCTGTCACCTCTCTGTATTTTAATAGGAATTTCCCATCTACTCCTGCCCTCCGTCCCCATTCCACCCCACCCATCAGAATGGATACCAGGGTAATCATATACAAGGTCAATAAAAACCTTCCCTGTGACCTCAGTGGGATTTGGATTTAGGATCTATATCACTACCTTTCTTATTAAAAAGAAAATTATCTTTTCCGTATGAAAAGATGATGTATGTTTTGTATAAACTGATTTAAATGTATTCATGTTGAAGAATTTGTCAGGGAATGGGTGTTTTTTTTATTGTAAAAGAAGTTCATGCTAAACTGAGTAATTTGTAGCTTTCAACAGCAAACTTTTGGCATCTGTCTTTAAAATCCTGTTTGTCTTCTTGCTATTAACGTAACCCTGTATGCTTTGTACTTGATACTTGGTCCAGTAATGGCCTTGAAGGCAACTTAGTCAAGACTGATTTTCTTTTGTTCTAGAAACATCATTTTAGCGTTTGGTGGGACTTTAAGGCATGGTCTCATTCCCAATCTGCTCGGCGGGGGGACACATGCCAGATACAACTGTCGCGATGCTGTGTGGTGGTGGCTTCAGTGTATCCAGGAGTACTGTAAAATTGTTCCCAATGGATTAGACATTCTCAGGTGTCCTGTTTCTAGGATGTACCCAAGAGATGACTCTTCTCCTCAGCCTGCAGGCACTGTGGTAAAAATTCTCCTAATTTAACTGTTTAACAAAACTATAATGTTTTAATGAAAGGATGTCATTTTTTCTAGCTACAAGAACCTGTAGCTCTTTGTTGTTCGTGGTGAAATTTGATTGTAGCACAAGAATTCCATATTTTAGGCATTTCTTGCATCACCTGATTAGACCAAGTGCAAGGAGGAAAAAAATTCCATCCGCTTCTAAATCTTTTTGTTGCCCTTTTTCTTGAAAAAATGTTTATCTGAAAAGTTGTATGCAATGTATTGCCATTGCCAAGGATGCTACTTAAAAATGTTTGATTTGTGAGGTTTTTTGAAATATATAAACTACAGGTTTAAGAAATGCTTTCTACTCATTTTTCATCT
The DNA here is from genome assembly GCF_021018805.1 of Prinia subflava. Taxonomy (NCBI): domain Eukaryota; kingdom Metazoa; phylum Chordata; class Aves; order Passeriformes; family Cisticolidae; genus Prinia; species Prinia subflava. The sequence goes on from NC_086256.1 coordinate 18,659,935, forward strand.
TGCCTTTCACATGTCATCCAAACATGTAATGAATCTAGGACCAGCCACTTTATGAAGTAATACAGGAAGCAATGCAACGACATATGGAAGGCATAAATTTCCGAGAAAGGAATGCTGGTCCTCAGATTGATGAAAAAATGAGAGATGAAGGTAACATATACAGAATGCTTGCTGTGTGAAACAGAAGTTGATGAGGAAATTTTTAACTTCCTTTTCCTCTTATTTCTGCTTTCGATTGAGCATATTTTTAAAATAAATTTATATTTATTGTATCTAAAACTATATTACCTTATATGCACGTAATATTTTTGAAGTGCCTAAATAATAGTTTATTATTAGCAACTGGTCATATGTTATCATGCAAGTTATCTGTAAAATTTCATTTGAAGTACAGTTGCCTTCAGAAACCTACTTCAGGTTTCTTCTTGGAAAGTCTTTTTCTTTATTAAGATGTTTGGGTTGGGGGTGTGGGTAGTTGGGATTTTGTCTAAAAAATGAACTTAACACCTGATATTCTTTCTTGCCAGGTTTTAATGTATCTGCAGGCGTTGACCATGAAACTGGCTTTGTCTTTGGAGGGAACCGCTTCAATTGTGGCACCTGGATGGATAAAATGGGAGAGAGCGACAAAGCTCGCAACAAAGGAATTCCAGCCACTCCAAGGTATGAAAGCTGGGCTTTGGGCAGGGGATTTTTAAATTCTTTTTTTTAACTTAAATTCTTCTGCAGAACCACTGTGAGTTCTATTGACACATCTGAGAGGTTATCTCTCAAATGTTCTAAATGTTTCTAGCTACTAAAATGTTAATGGAATTGTTTTTCTTTGTGCTAATTTGAAGTCAAAAGCTGTGTTCTTGGGGAGGTGAAGCCCATGGCTTCTGTCAGTCTCAGCTCCATGCCAAGAGTTTACTTAATAAAGTACTAATGAATCTAAATTTTTCAGTTACTCATTGAGCTTTAATAGCCTTCTTAAAGTAAATAATGAGGTTTTTTTATCATTATTATTTTAGAGATGGCTCTGCTGTGGAAATAGTTGGCCTGTGCAAGTCGGCTGTTCGCTGGTTAATGGATTTATCTGGGAAGAACATATTTCCATTCCGTGGAGTCACTGTAAAAAGACATGGTAAAAACAGGCACATCTCATCATTTTATTACTGGGGAATAAAAATAACTAAAACAATGAAATAGCGGCCATGTAACCTCAGAAGAAGGTTTAGGGGTAAAAGGGCAAAAACTTGACAAAGTGTCTTGTATGATCAAAATCCTTTTGTTACTATAAAAATTTATTAGAAGTTTATATTGTCTTCTCAATATTTCAAATAGTTTATTCAGTGGATTACAAAGGAATTTCAGAGCCTGAATACCTTTCCTCAAAATGGATATAAGTGATGAGGTTACTGTGTATTATGATGATTGCATCATTCTTTACAATAGTGCAAAGTAACATGATGCAGGACACTTGTCTTTATTTTCTTTCTGTCCCTCACCCAAATTCAGAACACAGAAAACCCCTTGCTGGGAATATTTATAATATTTATATTTATATTTATAAATATCATTGAAAGTCCCTTATGTTTTAGAGGGAATAATCTTCTAATCATAAAAGTTACTTTCAGCTTAGCCAGCCCAAGTGAATATGTGCCCTGTGGAGACTCTGATGTTGTGTTAGTCTCACTAGAAATTCCAGTGAGCTATTGCTCCTGGGATCTGTACAATTGGCCTAAATGTAGGGAATCACAAACTGAGAGAGGTGATCCTAGGTCTGCTCCTGTTATATAAAGTGTCAGGAATTCAAGAAGCATACTTGTGCTGTTGTCACTGTGGATTGTTGTAGAAACTTAAAACTGTGTCTAACATCTTGCAGGAAAGGAGGAGATGATCACATATGATGAGTGGGACAGGAAAATTCAAGGACACTTTGAAAGGCTGTTCTTTGTCTCTGAGAATCCAGCAGATCCTAATGAAAAACACCCAGATCTTGTACACAAACGTGGAATTTATAAGGACAGCTATGGGGCTTCGAGTCCATGGTGTGATTACCAACTCAGGCCAAATTTTCCAATAGCAATGGTTGTGGTAAGTGTGGGAAGTGGGAGGAGGGCTTTGCACTTAAGTGCAAACTTAACTCAATTATAAAGAAAATGTCAAGGTCCGTTCTATCAGGAACATAGATTGCTTGGAATAAGTTTTTGAAAGGAGGTTTTTTTCCATGCTTTTAATATTCATCCATCTTGGACTATCTCCTAAAAATGTATCAAGACAGGACTTGCCAATTTGCTGTGTTTAATCTAGGTCAAGGAGGCTGCTTTTCTATCAAATTGGCTAAAAAGGATGGATTCTTTGTCTTCATTGGATTTGTAAAGAGCTTCACTAATAATATTTGGCAAGGGTATATAAAATAAAATCAGATTTGAAAAAAGCAGTGGATACCTTCTTGTAAATTTTCTTGCTTACACTGACTTTCAGGTTCCAGAAGTTGATTCAGTAATGCAAAACTCAGGCTTTTTATTGTCTTCTGCATTTGTATACACAGCCTTATGTATGTATATGCTCAGAGATTATTCATTGAATCTTTATTTTATTAGGCCCCTGAGTTGTTTACACCTGAGAGAGCTTGGAAAGCTCTGCAGATAGCAGAGGAAAAGCTTCTTGGTCCATTAGGCATGAAAACCTTAGACCCAGAGTAAGTACAATGGAGATAAGATCAATTGGTGTTTCCTAAAGACAATAAACACGACAATAAACACACGTAGGTATTATTTGATATAGGGCAAGGGCGGGGGTGATGGTGTAAAATCTTAATTTATACCAATGAAATAAGGCTGCAGAAAGTACTTCCAGAAAAATTGTTTTGCTGTTCTGGAAGTCCATGCAATTGATTTCTTTATATAGGCAATGGCTGGGTGGTTTTGGATGTCTCACAGTAAGCAAGTCAAATTTGGTGTCATACATAAGATGTTGAATTTTCATCTTGGGACATACAGTGTTTGGTAGAGTGTACAGCACTACAGTTTGAGTAAAAGTGAAAGGGTAAAATTATGACTCCTAAGTCCTTTCACGAAGTTGACCATTTTCCTACAAATTTAAACTTTATTTGTAATTCCACTGTCACGTTAAGTACAGAACCTGGTGGAGACCTCGCTAACTTAACCATCGATAAATGTAAATCACAAGTTCTTTGGTTAATTTCTGTTTTCCTTTTCTGTGCATCATTTCTAATTAAGACTTTGTTTGCATAATACATTTTTTGTTTCTTGCAGTGATATGGTGTACTGTGGAGTCTACGATAATGCTCTTGACAATGACAACTACAATGTAGCCAGAGGGTTTAATTATCACCAAGGACCTGTAAGAGCTACTTCCTTCATTTTTAGAAAAAATGTAGTCATCTTTTCAAATCAACTGCTTTGATAATCATCTCTTTTCATTCTTTTTTTTAGGAATGGCTGTGGCCAATTGGATATTTTCTTCGTGCCAAACTGTATTTCTCTAGGTTGATTGGTTCAGAGATGTATCTAAAAACTGTAGTTATGATTAAGAATGTTCTTTCTCGCCACTATGTTCATCTTGAAAGGTAAGGTAACAACAAGCACAGATTCAAAATATTCAAAATACCAAGCTGGTGATATCCACCATCCAATTGCATCTAGGAGTAGAGATCTACTTTTCTAGATAGGAAGTTGACTGCTGTATGTGCAATTGCAAATCTCAAGTCAGGTTTCAAATACAGGTGAGATCTGGTGCCTTCTATAGACTGTGAAGTTCCTAATACTTAGCCATGCAAAGGCTGGGTGAAATAAACCTTGCATAAAAATTAGGATCTTATTTCATACAAGAATTCCATTTCAGAAAAAAGTCAGTGAGGTTTTTTTAAAAAAAAATCAAAGTATTTAAAAACAAACTTTGTAAAACATAATAGTTAAAGGGCAAGTAGTGACAGATTAAAACTGCAGCAGATAAAAGGATGCAAAATAATGTTAGGATTTATTGTGTTCTAAGTGAGGAAATTAAGATTCTGAAGCTGCCATACTAATAACCTTGTTTTCCTAAGGAGACAGAGGAACTTGCACTTTGAGTTTCCCTCAAACCAAACCACGAAACCCACGCATTGTTTTTCTTCTTTTGCTGTCCATTTCACTTAAGGATTTGAGACAAACTAAAATAAACAAAACACCTTGCCCTTAATATCTTTTCCATATAGTCTGTTCTGCAGCCCATGAAACACATATTTATTTGTACCCAAAAGAGTAATTCAGGACTCATGATTAAAGAGTTTGTCTTACCACAAGGAAGAAAAAAGGATTTACGAAGCAACATTTTGCCTTAGGTAGTGTCTTAACCAAGTCTCTTGTTTGGTAGTATCAGGAATAACTTACAGTTTGGTAACACTCTTTGCTTGTTCTGTCTTATTAAAGTAGTGTACTTTTTTTTCTTAACTGCTTTGATACTTTGTTTCTGTACAGAATAATTAATGTAGCAACAGGCTTTATTTGTGTTTTTTTAAGTCTGCTAGTTTGTGGGGATTTTTTTTTCCTAAGAAGTAAAAAGTTTATGTAGTCATGCTGTCTTCCAGCCCTTGTCACTTGTGAGCACCGTAATCAATTTCAAGTGTAGTTTGAATACGATTGTTAGTTCATCTTCCAAATGCAAAACTCCCAGAATGAGAAACAGGAGCAGCACACCAGTGGTGTAAGTTTAGTTGTTCTTAGTAGCAGAGAGTCTGCTTTGAAGAAGAGACACTTCCACTACACTTAACAACTGCAGGCAAAAAAAATATTAGATCTCAATTATTAAAGGATATACTGTGCTTGTAGGAGAGCAGACCTTTAGTCAAGCTTTTCAGTTTTCTACTGAGTTTATCTTTGAAAAGGCTTTAAAATGAAATGTTCTTTTTATTTCAATCTATAATTTAACAACAATATTCACCCGTGTTTTCTCTTATCAGATCATCCTGGAAAGGGCTTCCAGAACTAACCAATGAGAATGGGCAATATTGTCCTTTTAGCTGTGAAACTCAGGCCTGGTCAATTGGTGTTATCCTTGAAATTCTTTATGACTTGTAAAAGTTTATTTTGATTGATTTGATGAACTTCTGTGGTCTTACTGTTGGGCATAAATGAACACTTGGCTTACACTGCAAGGGAAATTACCTGTTCTGCACAATCACTTAAGCTGTGTCCTCGCTTTCAGAGATGCTGAATGCCAGCAGCTTCTGTGCCCTATAACTGTGTGGGGCTTAGGTGTTTTGAAAATCAGGGCATGACAATAAAAACTGCAGTGCACACTTGATGCAGAAACTTTTAGTAAGGAGGAATTTTAAGAATATGCACAAACTTAAATTTTAAGTAACTTTGGTTTTTTAGCTTTTTCAAAACAAATTCTTAATGTAATGAAGTAAGTTTGCTCCTTCTTGAGCTAAAAATAAGTAGCACAGCTCTTACATTTCTTTTTCTTTGTCTCTTAAGGAGTAAATGGATGTTTTTGCAAATGCATGCTTAAGGGGGAGTAGACTAACCTCTAGCTTTGAGTTTGATATGCTTTGTGCTCTAGCACCATGCATTAATGAAGGCATAATATGTTATCTCTCCATTGAACTGTATAATGGGGATGTTTTTGTATGTGTTCAGTTGAACACTCCACTAAGCAACCACAGAAATAAAGTGTATGAATACTGTAATAAATCAAATTTTGAAGTTATATATAAAATTTTGAAAACTTTATTTTGAGAGTTAACTCAAGCAATAATGAGGTAACATACAACGTTAATCTGTCTTTAGATTTATTTAAATACCATGAGCCATACAGCAAACCTGTTTTTGCATTTCTATCTGGTTTTCACCATGGGTAATTAATAGAATTTGTGCATACATTGCACAGTCTATATGTTAGGGAAAGCCAATGTTCTTGACTGCTTATTAAATTAATTTATTGAAGAGATAGGGTCACCTGAGCCCTTCTTTCTTGGGAAAATCCTAGCTCTGTTAATCAGGTGGAAATGCTTAACACAATGGAAAGACATAGTAGCCTACTATCAGAGAGGAGAATACGAGGCATCTGAGCCTCTTGAAGTTGCACCAGTAACGATCAGCATGCTACCTCTGCATGGTGTCCTTTGGGAACAAATCCAGTGAATGATGCAAAATGTGTTTTTTTCATATTTGGATGCCTGTATGTCCTTAGTAAGTCCAGGGTTCACAAAGTGAGAGGAGAGCAGTTGGTAATTCTCAACTCTTCATACGATTTGTCCATCTCAGTGCAATAAACAGGTAAAGAGTGAGGTTGAGAACACTCCCCACATCACAAAGCAGAAAAGCAAAAGCACTACTTCTTAATGTTAGACAACACATACTGAAAAATAAATACAGGATGTAATTGCAATGCACTAAAACACATAGATCAAGATTTTATTGTGTCTGTATTTAAAAGTTTCTGTATTCCGTCTAAAGTACAGTGCACACATGCTGTCTTGTTCAGGGAGATGGATTTCAGGTAGATAGTAAGGGCAAGTTAACAGGTTCAAGAGAGGAATTGTAAGAAGTGGCTTTACTCATTTACTGTTTGTTTGAAAGGTTAATAAGGATTTTAACTCCCTTGCTGAAGTGTTCAGTCCTTAGAAGTCAGGGATCGGTAACGTCTATATTATACCTGAACTTTGAGCTTCAGTACATGGGTTGGGAATTTTTTATTTTCTCAACACAATGCATAAGAAATGTCATTTGATCAAAAATGTTACTGAAATGTCAGCTACAGATTATTTTTTTAATGTGCAAGAGGCATATAAAGTATTTTTCATACTGCACTGAACTTTCCAAAATTCTTGATAATTAATTGAGGTTTATGTCCTACTGTTTCATTAGTTTTACTGTTTTCCTGGATACTTATTTCTTGTTTATTATTTCAAGGTATGTTTTATGGCTCCTGTGGCTTAGAAAACAGGAACGAAATGGCAGAAAAAAATTGTTCTTACTTCATAAAAACATTTTAAAATTGGAAGTAAGGTTAAGAGCTATGACTGTTGATTTCCACCAGGTGTCAAAATTATATTCATTGGCAATAACACTCTTTAAGTGTTGGAAAAAAGTGAGAAATTTTTCATCAAAACCTTTCTATGCTATGTACAGATTGCTTTCCAGTTTTGCAACCTGCACTGCTGATAGAGACTGCATATTTGTCACTGCTAGGGTTTTTTCCTAATTTAATAGTAAAATTTTAAATATAAATCACCACTGTGTACACAAAAATACATATGTTATGAAACTTCTAAACATGCCCATTTATAATGTTGCTTCTGCACTGATTAGTTGAGCATAGTTTTAGTGATAAATATTTTAAATAGGGAAAAGATATTTATTGGTTGACTTTGCTGTTAAGTAGCAACAAAAGTAAGATTTAAGGTTATTAACTTTCTGGTGGGGGGGGAGGGTGGTTTATTGGTTTTGGGGTGTTTATTTTTTTTCTTGAAAAGCTACTCAACACTTTGTCAAGCCAGACAGTTTAAAATTAGGAAGGAAGAAAAAAATGTTAAATCTAACATAAATGAACTGACATCCATATAGATCAAGTCATTATCCCCTAAAAATAGCTGACTTACATTGACTGATGCTGAGCTGTAGCATTATATTTCACAATCCAAAACTTCTAGTAATGCAAACTTTTAATTGGTAAAATAAAAATAAACTAAACAACTCAGTAAGAACTGTGTATCCATTGTGTTCCAGTTGGTGCTTCTAGATCAATACTGTATTAATTATTTTGCCTCCCAATTGAAATAATTTTAACTGTTATGAATGTTCACACAGTTAATAGCTCTTGATTTATTCAAAGATGACTAACTTGAGAATTCAGGTAAACTAATGTATCATTCTCACACTGCATGTTGTAATGTGAAATGGAAACATGAGCTTTACATGTCTGTCTATCACAGCAACAACTGATTTTAGAATGTCATTCATTTCTGAAATGCACAAAATAAAATCCTGTAATCCAGAGTTTTTCTTGTGATTGTTTTTTTTAAAAAGTCAAACTTTGCAGCTTATGTTGCTTGTTCACTTCTTGCAGTTTTACATATAGGGGAGAGATTGTTAACTCAGGTTAAATGTTCAAGTGCTGACAACACCTATTACAAAAACAGCAACTTATTAGAAAAAAGCATAAACTAAGATTCTTATCTTGGTTGTCAGTGTCAGCTGGCCTAGCTGAGTTTGAGTGGATCTGGGCTAGCAGACCTTCTGCTATGAATGTTTATATAATTTAGGTAATAATACTGCAAATTCACCAAGACAAGTCAATTAGCTGATTCCAGATATCCAGGTTATACAGTGATTAACTTTTGGAATAAAATTCCTATCACTATGGAGAAGGCATTTACAGTTTTCAGGCCTGCTTTGTAAAATCGAAGTCTCACAGCACCGATGTGTGGTATACTGAATATGTTTTGTGATGTCCCCATTTCATCCCATGCTTTATAAAAGTAAGATTTTTTTTTTCTAATTCTCTATTCAAGCATTTCCTTTAAGAAGTAGTTTATTTTTCTATTGTATATACTTTTAATAAACATTCTATTGAAATGGTTAAGGCAATGTAGAAGTGAGATTTCACTGAGTTGTTGGGGGGAGTTGATAAGGTCAGAGCTGCCAGCTCAGCCCTCATGGCACCTCAGGCAGCTCAGTCGAGGAAGAGATGGATGAAATGTTAGTGGTGGCTGGCGGGTTTCTCTTGAAACTCCTCCGAAACTTGCAAATGGCAATTGGGGAAGCGCCTGCAGGACACTTGAGCTGTGCCCGCGTTGCTGTGTGAGGTGAGGCAGGACCCCTCAAGAGCCCGCTAATCTGGCCACCAGAAAGAAGGCTTCCCCCGCCCGGACGGCCGCGGCGAGGGCCAGGCGGGACCACGGCCACACGGCCTCAGCCCGGCTGCCTCAGGGGCGGGACAGCGCCGCGGGGCCGGGGCTGCCGGAGCCCCTGAGGGGCGGGACGGTGCGGGCGGGGCCGGGGCTGCCGGAGCCCCTGAGGGGCGGGACGGTGCGGGCGGGGCCGGGGCTGCCGGAGCCCCTGAGGGGCGGGACGGTGCGGGCGGGGTGCGGACTGTGCGCCCGCCGGTGCCTCAGGAGAGGGGTCTGTGCACACTGCCGGCTGCGGACGGCTCAGCCGCACGCTCCTCGAGAAAACTGGTGAAATCTGCCCCAGCTAACAGCTTGTTTTCCTTTTGAATGAGCCTGGAACAAGTAGCAAGGAAAATGTGCTTGCCTGTGAGCATCTGGAGGTTTGTGCAAGGCTTACCAGTTCTGAATTTTGCATCAAAGTGCAGGTGACCAAGTGGACCAATGGGCATTTTTAATGTGGAGTGTTGATTTCAGAGCACGAGCAGCTGAACAAGGCACAAAGTTGACTGTTAATTGTTTTAGTGATAGCTTTTTTTTACAGGGTCAGATTCTGAAGTAGAATTAACGTATGGTGACACAAAAGTGAACTTGAGAATAATATAAAAAGCAGCCTGTGGCTAGTCATGTGGCAGTCTGGGCCATCTGTGCTTTTCTGGGCTCTTGTGTCTGTAACCACTTGTCCAATCCCATTGGCCTGTGACACGTTTGTCTCATTGTGTACTACCTCCTAGAATCTGTTTCTTTCAGAAATCTCTGCCATGTCTGCTCTTTTTGCAACATTTCAGCCACAAGTGGCTGTTCACCCTGTGTAATAATCTCATCGTATTACACAAACAAAATTCAGTACCACTGACTATAATAAACTTGACAAATAATAAATTTGTTCACCTCAGTTCATATAAACTTATGTAATCTGTGAGATCCATGAGCACTTCCCTTCCCTTTGTGTGCCACAGCAATATCTCAGTACAACTTCAGACAGAGACACTTTCTCATACAGTGCCTTTTTGCAATGAGAATGAACGCTGGCCATGAAAGAGGAGAATTATGCTGCAGCCTGGCAAGGGTCTTAATTTGGATGATGTGGACTCCAGGTACAAGTGGAGGTAAGTTTCTTGTGGAGTTCTGTGTTTCTGAGTTCAGATTGGCAAATAAACTGGAGCTTGATTTTGTGTGGTGGTGAGAAACATAAGATGATGTCTTCTAATCAGTTCTGAAGGAAGATACTTGCAGTCACGTGCTTTACAGACTTATAAGTATAACTATATTAAAGCATGATGCTCTAGAGTAGGATTAAATGATAGTAGTGGAAGTCTTCCTTTTAAGGTGATTTATAGAGTCACAGCCACATAATCTGAGAAAGCTGAAAGATCAGTTCTTGCAAGTGACGTCTCAAGGAAAAGGTTGCTACAAAACAAACGATCTGTTCTTTTGTGGAATATATTCAGGGGCTGATTTTTAAATTCCTTTGCAATTGGTTTTATTGCCATTACAGCCTAGATCTTGAGAGGGGTACCTTTTTAATACTATGCAATGAGAAATTGGTTCCAAATGCAGGAGCAAGGCTCACAGCTGCGTGTGTAATTCTCTGAAGAGCAGCCAAATAATGAGGTAATGGTGTCTTAGCAAGAGCAGTCGTCGGAGGGCAATAGTAGATTAAGTGTTGCCAAGATATGTTGTAGTATTATACCTAAGGAGAGCTTGGGGTAAGACTAGTGCAGCTCTTTATTATAGATAAAATTAACATTTCCAACCTGCCAGCAGAGGGCAGGGGCAGCTGCCCAGGCCGGGCCGGGCCTTTCAGCTCCCCCGCGCTCCCTTCAGGGCTCTCCATTTCTGTCCAGCCACACTCGCTGTGCTGTCTTTGAACGGCTCAGGTCTCCATTCCCGCACGTCAAAATCATAATAAGTTTTTAAATTCAGAAAAATAAGTTCAGAAAAAATTTCAGTAATATATCCTCATGTAGGAGAAGTGGGAAAGGAATACATCTTTGATGGTTTAGTGACAGTTTGATTTTTTAGAAGGAATAACTGAGTATTGTATTATAAATAATAACTGAGTATTGTATTATAAATAATGTATAAATGTGTATTTCAGTATTAAAAAATACAGTAATCTATTTCTCTGTTTTATTGCAAAGTTCGAGAGTCTATTTATCTCCTAAAGAATGGGAAATTCTAGGATATGAAACCAGATATATGTTAGGCATTTATTTCTTATTTGCATCATAGTTCATCTAATGCTTCTATAATTGCTCACAATTTTTTTTTCTGTTTCCTTAAATGCTTTGTTTTTACACAAAAAAAATTAGTGTGAAAACTGAAAATAATTCTACCTGGGCAACCTTTCACTCTAACTGTGGGTATTTTAACCTAAGTAGGTCATTACATAGGTATTTTCTAGTGGCATTCATTGTATGTTTAACAGGCTGCATTTTCTAGCAGTGATTCCTCTTGCTGATGCCGCATGGGGACACCTCCATTTTCAAGGTAATTTTGCAAAGCCTGTAATCACACCTACTGGAAGAGCTGTTCAAGAGCTGGTTTTGTTTTCTTGTAATGGCTGTCTGGCAGTACTGCTGGAGGTCTCGCTGCAGGGCCAGATTCGTGTGTTTGGAACAGTTAGGTCACTTCGGAGTTTTCCCAAGGCCTCCAGGCACCATTTAGTTAAATTTAACCTGATGCTGCTATCACCTGAATGAGAGTAAATATAGAATAATTTAATTTCCATGCCTTGAATAATTGCAGGTTTATTTTGTGTAATTTTGTCTTTGGACAGTTTATACACCTTTGCAAACAGCAGTTAAAAACATAAATCAGATGTAGCAATGTGATACCGTTGTTTGTTCCAGGGTAGGGAGTCTGTGCTGGGGTTCATTGTCACAATAGTTTCCTTAAAGCACTTATGCAGAGGGGTTTTTTGCCTTCCTTGTCAGTACCTTTGCTGCAGTCTAACAGAACATACTCTAAATTCTGCTGTAGTCCCAAAATTCTGGTAGAATTTTGTACTTTGGATTTATCAAATTGGTGGAAACATTCTCTTCAGGAATATTAAATGCAAACAAAACCTAGTTGAGGATCAGGGCTGGGGGTGGTAGTAATAGTAGTAGACAGGTATTCCTCTGGTGATTTCCATCATGTTTTCAAAGATGACCTTAGAAAAAATTCCTTTAAAGCATTAGGATTTGGAATTTTGTACATGTGTTATTAGAAAGTCTTGTTTTTTCTGTGCTGGAAGTAGAGAAGTCCAAAAGTTATAGCATTTAAAAAGTGTATGTTTATAAGTTCAGTAGCTGAGATAAGAAGCCTTCAGCTAGGTAATTAGGCATTTCCTCCAAATTTCAGAAGATACTTTTTATTGCTTATGAAGTAATTGTTCTAACCTGAATATTGATGTTAAATGTCATCTTGCTTCCTATCCTTCTCCCTGCTTTCATTTAACATAAAAAGGCTCCATTTAATTGTGGGGAGTGGGTGTTTCTGTGTCTGCTGTCATGCAAATGATAAAGCACTTCATTTGTTTAGAGAGAGAGCTGCAGTATTGCTCTTTCAAAAATAATCTCTTGGAGGGCAGAACCTCAGAGTTTGAATTTTAACTTAATGTTTGACTGTCTGAAGAGCAACCCTACTGCTCGGTGGTCAGTGAATCCTGCAGGAAGGTCAGAGATAGGGTGATGGTTGAGGATGGGTTATGACAGAAAGGGAGAAGAACTTCTAAGTGAACACCTGAGAGAGACCAAGAGGATGTTTCCTCACTGTGGAGGAGGAGTGTTTCAAAAGAAGGAGCAGGAAGGAGAGGAAGTTCTGATGCCTGGTGTGTCTGCATGCCGTAGTACAGAAAAATGATGGAGAGAGGGAAGCTGCAGTTTACCTCAGTCTGGGCCTCCTGGCTGGTCTGCACAGCCCTTTGTTTCGGTGGAGCAGACAGCACAGCCACAAGGCTCTACTGCTGTTACACCAAAATGCAACACTGCCCTGGCCAAGGGTTCTGCACCACTGAAAGGAAGAGCAGCTTCAGGAACTAGTTGTAACCACAGATGAATTTCCAAACTTATTTCAATTATCACCTAGTTTTTAAATATTGAAATCTCATGGGGAGAAGAACTCCTGTAGAGTCTGAAAAAACATTTCTACTTGGCTGAAGTGAAAATTTGGCATTATTTTGTCAGCCCTATTTCTACCTCTTCAGCCAGATCACTATGGTATCTTAAAGTGGACATATTTTTTCTATCATTCACCCTTCTTCAGCATAGCTAAAATGCTGCTGTTCATTTCACCCAGAAGTCATCAAAACCCCTGGAAACGTAAGTACTGCATCAGATTCAAAGGTTTTATGTGCTTGAATGTAACATTTTAAAGTCTTTTAATGTCATATACAAAATGTTACTCAGAATAATAATTGCTATAATAGTATCTTTTGTCTCATAAATTTAATTCTCAGCGTACTCTATTTAATTTGCTATAATTATATACTCAATGTACTGCTAATAAATATAGTCCTTCAACACATATCTGTTTGCTGTATATATTTTTTCAAACAGTAGAAGCAGTAGAAGTCAATGGTACTACATCTTTAGCATTTTTCACTATTAATGCTGTGTTAAATATCATGTTATGTTAAATTTCTTTTCAGAAAACTGATATGAGGATGCTTTGAAATGCTAAATAATTGTGATGGTGATTAGTACACTCCACTAATATTTGTATGTCACTAGTGTTAAAAATTTAAGGATTGCTCTGAATTAACTGAAGGGGCATTGGCATAGTATGTAGGTGTCTCTGTGCCTTTATCTTACTTTCTTGGAAAATTGTGATTGCTGTACTCAGAGAACTTTTGGTAGCTTCAGAACATGTGGAAAATGGATGGCAGGTAGTACTAGCTGGTGGACACACCTCTTTTTGGAAAGTCTTGATCTTTGTCTCTTGCCTGGTCATTTTAACTGCCCCTCACAGTTAATCAATAACTATTTTCTGCTGAAAATAAAAATGCTGCTAACCCAAATCCTACTTAGCTGAATCTGTCTTCTAAGCTAAGAACCACTGATTTTGCTGCCACTGTTGCATGTGATTTCTAAATGCTGCTTCCATTTCTGGGAGTACTATTAAAAGAAAACAAACCCTCCTGTTGTTAACATATGGATGAGGAGTGACTGGTAATGGGTCATAATTTTAGACAGTGGCAAGTTCAGCAGAACACAGACATTCAAACACAGGAAGTCCAGAGTTAGTTTCCCATCTGTACAGTGTTAATTCTGCTGCTTAGATCACTCCCCCAGTGCCCCAGTAACACAGATGTTTTGTCTGAGCACTGCCCTCCTCAGGAGCTACTTCTGCCTGCCCTGTTGTTAGGATCCACCTGAATGTGCTTGATCTGTAATCCCACTGTACGTGTGCCAGGGATTATACAGCACCTCACACCATGCCAAATCTCACCATGCTTTGCAGCAGGCCTGCAGGTCTGCCAGAGCATTTGCCTTTAGATTGTACTACCAGTAGTTAAATATTTCATTTATAAAATATAAATACTAATCTCCTGCAATTTACAGTTCCTTTGTTCTCACATCTGTCACATCATGTTTAACCTTTAGGAAACCTCACAGCCTATGCTCATGTCTGACCTAGTTGTACACAACTTTCTGGGCTCTTTTTCAAGCATGGTCTACAGACTGAAATGTGTCACAAAATGTGTCACAAACTCATTGAATGGCTTTGGAGATGTTATGCACCATGCCACATTCTGCAGAAAATTACATTGCATATAAAGAACTATTTATGAAAGTTGTGTCTATATATTACTTCGATGTAGGTTGATTTAAAAAAAAAATTCCATAATTTAGATATTTGGATGTGTAGACCACATGTTTACTGACTACGCTAAAACCCCACGTTTCTATTACTTGTACTGGAAGCCACACACTCCTACCTTTGTTTTGATTCCAAATGGATAGAGAAAGCATTAGAAATATTTTAAAATTACCTAAAGATGAAACTGTTGTTTCTGTGAAGCTTATATTTGAAGTTGAAAGTATCTAGCTCCACAGCTAAAGGCTGTGAACTATTTATCTATGAGATGTATGTTCTTCCTCAGGTACTTCTGACTCAAGATGGGTTCCCATTTTATTTTTTACCCTTTTCCTATGCTGTTTTGCAGCCCTCTCTTCTCTCTCAGTTGTATTACTTTGTTTGAAATAATTTGGGAACTATTTCAAGTACCTTCATGGCTGTGGATGTTTAACCCTTTTACAGCAGAGCTGCAAAGGCACATTTGTGTCTCAGCAGTGCACATGGCTCTGTGACTGTTGCACCAGGGATAATGCATTTTCTTGAGTGGCTGGGGAAATTCTCAGTCGGTGCTTCATGAATCACCAGAGTGGTGAATCACTGCAAAGTGGTCCTTAGACAACTGACCTTGAGTTGACTCTCCCAAATATTTTCACTTACTAAACCTAATTAAAAGATGCATTAAGGATATTTATACTGGTGTATCTCTATAATGACAGTTGTTATAAAGGATGCTATTCTTTTGTGAAAGGGTGATAAGATGTTAATAAATAGCCTGTCTTTCATACTGTGGATAGCATACTAAGCTTGAAAGTCTTTATAATAATGGATTGTAGTAAATTAATATTTCTCCATAAGGAAGGTTGTGGGATTGCATTTTATGGAAATGGTTTGCTCTGGCTCACCCTTGGAAAATGTATGGTTTATCCCAAGTCTGTACCCTCCCTGCAGTATCCTGTATCTGTAACCTCATTGGCTGGAGAATGTTACCGCGCCCCTTTGAACCTCTGTGATAAGAATGCTAAGGCAGAAGGCTCTGCCCCTCTTGCCCCTCTCCCCCTGGAGGCCTCCTGATGCTCCCTTTCCCTCTCCTCCCTTCCCCCCCCTTCCCTTCCCCTCTCCCTCAGTGAATAAACCCTCACCTCATCAGCACCCCACCGGCATCTGAGTCTCTTTGCCTGCCAGCACGGGAACACCACGACCCCATAAGACCCCGAGGGTCTCCGGGGGGCACTCCCCGGGGACCCCCCATAAATTTAAACAACAACAGAAGGTTATACATCATGTGTTCAAATGTATCACAAAACACAATGCATTCTGTAAGGAATTTGTTCAGTAGATGGAACATCAGATTGGAGGAACCTAAGAAAACTAATTTGTCAGTCCTCATGAGCAGCAGACCCCTGATTGTGGTGATCTGATGGCCCTAAGAAGTCAGGGCACTAGATTGTTATTGCAGAGCAAAACTTGGAGGACTTACCATTTAATTTGCCAGACATGCTACACAGTAACTGATTACCCTGGCTCTCTGTATGCACAGTCACTACAGGTCTAGATGGCAGTGAGGGACTCTACCCACAACAGCCTTGATGGTCAGCAGCTTCACTGTGGAACTATCCCAACAAACAAGTGCCTCAGAAGACCAGGAGTGGCCTACACCTGCACCCCCTAGAAGCACAAAATATTACATCAGAAGTGTCATGGAGCTCAAATTCTGATTTTGTCCAAATGATTTTGTATCTCATGGGTATAACAGGGCTTTCACGTTCCATGTGGAGGGGCTTTTATATTGTGAGGTTAACACCTAGTGCACCTTTGCCCTTCTGGTAGAAAGCTCTGTAGCTCTGACTGCTCCCTCCGTGAGAGTCACCTCCTTCTCCTCCCTGACCTCTGGCTAAATGGAGGAGTGGATTACTAGCAGAGGAATGTAACACTTCCAATTTGCCAGGTAGGCGGTAATTGCAGCGTTCCAAAGAGATTACCAGATCAACCCCCTCAGAGATACACGCACTTCATGCACTCGGCTTCCAGTTTGTTAAATTTATAAATCATGTTTAGTGGATACTCGGTATACTTTAACTCAGCTATTTCAACTCTAAGGAAAACCCAAATAAATAGGTACCTGTTTTCTCAGGTGACCAGCTTCTCACTCTAGTTTTCCCTGCCAGTCCTAATAGAAAGTAATTATGATCTCATCCATTTCCTTTTCCCCACCTCCCTATTTTCCATGACACAACTACAATTATTATTGATTATACCTAATAAGGATTCATTGTGCTTCAAAGGTTTAATACTTGGTCTTTGCCTCTAAAAGGTGATAATCTCACATTTAGGCTTAACATCATGAGTAATACAAGAGACAAGGGGGCAATGAAATGCAAAGACAAGAGCAACTTCTTCAAAAACACATGATCTTTTCCTTAGTTAAGGAGCTAGTTATGTGTAATTTAGTAAAGTCTAAGTTCAAAGCATTTTCATGACTAGGATACGGAAGGGAATAGTACTAGTGTGAAGCTTATTTATTCATTATTTCAGAAAAATATGGTGTCTTGAGGGGAACAGTATTTATCTGTATAGAGCAGGTGCACTTCACTGGTCTTGTAAATTGCTTGGCTTGCTTACACACCAGGGACTCCCTTTTTCCATTGCACAAAAAGGTACCCAATGAGTCATGATTCCCTGTAAACAGGCATTTTTAGATGCCTGTAACTCATCTGTTTGCAGCTCTTTGTTGTTATGTTCTCTTCAGTTAATTTCTGCATTTTCTTCTATGTTTAGGTCTTTGTGTGCACTTTATATGGGAGTTATGGGATACTGAAACAATGACAGGACTTTGTATATTCCATTTCCATTGTCCTTCAAAACAGATTCTCCTCTTCGAAATACTAGAAGCTGTGTGTATTCTCATGTTAGTACTTCATCTAGGAAGTCAGATGTCATTGTTAACATTGTTAACGTTTGCCTTATCTTGAAAAAGGGAGATTAAGAACCTGATTCTCGAGTACCTGAGGAAATAGGGGATTTCATAGCTAAGTTAAAATTGTGTCATCTCTGGCTTGGTCTATAGGATGGAAAATTTTGGCCTGGTAAACCAAGCCTCAAGATTGAAAATCTTGTCAGAAGATTATGCAGGTTTACAAATTGACTTAGCCAATAGGAAACTGGTACAAGCCACAGCTCACACAAGAAGACCATGTTCTATCTGATGGAAGAGTCAGTGATGTTGTAGGAAACGGATTAGGAATGAATTTAAAAATATATAGGTCAAAAGGCCTCTGTAGACATGTTTTGTTTTCAGCCTCTACAACCACTGCCTCTATTTCTGCTAACTGTAGTTTGCAATCTTTGCAAACTAGAGCTACCTGCACTACTAAAGCATGTATATTAGTTGCTCTGAGTCTTTGTTACAAATTCTATTACTTCTATTAATACTATCTATTACCATGCAATGGGAATCCCAAACAGAAGCCGGGTGCTTTTGTTTTGATAATGAATTTGTGGGCATTGTGGAGATTGTGTTGGAAGGCATTATTAAACTCTATCCCAGTCAAACAATAGCAGACTGGTGCATAGAGAAGTGCCTGAAAATGTAGATATTCTAAATATACTGTACTTCTAATTAAGTATTTCAGATATGATTCCAGGAATGTTTACTATTTTGAAATAAAAGGGAGACATTGTTGTAGCAGCTAGGAATTATTTATAGAAATTGAGAAAATTCAGCACGAAAAGAATGTTATAAATACTGAACAAAAATTGTTACGTGACTAGTCCTTACAGTGTTAACTGCTGCAGGAATGGGAATTCTGCATTTGAAAGGGAAAACTATGCAACCCAGGTGACAGGAGAACACATCCTGCAGTGACTTCTCACTGCTATGCAGAGTGAAAGGAAGGGCTTGGGAAACAGTCAGGGAATACCTCTGGAGTTATCTAGACTGAATGACTGACAAGTCCTCAGTGCCAAGAGACATGTCCCAGTTCTGGCACAGCTGGAGGAGACCTGTAAATACTTAACAATAGGCATCAGCTTCTACTGAGAAAGGCCACAGTTCAACAGATATTGGTTTGCATCAGACTTCTCATACGTTATCATTAAAGAATAAGCCTACCATGTGCAGTGTCACTGATTGGTGCCACCTGCTCTTCCTGACCCATTCGTGTTCTTCCTTATCTTTACTTCTGAAAGTCCATTTTCTCTCATCCTACTACTGTCAAGTGCTTTGGGATGAATCTTCTTTTTGAACTACAAAAATGGTTTGGATATAAAGTAGAAGATGGAGTTCTGATGCAACGCCACCTAATCAAGTCCTGAAATAATTATCACAGGACTGATTTCGGTGCAGTAAGCTATCTGCAGAAATGATAATAGGTGTTGCTCAAGCCTGGCACACCTAACTTCGTGTTTCCCAAGCCATATAAATAAATAGTCTTCTTTGTGTATCCACACCTCTCCTGTCACACCATTTCTGAACAAAGAAGGGTCCTCCATCTCGATTAGCAAATAGATTGAAAGAGACACCCTCCTATTTTCATAATACTAAGTATAATTTTGCTATGCTTGCAAGTGGAGAGTATAATTACCATTATTCTCTGGTACTATAAGTGACATTGCTGTTACTGATTCCCAAGCTTCATTTTTAGGAACTTGTTTTTATCCAATACCACAAAAAAAATCTACCTTAGAGATACATTTTCTCTAACATTAAGTTCAGCCTTTTATTATTAAATACTTTTTTTAATAAACACTTTTGTTAGGAAAAATAGTCTAAGAAATAGTTGATTCTGTACTTATTGATTTGCCTCTAGTCTTTCCAATACACTGATAGTTTTATCTACAGATAGTTTTGATCTTGTAAATGAAAATTACATTAGGCTCTCATATAGCATATGCTATGCTTTTAATTTTAATTCTTCATTAACACTTCAGTTTTGTATGATCCACTGGATTTCTGCATGTCAAGCAAACAATTTTTTAAAAAATCAAATTTTTTCTCATTCTAAGCTACAAAATAATATCAACAAGTCATAGCTGATCAAGTAGGAAGTAGATCAGATCACTAAGATGTGTTACAAACTCCTCAACATTCCAAGTCAAGACTAATGCGTCATCTGAAATTTGGAATGAAGCAAATCATTTGCTTTACAGACTGTGCATGAACTTGAAAATAGTTTATGACTTAGAATTATCATCACTTCAGTGTGAGATTCTGCAGCACAAAGCCAGGAAAGAGCAGATATCCTTAGGGTGCTGCAAGATCTGCTCCAAAAATTAATTGTAGGGTAAGTCTAATGAAACTGTTGAAAACAGGATATGATGAAACATGAAGCATTCCTTTGGCTCTCTCACAAAACCCTCCCTCCTGTTTCTATATTCTCTCTCAAAGTAAATAGCTGTGGCTGGGTTGAAATCAGCGTGCCACTAATGCTACTTTCCATTTTATTTTCTGTGTTTCTGTGGTTGTTAAATACTGGAGCCTGAGCCATAAATAGATGGAATTTTCAGCAATCTCCCCTATTTTTTTCCTTTTATTGTGATTCTGGAGATTATCTCAGTTATCCACCATGTGTGTTTGTTTAGAAAGAAATTCAGGGCCTTACTGGGCCCCTATTTCTGTAGGACAGTGTGGATTAAACCTGCTCCCCTGTTGCAGTAATAAACCCATGGTTACACTGTTCCAAACTTCACTGTAGTGAAAAATGTCTAGTGTAGTAATGCTGCAAGCTGTGTTTCTCAGTCTTGTACTGTAAAAATTCTGGAAACAATCTCACAAGTTTCTGATATACAAGAGGATGTTCAAAAGGGTCTGACTAAAATGAACACACCTAGAAGTTTGTGTCTTGAAGGCATTTGAACACACTTTTCCTGTTCTAGCAGTAAGTGGAAAACACTGCTCTAATTTATTATTATTTGCATTTTTAGAATACATGAGAAGTTCTAATAAATTGTTATTTAATGGTTTGAAATGTCTCAACTGCTTACAGGAATTTCAGTTTCATTTCCATAAGTGGCACTGCAGATCAATAGCAGCAGCTTGGCTGACATCCTAAGCCAAAGCCGTGGGAATTTCTAGATTTTGGTCTAACCCCAGTGTTGGTGTGAGGGAGTTCTACAGCAGCAGAGTCTTCCCTTTAGCTAGAAAAGCAAAAGCACTGAAAATCCAGGATTGTAAATTCAACCATACAAACAAACCTAGGGGAGTGGAAGAATAATAATCCCTGTTCCCAGTACTTAAAATACTGACAATATTTTCCTTTTTTGGGGGAGAGGGGGGCAAAAGCCTATCAGCTGGATGTCTCAAAATTAATTTTTTCTCATCTCCGCATCATCTGCATTCAGCTGCCACAACACTCTGAGACGTGTATCCGACTAGCTTATGTTTCCACAATGCCACAATGAGGGAATCGGAATGGAGGTTACTATTATCCATGAGGCCAGAAAAATTTGTGATGTGTCTCTACTAGCAACAATATTAATTCATAATAAATTAAGGGCCATCCTAATTCCCTAGGGCTCCAGGTCAGTGTCAACCTTTGAACTTTGTGTTGAACTCTTCCAACAAAGTGGCCCTCTACAGTTAAACATCACTTAAACTTTACTGGAATGTAAATTATAAATATATAAAACTTCAGATACCTTGGAGCTAAACACCTAGACATTGCAATTTGAGGTTTATTATAGATATGAATAATAAAGAGTTAATTTCTCTGCTCTGTGCTTACTAACACCATATATTACAACATGAATAATAATGGAAGTTAATTTTTATGCTCTAAAATTATAAACTTCCTGTTGTTGCCAATTAAACATTTAATATTGAGATAGGAAAAAAGAGCAAATTTAATTCAGCTAGGCCACTGATCATTTTGTTGGTCATCTCTGCCTTCCTCTTGTAACTCTCTGCATGGGGATTTATATGGGGAGAAAATAGAAAGCTTATGACTTTCAAAGTCCTCTAATTACTCTTACAAAGAGCTGACCAGAAAAGAGTTGCATGTGGAGATAATGTCTAGCAGTATTTTCAGTCCTTTAGAGCTACTTTAGGGTCACTCAAACCTGAAACTTTGACAGTGCTAAGGTGGAAATTGTGTACTGTTTATAACTCTTGCTTTGGGAACTCAGTCTAGTCCAGTCAAATACTTGACTTTGCTGGCTCCTTTTCTCCCTTTTTACTTTTCTCATTTCAATGTTTACATGCTTTTGCCTTCTTAGCAAGGCACAAGAGCTTTTCCAATTTAAGAGCTCTGCAATCTTGGTATGCTAGTTTCTGTAGCTGCATGGTGTGGTATGTCCTTTGTAATTTCACACAGCTGGAATTAGATGGAAAGATAATCACCTGGGGAATTTGAGAGTGAGTGGCTGGGCTCCATACACAGTTTTATATCTTTCTTCATTTACCTAACCAAACAGATTTCAAGGGCAAGATTCAGGGAGAAAATGAGTAAACTGTAACT
This sequence comes from Prinia subflava, assembly GCF_021018805.1. Classification (NCBI taxonomy): domain Eukaryota; kingdom Metazoa; phylum Chordata; class Aves; order Passeriformes; family Cisticolidae; genus Prinia; species Prinia subflava. Next base: position 18,682,051 of record NC_086256.1, read on the forward strand.
TCTTCCTTCAAAGTTTTAGATGCCTCCCCCCATTTTCTTTTTTTTCTTAATTCCTAATTTGCATGAAATTTATGTACACCTTCTTCCTAACACATTTTTTAAAGAGTGGTTTATTTCTGATATTTTATATATATATCCACTGTACGATAGCTTGTCCCTGCATAATCCTTCTGTGAGCATTTCATTAGAAGAAATAGGCCAAATTTTAATACTCTCGACCTTGCCCATTCCAGTTTATCCACTCCCAGCTGTACATCTTCTAATGCCTACCTTAATTGTGCCAAGCTCACATTTTTCTCCACTGAGTGTTAGGTCCTGCTGGCAGACACTGCCTTCTCGGTTAAAAGTAGGGCTCATTCTCAGCTATAAATCTCTGTGGTGTTCTAAGCAAGCATAGACCTGTCCAGACCTGTCAGCGAGATCAGCTTAGACAGAGTAGTTACTGCATTCCTTTTGCTGAAAGCAAATATTTTGAGCTTAGATGGCCTGATGCAATTTAAAAACTAGAGATTCTAGAGTATAAACACATTTCAGCTTTAGTGGATGATCAGTTTTAGGTGTAGGATACGTCTTGCCCAAGTTCATCTGTTTTTCGGCTATCTACGAAACAGATGAATTTTCTAGTTCTAAAATTTGGAGTAAATGAACCTGAAAGTTTTCAGAGGTGTAATGCTGTCTCCTGTAGCATATCTTCTATCATTTGTCTTGAAGACTCTGAATTGAACACCTTAGTAGAAATATTTATTGAGATTATTCTTGCTGTAAAGGGTTTACTGAGTACAGAACCAGGTGGGAAACAGTAAGAAAAGTGAAGCAGTCTGTTCAGGTATTCCTGCAACTAATTTCTAATCTTAATGTATTAGTTCATAATTTATCATCGATTTAAAGTACGAATACTAACAGTTAGCATTATTCAGACACTACCAAGCAGAAACATTCACTTGCAATATGTGCTACACATTCCTATTTCAAATTATTTATGATTGAGTTTTTGAAATTTGCTATAGTAGGTAGTAATTTTTCTTCCTTTAGGGATTTTGACTAATTAGATCATGTGTGTTTCCTAATATGCTAGTTGCAGAATGAATATTTTAACCTGCTCACTCACTGTTAGGACTCGGGACACATATAAATCATAGCTGGACTTCCATTTTGCTTGTATTGATGTGAATCAACTCATTTGATGATAGAACTGAAAAGTGCAACTGGCTGCAAATCTGTTTAAATTACACCTTTTGGCCTTACTCAGAATTATTCACTTTCCAAAGATACAGTAGTTCAAAAGGCACCGCTGTGATGTTGTGGGATGCCCTAATGTTTGAGATATGACTCCATGAAATGGGACAGGTGTGAGTGGATCCTTATTTGGCGGTGTTGCTGCCGACAGATTTCAGTACATCATTGCAAAATGGCATGCTGAAATCCTAAATCCTGTTTATCTAGCTAGTTGCCCTGTGTTTGACTGACTATATGAATGTCACAGAAGTTCCAAGATCTTGCATTTTTTTCTGAACTGTGGCTCTCCTGCACACAGATAATGTTTCCTAGAAAAAATTCTGTTAGATTTCTAAAGCATTCTGAATTGAATGGACCAGTGCTACAGTTTGTAGTGCCACTATGATTAGAAGATTTCATTTCTGCTATGACTGTAAAAAAAAAAAAATCCAAATCCCAGAAATTACAGATGTGAAGAAAAAGAGATGATGGAACACTAGGGAGAGGTGAAGTTTGGGAAATTAGAACTGCTAATTAGTGTGTGTATCCAGCATTAAATACCTACATCTACAGGAGTGTTCCATGAAGGTTATGTGGGTTTTTTTAGAGATCCTAAGCTGTTGTGGTTTCCACTGGCTGTATGAATTAGATATTTTTTCACAAGTGTGTCCAGACTCCACAGATGCATTCCTATCTATGAGTATGTGAATGCCAGATACATTAGTTCAAGTCCCTTTGCTTTCTAGAATATCAGAGGGAAAATCAATAAAGAATCAATATATGTGCTACTGTCTAGAACTGATCTGTCACATGGTGGGTTGTACTAATCCACAGCAGATTTCAAAACCCATAGGCATTTTCCTAAATCTTTTGTAGGCTGGTCTTTGCAGTTAGATTCTAACAGTACAGAAAGGATGTTTATTTTCTAATGACGGTACCTCTTTCCACAGACTTACAGAGCATTAAAAATGCATCTTGATTTTGGGGTCCAGACAGTATGCATAGGTACCACAAACAAAGGAAAACCCAAATTTCTCCCTAAGTGACTCACTTGCTTGGCCAGTCTTGTCTGTGTAATGCAAAATTGTGATATTGTTACTAAGTGACTCTCCTACAACCTTCCCACCAAACATAATCATGCTATTACTGTTTACTCTGACAGTAGCTTCTTTCCTTCCAAGAAGCTCAGCAAATTTCACAACCATTAACCCTCCCAATGAAATAGTTAAATGTCATTAACTCATTTTCTAGATGAGACATATAGAAATTAGTGACTTGTTAAGAGTCATACAGGAAATTTGTGACAGAGGAAGAAAGAGATGGTAGCTCCTCCAGCTCTCATGCCCAGCTCTCTTTTTTAATTTTCAGAATTATTCCTTTATTGCTCAAATAAAAGGCACTCCTGGTTTTGGAACAGCACTATAAGTGAACGAACTGAAAAGCTCAATTACTGAATAAGTAGAAGAAAAGTACCAAGACCAGCTCTGCTACTTTGTAGCAATATAATGTAAGAACTGTGCTATTATTGGCATAGGACTGCTTTGAACTAGAAACACACTAGAATGCAGGAATCCTAGATCTCAATTAGAAGAAGGTGAGAGAGGGGAAGGAGGACCTCAGTGGTTTGATACAACACCAGAAACCTGGTGAGCAGCATAGAAGACATGGTTCTGGTTGATTTGCTATCATGCCTTAAATGTGCTGATTCATCACTGGGCTTTTTGATTTGGCCCTGGCTGAATCTCAGTATTTCTGTTTAAACTGAGCAAAAAGCAGTAGTCAATGTATGGGTCACATATGAGGTTCATTTAAGTTTCTTACACCTAAAGAAATCCCCATTAAGTCCACTAACTGTTCTGATACACAAATACAAGGAAATAAGATGTGAAATTTGTCACATTAGTGCTTACACATCAAATACATCAGAGATTTTTTTTGGAAAGTTACTGTAAAAGTGAAATACTTTAGGATGTGTGTTTCAATTTTTTTAGATTATTCTCGCTAGTTTTTACTATATACCCTTAGATATTCCCATCTATAGTGTAACACTGTCTATACAGCAGGTTAAGATTATGCTATCTGTATGCGTGTGTGTGTATAAATATAGATATATTCACATTGTATGACATGAATTTATGAAACTTTGGCCTGATTTATATAGTATAGGAAAGGATGGTAGAGGGTTTTAAATGCAGGAGTAGGAATGGGAAGGTTTGTGTCCTGATAGAAATACGTATGAATCTTTGAATATAATTACTACATGTATTTATTGTATGGATATTATCCAGCCCACTTGCTTAGGTTTAAATTAGAGGAATCCCTCAGGAGGAATTTCTGGCAGAGCTGAAAATAAAGTAGAATCCTGTAGATAATCAAGAGTCCTAATCAAAAGATAAGAAAGCTGGGGATCATGCCCAGCCTGACTCTGACCTGCACTGATGAAGTTTCTTCTTTAAGGTTAGGGTGGAAGATGATACTTACGAAATCTTAAAGATGCTGGCCTACGCAGAGAAAGGGGTTGAGTGAACTTTTCAGGGAGTGTCACTGAGTGCTGACAAGGACTGACGCATACCGTGAGTGGCAGCAGACTTTCTATATGACCTTGGCCAAGTCACTTAATCCCTCTGTGACTTGGTTTCCTCATCTGCAGAATTGGGTATAAACAGTAATACTTCCCTGCCTCACAGGGAGCTGTGGGGATTACTTCCTTACTGTTTGGAAGGCGTGTTCAGACACAAACAGGAAAAATGCAGTGGAAGTGTTACTATTTGTTGCTGGATACCTATACAACATCAAGTGCCTTGTTGATAATGTCCTGGAAAATACATTATTGACTAGCCATTTTTTGGGATTTGGCTATTATTGAAATGAGCCCATCATATCTTCCCTCTTTGTTCTGCTTTCTTTCTGCTCTCCAGTAGTTGTGCACATGTAGTTAGGCAAAATTGGACAACATTTTTCCCATAAAAAGTATGCCTCTTTCTAGGATGACAGCTTTTTGGCTTCTGTAAATGATGACCCTGGGACTCCCCAAATCTACAGTCACATTGTCTTACCTAGGAACAATCTGTATAGATTGACATAAAAATAGCTAATCTTCTTCCTTTAGTCACACTTTTGAAGGAGTGAATAGAGTGAATGTCTGTCACCCTGTTCTTTTGGAATTTTTTAGCCTTCTGATTATTTAATTTATTGGAATCAGATTCTCACGCTTCTAACAGTTTCTTAATGTAAAAATAGCACTGTTTACCTAACGGTAGTTTTTTGTTTACACTCCTTTTTGGAGGAGGAGAAGAACTGATTGACTGTCTGTTCAACCAGTGTGGTTGGAGGGCTCATGATTCCATCCACCAATCCACAACTGGTGCCAAAAAAGTATAAATATGACACAAAGTAAAGTTCTGCCCATTCTTTCCTGCTGGGACATCTGTGAGTCGCGTGGTTCTCTTGTGTCTGTGTCAAATGTCCACTAGTAAGGACATCTTCTTGGCCTGAGAGATTGAAAGAAACTTTTAGAAGCTGCAGCTCTGTGTTTATTAATAACAAATCCATGCCTTTTTGATCACGCAGTTGTGCAGGTCTCATGTGTATCTGCTACAGATGCAATGATGTGTCCCCCAAATTAGCCAAAATTCAGTTAGCCTAACCAGCCAAAATTTTTCAATGTCTGAGCATACATCAGCAAAGGGAATTTATACAATCCAATTTTGTATTCTATATCTATGTTGGTTTTGACCCAGTACTGTTGGATTGGCAGAAGCTCTAAACCTGAACTTACATGTCTGAATCCCAGCTGCTCACTCATGAGCAGACCATACATGCATAGATGTGCTCTGCCTTAATCCCACTATGCAGAACTCTCTAGGCCACAGGGATTTAGAAACAGCCTGTAAACATATTTCAATGGTACTTGAAGCATTCTGGATTTACATATACAAATTACAGTCAAAGAGAATTTTTCAGTAAAACCAGTAGGTGATCCATGTAAGAGAGATCATTTATCTTCTCCATGACTGGGAAAATAGTGAATTTTCATTGTCAATATTAAGGCTCAAGTTTTCTTGTGGACTGCATGTCTTGGTCGCAGGTTGCCTCTACCATTATTTCTACCATTAGGTTTGTTTAAATCTGAATATGATGTCTGGTAAATCACTAACAAATGGTAGCCACTGTGGCTTATATGAAGTATTGCACATGTTTGCAGCCACACCCAGGCACTCACCTTAAAAGCACATAGGGACAATGCCACTTGTTAGCTTGCACAATGCATGAGATAAGGTGATGCAATGTTCATACATCATTGCTCTTGTATGTGCTGTCCATGTCAGGTGTTTCTCCTGAGCAGCACGTAAGTGCATGGCACCCCCAGCTCTGCACAGTCTTGTTCACCCTCATCTCTATTGGGACACAAAAGGTTTGGTAGAAGTAATCCATTTGATCACTCCCTTGCTACTCCTATGTCAAGTCAAGTCAAATCATTTCTTTGCTCACTAATTCTCGTGTTAGGCTCCCAGTGACATCATCTATCTAGGACTCTCAGGGATGTGAACCATTCTCTGATTTATAGTTATTTATTTATTTCACTGATGTTGGCAGGGTTTAAATCAGACCTGGAAAGTCTGCTCATGCTAACATGAGCAAAGACAGGACATTATACACAATAAGAAGTTGAAATCTTTTAATATGCAGGAAAGCATAATTTTCATATCTTTTTTCCTAGAAAAATGTGGCTTGCTGAATTAGCAGAGTTACATGAAGAAGACATTTAACATATTTCCTTAGGAGTGCAAAATACACTATGTAAATTTTAGCTGGCTTTTTCAATATCTTTTTAATATAATAGTATTTTTCTGAAGAATAAGACTAGATTTATAGCTAGAGAAATATGAAATATTGTATGATATGTTGGTGTATTTTTAAGAAGGGAATCTATTTATTGAGCATAGGAAGCAAAATGTGCCTTTATAAATAAAAATGTGACACTGCTTTAAGTCCTTGGAAACAGGATGTAAATATTGACGTGCTAGTCATAGACACAAGGCAGAAACATGCTGGTTCTGAAGGAAGACTAAATAAATCTCTTTTCATTTAATCATTATGATACAATTCACATAGCTGTTAAGAGTCCTTACCACTATATTTAGACTAGAATGTTTTTGAAAATAACTTCAGTTGAGTACTCTGAAGTTATATATAGAAAGTATGCAATGATAACATCTTGTCACACCAATACTGTACATTGAGAAAGCTGCTTTTATTTGGAAATGAAATATGGGATATTACAGAAATTTCTCAGAGTCAAAAAAGATGTCAGGAGAACAAATTTTATTTGTCACTTGTAGGTTTATTCTTGACCTTTCCTGTTTAAGCGAGAAAGAAATAAAGAAATAAAGAAAAGGATTGGGAGAGCTTGGGAAGGCACCTGGCACTTAAGATGAGTCAAAGATATCTTTTACTGTTCCATAGAGTCCATTTGGACTACTTAACAAAAGACATAGATTGTTATCAACTCGGTTCTTCATATCTATAAGAGCATTTTTATGTACATTTTCTCTGAAATCATTTTGGAGTGGCTACTGTTACAGCATTCATCGTGTCCAGCACATGTGAGGTGTCTTAGCAAGGAGTTTGCCAATCCTTCTGCACAGGCCAAGACTCAGGGATACCTATGGGAAACATCAAAGCAGTTCAATAAGGATCCCAGACCCTGATGAATAACACCACCTATTTTACCATGTTATCTCTATAGGTATGTTGGCATTAGCTGAAGGGTTTTTAGGCTTTCTAACATTCCCAGTTGCAACGTAAACCACCAGATTAAAAATAATCTTTGGCTCAGATGTTGCATTGAGCAAGCAGAAAGCTGTTGAGGGTCATGAAGATGGTTGTAGGTCCTGATGTCAGTGAGGAAAAAGGAAGTGTGCTGCTGACTCTGATTTGTTTTAAACAGATTTTAGTAGAAAAAAAGTAGTACTGGAAACTGCCAGGATTTGCAGTCCTTTGTTCAAGAAGACAGTCTTTTGCTTATGTGAGTAGCTGGCTTCCCCTGTGTCCATCATGTGCCCTTTGAAATTTTCACCCACTGCCCAGTAGGTATTCCCTTCCTTTCAGTGTTCTGAACTCTGACCTCTCTGCCACCTTCTCTGGCTTCTTCCTAAAATGAATTGTCCCACTGTCAGTGTCACAAATCTAATGTGGTTATTTCAAAGAAGGACCAGCTAACTCCGTATGGCCTACATACAATCAGAGATCTAAAAAAAGGCTAATATTCCCACGGGAATTTGCATTGAAGGCATTCCAAGCACCAGGGAATTCCATGTGCACACAGTGTGGTGTTGTTCTGCACAGGAGTTTCAGTACATAGCAAACTTCGTAATCATGGTTTCACTAGAGTCGGGAGTTTACCACTTGTTCAATTGGTATTTAAATTACAATCTCAAAACTGTCCTTTCAAGTGTATAGACCTGAAAAATGCTTTTTCTTTTGAACTGGCATTTTGGAGTACAAGTAAATTAATCTTGAATCAGTCTCCTGTTTGATTCAGTGGGAATACTGTTCTTTTGAAATAAACCGCAAGCAAAGTGTTGTGTAAGAGGGACGCAGCTTTACAACCCTCACACTGTAAACCAATGGTCTGAGTCTTTACCAGCTTATTCAGAGTAGTATTTTATTAGTGCTACAGCCAACCAAAGCATATGGCTTGTGTTATCTATGCTTTATAACCATATTACCGAGATTATAGCAATTCATTGCCTGACATTTATCTATCTGACTGTCAAATCAAATATTCATGGAGTGCTCACTGCTGCTCAAAGTAGCCTGGGGAAATAGTTCTGATCCCTCTGGTTACCTCTCAGTATCTCCTAGCTGGTTGTGAGGGGGTTGTGAGGGTTGCATTACGCATTTGCAAGATTCCATCTCTTTGGTTATGTGTTTCTGGTGCGAGCATTTGTCATTCCTTTACTGTGTAATTTATTTGGTGGTGTCAATGGCATGCTCTTGCATTTGTGGTGTGCAGCATGATTTTCATTGCTCTTTATAACATTGGTATTAATGGTAAGTTTGGTGGTATAGTAAGAGAAGAAAGATTATGATCTCTTCCCCAATGGGTAGCAGCAGATAAGAAAGAATGTATTTCATAATGGAACAATGTAAATAAAATACTACTCATTAATTAAAGGTAATTAACTGAAAGAGAATACAGTTAGTTAAATGCACTGAATCCTAAAAATAGCTAATGTTCTTAAAATGCTGTGAGCATTTTAATTTTAAATACATTTGAAATGCATGGACATTAAGGAATTGAAGAAGGTTCTTGTGAACAGTCTTTGGTTAAAGGATTTCCATTAACCATGTTAATTAATCATTAGCCATGGACTCAGAGATTCACAGAATTCTCTGGTTAAATAGGAATGTCTGTCATATTGTTAAGGTCCTTGAAAAGTGTCCAGAGGAGGGCAACAAACCTGGTGAAAGGGCTGAAAGGAATGTCCTGTTAGGAGCACCAAAGGATTCTGGGCTTGTCTAGTTTTGGGAAAAGGAGGCTGAAGGGTGACCTCATTGACCTACACAGCTTCCTGAGAAGGGGAAGTGGAGAGGGAGGTGCTGATGTCTTCTCCCTGGTGTCCAGTATAGGAGGTGTGGGAATGGTTCAAAGCTGTGCTGGGAGAGGTTCAGAGTGGACATTAGGAAACCTTTCATCACTGAGAGGCTGGTCAAGCACTGTAACAGGTTTCCTAGGGTGGTGGTCAAAGCCTCAGGCCTGACAGTGTTTTAGAGGCACTTGGACAGGCCTAAACTAGACAAATAATTGTAGATAGATCCCATCCAATTGAAATTATTCTATTCTATTTTATAAGTCATTCAGCTTTTGGACTTCTCCCAGTGTCCAGTAGAGACCTTGTGAAAATGCTTCTGAAGAGTATAAAAAAACAAAGGGTAGTTTTCAGTGCAGGTCAGTTGTAATAACTTCAGATCCATCCCAAAAGCTGCATGAGAAGAAATAGCCTCATTTGTCCTGTTTTTGCTCTAAGAAAATGCTTGGAAGTATGACAATCATTCGAATTTTCCAAGTCTTTTCCAACTGTAAGAAAGGAGTAGAAAAGTGAAAAAGCAGCAGCAGAACAGATTTGTTCTGCTGTTATCTCTGTGGTAACAGATTAGTAAGATTAATATTGAATATTTTCCTAGAATTTTTTATGAAATATTAGTACGGGGTTTTTGTATAAGATAATTCTTTTGATTTTAGTCGACATACTGGTTTAGGCTACCAGCCTTCAGAAGCCCTGCCTGTGCCAGATGCCTCAATAAAGGTCGGAGGGGTGTGACTCAGCTGTGAGGAGGGTGTTGTCACTGCCAGCTCTGGGCAGGACAGTCCCACCTGCGGTGTCCCAATTTCCATGACAGATGCACGGCTGGCCCGGATTGGCCGCGCTGGCTCCCGCCTTGGCACGGATTGGCTGAGCCTTCCTCCTCCTCTGTCTCATCTTCCTGGGGCACTGGCACTGCCCGGCTGCAGCTCCTCCACACTGACCACAGAGGGACCCGAGGATGCCCACGCATCAGCACTTGGTCGATAAGGTGTGTTGGTGGGGATGTGGTGGACAGGGTGCACACTAACTGGCGATGCTTATTCTCAAAGAATAAAGAATAAGTCTGTGGCTCATCAGGAGGGTCTAGGAGGAGAAAAATTCTTATAAGGAATGGGAATAGAAAGGGGTATACAGGAGTTACTCTTAAACTGTTGGCAGGATGGACTTGCAAGGACTGTGTTTTTCAAATTATGGAAAGGTATTTACCATATTAATTAAATGCTCTATATTTAAAAGCTTCTAAAACAACTTTTGTCTCTATTCAGAAGTTTGCCCAAGGCTTTGGAGGAGCAAACCACCAAAGTGTCTCTTCCAGAGTCCAATAGACTTTGAACGCTGTAGCTAACTAACACTCCGGGATTTAATTGTTGGCTTGAAGTCATATTAGACTAAATACAGAAGAAGATTCTTAAGGTAGCAGCTCAGGTGTTGGAAAGGTGAGGGCCATGTAGACTCACAGATAGAAAGGTTTGAATCCATGATTAAAAAAATAATTAGAATTTTTCCATCAGATGAAGGAACTGAGGATATAGTTAATTTTTCATAATTATATCAAATTAAAAGTTTGCAAATTTGCCAGAATTCCCCATGCTTCTATTTTATAAATATTTAATTTTTTTTTCTTTACATTTTTCATGAAGAAAATTTAAAATATGTGATGCAAGGTAACATGATTGCATTGAGGAAGTATTGGAACTTGGAGGCTATGGAATTTTCTGCCTCAAGTCTGGACCTGGAATTTTTTAAGATGCTAATATCTCTCTTTCTCATCTAAAAGCTAGTTCCAAAAGATGACATGATGAGACTCTTAGAATACCTCTTGAACTGTTAAATCAGAGAGCTGATGCAAAGAGAAGGCATCTCAGCCATGTTTCAACATGTTGTACTTGTATTTCTGGCTCTTTTCTAGCAAGAAAAAGAGGGAAGGTTTCAGACTGGCTTTCTTTCATGGCAGAGTGCAGTTCCAGACAATTTTCCAATCCTAGCTAAACTAGGACTTTGGGCTTTGAAATGGAACATCTAATTAGAAACAGACTTTTTTTCCCCCTCTCCATGAGTCAGGCAGAGATTTCAACAACACACAGACTGGTTCATATTAAATCACTGTTTACCGCATCTGTTGATACAATAGCACCCACATGCTGTATTTAAAACATAATTAGAGGTGGGCCACGTCAAAATGGTCACAAGAGATTGGATAACCACACCCAGCGTGCTGATACCAAAACATGATGCTTACTAGGATCCCATTAAAGTGATGATCCCACTTTGATGAGGCTTTAGAGAGGTACAGTCTTCATCTGCTTTAAAGACACAATAACTTGCTTCTATCACTTTCCTGGTTGCTGCTCTGAGTAGTTGTGACACCATGCAAACCTCCGTCGTCCTACTTGGAAACCTTTCAACATTTCACAGTCACCTGTTTTATTATTTGTTGACTCAGTGGTTTTTTAAAAAGTTGTTGAAGTTCAGAATGAAGCACATGAATGTTCAGAGTCGTGTATTTCTCCCTTTCTTCCAGATGCTTCTGTTACTTATTTCATTAGCATATACAAAACCAAATGATCTTACACAGTCATGAATGAATTAAGATAAAAGATGGTACAAAGTGAACATATCTCTTACATTGTGTTTGAAATGCTTTAAAAAATCTCAAGTAAATATACCCATTCCTTCTGTTACTCTCTGTTCTGTCACACAAGGCAATCCTGTAGCAGACAGCATATAAAATGACATTATTAAATGGTTTTGGAGATTTAGCTGTTGTATCAGCAATTTTGTAGCTGGAAAAGTGAGTTGTTCATAAGAGGTAATGGCCTTCTAAATTATGTAGTGCCATAGTTGAATGTTTAGACTTTGAACATAGGCTGGAAAATCTGGTATTAAACACCTAAGATTACTACTGGGAAATGTTTCCTTTCTTTGTTGGAAACAGTTTACCATCATTGTCAATACTACAAGTGAACTATAAAGAAAATACATTTTTTCTTCATGGACAGTCTTGGAAGATTGCACTTCAGTCTTGTTTCTTAGTTATTTTTTGTGAATTTCTGTACTCATTATATTTTATTCTTTACTAATAGGAAGCATGCATTAGTAATTTAGTATTTTAAAACTGTTTAGAAGGTCAAGAGGACTTTGCAGAAATCTTTTGTTAAGTTCTTCAGGAAGCAAATACTTCAAAAATCTCTGAGAGTACTCCAGGGCATTTAACTAGACTTCTTGACCATCCCTTCGAAGTGAGATTAGGGCAAGCAGTCAAAGGAGAGCATGCTAATCATGGTTATATCTACAATTTGAGAGAGCAAGGATGCCCTCTGAGTTCTGGCATAGCCAAGGAGCTGAGCTAAATCTGCTGGTGCAACAATGAGGAACTTTGTTTTAAGGACTTTTCTAGTTCAAAGGTATATGCAGCAGGTATGGCTGTTAGTGGATTGCTGACATGTAAACCTAAAAATTCAAACTTCCATTAATAATTCAGTATTTTAAAATTATAGTATTTCTGTCTATTATTGCACTTTTCTGCCAGTGTATATAAGTATTTTATTTTTTTTCTTCAAAATACATGAATGAAAGACAGAGCAGCTTTCTAGGCTTGCTTTGTTTGCTGTCCTGGAGAAAAGCAGATATTTGCCAAATATGGCAACTACTTAAAAGGAGTTACTATGAACTGTATTGTCTTTTTATTCCACAGATGAGGAGGCACTCCTGCTTTGTTTTTTTGTTCTGTGGGATATTTTTGCCTGGAATCCTTGGTTTTCCACAGACAAATACCTCAATTGATTGTGATTCTCTGTTGCCAAACTATGAAGCTGAACCACAGACATCTGCACCACCATATATTATTGTTGTATCTTTTGATAACTTTGAGCCAGGAAATGAAGTCCAAGGTAAACAATCTGAATGACATAATTTTTTTTTTCCATGTCTTCCAGAATTACCCGTCTTCATGAAAATCCCCCCATTTCCCTCTCAGTCTAGATAATTTATTTTTTAACTTCAATCTTGTTCATGTATACCTGAGATATTACTATTTTTTGTTTTATATTTGTATGTACCTACTTGTATAACTGAAAATGCATTCTTTCTTTCTTTTTTCTTTATCTAATAAATATATCTTAACTTTATGATGTAATTTTTGTGACAAAATTTAAATTAGGTGGGACAGCTGGTCAAACTGGACTAATAATTAGTTGCTCTTTAACTTTGTATTTGAGTATTTGCTGTTGAATCAAGCTTCTGCAATACAAAGGGATCCTACTCATTAGTTCTGTCATCCTACAGGAAAATAAAAATTCAGAACGCAGTGTGAGACAAGAGTGACACATTTTGAGTCACCCTTCTAAGGGCTGCATCCCAGATTTTATCACATTGCAGGAGGTGGAGCTATTGTGTTTTAAACCACCTTGTTATCTTCCTAATCCCAAATTGCTCTCTGGATGGAGCACCTTAACAGCCTTGTTTCTCCACACTGTGATGCCATCTCATGGTGATGTCACACTTCAAGTAACTTGTGAATGCTTCTTTTTCTAGCCATTCATGCTAGCAGCATGGAAGTGGAAGAGAGTTGTGACCTGTCATATGGCTGTTGGATCTCAGTAGCTGAAAAAGCACAATTCACAAGTAGTTACTCTCCAGCTGGGATTCTGTTTAACCTAGCAGCATGGATGTACTTCCATGGAGAATGATGCATAGGGAGAAGAATGGAGAGGCCCTAGAGTCCTGTTACTGCTGCCCTTCTTGGGAAAATGTGAAGAGCTCCTTGAAGGATGGGAAGGCTCTGTAAACACTCTTTAAATATTTAAAATACTATTGACAGAAAAATGGTGGATGGGTTTAAGTACAGGCAGACTGTTCAACAAGTTAAATGAGATTTATCATGACAAAAATATTGAATCCCAGATGCTACTAACCTTGCCTTTTATATCCCTTTTTTCCTTAATCATGTTTTTTTAGCGGTGCTTTTTTCATGCTCCCAAGTGTAAGCACGCAGTTCATGGTCTCAGAGAGCCACACTAGGTCCCCTTCCATTGGATCTGTCACAGTTTCACTGTGACACGCCATGTGCCACTCCTACAGGTCATCCTGGCAGCATTTAGCTCTGCATTCCAGGGCTTCATGTCATTGCTTCTGGGAGACCTGGGGTAAAGTAGTGAATTACGACTGAAAGTTGATGTCAAATTGGAAGGCTAATTATGCAGATTTTTGGAAGTACCAAATTATCAAGTTATGATTGGTCTTTGCCTTGATTTTTGTCATTCCCAGTTCATCTGCCCTTGTTTTTAATGATGACAGATATGTCTGTTCATAAACCACTGTTCTAATCTTGTTTGCCAAAGTCCCTAATAATGGAATTAGCAGAGAAAAGTTATAATAGATCATAGCAAATTTGGTTATGCCTTTTGAAATATAATTTCAGTTTTGGTACATATAAAGCAGGAAACTGTTCTCTATCATCTTTTTCTGAGCTCATTCAGTAATAAAATTGATTAGCTCATATAATTACTAACTTTTCATATTTAATGTAGAACATGGAAGCCAAACTGTAGTTTCTATCTTTCCTGTTGTAATACATAAAAAAATGTTTCTGCATTTCAGCCTTATGCAAAAGCTAATCTTTTCTTTTAAAACAGAGGTAGAAAGAATGCAGTTCTCTTTCTACTGCAGCAGTATTGACTTTGTAGGCCTAATTAGACAGAAAATAAATAACCTTTTGTCAGCAGGGCCACTGCTCATTTGGTAGAGCAGAATTCCTTTTGAAATTGTCAATAAATCATAAATTTCATGTTACTTTACAGAGAAGCGCCTTTCCAAATTTTTTCCTTTGCACTTATTTTCATTGTCCTTATAATTAAGAAAAGTGTTTTAAATGTTTTTTTAGAATTGTACAGGGCTTAAAGTAATTTCTGCACCATGCAGAATTCTGCGCAATTCCATCTTGTGCCTTGGAGGGAAGCAAATTACATTGTAAACATTTAGGCAGTTTTAGTGGTATATGAAATTTACATTTCTCAAAATGCCTCTTTTCACAGTAACCCTAGAAGCACTTGGAGATGCTGGGTTTAAAGGATTTAATCTACAAGCTCGAGAAATAGATGGAGATGTTCCTGTTGGTACTTTTAAAATTACAGATCCAAACACTAAAGGCTTGGAATGTCATAACATGACGGTATGTGTGCAGTCTTTGGAATTCTTACAGAAGTTTGGGTTTCTTTGAAGCAATAGAAATAGAGATAATTCTTTATATAGCAAAGCTATTTCATCAGTAAAATTTTAAAAGTTAAGTTTTCTCAGGAACTTCATCTATCCTTTCTATGTGGTATGAACCTAATGTAGAAATTCCCTGGCTCTTTGTAGGAGGACATCAGTGTTACCTGTTGTAGCAGATACCATTTCTGTAATAATATAGGTAAAACTCACTCTTGCATCTTATGTAATTATATATATTTCCTTTTAATTGCAGAATTCAGCAGTAAGTCATGCCAATTCAGATGTGAAAAAGAAGGTTACAACAACATGGATTGCTCCACAGGATGTTGGAGAGCTTCAGTTTATGTAAATCGCTGTTTTTCTTTTTTTTTTTCCTTGAAATTTTATTTCTATGTTGAGAGAGACCTGTGTTGTTGTTTCAGATATTCTTGTCCGTCATAGTTTTTTTCATAGTTTGCCATAACCTCACACTATGTTCATTAAATAATATGATTTCCATTTCAAGATATAAAGTTAATGTCTTAAGATCTTAATATATGTAAATAACTCCATTAAGCATAATGTTATTAATGGATCATCAAGTATTCGTTATACTTTGAATCCTTTAATTACAGAAGAAACAAAATGTGAATGTAACTCCTTCCCTGAAAAAATGAAATTCAGATTCTATTCAGTTACACCTTTCTTGATTTTGAACAGTGGCAGAATAGTAATTTGATGTAAATTCTTCTAATATAAATTTTAAAATAAATGTATAACCTATGAACTAACTTCTGAAAACAGGAAAAGACATATTTAGCATACTTTTAATGCTACATTTTTGCAGATGTTAAGCTTGTAAAAACACCACCTACTCAAAAGCATGCTTGAAGTATATTGAAAAATACCTAATATTTGATAGCTTGTATTGTTTGAAATACAGACTTATAATAGGACCATCTTTGCCTTGCTTCATTAATCTTGAGGAATACCAAGAACTGGCAAAAGAATCCAAAGCCACAGTTGCTTCCTCTTGCCATGACTGTCAGAGCATGTGGGACAATTCTTATGGACATTTGAGCCAATGCTCCTCACTGGAGTCACTGCTTCTTCAAACAGTGTCTACTCCTCTTCTGCTTGTTCTCAGCATCTGTTTTAGTTATCTTCAAAATCATGCTGGATGCCAGTACAAGTCGCTATAAGGAAAAGTATTCTGTGAAACTTGTACTGTACACACTTCAAACCAGAACAGAGGGGATATTCTTGGCTGGGGGCAAAGGAGTTTGAGAGTTTATTAGTATTTTATATTGAAATGCTTTGATAGAAAATAAATTATTTTGTTTTCTTTCTAGTGCAACTGTTGTTCAAAATCTAGAGAACTTTTGGGTTGGAATTCAAAGTAAAACTCTTACACCGACACATTCTGGGTCAGTTAATGCGACAGGAAAAAGTAAAAGGAAGGTATGTTTTAGTGTATTTGAATTATAGAAACTGATATAGTAATTAAAGTATCTTTGGCATGATACAAGACATATACTTGTTGTCATTTTTTCATTAACTAAGATGGCCAAAATCATTAGATGTTTTCAATAATTTTAATTTAACTGCCCAATTCTCTTATTAAAATGATGAAAAAATAAAGTAAATATTAATTTTTTCTCACAGAAATGAGGAAAATAATAATCTAGTTATCAAAACAATTCATGTCTTAAAGCAAAAAAAAAAAAGATTTTGAGGAGAACTGTACTGTACTTCTGATGTACAGTGCTGTTCTTAACTGCTGCCCCAGCCCAGCCCCTGGGAACTGTAACTGTAGCATTGCAAGGAGTTGGTAAATTTTTTTTGCCAAGACTTTTGTTTATATGAAACATATGAAACATTGTCAGCTCAAGTAAAGAAAGTCTCCTCAAATCTACTGTACTGGACTGCAGCAGCACTGATTTATATGGATTTGTGATGTAACTAACAGTGAACACCTGTCTTAAGTCTCTCACTTCATCAAGTGTACTTTGTTTCCTGTAATAAGCTGCCTTTTTTTTTTTTTTTGCAGTAAATAATTTGTAAATGCTTCCTCTTTTTTTTCCCCCTCTATAGCTTATGATAGAATTAGAATGCAACAAGGTAAGAGCAATTTTTCTTTAATTTCCCAATTTTCAGTTATCTCAGTTTTGAAATACTTCTCCTACTGGTCCAGTTGTTTCATGCTTTTGTAGCATGAAGATTCTATTGTACCGTTCAAATTGCTTTCCTTGCAAGATGTCATTTATGCTTTTATTTTTGTATTGTTTTGAAAGTATTTTTATTTTGAATTAGTTAACATCAATTTGCAGATGAGATTGTTAAAATGTGTAATATATTGTCAGCAATGAAACATTGATTTCTTCACTCAGACCATGATTGTGAATTCAGGTGATTTCCTGTTTAAAGTAATTCAATATTTTTACACCAGTCAATAAACAGTAACTGGAACCTGTATTCTCTTGCAGCGTGGAGGGACTTACTCAACTGGCCAATGCATCATGGTAAATATTCTTTCACCAAAGACATTGACATGCTGCCAACTGCCCAAGATCTCAAGGGCTAGTCAAAAGTTGCTTCTAGAAATGTCTTTATCCCCCTTGTCACTCAGTTTAATTTTCTTTTTGATAGTTATACCAGTCTGGTTTCTTTACAGGTTGGACCTTCTTCCAGCTCCTCTCAGAGCAGCTATTCAGGCAGTCAGGTAGGAGTCCTAAATTCCAGGATTTGTATTTTTCCTTCAGTAACCGTGAATGACTAAAATTCTGTAACTACAGAGTAGTGAGGTGATTCAATACTGTACTGAAATATCTTCTCTGCTAGTTAACTCAGAATGGCAGAGGTATTTATCCAGCAAACTGTATGCTTGTACCTGGGCTAAGTTCAACTACCTCCACTCTGTTGAACTCAATAGTTTGCTCCAGTTTAATGTCTGTAATGCTGTTAATACCAGACTGTATCTGCAGTTGAAAATTTGGGGATAGCACTGTCTAGTTAGCCTTTTAAAACTTCTGGGATATGCATGTCTGCATTGTCACCACTTTCACTTCACTAATCACAGCAATGCATGCTTGGTTTTTAGTTGATTATCTCCACTGCCATTAATACACCTATTTTCTCTTTAACTCTTAGAAACTTTCTGGTATTTCTCCAGTTTCTTGAATTGAGCTTATCAAAGACATATTTCTCACTATTTATTAGTGGTTCTATTTTTTAGTGAATTATCTGGTAATATTCCATTTCTTCAATCTTTACTGCTTGTAATGAATTATACAGATACAGAGAAACAAATTATTTTGATGTATATGCTAAAACCTGGTTTTCTTTTTCTTCATTGTATTTTTAAAATTTATAATACATATTCTTTTCTAAGAGTTGAGTTTCTCATCTTGTTATATAACGACTTGAAGTTACTATTTTTTTTATAAAATATGAGCCATTCAATAAATTTTGAAAGATGTCATGACCAGTGACAGAGCTTATGGAAGTTATATGAAATACAGATGATGACTAATGTCTCCCACTAAATTAGAATTACTACAGGCAGTGCCAGTGAACTGGTAGCCTCTTTACTTGCTTGTCTCTGGCTTGCACACACACACATTGTCAGCTGCACAGCTTTTCATGCCATAAACAGCGTAGCATTGGATTTTTTCTGTCTTGCCCATTTGAGTTTTTTTATATAGAAATAACTGACTTCTGGTTTTTTTTCAGGGTGGAGTAGTCTACACAATAAGCAAGAGTGGATGTGGCCCTGTAAGCACTTTTTTTTTTTTTCCTCAGCATAACTATAATCATAGTAACTCCTAGCTTTCAATAGCATTATCTAATGAATGTTAATGTGGGAGTCACTTTTACAAATAGAAAACACTGGTGAGAAATAACTGGTTTATTTTTTGTCTTAGGGAGGTGCTGCTGGTACATATGGCCAACATGCCTGCAGAGATGTAAGCTGGATTTTTTACTGATTGTCTCCTACTATGCTTCTTAACTCATCCTCTTATTGAAAATTGCATTTGATTCTCTTCTGTAGAACTATTGAAGTCTTCCTAAGTATATACAGAAAAATGATGTTAGCCTGAGGTATCGTTCTGAGATTATAACCCAAAATTAAAAGTTCCTCAAAGTCTAATCATTTATGTTTTAAGGTCTATATGTACATATAGGTGATACATAATATCATCTATTAGAAACTCTTAATTTGTTTCCCTACTAAAATGTCAGAAGTCTTAGTGCTTAAAAGTTTTTATCAGGCAGAATTATTGTCTTTGGATATTGCATATTGTGGAACATTATTAAGGATTTTTTACAATCTTTGCGTATTAATTCTTTAATTGTAGAGAAACTTCCGTTGTCCATCTCATTTATTGCATTTTCATGTGAAAAGAAATTAATAATTAACAATTATTGTATAAATAAATACCTGATTTATATTTTTATTTCAGTCTGCATCCTTATCCAGCAGTGGTCTTACCTATGGCCAGGTAACTGTATTTTCCAACATGTTTCTAGCTTCCTAAGATATTCAAAAGCTAAGCAGTTACTCCAAAATTTAACAAACAGTAATTAAATTTGTGGAAGGGTATAAAGACAAACTCTGTTCAAATGATTTAGTAATGATCATGTCCGGAAATAACTTCATCAAATTAATTACATATGTGGTGTTTGTTGCTATATCCCTACTTCCATTTTCCACCAAAAATCAATTATATTTATTCTATAAATGGACACCAGTTACTTTTATTATGCTTTTCCAAAAGTCAGTGCTTTCTTTGATGGTTACTAAGAATTAAAAGTATTACTTTTGACTTTTGCTTATGCATTTCTACTTATTGGTTGATGAAATGCAAAACATCACTGCACATTATTTTATGCTTCATTTAAATAATTTGTCTTGTTTTGACATATGCATCCCAGTTTTTCCAGATTCTATAGCAATGGTAGTTTTTTAATTGAGCAGAAAGGTTCTGTAAATTGGGTTGGTTTTTTTGGATAAAGGTTGAAGAGCTTAATTTTTTTCCCTTCCAATAGAATTAGTTTTCATACAAACTTCCAATTTGATGAAATTTGCAGCTTTTATACAGTACCACATAAAACTAGTGAAATGGGCTTTAAAAAAAATTAAACCAGTTGATTTATTGCAGTTGTTCATTTATTAATTGCCAATACATTCACATTTTTCTTCGGACTCTTACTTTGTACTTCAGAGATATCATGATAGCTGTAATATTCTTGTGGAGAATAGTGCTGTAGTAAATTTGCCATACATTTACCTAAGCAACAAATGAATTCTGTGTTCTTTGCAGTCTGTCCCTTCCAGCAGTTCAGATTCCAGTAAGAAGGTAAGCACTCCTCTTCAAAAGGAAGAGAATTCTTACAGTTATAACTTAGCATGACTCCTGTTATTTCAGTTGACTCTTCAAGGTTTTAACCCAGATTGATTCATATTATTTGATTTGATTTGGTTCTTAGAGGTAGAGAGAGCTTCTAATGAGAAAACCTCAAAAGCAGGAGATACAATTTTTGCATTTGGCTTAGGGTTTTTTGAATGAACTCAATATCAAATCTTCTTTGTTTGCATAATACTGAATAATGACAAAATAAATGGATGTTCTAGTTTGGGGTGGAAAGTTGACAATCAAAAAGGGCACACAGTACAGACCAGTAGATAAGGTACAAGACATGAAATCTTGCTTCTGTCTCTACAGCTGAATCATTATGCTGTTTGTGGCAAATCTTTTATCTGCTTATAGTTTTGTGTAAACTGTGTATAAAAATACATATTTCTTTACTTGGTGATGTACATTAATTTTTTAATAAAAATGTTATTTTATAAAAGGGATCTTCCATAGCATTATAGCATTATTATCAGAGTTTCTAAATTGAAAAATTTAATATTAATCCTTTTTCTGACATATTTAACAATTTAAATAATCCCCATGGTGAGTAAACAGCTCTCTCTGGTTTCTCCATAGGTAGTGGTCGTTGCCAACAGCAACCCTTTTCCACCTGTGGTAAGCTGTTTTTCACTACAATACTTATTTTCTCTACAAATATTTTTGACCCAAAAAGCTTTCAAATACCTATGTTTTTAATTATTCCTAGAGACAATATTTTGGCAGGCAGGATTTACCCTGTGTGTATAGTTACCATCAGGGAAGGCATCTTATAAGATGGGTACAAACCTCGTGGTTCAGTGATTGCTGTTAATACTTGCAGAGACAATGGATTAGTTGCAGATGCCAGGTCTCTCCATGTGTACAGCCTCTGTGTTCCTGAATAGTTTTGATTTTCTGTTTCTATTGCAATCTTCTTCTGTAAGTTCACTTTCATTCTCATTTTTAAATTACTGCATATCCACTCTGCTTCCTTGGAACTAAAACTAAGTTTAACTTTCAGGTGCTTGAAGTGAACTTTTATAATGTCACTTTATAGATGTTTAATTTCTAACTGACCATGTTGCTCTAACCTGAATAAAGGCTAAGATGCATTTATTCTATGCCATCCTTTTTATATCATTCTTTCACATTCCACTATGTGTTGCATCTGAAATTTAAGGGCCCTTTTTCCCTTTCTCTGCTGCAATATTCTGTTTGGGCAAGTCCTTGTGCAAAATAATGAAAGATTTTTCTGTTTCTTTGCAGCGTCATACCTTCCCTCAGGTAAGCATACTTCTTGTGACTCCTATGGTATAGGAATAGTTCTTATGGGATCAAACCAGTAGTCTCAGGATACTGTGTGCTACTCTTCTGCATTTGTCCCTCATGTCCCAGAACTGAGCAAAAATTGCCTGGATGAGGAAGCGGGTTTGTATGTGTTGTGTGTGCAGTGCAGGTGACAGTGAGGCAGGTTGGAGGGGTGATGATGTCTCAGCTTTCCTCCCCACATTCGGAAAATCTGACTGGTAGTGCAGAAAGGTGGTGCACAAAACCTGTGCTCTGCTGCTCTCCACAGGAGATGTAAGAATAGAAAATTGCTTAGTAGGGCCAGTCTGCCTCCCCAAACCTTCAGAACTGAGGATAAACTAGCTTAATGCTGGGTGTTAAGAGCTGATACAAAGTACATCACACATAGGACCTTTCTCTTTATTCTCACCAACTAAATACTTCAACTTAGTATTTTCTGTTTAAGTGCATTGCATTAAACAAGTCAATTAAATGTGCTACATTATGTTTCTTTGTTTCTGGATTTTTTTTTTCAGAGTTTGGGAAGCTCTGCCACAAGGATCATAGTACAGGTAGACATTTTTTTCTCCATTATACTTGAGCTTTAAATGAAGATTCGTCTCAGTAAACTAAGTAATAATTACTCTTAAGGAACAAATAAGTGTGGATAACTTTGAGATATCTTAGATGTCCACAAACTACAGTGGTGGATTAGGACATTTCTGCGACTACAGCAAAGGGGTGGCTGAAAAAACACTGTTGCAGCTGTTTTCTACACTTAAAAACTTTGAAAACCTCTGTATGTAAAGTCCATTGGGCTCTCAAAATTGGCAAAATTTGATCATCTTGGTCCGCTCAGGAAGGAAGATGGAATTCTAGAACTAAAGCTTGAAAGTTAGTATCACATCAAATATAAATTGCAACCTGCACAGTTTCATTTTCATTTAAACAATCCACTTTTTAATGGCAACACCCAGTTCAGAATTACTTTTTTAAAATCCTGCCGTTAATGCTTAGGTGAACTGTTGTATTTGTAATGTTGCTTCTTGATAACCAGGCCCTTGGAAATTTGATTGCAATCTAATCTCATTAAGAGCATATTTATAAAGTATTATGGATATCATTCAGACATTTTTCTGGGTTCTTTGCTGTTTTAGCATCCATCCCACTCTTGCTGGCTAGTCAGTCCATTAGATGCCAGTCCATCAGATGACAACAAATTCTCACTTTCATTGAAAGATCAGTAGCAGGTTACCCAGCAGAAATTTGTCTTTCCAAAACCATTGCTTTCAAAATGTATTGCATTATTTCCTTCCATGACTAGTGATGAATGCTGGCAAAGAAAGTAATAAGATTTACTTTTTGTTTTATTTCTGACTTAAAATGTACAGTGTTTTGATTATGCAGGTTAACTGTTTTCAATGTATAAATATAAAAAATATTTTATTCTCATAATCCACATATTTTGTGGGAATCAAAATATTTTTTGCAGTGGCTTTTCCTTACGTTAAATTACAACTGTGGATTTTTTCAATTTTTGTTTTGGCGAAGCTTTTGTCAAAAGTTTGTTGTGCTTATTAATAAAAAAATCAGTCATAATGTGAATACAAATAGGAGTTTAAGGTAATTTGTGAGGTACATTTGAAAGGCAGAATTATTTTAACTCACTTCAAATACCACAATATGACACAAAGGTGTATTATACAATTAATTTTCGTTAAGAAAATCATATCAAGATATATAAATACTTTAAACATTTTATTTGTGTACAATTTTTATATACATTTTATAACACATTGGGGATGGCATGAAGTAAGAAGAGCTGTAATGAACTCTTTGTGGCTTTCAAACTGTTTAGTCGATAGAAGGACAGAGTTGCCTCTTGAAATGGCTTAGTGCATAAGCAATTCCTCTTAAAAGTATATAACCTTTTTTGTTCCTGTGTAGAGTGGACAAAAACAGCAAAGCAGCAGCAGTACTTATATTCAGGTAAGTAAACTTAAAAAGTGTTATAAATATTTCTGTAGACTACACTTAAACAGGCCTAGCACAACTCAGGAATAAATTGTTTTCTACATTTAAAAATGGATTTCACAGGTGCAGGTATTTCTATTTCCCTGGCTTTTGTTCATGAAAATACCATCTGTTGTTGGTGTTCAAATGATTTTGCTTGTGGTGCTCACAAATGCATTTCCATGTGTGATGGGTTGACATGAAATGAGTGTATTCCACTCAGCATAAAGGTCATGGCCCTGAGAGGAAGGGATTCTAGGCTCACTACAACACCATCAGCCCCATACTGACAGATTCAGACCCCATGCAGATTAGACCTCAAATTCCAAAAGTTGTAAGGGGTAGTTGCTGAGCCATATCAAGAATGATGAAAAATCATAATTGTGGAACTATGTCTTCCAGCATTGTTTAAAGCCATGAAGATAGAACTGCTTGCGTGAAAAAAGCGAGGGAATTTTAGAAAATACTCACACAGTGGCATCATAAATTATTGCAAACTAAAACTTGAGACTATTCATAGTATGAACTCAAGTATGAAGGCTTGTTAGGTCTTCCTCTGCTTGGAGGCTGGGGGATTCAAAAGTCTGTCAATATTCTCTACAGCATGTCATGCAACCAGAAAACAGTTTCAAAAGGGCAGGTGTGACTTTTAGGAATGAGGGCCACAGGGAGGCCACAACTCAACAGCACAAATATTCAATATGCACAAGTTTGGCAGTCATGGCTTCTAATGAGAATAGGATGATCTGTTGCAGGGCTGTTACCAGAGTACTCTTTCTCCTTTGTGCTCTTTGAGAAATCCCCATGGAGCTGCATTTCTATAAACATCATGCTCTTTGAAGAAGCCTCCTTGTCAAGGTGTTAATTATCTTCTCTTTTTTTAAAGGGTTCCCAAGGCAGCCAGTCCTATGGCCAGGTGAGACTTCGTTGCTGAATATATTGAGCTTTTCTGTAGGAGCCTGTCTTGTAAAAGGGGTTAAGGGCATGGGCAGTTTTTTTCCTTCTTGATGTTTCTGAGTAGTCCTTGATTCTGGTTTGTACAACTGAAGTACCATGAAGCAAAAAACAACATAGTACAGAGGAACTTTAAGAAGAAATGGACTTTCTGCTGATGTACTAAGACAATACAGCTTTGTTTGCAAATATCTTCTTACCTTCCTTACAGATCTACAGACCTCAAGGTGGCAGTTCCTATAGCCAGGTAAGCCTCAGTCAGTCACCAGTCAGAACAGAGCATTTCAGAAATGAAGCACTGTGGCACTGTAAAGACACTTAGCAGTTCCTCAGAATTTGAACTTCAAAGGACAGTTTTCCCTGGAAGTGTCTATTCTCACACTCAGCATTTATGCGCATGCTACTTATTGATGCATAATCCCAGTGTGTGAACTCATCACACTCAGCATCCTGGTGAGGGCCAGAAGATGCCAGGCCCTGCATGCTGCCCTGCATGGCTTTGGGATGTAGTTGCTTGCTGTTGCTAATGCAGGCTGGATCCCTGACTGAAAGGGAAGTAACCAAACGGTGTCCTTGTCTAGGGTGGACCAAGTTTCTCAGGCAGCAGCAGCTCCTATGGCCAGGTAAGCAAACTGGCTGTTCTGTAGAAAGCTCTTCCCTGATCTCTCTGTGACTGGCATGACTGGCAGATATTTCAGAGTGATGTTTCCCTCGGCAGTCTGTGCCTCAATTTGGGCTGTGGCTGCTGCTGAGAATAAGACAATGTGCTGCACTTGTGTACAGCTGTTAGCACACTCTTCTGTGTCCTTTGGCACAGGAAGAACCTTTTAGGGAGTCCTGCATGCAGCTCTTATCTCCATAAACATCCTGCTCTTTAAGGAAGCCTCCTTGACAAGTGTTAATTACCTTCTCTTTATTTAAAGGGTTCCCAAGGCAGCCAGTCCTATGGCCAGGTGAGACTTTGTTGCTGCAATGTGCTGAGCTTTTCTGTAGGAGCCTGTCCTGTAACTGGCCTTTGGGGCATGGGTGGTTTTTACCTTCTCAGTGTTTCTGAGCAGTCCTTGCTTTGGTTTGTACCACTGAAATACCACGAGGGAAAAAATAACATAGTAGAGAGGCACCTTTCATGGAAGTGGGTTTTTCCTTCTGGTATTCTGTGATCCTGTTGCTGCTGTGCTGTGACTACACTTATGCAACCCTTTACAAGTGACACCTTGCCTTTCTTACAGGGCTCCCAGCCTCAGGGTGGCAGCTCCTATGGACAGGTAATTGTCTGTCAGAATAAAATATCTGAGAATGTGAAGTGCAATTGTCCTGAAAAGTTAGAAGATTTTAAAATATTCTTTTTTCAATTTGTGTTGAATTCTTAACCAATATATCTCTGAATCCATTTAAAATACTTTGTTAAGAACATGACCATTGTGTTTTTCATGGACAGATACAAGAATCCTAGATTTCTCCTGCTATCTTGCCTTTACCATGGGTTTGGAACTTTATAAATTTATGGTAAAAAAAAAGTCTATTTGGTGCTGTTCCCATTTCAGTTGATGGCACAGCACAAATTTACAGTCAGTTCTAGCTGCCTCCTTTGCTCTCAGCGGAGAACTAGGGTTGAGAAACTAAAGAGTATAGGGTCAGGTTCTCAGCTGAATGAAGAGCTGGTCTTTGAGCCTGTAACCAATGAATGTCTACATCCTTTTACAGTTTTTATGTAAATTAAAGCAGCCCTAAGATAGCTATGAATTTTGTCAGGATCTCTCTGTCAGATAGCAAAGATAGACAGGATACTTCAAATACTTTTTGGTAATCCCTGTCTTCATAACTCTCCCAGGCAGCTGGGCACAGGTCTGCATGTAAATGAAATAACTGCACTTTTTTGAGATTATATTGAAGGCAGATTGCAGCAGCAAATTATAACCACATTAACTTTAAATTAATGAGGTTTTTTTTTAAGTACGGTCATCCTTGGCTAATTAATTTGACCTTCTACTTTGAATTGCATTGGTTTGTTTCCATTTTACCCCATTGACTGAAAAACAGAAGGAAAAATAAACATAACAAGAAAATTTTGTGTCCCTTCCTGGAAAACTCTCATAAATTAAAGTAGTGTCTGAGACAGATGGCAAACTACTCTATGATTGTCATTCAGGAAACACAGTGTGATCACCTGTTTCTCCAGAATAAGAAATATCAAAATAACTCTTGTTAAGCAATTGAGTCTGTACATTCCCTTATTCTGTTTTCTAGCCCTAAAAATAGACATTAGAGAGGCATCTGTTTCACAAATACAGTAACTATGAATCAATGATTATTTCATACAGGGGTACCAGCCTCAAGGTGGCAGTTCCTACGGCCAGGTAAGCATCAGTCAGTCACCAGTCAGAACAGAGTATTTCAGAAATGAAGCCCTGAAAAGACACTTAGCAGTTCCTCAGAATTTGAACTTCAAAGGACAGTTTTCTCTGAAAGTGTCTATTCTCACACTCAGCATTTATGCGCATGCTACTTATTGATGCATAATCCCAGTGTGTGAACTCATCACACTCAGCATCCTGGTGAGGGCCAGAAGATGCCAGGCCCTGCATGCTGCCCTGCATGGCTTTGGGATGTAGTTGCTTGCTGTTGCTAATGCAGGCTGGATCCCTGACTGAAAGGGAAGTAACCAAACGGTGTCCTTGTCTAGGGTGGACCAAGTTTCTCAGGCAGCAGCAGCTCCTATGGCCAGGTAAGCAAACTGGCTGTTCTGTAGAAAGCTCTTCCCTGATCTCTCTGTGACTGGCATGACTGGCAGATATTTCAGAGTGATGTTTCCCTCGGCAGTCTGTGCCTCAATTTGGGCTGTACACAGGTGTACAGCTGTTAGCACACTCTTCTGTGTCCTTTGGCACAGGAAGAACCTTTTAGGGAGTCCTGCATGCAGCTCTTATCTCCATAAACATCCTGCTCTTTAAGGAAGCCTCCTTGACAAGTGTTAATTACCTTCTCTTTATTTAAAGGGTTCCCAAGGCAGCCAGTCCTATGGCCAGGTGAGACTTTGTTGCTGCAATGTGCTGAGCTTTTCTGTAGGAGCCTGTCCTGTAACTGGCCTTTGGGGCATGGGTGGTTTTTACCTTCTCAGTGTTTCTGAGCAGTCCTTGCTTTGGTTTGTACCACTGAAATACCACGAGGGAAAAAATAACATAGTAGAGAGGCACCTTTCATGGAAGTGGGTTTTTCCTTCTGGTATTCTGTGATCCTGTTGCTGCTGTGCTGTGACTACACTTATGCAACCCTTTACAAGTGACACCTTGCCTTTCTTACAGGGCTCCCAGCCTCAGGGTGGCAGCTCCTATGGACAGGTAATTGTCAGTCAGTCATTGTTCATTATACAGCATCTGTGTGATGTTCCCATATACGTGTTGAGAATTCTGTGGTTTCCTACTTGAAACAGTGAAGAAAGTAACTCTTTAGAATTCGGTCTTGTGAACCTTTTTCATGTGGCTCAACAACAATAGGCTCACTGCAGCAGCGCTTTCCCCAGTAGAAAGGAGTGCATGCAGATGTTTCTGATACACTCTGTATTCAACATACTCAGTACTTTACCAGATAATTCACAGTAGGATATACTTGTGTTTGAAGCAGCCTCTCAGCTAAAGCCCTTAAAAATTCTTATATATGTTTGAAATGGAGAATAGGAATATCTGGATCATGAGCTATTCTTTTCTTTTTTTTTCCAAGCAGGGTGGATCTGCTTCTTATTTTGGCAGCAGTGGCTGTGGACAAGTAAGACTTTTTTTCCAAATTATTTGAAAAGTAGACCCGGCTTTCTTTGCAACAGTAACATGTTTTTAATAATTTTTATAATATTTGTTAGTTTGAAATCTATTGTTTTCATGGTTACATAAACTTATCTAGCACAGAGGTCAAGAAAGGCAGATATTGTTGGCCATTGTAATGAATATGAAATGGCTGCTCCCATTTAGATTTGCACATGGAAGACAAACAAACAATCTGTCCACTTAATAAGTATGTAAATCTTTAGATCTTGCTCCATTTATTTTCTCTAGAAACAATAGGATTGGAAAGTGACTCAAATGGAATAAGAATTAAATTAGTAGTTTTCATCCTGATTCCATTTCAGCTTGTATGTCTAAAATGGTGTATAGACATTTGATGATGAGATTCCACATGAAAGCATAATAGGTGAGGCCAATAGTCAACCTGTTTGAATAAACATATTGAGGAAAAGCAACCAGAATGAAAGATTAGTATAAAACCAGACATTTTTGGCAGAAATATTAGGATTGATGTAAATTAGGCATGAATGGAAATGGATCTGAAAGCCTCACAAGGAGCAGTACAACAAGAATGCAGTTACCAGCAATGAAAATGATAAACACTGAAGAATGGGTGATTTCCACCAAGAGGTGTCACAAGCTGACTTATCAAGAGAAGACCTTTGCTATAATAATGGGAGGGTGACAACCAGGGTAGAACTCTTTCTGCGCGTTGTTCTTCACCCTGTTATCACAAAATATACCCAGGCAAATGAATGGCTCTGAGCAGAAGCCTTGCCTAAAATCCATGGTGGTGAATCTAGCAAGAGATTGATGGTCACATTTAGATAGATGGTCACCCAACTGTAATAGTTACTTCCAAAAACCCACCAGCAGTTCATCTTTACCCATCATGAGGAACTAGGATGATACAGAGAGACATAAGTTACCAACCTACCTCTTTCCATGTGGCTCACAAGTATTCACTTGATCATCTGTGTGCAAGAGTCTTGATCCTTGTATGGGGGTATGAGAGTGACAGAGGGTAAAGCCACACACGTAAAGGGTTAAGTAAAATTAAACTCACACTCTGTAAAGTTAGATGTTGAGTATTGTTACCCTAATTCTCACACAGGAAATTTTAAGGAAATTAGTTACTTTGCAAGAAAAATAGCATTCACCTTTTTGTTTGTTTGGGTTTTGACAGGGTACCTCCTATGATAGCAATCCCTGCCACCAGGTAAATGGTCTTTCTCCTCTTAAGATGCACCTGAAATTAGTTTTGCCACTAACCAAATTACTCTCAAATTCAGATTCATATTGCACAAATAATGTAATCTTATGATTTTTAAGATTAGAACTCACTGTTCTGTTCACAGGAGTATCACAGAGGCTTTTTTGCCGCTTTTTCCTGGCATTACATTTTGAAATGTCTATTTCTATAGGACATTAAGGCCAGATTCTAGAAAGAAGATGTCTGCTACAGAATTTTTAACTGTCATGATGTAAATCAGGGCTGGAGCTCCCCAGCTTCTCTCTTCCTATCAAAAGCCAGAAAATATTTTAGGACTGCCACTTGAGGTTCCTGAAACAAACTGAGTTTGTGCAGTGAACTATAGATAGCTACCTGTGGTTTTTTTACAAGTTCAAGAGTTGGAGCTCTACTAACCACTATCCTAAAAGATGTCAGCTATGTTAAAAGAAGTAATCTCTGTGATATTAAAAATCAGGCAGAAAATGGCAACAGATGATTTCCTTTTTATTCATAATATTTTTTTTGATTCTTACTGAGTTTTCACAAGAAACAGAAAAATCGGACAGAATAATGGCTTCAACAAATGCTCTGTTTTAGCAATATAGATGAATACTATATTTATAAATATGAAAACAACGCAAATGTTGCTAAAATATATTATTATAATGTTGTACAATATATGCAATGCACTGTATACATACATTATTGTAACTTGAAAGAATTATGTATTGAATAGGTATATATTTTGTAATAGCTTTTAATTTTTTAAGACCTATTTCTTTTTAAGACTAAAGAAAATGCTTAAATTTTGTTCCAAAATCTTCTAGAACATTGAAAGATAATACTTTTCATTTAATTTTTCTTTGACTGTTCTGAATGAAGCCTCAATCCCATTTTAGCAAATGGTAAATATCTCACTCACTTCAATAGTTCAGTATTTCACTACTCTTATTATGCACTTCTGGCACTAATACTTCTACAAATGTCTTTTCTGATTTCACTGGAAGGAGTTGCATTCCTCTCTAAAGAGGGCACATTGAAACATACTGAGTGTTTTATTTAAGACCTTTTCCTCGAGGCCACTGTAGCTCACAGGTCACAGCTTTCCGTGCAATAATGCTACCAGGGGAATTTGTGTGAATTAGTTCCATTTGTATAAATTAGGTTTTCTACAGGAGAAAAACAGCTACATTCTCTAGAGAGTGTTCAGAATGGAACTCATCTGTGCACTAGACATTACTTAAAGTTAAATGTTTGAGGTTCCCTGATTTATGTCTCATTTAGTATTTATCATTGCATCACTGGCAATCTGTCTCATTAGGTTAGAAATTATATCCATATTGTATATTTGCTTCTACTTCTTACTCTTCCTAAGCAAGTATCATAGCTTTCATCAAAAATATTACACGGCCAAACAATGAGTGTCTAAAGCATTTTTGTCTAATTTATAGGGTGGATCACAGGGTGGTCAGGTGAGTAAATCTTTATTATCCATTGGTAAAAACTTTTAAAGCAATTCTAATTCACACTAGTTTTCTTGCTCATGGGGATACAGACTCTTGCAGAGTCTCTTTATGTCCAGTCTGTAAGTAATTCTCTGCAAATACTTTTTATCAGCTATGAAATTCCACTTAAATAACAGTGGAATAGAACTTAGATAGAACTCAGCAACCTGTGATAGCTGTATGCACTCGGATAAAACTCAGCTCTCCAGCATTATAACTGTTGCTGTCTTGTTTTCACAGGGTGACTCATACTCCTCACAAAACTATGGTGGTAGCCAAGTAAGTATTGCCTCCCACAGAGGTTTTATGAAGCTTTTAACTTCTATGATGACTGATCAATATCTGATCAGCAATATGGTAATGTAAATTCCAATTATGTTGTTGTTGTTTCTTAGCAGGGTGGATCATCATCCTTCCAAAATTATGGTGACAACCAGGTAAGGAGACCTTGATTTTCTCCTGGTAAGAATTTTATTAATGTTAGAAAATTTGTCCAGATATCTTGAATATTGTATTTGTTCAAAGGAATCCTAGGCAATTGTTTATTTGAGCTTTACAGCCTCTGAGCCAAATCACAATTTCTTCTGAAAAAGAATTTCTATTTTTTTGTTTTATAGGATGGATCTTACTCACAAAACTATGGTGGTGGCCAAGTAAGGAATACTCTATTTCACTACTAATACATCACTTCATATAAATTTTAGCCTCTGCTCAAAATCAGGTTTTCTATATTCTAACCTTATATAATTTTTATTGTTTGTTTTTTTTTTTAAAGGGAGGATCATCCTCAGACACCTATTATGATAATCAGGTAAGTAGTTCTTTCTTTCTCCCTGTTACATATTATTTGTAGTCCCTGCATCAACTTTCTCAAAGATTTAATAAAACATAATTGTTTCTGTGCTCTTTGTAGTTTGGATTTGTTTCGTTGGGTTTTTTTCTTTACTGAAAATTGGAACATTCCCTGTCAGCCACTGTTGCAGCTATGGATTTGGCTCCTTTTTGTTTTATAAAAATCCTAATTTAATTTAACTCAGCTTCTTCTTTGCATGAGCATCCCTTCCATCTTGTAGAGTAAACAGGAAAGTGTATTTTTAGCAATTACTTTCTGTGAGGAAATAACTGCTATCTGATGTCCTTCTAGGAGTCACAAGATTCCTCATATGATAATAATCCCAACGCTTGTGATGATGTGAGTATGCTTTCTCTCATGTATTTTCGTCACAACATTTTTCACATAGATGAGAAAATACTGCTCTGCTAGATGCAGTCTTTGGAGCAGAACAATCCAGAAAGGAGGCTGAGTTTCCACACTAACAGCTGTTTCAGGAACTGCCACTTCTCTTGCTGAAAATTGTCATATATGTGTTTACAGATACAGTTAGTGCTTTTAAATGCAATTAACTTGATAAAATGAAATATGAATAAAAATATTTCAATGGCTTTGCAATAACAGATACTTTCCTCAAAATCTAAGGGTACATTTTACATTAATTTAAAAAAAAACTGCAAGAAAATCTTTAGGTACGTACAATGAATACAAGAAGAAGTGATAGATATTCCTCTGCTTTTCATGTTACATTTGTACCAATCTAAGGTGGTTGTTACAATGTTTTTCAGACTGGGATGGTAGAATTTCAAACTAATTTAGACAAAACTGTGGAGAATGGAAGTAATAAGTGATTTTTGTTGTGTCTGTATGCAGTACCAGAAACAATTCATTTTCTTTAGGCTTACTTTATTCAAATAATTCTTTGAAAAATGAAATAATGTATTCTTTTCCAGAATGATACTACCTACAAAGCCAATGGTCAGGTAAGTATTTTGTTTATTCTGTAGTGTTCAAATTCTAACGATTAATGACAGTGTTAGTAACTGAAACTTCTGTGTTAGACCTGTGGACCTTTAGTATATGATTGCTTTATAATACCCTTCAAAAAGTTAATTATTTCTCTGTACTCAAGTCTGCTGTACAATTACTTCAAACAGCATAATACTTCTGAGAATATATACTTATACATTTTCTTCATAATATATCCACTTTGACTGGATAATTTGGGAATTAATCACCTGAGTATATGGGGCATGTAGCCATCTCAAGCTTTCCTCACTCATTCAGATTTAAGGTCATTTACATTCTGCTGTTGCAAAGTAACATTTGTGCCCAGTATTGCCCAGTATTACTCCTGCCAAGACTTTCCGTCTGTCCTGCAAGCAGAAATGGTGATTAACATGAATAGATTTTGAGCAAACAAATACACTGTTGTGTAAATAAATTACATTTTCTCTACTTGTTTCTGTTCATAGAAAAGCTTTTTCCATCTGTCACAGCCTCCTTTTGTTTTACTGCCATCTAGAGTAACCTTCTGTCATCAGCTACTTGCCTTTTCAGTTCTCAGCCATTCGCTATTCTGCTTCATTGTTTTCCCTATTTTTCCTCTGTAGTACTTAACTACTGCACCAAACGTACTCTAGAAAGTGCAGAGGCCTTCTGAAAACGTCTGCTTTGGCTTGTATTTACCTTGAATGCTTTTTAAGACTCTTACTGATAATAAAATGAAATCTCTGCACATTTTCCTTTTCCAAACATCACCTTGACAAGTAGTAGATTTTTGCTGAGGTATTTTGTGTCGACAGTATGAGATACTAACAGGCTTGTGGCTCCTTTGCAGCGCTCTGGTTGTGCAAAGAAGAAAGTTGTTGTTGCCCGAGTAAGTAACACTTTTTTTTCTTTTCCTTTTTGTCTGTTTGTAAGATTTTAGTACTAACTATACCTAATCTGTCTTAATTATACTAATTTTTTCCCTAATCATGTTTATAGTAGTTAATATCCTCCCACATAAGGGAAAAGTAAAATAAAATTACTTGGATTTGCTCTTTGGATTAATCTCTTTAAGGAAAGTATATATATTAAAAAAAAAATGGACATGAAAATAAATCATACATTGAAGAATTGGGCAGCTCAAATTCCTGTTCTTCATTAAGCACATACAGAGTTGGTCCAAGCTAAAGCTGAAATTAAATCAGTATCATACAAAGGACAGCTAATATTTTAGGTGAAGAAAGATAGAATAATAAGTAAAGAATAACAATGTTTCCTAATTTATTATACTCAGTGGTTGTGTAGGAGATGCAGATATGTATATTATATAGTTGCAAGTCAGACTCAGTAGTAGCCTGTAAAAACTATGTGCAAATAGCCTTTCATTTTATAATAATGCATTCCTATTCAATGTACAAAATAATGGGTCTGGAGCACTTATGAACAAATAACGTGGAAAGAAAAAAAGACCCATCACTGATCATAGAATTTACATCTCCTAATTGTAAATGTTATTGCTTTTTTACAGGACACATCACATGTTTTAAGCAGAAGAGCCGATGATGTACAGGTAAACCATTTCTGTCCCTTTTCCTGAGCTACTATTGGTAGTAGTAAGTTTATAGCTCCTTGTGTATTACTTACAATAGAAGGATCTAGTGTCCACAAAAAAGAACTAATCCTCTTTAGGGTTAGGTAGTTCTTTCCTAATAGAGCTATGTATTTTATTTTATTACCCTTAAGATATGTGTCTTTTTTTTTTGTTGTTTCTTCACAGAATGCATCTTCTCCTTCAAATAGCAGCCACTCTGAGATGCAGGTAATAATGTAGTGTCAACTGCATGATATCAAGGAGCTTTCTGATAAATTATATTTCATTTTTAAATATGTTCCAGTAATTTTTCTGTGCTGAAGGATGTTATTTTGATTTGACAGCATTTTCCCTATAATGTTATAATTTTGCTCAATTGTAAATAGTGATATTAGGCCCAGAATATACATTTTCTTCTGTTCCCTCACCTCACTAAGCAGGTAAGAATTGCAGGTGTTTCTTTACACAATATTTTGTAAAATTAATTTCAAAAACACAAACTATATCATTTCAGATTCTTATTGTAGAAGCATTCTTGATTGTAATGGCATGTACATAATTGTTTAATTTTGCATTTGGTAAGAAGGTACGTTTTAGGGATTACATACTTCTGTTACAAAAGTAGGTCCAACTTTTCATACTCTGCAGGATTGTTTACTGCTGCAGCAGTGTTTATTTAGAGATATTTGTGAAATCTAAATAATCAGGAGTGGCACCTTGTTCTGTTTTTCTTAATATCTTGGATTGGTACCCATCAGCTTCCCAGGGGTCCAAAATCCTGCTACACAGCATTATGTAGATTTAACAGTAGCATATTCCTCTGTCTCAGAGAGATTGAAGTTTAATTTGATACTGCAGACAGATCTCTGAGCTCTGGAAGGTAACCATTTTGTTAATTAGTTTCCCTAATGCCCATTCCCTGTGAATTGTATCAAGTCACTTAATTAGCTTTCATCCTAATTTATGTTGTCACAATAATTCAACAGGTTATCTTCATTGGTGCAGGGAAGTAATAGAGTTTGTAATAGCGTTTCTCACTACATAGTTTTGTACTTTAGATTCTAATAAATGCTTTAATAAAATATAATTATTTTCCTCGCAGGGTGGATCATTTGTTGCAACCAGTGGATCAAGTAATCAGGTCAGGATTTTTTTTTATTTTTAACTAGTCTTATTCAGATAACTTCCTAGTAACTAAACTAAGTCAATCCAGAAATCAGAGTAGTAATTAGATTTACATGGAAAATTGGTGATGTTATCCATTAATTTGTAAATGAGGTGACCCTTTTAATATTAAATTTATCAGAAATGGCTCTCTGATATCACTTTTTGGCACTGTTTGAATATAAAATGTGTTTTGCGGGTGATAGCCCAATGGGCTACTCCTGCCTACCCTGACACTTCTCTCTTGCTGAGGCATCTCCCACTGAGACTGAGAGAGGCACTATCAGTCTCACTTCCAAAGCAAACATCTGTGCACATCTGTGCTGCCCCCTCAATTGTTCTAGGTACAGCAAAGGTCACACCTTCTCTGTATTCCCACAGACTTTCTTCCCCTGAACAGTTTTGCATCTGAAATAAGATTTTATTTTAAATTTCAACAAAGCAATAATTGTTTCCTTTTTATTTTTTTTTTTAATTTGTAGGGTGGTTGCGTTTGTCCTGATGGAAGCAGTGGCCATAGACAGGTAATTATTTTTCTGAGTTTATACTTCCTTCTACATAATGGAGTATTTTGCATTAATCACATTGTAAATATGGACATTTGGTTGCCACTAATGGTGATTTCCTTAGTATGAATAGAACTACATACAGTTAAATAAATGAAAGAATGAATTCCACTTAACTCCATAATTACCATTTGGCCACTAATTTTGTGTAACTGTGCTTGGTGATCCACATGCTCTGTCACTTGGCTAACGTGTGCTGATTGTTTTCAAAAACCAGTCCATATACCTTGGAGTGACCACAGTACTTAGTTGTATCCAGCTTAGTTTCCTTGTCTTTCTCATTGGTGCAAAGAATACCGTGACTAAAAATATCAACATTTGATAAATATTTCAAAATGTAATCCCTTAAATTAACATCTAAACTATTCTTTCCCTTACAGAGAATCACTAAAGTTTCAGTGTCAGTTGCACTGGATAAACTTTTCTCTTAGGCAGTGCCTCTGGGCCAGGGAAAAGGCTAAGGAATGTGCTTATGTGAGCATTATTGGCTGGCTTTGCCATGTTTCTGGCTTTTGAATTCACCTTGGAATTCAAAGTAACCTTTCTTCTACCAGGATATATACTTCTGGATCTTTTATTGAAGCTGCATTTACATAAACCCATTTGAATTGTGTAGTATTTTTTAAGTTTTTGATTTCAACAAGAAGCATTTTGTGAATTATTCTTTGTGCAAAAACCCCCAGGCTATTTAAACAAACTAATTGTATAAAAAATTACTGCTTTCTGAACTTAACTTCATTAACTTAAAATATAGCAACAGCAATTTTTGTCAGGTACAATACCACCTCTTTCATCTAATTGATGCTAAGCAGTAATCATGGCTTACATGCTTTAAAATATAAACTAGTCTAGTAAAAGAAATAATACTGAACGTAATTGAGGAAAAACCTTTTTATTTGTTGCATGACTGTATAAAAAAATCATTTTTAAGGAAAAAGATGAAGATCTTTATGCCAGTTTTTTCATTCTAATAAACATTTTTCTTTGCATGCTTTAATTGTTGCAAAAAAGAGTTTTTAACAGGAATCTAGCTCAGCTTGGTTGAGGAAAGTGTATTTAGTTGCTATCAACAAAAATTTCCAACATGAAAAAAATGAGATGTCAAAATTGGACAGATTAGAAAACCAGTTCTCAATGCAGATGTGTCAGCTTTGATACACTAGAGACTCATTTTCCAATTTGCAATTGTATC
Source organism: Prinia subflava (assembly GCF_021018805.1). Classification (NCBI taxonomy): domain Eukaryota; kingdom Metazoa; phylum Chordata; class Aves; order Passeriformes; family Cisticolidae; genus Prinia; species Prinia subflava. The sequence goes on from NC_086256.1 coordinate 18,719,547, forward strand.
AAATTAATTTATGATAAATTATGTAGCAGTAGACTTGATCTTTGCTTTCATGGTCTTATCTTCATTTTCTGTCCAAGGTTTTCTACATGGCAGCTGCAGTGCTTACAGTAGCATGTAAACAGATTGGCCATGACAGGTTACGTTCTAATAATAATTTTAGGTAAATGTATAAGTACAAATAAATTACTATTCATAAATCTTACGTAAAAGAGAGACTTGTTTACTTCCTAGGGAAATGGTCACAGCACCAAGCCTGACAGGATTCATGAAGTGTTTGGGCAATTCTCTCAGGCACATGGTGTGACTCTTGGAGCTGGTCCTGTGCAGGGCCAGGAGTTTGACCTGATAATCCTTTAGGGGTCCCTTCCAATTTAGTTTATTCTGTGATTCCTTCAGGGTCCTTCAGCAGAGGACAAAGATTTTTGCGGAAAGTTTTCTTTTAGATTTAAAAGGTATGACTTACACAAAAGTCTCTTCAAGCTTGGAGAGTATTATAAATTAAGAGACAGAGCTATACATATTTAAACCATTTTATTTCAAATGAAAAACATGGGTTATATGCATCCCCAAATTCCTCATACAGCAATTATTCTGCTTTTTCTCCAAGCTTCATTTAAAGACAAGATCTTAGTCCACAAATAGTCTCAGAGGATGACATCTAACCATAGAATACTACTTCTCCTGTTTTGTATGTAAGGGGGAAGTGACAGTTATAGTGAATGTCAGGAACTGGTAAATAGACTTCTCTTTAAGTGGTGAACTCAAAATTATGCTCTCCTAAATACTCTTTACTCTTTGAAAGTCCAGTATTCTGGCAGTTTTTAAAAAGACCGTCATGGTCATGATCATCTATTAAAAACCCACAGAGTTTGCAGGTTTGATAAAAGATTCTGTAACAGAACAGAACAGAAAATAACAGAACCTGCCATAGGTTTCCTTACCTCCAAAAAAAAGTACAAACCCAGCATTGTCTTTTCATGGTTGCTGTAAAGTCTTATTTGAAAGAATAGAAATTCACAGTGGACTCGTTTATGTAAATGTCTGTTTGCAAGAAAATAGCTAGTCTGTGTTTTCATTTCAGGGAGCCCCAGGTTCTTCACACAGCTCATATTCTGGTAACCAGGTAAACATTCAGATAAAGTGCCCTATTCAGAAACTCCATCCAAAACCTTCCCTGAAGGAGTAGCCAGATATAAACCAGTAACCCGTTCTGTCTTCTGCACAGGGAGGGCCTTTCTTCTATCCTGGAGGATCCTATGGACAGGTAGTAGCTCTTCCTCCCTCACCAGGATAATACAGACTCCCATCCTCCTGCTTCCTTCACTCCCAATATTGTGGGTGCTACAACATACTGAAATTACAGACCTGACTCTTGTCCCTTAGAGCAGAAAATTAAATCAACCCTGATGTAACCTGGTAGTGTGAAGCTCTACAGAATGGTCTCTGCAGTTTCTTTGCAAAATTCAAGTTTCAGCAAGCTAAGAAAATTGCTGCCAGAAGATTTCTTCCACTTTAACAACAACAGTCTTGAGTTTTACTTAGGCACATAAAAATTAGCTCAAAATTGGGAGAAAGGGTACAGTGAGAACCAGATGTGCATGTATTTAAACTCTCATCTGCAAGAAAATAGCTGGTCTGTGTTTTTCTTTCAGGGTGGCCCAGGTTCTTCCCACAGTTCTTACTCTGGTAACCAGGTAAATATTCTGGTCACTGTGCCTGCACAGGAGCAGCCTAAAAGTATTCTTTGAGAGAACATTCAACTATAAAACAGTAAATTCCTATGTTTTCTCTGCAGGGAGGGCCTTTCTATTATCCTGGTGGAACTTATGGACAGGTAGGCGCTCTTTCTGGTTTGTAGAGATAACACATTTCTTTGATCTTCATTCCTATATTCCCCATGTAGTGGCTGCTGTGAAATGTAACACACAAGTGCTGAGTCTATCGTAACACCTAATAATTGTATCAGCTCTCTGTACCCTACAACATGAAATCTGTCAGAGAAAAAGACTCAATTGTGCTTACAGCTTCCATGGAATGATCTTTCACCTAACTAAAAAATTAGTGATAAGAAGTCCCTTCTTGTTTAACAGTGTTGCCCTAGAGTGAGATTCAGATACATTGGTATTTACAGCATCCTGTTTGCAAGAAAATAGCTAGTCTGTGTTTTCATTTCAGGGAGCCCCAGGTTCTTCACACAGCACATATTCTGGTAACCAGGTAAACATTCAGATAAAGTGCCCTATTCAGAAACTCCATCCAAAACCTTCCCTGAAGGAGTAGCCAGATATAAACCAGTAACCCGTTCTGTCTTCTGCACAGGGAGGGCCTTTCTTCTATCCTGGAGGATCCTATGGACAGGTAGTAGCTCTTCCTCCCTCACCAGGATAATACAGACTCCCATCCTCCTGCTTCCTTCACTCCCAATATTGTGGGTGCTACAACATACTGAAATTACAGACCTGACTCTTGTCCCTTAGAGCAGAAAATTAAATCAACCCTGATGTAACCTGGTAGTGTGAAGCTCTATAGAGAACAGTACAGAATGGTCTCTGCAGTTTCTTTGCAGAATTCAAGTTTCAGCAAGCTAAGAAAATTGCTGCCAGAAGATTTCTTCCACTTTAACAACAACAGTCTTGAGTTTTACTTAGGCACATAAAAATTAGCTCAAAATTGGGAGAAAGGGTACAGTGAGAACCAGATGTGCAAGAAAATAGCTGGTCTGTGTTTTTCTTTCAGGGCGGCCCAGGTTCTTCCCACAGTTCTTACTCTGGTAACCAGGTAAATATTCTGGTCACTGTGCCTGCACAGGAGCAGCCTAAAAGTATTCTTTGAGAGAGCATTCAACTATAAAACAGTAAATTCCTATGTTTTCTCTGCAGGGAGGGCCTTTCTATTATCCTGGTGGAACTTATGGACAGGTAGGCGCTCTTTCTGGTTTGTAGAGATAACAGTCGTCTTTTATTTTCACTCCTATTGTGTTCTTGAAAGATGGAAAACTCTTTCTTGGGAGAATCAATTAATCAGCTTTTCCTATTTTCTGTGCAGGGAGGGTCTTCTGCTTATGATGGCAGCAGTGAATCCTACGGTCAGGTAGTACTCTTTTTTCCTCTTTGTGTAAATGGTGCTAAGGGCCAATACCCTGAGTGAAGTAATTATACAGCTGTATCTGTATTTTGGCTCTCACTATATTGTAAGGAAAGTGATCTTTTCTTTGAGGAATGAGTAAATTTGTATATACTTCCAACTAAGTATCCTGAAAATTTATAGGGAAGTAAAAGGTGGGGTGCATCCAACCTTTAAGGCTTATTCTTCTCAACAGTGCTGGCTTTGAGTTACCTGCAAGAGGAAGGTTTTTTCAAAAGTGGAATTAGAATTTGCATTTAAAAATATGTAAGATTAGGATTTTAGAGGAACATAACTCTGAGTTGCTTAACAGTTCTGATAACTAAGTAAATAATAATACTTTTTAAATCTGCCAGAAGAAGATCCCTAGAGTAAGCATCAAAAAAAAAAATTCTGTTTGCATATGAAAATTATTTATGTTTTCTGAACAGGGTGGATCTTCCGCATATGGTGGCTCTGAGGCTTATGGCCAGGTAAATGTTATTTGTTTCCTACATCAAGAGCTTAAGCTTGCTGTATTGGTTCTTATGTGTACTGGGTTCTATGTTTCAGTTATTTTTAAGTGACAATGACCATGAAAATGCCATTTTTAACTTTTGTTTCTCTTTGCCTTTGTAATAACTCAAAATGTTTCCATAATGTAGAGAGCATGAGGCACTATGTATGTTGTTTTTAACTGTGCCCTGTGACCACTTGATGCTTTAACTACTTTATTGTTCTTATTTTAGCTCATTCAAAAGGAAAACATTTTACATATTTGCTTTACACACCTTACTTATGCAGAAGCTGTTGAAAGTTTAAACAATGGGATTTTTTAATATAAAGAATGATAACTTTGCTAATTAACTTCATTGAAAAAGTTTTCCCTATAAAAATGCATGTTTGCAAGGAGGTTTTTTCCCAGCCTCTTCTGCTTAAGCAACAGGTAAAGTTACATATTTTTTCTTTTCTTACGTATTCCTTAGTTTAGGTAAAATTGGAGATTCTAAGTGCTTAGTTAGTTTTATTCTTTTATTTTAGATTTCCCACAATTAAGAACATGTAAGAATCCTTTCCACATGAAAATAATTATTTTTTCATTATTTTACAGGATTCACCTGCCATGGGAGCCAGTGAAACTGAATACAGTGTAAGCATTTCTTCTCAACAATATCAATATTATAATTCAGGCTTTTTAAAGTATCTAGGTGCTTACATGGACCTTTACCTTATCTGATGTCACATGATTGTGCTATACATGATAAGGACTTCACAAATTTAAATTTCATTTACAACATTTCTGACTTCTAACAATCAAACATTTTCAATTGGTTGTTAGAAGTAGCAATTACAAAGAAAGCTCTTTTTATTTCACAATTTCCATCAAAACTCAATATTAGTACATAACTACTTCCCTCTTTCCACCCACAATTCACACTGCATTTCATTTGTTTTCCAATGCCAGGTATGAAAGACTCAAGTCCCTTCATTTATATATTGCACTGGAATAGTATATTTCCATGTAGTGTGGTGAAAACTGTTTTTCTTTAGAAGATGCCTTTTCTCCTGACTAAAATATATTTACTATTAATTCTGCTGAAGCTGTTTATAAAACTTGACAATTCTAAAGTGTTTTCCAGGGTCCTTGTTAGTAGGAAATTGCTTTCTGCAAATAATTATAAATTCAGCTGTGCACTTTAATCCCAAGTACACTGTGTTGATAGCTTCAGTGTTGTTTCTGTAGTAAATATTTTTATGGATATTCAAGAAAGCTAAAGTATGATACTACAGAGGGCCCAAAAAGCCCTCTGAAAGAAACGAAGGTGTAACAACATATGTGTACCACATCTTGGTCTTAAAATACAAACAAAGCTTTTAAGAGGCTTATGTTTCTCCCTGAAACATTCTAGAGGAAATAAAATAGATTGAGACATGACCTCATTCCTTTATTTCACTATATCAGGATTCAGCTTGCAAAATAAAGAAATGCCATTCTCCAGAAACGAGCAGAGAAAGAATTTGTAGACTGCTTATCCTACAGCCTCCATCTTCAACCTTCCCACAAGCAGAACCTTCCTTTGCTTCTTACTCTTGCTTAGAAAGAAACAGTAATATTTGCCATGGCAATAACTAGATCCTGGTACTTTTTAGGATTCCTCCTCTCCGTCTGGGAGCCGCCAGAGTGAGCGGGTAAGCAATCCTTCCTTTATGAACCGCCAGGTGCCAGCCCCAGGGCTTGGCAGCTGCAGCACCTGAATTGCATCTCCTGTGGAAACCCTGGGGCAGCTCCAGTGGGGGACAGAAAGGCCTCAAGCACAGTGGCAGTGAGGATATGGCTAAAGCATTAAAGTGCTGCTAGAAATCCCAGCTGATGCTGAGGTGTGCTCTTGAATCTCAAACTCACATCACAAATGTGCTAACATGATTTACTTGTTCAGGTCCTTGAGCTTTTTAAACCATTGCTTGACAACAAAGGTCTTCTATAACATGATTTTTCCAGCACTTAGAATAAGTGCAAGCCTTTGCTTTTTTGTGCTGTATGACTTCCTCATGAAGGCTTCCATTTTCCTATCATTCTTACATGACACATGTTGTATTTATTCTAATGACACAGACTGAGAAATTATTTCATTGGAGATATAACTCTTTCATCTGTTGTATCCTAGAGAATATCTCCCAACAAAAGAGCAATTATCAATAGTCATGAAGGGTGTGTGCTGTTTGATACAGAAAGACAGCAGATTTTTTTCTTTTTCTTGAACAATCCATGACAGAAAATTAAGGAATGTGGAGAAGCAAGGTGGAGTGTTTTTCTTCCACTCTAATCTTTCCAGTTTTTGAGGTTTGGTTTTTTCATGTAATTTCAATACATTTTTCCAGGATTTTTATTCCCCAGGAGGCAGCCAGTCAGGTGGACATGTAAGCATCTATTTTATTTATTATTTGCAGTTCCCTTCAAAAATGGCTGTACTATTTAAAAAATATCCCAATGAGTAAATGACACCAAACCATTTATTTCCTGGAATTTCTCATGACATCTGGCATCATGTTTTATGAAATCAAATTACAAATTGTTTGAATTAAAAAAAATTAAAAATTGTGTGTGTAACAGTCTTGTTCTCCAGAAGCCATTTCAAACAAAAATAAATTGTGTCTTCTTTTTGCAGGGGTCATCTTCTCAAAGTGGTAGCTACTCCAGTGGGCAGGTAAATACTAAATCTTTGTATTTTTGACCTCAAGTATCTGCCATACAAAAGTTTGAGGCCCTATATTGTATTACAGCTATTTTTAATCTGTGAACAAGATTGATTCATTCATCTTTACATGTCTCTATGTAAAAGTCCAAATGCAAGCAGAGTAGTCAAACATACAATTCATGTATTAACTGATGTTTTAACACCAGGAGAACTGAAGGTAATAATTATTTGGCATCAATTTATGTATTTTAAACATAAACTAAGTGATTTTTATTTTTTTTTCAGGACTCATCCTTATCTGGAGGCAGTCAGTATGGGCAGGTGGGAAATTCTTCTTCTTTGTTGCCATTATGAGGGCTTTTTCCCCCAGTGTACATATTTCAAGAAAACATTACCAGACTGGTAATACCTGAGTTTCCAGATTACTCTGAGGTTTATTTTATCCTCATTAATCTTCCTACAGATGAAATTGCATTCACAAGCAAATAGATCCTTTCAAATATAGTTAAAAGAGAAAAAGACAATACTTTGTATTTAAATGCATGTGTCAAAGAAAAAAATTTTTAACAAGAATGTAACATTTACAGGGTTCACCTTCCTCAGGAGGCAGCCAGTCTGGTGGACAGGTATGAATTTCTTTCTATACAGTTTTCAGCTGGGCTGGGTTCAGGCACTCAAATTTACTTCTCTTATCTTTCCATCACAAGAACTGTTTTCCTTCACCACTCTCCTTTTTGCCCAAAGCCTCAGCAGTGCACTGCTTTCTTTTGCCACGTCATTTGGACATCCTGCAAGCCACAGTAGCCATTAGTACCTGGCACATGCATCTCAGCTTCTGTACCTGCTTTGGTGTTAAACAAATTTCATGCATATTTGAAGTGGAAAGTGAGATACTGAATGGAGAACTCCTGGGCAACTCTCAGTTTTATCAGAGTAAAAATCACCTCTTTTCTGTATCATCTGTAACATAAAACAGCACTGCACGTACTCCAGGTGCTCTGGCCTGTTTAGGAAAAAAAATGCTTTCTGTGGTACTACTCAGAATTTTTTGCTCATCCTTTTGATGAGTAATGTTTTTAAGGTAAAAATTGTAGATAAGAAAATTTGAAGATAAAATAGCATTTTGTTGCCCCATCAGAGCAATACGCACAGAAATAGTTGCAACAGGACAAAATAGACTCAGTTCTAGAAGTTGAGCAGTTAAACTGTAGCTTTATGGTTTACATGCCTGGGATGGTAGAAGTAAATTGAGTAGTAACTAGAATCCATTTCAGTCCTGTGCTCCTGATATCTTAAATACTTTCTGCATTCTTTACAGGCTGGATGTGATTGTTCTGGGGGAAGTTCTGTAAGTGCTGTTTGTTCATTATACATTTTCTTTAACTAAACTATTGAACTGGAAAATTATGTGAGATCCTATTTATTTCCAACTTACTAATTCGAATGTACTCTTAATTTTACATTCACTGTTCCTCTGGTGACTTAGATGGTTCTGATATGGTAGGAGTTATTATACCAAGATTAAGTGTTACAGAATCATTGAATCATTTAGGTTGGAAAATGCCTCGAGTCCAACCATTAACTCAGCATTGCCAAGGTCACCACTAAACCATGTCCCTAAGTGCCACATGTGCGTGTCTTTTAAATACCTCTGGGTGTGAGGATTCAGCCCCTTCCCCAGAAACCTCTCCAGTGCTTGATAATACTTTCAGTGAAGAAACTGTTTCCTAAAATACAATCTAAGCCTCCCCTGGAGCAGCTTGAGGCAATTTCCTCTTGTTCTATTGCTTGTTACTTGAAAGAGGGGACCAACCCCCATCTGGCTACAATCTCCTTGCAGAGGGAGTTGTAGAGAGTTGTCCCCCTGAGCCTCTTTTTGTCCAGAATAAATAACCTCCAGCCTCTCCTCACAAAGCTTGTCCTCCAGACCCTTCACCAGCTCTGCTGCCATTTTTGGACACCATCCCACACCTCAGTGTCCACCTTGTAGTGAGGGGCCCAAAAGTGAACGCAGGACTCAAGCTGGCAACCTCATCAGTCCCCTCTCAGCACAGAGGACAATCGCTTCCCTAGTGCTGCTTGCTGGCCACATTATTTCTGATAAAGGCCAGGAAGCTCTGAAGTTGGCAGTGAGTTGAATTTCTGAGCAGTGATGTCAGTTGCCATACAGTATTTATAGAGATGTGTATCTCTTCTCAAAAAAACCCCCAAAAGATTGCATTAAATAGCAGAATTAATGGACAAAAGATCTATCATGAAAGAAACCTAAAATAAAGTCTACAAAAATGCTAATCATAAAAATTTGTATCAAAAATCAATATATACAAAATTTAAAACATAAACAAATCCAAACCCTGAAATTTCTCACTTGTGCTTTTAAGTCTATATGAAATTATTTAAGGACTATGAAACAGGCTAATCCCTGCTTTCCAAAGCAAATCCTATGTAGTCAATCAACATGCAGCATGTAAGGGACATTCCTGCACCTTGGGTAATACTCTTACTTCTTAGACAATGAGTTATAGGTAGATACAATATGATACTTCATGATTTATGATCTTCTGGGCCAAAAAACTGCTATTTTCTCGCTTGCCAAATTGATAAAAGTAGGTGAAGTGTAATTAATTTCAGGCTGTGATAGTCTTCCTTTGAAATGTCATAGAACAGACATTCTAAGTTTGTTTCATTTCTAATTTATGACCACAGACAAAGGCTAATTTTTCTTTTCTTTTTTTTCTTTTTAGGGCGGATCCCCTTCTTTAGTCAGAAGTGATTCCTCTGCAAATGTAAGCAATGTTCATCAGCTTTTAAGTGTGTCCTCTGTTTATCAGTGTAATGGCTAGAGAGGATAAAGAGTCAGTGCCTAATAGAAGTCATACACTTGTGAAAATAACCTCCTTTAGTTACAACTAAAAATACACATAGGACATTCTTTTTAATTGTAACTACAAACCACACACAGGACATTCATGCAGTGGTCCCAGTCTCTCTTTCCATTTGAAATAGTTTTCATTCAAAGAGAAGTCTTAGAATGAAAAATGTCATCACAAACACAACTAGATACCAGTATAAATTTTTACTTTGGGAGTCAATTCCATTGGCTTCCTTGGAATTATGTAAAAAAATCCCCCAAGGACATGGATTTATGTGATTGATTCTTCTTAGATAATTTAGGGCAAGAAAGTTTAGTATTAGTGTTTATGTACTGCTATCTTTCAAGAAGTTTTATTTCAAAATATTTCTTTTAAAGCAAAATAACTGGTGGCTTTGGTGTTTGCTTTTTTTCCCAGGACTCATCTTCTTCTGGAGGCAGCCAGTACAACAGCCAAGTAAGCATTCATTCCAAAAGGAGGGCCATTTTGCCACTTCTGAAAATGATTGTTAATTCATTCGCTCAGTTAAATTCAGTTTTTGTATGGGAACTGGGTAAAAAGAAATTAAATTCATCATTGAGTTAGGTATGGACTAAAAATTATAACAATGGGGTTTTTAGCAAATACTGCCCTTGCTTTGGGAAACGTGCAAAATGAAGCTCACAAAAACGTGTCTGGTAATAGAATAAATCAAAGTACATAATTTTATATTTCCATTGGACCTAATTCCATTATGAAGAAAAACAAATCCAATTCCCCCTTTTGAAAGAGACCTCTTGTTGTATGAGGTTTCAGTAGTTTTTCTTGGTTTGATTTTCAGAGTCCTGTTAGGTAGCCAATATTTTACTCCTATCTCTGGCCCAGCATTCACTTTTCCAAATTAAAAAAAAAAAGCCATTCTCCAGAAATGAGCAGAGAAAGAATTGGAAAGAATGCCCCTTTAACCTTCCCAACACATCACACAAACAAAGCACTATGTCTTTGCCTCCTAGCTTTGCTAAGGATCTCAGGTGTTTTCCTAACTTACCTTCCTCAATGTAAATTCTAGTTATTAAAGCATTCTAAAAGTCCTGTTCACCTGTCTTCACTCTTATCTTGCTCTTTTGCTCCTGTTGTCCTAGCAGAGTCATGTTTTGATTTAAGGAAATCCTACTGCAGGTAATTTGCTCATCTTCTATTCTTTACAGGATTCATATTCCTCTGGAGCTAGCCAGTATGGAGGACATGTAAGCTCTTACTTTTAATATATATATATTTTACTTACATTAAAGATCTCAATTTAATATATCAAGAAAATTAACAGTGGTTTATACTCTGGAGTAATATTGTGAATTCAAGGAAGACAAAAAGTTTTATTCTGGGATAATTACACACAAAATCTCAAAAAACAAAATATAGATGTGTTTGCCAGTTCTTTCCATAAGTTAGATATTCAGAAATAACTAATTACCATTTTTTTCCCAGGAGTCATCTTCTTATGGAGGCAGCCAGTATGGTGGACAAGTAAGCATTAATAGTCACCATTTTTGTAGTTTATTTATTGTCCACCTGACTGTCTATCTTAGCTTTAATTTATTCTAAAATATTTTCAGTAAATCTTTCTCTGTAGTGTTCTGATGCTACTGTATTTAAAAAGAAAAGTTTAGATGAAGATCATTATCTAAGACTAAGAAAAAATAGAATGTGAAATACATTGTTGACTCAATTGACTCCTGAAATCTGCAGGACTAGTTATCCTGTCTCTCTGAAATGAATCAGTACTTTATGAAGCTAACCAGAATTTTCAAAGCCTCACAAAATGATTCTATGACGCTATAAAATTGGTGTAAAAAGGTTTCAGTCTCCATTTTTTCTTTGTTTGCAGGGTTCACCTTCCTCAGGAGGCAGCCAATATGGTGGACAGGTGAATATTCTTCCCTTGTAGTGTTTACTAATTTATCAGAGAGATTTGGTAGTTCTCTGGGTAAAAGAACATTTTAAGGAGGTTGGGGTTTGGGTTGGGTGTTTCTGTCCATTTTTATCTAATCCATTTTTCAGTATATAATGGTTGTAAATATATGTGATGCCAAGCCACAGAAGAGCTTTTAAGATGGAATTTCAGGTGCATCATGGTAAATGCAGATGAGCCTCACCCATTTTGGCACAGTGGTTCAGTCCACTCACAGTTCTGAAGTGAAGGAAACTGGGTACTCCTTCATGTGAAGCATCATTTAAATGAGTACTATAACACAGAGATCATTTAATGCTTTTTTGTTCAGGGTTCACATTCTTCAGGAGGCAGCCAGTATGGAGGACAGGTGAGAATCTCTTCTGGTGTAGCTGTTATTCTAACACACAGTTTCTACATCAAAACTTGGTGCTTTTATATTGACTGAAAAAAATTTTATGAAAACTCTGTTTATCTGATAACAGGTATCTAAAGATATATGGTCTGAAGCATATATCAGAGTTCTGCTGTTTCTGTTGTATTAAATGCAGTTCTGTCTTTTTTCTACCCCCAACCTGCCCTATTGCTTTCAAAGTTTCTTAGCTCTAACAGTAATGAGTGGCTGGAAGCAGATTCACCCCTCCTCTACCTCATTTCCTTCAGCAAACTGCAGTATCAGAATTGATATCTGAAAAGCAGTATGGTTTAAATAGGAAGATGGGAGAAGATGAGGAGTTACTGAGACTCCTCATGCCCTTGTGAAATGAAAGATGACAGAGTTTTTAGGCTGCCTGGAGTTATAGCCTCTAATATTGAGTGTTTATCTTCCTGTAATTTTTCATTGTGCAACAGAGGAAAAAAATAATGTTTCTTTAAAAAGCTCTTAAAGAAGCTGAGAAAAAATTGATTTGAGAAAAATTGGCACCTTTGCTACAGGGTCCATCTTTCCAGGTGGCACCCATTGTGGAGGACAGGTGGCAATTGTTTTTCTTTTTATTGATTGTTTTCTCTATTGTTCACCTTTTTTTTTTTTTTTTTTTTTTTTTAATAATAATGTTTTTAAGGGGCTGTCTTGCAGTGAAAGAGTGTTTAGGCAGAATAGATGAATATCTAATATCTGCCTTTCTGCTGTGTCAGCCCACTCACACAAGCAGAGCACAAAAGGCTGCTGTGAGCACACAGTCCAGGGCAGCAGCGCTACTGACACCTGCCTGAAACCAACTTTAATTCAAACTTCATTGTTCTGTTTAAACAGCAGCCACTGTAAAGGATTTCAGTAGATTTCAGTATGGTTATAAAGTCAATTATTATGTCCCTGTGGCACTTAAATCCAAGAAAGACAAACAGAAGTGTGTTTTTCTGTGACAGGTTATAAGTTAAAGCATGGGCAACAAATATAAATACTTTTTCATTTCTTTAGGGTATAGCTTCTTCTGGAATCAGCCAGTATGGTGGACAGGTAAAACTTCTACTTTCATGGTATTTGCAGTTTGGGTACACAGTTCATCAGGAAAACAGAACAGTGTTTTTTGCAAAAAAGGAACATTCTAGATAGAATAGCTTTAAGCCAGACCGAAGAAGTATTGCTAAGTATCAGATCACATTAAGAGCAAATGATACAGGGGCTTGTGACACTGCATGGAAATGTTTCTTCAACATATTATGGTTTAAGAAGCCAATTTTTTGTGTTACATTTAAATAGAAGCAATTTGCAAGACTGACAAACACAGAGAACAAGTGAGAACTTTACTCAGTAACACAGAAGTAATTAAGTTACTCATTTCTTCCAGGGCTTTTCTTCAGGAGTCAGACAGTCTGGTGGACAGGTATGCCTTTCTTTCTCTGTACTGTTCAGTTCTGCTAGAGTCATATATTCACAAATTGCTTTGTGTATCTTTCCTTCACAAAAACTGTTTCCCTTCACAAATTTCATCCAGACTGAATGAGGAAAGTGAGACACTGAACAGTTAACCCTTGGCCACCTCTCACTAAGTTTTATCAGAGTAGAAGTTACCTAATAGGCCTCCACTGGAAGTCATCTAAAGAGCACTGTATGTATCCATAGGATCACAGAGTACCCTGAGTTAGAAGGATCCATCAGGATCACCGAGTCCAACTCGTGGCCCTGTGCAGGACACCCCAAGAACGACATCATGTGCCTAAGAGCATTCTCCAAATGCTTCTTGAAGTCTGTCAGGCTTGATGCTCTGGGCTTCTCAAGGGAAAAAATCTGTGTTACTATTCAAAATTTTTTACTTATCCTTTTGTGAGTAGGTTTTTACTGTAAATTTTAAATGAGAAGTTAGAAGATTCTATTTAAAAATTTGATCACTAAGTGCACAGCTAGCCTAAAAGGGCAGGGGAGAGATAAAGAAACTGCCTTTTTAAATAGAGCTTGATAAGTTGATGAGCAGTGTTTTATAGTCCATTTTCTTAGAATAGCAGAATGTGAGTTTGATTTACTAATTCAGAGGCCTATTCCAATCATAGACCCAGGAAAGTAAGTTTGGTTGTGTTTTGTACAGGGTGGGTGTGTGTGCCCCGGTGGAGGTTCAGTAAGTATTGTCTTTATATTTTTTTCATAGTATGTGCAGATACTGGAAAATTCCCAAGGAACTACATTTCTTGAAATAATTCTGTCTGTGAAGTTCTGTGTATGATGAAAGCTTTTTCCACATTATGCTAAAATGAGCAATTTTGGACTTGCTAAGGTAGAAATATTAAGTGACTTGCAACCATAGTATTGCATTCAAAACTAGCTACTCAGTTTGTAAGAGAGGCCAGGGACTTTGCTAAGGATCTGTTTCCCAAATATCTCATAGTGTACCTGCTGGGCTTTGCACTTTGCTCTTATGATAGTTATTAACAGTATGATTGAACTAGTGAAACTTAGATTAAAATCTTGGCTCTAAATGCTTTCAGAATGAAGCAGAGAAACACATTTGGAAAAGTTAAAGCTGTTTTCAGTTTTCTGTCTAATTAGTATATTTCCTATTTCTTTGTAAATTCCTGAAAAAAACCAAAAAAACCCCAAGCACATAAAATCCCCCCCACTGTTTTACTGAAATAAAGTTAATTCACTTCTGAAGGAGGGTTCAGTTACCTGTTTCTTTTCAGTACAGTCAAAATTGCTTGGATCACTAGTTCTCTTTATTTGTCTGTGTAATCAAGGAAACCAACAAGCCCAAGTATATAACCCATCACATATATGCCAATTCTGACAATCAAAAGTGTTGAAAACAATATCTAAATTAGAATTTCTATAAATAGAAATTATATAATAATAATAATTCTCACTTATATACACATTATACATATACATGTATATATTACTTGACATATAAATCAAGATGAATCAGAATACTAGTAAGCAGTGTAGATGATTGATCATTGCAATTTGAACTCCGTGACACTGAAGTTAATACAGAGTAAACATTGCTGTTTCTGTTGAATGCAGGGCTCTTTCTCAGGAACCAACTACCATGGTGGACAGGTAGGCAGCTCGTCTCTAACATTTACACAGATCCATTCCTCAGGAATAAACATGGCTCACTTGGCATATTTGCCAGAAGCCATTAAATATTTCATTTTAGTCACAGAGCTAGGTACAATAATTCCAGAGGGTGCATGGGGTTTTCATTCAATCACTCTAGACATTTGTTATATCCTTCCACACACAAGAGCCAAGGTTTTGCTTTGTAGTTATAGAAACTTTCTTACCTTAAAAAATTACTGAAGAATCATTCACAGGGTTCATCTCACTGCATAAACCACAAATATGACGTGTGGATAATTAGTCATTTGCCACTGCATTAGTAACCGGGTGAAGTTCTTCCAGTTAATCAGTGTCATGAGTATTGTTTATATTAGCTTCAGGATTTTTTTTCCATTTAAAATTTTTCATGCTATTAAAAAAAATTTATAAAAATTTTGCATTCTTTTTACAGGGTTCATATCCTGGAAGAAATCAGTATGGTGGACAGGCAAGTAAATTTTCTTAGTTTTCAAGATCTTCTTTCTACTTGCAATTTATTAAATGAAAAATATCATGCAGTACATATAATGAGAGTTTTTTGGGGTCATTTTACTCCCAATAAATATTTGAAAACAGGGACTGTCAGTAGCTGGAGTCTACTGAAAATGGAGTAGCACGAACAAATTTCCACGTAAAGAAATCCCCATAGATCGTAATTGTAGTTTTTTTACCTTAGAATGCCTCTTATCTCAAAAGATTTTTTTTATTAGAACACTTTTTATATTTACATTAAATACTTGGAAAATTTGGTACAGAATAAACCAATAGATACTGTTTACAAAATATAAATAACACTACTTTCCTCTTCAGCTTCAGCTCAAGACTCTTCCTGTTAAGTGTGTACCTTATGCAGACGGTTTGCCACTGATTCAGAAATATTACTAGTGCAAATAGCTGACAGATGAAATGGATAACTAAGTCATAAAATGGAGCTTATTTTTCATTAGTATGACTGTGTTTGCAATGTCTCACTCTACCATACTAAAAAACAATTACTTTTTACTCCACTGGCAAGCATTAGAGTTCAGTATCACTCTATTAAAAAGATAATCTCATGTAGAGTGGAGACAGTTCTTAACAGCTGCAAATCAGTTTTTTCCCCCTAAACCATCTCTCTGGTAATATTAACAATATTTCTACAATAATACGCATGATGCTCTCTGAATATGTCTGACATAGTAGAAAATGACAAAGAAACTCGATTTTTTTTCCTCTTGATAGAGCCACATGTAAGACACTTTTGATCCATTTATTTATGTAACAGAACAATCTCAGCAGGTGTTTTGTGACTACTGTTACTACTTTCAGCTGCTAAAGAATTTACAGGCATTAAGTGAGAAGCCTTTTACTGCATCTTTTTAGACTATTATACTTTCCAGATTATGACTGAGGTCTCCTGTAATGTTTCATTTGGCACAGAAAGACAAAAACCACCTGATGTTAATTTTCTGTGTTTTTTTTTAATAGGGATCTTATCCCTCAGGAAGCAGCCAATATGGTGGGCAGGTGAGTATTCTCTTTCCATCCCATCACTTCTAACTCTTTTCCAACATACTTTCTAGATCAGGTCAGTTACTTGATGCTGGCACACATTAATTTGGCCATTTTATTAAGTTTAAACAGTGGAGGTAATACAGATTGAAGTAGTTTCAGTAAGGTGAATAAAAGATTTGGTTACAGTTAGTTACTGCTCTGTGTAAAATATTCCTTTGGACATACTCTAGTTGCCAGGCTGTATTTCATAACACTGCTTTCTTGATTCAAATTTCCATTGTTGTGGTGTGTAGTACAGAGAGTAAATTTTAGGTACCCAATTTACCTTTTCTGTTCAAAGAACACCCAAACAAGCTTGTCCTAAGTACTGCAGAAATTGTCTCAAGACAGTGATAGAAGATTTTTCATTCAATTAATACAAGTTTGACTTCTTACAGGGCTCATATCCTTCTGGAGGCAGACAACAGGGTAAACCAGTAAGTACAAAACATTTAAATTTACCTTTCTCTTTCCTTATACACCTGTTTAAAAAAACCTATATCTGGTTAGCTATGGACTAGACAGTTTTCTGAGAACTATTTTAATATGCAAAGAGTGTCAAATGATTTACTTATCTGGGATACTCAACAAAGGCAAACACAATATTTATTTTCATACAGTTTTGAGACAGCACTTTATTATGTAGTACTGAACTTCTAGTAATCACAGAGTGAGGCCATTGTGTGTGTGTAAGGAACTTCTGAACAGCTATTTCTGTTTAAATTCATAATAATCATACACTTTGTGCTCAGAGCTTAGTTTTTCATTGATTTTGTATGCATTTGTTTTAAGTATTTCTGTCTTGCTTTGAAGAAAACACTTTCTTTTCAAATGAAATAATAGTTGCCATTTAACTATGCATATTTTCCTACCATTTCAGACTACTCTTTTTACTATGCATTTTGGACCTTGCTCTTGCCATTCAATGGCAGTTGATACAAATGTTTTAGCTTATCTCCTATAGAAAAAATGTATTTGTTATCAAAAAGTGGCCATAAATGTTACATTTTCTAATACATGAATCCTAAAGGTGAGACATTTTCCATACCTGTTTGACAGCGGCATTCCTTAAAGCCTTAATGCTTGTAACATTTCCTGTTGGCAATGCCATTCAAATAAGCAGAGTCACTTCACCAGAAAACTGAATAAGATGCTTTCAGAACATCTAATTTTTTTGTACTCACTTTTTTCAACTACCTTTGTTCTTACAGTTTTCTTTAAGTAAGGGCTGTAAAGGCCTGTTATCATTTGCCTTTTTTTTGTTGGTGGTGTCTTTTTCTTCCTCAAATGTGACCATAGACTGAGACCAGGAGAATTATTGTTTAATTGGATCTTATTATATTTTCCATTCCATATGTTAAATACAACTATAAACCAGTTCTTTTTTCTTGAGAATTCTGTGTTAAATTGTCCAGCCAACAGAAAGATGTTAAATATTTGTATTTCAGATAAGGTTTTGCCTGGGATTTTTGGATGACTGAATATAAATCAGTGTTCATTTTTCTGTGGTCTTTAATTCCAGATAGCAAGAATATTTAAGCATTAATAGACTTAGAGTCAAAACCAGGTATCTTTTTTCAGGGTTCCTCTTCCTCAGGAGGCAGTCATCAAGGAAAGCCAGTAAGGATATTCTTCTTTCAGTATTCTGCAACCAAATTAGAAATGGAGATATTGGGTTTTAAGATAGGTAACAATGAGGGTGACATTTTAAATTATGTTACAATGTTAAATGTATGAGAAAAATTACCAGAAAAATTTGGAATATTTTTTCAAATTTGAAACTTAGGATGAGGCACCATTTATTCCTCCCATAGCAAAGTTTTGATATAATCTGTTACTTACTCATAGGAACATGCTTGGGTCATTCTAATAAGAATGATGCATTTAAATATCAGAGTAATTTTTTTAGTTTCCAGCTCTGTAGTTCAAACAAGACACATTGCTTTTGCTCATTCCTCCGAAACTCTTCATGCCATAAAAAATGACACAGCTGTGCTCATTTGAGACAATCCAATGAAAACAGGGGGGAGAAATGCAGCGAAAATGGTAAAATCAAAGCCGCTATCAGACCTGCTAATATCCAGGGCATTTTCAAGATTGCTGTGTTCCCCTTTGATGCTGTTCACTGCGGCCTTGTATGACAGAATTAAATGGTTCATAATTATTTCACAGGGTGGCTCTGGCTCAGGAAGCACTTACTCTGGGAAACCGGTAAGAATATTTTCATCACAGCATTTTAATCTTCTTTTCTTAGCAAACAAAGAACCTGGGTGGTGGCTAGAGGAATTTGGCGATGACTTGGTCTGAAGAGGATATTCTGTATCAATATTAGTGCAGCCTTCCTATTGAACAACTTAAAACCATGCTGTGGGTTAAGCTATTAAAATCTTGTTGAACACAGGAAGAAACTGTGTTCAAAACCATTGGCTAGGTACACCTATAAATTTATATAATATAAATTTATTTGTTTGCTTGTTTTCAGCAATCACCTTACTCAGGCGGCAGTCAAGTGGTAAGAACTTTTCCTCTTTGTAGTTTCTACTCGTGTCTGCCTATAAATGTCACAGAAGACAGAAATCTGTCAAATTTCCTACATCTGGATAAATGTTTGAGAATGCATGTGCAACATAATAAATGAAATAGTCTTAACAAAAATGAAGAGAAGTGGGACCACATAGGTGCTTTATACTTTTGACGCTGGTTATCACTGAAAAACACGTGTTGATATAAATGTGGCACATGATCTTTTGACATCAGAAGTGTCTACATAATAGATGGGGGTAATAGAAGATTTCTCTGAAAATTTCTATGCTTTTGTAATAGCAGTAGAGAACTATTGAGGTATGGGTTTATCAAATTTCTTTCTTTTTCTTTTATAGAGCTCTGCTGGGAAACACTCCACTCCCCAACTCCTGATGTTATGCAGTGTTTTGAGTGCCTTTGCCCTCTCTGCTGCTGTATCAAAATGGTCTATATGAACTCCTGAAGTGTTGCTTGACATCCTAAACACGGATTATATTCCGTATTGTTAGATTACTTAATGTAAGAAAAAAAAGTACTGTTAAGTCAAATTGGCAGATGCTGCTTGGCTGTTAAGTTGCATGTCTAGCTGGTATGCCATGCCCCTCATTAGTTTACTTCTGGTTTTAGTCATTAGTAGATATCATTAGTTGTGTCAGTGTTTTAGGCATCATTTTAAGAGAGCATATTGTACCCTACCTATATGATTTATTTTTATTTTGAAGAGGGAATGTGATGAACACCTACCTGAAATGATTGGTGTGACAAATGAATACTTAGGAAACATTTGGTTATTAACCAAAGTGGACAAGGTGAAATAAATTGTTGTATATGCAAGCTGAACATTGTGCCTAGCAATCATCACATAAGATAAGGCTGATGTAAACTTCTGAGCAGTTCTCCACGGGACAGAAGAAAAGGTGCTGGGGTAGTACCAGAGTATTGGTTGTAGTCTTTTGTAATCAAATGCAAATTCAATATGGAGATTGCAAAGGAAAAAAAATTGCAAAAAAATTCCACAGGACTGAATTTTTGGGGGTTAATTAAAGTTTATTCATTAGATAAATGAAACAGTTCAGAGCAGAGACATTATGAACGCCATTCAAACCAACTGCAAATACCTAGAGTTCTGTAGAGAAGCATATAAAGCAAATGTTCCCCAGATTAGGCTGATAAACCAAAATCTGCTGAAAACGAAAGCCCTTTTCCTTGGAGGGAATAGAAAATCTATTAAATTCATAAAACGAATACCACCTTGGCTCCTTTTTTTGAGTATTTAGTCTAACCTGTATATCTGAAAGGTTCATTTCATGAGTGATGCGTACATCTGCAAGCAGGTACTTTAGTGCGCTCGCTGAAATTCCACGGCCCAGCTTTGAGTTCAGGAGAGTTCCACACCTTGCAGCAAACTCTTCTGGAGCTCTCAGAGCCATCTTCTGTTTGGTGTTAACAAAGTGCATTCATCTAAAGCATATTTATAATGAATGTGTGATTGAACATGTGCCTGCTATTAAAATAACCAGTATTAGCAGCGTGCTTTTCTGTCACGGTTTACAGCTGTAACTGGTGGGAGAGGTTTCCACTCAAGTTCTCCTACTGCCTTCTCCGGGGCCAGGATTTCGCCCGGGTTTTGATGTGTTGCCAACCATCAGTAAATCAACCTGTAATTAAAGCACAAAGTTATCCCTATATACCATCTTCAAAATTTCATGGACAATTTGTTTCTTTGGACAACACAGTAATGTTCTGTTTGAGAGCTCCATACCTTAATTCGAAGCAGCCCTGCCATTCTCTAATAAATTTCTGATGGGTTTCCTACAAAGCGCTCGTGTCAGCGGCTGCCGGAGTTCCCCGTTGATGGTTTGGGCGGCCCGAGGCCCGGGCCGCAGGGACTGCAGGCTGCGGGAGCGGCCCGTGCCCCGCGCCGCGGCCCCGCCAGGCCCGGCCCCGGCCCCGGCCCCGAGCCCGCTCCCGGCCCTCGCTGCAGCCGCGGCCCTGGGAACGGAGCGGGCGGGGCTCGGCTGCAGCCGGAGCCTTTGCGGGACGGGACCGCGGCTCCCGGAAGCACCGGGAGCCGAGCGAGCCGAGCGGGGCCGGCGGTGAGCGGCGAGCGGGGCCGCCGGGCGGGCGCGCAGGTGGGAGCGGAGCCCGGCCGGGGCCGCCCGCGGGGAGCGGCGCGGGCTGGGCGTGAGGGGAGCCTGAGGGAGGCCGGGGGGCGATTGGGGTGAGTGGATGGGGCGGCGAGCAGGGCTGTGGGAGGGAAAGGGGGGGAGTGAAGGGATACCGAGAGAAATGTCTGGAAATGGAGCGGTTTGGGCAAGAGGGAGGAGAGGGCGAAGTTGAAGTTGCTCTGGAGAAGCCGTGAGCGAAGTTGGGAAGGGGCATGGATCTGGCCAGAGCTGTGTCAGTGCTGCTGAGGTGGTGACTCCCTTGCTGGTGCTCTGCTGAGAAGGTGCTCACTGTGCGTCATGTGGTGCTGCATGTAAAGTTCACAGAAATGCACATTTTACAAGTATTTGTATGGTTATCATAATTTTATAAGAAGTTTTTGAAATGAGAAACGCTCTAGCGGTACAGCACTTACGGATTAAGCAGAAACTCAGAGGATAGGGAGATAACAAATGTAATAATGCATATCATGGAATAAACTGAAAGGTAAAAGATAAATATCAGAGGGTACCTGTAGTTGTTTCACTTTATTAAATTCTATAGACTCTGTTTTAAACCAGAGGGAGGAAGACTTGAATTCAAGATAAAATATTTTGAAGCTACTGATTGGATGGAGAAGCCTGACACAGCTTTGAGCAAAAGAGGAGTGTGTTATTTGGGACATAAAGAACATATGCATCAAACCTTTCTGAAACTGAGTGAGCACCACAGTGGGAAGTTTTATTTTTCATGGTGGCCTTTGCACAGGAGGATTTGGATCTAAAACAACCATTGCTTTTCAAATACCATATGTGCAGAATGACAAGTGGGTCTTGGAATTAACATTAAGTGATGGACTGCTTTTCTCAAAACCTTTGGGGTTCCCTCTCTCCATAGGCCCTGCACTTGCCTTACCAGTGTGCTCACTGAGGGCTGCAGGGTGAGTTTGAGGGAGGTGACAGCTGTGGAGAAAGTGATTTACAATAATCTCTCCTTTTGGAAACTGTAGTTCATGTAGTTCCCTTGTACATTGTTAGGCACTGTGAGAAGAACTTGTGATTGTAAATCACAGTTCTGGGAGATAAGGATACATTGGTTTGGGATGTGTGATTTTCTGGTTGGTAGAAATAGTATGTGTAGCAAAAATACTGGTTTGGGGCAGGACTGGTTCTAGTAAGTATAAATTTGCATTCTTTAGAGCAATGTATTGCTAGGAGTAACTCTGCCTCCAACAATCCTACAGGCTGCCTTCACAACCTGGTTCCTCATTCTGGTGATGCTATTGTTTGCAATAACAAGAAAAAGGCAGGGATCATCTGAGCCAAGTACCTGTGGAATTCAAGTCACGTGTCCCCTTAAAACTGTTCCGGATTTGGCAGTGTTAAGGGAGCACAGCACATACTTACCTTTGGGACAGCTTGCTGGACACAGTTATTCCTCCCATATTGCTCAGCACAATTGCTTGCTGCCTGGGGTTATTCTTCACCAGTTGCTTCAGTTCCTAGCATGTTCAAGCTGCTTGTGCAGGTTCTGTGCCTTTGCTGGAACTCAGGAGGCTGCACGGCTGGATCACATCAATGGGGGATGTCTCTAGAGGGGAGGAGAGATTCTTAACATCTGTACTTCTTAGGAGCTGGCATGATAATGTCAGATGGTTAGGAGTTCAGGACTTTACCACTGGATTTCTGAACCTTGTCTTACACATGTAGCCCTTCAGTGGTGTTCAGCTGTCTCATTTTATTTGTAATTACTAGCACACTGCAGTGCCTACAGATTGATTTTCCCTGTAGGATCTGGTTTGTGTTACTTTACTCCGAGTAGGTCACCTTGACTGAGGTGTTTGACACACTGTGTTGCCTTGAGCACCCAGACTTGACTTGTAATTCATGAATAGCGTAAGTGTAAGCTGCAGCTGAACCCCAGCTGGATTCAGTGTTCAGTCTTTCAGTGCCTTAAATCAAGCTCCTTCATTGGCTTGATACTCTGCAGGAACTGCCTTCCAGCAGTCCTTTGGTTCATGGCATTGCACTCCTGTGTGCTTGAGGAGGGGGGGGCATTTGAACTGGAACTGAGAACTGAACGGCTCCTTGCTCCCAGAGCCTGACTGTGGCTGCTGGATCTATCTATACTGTGATCTATACAATGAGCACAGTGTATGTACCGTGTGAAAACGAGAGGCAGTTCAGGCAGCTTGTATCAAATTTCTGTGCTGGCAGGCAGAGTTTGGCTTAATGACTACTACCTCAATATAAAAGTGTTGCACTGCTGGGCGGAGTTGAAGTCTTCATCTTACAAGAAATGCTGGTGTTAACATTTAGCTCAATGAGGGCCTGAATTTCCAGAGTGCTGAATATTTATACTCAATATGTGATTTGTATAATACTCGTCAAACCAAATTTTCATCAGTCAAAAAAATATGATCCCTGGATTCTTAGGTTTGGTGTAAAGGATAAAGGTGGTGGGCTTAAAGAGCACTTAGCCACAGATCCCACATTTTAAGATTTACAATGCTTTACTCTTCCTGCCATTAGAATGCTATTTTTTTCCCCACAAAAGAGAGAAACAAACAGAAAACCTTTGGGACCTCATGAAACAACTCATCTAGGTTCCCTTCCTGCTCAGTTTTCTGTCAACATGTAAGAAAACCGTGCCTGAATCCCAAACAATTTATAACATTCTCTGGAATGAGACTAGTTAATAGTTAATATCTAATTGCATTCTCTTTGTTAAGCTTGGCAGTGATGGAACTTCCTGGTTGAGTGATAGATATGGCCAGTGATTCACTGATACAGCTTTCACTAACTTTGGCAGAAGCCAAAGTTTTGGAGCAAAGTTGAGAAGAAGTCGTTGGTTGATCTTTAACAGTTACCACTTAATGTGTAACTGTTCTGTACCTGGGTGCACTTGCCAGTTTTGGAAACCATCTGCATGGTTTTAAAATGGCCAAGAGTTGTGGTTTAACCCAACTGGCAGCTAAGCACCACACAGACACTTGCTCGATCCCCCTGATGGGATGGGCCAGACAATCAGAAGGGTAAAGTGAGAAAAGCTGTGGGTTGAGTCATAGACAGTTTAGTAGGTAAAGCAAAAGCTGCACGTGCAAGCAAAGCGAACTAAAGAATTCTTTTACCACGTTCCATGGGCAGGGAGGTGTTCAGCCATGCGTAGGAAAGCAGGGCTCCGTCTTGTGGAACAGTGACATGGGAAGACAAACACCAACACTTGGAACATCCCCCCTGCCTCCTTCTTCTTCTCCCAGGATTATGTTCTGAGCATGACTCCATATGGTCTGGGATAGATGCCTGTGGTCTCTTGGGGTCAGCTCTCCTGGCTGTGCTCCTCCCAACTTCTTGTGTATTCCCAGCCTCCTCACTGGGAGGGAGGCAGGAAAGTGTAATTCCTGCTCCATAATAATGAAAACATCCCTATGTTATCAACGCTTTTCAGCACAAATCCCAAACACATCTCCCCACCAGCCACTGTGAAGGAAATGAACTCCACCCCAGCCAAAACCAGCACATGAGATACAGTTGTGCCTAGGGAACAAGATGACGTTGCAGGAGCAAGGTCCACCAGTGATCTGCTGTGTTCTACTTGATAACCTTGTCTTAAAAATATCTTTTGAATGCAGTTACGTTTCTAATTTTCACCAGTTAAGATTTTTTAAATGTAAATGGAGAAATTGGAAATACTGCCTGAAGGAAACCTTCATATGAAAAAAATCTTTGTTCCTCAGTTTCTGCTCAAAGAGTAAGGAAAAAACTTTGCTAGAGGATTTGCTTTTAACCACATTTCTGAAGAGGTGTACAGACTCCAAGAGAAGCACAGTTTTGGTTTTTTAATAGTGTACTTAGTGCACTTTATAATGTCTCCAGCAAGAAAAATGAGTAACAAACCGGAAAACAAAAGAAAGCGCAAGGTAAGTTTTAAAATGATGAAGTGATTTGCAGTGATTTAGTTACAAAGTGCCAGGTATTTGGGGGGGAACAGCTGACAATTTTGTTACGGGAGGGAACATATAAGAAAGCTGTTCACAGTATGAGGAAAATGGAAGACATAGTAGTGCCATTTCAAAGTGAGAAGTACAAGGTTTAAGATTATTAGAAATATTTAGAATGTGCATTACTACAGTGACACGACAGATTTTATCTTGTGGTCGTGAGGGAAGAAAAAAATGTATTGTCAAATTATAGCAGTCCAAATAAGGCAGTTAAATTATTTGTGTGTATGTAAAATCTACTTCAAAATGCAGTTTAGCAGTACTTAACTAGATTTGGAGAGGTCTGTGTACCCTCTGTACCATGTGGGGTATTTGCCATAAAATCATAGAATGGTTTGGGTTGGAAGGGACCTTAAAGCTCAACTGTTTCTGACTCCCTGCCATGGGCAGGGACACCTTCCATGGACGAGGTTGCTCAAAGCCCATCCAGCCTGGCCTTGGACACTTACAGTGATGGAGTTTCTCGTGTTCTCTGGGCAGTCTGTTCCTGAATTAGCCCAGCCCATGTCCAGGCCCTTGCACTTGGCTTGTTGAGTTTCATGAGGTTCCTTCCTTCCGTTTATTTCTGTACTTAAAGTATTTGTTGTATTATATACTGCTTCTGAGAAATACAAAGCTATATTCACTCCAAAAAAAAAAAAAAAAAGGAATGTTTATGGAATAGAACTTCCCTCTGAGGAATGCAGTTGTGTTGTGGAAAATTACATGTTAGTTGTGTGTTATCCAGCACAGGGAAGAGGGCAATGCATGTCAAAAGTAAGAAAAGCATAGAAGGAAGGCTTATGAACATAGGTTCTTCAGGTTCTGTGAGTTAGCTCTTGCTCCACCTTCCAATTGTGCTTTTCCTTTGTTGACAGCTTACTGTATTTGTATAAGTGTAGAATCAGCACTAGGTTCCTATTTCTTTGGAGAAATCTGAGAACACCATCCTGTCTCTTTAATCCATTATCTGATTTCAGAGCAAATGCCCAGGAAGTGTGTCCATACCTGTACCACTGGAATGACCCAGAGACAGACTCAGTGTTTATTTTCCAGCAGATCCCATGTGAAGAATTTGCTGTAGTAGCACAGAACATTTAAACTTTGCCTTTGGCAGTTTTGAGAGGCTGGTTGTCTACTTCTGTGTTGCGCTTTGCATTTTAACTAATACACAAATGCCCTTTATTTGGTTGAGCAATGTTAAACTGATTAGTCATAAAATGGTATGTGACCTAAGAAAAACAACTCCTGTAACTTGGCTTTCTTACTCTAAAAGACTGTCAGCAGTCAAAACATTTCACAGCTAGGCTGGAAGGAATTTAATTCATGTAATGACATCACTGTGAAGATTTGGAGCATGATACTAGTTAGTTTATTTTTCTTTTTTTAAATTAAACTTTACTTGTGACGGAGTATAGAGGAGTGAAGAAATAGTAGCCAGTAGAGGTTGTTTTTATCAAAACTTTTTGTGAATTTAACCTACTTTTTTGTTGTGAGACTTGCTGGAATTTACTGTTAATTTTTTTTTGTCTGTCATCTACTTCAGATAAGGTTGGGTGCTTGGAGTTTTTCATGTATGTTTCTCTGATACTCCCTGTAATTCTGATTTTGAGTCCTTCTACGAAGTTAAGAATAGAATCAGTTCATGAACGAATCCTTAATTTTGCACAGGATTTTGCAACGGTAGATATTTAGCAGCTGAAAACCTCAGAAGTTTATACTTTGAGATCTTTAAAAGACAAAATCTTAAGGTTAAGAAAAGTCTCATAATCCTATTGCTCTGTAGTAAAATCTGATTAATATCAAGGAGTTTTGGTGTGCTGTTCATTAAGTCAAATTGATTTTGGCCTAATTTCATCTGCAAATATTAGAATTTACCACTATTTTAGGAGGAAAAGTGTAAAGATGAAATAAAAATAAAATGTAAAATATTAAATTTTAGTCCGGATTGGAGGTATTATGAAGGGAGATGAAAATCTACAAGTCAAAAATGTATTCATTTTAGAATTAATATTATCAGCTGGAAATTTTTTTTTTGATTTTCCACTCAAAAAAATCTGCTTCCTTTGAAATTAGTTACTCTTCAGTTACTTTGCACAGTATGGTACTTTGAGCTGGAATATTGCTTCCTGTATAGATTGCTTTGCTTTGGTTTGTGTTCTGAAAACCTTTCCAGGGTCCTTCTCCTTTTTACTTTCCGGGAGAGCAGCTCTTCACACAGACTCCATCTGTATTTTATCCACCTGTGTGTACTGAATGCAAGAGTTACGTGGCTGCAAACCCCACCTTGGCTTCCTGCATACTGATTTCTGTGCAGGGCCGCAGGTGTGTCCATGCTGCACTGAAGGAATGACGCAGAAGGGGCTGATTGGGTTTTTACACAGACTAACAGAAGAGAAGAATAATGGGCCCGGTCCCTGGGATGAGTTATTTAGTGTTATAGTCACAGAACTGCAGGTCCTTAGCACACCTGCTGTAAGGTACAGTTCAAAAGACAGAGTTCATGTCACCACTCTGCTTCCAGTCTTTGAACCAGCAAACCTAAATCTGAGTTTTCAAACAGATGCACCCTGCAGAGTACCAAGTAGGGCATCCAATGCCCAGTTACAACCCCTAGCTGTAACTGTGTCCAGGAGGTGCAGTGGGAACTTCGATGTCATCATTGGTTTGAGACAGTCCAGGTGGGGGTTGTTACTGAAGACAACAGTTCATTTGTTCTGTGACTGCACAGGCTGTTGCTGTGAGGGTACCGGGAGCTCGTGGCTACAAGTGAGCACTGACACCTTGGATAGTCACCTGTAAATATAAAGGTGCTGTGAGGCTGTAGTTGAAGACAGGCCAGCTCTTTAAAGTTCAGTATTTTGCTCCTTTTGTGGATCGTTCCCAGTTTGCACAGAGGTCCATGAGCTGATAAGCAGATCTTTTAAAAGAGAAGGGACCAGGAGAGCTGATAAGGTGTTCCGTGTGCATAGGAGAGGGTGGTTATATAATTGGCATATGTACATTTCAGAACCCTAGTTCCTGCTCTGTGGGCCAGCTTGTAAATACAGCATGAAACTTCACACACCTGCTGTCTACAAGCCTGTCTTGTTGACCACTGACAGAACAACTTCTAACAAATACCCTTACTTCAGCTATCATGCTGGACACTTAGCTTCCATTGAATGTGAACTTTTGAAACTCTGAAATGCATTAGTGACGTACAGTAAGGAAATATTTCCTGCTACTGGTGCCTTTTTGAAATACATTGTCTGGGGAAGTCTATTTTTTGTCATGACTTCTGAGGAAGACAAGACAGAAGTTAATGTTGTGGTATGCATTCTTTATGGCTTTGCTGATGGGCTTATTGAAGTGTTGTGCTTATTGGTTTATTTTTGTGCTGATTGCTTTAGTATTTGCTTATTAGCA
Organism: Prinia subflava; assembly: GCF_021018805.1. NCBI lineage: Eukaryota > Metazoa > Chordata > Aves > Passeriformes > Cisticolidae > Prinia > Prinia subflava. Next base: position 18,747,769 of record NC_086256.1, read on the forward strand.
GCAGCGGTTTACTTTTAAAATTACATTTTAAGCTGCTTCTAGATAGATGATTGTATTTTAGCAAAAAAATTACTGTGAACATTATTTTTAATATTATGACCTGTTTTGAAGGTTGTAGAATTGATATCTGGTGATTTTGAACATTTGTACAATCCTTTGTTATTTTACAGGCTGACAGAATGCAGAAATTTGGGTCCCAGTCAGGAGGGATATGTGTGTTCTCATTATCTGTATTTTGCTCAGAAGCATTTTGAAAACCAAAGAAAAAACACAAAACCAACAAACAGAACACCCAATAAACAAAAACTTAAAAACTTAATTTTTTGAAGACATCTGTAGGTGTGCTTTCATTAAATTCAGTGGTTTCTGTCTTAACAATATGTTGCTCTTTATTTCCAGTTTTTCAGGTCTGAATACTAAAAAATGAGGTAGATGGAAACTGAGAGAAATTGTTTGTTCAATTGTTTGGCTCCCATAAACGAAAATTCAGTTTTCTCTAGTATCATAGACAAGCCTTTTAGTGAAATTCAATTCTGTGTCTTCTCTCAGTAGGTCTGGGCATTTTTCTCCTTTACCTTTTTCTCCCTCTGTCTTCTTTGTGTTGCTGGTACTTCTCCAGAGAGCGTGGTCTCTGAATGTGCAAGTCCCTTCTTCATCCCTTTGCAGGAACTCTTCTTTTTCTCCTCCTTGTTCTCAGCTGTAGCAAATGTATTCTTCAAAGCTGTTCTTCTTCAACTAACAGATCATCTCAGTGTTTAGGATGCATAATTCCACAGTTAACATCCTCATGTAATGGATTATTCAAGCAGAACCAGTGGAAAACAGCAAATCCCAAGTATTGTCTGCAGCGTTCTTCTCCTTCATAGTTTATATTTCTGTCTGATTCATATTGCTCAATGCAGTTGCATCTTTAGTATTTGTTTCTTCAGAAGTTAAATGAGATCATAGTTCCTACAAAAGTGTCTCCTATTAAGATTCCTTAATGGAACCTTATGTGTTTCTTCCTCAGTTTCTGCATCCTGGCATCTTTTTCGTCTTTGTTTTCCATATGCTTTTACAAATATTTTTACAATGGCATGATTTTTGAGATAAACAGTTTTATTGTGTAGGATACAAGTGTGTACTTGATATCTTTGTGGCTGTTGATAATTCACTCCTGTTTGCAGGTTACTTCAATGTCTTTTGAGTGTCAGTGTTGTATAGATAGCAATTTGACTTTGAATACTTGACTGGAGAAAATCCATAAATGCTTAGAGACAAGATAAGGGCAAGTCAGAAATATTTGAAGAGTGTAGCTCTCCAAATGTCTACAAAACCAGCAATGAAATGCATCTTGAGCTGGAGCAATGCAGTCAGCAAGAAACTGCTTGAGTTCTAGCCACAAATATTTAGAGGTACCAGCACATCCTTGAGCAGTGTGGACAGAACTGCATAGTAAATGAGTCAGAAGTTTGTGCCTGCAGGTATAAAACACGGGGACAGCTCTGCCAGATGCACCCAGTAGTGGTGTATTCAGACTTCTGATACCGAGAACCACATGCATTGTCTTGGCTTGTTACTCTCCTTTTGCTTGTAAACATAGTTGTAAACTTCTAGTTATTGATTTGACTTTGGCTCTGGTTTTGAATAAGTGGGCAATGAAGGGAGTAGAAGTTAATCTTTTACAGAAAGCATTAGTTTCTGTGTATGGAAGTTCTTTATATGAAGCATAGCAAAAATTATGTGATACTCTGAGTAGCAGCAAGCTTTTTAAAAATTTTCTTGTCATATGTTGTGCTTGCATAATGTCTCTTATTAGTCTTCTGCGATAAGTTAATGCTTTAAATTGGTAACAAATTGCAAAGGAAACTGCATCAACTTGGTGGAAGTTCCTGGTAGAGATGAGGATGGTGCAGCTTTACTAACATGAAGCTTGTGGTACCCAGAGCATCTGAGAAAGCAGTTGCAGTCACCTAGTCATCTATATTCAGTTAATTTTTCTCTGAGCAGGATAATCAGCGGGACAGGTTTAGTGCTGCCTCCCTGAAAGCTTCTCCATCCCATGTCTTCCTCTCTAACTCTGCTTTCCCACAACTCTCCCTTCCTTCATTGCCAGGCACACCTCTCATTCTCATTTAAAGCAGCCCAGCCCTCACCCTTCTTTTGCTGGCACAGTGCCACCTGGCAAGGCAGAGACTGTAACCTGACAGACTTGGGAGAGGGGAAGAGTGGGAAGATCTCTTCAGTCTGGGAACAGCTCATGGCAGCAGGAGTTCTGGGCATTCTGCTGTACCACAGCAGAAAACACCTTCACCTTGAAAATACCTTCTGAGCCTCCACCTACATAACGAAGTCTTTATGTAGGAAAGATTCCCAATATCTGCAATATTACCTTTGGATTTGTTTCTTTTTTTCTGTTTCAGAAAGGAAAAAGTCAAGAAATGTCTGCCAATTTAAAGTACCTTTCCTTGGGCATCCTGGTTTTTCAGACCACAAGTTTAGTGTTGACCATGCGCTATTCTCGGACTCTGAAAGAAGAAGGACCTCGTTATTTATCCTCTACTGCCGTAGTTATTGCTGAACTTATGAAGATTTTGGCCTGTGTTCTATTAGTCTACAAAGACAGCAGTATGTGTCAAATTTTGCACCAAGTAATTTTCCTAATCAATATGCTGTATTGTAGTGGCAACTGCAAGGCAGCCATGTGAGTACAGGCATAGAACAAAGCATTTCCCTTCTCCTTGTGTAAGAAATAGGCTTGGAAAGACAATAATCGTACTGCAGTATTTGCTTAAGAGAACGTGGAAATAAGTATATTTGCTTAAGAGAATGTGGATACTGAGGAGTGCAGGAATGAATTTTATGCTTCCATCTCAAAGCTTGTGTTTGCTCAGGTTATTTTAAGAAATCTGTATGTAGAAGTAGGAAAAAATGAAAAGCTTTAAGTGTGTCTAAAGCATGAATGATAATTAGAAACCTGTGATAAACAGTAGATGCAGAAGGGAAGAAGCAATTTCATTGTTACAGGAAGAATCATTGTTTTAAGCTGAAAAAAGGAAATTATATTCACATTTACTCCAGTTCTTATATTGTATATTTAAAACTGAATTTACCTGGTTTAATTTTCAGCAGTTTAAAAATGTCATTGTCTGTGCATAAATATTGATGACTCTGTAGGATTCTAAAGATGCACTTTTTAGGTGGTACTCTTTGATATATTATCTTAAATTATTGCTACAGTTTCAAAAAGTTTAACTCAAAGTATTTTGAATAATCATTTTCATTCTGATATTCCAGGCTGCAGGAAGACACTTGTAGCCATATTTCCTGACATATACAAGGCCTGTGAAAGTCAAACAAACATAGATGGTATTTTGGTATTTGGTGTAGTGATAGCCATAAAAAGTGGCAACAGTTTAAGAACAGAACATTGCTGTGTCTCTTTCTTTCCACTCCTTTCCTTTTAGTGAATGTCTTTTTTTTTTACTGTTTCTTTGGGTAGAATGCAATTTACGGACTCTGAACAGGGTGCTACATGATGAAATCCTTAACAAACCCATGGAAACTCTTAAACTTGCTATTCCTTCAGGAATTTACACTCTTCAGAACAACTTGCTATATGTAGCATTGTCAAACCTAGATGCAGCCACATACCAGGTATTGCATATTTTGAATTCTCTGTAAGTTTAAAAAAACCCCTATGAATTGTGGCATGGTAGTAATAACTGTTCCTGGTTCTTCTAGGTTACATATCAACTGAAAATTCTCACCACAGCATTGTTTTCTGTGTCCATGTTGAGCAAGAAACTGGGTGTATACCAGTGGCTGTCACTAGTAATATTGATGACAGGAGTGGCATTTGTGCAGGTAAATATTAGCAGGTGGTTTGTGGGGTTTTAATGTGTTTATTCAAGAAACACGGATTTCTATTCTGATTATCCAGCTTTCTGATTCTACCAGCTGCACACGAGCACCAGAGTAGAGTCAGGAGCTACGAATCACAACTGGCCAGGTCTGGAGGACACCAGAAATGGTTCAAAGGCAGAAGATAACACCTCTTTTGCAACCCAGTGCTCTACTGTAGAATGTGACAGGGCCTCTGGAGCAACCTGCAAGTAATAATGATAGCCATTTTTATTAGCACATTTCTTCAGGCATTAGGAATTCACAGATCTTCTCTGCCAGTACAGGCTGTGTTCACTTTGGCGTATGGATTCAGCGTGGCAAATTCACTTTGGACTATTTCAAAAACCAAATTGGCCTCAGTTCTAAGTAGTGCAGGTACCAGAGTTCATGGTTTTCAGAGGGCAGGATTATGTGACAAGAGACTATTCTAAGAATTTTTAGCAGATTTTAGTATACCCTAGAAATTTTTATTTTAAAACTGAAGGATTTGGAAAAAGATGTGGTGATTAAAATCAATAATGAAAAATGAAAACAAAACACTCTGACAGTATTTAACAGACTCCTCAGGAAGCTTTGGCCATGGCATTGCATTTTATTCAGTTAGCCTTAGACACATTGCAGGGTTTAACTGGTCTGCACAATCACCAAAGAGGGGCACATGAAAAAGACAATTCACCCCGTCTTATTTGTAAGGTAACCAACCAACTGTTGGGTGGCACAAGTTGGTGGCAGAGAATGACCATGATAATTGACACTGGGATTCAAAAACAGTTCTTGCTTATAAAACATAAATCCTGCAGCTGTTTAAATTGAGGAGTATTCTCCCAGTTGAGGCACAATTTTACTCCTTACAAATACATAGAAAAAAAATGTAGCTTTGCAGTCCTTTAGACGTATTTATGGTGCAAAATACAAAACTTTACAAGTATGTGATTGTATGTATTTAGTTACTGTTACTGTGGGTGGAAAACAAATTTGCATTTTGTAGATGCTCATGACTTGATTTCATCAGTGAATTTTGTGTCCCTGTTTTTACATCCAGTGGCCCTCAGACTCTCAAGCAACACCTGCTAAGGAGCACTCAGCAGGATCGCAGTTTGTGGGCCTGATTGCAGTTCTCATAGCCTGCTTTTCTAGTGGATTTGCTGGGGTTTATTTTGAGAAAATTTTAAAGGAAACGAAACAGTCTGTGTGGATCAGAAACATTCAGCTTGGTAAGTTTAATTTTAATCTTCTGTTAGAGATATTGCATTCTGAAGCATTAAGATAATTGTGCAAAATAAATGTATAAATAAAAAATACCACCATTTTAGTATGCTGCATATATGTTATTTTAAAACCACAGTCAAACTCTGCTAGATGGAATTATAGCAGTTACTTTCTGATTTCAGTCTAGTTTTTGATTTACTTTGTTAATAGAGTATCTGTACATTTGTGAAACTGTACATTTGAAACTGTCAGTTAAATGTTTTTACTATTTTTTAGAGAATACAGGAATATTAAAGTCTGTTTTGAGATGTTTTAAAATTAATGTATTTTTTCTCTTGTGCCTGAGTAGGCAGCTTTCTGTATTAAAAGTGAGTTGATCTGTGTTCCTGAGTGAGTGCTCCTTCCCTTCAAAGCAGTCTTGTCTAGTTTAGAGGGTTGGAAACGTGACATCAAATCTTTTTGTTCCTGTTTTACAGCAGGGACAAAACTTACTGTTGCCTTTGTTTCTCTGATGGAATCCCTCTAGTCTTCACCTGTAGGCAGTAAACATTTATGGCATATTTGAATGAGTGCACTGAGCAGAGTTTGACCTTCCCAGCACCTTAGAATGGACTCGGGATCAAATCCCTAGTAAGGTTAACTCATGAGATGATTTAGTGGATCAGAGCTGTGTACTGAGTCTGTAGAATGTAGTGCAGTACTCTAAGAACAGGAGATGGTGTGGCTTCTTTTGTGATTAGTTAGTTGGTCAATGAGCCACCTTTTTTCCCCTTATTTTCCTACTACTGTGTGTTAATTAAAAGTGGTTTCAGTTAAAAATGCAGAAGTTAATTTTGAATACATTGTAACATTTTTACATGACAATAATGTTTTGAAACCTGAGTATAGTGGAAGGAATCAAAACCTCTCCTTACTTTCTGCTTGTGTTTATGGAAACAGTGTGTCTTTAAGTTTTCCTGATCAGGGTGTAGGGAATACATCAGGAAATGTTATGTCAGGGAATTTTGGGGCAGAGAAGGGTTGCTAGCTGGGGATTGGTCCAGGACTTAAGGTAAGATTTGGTGTTCTGAGTGGAACTGCAATATAAAATCCATTGCCAAAGAAAGCTGATTATTATTATTGTTGCTCTCAGTTTCCATTCTAAAAGTGCTTTCATGGGGAACAGATATCTGAAATAATTTCCAATAAGAATCCATAATTGTTGAAAAATCAATAATCTCTTGTAAAACATTGTTCAGATTTTTCTGCAGAACACAGAAGTATGTACACATATTTTGATAGTTGGCCTGGTCATATATTGAATGTTCCAGTAATTGCATTGTGAAACAAGGAGATCAGAACAGACTGTGTCTAAATGCTGACTCTTCAAGGTTATGGATGATTAGGACAGTCATATATGAAGACATAAATGTCTGATTATAGTGAGAATCACATCACCTGAGTTTTGTGTTTAGTTTTGTAGTGAGCTTAGTCTGCCTCAAAAGAAAGTTCAATAGAATGTGTTTATCAGTGAGCTTGTTTTCCATTCAAAAATAATGTCATATTTCATAAAGTTTTTAGAAATTGTTTAAATACATAAATACAGTTAAATAATATATATTAAATGCATATAAAAATAAATACAGCTTTTACAATGCATAAAATGTGAATCACATTTTCAAAAATACGTTGGTGTCTTCTTTCTGCAAGTGCAGGGTGTAGTTGCCCACTTCAGACATTGTATTATTCAGTAGCAAGGCATTCATAAGCAAGAGCTCTGAAATAGAGCTTTTCTTAAAACACAAACAAACCCCCGTATGTCCAACCAGCTTTTCCTTTTCACATCCAGAGAGAATTATTAAAACTGTAGAATATAATGGGAACATAATTTAGAATTAATTGTTTTAAAAATCAAATTTTAATGCACACCAATGTCATAATAATGATATATGAATAGGTGATTGTATTTCTTTATTTTAGCAGATCAGTTGGAAAATACAAGTAAATGGTTTAATCTGAATGAAACCTACATTTTTAATTCTGCCTACAAAAAGAATTATTTCTTGTCAAACAGAATGTGTTGTTTTGTTTGAAACAATTCCGCCTTTTTGAGATGCTGAGAAATGTGGTGCAAATCACCTTTTCACAGAGAAGGAATAGAAAAGAGTGTTGGCCCTTTCCTGTTCAGGATTAGAGCAGACATCAGTCTCAGTAGCTGCTGACATTAAATCATGCTTGAGGGGTTAGGCAAAGCTTCCCATTTGGTAGAAGAACACTGGACTCACCAAATTAAAAACTCCACAGTCTCACCTCAGATTAAGCTTTTGACATTAAGTCTCTACTAGTAAACATTCATTGTATTTGAGACTGGCTCAGGAGAATCCCATTTCAAAGATCCTTGTCTGAATTGGCAAATTGCTAATTGCTCTTGCTATGCCAGAGACCTTCTCCTCCACTGAGTGTTTTCTCTGTTTTTGTCTCCAGGTTATAGGGGGACTTCAGCCTTCAGTCATGACTAGTTTCAGGAAAACTGAAATTGTATTTAAGTGAATTTTGCTATATGTCATAAACAAAACCCATTCCATTCCAGTAGAAAGCAATGGGAGATAAGTATATAAGGATATCTTAATGAAAACAATCAAAACTTGTTTCAAGTGTGGAGAACAGCTTTTAAAAGAGAACAGCAAACTGATTGCATTTGGATGTGATGGTACTGAAAGTGACAGTCCAATTTTAAAATCAGAAATACATAAGCAGCTGTTAAGGATGAGAAACCCATTTGCATGTTTTTCACCTGAAACTTTTAAACCAATCTTGTACTTTCAGGATTTTTTGGTAGTATATTCGGACTGATGGGTGTTTACATTTATGATGGAGAACAACTGTCGAAGAATGGATTTTTTCAAGGATACAATAAACTTACTTGGGTGGTGGTTGTTCTACAGGTGAGACCTTGTGTTGCATGATTCTGTGAAGGCACTCAGGGATTTACTCTTCTATAAATAACTGGAGAAACTAATGGGTGTCATTGAAGCTACTGAGAATTCTATAGTCAGAAGTGTGATCTCTCATTACTAGCAGAAACCTCTAAATGAAAATCTGGAAAATATATAGCAAATATGTGATTAAGTGTTGTGCAAATTAAAAGCATGTAAACATTATTTATTTTGTGATGTTTGAAATTATCTCTCTATATGCTCTTCCTCATGTGGCTAAAAATGTACAGTGCAAGCATTTCCACTTATTTAATGGTGATAAACAATTGTCATCAACAATTTCTTTAATGGGGAAAGAGCTACTCCTCCAATATTTATTTTCAACAGTACGTATACCTAATATAAAATAAATGTATTGCACCTCAACATAGACAAAAGCTTCTCCTAAAGTAGGTGCATGGTGTTAAAATAGATGCTCTCAGTCAAATTATCAGTTTGTGAACCCAATCCTCACTATTTTTCTAGGCACTTGGAGGGCTGGTGATTGCTGCTGTTATAAAATATGCAGACAACATTTTAAAGGGATTTGCAACTTCACTCTCTATTATACTGTCAACACTGATCTCCTATTTCTGGCTGCAAGATTTTGTCCCTACAAGGTAAGAATTATTTTCCATGTATACTAAAAAAAAAAAATTAAAAAATAATTAAAAAATAATAATAAAAAAATAATAAAATTGAGAACTAACTGCTTACCAGACATAACTGCGAAAATAAATAAAAAACCAAATCCCGAACAAGCCACACTTTCGGAATGTTTGGGTCCAGCTTGCACGTCAAGGTTTAGCCTCATCCCGTAACTGAGTCAGTGTTTCAGGCCGATGAGGAGCCGCTGCCTCGGGGTCCCGCGGCGGCCGCGCCCCCTGCGGGCCCGCGCCGGAACTGCGGCCCTGGCGCGGCGGGGCCCGGGACAAGGGGCCGTCCCTGCTCCGGGGACAAGGGGCCGTCCCTGCGCCGGGGACAAGGGGCCGTCCCTGCGCCGGGGACAAGGGGCCGTCCCTGCTCCGCGTCCCGGGACAAGGGGCCGTCCCTGCTCCGGGGACAAGGGGCCGTCCCTGCTCCGCGTCCCGAGACAAGGGGCCGTCCCTGCTCCGTGTCCCGGGACAAGGGGCCGTCCCTGCTCCGTGTCCCGGGACAAGGGGCCGTCCCTGCTCCGTGTCCCGGGACAAGGGGCTGTCCCTGCTCCGTGTCCCCGCGCTGCCCGGTGGCACAGGACATCACCCCTGTGCTGCGTTTTATCACGCGCACCGCGGGCTCTAACACAGGTTACGCACCCATGGAGGTGGCACGGCAGCACTGAGTTGCCCAAGGGCAGCCAGAAGCCCTAAAGCAGAGCTGTTTCTAAAGGCAGTGCCGCATTTAGTAGTGAGAACAGCCGAGAAAGAGAGAGAAGTGCTTGTCCTTGTAGGCCCCGGAGAGTGTCCTGATGCTTGGGGATCAGACTGTGGTGCTCTGGTGCCACAGGTTTTGTACATGGGTAGGCTGAGGACGCTGCTTGTCTTAGCAGTGTGTGTTCCTGTATGGAGTGTAGAATTAATAATCTCACTTCCAGATACAGGAATAGGATTTGGCTTATGACTGACCAACACTCTTTGCATATGTTACATGCACTCATAACATAAAAATATTTCAAATAATATTTATGACTTTTGTATATGAAGAAACATTTTTTTATCTAGAAATATGTATTTGCAATACTGTGGTCCCTTCTATCCATACCCATTCTGTAATTCTGTATTTTCAGGGCTTTACTTAAACATTCAAAAAAAGAAATGGAGTAGCTGTTTAGGCTTAAGAATTAGAAGACTTGAATTGAACTTAAATTATAAGTAGATTATATTTGTCCCATTAAAACAAAAGCAGAAAGTGTTTTAAGAATTTTTGTGTGCTCAGATGGGAAAATAATAAGTAACTTAACGGCTTCTGCAAACATGTTGCAATATAAATAGAGCCAGGTAGCAGTATGTAGAACCTGAAGCCATCCCATTTAATAGAACTTGGATTAACTTGAGTTAATCAAACTTAATCTTTAGTATGCTAACAATGCATTTGAACTGAAACTGTGTAATTGTTTCTGTCATATCAGCAAACAGCTTAGATTGGGGTAATAGATGTAAAGTACTTAAAGGCTTGAATGTGTTGCAAGGGGCCATGTCCCAAGATAGGCTAAATGTGTTCTCTGAAGGATTATCATGTCATATGCCACAGTTTTTTTAGCATTTGGTTCAGAAGATGAAATTGTTGACAATGTCATGTCTGCAAGAGATTCTTTTCTAAAATGTGAACAGATTGTCTGCCGGCTTCAGGTTTTTGTATCAGACTTTAACTATCAAAACAACTTGAAAGGCCAAAATGTCACAATAGAAAAGATGCCTTTATTGTGTTTTCATTAGACAAATCTTTCTGGATCTGCCAAAAATTAGATTATACTGACTTGCAAACTGGTTCTTGGGCAGCAGTAATTTGTTTGGACATAAGCTTTGGAATTCAAAGCAAACACAGCTCCAACAACATGAAGTATGTAATGTGTTAAGAATGAGTGGGTAACCACAGTAGTTTATTTTCTTCAGCTCCTGCTTCCATTTTGCACACATCTTTAGGTAAGAGTTTAAGAAAAACAGGATTGGTCTGATTGCTTTTGGCAATTGTTCCATGAAAGTGTAATTTTAATTTTCAGAATATGTTAATATTATACAATTATTTGTAGTTATAGATTTCTTACCTCAACAACTTTCTGCATCCCTCTAAAATAAATACATATGATTTATTTTGCTCTTTATAAGTTGGGCAAATATAATTTATCTTCTTGTTTTCCTCATGGAAAAATGTCCTTTCTTTTGACTGTATTGCATAAATAAGTTTGCATCAACTAAAACAAGCTTTTTTTTTCATCTCTGTTCTATTCAGTGTCTTTTTCCTCGGAGCCATCCTTGTAATAGCAGCTACTTTTCTATACGGTTATGATCCCAAACCTGCAGGAAATCCCATTAAGGCATAGCAGACTTCCTCCTCAGCCTGCTCTGGAGACCGTGCACGGGGGCCTTGCTGGCACTGGCACATGGAGAGTGTCAGTGTGCACTGCAAGGGGAGGATGAGTGCCCTGGATGTGCTGAAGAAGTGCTCACGAGTGGTTCTGAGCAGCCACAGGGTTACAGTGGAGGCTGACGCTGTCTCTGACTGAAGGGGGGGAAATGTCAGGGGAATGCCCAGTGCAACTTGCTAATAAAAACTTGAAAGGAACCAAAAGTTTCCAGGAAACTACAATTAGGAATGTTTACAGCTTTGACTAAGATTGCATCAAAAGAATTACTGTATTGACTGCTGCAGAAATATGTCCTATGCACTCTTTGAAAGAGCACACGACAACATTGTCAGATTGTATGTTTTTGCGATTCAATTCTATTTAATCTTAGTAAATATGTTTTTAACTGTTTGTCTATTTACGTGAAACGAGCTGAACGTCATAGTTCTAAAGTGATGGTTCTAATTAGGTACTCCTTATTAAAACTGTGAAAATTGAAATATGATTGAAAGACACTTTCACAATATCAAATATTTTTATATTTTTAGAAGGCTGATTCAGTAGCAGAAATCTGTTATTAAATGATAATGTTACAATTCTGTTGGTTCTATAAAACTATTGTAAGAATGTTAACATTCTTACCTAAATACAAAGGGGGGAATACTCCAGCCCTCACCAGCCTGTGATGTCAGACAGATGGAATAACTCTGGGAACGCTGGCTGGAGGTCGCTGAGCTAACCTGGGAGCACGAGTAGGGTTGTGATGGGGGCTTGCTCTGATGTAATGTTCATTCTTGTTACTTTACTGATTATAAATCAGCTTTTTGGTAGAACCTTAAAAGTAGTTTTTGTGCTTTAAATAGCCTCTGAAGATTTTTTAAACCATGATTTAAAAAAACAAAGAGCCCATAATAAGCGTTTTAAAGACATTATCATTGTCTGCAACAGCTCCATCAGGAGATATTATGGTCTGGCATCTGTATACTGTACTGTACTGTACTTTATTACAGAGGTATTTTTTAAACAAGTGTTGTTTACTCATGAACTCTTACAGGCTTTTTCTGTGTATTTCTATGTAATGGCTTAATTAGAGTTTTGGTGGGGTTTTTTTAATTATTATTATTTTGTTCTGGGAGTCCTTGAGCCAACAGACCAAAATGGGTTCTCTGGACCTATTTGTTCTAGTAGTGGAATTACTTTAATGGGAAATATAATTAAAAAGCAATTAATTGTGCAATAGGTAAATGTAAAAGCATGCTGTTATTCTGTTTCAAACAACAACAACAAAAACTTCACAAAGAAACCTTGCTGCAATTAGATCAATTAGACTGTTATGAACACTTCACTTGAAGTATTTGCATATAGTCAGAAACACTAAAAAAATCTGGAATAAACTGTCTTAAAAATCATTGGTTTTCAGGAGACTGTTCACAATGGATGTTAATGTTGGATGATTCATGTGACACATGTGACGGTGCATTTTGTATAAAAAACATATCAGGAGTCCCTTACCAGTAGAATGGCAAGTGGTAAAAACATCTTTCTTCCCTTGTTCCCCGCCACCACTCCCTTCATGCTTTTTCTCACATCTCTCTTGTACTAAAGAAAACGTGTAAGAGAAAGGTGTTGTAAAATATTTACCAAAGTACCTCATCTGATTAACCAGGAGATTCTGTAGGAGTGCTCTGAGATTTCTTAGTGAAGTGTTGTAAACAGGAAAGGAAGAATTCCACTTATGTCACTCAAGTAAAAATTGTGTTTTTCTTCAGTTACCAATTACATGTTTTATCAACGTTTTGTTTGTTTGTCTTATCAGAGCAAGACATTAAAGAATTATCAGAGCTCTGCCTAGGGCTTGCTAAGCTTTGTGAACTGTGAATCTGTCCCAGCATGTTGTAATTGCAGAAGCTTTGCTACTTGGCGGTCAAAACTATCTAAATGGGCATTCTGTGTTAATATGAAATGTTTTACGTGTACCATTCAATGTGGCACAATCTTTGGAAGGTCACATTTAGCCATCTCCCCTGCAGTGCAGCCTGAGGTAAGACGTGTGTGCAGAGCAGCGGCTCAGGGCGGTGCGAGTGCAGAGTGGCACCTGCACGGCTCTGAGATGAGGTGGGGAGTGCTGGTAGTAATCTTGCACTTGGAGTTTGGCCCTACACAGTAGTACTTTCGATTTAATGGATCACAGAAGGGGAGTGGTCAAGTGATATAATTGGTTACTTTCCTAAGAAAAGTCTCCAAAAAACGTAAGAAGCAGATTGAGAACGCTTTAAAGCCGCTTGTAAGGAAGGGACCAAAAAAGCCAAATAATTACCATGTGGCTGGAGCTCTGACATGTAGCCTGGTTTTAATATTTCAGGTGCACCTGTCAATATTTGCCCGTGAGGATGTTTAAAGAAATGAGCAGGAATATGTGCTCTTTGCTTTGGAACAGGATGCCATGCAGCTTTGGAAAACTGCCTGCTGTACTAACAAACTCCTGTCTGTAATTCAGTGACTTCCATGCTTTCACTGGACAGTCCAATTCTGTTTTCCAGCAGAACGATAGATCTCACCATAGACTTGTTGCTGAAAAGGAAAAATGAATTTGCCTTTTTAGCCGTGTTTCCTCAGCTTTGACAGGCTAAGGAAAGGCTCTTTCCTACCTCCCCTTGTCCAAGACTCTGGACAAGGGGAGGTAGCACGTGTTTTGTGAGAACAGAAACAATTTGGGGAGGGCTTACGGATTTCTGTAACCTTTGCATCGGAGAGCATATGCACATTTTCTCACTGAGATACTTTTGTATTTGAATTTTAATTTTTTTTCAGTGGCTTTAAGTCTATAACTCATTAACTAACCAAAGAGGAACAGCTAGCCCAGAGCTTTGGGAAGTAGTGGATGATGTGCTTTGTGTTTGCCCTAAAAGCAAATGCTGTAGGAATCTAACTTCCCAAAAATAAACTTGTCTTTCTGAACTACTTTTCTGGCTTTTAGAAATGGTTTTGTTTGTTTAGTTGTATATTTAGGGGGCTAACCTATACTTAGCATAATTTTGTTTGAGTGTTTATGAAGTTACAGAAGTTATAGCTAGGTATTTATTTGCAATAACTTGAATTATGCGATTTTTCTTTCTAGATTTATATTTTGGATATATTAACATTTATTGAATACTTGGATATTGGGTAGTTTTATTTGAGAATCCTGGTATATGTGATAAATCATCAAATAATGATAAACTTAGGAATATCTTCAAAGCAAAATAGATCAGTTCAGTGCTGGAAAACCTTGAGTCTAATAAAGTAAGATAAACTTTTCTTTCAACATTGTATTTCTGAGCAATTCACAAGTGCCCAAAAATGCATTTCTCAAAGAATTCAGATAATTACATGTAGTTTTATTTGACTTCATTGTTTCAGACAAACTTTAAGAAAAGCTCCCTTTTTATTTGTTTCAGTAAAGGGTTCAAGATTCAACTTCTACAGTATAACACCTTTCATTTTTACTACAATGTTTTAGTAACTATTGTTTTATTTTTCCTCCAAAATACAAACCAATCTCATTTTGCTTGTGTTTCATGCACATACAGGCCTCTCCCAGACTCATAGTAGTATGTAATTCTTTTGTGTTTCTAACTTATTTTTATGGCTGTATTTCAAAGTACTGTGTGAAAAAGGCATATTGTGTGTGTGGCTCTACGCAGATATTTACTATATGTAATATGCTAGGTAGAAAAGTTATGCAATATTAACATTTTAAATAATATAGTAAATGTAGTTTTTAACATTGAATCTAAGTAAGAAGTGTGTGTAAGGTATTGTCCTTAGCTCAAGAGCAAAGAGAAGATAACCCAGAGGTTTCTACACAGAGAGAACAATTACAACAAGCCAGACTAAAAACCCCTCTTGGATGTTTCAGAGGGAAAGATACATATCTCCTCGAAACCACCCTGGTCAAGCCAGACCATGCATATCTCCTTGAATCCACAAAGCTATCTGGTTAAGCCAGACTCCAGGACGCCAGGGGTTTTGCAAAAGGCTCGTGGCAAACGGGCTTTTCTTAGATAAAGTATGCATAATCATTAAAGTTGGTCCTCAAAAATAGAGAGGCTTCTCTCTAACGGGGCCCTTCTCCTTCTCAGCCTTTGTCTGGGAGGGAGGGGGGACGGTAGACCCGGGCTACCTACTTTGCTCTTATTTGCCTCATTATTTGTCCTGTCTCTGAAAACTTTTTAAACTTTTATTATTGTATTAATTTTTGTAACCAATTTTTATTCTTTAATAAATTTTCATAAATTTCAAAAAGCGAGTTATTGGCATTTATCACAATTTTGGTAGCAGAGGACGGTTAAAATACCCCACTGTGGGTGCTGTGAGAGGATTAGAGACCAGGGAGACGCGTCCCGCCTGCATTAGGCGGCCTCGGCTCTGGTCCTCGCAGAGTACCCCAGAAAGGGGTAAGATCCAAGGACAAAAGGAGGCAATAAGGCAAAGAGAAGGGAAAGAATTCCCTAAAAACCGCGGTAACCAGCTCCTAACATCAAAGTGTGCACGAAGAATAAAGACCCAAGGACAACGGAGTGGTAAGAATTGCTGGGATTGGGGGTGGCAGCGTTTGGCGGAACGGGGGCTGAAAGTGTGTGTGTCTGAGAGGCGGGCTGGGGTAAAACCCAGACCTTCCAAGCGAGAGCGGAGTCCTCTATGCTGCGTTTTCGTTCTCCCGAGAGGGAAACGGCCAGTCCGAGGACGAAAGTGAATGGTAAAAAGGAATGAAAGAACCCCCCGGGAAGAAGTGTGTGAAAAGGGGACCCTAAAAGCTTTTGCTGGGTTGAGGAAAATTATTCCAAGAACACCCAGGTTATTTTAATAATCGGCTGGGTTGAAGAAATATTCCAAGAACACCCAGAATTTAGCTGGGTTGAGGAAAATTCTGAGAGCACCCAGGGTGGATAACCAGCTGGATTGGAGGAAGCAATTCTGAGACATCCAGGGTTATGTTAAATTCTGCAGAATCTATGAAATAAACCCAAGAACACCTGGGGTTGGGAAGGGAGAACCCCCAACACTGCCAGATTGAGGGTTTATGAAGGGCATTTTCTGGCCAGGTACTCTTAAAGAGTGTAAAAGTGTGTGGAAAGTAAAAGGTACCTTGTTGTTGTGATTGTTTTGTTGTGTGTGAGATTAAGTGGAAAATGGAGTGAATGTGGACGAATGAAAGTATAGAAAGTGTAGATTTTTATTTTATTTTAAGCTTTATTATAGTTCCTCAGAGAAGGTAAAATTGTATTAAGAAATAGTGTGGGAGAAAGGAGAAAAGTAGTTTTTGTGGGGGTAAAGGGAAGGTAAACAGAGACAGGGATGGGTAGAAAAGAGAAAATTTTGAAAGAAAAGGGATAGAAGTCCAGTGGAGAGAAATCATCGACAGAGATACCACCCTAGGATCGTCCCCTGGGAGTTGCACTGCCGGCTCCGGTGTTGGTGCCTGTCTCAGTCCCAGTGCTTGCCCCAGGTTCTGGCTTGTCGCTTGTTTCTGCCCCAGTTTCCATCCCAGGCAAGAGTCCGCTGTTCGCAGCGGCAGCCCAGCCGGTTTCTCCCCTCCCCCCCCATCGCTGTTCGCAGCGGCGGCTCAGTCAGTACCCGGCCCCCACCCCGGTCCCTCTCGCTGTTTTCCCGCAATGGCTTTTTCAACCTCATTCCCAGTATTTGTTTGTTAGTTTGTCTTAGCAGCGCTGAGCGTTGCCGCCACTGCCTTGCTTTTGTTGGAATCGGCGAGTACAGTCGCCATGAGCCACGTAGGGGGTGACCGCGTGGTGGCTTAGCCGACCCTGGAAAAGCCCCCCAGCAGCAGCGGCAGCGGCAGGGCGGCCGGTTTCCCTCCCCTCCCCAGCCGCGGTGGTGAGTCCCCCTCCGCTTGCAGAGCGGGGGGGGGGGCGGCTGGTTCCTTCACCCTTTCCTCCCAGCGGCGGCGGCAGGTACCCCCTCACCCCCCTCCCGTTCGCGGCGGCGGCGGCGGGGCAGCGGGCTCCCCCTCCCCCCTTCCCCCCTTCCCGGCGGCGGTTCCTCCGCTGTCGGCGTGTGGCGGGCTGGTCCGGTCCCTAGCTGCCTCAGTAGCGATTCCAGCTCCGGTGGTGCTGGGCGACTGCCGGAGGCGGCTGCAGCCGCCAGCATGGGCCATGCAGGAGAGCGCGGCCACATGGAGGAGACCGGAGATTGCTTCCCCTTCGGGAATTCCGGTGGCAGACCCCGCCCATGCCCCGTCCTTGGAGGACCAGGGGTCAGTGGTCAGTCCTCCAGGGCTTCCCACTTCCTGTTGGGGAAGCCGTTCCCTTGGAAACCGCAGTCAATGCAGATCTTCTCGGGAGGAAGGGGAGAGGGGCGGCCGCACAGCCGTGCCATGGCAGAGGGGCTGCCCAGTGGAGGCGGCGGTGCCGAACCGCGCGTGGGACGCGCAGCTCCCTGCCTGCCCCTCCTCCAGCTCGCTTATCAGCGCCCACAGCTGCCCTTTTCCTTATGACCGAGTGACTCGGGTCATAGAAGTTTTAAAGATTTTTTCAGTGTTTCTCATGCGCTGGCCTTCAGTTTCTCTCAAATCGGTAGCCTGTAAACTCAGACAGTGTGCACACGTGTTCTGGGATATTTTAGGAAGGACTTGTGGTTTCTTTGAGAGGAAAGGAGACAGTGTCTGAAGCTGTGCTTTTTAAATAAATGGCTGCTGCTTGATGTGCTAACATTTTTCAAGCGTTTTTCACTTGATGAGAGAGAGCTTGGCCATGTGAAATCAGTGTTTAGTGCTTTTTAAGTGTCTCTTCTACAGCTGATGAATAGATGTGGAAGGAGGAGGAGTGAAGAAAGGGAAGTATTAGTGTTCACTGGATTATTTGCTTAGTCTATGTTATAAAATTAGATGTGTAGAAAATATTTTGGAAGATGCAGACAGGAGGAAGAGTTGGAATTTGTGGAAGGTACAATAGCAAGAAGAATTTGTTTGGTAGATATTTCAGGAAGGCATGGTGTAAGTAAAGATGCAGTAGAGTGTGGGAGCAAGAAAAGAGTTTTGCCTGTCATCAGGGATGCGGTGATATAGAGAGATACCAGAATTTAGATAAGAGATGTTTTGTTAGTCCCAGGAACAAGGAGTAATTTATTGGGACGAGACTTCCAAATAAAATTAGGAATAGGAGTTATACCAGAAAATGGGAAGATGACAGCTAAAATATTGAAATTAGAACAGGAGGATAAAAAGAAAATTAAGAAGGAGGTATGGACTGCTGAAGGAAATAGGGGAGGATTGAATATTGATCCCATACAAGTTACAATTGAAAGAGAAGATTGTCCCATACGGGTGCGTCAGTATCCTATCTCATTAGAAGGACGGGAAGGTTTGAAGCTGGTAATAGAAGGACTGATAAGGGATGGTACACTAGAATCCTGTATGTCTCCTCATAATACCCCCATTCCTCCAGTAAAAAAGTTTGATGGAAGTTACAGGCTGGTACAAGATTTAAGGGAAGTAAACTAATTGTGTGCACGCCTCATGCAGTTCGAAATGTGTTAAACCAAAAGGCTGAAAAATGGTTGACAGACTCTCGGATGCTAAAATATGAGGCGATCTTGATAGACAGTGATGATTTGACATTAGAAGTAAATAAAAGCCTGAACCCAGCTCAATTTTTATATGGGGAACCAACAGATAACTTAATACATGATTGTCTAGAAATTATCCAATACCAGACAAAGATTCGAGAAGACCTTGAGGACCAGGCCCTTCTAGAAGGAGAAATAATTTATGTGGATGGATCCTCCAGATGCCTACAAGGGAAAAGAATGTCAGGATATGCAGTAATTGGTGGGAAGAACATGCAAACTATTGAAAAAGGGAAATTACCTTCAAACTGGTCAGCTCAAACCTGTGAATTATATGCTCTAAAAAGGGCACTGGAACACTTAGCACGTAAAAGGGGTACAATTTATACTGACAGCATGTATTGTTTTAGAGTGGTACATACCTTTAGAAAAATTTGGGAAGAAAGAGGTTTGCTGAATTCAAGAGGAAAAGGATTAGTACATGAGGGGCTCATTTTAGAAGTCCTAGAAGCATTAAAATTACCTGAAGAGATAGCTGTAGTACATATTAGAGGTCACCAAAAGGGAGTAACTCCAGAAGTAAGGGGAAATAATTTGGCAGATCAGGAAGCAAAGGATGCAGCAGAGAATGGAGTAGAAAAAGTAATGTTGGTATTAACTACCAATGAGGAGATGTTGGAAATTCCAAAATTTAGTGAAACAGAGGAAAAAGGATTGAAAGAGATAGGAGGTAAACCAGATGAATCAAAGAAATGGAAACTTCTTGATAGAAGGCAATTACTTAATAAAGTACTTACTAGAAAAAATATTAGAAGACATACATCAGAAAACTCACTGAGGTACCCAAGCTTTGTGTGATTATTTCTTAAGAAACTATGGGTGCATTGGGATTTATGGGGTAGCAAAAAGGGTAACTGAAAGATGTATAACTTGTCAAAAGATAAAATAAAAAGATAATGAAGAGAACTACACTGGAAGGTAAGGAATTAGCCCTTAGACCATTTCAAAGTATCCAAGTAGATTTTACAGAACTTCCTCAAGTTCAACGATGGAAATATATATTAGTAATAACAGACCATTTAACTCATTGGGTGGAGGCAGTTCCCACTGCCAAGGCTACTGCTAATGTGGTAAGTAAAACCCTTTTGAAAAAAAAAAAAATTAGTCCAAGATATAGAATGGTTAATAAGAAAGACTTGGGCAGAGGAACACATTTTATGCCAAAAAGTGTTACAACAATTAATTCAAAGCTTTGGGGACCCCAGGCCCAGCAGCTCTGGCTCTGTAAGAAAACCCTAGCAGAAGCGAATGAATGTCTTTGTCCCCAAGAGGGAAATCCCAGAAGCCCCAGGGTGTCCTTGGGGAAGTGTTCCTGAGTTCTGCTTCTGTTTATTATTAATGCTAAGGTTGGTGTTGTTTGTTAACCTGTGTATAAACACCAGAAAGGAACTATTATTATAGTCCCATATCTTCACCTGAGAGCTCCCTAATTTTCAAAATTACAATAATTCAGAGGGAGAGAGTTGGAATTCTTCATTCCAAGGGTGGCTCCAGCCTTCCCTGGCAGACACCTGTCTTTCAGACAAAGACAGGACCATTTTTTTGTTATCATTTAGAACTTAGTTATAATATACTCATAACCGCATTTTAACATTGTGCAGCTTGTATTCCAAGATTTTGTTAAAACCTATGATCAATTTAATATGCTGCCATTTCTGTCGGCTATATGGTGCACACACAGATCGATTATGTTGTGCCAAAATATTATTCAAAGGAATTATAAATTGCACCATATCAAAACTGTTGTGATTAATATCTCTAACTCCAAAATGAGAAGGTCCTTTTCAGGTATTGCTGGCACTGAGGCTGCGATCTGGACCAGGGAACGAGGGTGGATCCATGCCAGCAGAATCAAAGGACCTGTGGAAAAGCCTAAGGAGTGGACAATATCATCGGAACCGGGTGATACGAAATTAACCCTAAAACGGGAATGAGAGGTGATGAACTGGGGAGATCCACATGATCCAGGAAACATACACAGGATCACACCAGACTGGGAAGCTAGACCGAGTTTGCACCAGTGGTTTCAAATACCACCTGGGAAAACTTTGAGACACCTCCGGTACCCTCCCTGGGGAGGAATACTTCCACCACAGACAGGAGGATCGGGATTGTTTCGGACAGAAAACCCCTGTGTTTTTGCCTTAGCCTGTGATTTATATAAAGAGGAGGGGGAATTACAACCTCATACATTGCCAAGCCAAATACCCTGTTTGATTCCCCCAAATACTGGACATGCTGGTTGGTGTAAATGTAAGTGTTTGAGCTGTGGGAAAATTGGTACTGTAATTCACACAAACGACGCTCTCGTTGCATGAAGTGTAGAGTGTCATCTGAGCCCCCTATCCAAGAAGAATTTGAAACAACTAAAATAATAACTTTGTTGTGTGGATGGGAATTATTAGTGCCTGTTGAACGAGAGGTGGCTGAGGAAAAGTGGGAGACCACGGTTAAGGAGTGTCAAGAACGATTTGCCTGGAAATTAGCTAAGAGAAAGTGACAATAGAGGAGAGGGCAAGACCAGATTGGCCTCTATAATCGCCACTGAGAAGATCACATACACCTGCTGTGGGCTGCAACCCCATAGGCATGGGAGGTGGGACTATAAGCCATACTGGACCTCTCCTGGTTCTGTCACTCATTTTCTGGCTCTTCCCTTTTGGGATGCCGACCAGGCCATGCTACAGGTGTTACCTAAAACTGTGTATGGAAAGACACCGAGGCTCCTTCTTTATTTCTCACACTCATATCAACAATCACTGTTATAACCCTTCCAGATTAGGAAACTGCATGTACAATTGGAAAAGTATTGGATTGCAGAGAATTTAGGGGGAAGTGAATATGCAAAAGGGGAGAAATGGATGTGTTTCACCCACATTACTGAGAGTAAAGCAAATGTTTTGGTAAAAGAACAATTGATAGACAAAAAAAAAAAAAAAAAAAAAAAAAAAAAAAAAAAAAAAAAAAAAAAAAAAAAAAAAAATTAGGCCAACACCACCACCTAAACCTGTACCAATTTCACTTGACGGTTTGTATAAGAAATTGGAACAACAATTAGAAAAAGAAATAGATATTTCACGGATGGGTAAAAATCTGTTTGTAGAATTGGGAGAAAGAATAATTAAGGAACTTAACGTAACCAATTGTTGGGTCTGTGGAGGGGCTTTGATGTTAAAAGAATGGCCATGGAAAGGCAGCAGCTTAGGCCCAATCGAGCTCCTTAAGTGGAACCAAACAAGTATAAGGGGGAGAAAATCGGCCAAGAGGATGGATTTTAAGTTCAGTAGTCATAGGGGAGGAATGTCTTTGGTGTGAAGGAAAAAAGTTCCTTCATGAAGTAGGAAAAACCCCTTGTAAAAGATACAAGGTTAGTAATAGAACCTCTGTATGGTGGATCCCAGAAGAACCTACCATGTACTGGACCCAGAAAAAAGAAAAAAAACGGAAATTGTGAAAATAATAATAAAATCAGGTTTTTTTCAATGTAATGATACAGAAAAAAATCCTTATGTTGGCATCCCAGAGATTTCTAAATTTTGGGAGAATATGGATAAGCAAAAATTGGACTATGGGAAAGCTCCAGACGGTTTGTTCTGGATATGTGGGAAAAGGGCATATCCAAAACTTCCCTCTCAGTGGAAAGAGAGCTGTATTCTGAGAATCATACAGCCAGGAATTTTTCTTTTTTGCCTAGACCTGAAGGGGATCAGTTTATGAATATTTCCCCCTTGTTTGATCCCTTGTTTTATCAGATTAATTACTAGTGTAGTTCAAGGTATGCAATTAGTAACCTTGGATTAAAAGATGGATACAACAAAAACGGTACAAAAGATTATAGTATTAAGGAAACAAAACAGAGTAGAAGACCCCCTCCAGGAAGCTAGACTGATTTATGAAGAAAATGAACATAGAAGAGATGCAAGAGAGCAGTAAATATCCGCTCGAGCCAATTTTATTATAAAAAGAAAGAGGAGGGATTGTGAAAAAGGCATATTGTGTGTGTGGCTCTACGCAGATATTTACTATATGTAATATGCTAGGTAGAAAAGTTATGCAATATTAACATTTTAAATAATATAGTAAATGTAGTTTTTAACATTGAATCTAAGTAAGAAGTGTGTGTAAGGTATTGTCCTTAGCTCAAGAGCAAAGAGAAGATAACCCAGAGGTTTCTACACAGAGAGAACAATTACAACAAGCCAGACTAAAAACCCCTCTTGGATGTTTCAGAGGGAAAGATACATATCTCCTCGAAACCACCCTGGTCAAGCCAGACCATGCATATCTCCTTGAATCCACAAAGCTATCTGGTTAAGCCAGACTCCAGGACGCCAGGGGTTTTGCAAAAGGCTCGTGGCAAACGGGCTTTTCTTAGATAAAGTATGCATAATCATTAAAGTTGGTCCTCAAAAATAGAGAGGCTTCTCTCTAACGGGGCCCTTCTCCTTCTCAGCCTTTGTCTGGGAGGGAGGGGGGACGGTAGACCCGGGCTACCTACTTTGCTCTTATTTGCCTCATTATTTGTCCTGTCTCTGAAAACTTTTTAAACTTTTATTATTGTATTAATTTTTGTAACCAATTTTTATTCTTTAATAAATTTTCATAAATTTCAAAAAGCGAGTTATTGGCATTTATCACATACTGTAATAGATTTTGTTCATTTTTTAAAAAATTGATAAATGAAACATTGCATTTCTTCTGTTTTTTGTTGTCAGTAACTTTTATATTTGAATGTATTTCCTGATCAGTCCTACATGATCTGTTATATTTAAGCAATCATCATTTTCTGAATTTGACTTTGTTGCTCATTTTCCTGCTGGTGACAATCTTTCTTGCTGGATATTGTGTTGAGGAGGATTATTAATTCCATTCATATCTGAAATCTATGTTTTGTGAGAATGAGTTATAAAAAAATGGGGATTTTTTTGTGTATACCATATATGTGTAATGTGTCATTACCTGAGGTGATGCATTACTGTGAGAAAGTCCAAGTAGTGTTTCCTTGTCTTTGTTTTAATTGTTCTTTTCATTTTTAATGCTGATTATTTTCCACAGGAAGAGAATCTTGCTCTTTCCAGGTAAGCTCATTGTATGTTTTTAGGTATCTAGAATTAAGACATTTTACTAAAGAAAAATTTGGGGCAAAATGCAACAAAATACTTGGAATTTATTAGATCATATCCTCTGCTTCAGTTGCTGTCCAAAGTTCTATTCAGTTGAATTCTTAACTTTTTCTAAGTATTTCTCAGCTGAATTTATAACTCTTTCTAGAAGAAAAGAGCCTGTCCTGACTTGCCATTCAGTGCTTGTTCTCGTTCTTGAATGTCTGCTGCACATTTGCATCCAAGAGTAGACATGGCACCTTAACTCGTCTTCAACCTGCCATCATCATTCTGACTGTAATTAGCCATATTCATTTCATTAGTGATTTATAGCTCAGTAAGAATTGCTTATATGCTAAAGATATGTTGGTATTTGCTGCCATAAGTATAATTTTTTAAGATTTTTTTTAACTTTGTCCTTATTGTGAATATATGAGCCCAAATATAAATCATTTATTCAAATATTGTAGCAAATGTTTTAAAGTAGTCTTAGTTTTTTATATGTTGATGTTGATATTTGTGTGTGATTACACTGAATACAGTTCTAATATATGGTTTTTCCAGGCAGTTTGGAAAAGGTTGTTTTTTGTTTTTTTTCTTGGTATAACACTGCTGAACACTGGAATGCATCTTACATGATAGTCTTTTAAATCCATATTGATATAAAATACTGTATTTTTTTTCTTCTATATGTGTCTTTATTAAGAATATGATTTAAAAACTGTTTGAGAGCTTTGTTAAAAGGAGAGTCTTGCCTTATGTGTATTTTTGCAGAAATAAAACAATGTTTTAGCTATCATTTAATATTTCACAGTATTATTTTAGCATAATTTTCTATAAATTCTTGAAGGGTGGTGTCATGTTTGTTAATGGTATCTTTTAACATACATCTTACTGAATGTTGCCAGCAATTTAATTTTGACTGAGACGTGCTTCTTTTAGCCCACTGTGTCATGACTTCCTGTGAATCCATTCAGGAGGAGTGTTTGTGACACTCTGTGCTCTTCTGGTCTGAAACCCCACCCTGCCCCGACCCAGGGGTGTGGGGAGCACCTGGGTATCAATGGCAGGTTACAGTGTGGGCTGTGGGTGTGAAACACTGCAGGAGCTGGGAATAGCTGTCATTTACAATGGATCAAAGACCTGAACAGAGCTCACAAGCAATTGCTGTAGATGATGGATAACGTGTTTCTCTGCCCTTTCTGCAGATTCATATAATAAAACTGAGTCGTTTCACCAGTTTTCAGGACACTTTATTTCTATCAAGTTTTTTTGTCAATTTTGCCCTTTTCTTAATGTTAACATGCAACATGATGAAAATTTTATGCCATTAGGTAACAAATTGATCATTCATCATCTAGGGACAGTGTTCTTCCAGACTGGTGTAAAAGCACTCGCTGAGAAGTCATGTGAAACTAGTGAAACCATCACGTGCCTGTGCCTTGGAATCCCCCTAGGGAGAGAAGTGCTGTCCTTTTCCATCCCTTTTCCGAAATGATGGTAATGTCTTCTGTGGATAGCAGGTAGTAGTACGCATTCACTTGCTATAGAGGGTTGAACACTGCAGGTGTTTAGATGTAACAGACCATTCTTGTTTCTCTTCCTCAGGAGTTTGTGTTAAATACTCTTAATATAGGATTAATGTTATGTTAATATATCAGTTAAATAATGTTAGAGCAGATTCTGTTGGGGCTTGTGTAGGTCAGTGGAGTTTAATATTTGAGAACATGTATCTGGCTGAAATTCATGACAGCAACAGCACGTTTATTCTACATTCTCATTTATTTGAGTTTATTCTACATTCTCATTTATTTGAATCATCTGCTTTGTCTACATGAGCAAACTTGATACTTAAACACATTTATTTTGAGATAATGACATCAATAACAGATGTTGGTCTAATATGAAGATGTGGATAGAAAACCATCTTGTCACCTAGTTACCAAATGACTTTGCTAACACTGTAGTTGTGTTGACCTTTTAAGTGAGTCCCTTACCTGTTACATACATGTCTGTGTGTGACTTTGCCACCAAATGTAACAGCGCTCTGAGGAATAGACTTGAAACTATGTCAACATTTTATGACCCCTCTCCTTTTCAAGTAGAAGCAGGTCAGACTTGTCAAATACTTCATGTGACAGCCTAATACTTGTAACAAATGGCTGATAATAGCCAACATCCCAGACCCGCTGGATGCACACTTTGTTTCATGAGCTGGAGTCTGCGTGTCTTTGTCTCACCGTGACTAGATCTGTTTATCTGAGTAGGGCTGTGCTTCAGTACGTTCCAGATTTCTTAAGAGGTGCATTATGATGAGATAAGAGGTGCTTGATCTTAAGGCTAAGGGTTTAACTTAAGCCCACACGACCTTAAGTGGTGAGTGACACTTGTTTGGTAACACGGTGAGAGCTGCAGTCTGCACCTCAGGGATGAGTTCCACTGTGGGTAGGGACAATGAGCTGCTCATGTGTAGCTGAGGCTTTGGGGGAAACAGGGATGTGACAGGAGCTGGGGAGATGGCGATAAGCAGCAGCAGGGCTGAAGGGTGGAGGACTAAGAACACAGAGAGCAGACTGATCTGTGGGTACAGCCATGGGGACTTGTGTCTGTATCGTGAATGTAATAGTACCGCATGGACAGTTGTTGCTCCTTAGTGGTGCCAGACATCAACAGCAGATGAATTTATAAGCCACAGAAAACAGAATAATGCCAGCAATATGTTTCTAAAAGATTTTCTTCGCTGATTGGCTTGCTGCTGTGGGGAAGCTGATCCTTGTTATCTTGTTACTTGCAGGTGCTGTGGTGAATCAGAACCTGGGATGACCTACCCGTTTGAAGGTGGGGGAGCTTTCATAAACTAAGCTTACAACTTGATGGAAAGGAGAATATCTGTCTCCAAGCTGGATCTTTAGGCTGGATTATATCTGTGTTGGTGTACTCTGGCTCTAGGAATGTCAGGTATATCCCGTACGAAATGCCTTCCTTCGTTCCTTTTTCGCGGGCGCCTCAGCAGCTCCGGGAGGGAAGAAGCGGGGCCGGGTGTTTCGATTCGGGTGGGAGACGCGGCTGATGCTTCGGGGGCCGGATCAGAACCTGAGGCTCCCGCGGGGCCCGTTCGGTGCTTTAGCCCGTGGCGTTTTCTGGGGGTGCCGAGCGGCGGGGGTGTCCCGGCAGTGCTGCCCGCCCTTCCTGGCGCGGCGGGGCCGGGCGGGGCCGCCCCGCGCACGTGACGGCGCGCGGCCAATGGCGCGATCGCGTGATGCGCAGCGCCGGCTGCGCGCGCGGTGGGGCTGCGCAAGATGGCGGCGGGCGCGTGAGGGGTGGCGGCGGCCGCGGCGGAGGGACGGAGGGAGCCGAGGCCCGAAGGGAGCCGGGAGGGGCCGCTGGTGCCGCCCCCGGGGTGCGATGGTAAAATGACCCAGGCGGGAAAGAAGAAGAAGCGCGCCGTGAACCGCAGCATCATGCTGGCCAAGAAGATCATCATTAAGGACGGCGGGACGGTGAGGCCTGGGGCGCGGGGCGGTCCGGGGGCCGGCTGGCGGCGGCGGGGGGCCCCGGGGGGCCCCGGGCTCCGTGGCTGTGCCGGGGCCGGCCCCGGACGGGTAGGGGCCGGTAGGCAGGGGCCGGTGGGCCTGTGGGCCTGTGGACCTCGGGCGGCCGCGCCTATGTCAGTCGCGGTGCCCTCACGGCCGCCGCAGCCCCGATGGCCGCGCTGGGCAGCCCGGGCCGGGGTCCGCGGGGCGGCTGCCTGTGAGCGAGTGAAGCTGCTTTGCTCCTCCCGTGAACGCAGTTTGTTCCTCGCGTGGGCCGGGTCCGGGGGCGCGGGAGCAAGTGCGGCCTCCGGCGCCGGGCCTGGGGCACGGCGGGGGGTTAGGGCCGCCCGAGGTGAGCGGAGCATGGCCGAGCCCGCCTCAGCGAGCGCGCCTCCCGTGAGCGGGGCTGCGGAGCGCGGCTCGGGTGCGGGGCTGGCGGCGGGCAGGGACCGCTGTCCCCGCGGTGCCCTGGTCAGACAGAAGGGGCCCGCAGGGACAGACGCCACCGCCTGAGCAGTTCCGCAGAGGGCGCCTGGCAGAAAGGGTTTGCGGTTCTTTCTTCTGTTTTGCTTCCTCGTAAATACATAAATTTGAAAAAGAAAGGAAGTTAAGTGTTTTGGCTGCTGGAGCTTGGAGTTGGTTTGGGTGGGGCTTTTGGTTGTTGTTTTTATTTTTTTTTATATATATTGATGAGCGCCATTACTTCCAGTGTATCATTGCCCCTGGATTTTTTCCACTGTGTAACTTCGATGTGCCTTGATTTAAATATAGTGCCATTATTTCAAATAAAGAGACATCTTGACAGACTAAATTGCTGATGGCCCTTCATTTTGTCTTTTTGGAACAGTAATGGAGAAGAGACAGGTATCAGTCACTATACTTGTTCATTGCAGTGGCCAGCTGGCTGGATTGCTGAAGTGTTAGGAAGCAAAACGAAGTCTGGTAACGGTTCTTGGTGTTTTCCAGGATGTGTTCCCGCTGTTTGTAAAGATAGAAATGTATGAGATTACCTTGGACAAGTGTTAAATGCAAGTACTTTAGATTGAGTAGTACAAGCGGAGTAAATGTTGTTGCTCAGGGGACATGGTGTTGTATTGTTTCATTCTGGAGTATCATTGATTAAGATACAGTGTGCTTCCAAGCATCCCTAACCTCTCAACTTTGACTTCCTTTTGCCAAGAGAGGAGAGAGTCTGTTACAATTAACTGCATTCCGTGATACTTGTAGCACATCATTCACTGCCTGCCAGCAGTTTCGAAAGCTGAGTGCAAACTCCTGTGAGTTCTTATTAATTTAATTTTTGGAAAACACGGAAAAATGAGCCATAAACATTAAGATCAAGATATGTAGATGTTTAGGCAACAAAAACTTTTGCCTGCTTGTAATACTTTCTGCCTTCAAATAAATGGTCGGTAATTCATTTGTTTTAAATATGTATTTTTAAGTTATGAAGTCTGATATAAGAGTGTTCTTTGTAGCAAAAGCTACATGGATTTTTTAAATATTTGCTAAAATGTTAAGTTGGCCTTCAGTGCTCAGCATCCTCAGGGTGACACTTGTTACCCAGGGTGGTGTGTGACATTGTGGGAAACAGATACCTGAAAATGGCCCCCAGGTCTTCAGTGTCTCCACTGGCAAACCAGTAATTAATCAAGCATCTTTGCTTGCCTGATTGGTTTATTTTGGAACTGTTTGACATCGGAGAAAATTGTGAGCCAGAATGAATGCACAGATGGTTAATGAGGTAGTGGCACAGGCAGAAAGAGTTTCTGATTAGAAACAAAAGAAAAACCCAAGCAAACCAAAAGGAAAACCCACCCATTGTTTCTGCAAAGCCTCTCCTCCCACCGTGTGTTCTGCTGGGTCTCCTTGACAGGGCAGTGGGTGGTGCAGGAGCTTGGGTTGGTGCGTGGTGGTATTTTTGTGTTTTACTATTTGCAGCTTGAGTGGCTGTGAATTAGAAGGGATGTGTAATAGTGTGTTGTACTCAAGTTTGTGTTGTCAGATATCACCAAAGGAGAGGCAGTAACACCAGTGATGTGGTTGCATAGAATCACAAATGGTTTGGGTTGGAAGAGACCTTAAAGATCTATTTCCATCCCCCTCTGCCTGGGCGGGGACACCTCCCATGGACCAGATTGCTTAAAATCCCATCTAGCCTGTCACTGAACGCTTCCAGGGGTGGGGCAACCACAACATCTGTTTCAACACTTTTTTTTCCCCCAACAAATTTAATTTTTTCCATCCTTTATGTATTCATCTCATGAAGCAGTCATGAGATGAATTAGAGATTAGGACTTCACTCGGTGCCTTTTTCTTTCCAGCAGAGAAGCTGTGGTCTTACATGTCATGCCTTTGTCACTTTGATAGTTATTCTGTTGTTGTCAGATGTGTTCTTAGGCTTGCCTGGCATGAACACTTTTTATCAGTGGCACGACTGACAGTACAAAGTGTTTGATTAACGCCATCTCTGTAACCAGAGGAAAAGGCATTCTCGGAGCCCTGTCGGTGCCACAGGTTTAGCCGGGTGCAAACGGGCTCTGCTCTGGCTGCTGGTAACAGAGGAGGGTTGTTGTTGTTCTGATCGGAACATCTCAGCTCCAGCTTGTTCTCACCAGGGCTCTGTCACTTTTCTCTCCAGGTCTAGCGCCTTCCGATTCGGTTGCCCTGAGGCCGTTGCCTTACAGTGTGTTAGCCCGCTGGGGAAGCACAGCGCCGGTCTGTGGGTACGGCAGGGCTGCACCCAGCACCTGCACTGCCCCTGTGGGCCGGTGCTGAAACCTGCTGGGCTGAATGCTCGTAATGGCTCTGAATACACTGCAGTGCAACTGCTTGTCCTTCCCTTGCTCTCACCTCACAAGCATCCTTGCTACTTGGTAGTTACTGCCACCTTTAGACATGGCTATAGAGGTGATGACCTAAATGTGACTGAATACCTTCTTTTTAATAGATAAGAACAAATAACAGTCAGTACCCATGATAAGTGAGCACTAATAATAAGAAAGCAGGGGAGTTGCACCGTAGTGATCTAAATGTCACTTCTGTTTTTTGTCAGCGTGTTGGAAAGCTCTGTTGATGTTGCTTACAGGGTGACATGGCAGAGGGCAGCAGTGACCGCCTCTAAAGCCAGCAGCAGTTCCCCTGTGCAGAACAGCCCCTGCTTTCCTGCTGCTGTTTCGCTTTGTGCGCGTGGCCTCGGGGCTGCCTGGAGCTGGACGAGGGCAGCACGGGCACAGAGGCCTTTGAGCTCACTCCTGTTTGCTGTGAATGGAGGTGCTCTTGCCCCCCATGCTGGGAGGGGTGGCCTGGTTTGTGACACCTCCCTCACTGTCAGACAAGCCAGACACGTGACAGGAGTCTGGGGGCTATCAGAATGCACCTGGTTTTATGAGACTGAGTCAAACAGCTAACAGTGATACTTGCAGTTTGTGCAGAGCTGGGTACATTTTTAACCCAAAGCTAAAATAAGGACTGTGGGTGGAAAGAGAAAGGAATTGTGGGAAGAGAGGATAATTATAGCCACTCTCTGTACCTACAATGACTGTTAATTTACATCCTTGGGAGAGTAGGCAGAAAAATAGCAGAAATATCTGTATGGTATGTCTGTATTTACTGAAGAGGGCTTGGGAAAGAAAAAGGACACTGCTGAGGTACTTTTGTAATTCACCTTTTACAGACTGATATGGTTGCTTTTGAAAAGTATGATCTTTTCTAGCAGTAGGAGTGAGTAGGCAGTGAGGCTTTCTGTATTTATTTCCTGCATTTGTTCAGTAAGCTTTTTTTTTCTATGTTGGAAATGTGGGAATCTGGAAAGAAAAGCTAGATATGGCTTGCATAAATCTTGCCAGTATTACTTAACAGCAACGTAAAATTGTGTAGTATTTGAGGTGGAAGGCACCTGCAACATCACTAATCCAACTACCCCAGTCTCTCACCCCAGACAGGGTCAGCTGGAGCAGTTTGCTCAGAGCTGTGTCTAGTGGGGTTTGGAGGATGGCAATTCCACACTTAACTGAGCAGCCTTTTTCAGGAAGGGTTGCTTTTTAAAGGTGCAAGTGTAATTTGTTGTATTTCAGTATGTGCCTCCAGTCCTGTCACTGACAGCTCTGAGAAGAGTCTGGTTCTTGTATTTACTCTTCCATCAGCTACTTGCTCACACTGATAAGATCCCAGTGAGCCTTCTTGGGACCCAGCTGAGGTCCTTAGGTGTGTGTGCTCAGTGTAAATGCCAGGTCTGACCACATCAGGGCCGCTCTGTTAGTAACTCGCCTGTGCACAAAACTGGCAAAGTAGGTGTTAAGGGAGCATTTCTGAGCTGAAAGAATGCATATGAGATTTCTGAGGAGTTATTCACGATGCTTTCATATGAGAATAATTAGCGAACCCTGTCCTTAATTTGCAAATACTGAACTGTGGCATGCTGTTGGACAGCATTTACCGAGTCTACGAGATGAGCAGGTTTTCCCACCCATGCTCTTTTTGTTCTCTTCAAAAGCTACTTCTGATTCTACCAAATCACTGAAGAATTTCAAGTTCCTTTTGTCAACTCTTTTATCCCATCTCTTCCTGCATTTGAAGCACACTGTAACTGATAGGCCTGCACTCAGTGTTTGGGCAGTGATCAGTGCTGTTCCTGAGATTTGCTTCTGGTGTTCATTATTCTTGTTTCTTTCCTGGTTTAGAGCCATGTTTTGTATGGAGCACTGGTGCCTTTCAGTAAGAGAAGAGCTGTTTGATAGACCGGGTAGTGAGACCTGGGGATAGCTGAGTGTGAGCACTGCTGTATTCTGAAACCATGGAAACCTGGTTCTATGTGGCTTTGTGTAGACTTCAGCACCTTTCTCAAGGAAAACAAACTAGTTGTCAGAAGAAGAGTCTGTTTTCCCTGTAGCATCCTTGTTTCCCAGACTGGCAGTGTAAGTGGTTTATATTTTGAGATGGCAGTGAAGGATTCTGCAGAGTAAGAGTACGACACTTCAGGACATTAGCATCAAAGGGTTAAAAAAAGGAGTTTCATTCCATACCGGTTAGTTGGGTAACTGTTCCCAAGTTTTGAGTCCTGTTTCATTATTAACCGTTCTGTTTGTAGTATTCAGATGCATTTCCCATGACTGATAGCAGATCAGCTGTTTGAATCACCTGTCTTTTCTCCTGTTTCAGCCTCAAGGAATAGGTTCACCCAGTGTCTACCACGCTGTTATTGTGATCTTCTTGGAGTTTTTTGCCTGGGGACTCCTGACAGCTCCCACTCTAGTGGTAGGTGATCCTGGGGAACTTTTTCTCGCTGTATTGGAGGTGGGGCAATTACTGCAAAGGCACTGAGCATCTTCTGAATTACATGAAATGAAAACTGCATATCACTGAGCTGCACTGTTGTGCAATTGCAAAGTGATTGTATTTTTAGATGGTATCAGAAATTTCATTTATTTCGTTATAGCAGTGTAATGGTGTAGCACAGCTACATGCAAGTCTGCTAACACTCAAGCTTGTGTGTAAATAGTTTCTGATTGAAACCAGTAAGATGGTAATGAAATTATCTTTAATTTCAAGATGCCATAAAACATTGGCATATTACTAATGTAAGGGCAAAAATACACTTGAGATGTGGTAACATTACACAAGCATGTGTGTAAGTAGGGAGGTCTTTGCTGACCTGGCTGTGTTTCAAGCAGAAGCTCCAGAGCACAGACCCTGTTACACCCATCACAGCATCCCTGCGATCAGTGAAACAGTCATACCAATGTATTTGTACCAAGGTACTTTCTCATGTAGTTGATTGGTTTTAATTTGGATTTAATTCGTGAATGATACATGGTGAGAAAAGGAGTGAAGGCTTAAAAATCTCCCAAGCCAACTCCACTTTAAAAGCAGTTTTGGTGCTGCTCTGCAAGCTGATGTTACCCTTCAGCAGTCTCTTGGGTATGAACTGCACATCGGCACTGAATGGAATCCCTCTCATCTAAACAAATCAGACTGAGACAGCTGCATTCCTGGACTCTGCTCACCAAACAGAGCCACTCCAGCATGGTGACGTCTCTCCTCTCTCTCTCCCCAGTCCCCAGCAGATGACACAGTAACATTTGGAGAACCTGGTCAGACAGAATTTTCTGGGTTCTCTGTGGTTTATTTATATTTCAGGCACTGAAATCTCAAAATGCCTTCCACGCAAATTAACGCTTAGTCACATTATTTGTGGCTTGCCCTTTTTTCTTCTATTTTTTCCTCTGTATTCTGTGAAAATAAAAAAAAACCTGCTGTGCATCGTGAAGTTGGATGTATCATGAGGAATATTTGTAGTTCATATTGAGTAAGAGACTGTATTCATATTTCCTCTCCAGGTTTTGCATGAAACCTTCCCAAAACATACATTTCTAATGAATGGTCTAATTCAAGGAGTAAAGGTAAGTTGACAGAAGTTTATCACAAGTAAAATTTGAAGTGAGTGGTGGGAGGAATATAGAAATAACTGCCAACTGAAACAGTCAAGTGGTTTTTCAATATGGCTTTCACAGAATGAATCAAATGGGAATAAATTACTGCTGAAAGTGCAAATGTGCATCTTTTTACTTTTAGTAAGGTATTGTTTGGTCTGTATCTTCTGTTTGTGTTCAGCAAATAAAAGGGTAGTTGCTTAATCTCAAATGATGCACATGGTACTAAAAGTGGATAATTTTTCACTTGGAGTTTGTTGCTCCAGTAGACTGTAAAACACAGTTCATGAAACTGCTTGTATGACAGGTCATCTGCATTTTGAATTTTGTGTAGCTCTGAGATAACAGATCTCTAGCTTTATGTAACCAGACATGGGACGCTTGGCTTTTGGTGCATTGCACTGTAGCCATTGGCTTGAATGAAACCAGAACCCGGGCTGGTCTCAGGCTGTGTTGTGGTCAGCTATCACGAGTCTGCCCTCTTAGTCCTAACTTCAAATGTTTTGTTTCACTTAGGGCTTATTGTCGTTCCTCAGTGCCCCGCTCATAGGTGCCCTGTCTGATGTGTGGGGACGAAAGTCCTTCTTGCTGCTAACAGTGTTTTTCACCTGTGCACCAATACCACTAATGAAGATCAGCCCATGGTTAGTAAATTGTTTCATGCCAGATTGGCCGTTGTTTTTCAAGGTTACTGTCTAATGCTCATGTGTGTAGCATTGCTGATAAAATGCTGTTTGTGCTTCATGGAGGGCTGGGGGAACAGTCAGCCTGAAGCAGCTGCCATGAGGCCAAAGGCCTTGTTCAGAATTTCAGCACCTGCTGATTTTGATCAGTGTGCTGTAAGCTCTGTGTCCAGCACATCTGCCAGACCTGAGGAACGCTGTCCAGTGAGCTCTGCAGGCCTGGGGTGTGGCCACAGTTCTCACTCAGATACCAGCCCACAACACTGAGATCAAAACCTTACCTAATGCGGGTGCCTGCCTAAGCAGCTGTAAGCTACAGTGTTGCAGCACTGTTACACTTTCGTTTCTCAAACTCTGCAATGGGCTGCCTTTGGTGCTGTGTGTGCACCTCACTGACTGCCTGACTGGCTGCAACATTGCCCGGGCAGGGCAGGAGTCAGCCCTGGGCTTGCTCCTGAGGGTGCAGCAGCAGTGGCACAGCCTGCGCTGCACAGGCTGCTCAGGCAGCTCCATCAGCCTTTCCCATTTCCTCTCTGCTCACACAGGCTGCTCAGCCCTCTTCAGAAGGAGCTTGTTTTCTAAGTGTTCATGAAGGTTTCCAATGCTAAGTGCTAGTGTCTATGGCATAAAGACATGGCTAATGTGGAGGCCTTTCAGTGACCAGGTTCTCAAAATACTGATGTTCCTAATTTGCTTTGGGTCACAGACCAGTTAAGTTTATTAGCTGAACACCTTGTTTCTGAGCAGTACTTAATCAACAGCAGCTTTTTGTAGATGTTTCAAAATCATGCTGCTTGTCCTTGGTGCACACAGGAGTTACACAATTCTATCAAGACACAGTCGCACTGGCATTATCCAAGATTATCTCAATAAATTGTCAGGATAAGTTGGACAAGGTGATTTACTGTTTAACTGCACTTGGATTGAATAGACTTTTTGTTTCTCTTTAGCTGTTCTAATTTTTTTGTCGTGTTCCTAGGTGGTACTTCGCTGTAATCTCCGTGTCCGGAGTTTTTGCAGTGACATTTTCTGTAGTTTTTGCATATGTAGCAGACATAACCCAAGAACACGAGAGGAGCATGGCCTATGGTTTGGTAGGTATTGTTTGGCTCTTTTCCTGTGGTATTCAGCACTAAGCCCTTCAGTTTGTAATGCTTTTCAAAGCTGTGTCTTTGTTTCTTCTGTGGGAAGTTGATTTTAATTTGGAGTCAGGTTTTTCTGTTTAATTGTTCCTGTCATCCAGTCTTGTATCTCTTGAACATTCTGCTTCCCAATGAAACAAAACATGGCCATGTTAAAAGCTGTTGTGCCTGTCTGTTTCCAGGGCTGTTGTAATCTGAGAAGCGTTAGTTATTCCTGCACTGTTGCCCATACTGGTACTGCTCTGTCATCTTTTCAGAAATCTCACCTTTTGTTCTGAACTGCCACTGTGTGATTCTTTACTGCCTCTCCCTGTGTCTCCAGCCACTCTGCTGAGGTGCAGTTCAGAGCAAACATAGCTGAGTTGTCTGTCTGAAGTTCTTACAACTCTCCTCTGTTATCTCCTGATAACCTGCCCGGTCCCAGGAGCCCTGACAGCCTCATGTTATTGTGGATTAGCAGAATTATTTGTTGTGTTTAAGTTACAGAACCCATTGCCATTCAGCAGGAAGAGCTGAAAGCAATGGATATGAACTAAATATAGGGTTTTTTGTGCCTGTAAACATCAGGGACTGAGATATGCTGAGA
Source organism: Prinia subflava (assembly GCF_021018805.1). NCBI lineage: Eukaryota > Metazoa > Chordata > Aves > Passeriformes > Cisticolidae > Prinia > Prinia subflava. The sequence continues at coordinate 18,783,960 of NC_086256.1, forward strand.
AAGTTCTTTCAGTTTTTAAGTGACTATCTTTCACAAGGCTAGCTGATTAACTGACAACTACTGAGTTGGATTAACCAGCATATTACATTTAATATACCCTTTATACATGTGGGCTTTTTTTAACAGACATTGCCCGTTTCGCTAGTATGAAGATTAAATACAGCTCATTGTTTCCCAGGGGTATCAGAGGAATCTATAGTTAATTAAACCTAATTATATCAGTACATGCAAGACTGCCATGAGCCTCACATTGCTGTCCAGATATCAGAAAAAAAATTCTTGAAAAGTGGTGATTGTCTAAAATACCCAGCTGCTACCATACAGGCATAGGAAAAAGGTTACTTTTAATCACGATGTGATTATAATGGTTAGGCTTCTGAAACGGAGGGAATGTGGGTAATAACACTGCTGACTTGCCTCACTGAAAATCTCACCAGCTGTTATTTATTTCAGGTTTCTGCAACTTTTGCAGCAAGTCTGGTCACCAGCCCTGCTATCGGTGCCTACCTTGGCCGAGCGTACGGCGACAGCCTGGTGGTGGTGCTGGCGACAGCGATAGCCTTGTTGGACATTTGCTTCATCCTTGTTGCTGTGCCAGAATCGCTGCCAGAGAAGATGAGGCCAGCGTCCTGGGGAGCACCCATTTCGTGGGAACAGGCTGACCCCTTTGCAGTAAGCTACTTCAGTAGGGAATGTTTCGTTATTTGGAAATACTGAGCTTTGGCTACAGGGAAGAGATGAATTTACAATAGCTCAGGCTTGAAAAAAAAAGCCTTGAGTTTCTTCAAGCTTGACCTTGTTTCACTGTGATACTTTTGCCAATAGTCTTGCTGAACATACAGAGAATGCTTTGGTGGTGCCACGTAACAACTTTGTTAGTTGTCAGGATTTTCAGAGCCCAGCTGGGGATGCTTTTTGGAAATGAAGGTGGAATGTTTTGTAATTCTTTTTTCTTGCCTAGTCCCTGAAGAAAGTCGGCCAGGACTCCATTGTGCTGCTAATCTGCATAACAGTGTTTCTTTCCTACCTCCCAGAGGCAGGCCAATACTCCAGCTTCTTCCTATACCTCAGACAGGTAAGGTAACATTTTGGTATGAATTTGAACAAAAGTAAATTTACAGGATTTAAGAAAGCTGAACTAATATGGAAAATACAGATAACTCATGTAATTTAGAAGCTCCCAGCAATTTATTAATGTCTCCTTGTTCTGATTTTCTCCTTTAGATAGGCAAAAAGCGAGGGGACTGATGAATGAGTTATAAAACAATTTCTTGTACTTATTTGCTTTGTTCTTTGACTACTTGTTATTTTTTGAGGGAGCAATTTGGGGTTTTTTTATGCCCCTATTTTAATTTACTTGTTTGATGTAATGGAAAAAAGATGAAGAGCTGAATACTTTTCTTCTGCATTACATGTTCCCTCAGTGAGGTTTGTGACATCATGACACGTTTTATGGTTAATAATCAAATTGCCTTTTTTTTAATATAGATAATGGGATTTTCATCTGAAAGTGTTGCAGCATTTATAGCAGTCCTTGGGATTCTTTCCATTATTGCACAGGTGAGTTACTGCTCTGTGTGTCATTGATTTGGGAAGCATTTACTTGCTAAATGACTGCTTTTTTTGGTAGAGGCAAATACTGCTTTTGAAGAACACTACTTTGAAATAATTCTTCTGCATGTATTTGACATTGAGAATAAAATGTTTTCAGATTTTTTGTTTTTTGAATTCATTAACTCATCAGCTTACCTGTGTTTAACATTTAGAATGAAATGTTATTTTTCTGACATTTTACTTTTGCTGTCTCTGTTAGACAGTAGTGTTGAGTTTACTGATGAGGTCCATTGGAAATAAGAACACCATCCTGCTGGGCCTGGGCTTCCAGATACTGCAGCTGGCCTGGTACGGCTTTGGGTCAGAGCCATGGTATGCACTTTTCCCTTTGGTCTGCACTCTGTCCCCTCTCTGAAGGATGCACTGCAGCACCCTGTGCTCGCAGGGCAGAGCTGCAGCCCCAGAGCAGTCACTGCAGCGTGTGTTTTGCAGGATGATGTGGGCAGCGGGCGCCGTGGCCGCCATGTCCAGCATCACCTTCCCAGCTGTCAGCGCCCTGGTGTCACGAACTGCTGATGCCGACCAGCAGGGTATGTTTGCTCCTGGTTCTTGCAGTTCTAGTTGAGGAATGCTCACAGACATGCTGGGGGCTGGGCTTAGTGCTTGTCAGCCAGGTGAGTCTTGGCAGGGGGCCCAGAAACCTGAGCTTGGGGCACCATGGTAAATCCAGGTTGCTTGGAAGCTGCACTGTGCGTGCACCACGTGCTTCTGTGCAGAGAGAAAACTCAACAAGGCCCTGCAGCTGCAGAGCATTCAGCAAACTCAGTGCACTGTTCCTCACTGTGGCATGCCGTGCTCTCTGCTGTGTGAGACAGCGACAGCAGGGACAGTGTCCATGTCCTCTGAGAGCTCAGCGTGGTGGCACTGCCCTCTGCTAGAGGCAGACGGAAAAAGCACTCGAATATGTGATAATGACAGGCTCTTTGTGCCCCTTGTTTACTGTGACCCGTAGGGCTTGCCTCAGTTTGAAGTCAGTAAAGTCATCAGAAACAGTTAATTATATAACTACAGATAGATAAGAACTTGTATTTTGCTTTTCCCAGGTGTTGTTCAAGGGATGATTACAGGAATTCGAGGCCTGTGTAATGGTTTGGGACCGGCTCTTTATGGTTTTATATTCTATATATTTCACGTTGAATTGAATGAACTGCCCATGCCCGAATCATCATCTGGAGGTAGTGTGGTTGCACAGTACCATCTACAACAGGTAGGTTTCTTAATTGCTGCTTCTGAAAGGAGTTAGGAAGGGCTCCTGTGCTCTCCAGTGTGATGCTGTGGTACATTTTGTGACACTGACTGTAAATGGAGGATATAGAAAGAGGTTTCTAAGTCCCTCTAGGGGAGGGTTGTTTACCTGATCTGTGTAATTACATGCACTAGTTTAGTTTAATTTTCAAATAGGGACAGCTGACAGTCATAGACAACTGTGACCCTTGTGAGGAGAATACCTTTAGGGAGGGATGGACAGATAGCAATGGTGAATGGTTTTGTTGTCCTTTTACCAACTTTTTTTTTTTTAATTAAGTTTTTGGGGAAACTCAGCAAAAGGAACTTGCACTAGAAGAGGAAGTTGGCAAGAATTAATAAGAATCATGTGGCCCTTTGTCCTAAATTTTAGGATGTAATGTTCTTTCACATTCCTTCTCAAAGCCTGCACTGTATTCACTAGTGTGTCAGGCAACAGCTCTTCAAGTGGGTAATTAGAAATTTTAGGCTGTTCATGTGTCAAAATCTCGGTAACACTGTGTTGTTGTTGTTTTCAGAATTCCATCATTCCTGGACCCCCATTCTTATTTGGAGCATGCTCCGTGCTGTTGGCTCTACTTGTTGCCTTGTTTATTCCTGAACACACAAACCTGAACGTAAGATCCAGCAACTGGAAGAAGCACTGTGGCAGCCACGGCCATCCCCACAGCCCACAGGCTCCTGGTGAAGCTAAAGAACCCTTACTGCAAGATACAAATGTATGACAAAAATCCAGGAAGACTGTTCGGACTCTACTTTCATCAGCAGTTTGGGATACACCTTCCAACTCCATCAAAATGTAATTTCTTAAGGTAATCTTAAGAAGCATCTTTTTGCATGAAATCTGTAGGAATTGAAACAGGAACTTTCTCCAAAGATGTTGCCATTGAACGAAAAACTTACTTGCTTTTATAAACAAACTGTTACATACTTGTCTCTTGCCATGAAATACTGTTACTGCTAAACTTTACATTCTAGTTCAGAGACAAACGATAGAGTCGAGGCATGAGCATGTGTCCTTCTGTTTCCTTACGGTGGTGAGCTTTAATTCTAGTCACGCTAAGTCTCAATGAGACAGACCGGCATCCGTGTGGACCCATTTGTTTTAATGTTGTAAAATCTTGGGTCAGATGATTCAAAGCCTTAATGTAAATGTACTTCAGTAGGGAGGTGAATTGGTATCATTTCTTTTAAAAGTCACATGGCAGGTTTTTTTAAGTTTGTACTAATATAAAAATCACACGAGCACGCTTGCTGAACAGTAAAAGTTATTTTTTGTAAGTGCATTTACTCTTTCTATTTTTGAAGAAACGGTCGTATCAAACACTTGGTGAAATACGAAGTAGGTGTTTCGGGCCTACAGATTTTAACAGCGGCTCCAAACCTCTGCTTTCCTCTGTACCGTTTATTAAACCACTCTCTTGCTGATGTTTGCGAATCATAAAGGACCTCAACACTTGAATACACAGATGAACTCTATAAGCTGATAGCCTTGAATCTGTCCATGTGCTATATAGTGGCCTTTGAGGACTGTCACAAGAACCCTTTTGCATTACAGAGCTAAAGTTTTAGTCCTAAATTTTCAGGACCCTTAGTACAGAAGAGAGCTTTATACAATTACTGATGTGAATTTCTCTAAAAGTGTATATTTTTGTGTCCAGTTGTATTATTTAAGTGTTCCTTTGTATAAATTTGTGTATAAAGTATTGTATAGGTTTAAAATGTTTTCATCTTGTGGTTATTGCTTAATGCTTTTTTACCTTTGAACATTCACCATGGTTGACCAAGAGCAGGAAAATAATGTAAATATACTGTTAATAAAGTTGAATATTTTAATGAATTTTTAAATAATTGTGGATGTCTCTTCAGGCCTTTAGTGCAGTTCAGTAGTTGCAGGTGTGTTGTACTTCTGCAGGTGGCAAAAGGCAGCTGGAGCAGAGATCCAGCACGGAGCTTTTATGGCTGCTGGAGCTGCTCCTGCTCTCCTGGGGCTCCAGCCTGCCCCGCTGCCCCTGGGGTTCGTTCCACTGCAGTCACCCCTGTGCCAGCAGAGCCTCTGCAGGGCAGGATGAGCACAGCCTCAGGCACTGCCCCTAACACAGCCGAGGACAGGAGCGCCGTGGGGCCAGGCCCAGGCAGCAACGAGTGCCATGGACAGCTGCAGGAAAGGTAAAGAACACAGAGCTGTGCTGGTGCTTACCTCAGCTGGGCAGGACAGGGCACTGGAGAGGGTGGTGAGTACTCCTGAAACATTAACTCCTCGGCTTTTGACAAAAACCATTTAATATTTCCATTAAAATGTACACGTTACAAAACGAGGCACTATACATTAACATGGTGCTAATTTATAAACAAATGTACACATTTCACACAGCAGAACAAACCACTGGAATGTACACTCCTCTTGAGTAAGGTGCACTTGAGTAACTAAGGTAAAAGGAATGAGATGTCTGTACCAAAAGTAAGGAACAGCCATCGTAAGGGTCCTTTGCCTGCTCGTTCTGCAGGGGACACCAAGTAAGGTGGCACAGAAGGAGCTGTGAGATGATCCTACCATTTGAACTCAGACAGTAGAACAAGATGCACAGATGTGAGAGTATCTAAAATTTCTGTAGACTTACAGTTGTAAAGTATGATTATAAAAATGAAGGAACCTCTAGGTGTTGGTAACAGTTAACTATTCAGCTACTTCACCTTTTAATGGTTATGCATGGTGGTCTGTGGAATGTAAAACTGAGAGCTTAACAGAAAAGGTAATGGGAACCAAGACTGAGAATTTTACTTTTTATTTTATAACTTTGGTGAATTAATTTACCATTTTTAGTATGAGATTATTTGGAAGTCTATATGCAATTCAAATAAGCTGCTTCCAAAATTAAGCAAGTTTTTAAAACTAAACTGTGAGGGAAGGTTAGTGAGGCAGTCATGCCCCCATATGAGCCTGACCATTACTAAAATGTACAGCACAGTGCAGTTCTCCTATGCTTTCCCTTCACCTCATCCTTTCTCTGAAAGGAGTCCAGAAACAGAAATTCAGGTAATTAATTGTTCTCAGGGAATGTACACTTTACCTGTTATAAAAAAGTCAGAGCACTTTGGTGAGTTTTTAGGAGGATTTACAGGGTAACAATAGACTCCAGAAAATTCTGCACAGCCCTGGTGAGGTCAGTGTTGGTTCCCACTGAGGCTCCTTAAGGCTTTGTCTTCTCCTTAGGCTCAAGCACCCTGAAACATCACCCAAGCCAGTCAAGATCCCCTCAAAGAAAAGTGGCTCATAATTTTATGTCAGTTCACATTGATACTTCACTAACACATGCTAGCAGGACACTCAAAAATCCCCCCATGGTTAAAAGAGGCCTCTTACTGGAAGAACCCTGTCTATGATCCAGGAAAATAGGCCGAGGCCGGTGTTCCAGCAGCTTTTGGGGACGGCTGGGCTTTGGCTGGCACGTAGGGCCTCAGGTACTCTGCAGAGGAGCACAGGACACTGCATTGAACCACGGCTGTCCTCGCCCTTCAAGCACGTTCCAAACAAGGCCTTGGTCTGTTTGGTACTTACCCGAGTTCAGTGTGTTTTGACTAAGCCCTCGTAAAGGAATGCTGTCATCTTTTTTCTTGAAGTACTTTGGTTCCAGCCCCAGCTGATCACCACTAGAAATAGAAGGCAACTTAACATTTAAGGCAAATGCACTTTGTCATCAGTGCACTAGAATGAGGGCAGCTACAGACTTGCTCAGGAAAACCTTCACTAGAAGTGCAACTACTGCATTTCTCTGACCTTACCAGGTAGAGTTAAACCAGCCCTGAGAAGGTTAAGAACAGCCTGGAACTCATTTTTTCCGTGACCCAGCACCCGATGGCCTGGATGTGGCAGCAGGAGCAACACTGAACTCTTGTTCTTTGGGCCCGCTCCTGCAAGCACCGCTCTGCCTTTGGTTTCAACAAACCAACACAGAATTCATCAGCATGGTAATGAAGAAAGGCAGATCACAGACCCAGGCTAATACCAGAACTGTCAGTTCCAAACACAAGATGACAAAAAGCTTTTTAAGTAAAATAATAAAAATCCTAAATTGCAGTAGCTGACACTCACTTCTCCTTGTTTGCTGCGGGACCAGCTGCAGGCATGCTGTGAGCTTCGGAACATCGGCTCAGTTTTGAAAGCTGTGAGTTCAGCTGACCCTGCAGAGACAAAGAGCTGCAGGTTCAGAGTTACTCCAGGTTTGAGTCCCCTCCCTGAGGGCACTCACAGAGCCAAGCACCCGGGGGTTCCATTTCTACCCCTCCCTGGCCCTGCTGTGCAGCAAAGCCTGTGGGAACAAGCACCTGAAGACAAGCATTAGCTGTGAATAAGGCATAATGCTCAAGGCAGGGAGCCTAGGAGTAAATACAGGAAATGTTTATGCACTTTAAGAAATAGTCAAAACATTGTGCTTTGATATACTGTCACATTCTGAATCAAAAAAAAGTCGAAGTGCTTGCCTTTGGTACTGGATATTGGGAACTCCCATTTTTGATGTGTGTGGGTTCCAGAAAGTTCTGGAAGGCATAGAGAGGAGAAATGGGATGACCGATTCCTGAGCTGTGAAAGAAGGGTCGGTCAGGCTGTAAAGGAAATAGAAACACATCCATAAATGAGAAACAATATTTCAAGTAACTGTAGAGACTTAAAATTCCTGAACTAACAAGTCACTGCCATTACAGCGCTAACACTTATGTGAGTCTTCCTGATGGGAAGAAAACATCACTGTTCCAAGGTTCGCACTCAGAAAGGATTTAAGGAAAACGTAACTTTAAAAACATAGATGAGGTGAGCTCTCTTAGCTAGTAATAAGCTACGCACTCTGTCATTGATTAAGGTAATTAATGTATCCAGCTACAAATCCAGAGACCTCTCTGTATGAACATGCCCTTCTGCTGTGAACCAGCAGCTCCTCAATTCCTGCAGCCGCTGTGACAGCAGCGATCTGAGCAGCACAGAGTGAGAGGCAGCAAGTGACAGCATTCAGCAATAGCTGCAGGCAGCGTTCCTTAGCCCCTGGCCTTCCTGTTTCTAAAGAGCACTAGTTAGAGTATTCAGGCAGTACACTTTAGGTCTTAACCTTTAGAAAGAGCACTAGTAAGGTAACATCTCAACACAAAAATGCCTTCTTTTCTTTCCTTCACTCAGCATTTCATCTTTTCCAAGCTAAATCTGTATTGCACGTAAGCAAGAGCCTAGAAGGTCTCACCTACAAGGCCCAGGATATCAGGAAGCACCCCACAGGGTTTCCTATTGTTGAAAAACAAAGAAACAATGCCGAACCACACCCACCCAGAGCTTTAAGGTCAGAAGATGAAAACACCTTGTTTCTTTTTTAAGCAACTGCAGCCCACCTCACCAGCCTGTATTGACAGCTCTGCCTTACCATGCCGAGAGGTGAGGCAGCAGCCCTCCCAGCAGCATGGGCACTGGCAGGAGTGTCCAGCTTCTTGGCCATCTGAACTTCACTCAGCTGTCTGTTCAGCCATGTGATAACTGCAGAGAGGAAGAAAAGCTCAGGCTGGTTGAAGTGGCAGCAGCCCTTCCTCACAGAAAGTGGCAGTCACTGGCTATTTGTCCTCCCCAGTCCCATACAGAGCCAGTTGTTGAAGCTTCCAGCCCAGCTCCAGGCCTCTGAGCAGCCAGCCCACCCCTCAGCCCGGGGGGAAGCTTCCCTCCGTGCAGCTCCTGGCTGTGGCACGCCCACAGCAGCCAGAGGCTCACTTTCCATACATGACAGCTCTTCACAAAAACCCCAAAAGCTGCTTCTATCAATTTCAGTAGCAGTGAGATCACTGGGTCATTTTTACAGAGGGAAAAACAAAACTGTATAAACCTACCATTTTCATTGGTTTTCAGTAACTGCTTACTCTCTTCAAGTTTTTGTATTGTACTTTCCAGCTGTTCTTGTAGCTTGCAAACCTGTAATTTCCATAACAATTGTAAAACCAGCAGCAGTGTTCTACTACGACTAACTACAAACAACAACAAAAAGATTTATGAGGTTACTCTAAAATTAAAGAAGTTGGAACTCAGTTTGTCACAAAACCAACACAGTAATTCTTTCAAAGGAAGCCCTATTTTCAGCTAGGATTTTGACAAGGGGACAGCCAGAATCCCTTCTGACCTGTATTCTTCTACGATAAAATAGCACAAGGACTCTAAACAGGGGAATGTCCTGTCTAATGGAAGAAAAGAAGTTTCATTTTGTTCCTGTTCTTGTTCCCTTCACCAACTTACACATGAATGTGCCTTCTAAAGGGTGCTGATTCATCCATTACATTGCTTTGTTCTCTTAAAACAATTTTGGTTGCCTTCCATATAAATGGATGGCTTTTACAAATCAGGTGAACTTTAAAAACCCTGAAAGTTGATGACACATTTAAATGAACTATTTAAATAAACACGTTAAATTAGTAGAAGAGTATATTCTATTGCACAGAAAGATTTAAGACCTTATTGCTGTAACCAAGTTAAACCCACAAAACCCAACACAGTCCATACAACAGCATTTCCAGCACACAAGGTGAACCCATCAGTACCTCCTGCTCCTTCATTCGAAGGGATTGTCCCATCTCCTGCAACTCCTTCTGCTCTTTCTGAAGTTTCTCTTCTTTTTCTGCCAGTAGTTTTTCTTGCTGAATTGTTACTGTATTTTTCAATTTTAATTTACTCATTAGAGTTTTCAAATCTCCTTGTAACTTCTTGATAATTTCATTAGCCTGTTAAAAAAACCCAAACCATATATTACAAAAACAAACAGCTAAGAATAAGGGAGATGCTGCACACGGGAAGTGCCATGTTCAAACAAACCTTAAGGAGTTCAGCTGACAGTGACTTAATTGTTGTCTCTAGTTTTTCAATATGCCTTTGTTTTTCCTCGGTACTCTCTTCCAGTATCACCTTGAACAGAATTTTACAAGAGATCATAAGGCTGTGAGACACATTGTTTATGATTTCAAGTATAATGTTCTCTATCCTTACAAGAAACCAGTCAGTGCTTTCCAGCCAAATTTTATAGGATCTGGATTAATCCTTTTTTTTTTTTCTACCAAAAATACCATAAGTATCACAACATTAAATCTGAACTCAGTACACTTTTGATGCCATAATTTAGAATCTTAACTACATTTGAAAGCTGACTGGTTGTATTCATAAAAATTGTTCAGTAGCTACTCTATAGAAACCACAATTAGGAAGGTTAAAAATTTTATGAAGAAACCTTTTGCTCCTGTGTTGCATCCAAGACTTCTTTTGTTCTGGTGACGAGCTGATCTTTGTCTTTGATCTCTTGTTCCAAGACAGCAACTCGTGTCTGCAGCTGATTTATGAGCTTCTCTTTTTCGTGACATTCAGCATCCAGAGTTGTGTTCTCCCGGCGCAGGGACAGCACCTCCTGCTTTGCTCTTTGGCATTCCTAAATGTTGGGAAGGAATTCAGTGTTATTCTTCAAGAAAACCCATAACAGTAATTTAAACAGACATATTTAAATAGTAAGCAGAATATGGAATGAAGAGGAAATAAATTAACTAAATATGCTGTATTTCCTATGACGTGCCCAGGCAGGCACTGTTAATGCTCTAACAGAGGTAAGCTTGATTTTGGGTATTGGGAAGCCATACCTCTTCCAATCCAGAAAGCTTTGCTTTCAGCTCTCTGACTGTGGAGTCTCCTTTGTATCTCCTCTCTGTGAGGTCTTTATTGATGACCTCGAGTTCCGAGAGCCTGTTCTGCAACTGCTGAATACTCTTCTGATGCAAATTTTCCAGTTCCTTTTTCTGCTGCTCGTGCTGTTGCTGGTACTGAGTTTGTGCCTGTGAGAAGCACAGAAGTGAAGCAGTTATTCCATGAATGTGACTATCCCAACCAAGAGCTGTTCCTTCTTCCCAGCCACTGTACCTGCAGAGCTCTTTCCTTCTCACTCGTCAGCTCCTGCGAGTGTTTGTTGCTCAGAGCTGTGGTGTAGGACGTCCATTCGTTTTTCAGCTTGTCAAGCTCACGGCTCTTCTCTGACAAGGTCTGTTTAAGTTTGACAAAGCACACAGAGTTAAAAAATGTAAGCATTTCACCCGATACTGAGTGATTCTTTACTGTTACTTACTAAAAGGACATGGAGTTATTTTAAAATAAGTCCAAATTTCAGCACCAGATGCTGAAATATATTAATTCTGTAACCAGGAAAAATAAGGCACTGAGAAGCTGAAGAGCACTGTTCTCATGTTGTGGATAAAATAATTAATTTCCAATTGCATTTTCTTCCCAACCACTACTTAAGAGTGAAAAAACAGCCTGCTGATGCTCCCTACCCTTTTAACACAGAGCACCCTACTAGGGGAAAAAAAAGAAATAAAGCTCTCCAGCAGCATCTTTTTGATTTGTAATTCTGCATTCCAATTCAGCAAACACATTCCAGTAACTCAAACTGAAGCTGCAGACATGAGGCAAACAAGTATTCCATGCAAAAAATATTCTTAACAGTTTTTAAGGAATTGTTCTGTTTCATTATGGTCAAAAAAGTCACCTTGGGCATTCCAGAATCTGACCCAAATCATTCTCTTGAAATACAGAAGTGAAGTGATTATTATGCTGACTGGAAAAATCAAAAAGGAGTAATTGAAGTCCAAGATTTCCAATTTATTTACCATAGTTTCACAATTTTTCCAAATAAAAGGATTTCCAACAATTCATGAAATATATAAAATATATAATCATTTATCTTCACATGACCATATATTTAGTATTCAATTTGTGTGTGCATACACAGACCTCTGCACAAAATGAAGTAAAACTCTGCTTGAGTACTGCAAGAACTCAATTCTTCAGCTGCAGACTTTACTCACTCTCTAGCAAAACTACAGTAGACTGTTCTCTTCCCTCAGTCTCCAGTCAATTATCTTGGCTAACCAACCAGCCTATAAAAAGGGACATTTTTCCATAAATCAAAAAAAAGCACAACACACAAAAGTTAAAAATTTATGTTACCTGTTGAGTGTAGCTCAGTTGCCTGGTAAGATTCTCTTCAGTGTTTTTAAGTTTTTCTTCCAACATCATTTTGTCCTCCTATGTACAAATTGACATCAAGTCAAATCCTTAGCTCCCAAAACACAAGTAGCATTTAGCCCCCATTCAATCAGCACAGCCTGCCTAAGCACCCATACACTCGCTGTACTTGTGAAAAGATCACCTTGTTAAATAAGTGTCATACTGAGTAAGATATCGTTAGTGAATTCAAAAGAAAAGGCGTTATCCCACAATGTAAAAATTTCAAATTAAATTCTTACCAAATTTCTACAAAGAAACAGTATCTCATTTACAAGACTTGTGTACAAAGGAGGTACATAAACAAGAGATCAACTCAAATACTGTAAATCTGTATTATTAAAATGGCTTATTAGGTGCCTAGAAACACAACAGCACAGTAGGAGAGACAAATCCCAGGCTACAAAACTGAGACAGACAACAGTCAAATGATGAGAACTTTAATTTCTCCTGAAATCAAACCTAGCGTGCTGCCAAACTGCATCAGCATTCCGCCTTTATTGGCTATTTATAGCTGTTGGTCCTTTGAAGCCCCCCAGCCCCAAATCCCCAGCAGCCCCTTCCTTCCTACAGCCAAGTGCACACCAGGCACCGAGAGGCTGCAGGGAGCTGTGCAGCGGCTGTGGCCTGCAGCACAGGCCGAGGGCAGGGCAGGGCAGCAGCACAGGCCGAGGGCAGGGCAGGGCAGCAGCACAGGCCGAGGGCAGGGCAGGGCAGCAGCACAGGCCGAGGGCAGGGCAGGGCAGCAGCAGCACAGGCCGAGGGCAGGGCAGGGCAGCAGCACAGGCCGAGGGCAGGGCAGGGCAGCAGCACAGGCCGAGGGCAGGGCAGGGCAGCAGCACAGGCCGAGGGCAGGGCAGGGCAGCAGCACAGGCCGAGGGCAGGGCAGCAGCACAGGCTGAGGGCAGGGCAGGGCAGCAGCACAGGCTGAGGGCAGGGCAGCAGCACAGGCCGAGGGCAGGGCAGGGCAGCAGCACAGGCCGAGGGCAGGGCAGCAGCACAGGCCGAGGGCAGGGCAGCAGCACAGGCCGAGGGCAGGGCAGGGCAGGAGCACAGGCCGAGGGCAGGGCGGCAGCAGCACAGGCTGAGGGCAGGGCGGCAGCAGCACAGGCTGAGGGCAGGGCGGCAGCAGCACAGGCCGAGGGCAGGGCAGGGCAGCGGCTGCACAGGCTGAGGGCAGGGCAGGGCAGCAGGCAGAGCACTCAGCAGCTGCACACCCAGCGGCTGCACACCCAGCGGCTGCAGTGCGTGTCCAGCACCGCCGCTCCTGCCCCACACACAGAACACGCGGCCACTGCAGGGGCAGGAACCGTTCAGGACCTGCACCCAATGACACCCCCGGGCTAAAAGGGAAAATAAACCACAGCACACAGCTCCGTACACACCGCTGAATTATTCAGAAGGAAAAAAATGCCTAAGTATATACAGCATTGAGGCTTAGCTGCACTTATGAGAAACTTTCATTTTACCTTAAGACATTTCAAACAGTTGGCTAAAAACTTCTTTATTTCTGCATCAGTTCCTGGCAGGAATTTCAGAGAAAGATGGGTAAGGTGCTTGAAAGGGTTGGTCTCAACTACATTTAAGGAGACAGGTGTGTGATCTAGAGCAGGTGCTGAAGAAACTAACTGCAGCAAAAATCTAGGGGAAAAAACAAAATAATCAAATGTTTAGCATTTTTTCTGAAACTACCTGTAGAACCTAAGCTATTTCTCAATAAAAAGCATTTCTATATGTGGAGTAAAAGACTGTCCAGTTTTTGCTCAAGAAAGCTCTCCCCAAGATTCAGGTTTTGCCAATTACATCCACCAACTTATATTCAGGTCAGGGTAGCTCAGATTATCCTTTTCTACTGATTCTTCTCAGTCTGAGTGACTGACAAGCATTTTAAGAACTCAACAGGTACACACAGACTAACGTGGCACACACTTGTGACCTACCTTGGGATATCTTTGTTCTGCTCCTGAATGCATTGCTGAAGCAGATCTATAAATTTCTGTGGGAAAGCAGAGAAGTCCACCAAGAGACCTTGCTGGGATTTCAAACTGTATAAACACAGGAAAAAAATGTTAACAATAAAGAGAATTGTAACTTATTTGCTATAAAATATTTTGTCTACACTAGTAGAAAGAACAGTTCTGACCATGTCACAGAAGTTTCCTAGCATGTTATTTCATTTAGAAGTGTGTCCAGCTATCACAAAGTCACAGAAGTGGTCAGGTCAGGGACCACAGTGGGTCAGCTGGTCTAACCCCTCTGAGCAGGGTCACCCTGGAGCACATCTTGGGTAACAACCCCCAGAGGATGCTTCTGATCACAGGAGTCCTTGCAAATGGGCTGCACTCATTAAAAACCAGAAGGTGCTGTGGGGTGACAAATGGGGACAGGCAGAGAACAAGCACAGCACAAGGAGGGGAGCCTCACCATCACCTCCATGCCCTGCTCGCCCATGCCTCTGCCCCCTGCCCCACAGACACAGCAGGCTCAGGCAGGAACATCCCACAGGGCACACACAGAGCTGGGCCTCCGTGCTGCAGAACACTTCTGCACATCTCTTGCAAACACTAATTTGCTTTTGCCTTTTGACCCACACACTGATCACACCTCCCTTTTTAAAAACAACACCAGAGCCACTCCTCCCATCCCACCAAAACCCCAAATAAATAATAAACAAAATCACAACAAAAAAAAACCCACAACAAAAAAAAAGCAAAAAATAAAATAAATAAATGCCCGAAGAAAGCAGAAAACTGAACTGTTCATCTGTTCATGCCTGGAATCCAAATTTGATGATTTACTCAAATTCTGAGCAAGCAATTGAGAGCCAACAGTACCATTATGCAAGAAACCCCTCAGATACAGGCTGAGGTCTGTTAAACCATGTCCATGCACACAGACTTTCTTCTCATAATTACTTCCTGAACTAGTTCACACACACACACAATAGTCTGTAAGAAGCAGTTAGGATAAACAGAAGATACCAGCAGAAATATGAACTGTGTCCCTGCAGGGAACTGGGATCCCAACATTCCTCTGTGTAACCTGAGCTGGTCACCCTCCCGAACCGGCCTGTTTCACTGACTGGTCACTGACAAAACCCTCAACTGAAAACGGCCAAAACCTGAAAGCTAACATAGATCACTCTAAGCTAAAAATAATCCCTTGTTCTATTTTGCCATTTAGAAATGTTTCCCAGAGAAAATACTAATTTCACTTACCTTTGAAAATCTTCCTCTGATATGACAAGGTTATAAAGGAAAAAAGGATCAGTATCATCAGTCAATCGAACAGCTAAGTCCTGAAAAGATGGACAGTTAAATATTATTAAAATACTATAAGCCACTCAGGAGTCTTTAAATATTTAAACCAGCATTGCAAAGTATTGACAGTTCAACAGTATTGAATGTTCTTATTGTTTAGTCAAAAATACAATAGAACTGTGGCAACTCATTCAGAAGGTGTTCAGCATTACCATTTAACACAGCTTCAAGTCTTACAGCAGGAAAACAAGGAAAACTCTTTCAGAAAAACAAACCAACTCAAAACCTTAAACTCTGAGCAGCAAAAGTTTTGAAATTCAGTGTGTATCCATCACTTCTCAGAAAAAAAGCTATTTGCTATTTTTTCTCATGAAATAAGTGTAGCACTAGCATTCCACTGTCATGGCTTACAAACTCCTCACTCCAATACTGGAAGTCTTTCTGAGCACACTGCTCCTGCAGTTTATGAAACCACCAGCTGATTTTATACACTTTAACACAGCTCTGCAGATTGGATCCAGCTGCAGTCCAGGAATGCCATATGGCAAACTGCAGCATTATGCTGCTTAGCCTTTAAACAGACACTCATTTGTTCACTGGGGGTCTACAGAGTGCTTTGGAAAGGCTTCCTTCTCCATGAGCACTAAGCCTTGCATTCCAGGGATGGGGTTATGCAGTACACTAGGCCCAGGCTCCCTGTAACAAGGCTCGCCCCTGTGGCAAGGATACTCCCAAGCAGAGGCACAAAAGTAAAACACAAACGTGGCAGCTGTTCCAACCTACTGAGGTGTGACACAGCACTGCACACAACTGAAACTAGTTCCAGTAATTCAGGTGCCAGTAACACAAACAACTCTCAGCTGGACACATAAACAAACTCGGGGATTTACACACAGACAGTTAAAGTTAAAATCGATGCTACCCAAGGCAGCTGGGTGGACTGAGGGGTGAGATAACAATGCCTGCTTGCTCTGGTGGCCCATTAGCTGAGCAAGCACGGGCAGTTCTGTTTAGACTGATCGCTCCCTGATGGACTCAGTGCAGTTCCAGTCCCCAGGCTCCCCCGGACCCAGGCTGCAGCTCAGCACACGCTTCTAACTGAAGAGCTGCTGCTTGGAGGGAGTTACCACTGCCACCAGAACAGCATCTGACCAAAAACTGCTGAATTCCTTTAAAAACAAATCCTTACTATAACCAACCCATGACTAACATTAACATCATGCTGGGGGCATGAACACTGGGGACAAGTTGGACATACAACAGAAGAGATTACAAAATCTCCAGTGGTGGTCACATTGCTCTTTTCCCTGAGAAAGATTATGGTTTTTACTCCCAATTTAGTACCTTGAACTAAAGGTACCCTTAAGCTCTCGTGTTGCCCTGAGCATCTCTAAACACTTCTAGTATGCAAGTTTGCTAAGACTCATCAACAGCCAAACTAAAATAGAGGGCTAAAAAAGGCTGAGGGAGAGGGGGCAGGGGTGGAAAAACACAATGTCAAACCAACTAAGCTACTCAAAAATTAAATAAAGTGAAATGGAAAACACTTGAATCCCACTTTGCTTTTCCTATTTATCCTTTTATACAATGAAATTCAGGTAACAGCCAATGAATGACAAAGATATGATTAATTTACAAACCTTTTTATGAACAGGATTAGAAATTGACAGTAGTTCAATATTCACTCGAATATTTAATGTCCTGTGTACAAAAAGATGAAATTCAATAATAAATCAAGAAAACATTCTCCAAATAACACGTGTTCACCGGTGCACCACAGCAATCAGTGACATTTCAAAAATAAAAATTTAGGCAGAAACATCAAGTTCCCACCGATTACTACACCTAAGATAAGAGCTTCAGTCATTGCAGCACCTCAGTCAGAGCTGGCTTTTTGCTGCTTGCTTTTCTGCTTGTTATCCACCAGACTTTAAACAGCAAGGCAGAAGTTTTGAAACTTTCTCCAGAAACTAGAATTTTTGCAAAAGCCTGTTGAAATTTATTAACGATTGCTCAAACTCCTGATACTCATTTATACAGTGCTACCTTGTCTTCAATGATTTCTTGTCGAGTTCTAAGTCACTTATATTACAACGCACACCACAGACATCAGCCTCTCCGCGCCTCTCACACAGGTGAGTCGGGTACACACTAATTCAGACAGGGCCCATAGTGCCGAAATTCATTATTTTGAAGAGACGCTTCACATACAGAATGTCTGGGCTTCCCCAGACACCACTGCCCTGCGCAGCCTCGCACAGGTGGCTCAAACCCACGGGTCCCTGGGTCGCTGAGGAGGAGCCGCGCCTGAGGAGGCCGCGGTCCGGGGCTGAGGCGGGAGCGAGGCGGGAGGGCCCGCGGGCGAGGCTGCGGCCCGGGACACGCCGAACCCCGCGCGGGGCCGGCAGCCGCCCGGCCCTCGGATCGCCTCAGCCCCGGGCACAGCGGCGCCTCCGCCGAGCCACTGCGAGCTCGCCCCGCTGCCGGAGCCCCGCCGGCTTCACTCCCTTGGCGAGGCATCCACGGCGACCGCCGGCCCTCACCGGCCGCCCCGGGCCTCGTCAGACCCGGCCCCGCCCTCAGCCGGAGGGTGCCCGCAGCAACCCCCAAGCGCAGCACAGCAGAGCTCTGAGCAGCAGCCCTCAGAGCACGGGGCAGGCAGGAGAGCCTGCGGCTCGCAGCCCCCCTGACGAGCGCAGCCAGACCCCCGCCCAGCGGCCCCACTCACCGCTCCTCGCAGCCGCAGCCGCGCACTCGCACCGACACCGCCCGGTCGAAGATCCGCTCCGCCGCCATCTTGCTCCCGCCCGCGGGGAGGGGCCGCAACATGGCGGCGCGGGGGCCGCCGGGAGCCGCGATGGCGGCGATGGCGGGGCCGGGGCCGGAGCCGGAGCCGGAGCCGGGGCGGTGCGCGCACTTCGTGCTGAGGAAGGGGCGCTTCTGCAGGATGGTGCCCGCGGCCGGCAGGCGCTTCTGCGGGGAGCACGGGCACGAGGAGGTGCAGGGACCCTTCTCCGGCCGGAGGGAGGGCGGGCGGGCTCGGGGTGGCCCCGCTCTGGCGGCACGGGTGGGAGAGGCAGCGCCCGTGCCTTCCCTTGAGCCTGTGTGCGCCGAGCATTCGCTTCAGACCAGCAGTAGCGCTGCCCTTGCATTAGGGGCTTATTCTTTTAGGATCCAGTCAAGTAAGTTAAGTTCTCGCCTCAGTTTCTCCGTTCCGATTAACTCAGCTATTCTGAATAGATGTTTTATGAGGCTGATGCCCCTCAACAGCTTCTTTAAAACACAACACTGAATGCAGGCTGAAGTGTTTTCTAAAACTTTTCTAACTAGGAACAAAATGACAGAAAAAGAATTCCGTGCCCTCTTGATCCAAAACAGTGAGTATGTGTAAATGCTTCTCCCGTTCTTTGTCAGTATGCACATGATACTTACTTTTCTCTCCATTTGGCTTTTAGCACTGTATATGAAGACCAACTACAAAAGCATTTAAAGAAATGTAACTCAAGAGAGAAGCCAAAGCCTGTAAGTGCAGTGTAGTCTCAGCACTTCCTCTCAGATTTAAGACCTTGAACATTACAGCCCTGCAGAGAATTTTCTGTGCTGACAGTAGCTGGGAGCTGCAGGGCAGTATTCTCTGTCCTCCTCGTTGTAATTTGGTACCTTTTTTCACTTCTTTACAAATAAAAATGTTGAATTCATTTTTTCTCAGAAACACACCCAGGGAACAGGCTCTCAATATGCCATTCATTTCAGAGGCCGGGTGAGAGCCTGTCCTGGCAAAGCAAAACCTGCAGGGAGGCTCTGGGTGCTGCAGCCCAGTGCGGCCAGGCTGGCAGCGAGCCCGGAACGCTTGGCTGGCAGCTGAGGGAAGGGACAGCACACGTGTTAAACAGCCCTGCCAAGAAAGCAGAGCATGGCTCCTTCACTGCCTGCCTTCTCTGCCTTGTTAGAATTGCACCTTGCATATTCCCTGGGAAACCTGAAAATGGTCTCTGGAATCTGTCTAGCAAGCACTGACTGCTTAACTCTCACGAACACGTTCAGTCTTGTAAAGCTGTGTCAGAAGAGTCACTTCTGGCTGGGATTCAGGATCAGACTATAGGAAACAAAATTACTTGGAAGATCTTACTTTGCAGTGGATTGCTATTGCTACATACCTTACCATAAGAACACTGAAGAATTTAGCTATTGCTTCCTGGTAATTACCTGAATCAAATTTATTTTCTTTTGGTTTTTTTTGGTTTTTTTTTTAAGGTCTACTTTGTTCAAGATATTAATGCTGGTTTAAAAGACATAGAAGAAATACCAGAAAAACAAGTGAGTACATTACTTGGTTTGGGGTTCAGTTCTTACATGACATGTTGCAATTTATGACTACCAAGATACAGAAAATTTCAAAGGTCTCATATTTGTTGGTGTCACTTTCTTTTTTCCTTAAAAAGGTTCCTCTATCTTCTCTATCTATCGAAGAGCTGCAGAACTTAATTAGCAAGTTGAAAAAAGCAAGTAATGGTGAGCTTAATACTAAATACTTAAGATGCTTTAAATTGAATTGATTAAATATTTCATTGTTATTTTTGTTGTTAGATACCTGTAAAAATATGAGATAGGTGCCATAAAACACATCGGAAATAATTATCAGGCAGACCTCCAATAGCTGAATTTTACTCCAAAAAGAAATCTAAATTGAAAGAATGATAAAACTCTAATCCTGTGTTGCCTTTCTTTTGTTTTTCTTTTTTCCCTCTCTCAAATATGACTACAGATAACAATACAGCTCTGTTATAAACATACGAGGATAGAATTAAATTCCCAGCAGACTCTTTTGTTGGTGCTACAAAATTGTAATAATGTGTGTTACAAACTAGGAACTCTTGGAAACTCGAAAGCTATACCTGAAAGTTTTGCATTTGCCTCCAGGCGTGGAACTTCATCTTAAGGAACAAATACTGTCCCACCAGGCTTTACAAGAAGCCTTAAATGACCCAAAGAATGGGGAATCTGCTTTCAAACACCTGAAACAACAGGTTTGGTCTCATTTACTATTAACTGTGGAAGGCTTTAGACATGGAATAGTGCTGCTGTAAATTTGAGTGACTGGGTGCATAATGCCAGTTCCTTCCCACAGAGGAAATCTGATATGGTAAAACAGGAGATATAATCCTTTTCCTCTGGACACACATCATGTTTTCCTTGATCCCTCACTGAAAGGAAGGCTTACAAAAGCCTTCTGCAGTTTGGTGAAGGAGTGATTTTTCTATAAGGCATTACAAAACACAGGGTATATATTTTCTTGGTTCACAAACAATCTTTTGATGTTTCTAGGCTTCTATTTTAGGTAACATGGAAAAATTGCATTTACTTGGTCCAGGAAGGTGTTTTGTTGAGTTTGGAGCTGGGCGAGGAAAGCTGTCTCATTGGGTTGATATTGCCTTAGAGAACGTTGAAAGTGTTCAGTTTTTGCTTGTGGAAAGAGCAACCACAAGATTCAAGGTAAGAGGATATTGTTATATCAGTAAAGTATCATTTTTAAACCATTGCTATTGAAGCTGTTAGTATTTATTTTTTATCCTCAATAAATTTAAATTTTACAGGTTATACATTCCATATATCACCAATAGCAAATTTATTAGAAAAAAATCCTGATAATTCACGTTGGAAATGCACAGATGTTGACATGACAAGAAAAAAGTCTGATATTAATACCTGAAGCAAAATTATAATTATTAGTGGCCAGCCCTATGTAATCTTCTGTTCTATTTAAACAGGTGGATGGAAAACACAAAAGGAGAGATTCTGTATTTGAGAGGCTTCAAGTAGACATTCAGCACTTATGTTTAAGTAAGTTCCTTCTTGACCTGAGTCATTCTGAAATAGAGGTTTATTTCTTATTTTTAAATTTTGAATTCGAGTTCCAGTCAGTTTGTGTGTAACATGCTCAGATGTACTTGGTTCTGAAGATTATTCTCAGTGGTTGCTTGGACATGTTGATGCTGTGTTTATACACATATATACACACAGGTATATGTGAATATACATAGAGACGCATATACATATATTTTAAATGGGGTTTTAAAGTTTTCTACTTTTTTTGTACTCATAGGACATCAGGACAGGTGAGAAGTACCAAAACAAATACATTTTGAAGGTTTTTTAGCACTTGCAGAATTATACACGTTTGCATTGTTTGTTTTATGTGTAGAATGATGCAATTAAGCAATGCACCATCAATGCTTCAGAATTTTTGGGAGCACCTGTCAGCAGGAGATGCATTAATGTCATGTTTACCTTTCATAGGCAGCACAGAAAGGCTGAAATGGTTAAATGTGCTTCCCAGCCACAATATCCTATTCTTTTGTCTTAAAAAAGACTCCTTCCTTTGAATATCTTATAACAGAATGTGCCAATCACTGTATTTTTAGGAGTAGCAAACATTTCTTTCTAAGTGTGCTGGAATTATATTATTCAGAAAATACAGAGGTGCTGGGGTAGTTGTGGATTGGATGAGGTTTTGATGGTTGGTTTGGTTTTTTTCCCTCCAGATAAGGTACCTATTTTGGAGAAGAAAAAGCTACCAGTGGTAGGAATTGGGAAGCATTTGTGTGGTGCTGCGACAGGTATGAATTACAGACGTGTGAACTGCAGAACGGCAGGACACTAAACCTTACAGTCTGAATGGACTGATCTTCCAAACTGGCCTTTTAAGCTGTTCTTGCCCTCAAACCCTTTGTTGGTGTATAGAGTAATTAATAGTAATTAATAGAGGTAAGGATACTTTAGGCAGAAGTGAAGCCCTTCTTGGCTTTAATAGATTAGAACAGAGGATAGTGTGTGGTGGTATGGGTCCTGTATTTGAAAGTACCTTTTTTAGCATAGTTGCCTCGTCTTTGAAACGATTTTCTTTCTGAATTTTTATTGGCTGCCTGAATAATGTATCCCAAACACAAATAAGATTGTGTTTCTGTCCTGATAACTTTAATACAATAATTAATAAATTAATACAGTGTTTCTAATGTTACTATGTGGAGAAAGACATCTCAAATGTGACGCCTTTATAGGTAGCGTGACAAAGATGACACAGTTAAGCATTTAAGAAACACATGTACATATTAAATAGATTGTGTCCTAGATATCAAACTTTTAGAGCAAATACTTGTATGTTTTACAGGGAGGAGATTCTCCTACAATATGCCAATCTGTTAACCAAACTACTTTAAATTCACTTTTGCAGAACAAATATTTCAGACGATAAGCTCTTAGAAGCTTCAGGGAAACCATATTTAGGGTTTTCATGTTTTCAAAGCATGTTTGTAATTTTTAGTTATCACTGAACTTGCTTTCTGGCTTAGTTTGTGATGTGTAATTTTCTTTTTCTTTGTGGGAAGCACATTCCCAACCACAATATAGCCTATATAAATAATGGCATGGCATTTATGGATATTTTTTGTTGGGGGTATGTATTTGTTCATTCCCAGATCTTGCTCTGAGATGCTTGGTTGAAAGTTACACCACGTGCTGTGATGGAGAAGATGAAGAGCCTGCACCAAAACGCTGCAGGGCTGCTCAGACAGAGGTGGCTCCTCACAAAGCTGCTGGTAATGAAAGCACCATAGAAGACCATCATAAGCCTGTAGCTGGAATTGTTATTGCGCTGTGCTGCCATCACAAGTGTGACTGGACACATTATGTAGGCAGAGATTTCTTTAAATCAGTAGGACTGGGACCAGTAGAATTCCATTATTTTCAGAGAATGAGTAGTTGGGCCACTTGTGGCATGCAAGAAACCACAAGCAAAGCTTCTCCAAGTGAAGACACCAAAGATCAAACTAATGACCCAGAAGAAAATGAGCAAACGCTCAGCAGGACAGAGAGTGGTTCTGATACTTTACAAGGGTATGTACATTTTTTTCCTAGCAAATTGACTCCAGCAAGAAAGCTATGTATAGTGGCACATTTAATTGTCTTGGGTCCTCCACAGGACTCACTTTGCAGAAACATTTAATTACTAAACTTACAGAAATATTTTACTTTAAAAATACAGTTTTCATGGACATAAATTTCAAACTATTTCAGCAGTCATGCTTGGTAGTTTTTCTAAGCTTAACTACTAATGTTAATTACCAAACCTGTTTTCTGGCAGCTGTTCATTCCTTCCTTCCCTCCCTTCTCTGGAACTAGGGTCCTGAGTGTTGAGGAGCGGAAGGAGATCGGTTGCCTGTGCAAACGGCTGATAGATCATGGCCGGATCGAGTACTTACACCAGCAAGGGTACACGGCTGCACTGCAGTACTACACAGAGCCTGCTGTGTCCTTGGAGAATGTCCTGCTGACAGCTGTCCCAAATCCTCCTTTGATACCAGAGCCAACTACGTGATAGGACATAGATTTGGAATTGGTAGGGAAAAAAACAAACCCTATAAAACTCATCTGAGCTTTTTTTTTAAAGCTAATTAATTTCTTACAAAAAAACCCTTTTTATCATCTTTCCTGTACTCAAGAAAAAGTTTTACATTTTCCAGTTTCACTGGGAATTACAAATATGTCAACCAGTTCTCATCAGTGGAAAAATAAAATCCCTAAGAAAATTTGAAACCTGTTGTAGCCTCTTTGCTGTGAAGAAGTGTACTTGATCTTTTCTTTAATCACAGTTACATTCTTTATTCATCAGGATTCATGACAGGAGGAGAACCAGAAGTACAACTTTCCACGTTTCCTGAAAGACAATAGGTTAAAGTAAGAGAAATTGACATACTTTATTTTCACTTTGAAGTTCAGAACAGTTTTGTATTTCCTCTAAATATTTAATGTTTAAACATTTCCTAAAAATCTTTAAGTAGGCCTAAGTACTTTCATCAGCCTGTGCTGCTAGGGAATCTATTCAGAAATAAAACCTATGTCTAAGGTGTCATCTTGGTATATTTTTGCTAATTTGCTTATTCATTCATGAAATATTGATAAGAAAAAAGCTGGCTTAGTGTTCTAAATCAAGAGCATGTTGTTCTTTTTTTAAGCCTTCACAAAACACAGACTGAAGATCAGAGAGAACATTTTATATCTACAGTGAAGTGCTCTCTGCAAGTAGCAGCTGCCAACTGAACATCTGTTCAAAAGTGCTTATTTGGCTCTTACTGCAACATTGAAACTGTTACTCTGGAGACAAGGAACAGCAAATTTTTGTCATGTTTTAGAAATGGGATGAAACTGGAGGTATTTTTTTTAAGTGACTCTATTTTATGTCAGGGAAAGCAAGTTGTGAAAAACATCTATTTATCTGGTGTTGATAGTTCATTGCTAAAAGATGGATCTTGGGAACATAGCTTTTGTCCCTTAATCTTCCTCTGGAAGTACCATCTGGATACCATCCAAAAATAGGAAAAGTTGAGCTTCATGAATTAAAGGATGCTAGAAGACCTTTACTATGTAAACTGATTAAATTGCAAATACAAAAAACAGTCATCAGCTACTAGTTATCCATGGTGTAGGTAACTCAGGCACATTTATTACAGTGCTCCATGGTTCCAGTGTGTTCCCACCAGAATCTCTGCTGTTTGTAGGGAGACCTTACTGTGCCAACTCCTGTTGAAAGTGCCCCTGCCCTCAGCAAAAGCCTGTTTACAGGTTTTTTGGAAAACATTACTTATTTATTAAGAAGGTTATTCATGTTTCATTTCTATACATATCCTAGATTTTATTTATCCAGTTTATCCCTCTCTTCCTCACTGTATTGTGGAGAGATGAGAATTGATAAAAAAGCCATGCCTGTTTTCTTGAGTGACTCCTGGATGTACATGTGCATAAAGTCAATACCAAACATTTCTTGTTGCTCCTCCTCATCTGTGTTCTCACACGGAGGGAGTGTTACCTCTAGCTCCAGTGGGTTGTCTCTGAAGTTGACAAATCTAGGAATTCACCAGAAAAGGTTACTCTTGCAGTAAGTTTTGTCCAGAGAAAATAATTCTTTTGAAACTGAGTTAAGATTTCTCAAACACTATTTTAAGCAAAAGGAAATTAAGTTCTTGTTACACTAAACTCACCATGCTATCACCAGTATTAGGAAAAAGTAAGCTAAGAAGATGCCTTTGAACACTAATTCAGCATTTTGTTTCAGTTTCTGACCCCGCTGTCAGAGGTATTGAGCTTTCACAAAGAGGTGAGTGGATGAGAACAGTGCAAGTGGCTCCTCCCAGCTTTGCAAGGCAGGTGCCAGTCCTGTCTCTATTCCTGGGCCATCCTCGGGCCTATGCTTGTATGTATTTAGTTAAGGAGGAGCTTCCAGAAGAGCTGAGAACAGGAATTGTCTTTTTGGTTGGTTTACGCAGACTAGCATCTTTTCCTTTAAGATGGCCAACATCCAGTAATCCAAATGAAAATGCTAACAACAGCAAAGTTTCTGTCACAGTATACTAAGGAGTAGTTCAAATTTTACCAATTAAGAATTTTCATTTTTTATTTTACATATCAAGTACATGAGAGTTTCATCCATGTCCTTAAGCCTAATCTTTTTTTTTTAATTCTGAATGCTTGATTTCTCAATGGCAAAGTTCTGCTTTTTGTCATTTTTATGCCTGCAAGCTCTTGCCTTTAGAGACTGATATGAAAGGGCAAATATAGGGGAGGGCTATGAAATGAGGAAATGTATTATAGTCTACTTTTCCACGTGAGACTATCAGAATTTACTTCTTTAGCTAAGTTCCACTACACAAAGCTTGCATGACCAGATCCTTAATTGTTGTGAATCTGTGTAATTATGCTGATTTATTGTGTCCACCTGTACAACTGTGATAATACCTTTTCCTCTTCCTTGCTATCTATGATACACAACTCAAGGGAGGCTTTAAAAAATATCTTCTGGTATTTTCATTTATATTTCTGGTGCTTTTTCTTACCTCAGATTTGTCATGTCCTTCATACAAGCTGGAATATCCTTAAGTTTGTTGTTGCTAAGAACAAGAGTACTAAGATTTTTCATATTACCAATGGTTTCTGGCAAAGAGTTTATTTCATTCCTTTGGAGCCATAAAGTGTGGAGGTTTTCCATTCTGAAAAATAGGTATTTGTGCAATAAATCAAGATTTAGGATATTAACCTTATCAGTCATTACTATAAAATAATTTTTCAGCCACATAAAGGACTCATAATGTAACAAGTCTCAAAGGAAACCC
The DNA here is from genome assembly GCF_021018805.1 of Prinia subflava. Taxonomy (NCBI): domain Eukaryota; kingdom Metazoa; phylum Chordata; class Aves; order Passeriformes; family Cisticolidae; genus Prinia; species Prinia subflava. The sequence continues at coordinate 18,810,302 of NC_086256.1, forward strand.
CATATCCAAGATAATCACCCAGTCTCTGTTGAAAAATGTCATTGACACTAAATATTTAACCTTATAGTTGACACTGAATGTATTGTTAATTGAATGGATTATTCCAGCTTATCCAAAACATCACATTAAGGCTGATAAAATCTTGACTTTGGAGTGAGGTTAACATAACAATTATCTTTTGAAGTAGTATTTACTAATTAGAATTTCAATGTAATGGCATGGCAGTAGGATGAGCTTTGAGCTTTATTTACCTGTCAATTGCATCAGGAAGCTCCTGGAGTTTGTTCCCCCCCATATCTAACCATTCCAGATTTGGCATGTTGAGGAGAGCTGGAGGGATGGCCGTGAACTGATTCATGCACAGATCTATGTGTGACAGCTTCTTCAGGTCACTGAGCTGAAAAGAAGGGGAGATTTAATTCAGCTTTGTGTGGCTGTTGCAGCAGTACAGCAGTAATCCAATAATGTTGAGAAACATTACAACACATTTTGGAGCCAGTAGCACAGAACAGTTTTGAGTTCCAACAGCTGATAGTACCTAACAGTAACAGTTTTGCCTGGAAGAGAGATAGGTTGGGAACTGGTAAGACAGCAGAACTTTACCTCCCACACAGCAGCAAGTGCCCTAACTGCTGACTACAATGCAAATATGCCCCAAGCCTCAAGAAAAAGAATTTTAAAGACAGCACTGTCCTAAGTATTTCATACTTCATGCAATGTGCTATTTTTCTTTAATCAAATATTTAGATTTTTATGTATCAAATTGCATGGACTGTATTTTGGAGTGAACCACTACACCTTCCATGCTGTGAAGTTTACTACCCTGGCAAGACATTCTAAAAATGCAACACAGAATCACAGCACCTAAGTGCCTTGGTGAACCCTGCCTTCAGGTGCTCTAGCAATGTTCAAGTGATACAAAGAAGTTTTATAGCAGACCTGGTGCAATTGTCTCAAAACTGAATGCCACTCAAGCATACATAACCAAAACTTCCCAGTGTTCACATCACTGCAGTCTCCATGGGAAGAACTATGAATTTTCTACATTACACCCTGCAACCTCTATCCACATAGATTTTGTAAAGTCTGGATTTTGATTAATAGTGTATATTTCTATTTGAAGATTCTATGTTGGCTGTTGCTGTTTGGACTCACTCAATTTTGCAAGGCACTGATTGCTGTCAACTGTCGCCAATAAATTAAAACAAATAAATGTGAATGTCATCTCTATCTAAGAGACTACTAGTTATAGATTCAGGTCTCTCACATTTGTCTGTTCAAATTAAAGTTCAATAGTAGGTGAGTAGCTGTTTTGATTCTCATAGTTGTTTTCAACATTTGAGAGCAATTGTTCACCTCTGCACAGGCAGTTGTATAAATCACACAACCCCTTTTCAGATCCAGCTGTTCTGGTGAAGATGCTGACAGCTGTGTCCTGGCATATGGTATAAATTTGGATTCTCAGCCATAAAAGGGAGCTTCTCTGTGCTGAGGCATTGGATTCTTAGTGAGGTAAATCAGTGATGATATCCAGGCTAAACAAATTGATATGGAGTGTGTCACTGCCCGCTGTGCATGGCCAGGTCATTTATCTGGCCAGAATAAAGACTGGCTCCTTCAGCTACTCGGGTGTATGTGCCTCTCATGCAGCTTCAGTTTGACCACTCATAGTAAGGTTGTTCACATCAGGGTTTCTGTGGAGTGCTGTGAAATCACAGCACCACAGCAAATCTGAAAACAGAAATGCAACACGTAACAATAATTGGCTTTGGATAAGTTCAAAATCTGCATTAAATAAAACTAAACAGTCTGTCAAAACCTGAGGAGGAAGATCACAGATATTTCTGTTGACAGCCAGTTCCAATCTTTCCAGACTGATGCAGTTACTTATTTCCTTAGGAACAGATTTTATTCTGTTGTAACTGAGAAGCAGCTCTTGGAGGCTGGTCAGCTGGCCTGCAGAGAGCACAAATGAGAAATGGTCATGTTTACTCTATGTGAGGCACAATATTACTTCTTTTGTCTTATCCTTTTACTGTTAAATAAATGCTCTGTGTTCTCACAAAACAAAAAGAAATCACTGAACTGCAAATAATAGCACTTTAGGACTCTTTAGTAAAGGACTGCACTCTAGTTGAGTGCTTCAAGGAAAAACCCAAAAGCAGAGAATTCTGACTTAAGTTGCTCATGCTGTGGACTGAGAACATGAAGTGTGTTTTTCAGTACCACTGCTAGATGCATTCTGGTGTCTAGTCCCTGCTGTGCAAACAGGTCCCTTTTTTTGTCATGGGGAGCTTTCATAGAGATGTCTCTTCCATCCAGCCCCATTTTTAGTTTATTTGGTATCTACAGTTTGGAGATCTCTATGTCACTATCAGATTTAAATCATCTGTTTTCTTATTGCCCAATAGGATTATTAGACAGGCAAAGGGCACAAAATGGTACATTTGTGAGAGACCAATTTTCTTAGAAAAGCAGCTTAAAACAAAAGAAAGCACAGCTCACCAATTTCTTTAGGTACACTTTCAATTGAGTTCCGGGATAGATCCAGAACAACAAGGCTGTGAAATCTTCCAATAAACTGAGGGATCTTCTGCAAACTAGTTCTGTGAAGCTGCCATTCCTGGAGATGGATTAGTTTCAATAAGCATGAAGGTAATGTCTACAACAAGAAATACAAACCAGAAGAAATTCAGCTTAGAATACAGGCTGAGGCAGAAGTTTTATTTAAAACAGCAGCACTCTGTCTGTCCTTTTTCTTAAGCTATACTGTAATATATAGGTTAAAAATGAATCCTAATAACTCTTTTCTAAAATATGCTAGAAATAGCAAACATAACTGATACGATTTTAACATCATACATGTTAGGAAAGGTTTACATTTTATATAGGTTTACGTCAATATATTAGGAAAAGGTTCTTTCCCCATGAGGTGTCTGGGCACTGGAACAGCTCCCCAGGGCATTGGTCACAGCACCAAGCCTGACAGAGTTCAAGTGTTTGGACAATGCTCTCAGGCACATGATGTGACTCTTGGAGATGGTACTGTGCAAAGCTGGGAGTTCAACTCAATGAACGCAGCATATTCCATGATCCTGAAGTGAACACCAGTGTGGTTGTCATTCTGATCACAGATTTAACCTGCCTGCTTTTGGCTCCCAAGATTTAGATACCTGCACTATTGTCATTGAAAAGTTTCAGGCTTGTTTTTGTTTCTTTCTCTCTTTTTTAAAAAAATTCAATATAACTGAAGATGAAACTGCTCTATATAGATACTTGCACATAAAGGGAGATGTAAATTCTATTTCTTATTCTGTCAATAAAAACAGTGAGCAGCTGAGAGCAGAAGAGCTGAGGGATAAAAAAACTACAGTGTCTCTATGCAAAGAGTTCTGAACAAGGACCACTGGCCTGCAGACCACTGGAGTATGGCTGGGTCTGGCAGTCCTCACTGGCCTCAACATGAACCAATACTCATCCCTTTCTAGGAGCTGGTCTGTGCATTTCTGCATGGCTCAGAGCCCTGCTGGCCTTCACTCTGCCACCACCAACAGCACATCACCTCTGTGCATGAGAAACAACAAAAATAGTGTTCTGGGAATCTACTGGCTCATTTTCACTATTAGACAACAAACAATAAGAAAAACCTTCATGCACCCAAACGGGGGGTTTTCACCTTGATACATTTCAGTAGTTCTGGTGTGTGGATCTTAAATGAGACCTTACATAATGAAAATCCTACTTCGCAGTGTAAATAATTTCTAATGCAGAAAAGCCTTTTGGACTTTGTTTTTGCAGAGTAATGCTTAATATTCAGGACTAAAAACATCCAGCTTGCTTTTACACTAACAACAGTGTGTCCCAATTCACTGTTAGCAAAGCACAGTGAGTAGCTAATGGAACAAATATAGTACCACTGTAAGTGTAAAGTTGTAAATAGTAGTTTTCTAATGCATCAGTCATTCAATACAAGCAGCATTTATTCCTATCAACACTACCTTCCATTCTTCTTCCTCTATCCTTAAAATTGCTCTTCCACCTTCATTAATAACTTTTTCTTTGAGCTTTGCTAAAGCAGCTCTCTCCTCCCAGACAAGCAGTAGCCTACAAGGGAAAGAAGATCTGCCAGTGGTGCCACAATGAATACAGCCAATAATTACTATCCTATCTATTTTCTGGAAAAAGACACAATTGCCTTATTGTCAAATATTAATTATATCTGGATGTTAATATACTGTCAGTTGGAGAGAAGACAAGCCCTTAATGATCAGCTGTTCTAATTTATAGGAATTGAATTTTACAGTTCTTCAAATTTACATTCAGAAGGAGGATATAATTCACTTTCAGCATGTTACAGCAGGGCCACAGAATATAATGTCACATGGAATAAGTTCCAAAGCACATTTTGAAGCAGTCTCCTAAAATGAAAGCCTTCCATTCCACTACATACAAGTGCAAGAAAATAGACCAATCAGCTTCTTTTAGCTTGATTTCCAAAGGAGACCTAAACAAGAATTATGACAAGGTAATTCTCTTTCTTTTCTGTTTTTATTTTCCATGAGTAACTTTTGAATTTGTTTTTCCATTTCAAACACATGTGATAAATTAGGAGTACCATATATAGAATCCTAAATTTCTTAAAATTTCATAAAATTACTGGCCAGACAGAAGACCGAGCAACTCTGTTAATACCTCAATGGAGAAGAAAGCATAACAAATCTTCATAGGTTAGAATATTTACTGAGCAGAGGATTTTAGTATCTGAGTTCAGGGGATTTAATCTATATACCAATATTTTTACACCGACACTAGATAAATTCCAATAAGTGGGAATCCTGCTGGAGTAACAACTAAAGAATAAGAGTTTGCATGAGCTTGAAGAAACCAATTACAGTCTGCTGAAATGTAACATATGGTCCAGCTTTTCACATTAATACTTAAAGAGCTACAATTTACCTACCTTCCTGCAGACCTCTGCCTGAATTCCTTTTCTTTCTGCAATTCTTCATTTATCTTGTGTATTCTCACTTCCCAGAGTGTCTTCACAGCAGTGAATGTTCCCAGGCAAACTGCAGTTTCAGCCATGATCCCTTACATGTTCAGATTTGCTTGCAGGAATCTGACTGAATTTCAGGCTCAATGCACCACTTCAGGTGTGGCTTACCAGATGGGGACAGTGACGTGAAAACTAAAATACTGCAATACTCACTTCATTATATTATGAAATTAGTTCATGTAAAGAACTGGCAGCATTTTATCAAATGCTTTCTCTTTACAAGAATAGATAATTGCACCTAGTTAAATTTTACTATAATAAGAAATGTTATTTTTGCAGTCCCTGCATTCTTATTCAGTGAACAACTGCTTCTCTCAGTTCCTCCCAATGGTAGGCTAAGTATGGACCATAACTATTAAATGCAGATTTGAGCAATCATTCCCATCCCAGGAATTCTGCAATCTAAGGCAGGTCAATTCTGACAGCTGCATTCTGGCACCAACCTGATATAAATACTTGTCACTAAATGAGTTTTGCACTTTACAAAAACTGAAGTGTTCCTAGAAATCAATTAGTATATTTTATGTGCATTCATTTTCTTCATAGCTTAACTCATTACAATGTATTTAATAGTTAGTAATGCATTACCTTTGGGAAAATGCATTTAAAGCCTTCTGATTTCTCTTTGAATGTTTTTGTATCCCTACTGAGTATCAGAATTCACATTTCAAATTAAATTCAGTCTAAAATTTTCAAGTTATCTATCCTTTAGTGAGATAATTAAAACATACTGTCCTGAAGAGCAGCAAAATAGAATAGTCATCCTAGCCAGTCCACCCCTCTAAAAATCATTCTTATTGCCACTACTAGACCCAAGATACTGATACTCAGATAAGCTGGCAGGGCTAAACTTCACGCCAGCAGCAGTGTACTCTGAACACTGAGGATCTGAACACTCCCTTTCTAACTTTTTACTGATACCTGGAGTGCCAAGTAAGAAAAATATCCTATATATGCTTCAAACTGAAAAAAGTAAGGATAACTTTCTTCCAAACAAGCAGGTACGTAACAACAAAGGAAGAATTTCATGTCTTTTCTGACATATATTTCCCTACAATAATTGCTGCAGGTCTGTCTTTTAGAACCAACCTTTTCTTTCATAATTTTTCTGTTAAAATTTCATGTGGCCTGGATAAGCCACAATTGCCTAGTGACCATTTTTGGCACCATTTTGACCAGTGTTCAAACTGTCAACCATTCTACTTCATGTTTACTATACCTTTTGCCTACCTACTTATTTGTAAAGTCTGCTTATACTGAAATCAAATTAAAATGTGTAGGCAAATAAAATGTAAAATGTCAGGATTGCCTCCTGTTGTAAAGACAGCACAAAATCAAATTATAAAACTTGAATTAAGAATGATCTAATACATTAGTATTTATGATTCTCACGTGTTCTCTGTTTGTTATGCAAAAGTGGCAGGATTTGACAAGTGACACAAATGGCAACCCCAGCGTGGCACAGTGCAGTCTGGCCTTTGGCTTCCTACAGAGGGACTGGATTTTTTCCTGTAAAGAGAGGACTGGATACTTTTTCCCTCCCCCACATAAATGTGATCACATTTACTAGTTTGAAGGATTAGCTTCTCTTTCAGTGGTCATCAGAATAACTACCCTTCCCAATCCCCATCCCAATATACAACAGTAATGCTATGCATGCATGAGGTTTTTTTCTCCAGACAGTGGTTACAATTCAATTTGCCTGATTTTTTCAAGATTAAATTTCTATTGAGATTGAGTGATTAACTAATCTAGCATTTCTTGTTGTTTAGAGACATGTTTTGAACCAGAAGCCCTTTTAGGTAGAAAACTAGAAATCTTTTAATACAAATTGTGCGGAAAAGACACATTTGTTAATAGTTGTACTACCAAACCTAGTCTCATATTATACGCAGTCAAACCAATACTTATTTCTAGTAAACAAGTATTTGCTAAAATTATAAGTTACTCTAGGCAACTCTCTTTTGCATATTATTCAACAAGTACTGCCTTAGAACCATGAAATATCAAAGGACCTAAGTATGTGACAGTTTTCAGGATAATTTCATTATATAACAGAATTCTGTCAAAAAGGTCTTGTTCTTAGATCTTCTTATTCATCAAGAAAATAAAAACCGTAATAATTTTGCCATCACAGCCAACAATTCAGCAGTGAATTCCCAAGTGTGGCTGTAAAACAACAGCAAATTCACTCCCAACTAATCAGATATCCCAACAACTTCATCTCCAAGCATCAGAAAGAGTTTAACAACAACTTACCTCAATTATTTGGTGTTTTCAAGGATTTTCTGTGACTCATTGCTTTCTGGACGAGAGCAGAGACAAATTATGAATCTTGTCTGCATTACCAAAGCCATCTAAAACTCTCACTCAGACTCAATGCAATGTCAGTCTAGTTCTAATTTTAACTATGCTGAGAATAGAAGGCATCACATGAGGCACTGTTGCAACCCCCCCAAGCATTTACCCCTATTAAAGTCCTCCCAGTTTGCTGGGTGTGACTGGGCTCCCCTAAATTGGACTCCCATTAACAGAAATTGTGAACAAGAAGAACAAAGAATATTTGCTATGATACACAATAAGTTTGTTTTGAATTAAAAATTACAATTAGAAATTAAAAAGGCCAGTCTTGAATTAAAAATGACTGCTTTCTTTAGTAATATTTCTCTGCAAGGTAACTGAGCTTCAGAGTGCTATTGAACAGCAACATTGATTGAAGAGACTAAAAAAGGTATTCCTAAGTATTTTACTCAGTACTTTTGCCCATGCTGAAGAATTCTCTTGCTAAAGAATTTTACTCCAAATTAGCAAAGTCCAGACAGAAATGTAATCTTTACCAGGATGTGCAGAGGGGTTATTACTCACCCCTTTTCATGGTTCCAATCATGAAACATATTTAACATTCTATTTCTTCAAATAGCCCTTGGAGAAGATAAAAGGAGAACGAGTCTGTCAGAATCTTTTTCTTCAGTCAAATGGGAAGAGAAAGACAACAATAATCACAGGTCACTATATTTGAGGCAGAAGCCATAAAACTGGCTAGTTCTAACCAATTGCACTGGAGTATAAAATGTGAAGATGAAATTTTAAAAGTATCATTAATTTGGCCATAACTCTACCACACAGGACTTTACAACAAAAACCCCCAACCCTCTTCAGTCACAAACAACTAAATACATGAATACCAATACATACTTAAAAAGACACTAAGTACTTTGGCTTTCAATCTTCTCCTTGTTTAAGTAAAATTATTCTGTCTTAAGTATTTCAAAGTAATTTTATTGCTTTCTTTCATACACTTCTATTTCCTCAATTTATTATCTCAATGGTCATCAGATTAAAAAATATCCTAAGCCTTTACACTAAGCCCTTACCACAGCAATATACTTGTAGGAAAGTAGACATTTGGCTGTGTTCTTTTGGTAGCCTTGAGTACAGGATATTCTTTAAGGGAAGAAGAAAGAGTTTAAGTCACCCATACAGGACTGCCTGCATAAAATTCACAAATCAAAACGATACTTTGTGGCTTTATTTTTTTTATTAGGAATAAATAAATCTGATAAAAATGAAATAAGTGATAAGCATGATATATTAGTCAAACTTTGCAAGAAATGACCTTTATATAAAAGACCCTTATACCACAATAGAAATATTAATAGCACCTTACATGGATGCGCCACACTCCCCTTCGTACATTACCAGCTTTCCTCTTAATCAGTCTCAGCATCATGGATAGCAGGGACTCTACCTCTGGTAGCCTGTCTCACATCTTCACAGCTAAATGCAACACACAACTTTGGTCTACAATTTTGAAGAATGCTCCTGGTTTTGATCTATCTAAAAAAAGGAGAAAATGTCCATTTTGTGCATTACAAATTCATTTTTAAGGCTATGTAACTGTCTTTCCTTGTGTCTGTGTGAAACCTATGTGTTTAGAAGGCATTTATTTCCAATAGTTTTCTTTATATCTCCCATTAAATCAGCAGTGCAATCCTCATGATCTGTTTAATTTACCTTAAAGCTGCATAAGTTTTCTGTTCTAAAGGCATTAGGTTGAACCTATTCCTTATGTGCCTTGTATCTGAGTTTAAGAAGTCCTTATCTCACAGTATTAACATTCATTCTTTGTTGAATCTGATTAATCTATCAGATTCTAGTATCTGAATATCAATAACAGAATGCAAGCTTTTAGGTCATGATCAACTTATTGTCAGGTTTATCTAGTGACAGAATAATAAAACTGACAAATGCTTTCTAAATGAATCAAAAATACTGGAAAACACTAAGGGCTGAAACTGCTTTCAGCCTTTAAAAATACAGGATATTCTAGAGAGTATTAAGGCCTTGATAGTTATCAATCAGTGTTGTCAGTAAGCATTTGAATACATACAGCCTCTTCATTTATAGTCTGATAAAGAGTACCTGTGCAAGTAATTGCCAGAAAAAGTGGACTAGTAAAAGACTTAAGAGGTTTACTCAGTTAAACAACAAAAAGCTCTCTGGACATCTTACAGCAGAAGCATTAAAGGCATTTTATTTGGATATGATTTTTGCATAATCCCTCTTAGGAATTCAGTTATTATTTGTTAAAATAAATTTACGTGTCCAAAATGGAAGAACTCTGAGTATTCCCCTCCAAAATTTCCCTTCAGATTATAAATACTGTAGGTGTAGAGAAGTGGCACTCAGTCACACCAGCCTTACAATCATTATTATAAAAGGCAAAATAAAGACATTCCACCACCATATTCAGAAGCTGTGACCTATTCAGTTTGACAGTCTGCTGTAGAAGAAATTACAGCAATACTAAATGAAAGAAGTAACAACTAACTGAGACTGGTATCAGCTGCTGAGAGCTTTCAACCACATAACATTATTATATAATGCACGTAGCAAAAGGGCACATGTTAGCAGAGACAGCTTTTATAACTATTCAGTCTAATCCACAGAGTTTAAAGGCATATTCTAGCCATGGTTTCCTTCATTTAAGGTCCAGCAGCATTGAAGCAGGGTTCTCCAAGTAAGATTTCCACAAGTTAGAGAACCGGGCCATCGTAGCTCCATCAATGATGCGATGATCAGCTGACCAACTCACATTCATTATTTGTGCTTTAAATACTTCACCTTTGCCATTAAACCGAGGAAGAACCTAAAAATCAGAGGAAGGACAAAACCAGAATTATTAAATTAAATACTTTCATTAGCACATACGTGGTTTTTTTGTTCTTGCTAATTTCTTGATCTAAATTAAAACGTTTTGCTGAATTAGACAGCCAGCAGTAGCACCATGAGAAAAACCAAGACCTTTCCATTATTGTTTGTGCTGTGGATTAGAATATATTGCAAGCCTGCATAATAAACAGTCATAGCCTGTTTCCACCACCATGGAAATACTGAAGTAGTAAAAGCCTTTCCTGACTCAAAAGTTTCTTCCTTAATAGCTTTTTGCACTGTTAGTTCTCAAAGTGGCAGCTTCCTTAAAGCACCTCTAAAAAAATGTTCAGAGGAAGAATATAGAAGCAATTTCAGCTAACACTAATTTCATTTCCAGCACTGAGCTCAAATGTCTATATTAAAGAATTAAAGCCCGAGATTCAGAAAATATACAACTGCCTTCACATTCAAAATTCTGCATGGATTCAGCTACCTGGCTCATGAAATTAAACTGCATTATTTAGAATACTTCTCAAGTTTTCTCCCTGATAGCAAAATTGCTATTGCCATGTTGCAAAACTTGTAAAACTGTATTTACATTGTTTCTTAGTAACCAGAAGGTTTAACATAGATGCGAGTGAAATATAACAGGATTCTGAAAAATAAATGTGAACTTTTGGTGTAAGAAACTTCTAATTAAACATTTGGTGTGTGCATAGTCATCTAAAAACACCACAAACTTCTCAGCCATGAGCTATGCATTTTGTCTGCAAAGGCAGACTCCATGATCCATTTTCATTACAGATGACCTTAGCTAACACTCTCATCACTGCAATACAGTTAATATACCTGTATCTTTCCAAGTGCTCCAATAGCTACTTCAGGAGGTAGTATCACTGGTTTGGCATAAGTGCCACCAATCTAGAAAAGAAAAAGGTGGGGATATTATTGAACAACTTTTTTTAAGCAGACTGCCTCTTGAATTAATTGCTACAGATTTTGTTCTTTGTATATTAAACTTCAGTAAAGCTTGCATTTCAGAAGCAGATGTCATTTTCCCTGTACTTACTGTGCCAATATTTGAAAGGGTGAATGTTCCCCCAGTGAGGTCACTTGTTCCCAGCTGGCCTGCAGAGCCCAAGGACTGGAGGCGATTTAATTCCACAGCAATGTCAAACACACTGCAGACTTGAACATTTTTCACATTTGGGACAATTAAACCTTGCTCTGTGTCCATTGCTACTCCAATGTTGTGTGAAGCCTGCAGCAAGTGCCATTAACCAGACATTAATATAAGCTGTCAATATAAAATGTATTTTACGTAAAAAGCCACTTCAGTCACATTTTCCTTATTTATCTTTTTAACCTGGAAAGTGCTGTATTTAGTAAGCAACTCCTGCACACAACTTTGAGGCAAGAAAAGGATGTAATTGTTTTTAAATTAGCCTCACATCTGCAAACTATAAATTGATGTTGACAATTTCATCTTCAGAGAATACAAAGTCCTGGAGTCAGCTTCACTCTGAAAACACTGCACTTTGGCACGATTGTATGTGTAACAAAACATAAATAGGAGATTTTAAAGAGAACACTAACACTAAAAAACCCCCCAAAAAAATTGGTGTGTGCACAGTCATCTAAAAACACCACAAACTTTTCAATCATGAGCTATTCAGTTTCCCTGCAACAAAGGGAGACTCCACGTTCCATTTCCATTACAGATGACCTTAGCTAACACTCACATCAGTGAGATCACTTGGTTTTCATTTTTTGGAAGGAATGTAAAGATTCTAACAGATATTTATAAAATAGCACAATAGAAGTTTGTACTGGAAGGAGTAAGTACACATCACTTAAGGACAGAAATTCTTGCTGCCCAGAAGTAGCAATCCAGCATCTTGTATAAAAACTACATAACTTTTTTCAAGACTGTACTCTAATATATAAGGGTTGAGTGTTGAAACAGTTGAACCACCATGCCATTACTTAAAAATTGTTGTATTAGATTTGAAATGTTCTCATTTTAAAATCTGGACCCATATTCAGGTGAAAAATAGGAAATTAATATATTAATATATTAATATGCATCTTTGAAACAAGTCTGAATTACAAAAATGACTCTTATCTAACAAACTACTGAATAAGACCAACAATAAATCAAATCTAGATCTCAATATCACACAAATTATTTTCCTGCACAACACCATAATTTTGGCTGCTATAATGAGCTCAGACATTCTGAGAAGCCCCTGTTAGATGCTACTTCTCACTTTCTGCTCACAATGTTCACCCATAGTTTACAGACCTTGTATGTGACATTTTGACAGTTCTCATCCAAAGAAGCATTAAGAATGGGATACTGCAGCAATCCCAGAGAGGCTGCCTGTTAAATAACAAAAGAAAACAAAATAGATTTTTATATTTTATAAGCAGAGAGCTCCATGGAAAAGAAGTAATGGTAGGACAAAATTTAGATTAATAACAATATAGAATGAGTGTTTAGGCAGCACTCTGAGTGCAGCAGCATTAACAAAAGTTTCAGACTAAGCTGTACATCCACTGCACATGGGTGCAACTGTCTGCGCTTTTGAACAATAGAAGGAACAGTCAGAACAGAAGAACAACAGTCAGTGACCTAAGGGATTCATTAGTAATACAAAGATTACAATAATAACATCAACAACAACGATAATGCACTTCATATGAGGTTCATTTTCAAGGAGCTCAAAAACACTGACAATTTCAAAAACTTCTTTTGTGCGATTCAAACACCTGGTGATGCTTCCCTCCACATTAAATGATGCTGAAGGCACTCTATACTTTCCTATTAATATTTCAAAAATTTTCAATGATATTACATAACTCTAGCTGCAATTCCAACTGTAAATTGATTAGTGACTCAATAGAAAAACACCAGTTGAAAGTTCTCCTGTGATAACTATCCAGATGATGAAGTGGTGCTCCAAACTTAAACAATCATTGAACAGATTTTGGCAAAAATGTGTAAGTACTCCACACAGGGCTCTGCTGCATGCCTCACCTTTATGAAGAAAGGCATGAAGGAAAGCTTAACTCCCCGGATTTCAGCAAGAGGCTTCAGCTCTTCTCGCAGCTGGACAAGTTGAGTCAAATCAATATCATCAGAATAACCAAAGTGGGGAATCTTCAGGGCTGCACTCATAGTCTTCACCATGGCCTTCTGGAAGCCTGTAAAATATTCACTGTCTCCTTAAACCAACAAAACGAGCTCCTGTGAAGTTATGGTGAAATTTCATCTGTTTCCATTAACCAAGTTACAAAACTTACAAAAACAAAACCAAAGCCAAACTATAACCAAGACAGAACAGGCTAAAGAGCACTTGCTGAGTTATTCAGTTCATAGAACTCAATTCTGATGACTGTAATATTTCAGATTATATTACTGCATCTCTCTCCTATGTAGGTATGAATTTGAAATCATAATATGATAATCTGCATTACACTTTCCAGCCTCTCCAAATAAACACTGCTTGAAAGGCAAGCAAAAAACTTTAATCTTCCCCTTTTAATGTGATGTTTTGTTACCATAGTGTATTTCATGGCACTGTTCTCCAGAATAAGTATGAATGCTACCCACATAATAGTGCAGTATGCTATTATTAAGCACTGATAAACCCTTGAATTCACTGCACTTTGCCACTAATTGCCTAAGGATTCCTATCATGACAAATCCACGTTTAGAATTCCTACCTGTTTCAACATATGCTTGAAGAATCAGCAAGTGCAATCTGCAGCCCAACTCCATCCAACCAAAACATGAACAAGTATTTCATAAAATAGCTTTAGCAGAGATGCTTCTTACAGAGAATGTTTTCCTACATGCTCACTTGCATAACAATAACATCAAACACACTCCCATCAAAAGGAATCAGCTACTCACAGAGAAACAGCTACTGGTAATCTACTGTGACCACGGCCTCAAGACTTTATATTTTCTGATTTACCTGTTACAGGTTCAGTTTTATCTTTTCCTGAAAATGCAATGGGCCTGGAAACAGGTACAGGGATTCTGCGTGCTTTGTCCTTTGGAGCAGCTGGCACAGCCTCTGCTTTCCTCGGAGGTGGGACAATTTCAGCCTTCGGCGATGGAGGCAAAATAGCTCCTGTTTGTTTGGCCAAGTAGTTGAGTATATCTTCTTTAAGGATTCTGTTATCCTTCCCTGTCCCAACAACTTCACTCAATTTAATCTGAAAAGTATGTAATAAGCTGTGACACTCGTTTTACAGCAACATAAAAATATCTTATATTGGGAGCTATGGTTAGAAATTATTCCCATTTCCAGTCCAACATTTTTGCAGTTTTCTTTTCCTTTCTATAATTTATTAGGTATTCAATATAGTTCAAATCATCCAAAAGTCCCACAAGGTATTTGACTGCATACTTCAAGGAGGAACTATGAATACCATTAACCTCCTAATTACCTCACAAGATCAATAATGCAATATTAATTTGAGAAAAACTATTTGTCACTTAATTGTCTCCTAAAAAATGCATCATGAGCTTTCAAAACCAATGGAATATTCACAGGGAAGAAAAGGCATTAGAAAGGCATGTAAAATGTCACCTAGTATATCCTCTGCTCTAATATAAATCTGAAAAGCAAAACAAGGAGGTTTTTTTATTTTTCCCTCCTACTTTTTCTGTAGAAATTTTCAGGAATCTCCTCTGACAGTATCTTATTTTTATTCTAGAAAGGTTTTCTCAGTCATTAGCCTAAAGCCTCCCAGCTGTGTTTTTAAGCCCAGTAATTCATTTTCTATCCACCATAATCATCAGAAAGCACAATCCCCTTCATTTTTACAACACTTTTCACACATTTAAAATGCATTTGAAAACAAGTGTTTCCTCTAGATCAGTGTTCTTCTAGTCAGTCAAACGGCCATATAAAAGCTGGGTACAATGCAGCAGGACCTTATTCAGCAAACCTACATTGTTCTCCATGGCCAGGCGACGAACTGCAGGGGTTGCTAATGTTTTGTGACCTTTTATCTCTTGGTGAGTGTGCTCTTCATGAGACATAGGGGGTGTTTCAACAACATCTTCTTCTGGGGCAACACCTGCAAACAAAAAGAAAAAAATTAACCTTACTACATTATAAGCATTTGTTAAATTCTAACCTCAACCATTCTGTGACAGCTGAAGTTTTTACGATTTACTTTGAGTTAATGTGGATAGGAACACAGCTTGCTAAAGGCTGCTGCTTAAGCTAAATATTCAACAGGAAATGTCTAGGAGATTTTAAACTCTAATAAATATCACAACTTTCTCTAATCAAATTTCTTGACTTTACAAAGGGAAAAAATCTTTGAAGACTTTCAGGAGGAAAAAAGTAAGCTTCTCTGTCACTGACTGTTTTATGACAACAAATAGAAAACATGCATGAGAAAAAAAATGGCTTACAATACCTTTTGAAGCATCAATTTCAATGTCTACTAGTGGTTTTCCAACAAAAGCAATATCATCTATGCTGTAATGCAGTTTTCTGATGACACCATCATAACGACTGGTGATAGTAACAGAGGCTTTATCACTCTGTACCTCACAGATGCTGTCGAACTGAGACACACTGTCACCCTCCTTTATGTACCTGGGAGGAGAGACAAGGTACTGGGAAACACAGGCAGTGTACAAACCTGCTCTGTGCATTCCTTAGGTAAGTTCAGTAATATACACCCCACAACGTGGACGTGCATTCCAGATGAGAAGACAAATTCTATGTCCCAGATATGTTTGCTACGTGCATTTGGCCTGACTGCCACAGAAGTCTTTGTTGAGTGAAATGACAACATGATTATGAATATCATTACACACTTATTACATTAACTTTGGAAAAGCAGTTTTCCTGTCAGATTATAAAGCATCTAAAAATAAGAATGAGCCCAGCTTCATCTGAATGCAAGGAAGTTCTTAGTTTCAACTTGTCAATACACCATCAGTTTCAGATAGTAGGGAACACCATCTTCCATGCAAAGAGAGGTATTTGTACAAAGAATAAGGCCTTTCAACATTGCCTTCCTCCACTGTACACTTTGATTTTGTTAATCCATTGGCTTTTTACAATTTTTAAGTTCAAATCTTTTACTAAAAGCAATAGAGAAGGGGTATAGGATAAAATTATGTTGATTCTCTAGACCAGTCATTTGCTTGTAAAGCTCAGTCTAAGTAAACATAACAAAAGACAGACCTCCCGAACCCCAAAAACATTAATCACTGATGGAAAAGCCTATATACAGGTGCATCCCATTTCTTCCACTTTCTCCACTCACAAATATATCAGACTGCAAAGAAACAAAATGTAAAGCTCAGTATCCACAAGGTTTTAAAATGTGCAAAATGAAACCTGAAAAACTTCACTAGTAACCCAGAAAATATTCTCAGATAACTCACTGATCATACAGCTAAAGCTGCTAAACTACCTGCTGATTTCTTAGTGTATTTCCAGGAAAGCAGAGCTTACCATTCTTTTACAGTCACCTCTGTAATTCCTTCTCCAATGTCAGAAAGCTTAAACTGGACAATTTGGCCACATGAAACTTGAAACAGAGAATAAGAAAATACAGCATGTTTAATATTAAATACAAGCTACCAGACAGAAAATCTGAATGCATCAGAAACAGTCTACACACCAGCCATATGCAAACCTCTAACATAACACTCATAAAACAGCAAAATTAAATAAATTATTTTATTATGAAAAAGATTACCAGGAGATGTTCTGAATAATCGCTGTTGATGACTAAACTTGAGGGCAGATTTGTCAAACACGCACACATATTTTGATTTTATAAAGCGAATGCTGCTGCACGATCTAACCCGATGAGTGCAAACCTGGGGAGAAAAGTCTCAAGGGTTAATACAATGGACTGAGGATGTAGAGCTCATTTCATATTCCTAATGTAACACTCATACTAAAATAGTTTCATTCTAGTCTATATAAGAGAAGTTCTTATGGAAACACAATTACACTGAATACATTATTGAATATACAATAACCTGTACATTAGCAAAAGCTTTGCCAGTTCTTTAATTTCTTTCATTAACACAACACACGGGGAGATCAAAGGCACAGTGACATAACCAATTAACAAAAATCATGACAGGATTTGGTGAGTGATTCATTGCTATTGTTTCTCTCAGGAATTAGCTTAATCAGGACAGGCACACAAAAAGCAAACATACTGTTAACTACGTCAGATATCTGAAATATTCCTTGCCAGGATGAATGCTGGAAGGTTTCCCCAGACTGCAAGGAAAACCAGCACATTTGTCTCCACCAGTTCTTATTCTCATCAGAAGCTGGGAGTCAGTACTGACTAAGTACTAATCAGAAGGGAAATTCATACCAGAAGGCCCAGAGAGTTGCCCTTTCTTTTTTGTTCCTTTATAGGAGGCAATCATCTTCAGGTAAACATCATCTCAAAATCACCTTCATATTTTGTAAGAACTGGCCATGAGATGGTTTTCTTTTATGGTTACAATTATATTTATCCAGAAATCAACCTAAAAGGGTCTACAGACTTTTCTGAAAGATTCTTCAGACAAAACTTTATGCTGTAAAGCCTCTTGTAATCAGTCATGATTGTGATCAGAAGCAAAGGTGGTAGTGCTTGCATTGACATAAACAGATATTTTATTAATCTCAACACAAGTTAGTTTAAACACGTTCCTATCCAGCAAAATTTATTAAATTTAATGTAATTTTGGTGTTATGTTGCTTAAGAGTGCTGTAAAATTTATAAAATAATTTCTCTGTAGATACTATCTCTAACTAATTTAGAGATATGAAAAAAAATCAGGTGCTACAATGTACCTCAAGTAGCTCAAAACTGTAAAATTTAGAAATTATCTTCTTAGAGGACCCAGAAAACAGCACACCTGCATGGGAAAGCTCATTTTAACTTCTTGTTTAAAAAATCCTTTCAGTAATTACAGAGTGTATGAAACTTCTTGTTTCCCTCCCCATACCCCAAACTATTCAACTATTTGCTATCACACTTCACTCCTTAAAAAGTACATTATTCAGCAGGCCACGCAATTCTGAACTGACAATGTACTCACTTTCTGTATTATTTAACCTAGCACTGCAAGATATATTTAATATCCCCTTTCTTTAAGAAACAAACATTTATACAACACAATCTATCAGAATGGACACAACAAAGTTATATCATTTGAGTCACCTTTCAGTTGCCTGCCACTAAGATGGTACCTACTGATCTAGAATGAGTCTTTGTCTAATTCCTATAAGAAGCAAATAGAAAGTCTTCTCATTAGTCCTCCAAACTTTCCATACTCAACAATTAGGTAATACGGCAATTTTAAGCTATGAAAAATTATATTTTAGGAATACATTTAAATTCTTATTAAATTACAAAACTGGTATATAATGTACATCTTCACAATCCTATTTTCTTCTATTTTTAATTCTGGGTTTCTTCCCAGTTGAAGGCTACATGTTTACATAACAATTTACAATTTACTTAAAAAATTGTTCAACTAGACCTTTTTGTCAGAAACTTGCAAAAACCCTCTTTTCTCTTTATATGACCCTAAATAAAAAATATTCATTATTTACCTGTGAAGATGATCACAAGGAGCACATCAAATCTCTGAACTATTTCTAAATGTGAAGTTTCACAATGATTTCCATGTGTTTTTAACCTTTGGTTACCAATGCAGGTAATGAATTAGTAATGTCACTGCCAAAAAAAGAGACTGGTGTTGTTATTGAAGAGTGACCATGCTCTTTCATATTATATCTGTAGGAATACTGCATTTCTGAAAATGAAATCTTCCTGGTTTTCAGTTTTGCACATTCTCTACCAAAAGGTTGGTGTGCTAGTATGCTAAAGTAATAATACAGGACACAATGTCTTCTCACAGCAGTGTTCCTTACTAACAAGGAAGAATTAAAATTCATTAAACAAAGCGACTGTGCATACAATGTCAGCACTTAATTGCCATAATACTGGTGTAAGGCCAAACAAGGAAATAAATATGGCACATAAATGACAAAATTAGCTCTAATATCCATAGCATACCCCTCTACATATTTTGACATCTGGAAAAATCTATCAGTAAACCCCAAACATAACTGCTAGTACTGAGCTTGTTAACGTGGCTACTATTACATTGAACAGCAACTTAAAGGCAATAATGGCACAGCAGGGTAACACCTTTCCTCTGCAAGTCTCCCATGTGTGGGGTGACTCTGGCAAAAAGGAACTGAGGCCACACGGGCCTGGCTGACAGAGCCACGGTTTGACTGAGCCAAGAGGGGAGCTGAGTGCACTCAGGGGGAGAACTGCCCTGCCCCTCAGCTTCAGCTTTGGTTGTTTCCTTAAAAACAAGCCAACTCCGGTTTTCTAAATTACCACTGATCCTGAAAAGGTATGCTGGCCTCAGGCCAAAACATTTTTCAGCAGCCTGCAGAGAACTGATTACCTGATGGAGTATCACTAAATTTTCAAGTCAAATCAAAGAGTTCATGCTCACAGGCAATGACTTTGCATTCAAGGATACTGCCCTGCTGAACTCTCTCGACTTCTGTTCCACTGAGTCATTTTAATGAACATTTCCTCACATTGGATGTATTTTGTAGACACAGTCCACATTTCCAAGGATATGGTTACCTGTATACTAAAGCAACATCCCTGGCAATGTGCTTTAACCCAGTGTCATCCCTCATCTAAAGAGCTGGCACCTGTCCCAGTGGCCAGGTAACTGCCAGGCCCTACCACTCAACACAAAGGGCCCTGGCTCACACTCAGATGTGCCCGCAGGAAATACACACTATAAACCAGCCAATTCTACAGTTCAGCATGCACATAGATAAGATGAACATTTTCATCTTATCAGAATCTCCCTCTGGATTTAACAGCAGATGGCTAGAAATACAACTTAAAAGAAGGTGCTATTTTCAATGCTCTTAATTAGTAAAATTATTTATAAATACTTATAAGTTACTAGCTGAAAACTGGATTACAAAAGTATAATTTAAAAATCCCTCATCATTATGCTTTAAAACTACAGTATGAATTATTAAGAGAAAAAAAATACTAGAAACTGGAACTGATCCTTAATTTTGTTTCTAAATTTCAAAAGTTATTTCTTCTCTGACATCCCACAAAATAGGGGTGACATAATAGGAAACCAACACTCTTCACAACAGCAAGAAAACTATAATACAAGAAGACAGAAGAAAGCATGAACTAAGTATGTTCACGAAATTTTAAGTATTCCAAAAAGGCAACCAAGGAGATTCACTTCTTACGGTAAAGTATCTCAACTACTTTTCAAGTATCAAGGCTCCTGGGATTCAAAGAAACTCGTTTTCCTTTTTTGTACGTGTAGCCACACCGTCTCCGTGCAGATGCGGTATGCAAAGGGAGATGATGGGTGGGCGGAGAAGCGGTGATGGCAGAGCAACGCACAGGCAAAGCAATCATGGGATGCCTTAGAAATAACAGGAGGATGTCACTGGCTCACTACAGAAGGGCACACGTTTCTTCCTCAGGGTGGGCAAGGGCAGGGCACTCCGGGGCCGCGCGGGGCGGAGGGTGCCAGTCCCGGGGCTCCCTGTGCAGCGCGGGCCGGGCAGTGCCAGGCACTGCCGGGGACTCGGGCACCTGTGCGGAGCACCGGGAGAGCGCCGGGGACGGAGCTGAGGCGCTGCCCGCCCGCGGGCACTGTTTGCATAGGGGCGGCGCTCGCTGCGTGCCCGCCGGACGGCAGGAACAGAGGAACAGGGCTCGGGGCTGCCGCGCGTTATTCCTCACCCCCGGCTGGCCGGGAGCGCCGCCGCCAGCGGGGTCCCCGCTCCCCTTACCAGGCGCCCCGCGGCTCGGCAGCTGCTCCTCAGCGCGGTCACGGCCGCCATCTTACCCCGGGCAGAGCGGCCCGGCACACACCCCCGGCACAGCCAACCGGCGGCGGCCGCGCCGCCACAGCCAACCAGCAGCGGCCGGGGCCGCGGCCCGGGCGGCGCTCGGGGCACACACGCCCACGGGGGCACCGCCAGGGCGTCCCCTGGGCGGGGGGCCCGACCGGAGCCGAGCGTGCCGGTGCTGGGCGTGCGGCTTCCCCGGGGCGCAGTAGCGGGAAGGGCAGCGCGAAGAGCCCGGCCATTCCCCATAAATGTGTAATAAAGTCCAGAGCGCGCCTGCCAGACCAACACGCCCGTGTCTGTTCTACCTGAAAGGTGATTGTAGCGAGGTAGGGGTCCACCTCTTCTGCCAGGTGATGAGCGACAGGGCATAGTCTTAAGATGCGCCAGGGGAGGCTTACGTTGAACTTTAGGAAGAGTCTGTTCGCAGGAAGGGTGATTAGACATTGAACGGGCTGCTGAGGGACGTGGCGGAGATACCATCCCCAGAGGTGTTTAAGGAAAAGACTGGACCTGGTACTTGGTGTCATGGTCTGGTTGACATGGTGGTATTCGCTTATAGGCTGGGCTTGATAATCTCAGAGGTCTTTTACAACCTATTTCATTCTGTGATTCTGAGGGAAACTAGCTTGTAACGAGGACGGCAGCAGTCCCGCGCTGTGCCCATGGCTCTGACCGCCCAGGTGCCGCGGTTATTGCCGATCGGGCGCTCAGGACAGGGGAAAGGCACTGCCTCCTGCGGGACTCCGGGACGCGGTCAGTGCCGCGGGGACAATGGAGCTACCCCTGCTCCCTGCCTGGCGCCGGGCCCGCCGGCTGCTCCTCCCCGCCGCGGAGCCGCCCCGGCGGGCGGGCAGGGAGGCGCCTCCGCTCTGCGCCTGCCCGGCACCGCCGCCCGCCCCCAGCACCGGCACCGGCACCAGCACCGCAGCATCCCGGCCGCGCCTCCGCCGCGAAACGCTCCTGGCCCCGGGGCTGCTGCGCAGAGGGCTCGCCGTGTTTAGGGCCCCGCCGGGATCCCATCGGCGCGGCTTCTGCGAAAGACACCGCTCATCGCCGGCCATGGACGGGGACAGGGTGGAGATAGACGGCGGGATCATGGAGGGGGTGAGCGCCGGCGGGCCGCGGCTTACCTAGCCCCGGGCAGCGGTGAGGGCTGGCCGGGTGGGCGGGAAGCGTCGTAGCGCCTGACGAGCGCCGTTTCTCCGTGCAGGGTGGGCAGATCCTGCGGGTGTCCACGGCGCTGAGCTGCGTGCTGGGGCTGCCGCTGCGGGTGCGCCGGATCCGCGCCGGGCGGAGCCAGCCCGGCCTCAGGTGAGACCCTCCCCGGGCGGGCCCGGGGCGCTCAGCCGGTCACTTACGGCGTGTGGGGCCCTCCCGGGCTGGTGCAAGGCCTTGGCTGCCCTAGTCAGAAATGTTTGTGTTTCCATTGCTTTAAAAGAGCCTTTTTACCAGGAAATCCCGTCTGTGGCTCACTGGGAGTGAGGGGGAACGCTGGGGCATGAACCGGGCTCGGTTCCCTCGCCGGAGCTCAGGGCGGGTCCCGCCCCGGGCCGCTGCCGGGCAGGTGAGGGCGCGGCCCGGCCGCTGCCTCAGAAGCGTGTCTGCAGGCGGTAAGCGGAACAGGCTTTGAAACAGGGAACACACTCGGGTAATGCCTGAGCAAAACATAGCTAACCGAGCGTACAGTGTTAAGAACAGTTAGTGCATATCCTACTGTTGCTACAGTTGGTGTATTTACTATTTAAATTACCCTGACAAACGGAAACAAACAGAAGGCAGGTACACAGCAAACCTGTTAACTCTCTTGTAGCACTGCAGCCGGTTCTGGCTCAGCCAGTATTGCCATCATTAGCCCACACCATTTCTCTCCAAGCATTTATCACATTAGGACAAGTGACTGCACTTGCATCTCGTCTATCTGAACCCATTCTAGTGGAAAAGATACCAGAATCCTCCATATCCCAGTACGGCCTGAATGCTGCTCCTTTGGCTAGTGTGAACTCAGAAGTACTGTAGCAACCAGAGTGAATTTCTGATCCTTGTCTGATTCAAAATTTGCAATTGTAGTTTTTTAGTTGGTGTTTAATGGTTCTCTTAATATAACATGAGCATGTAGTCTACTTGTATATGTCTCTAACTGTATATTGTCACTCTCAGACCTCAGCATCTGTCTGGATTGGAGATTGTTCGAGATCTGTGTGATGGGAAGCTGGGCGGTGGAGAAATTGGCTCAACAGAAATAACCTTCACTCCTGGGAAGATCAAAGGTGGAACCCACATAGCAGACACAAAAACAGCAGGGTGTGTCTTTGTGCACCAGCTTCTGATAACTTTTAAATTATCACAATAGATTGGGGGAGAAAAAAGAACATTTGTAGTTTGGTAATGACCCAGGATATGTGCTGCCTGAGCTAGATTATGTGAGCAAAGAACCTGTAGTATAGGCAGGATATTCATGAAATACACTCAAAGTACACGCAAATATAAAAGCTGAATACTTGGTTCATGCTATGCAAAAAGCAACTGCCCATGTATTTAAAACTTTAGGCGTTATTTTCTTACATTACATACCAAACTTTCTTACTGTTACATACCAGACCAAATGCATTAAATTAGATAAGTATCTTACATCCATGAGGTCTGAAATAATCACCATACAATAAGGTAAATGTTGACATTTTGCTTACACTCATAGAGGCACAGTATGTCATACTAGTCTTTTGGAACTGGGAACATATTCCATCCATGTATTAAAATGCTGCCTAAACCTTTTCTGCTACCTAAACCCAGAGTTCTGATGGCCCTCAGTATACTAAAATGCATAATATTTACTTCAAACAGAGCTATTAAAGTTGAAATTATCGTGAAATGAAAACTTTGATATTTAGGCTTTCTAAGGATGAATTTTTAAATTGGTATTTTTTTAAGACTAGTAAGTTTATAGATAATTTAAAAAATAAAATACAAAAGTAAATGCTCCGGAAAGTCATTTGCCTTTGCTATATAATGATTCTGTGGTATTTTATGGATTATGACATTTGAGTATCTTACAATTGCCTTCAGGAGTGTGTGCCTACTGATGCAGGTAGCAATGCCCTGCGTGCTGTTTGCTGCTTCCCCATCAGAGCTCCATTTAAAAGGTGGCACTAATGCGGAGATGGCTCCCCAGATAGACTACACAGTCATGGTAGGGAGAAATTCCTTGGCCTTGGTGCATCTTCCCTAAATGTGTGTGCAATGTAGCTGCTGTTCCTCTGTTGCTCTTACTGCAAGTCTATTTGTGATTATGGAATTAGGCATGGGAATATAACACCATTAGTGTGCTGGATGTAGAGAGCAACCAGTGTTTCATGGCATTTCCTGAAAAAGCAAATGGTCTCTTTGGTTTTAATTACTACAGAAAATTTCACTTAAAATGTCTTCTTTATTCTAGAAGTGCTGTGCATTACTCTTCCTTTTTTTCCATAGGAAAATCCTTTTACACAAATTGACATTGAGAATGAAGTATGACGAATGTCAAATAAGCTATATGGATGAGACTGGCTTTTTTTTTTAATAATGCAACTGAAATTTTTATGTTGAGCTTTTTTTTTTCTTTTAAGATTGCATAAAATAGTGGGAAATTATCAATGCAAAATCAATTCACTCTGTGTTTTTATATGTTTATTTTTCAGGTTTTCAAGCCAATAGTTGAAAAGTTCAATTTCAAATTTAATTGTGACATAAAAAGGAGGTGAGTCGTGGAGCTGTGCAGCAGACCTGGGCCTTACTGAACCCATGGGTGAGCAGAGGCACACACAAGGGGCTCTCAATCAAACTGAGGGATGAATTTATAATACATGAACTAATCTGGATTAGCTGCCTCTGTGTGTACTGTCACCATATGATGAATTGCTGGCTTTTTTTTTCCTTGCTGAGTCTACAGCTGCTGTGTAATGGTTCCTGTTGGCTGAGGGGAGCACATGCTGGACAGACAGTGCATTACTGAGCTTTTTCCATGGTGCCAGTTAGCTTGGTGTTAGCAAGTTAATAAGATGTGCATTACAGAGGATTACTGTTAGAGAACCTAATTGCATTATAAGGGTTTCTAAGGCACACATAAGAAAATTTGTATATATGGTAAAAAGGAACATAAAAATGTATACTGAAATATATGAACAGCCTCCTGGCCCTTTTTTTGGTTTCCTTGTGATCATTGCATTTAATTATATCCAATTACTGTTTCTAAATAGGGGCTACTATCCTCAAGGAGGTGGTGAAGTTGTAGTCCAGATGTCTCCAGTCAAAGAGCTGAGCCCAATAAACTTAACAGAACGTGGCACAGTGACAAAGATTTATGGAAGGGCCTTTGTTGCTGGAGCACTGCCTATCAAAGTAAGTGCTCATGGCTCTGGTAGTGTCCAACTTTATACAGCTGTATAAAATTGCATGCAATCTGCTTAACATCCCTCTACTCTCCTGTCTTTTGTAGTTTTACACAAGCTAAGCAACCTTATTAAATGGTTTCAATTATTCAGGCCGTAGAATATTACATTGGACATACCTCAAATTCATTCATTGCACAGCACTGTAAAGCTAAAACAGGAAATGAGAAAAGTATCCTCATCCTTCACTGGACTAATCAAAAGTCTTTAGCATACATTGAGGGATATCTTACACCAGATTTATGTATTCTTCATGTGGATTATTTTAAAACTGAAATTAGGGCCCTTGTTCATAAATTTATGAGCAATGTAATAGGAGGAGGCCAGACTACAATAAGTTTTTCAACCATTTCTAAGGGTATTAGAACAAGTTAAGGGTAGGTTTAGCTAAAAATAAAAAGGAAAGAAATTTGCTCCTTTATATCTCCCTCTTTCTATCCTTCCTGTCCTGAGTGCTGGGATCTCCTTAAGGTTCCTTCTTGTATACAGGCTAGGAATTAGTAGAGGAAGGAAGAGGAGAGGCTGAGTTACTTTTTGAAAAGCTGTAGACTGCTAGTTTTGGTCTTAAAATCTCCAAACCTATGTTTAGATTACAGGAATGGGGTAAATTTCGTATGTTCCTATTTGCTTGTGATGTAAAATTGTTATTTTATGTATTCTCTCTTACAGAGTGTATTCTGTACATAATAATTGTGGGGTGGGATTTTTGCACTTGGTTTTGGGGTGGATTATTATTAATGTTTTGCAAGCAGACTAAAATCAGTTCTCTTTCTCTGTGAAGAAAAGTTCTTGAATTTCTATTGATATTGAAGTTTCTACATACATTTCTATAACTGTCATTGGTACAGCACTTAATGTTACCTTAATTTTGTAAGAAAAGCTTTCAGAAACAATCATGTTCAGTTCTTGCTTGTAGGGGTTTATGACAATCTTTTGTTTTTCTAGTTAATAAAGTAGCCCCTTTATTTGGGGATTAACTGTAACAATTAGATTTATGAGGAAAACATACTGCTGTATAACATAATTTAATTATTTGGTTTATGTCTTGTCTTGTCAGCTGGCAAAAGACATGTCAGCAGCAGCAGTGAGATGCATCAGAAGAGAAATCAGAGATCTTTACATTAACATTCAGCCTGTCAGAGAACCTGATGATCAAGCTGTTGGGACTGGCAGTGGAATAATGTAAGATGAGGCCAAGCTTTCTATTGTTACCTCTAATCTTGTTGGTTAGTTACCTTAATTTTAATTACTTTGGTTTTTCTGCTTAGCATTGTTGCAGAGACCTCAACAGGTTGTTTGTTAGCTGGGTCATCACTTGGCAAGAGAGGTAAGAATTCCATGAATTCTTTGAGACTTAACTGAATATACCAATAACAAATAGGAATCTGAAGTATCATCTGTTTAAAGATCTGATACTTTGAGTGTTTCATTTTTAAATGTTTGTTTTTAGAAATACAGGACAGTAGAAATTAGCAGATTTAAAACATAGTAAGTGGAACTTCACAAAAATTACAGAACTGTTAACTTTACCTTGTATCAGAATGGATAATGATGGGAAATATTTCTGAACTTTAGGAACATAGACTTCATGTTTTATATGTGAAGCTTTTGCCCAAGAATGAATCAAGATTAAAATGAATGGAAGTGAACTTGGTTTTAAATGATTTGAATCAAATGTTTTTCTGACTAAATGAGGCTAGTGTCTTTGCTCAGGAAGTATAAACTGTATATGAGCATAAGATTTTTAAGCAGACATTTGAGACAAGAGCATAAGGTTTAAAGAAAATAAGGTTTAAAAATTTGATAATTTCTTGGGGGTTTTTGGTGTGGTTGGGTTTTTGTTTGTTTGTTTACTTTTAAAACTTTAAATGTAATTTTCAGCTTTCTGATTTCTCTCTTAGGAAAGAATGCTGACAAGGTTGGCATTGAAGCAGCTGAGATGCTGCTTCAGAATCTTAAGCATGGTGGAACTGTGGATGATTCTCTGCAAGACCAAGTGAGTTCCTTATGTGTTTACATGAAGTTGAAGTAGCAAGAACATGCAGGCACTACTTGTAAACAATATGGATCTGAACAGGGAAGGAGTAAGATGTTATATTTTTATATCTACAGATATTTTGCATGTTTTGGTTGTGTTTTTTTTTTAATCAACAAACTCCTAGAATCTGAAGAATGATTTAATAGTTACCTTTCCCTCCCTTTCAGCTGATCATTTTCATGGCACTAGCAAAGGGAGTGTCTAGAGTGAAAAGTGGACCAATTACACTTCATACTCAAACAGCTATACACTTTGCAGAGCAGCTAACAAAGGTGGGTCCAAACATGCAGGAAGTTTTACCTGTCAGTTTTCTTCCAGTAACTTGGCAATGTACAGTTCATCAGGCACTGTGAGCTGAACGTGATCATGCAGGACAAGCATTGATAAAACAATTGCTATAATATTTACCTGGGAGTTTTCCAGTAGAAAGTGAGCATACTCTAGAGTTAAAGGCTTTTAGAATGGATAGATACTTTTCCCTCCTTTATTTAAATGGTTTTTTGAATTAAACCTTTCAAAGCTGTAATATACATAAACACGTGGCAATACAATTATTGGACATCAGATACTGAATATTTAAACTCTGCATGTGATAGCTTAATTAGTGATGTATTTCTAATCCTCTTTTAGGCCAAATTTACTGTGACAAAATCAGAAGAGGAAGACCCTGGTAATGATACCTACATCATTGAGTGCCAAGGAATGGGGATGATTAACTCAAACTTAGAGAGTTAAAAAAAAAAAGGCAGCAAGCTTCCAAAAGCAACACTCAACATACCTCAGTGATGTATTGCACTACACTTCATTGGATTATAATCTGCCTGAAGAGGAGGAGCCTTCTCTCACATCAGGGTGATTTAACTTGAAGGTTGATGTCAAGCTTTTCCTTGGTATGGTGATAATCTGTCATGAAAAACAAAAACTACTGTTTTTTTCTAACTATTGGCAGCAAAATGAGTAGCAACAAAACAGCAAATAGAATATACTGTATGTACGCAAGAGCTTCAGTTGGGAGCTTTGAACTTTACCTAAGTAGAAAATAACTATTTTAGTTCAGTATTTCTTGCCCTTTTAAAAAATTTAAGTTTTATTCTCTGGAAGCCTTTATGTTATGAGGTACATGGACTACAATGCACCATTAGATCTGTATTGCTGTTCTTCCTTAGCCATTTGCTAAATAATAAAGCAGTATCACCCTATAAAAGGCTGGTATTTATATGTGCTGTTATCTCAGCAGATTGTGCTTAGGAAAGGTGGATATGAAATAACTTTTCAGTAGCATAGTTTCTTCTTCTCCGTACAGAAAGAAGACTCAATGCATAAGAAAGTCTTTTAAATCTTTTTTCATGTATTTTATAAAGCCTTCTCAGGCAAGCTAAGTTAACATTGCAGCCCAGACAACAAGTATTAACTCCATGATATGGATGCCCATTCACAAAAAGGGTTGGAAGGAGGATCCTGGTAATTACAGGCCAGTGAGCCTGACCTCAGTGCCTAATAAGATAAAGGAACAGTTTCTATTGAGGGTCATCATGCAGCACTTACAGGATGCCAGGCTATCAGACCCAGCCAGCACGGCTTTAGGTCGTGTTTGACCAGCCTGGTCTCCTTCCATGACCAGGTGACCCTCCTGGTGGATGCAGGAAAGGCTGTGGGTGTTTTTTCTGCTTGGACTTCAGCAAGGCCCTGGACACTGCCTCCCTCAGCACACTCCTGGCAAAGCTGCAGCCCAGGCTGGGACAGGAACTCTGTGCTGGCTCAGGAACTGCTGCATGGCCGGGCCCAGAGAGTGGTGGGGAAGGTTCTGCGTCCAGCTGGGGGCCAGGCACCAGGGGTGTCCCTCAGGGGTCTGTGCTGGGGCCAGCTCTGTTCAGTATTTTCATTGATGACATGGATGAGGGGATTGAGTCTTTCATTAGTAAATTTGCAGATGACACCAAGCTGGGAGTGTGTGTCCATCCCTGAATGTGTTTAAAAAAAGACTGGATGTGGCACTGGGTGCCATGGTTTAGTTGAGGTGTTAGGGCTGGGTTGGACTTGATGATCTTGAAGGTCTTTTCCAACTTAGGGATTCTGTGATACAATTGTATTTTCTAGCTACAGTTGTGCTTGTCACTTAGCATATTAACTGAGGCTGCATTTTCACTGAGGTGGTGTTCTTTTTTAGGGAGTACTTGATTGGGGTGGTGCTGAACACACCTATAGCCACAGTATCTATGTGTATGGACACGGAGCACTGTAAATACACACAGTGTGCAGCAATATAAAATCCAGATGTGTTATCCCCCAGCTGGGGATTAATAAAGAAGAGCTTCTACCAGCCTGGTGTTGATCATGCTACAAAAACTTTTTCTGAAGTAGAAAGAAGGTGCAGGGAGGGATAGGCACAATTTTGCATGCGAAGACCCCATCACAGAGTTGGAATCATTTAACCAAGACTGTATAAATGCACTCTGGAAGCTTGAATTGATTTCCAAGTTTCCCAGTCCATCCTGCAGACATTGCTCTAAGATTTTTTTCCCTCAGTCATGACTATTGAACCTAACTGCTGAAGATGTAACTTAAGGTATTTGCCATACTAATTAAGATAATTACTTAATGCATTCCTGTACATTTGTACTAAGAAAACCCTTGGCTAATATCCAAAAAAGTTCACCAACTATTTACTCAACAATACCTTTTTTCTTAGGGTTTTGCCCTTAGTGCAAAGGAATGCTATTAATTTCCAACTACTTATTTTTTCGCTAGTACTGGGAATAGTCTGAAGGGGGCAATAGACACCTGCTAAAGTATTTTTGGGACACAGACTTGACATCTTTTGAAGAGCACCTCTCTGAGTTACTCGGCTGTGCTGTTAATTATTTTGAGTGTTTCCTTTTTGAAGAATTGTGAATATTAAAAAAAAAACTTGAAAGAAAATCCCAAAGAAGTTGCCGTCTGTGCTTAAGAAAAAAAGCTCTTATAAACTACATTTGAATGGATCTTTACCTGTTTTCAGTATCGAAAAACTAATATACTTGACTTGGTTTTTAAATGTGCAGACTTTGTTACCAATCAAAGTTAAACAGATATTTTTAAAAATATCAGTTAAATAAAATTCAGTTGAACAAAAAAATCCCATTGAAAAACTGAAGTGCAATTTTTATCTTCCACACATGGAAAAGCATGTAAATGCTCAGCCAACACATTTAACAGAGATTACCAAACCCAGGTTACCAGAAATAAACCTGCTCTTGGTAAAGGTGCAGTAAAGTTGAGCTCAGCAGCCCTGCCCCCTCGTGCTGCTGCCCCTGAGTCTGTCCCAAGGAGCAGCTGTCCTGACTGACTGCAGTCCTGGGTGGTTCCTGGCACGCCTGGTCCAGCAGCCAGCCCTCGCTCTGTGACCCGGCCTCGGGCCAGCAGGGGCAGGAGAGGCTGCACAGCTGCCCCTCCTTGCTTGCCTTGTCCCTAATGCCATCCCTGCTGTGCTTCCTGCAGGGGAGGGAGCTGGAGCTGAGTGGACAAGGATTTCCATGCAACCCTTTTCTCCTCGGGATTAGAAAAGCTTTAGATGGGAGTCATCCACAACAGGTTTTTCTCCTTAGTGGGATTAAATTCCCCAAATAATTGTTACCCCCTGCTACACATACACACACAGAATTTTGTTACCCAGGCCCAATTCACACCCTGTCACCACATGGTAACCTCTTACCAGGAAATGTTTGTTGTAATTCCTCTTTTTTTTCTATATGTCATAATTGCTCTTCATTACATATATACTTAAATAAATTTTAACTGAGATGATAAAAACCATAAAAGTAATTTGGGGCTACTGGTATCATTCATATTCTACCAGGTTCCTACCTCTTCTTTTCAATGGGGTTCTGCACCATAAAACTTATATTCTCCAGGCTTACATTTACCTTCAGTTCACTTGATTTTAAATCTACAAGTCAAAACATGAGCTGCAGACCTTGTTACATCACATTCCTACGCTGCACATGCTGTATGTACTTAAGCTTAAATTTTACAGCATAAATAATTAATGCAGTGTGTACAAATTAGTTGTTGGTAGTTAGTGGTGTAACTTTTCTCTTTTTTTAAACATCCTGTCCTTTTCGAATATTAACTGATATTTACAGGGCATTACTTGAAGCTTTTTAACTTTCATCTTTATCCATTTACAATCACATAATTTTTAACTATAAGGTTGGATTAAGTCACTTGTGAGAATGTATTAACCTTTTGTTCAGGAAGAAATGAGACATTGCTTGCATCTGCTCCACAAATATGCACAGGGTTTTCTTATGTTAATCAGGCACATTTGAATCTTATATAAAAACTTCAGTGTGGGTGTACAGATACAACTAAGATGCTTACATTTAGTACTGCTCAAACAAGGAGTGGCAATGACTCAGAAGTTCTATGTACCAAGGAAATGGGATAAATCCTCTCCAACTGTGTGTTTCTGGTGTACTTGCATGAGAGAATTGTGTTTGGATGAACGCAGTGATCAGAGGTATGTGGGGACTGGAGTTGCAATACCAATAATATGATCATTATGTGCAGCCAGTTACAAAACTTTCTGCAGGAAATACTGCACTCTGGTTCTGACAGAACTCTGTTCCTCTCAAAAAGGGTATTTTTGAACCTTTTCTCCTTTTGTGCCCTTAGATCGACTGGTGGCTGTTCTTCTCCTGAGCCCAGGCGTTTCATTCTGGTCACTGAAGTGTTAGTGACACATTCACTGTTTCCTAGCCCATGTTGGGAACACTGCATCCAGTTTGGGGCCCCTCCAGCCAAGGACGACACCAGTGGTGAAGCTGGGCTGGAGCTCTGTGAGGAGGGGCTGAGGGAAGGGGCTCGCTCAGCCTGGGGAGGGGATGGGCTCAACACTACCAGCAAATGGCAGCGCCTGCTCAGAGGTGAGGGAAGAGACAGAGTCAGGCCCAGGGTGCGTGGCAGAGGGTGGGAAACAGAAATGAGAGGTGCTCAGGCAGGCTGGACCCCTGACTGACCCAGCTGCAGCTCAGACTCACCCTGCACTGGGCAGCAGCTTTGACCAGAGCCCACCTGTGATCCCCTCATCCTATGATCCTAAACCCCTATCCAGCAACTAATGATCATCCAAACATAGTGCGGAAGAATTGTCTAAAATATTCCAGCACAGGTTATCTGTAACTGACAATGCTGAAATCAACCAGAGGTTAAATAAAGCACTCTACTAAACAAAGGTGCATATAGGAAAAAAATGCCAACACAAATTCTTTAAAATGGGAACAGTGAAATTTTAGAATTCGAGTTAATCTTGGATTCAAAAGAAGTGACTGCAAACATCAAATCTGCTGGTGACTGGAGAGAATAAAAGTAATATCAATACCTAATAATCAAGTAAAATAGGTCAGCTGAAAATTGCTTCCCTAAATTTGCCTGCAGGAAGGTCAGTAAAGACAGGTAAAACAAGTGAGAACACAGTCCTGTGTAAACTTGGGCAGAAGCAGATCTTTTATTTTAATCTCAGATTTTCTATTGCCTTGAAGACCAAAGTTCAAGGCTTAGGAAGCCTACTGATAAGGGCACTTAAAAGCTAAAAGCTCTTGTGGAGTGTGCACATGGAGAATATCCCACCGCAAGCTGGGTGACTTTGAATTTTTGTCCCACCCAACAGTGTCTCCTCTGCCCAGGATGCTTTTTATGCAATGCTTTCCAAATGCAAAGTATTTGGGATCCCATAATGATAGGATATCTCCTAGAACAAGGAGCTCTTGTTTGAAAATCACACTTTCAGATAGTAACTAAATCTTTTTCTTCACATAAAACTTTTTTAGGATTAAGTTCTAGACTTTTTATGTCACACCATACAAGTTTTCAAAGATCCATAAAAAGAACAAATATTAGCTCAGAAAACATCTAATGTTATTTTTCTTTCTCTCCTTCCAGAGATATTTTTCTAGCTACTTAAGACTTTCATTACCAGATAAATTATTGCTATATAAAAAGACAATTTGTGAAATGGTTTAATGATTTTTTCATATGGAACCTCTCTATAAACAGAAATTTACATGCATTGCAATCTTCTAGTTTATACAATGCCAGCTGACTTGAAGTTTATCTAACCCTTGTAATCCAGAAATGTTCATAGTAGACCTTTAAAAAAAAGTGATGAATAAAGCATTCACTTTTTAATAAAATGGGTTTTATACAAAATGTCTGTGCAGACTAAGACAAAATCCAGTATGCTGTGTTTTAGAAACAGAAGTCAAAGCTTCATTATAATATAATAGGAAACATTTGTTTTTAATATGATGAAACCATGACTATGGGAACTTACATTTGTTTAACTGAAGATGGAACTTGAGCTGTAGACATAAATTCAGATGATTATTAGATTATGTCATTTGGAAAGGAAGGGAGAGTAAGCAGTGAGTCTAAACATCATTTCCATCACTTTTATTCTACCACCATCTCTCACAAAATCTCCACAGACAACTATGATTTTGAATTCTGCTTTGCTGAAATGGCTTGCTAAGAAATACTTTGCAGCAAATGCTTTATGATATATACCTTTCAGCCATGAAAATTTACCAGTTATATTGCCTTTTACAAAAGCTGGTCCTTTGCCTGCTCCGTTTCTCAAGATTCCTTAGATTTTTCTTTTCTCCTTGATCAAGGAGAGGTTAAAAGTTAGTTCTCTATCAGCACCTCTTTATTCTAAGCTTCAAGCACAAAGAAAGAGTCTCAATTCACAGCAATTAAGTTCACAGAATATCCAAGTAAGTCCAAATTGTTGCTCTGAAGCAGCACTGAAAAGCGCTGGCCCTGACTGAACAGGGAATATCAACATGTGCTGACAAACCTTAGATAGCTACAGGGGGCTCGTCGTCAGAAATGAGGAGAAGCACATGGCCCCTTTATGTTTAAGTGATTTGGTGGTGCTGTATAAATATCTCTTATCAGAACAGGATTACTAGCATTCTCTGCTATGTGAGAGAGTTCATTTTCATAATCAAATTACCAGATGTAAAACTATAAAGACAGAGTCTGTAAGCTAAGCTGAACTGTATGAACTCAAAATAGGACTTAAAAATTAATTACATTTCGTAAAGACCAGCAAATCTTGGGGCTTCTATCTATTCCAGCCTTTCATCTTTTTATCCCCACGTATTCCCCACATCATAGCTCTGGGCTTTGAACTTCAGCTCCTCAGTTTTAACAGTGATCTTGCTACACACTGTTGAGCTCTCAGCTGAAGCATTCTTAACATTACCACTGCTGGGGTTTTTACATCTTTCCATTCCAAAATGTAGAAGTTTCTGCTCTCAAAAGAGAGTTATTTGAAAATAACTCTTAATTCTGTTGGGTTTTTTTCTTTACCTCTTTTTCAGTTCTAAAATGGAATTATTTCCATAAGCAACTACAAAAAATAATCTGTCTAAGCTGTTGATTTTGTTGAAAGGAAGGGAAAAGTCCTATGCAGCAATTTCATGGAAACATTCAAATGTGCTGATTTCTTTCACCTTATTAATTACAACTGGAAAAATATTTTCAAACTTGATAGACTTCTGGAGAAAAACTGATTTAGAAGTTAACTGATTTAGAACTTTATCTCTTCCAACAGGACAGAGCCTCTGCCAGGTAAAGTTGAGAATATTTACATACCTCTATGAAGTCTTGATTCCAAAAGTGGCTTGTTGTATTCCCACTGGAGTTTACAGTTGTTGCAGTGTGCTTAGCTCCTCTGAAATTGAGAATATATTTAAGTTTTCTTGCCTTTTTTTAATCAGCTGTAAAACTGCACAGCTGAAGACAGATTTAATTAGTAACAATAAAAACTATTTAGAATGGGTTAAGATAGTACAAAAGCCATATACTAAACTAAAGTACTTTATATGTTAACCCTTTGTGCTTGAAGTGAGAAATTAGGGTAACAGAATCAATGATAGCCATCTTCACAGAGGAAAAGGTCAATGTGGTGGTGAACTAACTTCCTTTTAACATAGCTTGGTCAGTCAGCAAAAAAAGTTTTTAAACTGTGCTTTTAGATAGAATTGTTTGCTTCCGTCTCATAGGATGGTGACCTCTAGGACAAGATTTATGTCCTCTGACTGCAAGCCAGATTCCTGTATCCTGTTTATTATTTAATATGTGCCCTGTAAAATAAGCACAATTTAAATGCTTTGCCATTCAGTTAAGAGTCAAGCCCAAGCCCGTATTTAGACAGAATTTAGGTGTTTTATCCAATGATTATTTAATGATCCCGAAACAGAACCAATGAAACTTTCTTCCATATGGACACTCCAGTCATCTAGGTTATCGTGCAGGAAGAAAGGAGAGGCTCTGTCCCAGGGCAAACTGCACAGCTAGTGATTGTTGCAGTTTGGATGGGGAGGTAGTTCAATCCATTCTGGCAGAGGAAGAAGTAAACACGTGGATCTTTTACTTCCTGGGAGATGCTTTAATGCACATATTGTGAAAAGAAGAAAACCCTACCATGTCTTGTTCTGACTGTTAAATGACTACTGTGGCTTTCTGATCAAAAGGCTGTTGGTCCCCCACAACACAAGATCACAAATGGAAGGAATGACATTCCTGCAGGGTGAGCTGAGTTTTGAACTCACACACTGCTCAGGCTCAGTAGAAACCACGGAGGGTTCGGGTGGTTCCCTGCTCCACTGCTCATGGGCTGCACAGCCAGCCTGGGAGCACAAACTCTGCTCCCACTGTGCAGGAATTTGAGTCTCAGAGCCAGCCACCACAACCTAACCTTTTAAAGCCTCTTCTCCCACATGTGAGTGCATGAAATTCAAGTTCCCAGTAAATAATGAGCAAACTACTTCCAAGATCCACTACTCCCCTGGATGTGTAGTATGGGTAAGAGAAATAAGGACAAAATTCAGCAGAAGAAAGTAAGAAAACCTCAGCAAAATGTGCACAAATTTCTATAGGATCTCATGACATCTTACAAAATTTCTGACACTTAGCACATTTAAATTACCCTATTTATCTAAACTTCTCTTTCTTTCGTTCATTTGTTGTAGCATGTGAGCCTGTGAAGAAGTGAGCAATGCCCATTTCCTGCACTGCAGACTATCAGTGTCTCCATCTTGCAGACTCAGTTGCAGTTGAGCCAAGTACTTATGACAAATAGAATAATTTTTTTAATTGTCTCTTTTACTTCTTGGTCTTTTTTAAATTTCCTTTTCTGCTTCTATTTTTATTTTCTATGTTCTGCTTTCAAGTTAATTTCTTTCCTGTTTCATGTGCATTTCTCACCTTCTCTCCAGCTTTCCAGTTCCCTCATTTCCCTTTTCCCCCTTCCTCTCACATTCACATTTACTTAGAGAAACATTACATTATCAAAGTATTGTTAAACTACAGAGTTAGAAGTACAGTCTGGCTCCAGCTAACCTTGGTCCTTGTAAAACCACTTTACTTCCTGAAAACCACAATTGGAGATGCAGAAAACATTCAAGGACATCCTTGGAAGCCCTTCCTACAGAGTAAGTGAGCAGAGGCTCAGTTCTGGTGACTGCAGCACCAGCCTCTGTCTGCAGAGACAGCTGCAGAAATGGTGGTTCATGACATCTGTGAAATAGAAAGAATACTGGATTATAGGGTTCACACTTTTTTCTGCATAAATAGAGGACTGACATCTCCTCCTACAGAGCTTGGTTGCGGTTTTCTGCATCAAACAATTTGTTACTTAAACCACATGAAACTGAGGCAAATTAGGCTTGTGCATATAATGCTGAATGTGAGCTTATGTTTAAGTTCCTGGAGCCAGCTGCACCCACAGAGCCTGGAGGGACAGACTTCCATGGGAACCAGGCTATCCCCATGCCTGAGTCACTCCTCCTGGCAAGTTCTTGGCTCACCAGACTCAGACAAAGTGAGATTTAATGTGTAGGCAGCATGAATTATCTGGGAATTCTGGCTCAAGGAAGCTAAAAAGTGAAGTCAGTCAAATACCATTCTAGCAAAAATGGATCCCCATTGTATACATGGAGATTTGTGAGGGCTTGCAATTACCTCTCAGCCCTTAGCAAAATAAGTTATTGGCCCATAGACAACAGACATCTTTGAAAGAAGGGTGTTTTTCTTTTAGTAGTCCTTGTTTAGGTGGCAGAATATTCTTCAGAGTATGACTGAGACTGCACCTAAACTGCTGAGAAGCTGGGATGGAAATTTCACAAAATTACTTGCATGAGATTGCTGAGGTTTCCCAACTTCATCCAGGAAAAGAACAAGACTGATTTTTCTCACATGAATGCATGACTGACCTCAGTTAAACCAAGATACACAACATCCACAAAAAGCCCAGAAATAAGAGATTAAAGAAAATGTGTTCAAATTTTAGAATAGTCTCTTTCCCAGCATTTTACTTTTACATATGCTTTATCTACCCTCCACTAGAATTACCACCATATGAGGAAGAGCACTCTTCTGCCTCAGCAGAAGTAATAAACAGAGTGAAACCTACTCTGGCACAGCTTTACAACTGCATGCAGATAGAGACATTATTTCCCCCTTGAATCTTAGAAGCAAATAGTAGTAGTGTTGGTGGTGGTGACAAACACCCAAATTTAGGTCAGGGGATGAAATAGCTGCAAGGATGGCTGACAGACCACACTGTAGTTATGCTCCTCTAAAAAGGCACTGCTGTTGGTTGACATGAATTTTGATGTTACACAGATATGTGTGTAAAGCAGCTGACTCTAGAATATCATGGAAAGTTATTTCCTAAGCAATTTCTTTATGAGAAGAGACCAGGAAGACAAAGAGCAACTATTTGCAGACTTATGTGCTCAACTCATGGATTTTGACATAAGGTTTTAGGGGTTTGGGCATTTTCTGCTGTTGAGCAAGTGAGTGATAATACAAGACAACTTGTATTACCAAGGAACAAAATGTGTTCTGAACAAACTTGCTGTTTCAAAACAATGCTGAGAAGATGCTGACATACCAACATGTACAGCAAAACTGCTGAAAGCATCCCAGGGCACCCATTCACCTACAGCGCTGTGTCTGCTCCCTGGGTTCCACAGCAAAAGTCCTGGTTCCACACTGCTCCTTTCTGCAGAGGCAGTGGCCACTGAGCCCCCAGGATGCAGCTCACAGCCCTGGGTTTGAGCTGGGGTCCTGTTGTTCCACCCAGCTGGCCTCTTGGCTAAAACAGTGGCTGAGGTGCTACACCAGTAACACAAGGAAGCACTGGAGTTCATGGGATGTGACTGAAATGGTCACACGACTGTAATCCAGAGCGGATGTACAAGTGAGAATTTTCAAACAGGAAAGGAGCAGAAGAGGTGTTTTCTATAACTAATACTGAACAAGAAGT
This sequence comes from Prinia subflava, assembly GCF_021018805.1. Taxonomy (NCBI): domain Eukaryota; kingdom Metazoa; phylum Chordata; class Aves; order Passeriformes; family Cisticolidae; genus Prinia; species Prinia subflava. The sequence continues at coordinate 18,849,219 of NC_086256.1, forward strand.
GAAAACTTCTCTTTTACTCAAAGCTTATTTATTAAAACCAGAATATTCTGACCTTGCCCTACAGCAAAGCTTCTTAGAACTTTTCATGGTGAGAAAATCTATGTTTTCATGGGCTTTTGATGATATTGGTGATTTATGGATGGCTGATCCTAAATGCCATTTGCAATAAGCTGGAAAGGTATATGGCTGCAAAGCACTGCAGGGCAACTGTAGGAGAGATATAGTCCATCATCACATCTTCCTTTGTAGGGGCTGAATTCTGTATCCTGCGTGATCTCTGACAGTCTCATTAATCTTTACAGTACAGATCTTCACACTTAAAAGAATGTTAAGGCAATCTTAAACTCTTTCTGGGAATACAGATTTACCTGCATATGCTTTTCAATCGGGGATACTCTAAAGGAAGTCCTAAATGTGGTTATCAAATACACTGAAACTGTTCTGGGAAATGGAAAATGGAAAATATTTTTAAGTCAGCTTAGCAGGAAAATCCAGGTCAGGCTTTATAAATATCAAAGACTTCCGAGAGCAGGCAACCACTTTCCACAGGAAATTTTTGCTGACATGTTGACAATGATCAATTAGATGAAGTTATTAGTAAGTGGGCAATTAAAAATCACTGTTCTAGGTGCAGTAAAAGTCTCTGCTGAGTGTTCTTCTGTGGTTAAGAAAACAGCAGCTAGCAGGGGTAACTGGTCACAGACACCTTCAACTGATGCCAGAGTGGAAGAGATGGCTCTGTCTTCATCCTGTTGGTCACCACCTCTGCCTTGGTTGCACTAGCCTAAATAAGTGCAAGGCCCTAGAGCAATTTCAATTCAGGACCTGATCTAGTCAAAAATGAACCCAGAAGAAAAGAAAAAAGGGAGAGGTGGATGAGAAATTAGTTTTCTGTAAAGAGCAGACTCTCTTTTTGGCTTACTATGGGTGATTTGGATTGGAAACTCTGGCTATCTGCCAGACTGTGCCAGCTTCAGACCACAATATCCCCAAAAGATTCCAGTGCAAGGAATGAGATAAAGAATAATCCAAGAAACATTGTAGCTCCTTTAAGGTAAGTAAGTAATGAAGCTTCTTTTGGAATAGAAAGTACCACACTAATAAGTGTTTATGAAAGGTGACACTGCGCTAGAGGTTTTAGAGAGGGTTACATTATTCAGAAACTAGAGGACAAAAAGCAGAAGTATTTTAAATGTATCAAAAGAAATACTCTTCACAAAATGTGTTAATAAACTCTGAAACTCTTTTCCACAGGAAGTATTTGGGAGAGCACTTAAGAAGGAGTCATGAAATGACTGGAATTTTAGACTTATGACTATGCCATGGATTTGGAAGATATACTGAGTCTTATGCCTGCATTTAGGCAATATATATCAGATAAAAAACACAAACCTCTTAATACTGCAGAAGCAGCTGGTCCTAAGTCTACTTCAGGGATGTTTCTTACATCCTCCTGTGAAACTGCGGTTGCTGCTTATTGCCAAAATCAGTGTCTGTTTGAATATTTTTCATCTGATCTTGTATGGGAATTATATTGCCTCTTATCAAAAAATAATGGTATCTCATGGAAGCTTCTGGCATGCATAGTTGCAGAAAAATGTTGGCAGGGATGATCACAGGAGAACATGAAGTCTGTTGTTTCACTGAAAGCAGGGCAAACCTTACAGTTAGATTAGATTGATCATGGTATTTTCCTGCAGAATTGCAAAAAACCCCAAGGGCAGAGGTCCTACAGGTGCTGAGGTCCTTTTTTGGCTGCTGAACCACCCTCACCATGTATTTGTTACTAACCTACAACTGGAACTTCCCTTATCACATGTTTTGGCCACATCCCCTTGTCTTTTCACTGTTCACCTCTGAGAAGGGACTGGCTCTGTTCTCTCTAATCTCTGATGACTGGAGCAATATTGAAAAGCTTTGGTCAGTCCAGAAACACACTTCTCCCTTCTAAGATGATTTTTTTTAACCTAGCCTCAGTAGTTAGACATATCTGTATCTTAAAAACTTCAAATTGCAAAACAGATTAAACAGCATGGAAAAGCAGGCCTGCATTTGCCACAGAATTTCTCATACTTTGCTCTTTAAACCTGCCATCAGTGTATTTTTGAAAAAGTCATCCTTTCAACTCAGTCTATTTGTGACCTCTTGACTGTTCGGAAATCAAATGATCAAGAATTAGATTGGTCAAGCATATTAAATGAAATACAAGGTTCTTCTTTGTACAATCTGTGTTTGGCCCATAATCTCAGGGTGACCTAGGAGGTGCACTGCACATTCTTTTAAACTGCAGACTTCTGTCTCTTTCCATCCAAGGATGGCTCTTTTAAGACACTCAAAAAACATTCTTTCAAGATGTCTGTTCTTGACAGTTCAACTGCAGGAAAGATAACTGAAAAGAGGTATTCATCTTTTAAGTACAAGCAAGGATGTTAATCTGGTGGTTCAGAACTGACAGTTTTTCTTTTCAAGTGTCATAGACTTGAGCTCTGATTACACACTCTTCAGAGGCTCCAACAAAAGAAGCTCTTGTTTCATCTGTGCTTCACGCTATTGGTCTATTGTTTCACATATTCATTTTGATAAATCATACAAAATGCTATCTTGAAATTAAATTTTTGTCATTAACAGTGGAAAAAAAACCTATGTAAACAATCTTTTAAAAAATTCTATAAGGTTTTAAAAATACTCTACCAATTCAGTAAGATTCCAGATATTTCTCTATTACCTGTGTTACAGTCTTTACCATGTTTTATTATTACTCTTCTTAAAATAAGAGTAGGACATTTAACAGTGCATCAGTAATTCCTTAATACTCTCTGGTCCAGATTTCTACATACCAAAAACATTAGTCTCTCCTATAATCCAAGTAACCTATCTCAAAAATTTTCCCAGGGTTTTGTGGAAGGGATAGGGAAGGCTTTCATTTTGTTTGTAAAGAACAGCAGCAAGGGTGGTGGCTGGGCTTGCTCGTGCTAGTCCTGAACATGGCTGTCACAGCCATCCCCTGCTTCATTGTACTTGAGTATTAAATATCTAAGTGAGAGTTCTTCAAATGTGAGGGTAATTGATTACTCACCTGTACCGTGTTAAATACAGTAATCGGCAATACAAATTGCATGCAGAATTACTCCTTAATGCGTCTTGAACATTCAGCTCTCCAGCTAGGTTGTAGGATCACTGCCAGATCCCTCTCTCCTGCTGTTGACAGCTTGTGGCAATGCTGTGCAGAGTTCTTCACACTACACTCTCTTGTGTCCCAGACATTATCTGGAAATCTAGATAGCTCAGTGTTGAAAGATGGCTCAAACTTTCTCCCGCTTTCTTCCATTTTGAAAAGAACACAAACCAAAACAGTGTAAGGCAGAAATTTCAAAAGCTCCCAAATACACCACTATAACATCTCAAACTCACCAAAGCAATTTTTCTTCTCTTGAAAAAAAGGATTTTGTGTGTGCTATGGATTTACAAAATTTCAAGTGATAAAACAAACAGAAAATAACCCCCTTGCAAGTTACTAAATGCAGTGAAGAAAACCCCGACTCGGGAAACTCCTGAGCTTCAAAGCAGCTGGAGGTTGGGAGTACGTTTAGAGAGCATATTACCATGCTTGTTGATTTTACAGCATTTTTTAGGCGTTCAGTTTTACCTGCTGCTGGTTAAAAACCTTGGCTTGACATTGTGTGGTCATTCTTACTCTCTACATTATAATGAATGTCATTTCCCTTTCACTGAGTCTTTCTACAATTACCTCGTTACCTTCTTAATTTGGTCTCATTCAAAAATTATGCATATGCATCTGTAAAAGACTGCAGAAACCTTGTGGGTGATTCAGCAGTAATCTCACACAGAATTTATCTGCTCTTCCCTATTAAATCAAGCCCAAGGCTAAATAGGTGCCTTGATCATAACTCAGATCCACTCACCTGTCTCTCATTTTTGCAGCAAGAGGACTTTGCTAATTAAAAAGCACAACAGCTTTTGTAAAGTAGATTTCCACGTTTGAAGAAGTGAATATTGGAGGTTTATACCTTCTCATTTTGTTTAATCAACAGTGAGCTAGACACAGGAAGGAAAACAGGAATAATCACTCATACAGCCCACAGGCAGAGTGTGCTCTTCAACTGCTTGCTACCAGAGACATTACTAAACAGCAAACGAGAGAGAAGAATTAAGTTCTGGCAAAAAGTTTACACATACAATAAAATAAATGGGATATTTCAGTACACCTGTGTTTTGAATACAGAATTTCAGCCTAGGAATTTACCTTTAGATGTGGGAATACATTCTCCTGCATTCTATTAATTTCTTTATCTGATTCTACAGATATACCACTTTTTTGGCTGTCAGATAAAGCAAGCAGAGCCTCATTCTGCTATGTTCTTGCTTTTTACTTCCCTTCAGACAACTTGGGAAAAGTGACTTATGCCAACATTGTCACAATTTCTCAAAAGAAGTGATCTTTAATCAATACAAATAAAATCTTGCTATCTGCTCCATGTCTGCTCTGTTATCAGCACCAAGACCATTGTGATTATGAACCAGAACAAAAGCCTCAACAACAATGTGGTGCTAGAACTTCACTTTGTTTGTAAGAAGGAAATTTTCTTTCCTTTTTCCCAGAGCTTATCTACAAAGCCTAAATTAGCTCACTAAAATATTTATTTCTGCATGGTTTTCAGATATGAGTGCCTGAATGATTATTCAACAGTGAAGAATCATGCTGTCTTACCCCACTCAACTGTTTTGATGCTTGGGGGACAAAATATTCAATTTTAGTTGAATGGGAAATCAACAGAAAAAATAGTAGATATATTTTCAGTGTCATTTTAAAAGCTGAATGTAGTTGTGTTTTAACTCTATTTTATATGTATTCCTGATATTGAAGCAAGCAAATGAATGCACCATTTGTGGTAACATTTTGTTGTTTGAGCCCATTAGCTGGAAGTCAAGTAAATATCACAGCCCCATGCTCTGAAGTTCTCTATACTCAGCTGCAATGTTAGCAGTGGTGCCAAAGGGCCAAGTGCTGTTTCCTGCCCTGTATACCACGTGCCTGGGAATGTAAAGAGCTAGTTTAAGTTTAATCTACCAGGTTTGACTAGCAAAGAGACTCTATGGCTCAACTGGTAGCAGTGTCTCAAAGTTACATCACTGTGAAAACTGGTAGTCTCCATCACTGGAAATCTCCAATAACTATGAAAGAACAACATGAAATATAGCAGTTGGAAATACGTGGGAGTGTTCAAGACATGACATCTGTGTTGGAACATCGTATGCCACCATTTCTTTCAGCTGCTGAGAGCAGATGTCCCATATCTGCCTCTTATTCAAAAGGAAAGGAAAAATATTTAAGAGAAAAAACCAGCAGCATTAGGACAGAACATTTTCGTTTCTGCAATATGCACAGCAAAGAGGGTTAAAGTCAAATAATCTTACTTTACTCATATGCTCCTGTCTCTTTTAACACATATGAATATAGTGTTTACTTATGCAATTAAAAAGAAGTAAAGTAGTTGTTGTCCTCCTTCAAGTCACATGAGCACCAAGTCACAACCCCCCTATCACATCTATTTATTAAATATATATTTGACTTTTGAAGAAATAAATCTTCCGATTTAAATGTCCCAATTTCTTCACAATGCAAAAAGTAAAAGGTGCCTTTAAAGGGTAAATTTTCAACCAGTCAAAAAAGTGCTTCTCTTGTTTCATTTGAAATGAATCTTAAACATAGCAAAACCACTGAGAGGAATCAAGGACCTCGTAAACAAGCGGAACTTCCCAGCCCTGTATCTCAGAGCCGCACATTTGACATTCCATGTACTTCAGCTCACCAGAAGGACTCCTCATGTGAGAAGGGCAGAGGGACAGGCAGGAGATTCCCTGCTTTTGTACCTGGCAGGTACACAGGTGCTTGGAACAAAACACTACTAAGATGCTGGGGAACTAACAGCAAAGCACACCACTCTTTTCACAAGCATCTCCATATTTCTGGTAACATAACTTGCACTGATTTGGTGGCAGGATATGTAGCATGTGGATCCCAAAAGATTATGAGGCTTAAAGTCTGTTGAGCTGCACAACAGACAATGGAACAAGAGAGGGAATTTCCCTAATATAACCACTTCTCTCACTTCTTTCTTAAATGTGAAGTGGCCTTCAAACTGAGTATAGTGTCAAAAACTAGGTCTGGTTTTGATTGCTAAGCTGAATGATCCAGATAAAATTCAGACTGGTTGGTTTGACAGAGTTTTCTTGCCTCATGTTAACAGGTATGTGTAGTGCTGGAGGAGATTTAGAAGAAACTACAAGGATTATTTACTGCTGTAGAAAAGGCCTGATAAATGTAGGCTTCCAACAGCCCTACATCTTCAGCTTATCAAAGAAATAAGAGATGACTTGATTACAGCATGCAATTATCATTTGGGGAGAATGGTGTAAAAGGACAGAAAAATTGGATTAGGAGGTGGGCCATGTATATATGAGAGGAAGGCCACCACTAATAATCAAGGACAACTGCATACTCCTTGTTTGTGAGGAATTTCCAGATCAGATCCCTTCCAGGGGAACACACTCTGCTTAAAGAAGTTCTGTGGTCCAGCACAGCAGCAAGTCCATGAAGCTGAATGGCCTACCCCATTCAGAGACACCAGATCATCATTTGGCCTTAAATATCCTGACCAGGCCCTGCCAGTCCTGAAAACAGGGGGAGCCTGCCCCTCCAAATACAAGGCCACCAGTGTTATCTCCAGCAGATAACAGCATCTCTCTCATGGGATACATTAACTGTCCCCTTCAATATACCTAAAAATTTATTTGAAAGCATTCTTGGAGACATTTAAAATATGTATCTTTTCCTGTTTGAGCTTTACATGAAAGAATACATCCTGAACTGACTTCAGGGAGTGAGATTTTGCAATCACCTGTTAAAATCCAGACTCATATGAACATTGCCCTGTGGTATTTTTGGGCGAAACTCCTGAAGACAAAAAGACAAAGCTATGCTTGAGCACAGATCAGACAGGGGAAAATGCAAATCTGTACCTTGTGAAGTGACTTTACAGAGAAAACCTGTGAGGACCTGTCCCAGCTGTTTGCTTTACAGACCACTTTCTTGATCATAAAGGCAGGCCCTGTGGCAGGGATTCTTACCTAGACCTCCCGGCAGCTCTGAAACCACTTGCTGGGCTGGAGCTGCTGTTCATGATTTTTGCCAGAGCAGAGGCTCAGCAAGTTGCTTGATGAGAAACTGTAAGGAGAAGTAATATTCCTTCTGTAATTTTGAATAAAAAGAGAAGTTATTTGACTGTGAACTTTCAATCTCCATAGGACAAGCTTGTACCGATATCCTTAAGTTCCCTGGAAAATACCGAGAATCAGACAGCAGAGCAGGAAATCCCCTGGCAAGACCTTTCTCAGTGATTTCACTGCTAGGAAACTCACTGCCCACACAAGAGCAACCTCTCCTAAAATGGGCAGTAGTTCTATCTATTCACTTAATGTTTCTGGGGGAAAGCTGGCCCTGTTGAAATCAAGGGCCAAACCCTATTGACTTAAGTCACTTAATACCTTAATGGAGGTCCTGAGAGGGCAGATAAGCCACGTGGACATTAACATCTGTACCTGTATCAGAAATACTGACAAAACCAACAGCTGAAAGAATACTGGGAACTCGTGGAGGAATTTCCAGTAAAGATTACTCAAGTGCCAAAGCACTGTTGCAAGAAGGCTCCTATTTCTTTCCCACTTATGTTTCATCTTGTCAGTCCACAGGAGAGGGAAAAACAGCAGAGGAACTTTTATGCCCCTTCTGCAAGGTCTGAACCAAGGCTGCTCAGAGGAGGAGTAGGAAGGCAAGGCATACGTTGGTGGGTCTCACCAGGAGCCCACCAACCCCAGGATGTCTCCAGCAGTGAAAGACACTATTTCAGGATATCATACACTGGCCACTTTCTCTCTCAGGTATACATCCTGAGGCTTGCCCAGCATCAATGGCCATTGAATTAGGGATGTTGTACAGTACATTTCTGTCTACTCCCTTTTGGTTTTGTTTATGGACCTTTAGCCCATTATTTTTTCCATTCTGCTTTTGCACCAATTGATACTGTTATCCCCCTAACCCTTCTGCAGCAGCTCCCAGTAGACTAACATTCACGCCGTAAAAAAGTACTGTTCTATTTTTTTGTTAAACCACTTTCTCCTTAGTTTGCATATCCTGTCGTTCTGGAATTGCATAATTCAGCAAATAGTTTTGCATCTGTTGTTTGCTATCAACTGCCTTCACAATCTGGAAAACATCAGCCAGAACCCCTCCTCCTTCAGCATTCTCTCTTGAAACTGGAAAGTCCCAGCCATTTTCATTTGTCCTGTTTTCCAGTTCTCCTTCTCTGTATCTTTCCTAGCTATCCTTCCTGCAATACAGACACCAGAACCTCATTGATTAGGCAAAGTGTGTGTGCACCAAAGTTTTGCACAGTGGAAAAATCATGCTTTCTGGTTTATTTGCAAGACAGCACTGAGACAGGCCTGACATTATTCTGAATAAATATGCCTGGCACCACCTCCAAGAAATCTATGTCATGGGCCTGTCAAAGCTCTCCTCCTCCTCTGTCTTCAATCTTTTCTTCACCCTCCTACTGCATGCTCACATTCCTCCAAGCCAAGTCCACACTGCTCTCCCATTTTTCTGCTACACCCCCACTTTCCAAGCCTCCCTTTCCAATCTAGATAGACATCCTGCATGAACTGACTTATTGTGCACAAAACACTGCTGAACGCACGATGAAAAAATATGGGAGATGTGCACCACTGCCTCATCCCAGAGCTAGCCTCATCCCAGAGCTCGCACCCACATTTGCATTGCTGTTGCCAGCAGTTTTTACCAAGTGTATAATGTAAAGACATATTCTTTTCACATATCTCTGCTTGAGCTTCTTGTACACAAGTTTGGAGGGGCCAGGCCCACCTTCCTGTGCCTAGCACAGTGGATCAGGCCACAGTGCATCAGGATGCATTTCACCATCTCAGCCACACAGCCTGCACCTCCCACAGCTTTGCCTTCAGTGCCAAACATCAGCACCCAGATGAATCAAAGCACCACTGCTAGTCAGGAGAAGGAGGTAAGGAGGAATGCTATCATATCTACCTCTCCTTCCCTCCATCTTTGCTTCTGCACTGGAAATCCACTATTTTCACAGCCATTTTTCCAGCACTGGAAAATGTGTGGTGAAAGAGGCACTAACCAGAGTGAAGCATGCAGACACCAGTTCTCTGTTAAAAGGAAAATTGTCAAGCAAGTGGCTTAGATTTCCACAGTGAGGAGCTTGGGAAGGGCATTTCTTCAGGAAACAATTCAGGAAACAATTGTTCACCCACCATTGCCAAGGTGCACGGATTTTGCCTCTGCCCCTGCCTATGCCTTGAGGCTGCTGCTGGCCTTGCTTGTGCCTTTTCCAAGACACCCACTACTGCTGCTCCCAAGGACAATTTCCTTCCACAGTAATGTGTATTCTGGCATAATCTTAAACAAGCATCACTAGAGGGATTTAGTCAAAGAAATCTACTGGTAGTTTTATTTTGCAGTGGAAATCTGTAAAGATTATTTACAATCCGTTTATATTTTACAAGAAGGGTCTGATTTGGCTCATCACAAAATAACATAATTCTGATATTGATCTGAGAATGATTGAAGCCCGCAAGAAAACCTTAGCAGTCCTAGAATTTACTAGATTATAACCCCAAACATTTTAAAATAATATTTAAAATAAAATGTTTCACAAATGAGCCTCAAAGGCTTAAATCAGTTTAAATTTGTTAGAAATGCATAGCCCAGTGATTGCGTAACTTCACTGAAGGTACAGAGTTTATGGCAACATCAGTGAAAAGAGAACATTTTCCAAACATTACCACAACCAGACAAATGATATAAAAAACATTCATGCTGTGGAGTAATACAAAATAAAAATCACCTGATCAGCTCAAGCAATATTGATTTATATCTTTGAATTAACAAAATTTCTCTGTACAGTTGCAAAAAGACTTCAGTTTTACAAACTGATATTTAGTTGAACATATTTATAACACAAATTATACACTATGTACAAACCTAGTTCTCCATAGAACTCTTTGTTCAGAATGCTTCAACACAGAAGTGATTTACCAATTTCTAGGTCAGGATTCTAGCTCTTCCTTTAATTTACATACCAAGACACTTATCAAAACATGAAAATAAGCCCATTTGCTACCACATGGTGCTGTTCTTAAGTCACTTGTTTGTTACCATATGTTACAGAAGAGTAGAACCAGTCACAGCAATAAATAAATGTGCTTATTATCAACCAAAGACTTATATTCACATGATCAAACTTTCAACCTGAGTGCTTTTACAAGACTGTAGGATCCATTGATCTTTGCCTGTCTTGACACGTAGATCAAAATTGCAACTGCAGGTACCGCCACTGCTGCTACAGATGAGAATGCAATAACCAGTGGTATCATCTGATCTGGTTCTGCCAATCCTGCTGCAAATGGAGACAAAAGGAGAAAACAGAGTGTAAATATTGTTTGAAACAGATATATGTGCATCACTGTAAAAGCAGTGTTATTAATGACCTTCATTTGGAACATATTTCTGTTTTCTTGCACAAAGCATACTTTTTGTATTTTCCTTACATTTTTTCTTTAGTAACTTCGTATTACATACTTTTAATCCTAGCCCCTATCTTTTTCTTGAATTTGCTATGCAAGTTCAAACCTGATATAATCTACAATGGAGAATACCATGAAATTCACAAAGAATACAAGAGGAATAACACATATTATACCCAGGAAACATTTGGGTACATTTCAACCTCCTGAAATTCATCATTCAAGGGAAAGAGCATGTTTTAAAAGCTCAATATTCAGACTTTTTGTGAAACACAAACTTGTCTGGATTAGTCTCACTGTCCATGCGTGTGGACAGAAATACAGCTGGGAATCACCTTTTTGTGGCCCTATCCTTAAAGCTACCACACCAACTCAGGTAAGAGAGACAATGACAGCAACACTGAAAGGAGTTAAAATCCAGCATATTCTGACCAGGTTGTTCGGTCTGATTTTGGGTGAGGGGTTCTTTTTAGGTTAACCACAGTACTGTCATGCAAGGATTAGCCATGAACTAGTTGTGCTCACCTTGACACAAATTTCACTAAAAAGTACTAATAAAATAGGTTTAAGCCAATAGACCCAGCTACCTACAACAGCTCTCTCAATCTCTGTAACGTTGTTCCAACCTTACTGAAAATATGAAGAACACATATGCTTGTATAAGTTTTGGTGACACTGCAGAGTATAAAGTTTCCATTCACTGATGGCAGAATAATTTCTCCTGATGGGCTTTTTTCAGGACCATCTCTGAGGGTGTATGTGCTACATATAAAAGTGATATTTTGTATTTCTTTAACATTTTCTGATGTATATACTAACAGCAATATTTTGGAGAGGAACTGAAAAGAAATGCAAGGTAGGATTTAGCAACAATAGAGGCAAAACTCATGAGGCATCAGCAGCTTTTGCATGCAAAACACTAATCCAGTTAATGGGCCCACTGTAGTAGTTGAGCATGTAGCTTTAGACTGCTCTGTCACCAGCTATCCTTCACCACTGAAGCCAACAGCAGCTGACAAAAAGAACATTTTATCAATTAGTAGAGTATGTTGCATAACTTTTATGTCATATGGAGTCTCTTTTTATTTTCTTATTTCAAATTCACTCTTTATTTGTTTGAGTTCATGAAAGGGCACAGACCAACAAACCTAGAGGCTGATGTCCTCTTTCAAAACAGAAACAGAAAAGGCAAAGGAAGGAGCCCTAGAACTGCATTTTTTTTTCAGAAGGTTCCACAATTTTATATCCTGTTTTGAAAAGATGAAGTGGAAATACAAAAAATTTTGAAGCAGCAATTATTTTATGCTTCTGCTATTTTGGACAGAAGTTTTCATTAGCATTAAGACCCTATCACTTATGACAAGAACCTGTGCAACTCATGTCAGTTTTGTTAAAGACAATTCATTCTTAATGAAACTGATGATGTCGTTCTGTATAAAACAAATTCTAATATGAACTCTACACAGCATTTATATTTACTAACCTTTGACATAGCTACTATGTGCTGACACTGCTCCCCAGTTCATTAAAGGTATGCATGTGTATTTTCCTGCAGCCCTTAGCTGAGCCCTGTCTGTGCTATATTTGCTATCTACTGTTTCAAGGCTTGTGAACCCATCACCAACTTTCTTCTACAGAGTACTCCTAAGAGATGTAACATCTGCAGATACGTGAGGAATGGTAACACTTTGTCCTTGTTTCGCTTTGCTTGAAGGGGAAATCAAAAGTGTATTTCTTGGAGCAGCTATAAAAATAGTAAAGTACAGGGAAGAGCTGAATTGGTGGCAGAAGTGATCCCTTCGCAAGACACTGTTGCTATGCAATAGGCAGAAGCAGCAGAGCTAAAGCAGAGAAGTCTGACTGCTATTGAAAATGAAACTTTGCTAGCATTCCATCTAAGATGAGGAATCAGCATTTCTTGTAGCTTAAATGCAGCTTGTAAGAGCAGGAAACAGAGCTGTAGCTTAGGGAAGAAGCAAGGAGCTGTAACACAGTGCTGCCACAGAGCAGCTTCAGCATGTATTTCTCCTTGAATCTTCCCTATGCAGATTCCACTGAGGCCTGCTTGGAAGGATATTTCCTTCCAGGCACTTTTCTTTACCTCATGCATACACTTGTCAGTTGGAAGGAGTGATGGAAGCCCAGCTGACTTAACTTTTCATAAGCTATCTAGGGCAGACTTCATGCTTCATTGCTTAAAACTTCCTAAATCACTTAGTGACTTTAGGGCCACCTTTTAACTCCATTGACATCAAAGCCACATGAGCCAATCATTACCTCATTCTTTACAAAGAAGATCTGGACCTAAAATACATAGACCAAAAAACTTGTTTTCTGTCTTGTTCTACAAACCTTGAATATATAATTTCACAGCTTTTTCTTCCTTGCCAAATTGGTTATAAGCTTCACATTCATAAAGCCCCAGATCTTGACTTTTCAAGTTCTGTATGGTTAAAGTCGCATTTTTAGAAATTTTCTCAGACTCCCCAGAGGCGTTCTTCTTCTTCCAGGAGATCACAGGAGCTGGATTACCAGAGCTAGTGCATTTCATTGTCACAGTTTCTCCTTCTTTAAGAGTAGCAGTAGGGATAACAGTGATCATTGTATTCTTTGGTCCATCTGAAAGGAAGAGTCCTATAGTTAATCATCACTAGATTTTTAACAGATGGATCCAATGTGTCCTATTGGATACTAGATTGTCACACCCCCAAAGCTGATTTCTTTTTCACTCTCAAAACAAAAGCAAAGCACAGGATATCAGAGTTTCCATAAAAACCCTCTGTAGCCTAAACATTCTAACCAAATACTTCTAAACATGTAGATCAGTTTCTCACTCATTCAGATCTGCACTAAAGACTGCCCTCACATTAAAGATTTCATGACTTTGTTTTCTTCATCAACACTGCTCCTTTCTTAGGGAAAAGCAGAGGACTGTGATGAATTTTATTCTTCACAGGGTTTTGTTTAATTTGATGATTATATTTATCACTGAAGAACTAACTAATTATTTTTAAATGACTGGGAAAACTTTACACATACTTACATTTCACATTAAGTGTGATTTCCCTTTTACTGTTACCAAACTTATTTTCTGCTACACATTCATAGTCTCCTCCACTTTGAAACATCACAGATGGAAGAAGAATACTCCTGGCACTGTAAGGCTCCATGTTTGCATTGTCAGATTTTCTCCTTAAAGTAATCTTGGGAGGAGGGTTACTTTCAGCAGAACATTGTATGGAAACATTTTCTCCTTCTTGAACTGTTGTAGAAGGTTCAATGGAGAATTCTGTAATGACTGGAGCACCTGCACAACAAAAGAAAAAGCTGTTAGAATAATGCAAAGGTACTAAAGCCAGAGGGTTTTAAGAAAGCAGGAATTTCTTGCTCAAGGATCTGTTTATTTTGGTTTTGATCCCAGACTCATAATCTAAATCTAAGACTTAGGGCTCTGTCAAAATAGTAGTAATCAATCAATCATAAAATATTATAACAACAATAATATTATGTCCAAAACAGTTTTACCATTAAACATCTATTAATTTTATTACTAATGACTAAAACTACTAGTTCAAAGAAGGAGACTGTGATGTCCCTGTGAAACTGGTACACACATTATATTTCAAAGGAAATAACAGTGTGTGTCCCCCCACCACCTTCTCAGATTCTTTTATGACTTTTAGTGCTACATTGCAGGAAATGTATAGAAGTGTGCACGTACAACAGCAGAACAGAGAGAACTAGCTAAAAATTAATATAGAAATAAAAAGTACAGCCCATGAGGAGCAGCCTTAAATTGAAGCTGAATCCTGGATAGGTTACAAGGAAGGCTCCATATTTTCCGAATTTTCAGAGTTTCAGCATCCTCTAACATTACAGAGATCAGCCAGTCAGGTACTGGATAATACAAGTGAAACTCAAGCAGAGTGGTACCTTGTATAGTAATGTTCACAGTTGCTTTCTCTGTTTTATTAGTTACCAGATTAATTACTTCACAGATGTACAGTCCTGAATCATTGAAATGGACGTGGGGAATAGAAAGAACATTGTTTTTTATCAGATGCTGAATGCTTTCTTCAGCCAAATCTTTCCTCCAAACTGTTTGTGCTGGCGGGTTACTCTGAGTCACACAAGTGAGGGTCAGAGAGTCTCCTTCCATTGGCGAGTTGCCTGGAGAGGCAGTAATGACAGTATTTTGTGGACCAACTGTAAGAGAACAAAAGGAAGACAAGGTCAGTATGTAAATAGAGAATGACATGCACATCTCTAACACTAGCTTTTCTACAGGTATGGGTCACAGAATACCAAGAAAAAAATTAATTATGAGTATCCCAGTAGCACAATGGAACAATTTTTCCAGACTTAGTAAGATGCTTTGCTTACAGTTTTGAAAGCTAACTAGCCAAAGCCCTTGTACAAAAATACTTACAATTTGCATTAAGTTTCTGAGAAGATGTTCTTTCTTTGGGTTCAAAGTCCATTTCAGCAACTGCTAACCTAGCCAGACAGGTAATCTCTTTGCCAATATCTTCAGCCGTGGGATAAAATGTATATGTCACAATTTTGGTCTCTGTATTTGTGCTGTCATCTTCAAAAAAATCTTTCTCATGAAGGACATGTTCATCTTTCTTTAGGAGAACTTCCAGGTGATCAGAAGGATACACATCAGGGATTTTACAGATGACAGTGGCTGGTTCTCCAGCAACCAAGGATGGGCTGATCTCAATAATAGGATCACTTGGGAAAGCTAGAAGAATAAAATCAATTTCTTTAGACTCGCAGAGATGAATAGTAGGGTCAACATAAGAGCAAGATCCAGACACCAAATATCTTGAGTTTAGATGACATTCTAGCAACATCATTACAAGACATATCTTGATCTGAAGACCTACAGGTCCTTTATAAGCAGTTAATATACTAACAGGAATTTTATTTGTGCTATTGCTGAAACATGATCACATAAGATCTAGTAAGATTCAGCATGACATCTAGGCAGTGTTATAGATGCCTAACTGTAGGCAGTCAGAGCAATCCATACACTAGTGTTATCCTGTTTTCTGTGCTGGTAAGCTTAGACATCTGAATTACTCTCCTGCAAATTACAAAGGCTTGGATTTTTTTCTCCCCCAGCTCTGGGAATG
This sequence comes from Prinia subflava, assembly GCF_021018805.1. Classification (NCBI taxonomy): domain Eukaryota; kingdom Metazoa; phylum Chordata; class Aves; order Passeriformes; family Cisticolidae; genus Prinia; species Prinia subflava. Next base: position 18,865,004 of record NC_086256.1, read on the forward strand.
CATACCGGCTGTGTATTTTTTGGCTTTCAAGAATTATCAAAAATAAGAATAAATAATACTAGTACATACAATCTTCAATGCAGAAAGCTAAGCAGACAGGGGATAAGAAAGTGTCCTGAACAGCCATACAAAAGAATTTTAGAAGGAAGTATATGTTGAACTATAACAGACTCATTATCTTAGAATTAAAAGTTAACTGGTAACCACAAGATCTAAAACAATTATTGAGTTTTCTATCAACATGTACTATTTAAGGAGAATTTTACTATTTTACTTACAGTAAAGTTCAACTTGGACACTCTTCTCCTTTTTCTCTCCCTCATCACATACGACAGTACAAAGATAAGAATGAGAATTCACGATGCTAACTGGATTCATAGTCAATGTAGAATGTGTCCTGTGGTTGCTGACTTTTCCTCCAAGGGGGCTGTCCATCTGTGTTCTCCAGGAAAAACTTGGTGATGCACAGCCAGTAGTATTGCATGTGAGTACGAGTGTGCCTCCAATCTGTGCCACAATTCTCTCAGCAGGTGTAATTTCCATTTCAAAAGCTTTAACTACAAAAGGGAAAACACAAATCAATTCAGCAGCTTTCTCGACTTTTATCTTCCTATTTCTTCTCATGTTCTACCTCTCATATGAGGTCTTTATGCTTCAGTTCTTTATGGTTGTGTGGAAGTTAAACTAATAAAGCTCATGCGGTGGTTTACATATTCAAAACACCCCATAAACATTGGTATTTTTGTCAATACAGACTCAGATGACTAACAGACAATTTTCATGTATAAAATGGCATAAACCAAATCTAAATAAAGGCATTGGCACAACTTTTTTGGTAACTTTTTTGTCAGGTGGATTTGGTTTCAAAACTTTGTAACATTTGAGGGGAGAGGTAGCAGGTAGATATAGCAAAGACAACAGCAGAAACACTTTCAACAGGACATTTAGTACCAAACTTGCCTAATACTGTCAGGAATGACAATAAGAAATCAAGCATGCAGTGATAAGCTGCAGTTGTCTCCTAGACTGTCTTTTAGCAAACTCAAAAGGAAAACGACTGAGTCATTGCAGAGCACAGAAAAGCTCAAAGTAAATGTCAAAAAAGCTTCCTGACATTTTGACAGAGCTACTTAATTGACAGTTGTATTCACTGAAAGAAAAGGTAACTGGAGAAAAGAGAAATAAAGATCAAACAGTAAATTTTAGGTCATTTCACACTTCACAAAGTTAAAACAAATCAAACAAGCACCACCAACCCCCATCTCCTCCAACTTACCAGTCCTTAACACACAAAAAATTACTAGCACAGCCTGGCTTGTTCTTCCCATCTCTTTAAACATTTGTAATCGCTCCTACTGGGCAAAGAAGGTAAATCCAAAAGTTTACTTTCTATTTTCTGTGAAGAAGCACTGTGAGAACTTTCTGCTCTGCAAGAGTTTATTACAAGAGCTCAGCGTGCTCTTTATAAAGGCTCTCCTCGAGGCAGAGTGGGAAATCCCTGGACGGGGAAATCCAGAGCAGGGAGGAAGAGACCCACACCGGGCGGTGTCCGCTGGCTCAGCGCCCTCTGCTGCTTTTGTGAAAACCCAGGAAAAGAAAGAGGAACACTGGTAAATACAGTGCCTACATTTGAAAAAACCTGCTTCAGATCTGATCCTGCAAACAACTGATAAAATGAAAGAATGTGCATAAGTCCAAGTAATTGAATGCAACTATATCTCAGATGAAAAAGTTATTCAAATTTGCTTTTAAGGAAAATATTTTTGTGGGACTGAGTCTTCAAAACACTTTTAACAATGCTTGGCTCTGTAAATAACATTACATGACTCAGTATTTCCTTTGAAAACTGTGCTACTGGCTCAAGAGGTCTTGTTACTCATATTCCTAAGTATTTTTGATCTCCAAAACTGAAGAAATACATCAGATAACAGAAGTCTAGAGATCTGACTTCACCACCTTGAATCAGGCTCATACTGTTCAAATTAACTGAATGACCTAATATTCCCAATGCCACTTTGTAGTGGACATACAAATCCAGTTTGGAATATTTCTGAGGACAACTCTTACTGGCTAATATGACAGTAATGCTAGGAAAAAAAGTAAAATAACATTTTCAATGTTTAATTTTCAGTTGGAAAATGCTGTGAATGCAAAGAATGGATAAAGGTTTCTAAATCTCAGTTGTTTATTTATTTAACTACTTAAGTAATTTCGGTACTACAAAGGGATCTGGACAGACTGGATCAATTTGCTGAGGCAAACTGGATGAGATTCAATCCTGGTGAAGTGCCAGGTCCTGCTCTTGGCTCACAACAACCCCTTACAGCACTACAGACTGGGGGAAGAGTGTCTGGAAAGCTGCACAGTGGAAAAGGACCTGGGGTGTTGGTTGACAGCAGCTGACCATGAGCCAGCTGTGCCCAGGGGCCAGGAAGGCCATCCTGGCCCGGGTCAGGAATGGTGTGGCCAGCAGGACCAGGGCAGGGATTGTCCCCTTATGCTCAGCACTGGTGAGGCCACGCCTTGAGTGCTGTGTCCAGCTGTGGGCCATCACCTCAGGTAGGCACTGAAATGCGGAGAGTATCACGCTAGCTCCAAAATACCATGCTCAGGTGAGAGCTGTATCAGCAGACATAGGGGTCCTGCTGTCCTACAGGCAGTGTGTCTTCCTCAGGAACTATTTTTATTGCTTTTTACCTGACTGCAGCTGCTGCCGTATCTTTGCATCCTCACCAAAGGTTAGCTGGGCAGTACAAGCTGCCACAGAAACACACAGGGTAAAATAAGAAGCATCAAGGACTTTTTTAATGCACTTATTATAAACTCATAAATATAAATGGGATGAAAGACAATGAAAAGATAAATCTGTGATCTCAGGTAGAAAGTATGTAATAATAATAATAGTAATAACAACAACAATAATAAACAAAAAAACCAGGGAAATCCGAAGCACCTAGAAATTCCTAACCAAAAGTCACTAGAACTAAAATCCAATGAAATTGCTATAGTGGATTCTACAATAATACTTTATTATCACCATCCTAATTTTTTTGGAGGTTTTTTTGGGGTTTTTTTGGTGTTTTTTTTTTTTTTTTTTTTTTTGTGGTTTTTTTTGTTTGTTTGGTGTTTTTTTTGGTTTTTTTTGTTTTGTTTTGGTGGTTTTTTTGTTTGTTTGTTTTTGTTTTTGTTTTTTTTTTTTTTTTTTTTTTTTTGTTAGAGAAGAAGGCAAAGGAGGAGGAGGTGGAGAAGGAAGTGGAGAAAGAGGAAGAGGAGGAGAAAGAATAAAACACTCCTAAGTGTCACATAATGCAAGCAGAGTACTGTTCCGGAAGTACTCCTATCAAATCCAAAAATCTAAAAGCTATCCAGGATAGGAAACAACACATCTACACAATGTGATTTTACTGCAGAGAAAATGGTTTTGTTGAAGAAAAGTGTACTCTCCCGCTTAATTTGCAAATCATTTCTTTGAAACCATAGTCAGAGATAAGCAAGAAATGAAACTCTTCAGCTTGGACTGCTTAAATAATCATCAGAAGCCAAGCTAAAAGAGAAAGGGCAATATTTCCTTGTTTCTGGGAAATCAGTCTCTAGACAGAAAAAAACCCTAAACACAGGAGACCATATCTGCATACTGGAAAAGTTTTAATCAAGTCTTTTATCAGATAAGATGAAATAGGAAATAACTTTGATCCAGCTCTCAGTTAATTAAACTGGACAGCTGCCATTAACTTTACTGGAGCTGGATCCGTACCAGAGGGACGACCATACTGAGTGATTGGACAAATTCAACTCCGTTTAGGTAAGAGAGAGTTAGCCAACAAGTATTACTAAAGGAAGTACAAATCTGACAAAAATTTTAAATGTTTTCTAAAACGTTCTCTTTACACAACTTCACATGTGAGCCTTCTATGTATTTTAAAAAGAATATGTACATTACTGGTGCTCCTACTACCCTCAGCATCAACCTCTAAACAGGAAAATAGGCACCAAGTTAATTTCAGAACTGTCTGTTCTGTCTGTAAATAAACAGAGACCAGTTGACAAGTTTTAGCACTTGACCTTGAGAGTTCAGATAATCTAGCTTTTTATTCAAACAGCACAGAGGAGGATGCTGGGGGTAAAAATGGAGGATGCATCTACATCCACAGAGAGATAAGTATTATAGGACCCACTTGAAGAAATTTGACACATGCAGAGTTTAATGAGGACTGGGATGAAACAACTATTACAAGAGTATTCCTAAAGGCAAAAAAGATTGAAAGAATTAAGCACTGGGATGTAACTTCATGTTTTTCAATACATGTAGTAATCAAAAGAGACTTCTAAGGCTTTGATGGACAAACAAAGATAAAACAATTATGTGTTGCAAAAGGGAGTTTGGAAATACCGAGCACAATTTTTGGCCTGGCATAAGAAAACACAAGTGTCCTTCAGGAAATTAAAATTTACATCTGACTTGTCTGGAATTTAAGGAAAATAAACAATTTCACAACTGTGCTAAGCATTTGCTTTAACTCATACTTCTACAATCCTGTTAAATACTTACATGACGCATTTATTAGTTTCGCCTAAGCAAAAGAGAGAACAAGTTCTTGAAATCTTAATGAATTATTTGAACAAAATGCACGTTATCCAACATGTTAGTTATCCAACATTTATACACCTCTCCTTGCATTTTTAGTACTGCACTGTGTCGTAGAGGCTATTGGGGAAAGCTGAAAGGCTAACCTTTTGCAGAATTTGGACTCTTGAAACCTTCACTGCTGGTTTTGTGATTTATGGCCAAGGATCTATGGGGAAGAGAGATTATCCTTTTAACAGAGGAAATTTAAGAAAAAAGAAGGTAGAAGGAAACTCATCTAATCTGATATTCTGTTTCCTGTGTCAGCAATAAAATTCTTCATGGCACTTCATTCCTGTATTTGCATCTACAGGCATGATTTGGGACTTCTGCCAAAAATACTCTGTGCTGGACTCTAACTTCGGTAGAGGACCCCAACACAGAATCATATCCCTAAAGATCTCTGTGTCCTGTCAACTTGAGAGGTCAGAATCCTTCTGTGGAAGGCTTCACATTCTGGTGAGAGGATGCAGCAAAATCTGACTCAACAGTTCTTTAGCCTCATATCAAAGAGGTGCTACAGCAAGTCCATACTTAGGGCCCCCATTCAAACTGCAGCCCTCACACATCTCAGGAAAGATATTCCTGGGATGTGCACTGAGGGTCTGGGTAAAGAAAGCCTTTGGCAGAGTTTTGGATGCTTTACAGAAGCAGTTGGGTTGCAGAGCTTGAACCCCAAAGAGTGTCTGATACCTCTGCAGGATGATGGTGACTAAAGAAAAAGAGCCAGAGGACTGTGCTGTAACTCAAATGAGAACTAATCTTGGAGGGAAAACTCACGTGCATCAGCAAAGAAGGAATGCCCTTCAGGCACCACATGCAAGGCAGTACCTTTAATATGGTCATATCGTGATAAGGTAACTGAAAAATCTAGAAGCTGGAGGACATGTATGAAGACTGCTAATTACATGGCTAATAAATCAGGAAATCATCTGCCAGCCTCAACATTTTCAGTTCTCAGCAACCTCAATAGCCTGCTCTATGGGTTATACACTGTCCTTCCACAGAGCACTTGGATTTTTGGTTCCCAAAGCTTCCCCAACACCTTGCTTCTCCTGACTCCCTCCACCTGCTTTCTCACCATCTGACAATAATACAACCTCTGTATAGCCGCAAGAGGGGGAGGAGAGCATCACTGACTCCCTATAATTTTCATCTCCGGATGGGAAGAATGAGATCTACAGGCAGATCTATTTAAAGGGTTGTGTCTGTTTCAGGAATTGTAACTTTGTACCTAACTACAAAAAGAACACCAACGCATCGCCCTGTAACCCACATCACACCTCACAATTGTACTCCACATCTAACTTGTCATCTACTGCAAGATGGAAAAGAAAAAGAAACATCTTCAGAAAGTTTTATCATCTGCTTCTTTTCCTTTTCTGGAATTTCTTAAATACTGTATGTAAAAATAAATGTGTCTACTTCCTGCATTATCATTCTCAGGCACCAGCTTCTCAGTTAGGACACTTCCTGTCTGGTTAGCCTGAAGGCAACCAGAATGCACAAAGTTGCCAGATAAAACAATTCAGAAATGTGATAACTTGCGAAGACTACAGAACACCTAATTTCTTATTTTCTTCTATTCAGAGACATTGTTCATTTCACAGAAAGAACAAAAACTTCATCTAATAATAAATAAGAGCCACTAGGGAAAAAAGTCCCTACATTTATCTTAGTCTTTTGTTACTGGCAAAAAACGTGCTGTGGAAATTCCAAACATTATTTCTAAAAAAACCAAAAGTATGATTTTAGTGGTGTTTGATCTAAAAATGAAACTGTTGGATAGCCTTAAAATCCACATACTTAAAGGGCCAAGTGCTGTATTCCAAGCCAAACTTTATTAGCTTGGATAGCTGAGCTCCTGTTATCTTTATAGTGACATAGGTAAAAAAAAGTTTCCCTCTTGAAATATTATCTAATGTATAACAAGAGTCAAATTCAAATATGAACCTTGGACTATTGAAAATCTCTTTGAGAATTCTGAAGTAAGACTTCAGATCTATTTTCTTTTGATCTGAATATACCAAGGCATATCAAAATAATTTGTTCTCACTGGAGAAAACAACCAAAATGTCCAGACAAAACTCATTCAAAATGGACAGAGTCAAAAAATAGAGTGGAGTTTGGGTCGACATGCAGATGATAGCTAGAACTTAAGATATGGCGAGGTAAAGTCAAATAAAACATTTAAGAAGGAATATGAGCAAGTTACTTAATTACCCCAACATTCCACAGGAAATTCCAATATTATTAAATCTTGTCGTGTATGTTGTCAAGGCTAGTATTTCACCTGGTCAGAAGAAGTTTATCAAGACAGTGGTGGAGAACTTGACCGAGCTTTTTTATTACTCACCAGCAGCAGTTCTCCAATACACCTGTAGATCAGTCTCTTCCCTCTTTCCCATGTCCTTCCTGCTCTTCAGTCATGAGGTACATGGATGTTCCCATGGCCCAAGAAAGAAAAAGGGGAACTGTGAGAGCAAGATCTATAACAGACCATTCCACCTGCAAGAAATACAGGACTTGGATTCTCCTAGACAGGCTACTGAAAACTTCACTGCTACTAATTGATTATCCTTCAACTTATCTTCCAGAATATATTCTTTTTTATTCTCTTACAATGGTTCATATTCTGAAATACTGCTCTTGGCTGTGTATTTTTGCTGCCTTGTGTTATAGAAAAGTTACCTTTGTTGTCCCACAGCAGACTGGCTCATTAACAGGTAGAAATATTACACAGATGTCAGAAAGAAATTAAATGGCTTAACTTTGCAGGATTCAAGATTCCTAATTTTTAAATCTTCCATATAGGTAAAAATTACAGGGATTGCTCAGTTAATTTTATTTATTTTTTTAAAGATACATATGAAGGAAATCTTTCTTTTACCTAGATTTTCCCTCTCTGGAAATGGACTGGAAGTCCTGAAGAAACTGACCTTCCAAATAGAAACAATCAGGCATGAACCAATTTTTACTTCCATCAAGCCAAAATGACAAGTATCCAAGAGGAAGCATTTTGCAGTAGTAAAATATGTATGCTTGTGTGTCTGTACACGTACTGATAAATCAACTGACGCTTGAAACCAGCTGCAACTCCGTTAAGGATCTGCCACCTTGCTTTTTTCTCTTGAATGTGCTCTACCCTAAATAAAAACGATGTTTTTTTGTTACTTGGACTATTTCTCTCTTTCCTTTTTTCCTCCAGACAGCTAGGTATCATCTTAACTGTTTTGTTTGTTAACACTTCCAATGGAATATGCCAAAGCAGGAGCGGCTAAGTGATAAAACCAGCTGAATTCTTCTCAACAGGCAAGGGTAAGAAAGATGCGAATTACTGGAATTTATTTCCCCTTCCCAGACAATTACTTGGCTAGGCATCAAAGCCCAGCCCTTGTAGTCTGATATAGACAGCTGGGCAAGAATGACTTTCATAGCTGTGTCACCTTTTATCACAGACCATGTTACTCTCTAGTGATAAGAGAGGCAACTTGAGAAATGTGTCACATGTTTGAAATTGCTCTCAGGCAGGATAAAAGTCTGTGCTGAATTAGTATGAGAAATACCTGACTTTCAACATTCCAATACTTCTCAGCCAAGGATCTCTCCTGAAATTTCCCAAGAATTGTATGTGAATATCAAATCATAAGCAACAGATGGTTTAACGACCCTCTTGGTTGGATAAACATTGACTTAATTTCTTTCTATAGCTAGCTCCACAGCATGAGGAACAGATATTGGTAGCTCTCTTTCAAGGGCTCAGCTCCAGGCAAACCTACATGGTTCACTTGCACCTGAATGAAATCTCTGTTGACTAAGTGAGGTGAGCACGCACCTACAGCCAGGGCCATCCTCATGAGAAAGGGAGTAATTCTGTGCAACCACAGATTCCAACAGATAAAGAAGACATAAACATTTCATAAGCAGTGTTGAATCCTTTTGTGGATCAAGCATCAACCAGTTAAGTTCTCATAGGCTCATGAATCTTACCTCTGTAGCACCTTTCAGTACTCAGGATCTCAGCAGCACGGTGACTTGGATCTGCAAGACCATCAGGATCCAGGCACAGGGACTTCCCGAGATGGATGAGGGTGAAGTCATTAAGATTTTAAGCAAATCATCTTACAAATAATCTTAGATTATTTAAATGAATGTAATACAAACATCTCACACTAAAAACAAATACACTCTAGGAATTCTGTATTATTGATTTAAAGTGTTTGATATAAACCCATCAGCCTGTAAGTGATTTATTATTACATTTTATTATACTGATTCATCTGCTATGGCACCAAGACCCAGCTGCTGGCTTTGCTTTTCTTGCACTCTCAGGTGTGCCATGTCTATTGAATTTTTGTGGCATGAAGAGATTTTCATTCTAAGGTCAGCATATGGATCCTGCTTAGCTCATGGTTTCACAAAATGTGCTTTTACATAGCAAATATAGTCTATCAACAATTTAGAACTTCAGACAATTTAAGAAAAACTGTTTCCCTTTATCCTGCATATTGTATTTCTTAATCAGAATATTTATTTTTAAATTATTTTTCTAATTCATTAATTTGAAAATTAATAAATAGAAATTATATTTAAAGATTACTACAAGATTTGCACATTTACATAAAGGAGAACAATTTTTCAGGTCAAGTCTATACTACAGAATGATTACAAGAATGAAGAGAAATCACAAGACTGAAAAATAAGCAGTGTATATGTTCAAAGCTCCATAACTACCCAGGAGGAAAGCAATTACGAAATTAATCTGCACTATTTACTAGTTCCTACTAGCTCACCATATTCCTTTTTTAATAAAAGAAACAGCTGCTAAGTTTTTGAAAGGATTGTACAGTTGATAAATGCTACTAATTTAGACTAAACTGCAGATGGTTATAAAGATGAATAAATGGAGAGATGACAAACCTGCACAACATTCCTTGTGAAGTTAGTTTTGGTTTTGTGAATCACCTGTAAACTTACCTTGATCTTTTATTTTCTTACTCTTCCTAATAAAATCTAATGTTTCAATGAATGCATTTCATATTATGGCACCATGCAGTTTTTATAAGGATTTCTATAATGTGCCATTTAAGATCCAGTTTATCCTTCCAAGGCTGATTTAGACAGACAATTAAAGCAAAAACTCAAATACAACCAATTAGTATTTTGACTAATATTGGCAAACACAGTTACCTATGGGACTTGAATGTGAATAGCACTTTTCTGGCACATAGCTGTAAAGCAAACCATTGTGAATAACTGGAAATCCTGTCAGGCTCTAATTAGAAGAAATAGAACATAAAACCAAGTGAGAAGTCCTCTGTGACTTCTTGGTAATCTCATGATTACAGAGTGGCATCAGTTGCAACAATTTCATAGGAACTCCTTAAAGTCACTGAAGGTTAAACACAGTGCAAGCCTAACTTGATATGTGACTGGAACTTCAGTTTCACCTTGGCTATAATTGCTGGCTGTGCCTCTACATTATTCAGAGAGCTCTCTGGAGCTCGTGGAATGTCAAGAGCCTGCAAGGAAGGCGAGTGTAGCCTGGTTTGTCACGTCTGGGTTTACAACACACACAAGTGATCACCAACAGTGAGAGCAGCTTGATGCTTCCCATACGAATATGCAGGAACTACCCAGGAGCCCAAGGCAGCTTTAAAATCTTGCTGTTAAAGAGAAATCTGCTATTCCTGTCAATGTAACAGTGCTTTACATGGAGATAAATTTCACAGGTTCTTCTCTGACAAACTTACTACTCAATGAATGGCATGAATGTCAGGCTCCACCACAAACTTCTTCGTAAAATTTCCAGGGTCCACGTGTTGAGAGGCTATTTGAAAGAGTGTTAAAACAATTTCTTTTAAATATCATACATTCTTCCTATGCTAAAACTTAAAATCTTTCTTGAAAAGCCAGGAATTACTTACCATTGCTCCACAAAACACAATAAATAATGCAAACAGATAAAAGAACAAAACCCGGAAAGAATGGAAAACGGGAAGTAGGTATTAAGGAAAATTCTGAAAACATTATTAAATAGTGTTGTTTCACTATCTCATGTATTTCAGGAAAACTTTTTTTCTTATGAAGTAGCTCAAATGAAAGGACAAATGATTCTAGCACAGAGAGTTAAGATAAAAAGTATTACAGAGAATATTTCTATTCTCTTATTATTTCCACATATTACAAAATGCATTACATGTTTTGTGTTGGAGGTTACACTTTTTAACTTCTTTTGCCAAAAGGAAACTTTTTCATAATTAAGTGCTGCTGCTGTTTCTCCCTCACATTTAGAAGTATTTGCTTATTATCTTTTCCAGCGTATATTAAGAGAAACACAACTGTACACCAAAGACAAAAGGGTATGCTTTTGCAAGAGATTTTTCTAGTTAATTCAATATTCGGCTAAACCTTGGTAAGACTCATGGAAAGTAGGCCAGAAGCTGGCTAGCACCTGAGATCTCACTCCTATTCCCCCATTTCCAGTCTTCTGGAACTGAAATCCTGTTTGGATGTGCTCATCAGTGTAGTTGTTACAAGGACACAGAGATGGACAGAATGTACTTACAGTGGATCAGTCAGAATTTTTTCAAGTCACAATTTTTTCAAGAATCCCATCCCTGACACAGGCCAAAAGCAGGTGAAAAGATAAAATCTTGAGAATGGTGGAAGCACAAGTGATACAGTTGCTTACACAGGGACTCAGAGAGAAATGGTCTCTGCAGTGACTCTGTGTTTTTGAGAGCATAATTCAATACAGGAAAAATCGTATGAGAATATGAAATTTGAGAACTATCTAAGAGATTTGGAAATATAAGCTTACTGAAGTATTTCTAAAGCTTGCAGCCTTTTAAAATTTATACTAAACAGCACAGAAAAACAGAATTTAATATTAACTAACTATTTCAGTTAGAACTAGGAATCACCTGCTCTGTTCTGCCACTCTAAACCCAGTGCTGCTGTTTTACTGAAGACTGCAAGGCTGAGGAGCTACTTTGCTTGCTTCTTTGTAACAAGGATTGGTATAATTGAAGTAATGAGGAACATGATAATTTATAGGCCTCCTGCTATGCGGGGCCACTCAGCCTAGGGCTCAAGCAGGAAGCATGGATGTAGCTCAGAAGGCTGTCTTTGCCACAGAACAAAAATTGCAACCTTTATCACAAGAATACATATCTTTACTTGAAGAGTGGAAGCTGGCTTTGCAAAACAGCTTGAAAATCATGTCAAAAGTGATCTCAAAGTGCAAAGATGTTTCAAATGAAATATATGAAAGAGTAAATCTCTAATGCATATAATCAAAATCACTTTTCTTTCTGTAGTGTTTCTTTCCATTCTCCTCTTGGGAGAAAGTTGGCTTTTACCATTATAGTAGCATCTATCATCTCTCTTTAAACATTTCTCAATTTTAGCAGAGAAGCCTCCATCTTCTCCCAATAAACAATAGAAGAAACCTTTCTAAGGCTTCAGCTCTTTTCAAAATCCCAAAGTCACACATGGGATAAAGAAAGAAACAGGATGTTCAAGTAAATTATACAAAAATAGGAAGAAGGTTGTTTATGAAATGGCAACCAGAGTCCTGACAGATACAATTTCTCATTGTTTTTTCCTTTGCCATAAGTTTTCTGACCCTTCTGGTTTTTTGTTTTATTTTGTTTTCTGGCTGATTTACTCATCAGCTTTTTCTATCACTATGGCAAAGGCAAATATCCTCTGGAAGGAAGACTTTTTCCCTCCTCCACGCTTCCTCTGGGACAGAGAAGAAAGAACATTAATTTATTATCCTGCCAAAGTTGGCCACCTGGAGAGAGACACCCATCATTCTCAGAACAGAAGTGCAAGCCTAGAGTGTGTTCTGGCAAAATCTGCCTGAGGAACAGATCATACCCACATTTGTCTTTACTGTAGGTCCAATGTCTAATTTACAGCAATAGTCAAGGGCAGTGGCTTCAGCAGGAGATGAAGACTGCTCATAACTAGCAAAGTTCATTGTGCAGTTCTTTAAATAATGTCCTTACTTGCTGAGATTATGTCTCCTTATTTGAGGTATGACTTCCTTTTTTAGCTTGTCTTACTTCACTGCAATTAATTATTTCTTCAACAGCAAAAAACCGTAAAATTGTTTTAAAAGTCGAAATCCATTCAGAGTGAACAATGCATACAAACGCTGGTAAATACTGGTGCATATATATTTGTCTAATTTGAACATTTTATCTCTGGAGATAGGAAGAAACTTCCTGAAAGTTTCCCACCTACAAATGATTGTACAATCAGACAGTATCAGTTTCAGAAATCACAACATACTTAAATCAAGGAAATGCAAAACACTGACTGGAAATGAGAGGAATTCTCACTGATTAAATCACAGTTTATACTAATCTTCAGATTTAAAAAGTAATCTTCCTCATTTCATCTATGCTGCGATATTTACAACATTTGAACTGCTATATTTAGTCTGTGACCTTTACATTAGATATTAAAAAAAAAAAGGAATTTAAGGTTATAAAGGAATTAATGATGTATGTATATACTGCAGATTACTCCTGAAAATGTCTTCTGTATACTAACTTTATTAAAGGTACACAAACACAAATTTGTTTTCTAGTGCCACTAAAATGCTATATTTGCATCTATTTTGTAAGGATTAAGACTCATTTTAGCAACAAACTCATTAGTCCTATTCTCCATACAACAGGGAATTTATAACTCAAATAATCTCAGATATATTTGAATCTCAATTAACTAAAAATGTTTTTCTCAATTTGCAGGTGGATGCCAATATCACCAAGTTGTTTGCATGCATACAAGTGGAGGCCAAGGACTCCTCTTTCTGATGGGAACTGTCATTTGATGTCCAATAAGCTCAGAGGAAATGGAAAACACTGTGAATGTACTACACAGGAAAGTTTAAGACTTATCAGTAGTAGCAAAAGGAGGGAAAATGTGTCAGTATTCCAAGTTCTATAGGAGTCATTCTAGGCCACTCAAATGTTGAACCAATGTATCTATATGCTGAATTACATCAATATTCAAAAGTACTGTACTCCCTACAGGGCACATAAAATCCATATCCAAGCAATCAGGGAAGTCATTCTCAATTTCAGTTTTCTTTAAAAAATGGCTGAAAAACATTTTAATTGAAAACCAATAAATATTCACCCATCTCTTCTTTTGATTTTGATGTAATTTTCATGTGTGTTCTCCAACAGAACACAGAATTCATCTCCCTGATGCAGGTACCCAATTGCTTTCAATATCCTGGCTGACTTTTTTCCTTGTGTAAAACATTCTATTCCTTATCCTATTATTATAGTTGGGGTATTTTAGTTTATGCTCTAGTCATATTTTTATAAATGTCTATCGGCATTGTCACGTAATAAAGCATCAGAGATGGAGATGATGATGATGATGATGATGATGATGATGATGATGATGATGATGATGATAATAATAATAATAATAATAATAATAATAGTATTAACTTGGGAGGAAAGTTAAGGCAGCTGAGAGGCACTAAAATGTCTTATTTGGTTCTCTATGGAGAAAGGTGTGACCAGAATTATTTGGCCATACAAACATCCATGAGTTTTTCTTAATGAGGGCCCTGTAAATTGTGCCATCAATCAGGAATTGCAAGTTCTTTATCTGCAATAACTTCAGAAAATAATTGGCAAGTATTAGCACTAGCCACTGAATTTTGATTCTTTTGGACCAATTCAAAGAGCCTTGTCTTCCTTTGGAAGGACTTCAAAATTATGAATGACTGCCGAGAAAAGCAGCCTTTGCTCGGAAAAAACAAAACAATGCAATAGGTCAGTGGAGGTTTCCCTCTACATTTTTTTACATGTAGCCTTTTAGGGTGCAAAGGGAAGGAGGGAGGGCCATCCATTTGAAATAATAAACCCCAGCTATGTTACAGAAACCTATGGCTACAGAAACACGGGCATTCACACAATTATGTTAAAGAACATTAGGTGCTTCTGGAGTCTCCACCCTGAAATGATTTCCTGTTTGTCAAAACCTCAGCTACGGCTGCTAAATGTTAAAAGATTTGCTTTAATGCAGCTCAATCTCATTACAGCCTCTACATCCTGTTTGTAAATCCATCACTGAAATTAAGCTTTCATCCAGCTGTGAAGTCTATCCAAACTGACCACTGTTACATGCCAAACTAGAGCCTGCTGTGAACTTTCTTGAGTTAAGAACCTGTCTTCTCATTTTCACTGTGGGATACCTCATGTTTCTGAGCTACAGGAATAATTAAAAGTCTTAAAAATACACACAAAGGAAAATTGAACCGCTGAACTGAACTCATCTTCTAGGCCTTGAAGAATTTGTTCGTACTGCTATAGGGTTAGCTATAGACTTTTAAAACACTCATTAAAACCATAAAGATACCTTTACAGAAACACAGCTTCACAGGATAAAAGCAATTAGTCACGGATCAAATACTGTTAATAAAATGGAACTGCTTTGTACTTCCAAACTTGTTCTAGTGAAGATGACTATTGATCAAAACACTTTCTTAGAAACTCCCACATCAATAGCTATATGTAGAAACAAAAAAAATTACATAGTCAAATCTGTATTGACATCATTTGATTAAACAAAATCCATCTCAGGGTCCCTTCCAAGGCATATCTCTGTTCTAGCCCGTTTTTTTCTCTTTGATAAAAAAGTGACTGAATCAGGCTTGTAAGAAAGCTGGAGAATAGATGTTTAGGAAGTACTGCCCTTCTAGGTTATGCCAAAGATCTTAGAAGACTTACAAATTACCTCAGATTTTTTTTTCTTGTAAAATATGAATTCTCTAAATAAAGGTGTAAAACCAGAATTTCACTAGACTCTCTTAATTTGCTTAGTGTATTATTGCTTCCCTGACATCTCAAGCAATACTTTTCAAAGTCCAGGCTGCAACGACATGAAATTCTCTTAGACATGCACTCCTGTGTTACTGAACTGATCTGATTTTTAGATTTTGATGAAACCTTCATGCTTCCTAAAAAAAAAATTAATCAGAAAATACAAAGCCTTACTCACATCTTTACAGTTCATGAGGTAAAGCACATTGATGGGAATTACTGTATTTTTCCTATAAAGGCTTTTTGGCTTTGAGATATACTCTAGCAATTTAGATTATTTTTAAATTGTCTGCGCTCTTAACTCCACTTGATTATATAAATTTTCCACACTAACATTCTTAAAAATCACTACAGAATCATGTCCTAGATAAAATCTGAAAATACTTGACATCCCTTTTGATTTTTTAAATTTTTTTCAATATGTTCAGCATTGAATCATAATAATTTCCTACACATATTAATGCCTGTGTACATCCATACTTTACAAATACAGCAGAAAATGTGTTTTACAGTTCTTGCTCATTTAACCATATTGGAGCTTAAAACTATATCCCCAGTATTTTAGCAAATTTCATGAAAAACAGACTGGTCACAGCAAAGTCCCCAGTAGATGTCATGGTACAAATGCTACTCTTACAAAATAATTTTTAATATCCTGCATCCAAAAACATACAGTTGTTCACAATCCTTATTTTAAGATGTTCCTTAAAACACTCACAACTCTGCGAATTTTTGCTGTTTTAATTTTTTTTTTTTACCAGAAAACTTCAGTTATCCAAGTATGGTGTATACATACACACACCCCCCCCATCAATCCTTCAGAGCAAATAAACCCGTCTCAGCTCTTGCTTGCAGGTGCCCAGAACAGTCCTAAATGCACCCACACTGCAGCTCAACAGCACAGCTGCTCTGCTGGAGCTGCATTCCCATGGTCGCTGTCAGTATGGCGCGCTATGAAGGAATCTCTGCAGTGAGGTATTTTATTTAAAATTGCTGCTAAGGTTGCAAGTCCACCTGCTATAAAATGGGAAAGAAGAGAATTTAAGTTTGTATGTTTGTATGTTCGCACATACTTTTTTTTTTTTTCCCCAGGAAACCTTCTGTTTCTATACTAGAAGAGAGAAATTGACTGTGGTAATGAGTGAGGGGCTGGACTAAAACAGAGGCTCTTTGTATCTGCACTTTGTCTCATTTAGCCACACTTAAAGTTAGTGGACACTGTCATTTGCCTAATTAAAGTAGTAAGGAATGTTCATTACTCTGAAAATTCAGGTGTTTAACTTAGGCAAAGTTAATAGAGTTGAGGTACTCCAGAAAAGGGAGTAGAAAACACCAATAAATTAATCAGCAGCAGGTATCTTTCATGTTTTGGTGATCTACATCAAATATGTTGGCCTAGGTACAATATAAACACACATGTTCAATTCAGTACATCTATTATCCTCTGAATAAGCTGCAAGGGAGGAGAAGGTTTTTAAATCCTGTTACTGATAGGAATTGCTGTAATATCCTCATGATTATGAGGAAATGCTTTGAGATTACAGACTAAAAAAAGAAGACATAATAACAGAGCTACAAAGAAAAACAGCTTTAGGCCATATCCAGCTTCTAAATATTTTTTAAATGAGAAGTAACACACATTTTACCCCATTTCCTACATCCACAACCACTTCTATGCTTGGGGCATAGTGATCATGAAATTAAGAGTTCTCAGTATTTGGTGAAATCAGAAGGAACATCAATAAGACTTTTACATTGGACTTCCGGAGGGCAGACTTTGGCCCATTTAGGAGTCTTATTCAGAGAGTTCCTTGGGAAGCAGTCTGCAAAAACAAAGGAGTCCAGGAAAGGTGGGTGTGCTTTAAAACAGAGAGATCTTGAGGGCACAGGAACAGACTGTCCCTGTGTGCCGAAAGATGAGTCGACGAGGCAAACGTCTAGCCTGGATGGGCACCGAGGTTTTGAAGGAATTTAGGAATAAAAAGATGATGTATCATCTTTGGAAAGAGAGTCAGGCGTCTCAGGAAGTATTTAAGGGGGTTGCTAGGGCATGTAGGAAAAAAATTAGGGAGGCCAAAGCTCAGTTCCAACTTAATTTGGGAACTTTTATAAAGGATAATAAAATACATTTTTACAATTATGTTAATGGTAAAATGAAGTGTAAGACTAACCTTTGTTGTCTATTGGATGTGGGAGGGAACTTGGTAACTGCAGATGAGGAGAGGGCAGAGGTGCTTAACGCCTTCTTTGCCTCAGTCTTTAGTGGGAAGATGGCTTGTCCTCAGGACAAGTGTCCTGCTGGGCTGGTAGATGGTGTCAGGGAGCAGAATGGTCCCCCTGTAACCCAGGAGGAGGCAGTCAGAGAAATGCTGAGACCTTGGATATTCATGAATCTGTGGGCCCAGATGGGATCCAGCCCAGGGTGATGAACGAGCTGGTAGAGGAGCTTGTGAAGCCACTCTCTGTCATTTACCAACAGTCCTGGCTCACTGGTGAGGTTCTAGATGACTGAAAGCTGGCCAGTGTGATGGTCATTCACAAAAAGGGTTGGAAGGAGGATCCTGGTAATTACAGGCCAGTGAGCCTGACCTCAGTGCCTGATAAGATAAAGGAACAGTTTCTATTAAGGGTCATCATGCAGCACTTACAGGATGCCAGGCTATCAGACCCAGCCAGCACGGCTTTAGGTCGTGTTTGACCAGCCTGGTCTCCTTCCATGACCAGGTGACCCTCCTGGTGGATGCAGGAAAGGCTGTGGGTGTTTTTTCTGCTTGGACTTCAGCAAGGCCCTGGACACTGCCTCCCTCAGCACACTCCTGGCAAAGCTGCAGCCCAGGCTGGGACAGGAACTCTGTGCTGGCTCAGGAACTGCTGCATGGCCGGGCACAGAGAGTGGTGGGGAAGGTTCTGCGTCCAGCTGGGGGCCAGGCACCAGGGGTGTCCCTCAGGGGTCTGTGCTGGGGCCAGCTCTGTTCAGTATTTTCATGATGACATGTATATGATGAGGGGATTGAGTCTTTCATTAGTAAATTTGCAGATGACACCAAGCTGGGAATGTGTCAGTCTGCTGGAAGGGGAGAGGGCTCTGCAGAGAGACCTGGAATGGTTGGATGGATGGGCAGAGTCCAACAGGATGAAGTTTAATAAGTCCAAGTGCTGAGTCCTGCATTTTGGCCACAGTAACCCCTGCAATGTTACAGGCCGAGGACAGTGTGGCTGAACAGCTTTCTTGCAGTATCATCTCTTAAGTGCCTGCGCTCTCCTCTTTCAATTTCTTTTCAGCTATCAGTAAATTAAGAGTTATTTTGAAATTCTTCTTTCTCGTAATTAGTTTTTAATCTTTTTTTTGGTAGTGCAGCTTGACTATCTTTCTACTTAATTATGAAATCACCTGTGCCTTTATACACTAAAGGTATAAAGTGGGTGTGCAGCACACTCACTTCTCTTTTGCATATTTATTTTCTCTTCCCAGTTAATCAGAGGGTAACTTCAAAACTGCTTTTATTTTCTTTAAAGACTCTCTTCTACACTGACAGGTCTCACATTTCCTATCACCATAATTGCTCTTGGGACTTTTTCCAGTCCTCTCAAAATCACATGCTAAATGTTCTCATTTCCTTTCCAATATGCCTTTCCAAAAGTCAGTTTCTTACACTTTGAATTACAGCCAATCTCTCGTTCACTGTGCTGAACACCTCTCTTATGCCTTTGCAAACATTTCCTCACCAGTACCTGGAAAAAGTTAGCAATATCACCCAGATGACTGCATTTTCACAAGCCATTCATGGTTCCAGGCATTACTGAATGTAGCCTCTTTGCCCTGATAGTTAAAATTAGCAGAACTGTAAGATATTTTATAGCAGGCATATTTGCAGGCACTCAACCTCTTTACATGTCCTATAACTTCCAATACTAGCTAAATTCTCTAACTCCTTGCTTCCAAATACTTCCCTAATCTAGCCCTATATTACTTCTTAGTATTGTGTGCTCACACTATTATTCTTTTTCCACCTATTTCCTGCTCTGTCAGTCAGTTACTTCATTTGTACAAAATTAGTACAATTAATTAAGATTTCCTACTATTCTTTCTTTCTTTCAGTTATCCTGTTGGAATGTCCCCACCTACTTAGAAACATGGAAAAAAAATCTGAGATATTGAAACTGAAACTTCTTTGGGAGAATAAAGAAAAATAAAAAAATGGATAAAATGTGGTACTTGTGAAATGAAACAAAACAAGATAGGATTAAAAAAATACTCTTGATACTAAGTTCAGTGTAGGCTCTCAGCACATCACACAATCTCAAAACTGAAAAAAAAATTAGATGTTACTTCACAGGTCTGTATTTCTGGTTATTAGTTATGTAAAATACTAAAGTATATACATAACATCACTAGAGGGTATTAGTTCCAGTTAACTATGTAACAGAAGCTTCATACATGCTTAAATGTTTTGCTAAAAGAATCCTTACTGTCATTAAATAAGAATTGTAAATGGAGATATAAAAATGCAAGAAACCATCCCTTTAGTTGGTAGAGCATTCAGCAATGAACTCAGAGGCTCACAAGCTTCATGTAAAAAATCTCTGACAAACTTTTACTACAGCAATCACATCTTAATAGCT
Source organism: Prinia subflava (assembly GCF_021018805.1). NCBI lineage: Eukaryota > Metazoa > Chordata > Aves > Passeriformes > Cisticolidae > Prinia > Prinia subflava. The sequence goes on from NC_086256.1 coordinate 18,885,113, forward strand.
CTGAACATCTTTTGTACATATACTCTAGAGCAGACACTGTTTAATGAGAGTTTGAAATCTGTGGAAATACCCTTGTAAAAGTGAGGAAATGGAAATCCCCTTCGCATCCATTATTATTTCAAAATATTTTATATAAAATTAATATCATAGTCATGGATGGAGTTCAACGTTTAGGAATGTGGAAAAATCCTCTTGCATTCTGGATATTTTGTGAGGATCTGAAGCGGTCCTTATACTTCCACAATCTCCTGCTTGTAACTATTTTTTCTCAGGAAAAACTTAATCTCTATTGGTCCCTTCTTTAACTTATGTTGGAATAATTCTTGTATTTTGCAAGACTAGACTAGAACTGAAAGAAAAAGGAATGTACATGGTCAAAATAACTCCTGCTTCAAGCAAATGCTGCAGACAGACCAGGCACAGGGAGACAATTCCTCTGGCTTGTTATGAATTGGTTATGAACGTTCTTATCCTTTTCTTTAGCCCTCACCTGTGCTGGAGCAAGTTGCTTTTTGACATTCCTGCTGATAATAAAAATACTGCAGCTTAGAACTTCAGTACTGGTCAAACCTTACACTCAGAGAGAAAACAGAAGAAAAGCAAAAAAAAAAAAAAGAGTGAGGGGCAATGGGGAATCTGTCCTTCCCTCACACCGTGGGTCCTGGAAGGAAGGCTGCTGCTCCCAGGGAGGCAGCTCATGGCTGAGGAACTCTGGGGAAGCTGCATTCAGTCCTTGGGCTACCACATAAACTATCACAGCAGTATTAACAGTTGCAGCAGCAGATAAAAAGGAGGATGTGTGTCTTTCCACAAGCTGTCCCTTAATTGCAAATGCAGTAGCAGGCTTGAGTTTGAATGCCAAAGTGAGGCAAGCAGCAAAATGGTCTTTCAGCCTCAGCTCTCAGCCTGTGCTCCAGGCTGCCTTCCTCAGCCTGGGACACCGTACCTAAATTAGGGCAACTCACTCAGGGTGTGTCTGAAACACTGAGCCAGCACGGGGAATTTGTCATGTAACTGCCAATGGAATACAGCAGCACATATTTACAGATGATTGAAATAAATATAATTAATTTGGCACCTTCCAAGGATGTTAAACTAATTAATTTACCAGAAATTAATTTTTATGGCAGAAGAGTGATTTTCAAGTGACTATTGCAGTATAAATGTATTCATAATAATCATCTGAAATTCTGATATGCTCTTCAAATCAGTACGCTGTAAAATGCCATGTCAATAAAGAGCCTATTCAACATCCCATTAGAATGCTGTAAATTTCTAAAGCACTCCTGGTATTTCCAAGAAACAATCTCTATTGTAACAAATAATAGTTGATTTATTCAGAGCAATTAACAACTTCAAGAAATGTTAATGTTTTCAGGTACTGTCTGTGTCTTCTGCTAGAAGACTCACAAGGTTCTAGGCCTATTTCACAGACCTTGCTTGGACTTCCTGTGAACAGTCACCAGCCAAAATTTAACTATCCTGGTACTTTTAGCATTTTATAAACAGATGGCCCTTAAAATACACTGCTTTGATGAACCATTTTGTGAATAAATTCACATAAGGATAGTGAAGTAAAATAAGCAGTTTCAATGTGTGATAAGCAACTTAAAAATATGAATGTTTAGAACTCCTTTTTAAACACATTCGTAGATCCAAAGTACATTAAATTTATCAACTCATGCTATCTTCAGTTCACCTATGACACTAAATCAAAAAAGAGTCATGCTGGATTTCTTGCTGAGTGTGCCTATTTTATGGCTGTTGTTGCAATCCAAAATTAGTACTTCATTTAGTATCAGCACTTTCTTGAAAACAAATACAAAGTTGACAGTTATTTTTAAGAATGTGCTGCATCACACATTTAGAAAATACAAATAATGCCAGCAAACATGAAGGAGATGTACCTTATAGAGTGTCACAGGAAACAGAAATCTCACAGAACACAAAGATCTTCCTATCACTAATAGCTAGAATTTGGACCTGCTATTGTTTATTTAAAACATAGGGAAAACTCTGCTTCCTCTCACTATACATGTATTTTGCTCCATATACAACATGACCCTTGACTTATAATAGACATTAGAGAACTCCTTGGCTTCCATTCAGTTTAGCTATAACAGAGTGATCCTGCAGAAGGTTCAGCCAACATCCACACTACTTTAAAAGGATTTGACGCATCATCAGAAAAAAACCAAAATATGAGTTTCCTTGAATTCTAGGGGCAAACACTTGAATGGCAAAAAAGAAAAAAAAGAAAAGGACAGAAATGCTGTCAGGTCAGACAGTTCTGTTCCTTGTTGCTGAGGCAGCACAAAGCAAAACTCCCAGCTGTACAAGTACTGTATTAGCTCTGCCATATCTCTTAGAACTTTTGAAGGCTGAAACCTGCAGTCAGCTCTCTGAAGTCCAGAACCAAGTGCAAACTGCATGGTACAGTTCCCACTAAAGAAAAAAATGCATGATTCCTAAAGAAATTAATAAAAAAAATTAAAAATTAAAGCCAGTTTTTAATAAAGCAGCAGGAATGCATGGTTAACTAAGGCCAAGGCTCATGATCTGCCATGTCTGAATACAAGTTGGAGGAATGGCAGTACTCACTGGGTGGTGCTGCCCTTCCTGGGTAGTCTGCAGCATCTCTGAATTTGATACAAATGGGCAGAGCAGCAAGTAGGTGTTGTCTCTAAAAGGTGTTAACAGGAATGAGAGTTTTTCACATGTTGTTGATAGAAGGGAAAGATTTAGTAACTGGTTATAATTTCCTCTGAATTTTATTTCTAAATCCCACTTCTTCACCATTTTGGTGATGGAGGCCCTTACGTTTTCCATCTCTGGGGAAGCATCATTTTTCCCATTTAAATTCAAGTACGTCCTTCTAGTATACTAAGTACAGGAGTTAAAAAGGACTCTGGAATGACCAAATATACAATAAAGCAGGAGTTAGTAAATTCAGTGTATCTTGAAATGGGAGGAAGACGTAAAAAAAACTGCTGTGAAATTAATTCCTTTTTTTTCCCCTTATTTTTAAACAGACTGCCATGCTAAAAGTAACTGATTTATTGCTCATTGCTAACCTAAAAGATAGTTGTCTTTCTACTACTGGTTGTTCTAATAGCATTAGGTTTTTCAAATTTGCAATTTCACTGCCTAAATTAATATGTATCTACCTCTCTGCACACTTACTACAAACTTTTGAACTTCCTCCACTGTGCTCTCTGTCCACAGATCATTCCTTCTCTCTTTCCCCTCCTGAACGTGCTTTGACAAACTTCCTGTTTTCTTGACAGTGTTGACTATGTCCTTATCTCATTTTCAGTTCCAAGGTGGTGTCTTGCTCTCCCATTCCTTCTGATCCCATTTTCTCCTCTTTGTTCCTACTTCTTTGCTCAGTTTGTTTTCCTCCTTGTTCCTTAACACTGTCCTTGTAGCACTGCAGTTCTATGAATTTGTTTCATTGACCTTCATATGCTGTCTTGCAAATGTGTGAGCATTAAAATTCTGTAACTATATTTGGCTTTTATAGTCATCTTGCTCATCCTTTTTTTGCAGGATTTGCAGAAGTTCTGCAAGTGTCTTCCTAGCAACTACTAACCATGACGCTTTCCTAGAATTTCCAAAGTAGCTACATGCTCATCCATACCTCTTACCATCACATGAAGGACATACTGAACTCTGAAGGAACACTATGGTATTTTTTGTTACCTTCTGCCACAATAAAATCCTACTAAATCAGTTATTTTTTGCATCTTTTTCATGACAGATGCGCATTTGTGTCATTTATACAGCAATACCTCACCTCAAAGACAGCAACTATTGAACTCCTCTAAAAAAAAAGGACTCTGTTTCACAAAAGACCTTGGTTCAAACAGGGCCTGCAGCAGTGCAGACCCCTTCACTGCATAAGCAAAAGATACAAATGAAAAAGCCAGAGGCTGGCTTTACTACACATGCAAAGTTCTTTCTCCGACACGGTTCTATTTACTTTCAAATGTTGAGACTTGAAAGTAATTATAAATTAAGACCTCCCCAGACTTCCAAAGCTCCCAGATGTTTTTGTTTATTTGTTTTGTGTTTTAACAACTTTGACATTCTCCTTAGGAATTCTTGAGTTTAAACTGCCAACTTGTGCAGATTTCCAGATGTTTTTGTTTATTTTTTTTTGTGTTTTAATATCTTTGACATTTTTCTAAGGAGTTCTTAAGCTTAAGCTGCCTACTTGTGTTCAAATAGCAATTACTGGTTAGGTAAAGGCTTTAGTTTGCCTTACAATTCTAATAAAAACTATATTAATGTATTCTTGTCTGACTTTCATTTCTAATAAAAATACAAATGGATTAATACATATATTCGTTAACTACAAAATAATAAAAAGCAGAGACTAGAGAAACTGTCATATCATAGTGAAAATATATGTATATGAAGACACCTTAATGAGTCTTACAATAGCTACCCCAGATATATGCCTGAAGGAAATGTATACTTTGCTAGTGTAGGTCTCTTTACCTCTATCCTTAAAGTCATTAAAGGAAGGTTTACTGAGGGCTTCAGGGTGGATTATTTTCCCCTCTAGGTTGACAGACCAAATCAGACGAGTGTGTTGGTTTCCTGTAATTGCACTCATGTGGTATATAGCTTTTCTACTCCCATAAATAAAAATGTATACAAACAGAAATAACTGAGCATATGTTTAAAAATCACAAATATGTTTAAGTTATGTTAAGGCAATGATACATAAACTATTTCTCACAGCTTTATCCGTGTAGGCAATTTAAAGTCATTTTACATCTGCTTTCTTCTTCACATCAATATGCTTAAACTTAAGCCTGTTTGTGTTATAAAACCCAAAGGTAACTAATGGTATCAGCCTGTTCTATCCCTAATTCCACGCCAAAAATTCTGACCCTGTTTTTGCCGATATTTTTTGAATTCTAGAGGCATTTTAGACCAGATAACTCACACAGCTTCACCGTTTTCACCAGCAGCACATGATCCCTTTGGACCATAGTGCCACCTAGCTTCTCTTTTCCTGACCTCAGTAATTCCACGTGTGGAACACAGTTGGGTGATGTAGCAAAAGAAGGGCCAGGGAACAACCATTAATAGAATTGTCAAGTTAATTGACTATTTATCTAGACATAAAGCTGAATTCGGGGAGCCTGACAATAAACCCCTCTTTGATAATGTGTGACAAAAGCAGGTAAGGACAATAAACAGGTCTTATTGCTTCCCTTCAAAATGGGAAAATCAAGATCCTTACTGATGCTCTAGGCAAGCTAGCAATGTCTTTGGAAAAGCTCTGGCACCATACCAATACTAATACACACTTCACAGGACAGCAAGGACAACATGGCTAAATCCTCACATATTGCTGAAGGCGTTTGTCTCTTCTACAAAAATCTCTGCTTTCAAAGGAGCAAAATTTGAAGGACTTGGAATGTTCCTTGAGGTGCCTATAAAGGAAGAATGCTAGAAAAAAGTATCTTTCAAGATCTTCACATGATGTGGTGGGAGGGTAATGGACTTCCTTGCATATACATGGAATCTGAGATCCACTCAAAGATGCCCGGGTTTCATTTGCCTTTGCAATGTCTGCAGGACCTAACTCTACACAAGCATACCACAAATACAGTCCCTTTAATGAGGGTATAACTTCAGAACACGAGCTGCAGTGGTGGAACAGAAAAAGTCTTTTCCAGGTCTGCGTCTGACTCATGTCCTGGGCATCTTCTGGTGAGCCAGGTGTACACCAGATCCAACCCAGTTTGCTCAATCTTTCTCTAGTTCACTGCTGTGCTCGTTACTACCAGGAGGTGCAGATCTTTCCTGCTGTGTGCCAAGTCCCTCCACTGGCACCATTACATGAACTTCTTACGACTGAAATGCCAAGTACTTAATGCTGCTAATGCCTTTGAGGAAAACAGCTGAATCCTCACTTATTTCAGAAGGAATGTCAAGATCTTCCATTAAATTCTACGAATCAACTAAACTTCTTAAATGATCAGGGTATATTAAGGCCTTAATCCCTAAATAATTAACAAATTAATTGAGATTCCACGGCTCTTATTCCTTTCCACATAAACCACCTTAAGTATGCAAAGAGATGCGGATAATGCGCTACTGAACACGTAAAGGTGGCATAAATGTGCAGCTCTCAGAGAGATGCAGGAGTTGTGGCCTTTTGCAATGGGCTTGTATGAGGGAGAACAACTCAGATCAGTGTCTGGCCCCTGTAAACAGCAGCTGCAGCTCAGCAGCCTTCTCGTTCCCTTAGAGCCAAGAGACACAGCTGTCTGCACTGGGACAGCTTCCACCAGCCTCAGACACCCCTGAGCTATGGACAACCTTGGCATCACTGCATCTTTTTATGGACATTCTTGCCAAAAACTTGTCCATACACTATCTGAATAATTTTTATTATACAATTGGTACCTCTGCCAGCCTAAGGATGGCTGGCACATAAACAGCTTTGTACACTTCTGTTTGAACCCAAATATTGATGTCAAAATATTACCAAATACATACGACAGCAGTTCACCAACTTTGTTCTCAAAATCGATTAATAGAAAACAGCATTTCAGTATAGTACTGTGTAAGTGATGAGAATAAGAAACAAAAGAACACTTCAGTATTTCTATAGGTATCTCATTTATAGATATAAACCTGTATGGGCCATTCTTCCCTGATTAAGTTGATCGCAATTACTTTCAGATTACAGATAAGAATAACATATAATCAGCTATTTTATCCAGTAGGTTAACATAATATTTATAGTGATTATTTATTTAGATGTTACTAAATGAGACAATGTTTACAGTATTCTTCATTTTACACGTAGTGGGGTTTTATTCTGAATTACTTGCTCCACAAGTTGCGTTCACACAGATTCCTTAATATGCTTTTCCTAGAACCTTTTTTACATTTGGGAAGAGATTGTTTATACATTTGTATACTTATGAGAGAATATTTTTTCTTTTTAATTAAACTAAAATTGTCTCTGAAGTCTAAAAGAAAATGGGCCAACTGCATTAATAAAATCTGAAGAAGCTGCCAGATAATGACTTAATTTTTGTTTTCTCAGAGTTCTGCCATACAGTCTACAGAAAGCAGACCTGTTTTATCCTCTGGGAAGCCACACTCTCTCTGCCACCCACAACCTTGTGTGGTCTTCTGAACATGTGTCTCCTAGGAGTGCTGATCTCCAGACCAGCTTCTGACAGGACAGAGACCTTGGGAGGAGCAGCCACAACACCTGGGGCACCACGTGCTCTGCTGCAAAAGGGGATGGGCTCATCCACCACTCTGACACAGGCTGCCAAACAAACAAGACTTCTCTGAGCAATAACTCCGTTTTAAAAATATTCCTAAATTCCCAAACTCAGCCAAAGGGATGCTCATCAAGGGACATGAAATTCTGACAAGTTTTGTCTGTCTCAAATGAAATAAAGCCATAGTCCAAAAGGCTACATATTTTGTAATTACATACACATGTATGTACACGTAAGTACATAATTCTTGAATGTTAGTAACAAAATATCTTCCCCTCAACAGTCTCAAAAGGTATTTGTGTTTGGGCTGATACCAAGCATCGGACACTATCATCTCAAGGATTTTTTTAGCATAGTATGACTACATTGCAGAAGGGACTATAATTATAATCTTGACATTACCATAACGACCGTGGTTGCTATCAGGTGACAGGTATTATATAGATAATCAGTAGACAGCAATATTTAATGATGCATGAGATAAAAGAAAATTAATTCATGCCTTTAATTCAGCTCAGAGCCATCATTTGTTAAATCTGCATGTGACCTAATCCTGTTCATATGAACATAACAGTTACATTAAACAACAAAGAGCCAAGCAAGATATCTGCTGTGAAATTCAGAGAGCTTATATTTACTCTTTATATACAATGAATAATTTTTGTGTTTCTATTTATCTCTATTTTTAACACAATAGAGTTCTACTGCCTTGATTTCATTAGCATACAAAAAAAAAGAAAGCAAGCTTGTAGCCACAGTAAAAGGTATAAAAATGTCATTCTTGAAATCAAATAGAAGTAGTAGTGAGGCTGGCTATTTTTTTTCCATGTTGCAATCTACCAACTCTTTCATTTAATCTGTCCAAGAGAAATAATGCCACAAACTGAGAAAAACTAATCTAGAGGAAGGGGAGATGCTCTGTTGAATCAAAGAGGGACACTTATGCTAACTGAAGGAGCGAATATGACTGAACATTTCAAATCCTGCAAGATTTTATCACTACCTTTATAAAACAGGATTAATTGAAAGGGATCTTTTTATGGATAAGGACACTCCTGAAATGAAGCTGTTCCAGTATGTGTAGATGGCCATGGGTGACACAGAAGAGAAGACAGAGGAGTAAGTAATACTCAAACATAGATATGAAGAAGCACTACTCACATATCTTCACAATAGTTCTGGTTACCAACTCTGTTCAAACCTTGCTGCTCCTGTCTCCACAGCGACAACACTGCTACAGCCATCTCACTGAACCTTAGGATGGAAGATGCAAAGTTCATAGAGAATCACAGGAACAGTGTTCAATGAAATCGCATCAAACTCAGGGTCAGAGTTCCAGGCTGAGAAGAACCTGGCTATCTCAGCACTGTGCTACAGAGGCAAGGCAGAAAAAAGGGCTCAGAAGAAAACATAGAGGATATGGAACACACATGAAGCAAAGTAAGCACAATGTTTTATAAAAGTGACTATTTTTCAGTCATCATCTTTGTCTCTCAAGCTCTCCCTTTCACAGTTTTCCTCTGTTGCTAATGCTCACTTTGTTGCTTTGTGACTGACATTACACCTCCATCACATCTTCAGCTTCAGAACAGATCAGGAGGGATGCAGCTCTCGCCTGAAGCATAGCTGTGTTTTTAATTCTGCCCTGAGACTGTCACACAGCATGTGAAGACAGCCTAAACAAAAGGCATCTTTGGTTTGAAGTGAAGCTTTTCAATAACAGCAGCTCTGTTCCTGTTCTGTGTGCCTTGGCTATTGAACCACCAGAGCTGACTCTGTCCAGTAAGGATGAGATTTATTCTTCCTTCTTTTGTGTTTCTTTAGTAATTAATACTAATTATGCTTTTTGTCAGTTGTCAATTCTAGAGCAGCAGGAAAACATTGGAAGCAGGAGTGAATCTCACAGAAGTACAGAAAAAAGAGACATTTAAAGAATGCTGAAAAATTTTGGCAGAGGCACATTTTTATTATTCATTATTTCAACCCATTGTCTTACAAGAAGATAAGTTCAGCATGGTGAAGTCTAAGGTGCTACACAGCTCCCTTGATTGGCTTGAGCTCCCCTTCCAGCTGGCACTTTGCTTTCCTTCTGAACAACTCACAAAAGCTTGGCTCTAAACTGATAACAAGCCTGATGTGTGGGGTTGCAGGTTAGACATCCTAGTTTTCCCTGAACACCAGTTAACCTTCCTGGAGTGGTTATTATGCCTCTTCAGAAACCCAAAGCTTCAGCAAGAAAGCAGCCACAAGTGCTTTTTTCTTGGGATTGTTTCCAGTTCTTTATTTTCATGAATCTCCTTTCAGACTCGGTATAGGGCAGGCTGCACAGGGACCCCTACCATACTGAGCTCCTTGACAATAAACACACAAGGTGCCCATGCTCTTCAAGCAGAGCTGGTTTTCTGTAAGGTCATGTTTTCCATACCAAAAGAGATTATTAGATCACCATGGCTGGTGATCATCTAACAGATGTTATATCACCTAACAGACTGGTTTGAATACCTGCATAAATGTGCTTATTCTGTAATGATGTCACTTTTGTTAAGTTCCTATGATTGAACTCTTCAGCCAAAAAGGTTTTTTCTCCAGCCTTCAAACTATTTTTGGATTTTTTTTCATATTACCCTTTTTTTACACAGCCTTATTCAAATGCAAGTATCTGTAAATATAGATAAAAAATTTCTCCACTGCTCTGTGCAGTAAAAGCCCAAGTTCAATACCTACTCACTCCTTAAATAGAAATTTAAGTATGTGGGATTCGTCCATCACTTCTTTAGTCTTAGTTTACAATTATCTCCCAAAGCTTACCCTGCTCAAGCAGTTGTGCCCTGATCAGCAGAATCAAGAACTTTTCCCTTAGTGAAGAAAATTACAGAAGATACTGAAGAAAGGGAAAGAGAAGGAAAGAAAATAGACTATTACCCTGGTAAAATGATGACAGTGCATGGGAAGGATTGACATAAAAGAGAAAAAAAAGTAGCTTTCTTAGAACTTAAACAGTCACGAGAAAAGCTATTTTCGCTGCCATTTGAGAAAGGGACTTCTGAATTTAAAGAATATTCCAATAATTTAGTTATGTGATTTAAGATGAAATAGAAAGCTAAAGTATATGTTGTCACTTTTTTCTTTAATGAAATGCTACACTTAAATGTCTTCATTTGAAAATAATCTGTATGTGGGTTTTTTTAAAAATAGCATCAACTTGGTAGTTACAAAAAAAAGGTTCACAGTGTGCTTATGGCTGACTGAATCTGCAGGTTAGCTAAGATGTTATCTCTGCTTGTCAGTCCAGCACTGCTGCTGAATGCAGCCTCCACAAGACTGCTAATGCAACTCATACCATTTTTGATTTCACAGTTTAAAGAAAATTTAGTGGCATATGAAATGCTTTGTTAAAGGCAGAAATTGAGAATACAAGTGCATGCTTTTATTTATTAAGAAAAGCAGAGAATTCTATTTCCTCACATACAAAGAATCAAAGAATTTGAGATGGGTAATTTCATCATAATCCCGGGCCTCTTTTGGCTATCACATTTTTCTCAGTGTTGTTTCTCAGGATCAAAGTGCTAGTGCCCCTGTCCTGTGTTCTTCATCTCCCCTTGTCATAATTTCCCAGCTTTACCTTGCTGCCTGTACCTTTTTACACACCTTTTTTGAGATCAATGATTGCCCAGTTTTGGTGGAGACTCATATTGTTATAGCTACCTAATTCCACAAAGCATCTCTACAGCTTTTTATAACTATTTTGAATTAAGGGTGACTTCAAAAGACTGAATCCAAACCCTAACTTCAGGAACACCCTCTACAAGCAATTTTCACAAATAACCCAGGCCTCAGGGTGTTATTTTGAGGCATCACAATTTTACTTTCAAAAAGCAGGTCCCACTCGTATTTCTCCATGGGCAACCCACAATGTGAGTGGCAGATTTATTTGGGCCATAATACACCAAATGGCACTTTTCAAGCACATCAGAGCAACTGGCCACAATTCATCCAGACCATTACTAACTCCCACCTGGTCTTGTTTGCAGAAGCCCTGAGAAAAAAGCCAAGGAATAGGCAACTACCGCACAAGAGAAACGTGGCTGATATCACTGTATCACTACTGCATTGTAAATTCAATGCTTTAATGAGCTCTCACCTCCCATCTACAGCACACGAAGGCAGCTAAAACAGTCAGTGCCAGCCAATCGAGGAAGGGCAGCTCCAGGCCATGCTCAGACAACTTGCTTGGCACAACACCAGAGGAAAGGAGCAACTCAGTTTAAGGAAACTTCATTTGAATTGCTGACACGATTTTCCATCATCTTCATTTACACCTCTTGAAAGAGTGTTTGGTTGAGACATTTTAAAGGACAATCGGCAACTTATCCCTTGTGTCTGTTAATTAGTTGTTTGAGCATGACAGAAATTCACATTGAAGAAAAGTCACCATTAAACTACCAGAGGACACATATAAATCATCTGTAAATTAAAGCATAGAATGACAAAAACTAAGAATGAAATCCATTTCCTTAACCAAGAAGCAGCACCACAGAGCCAGGAGAACTTGAGCCAAGCCGAGCTTCCATTGCAATTTACCATGGAGTATTTACAATGGGGAAATGCAAACATTATGGCTGTAGAACAAGGCATACGGGACTTTTCAGAGCAGTAATTTCTCAGAAAATTGATCTTGAGATAAATACTCTTTCTTAATTACTTTAAATTAATCTTTTTTTCTGTGTAATGTTATTTAGGTCCCCTGAGTATATTACAACAGTCAAAAATTTACAGTCAGATGTAATTACATCAAACTTTCCAAGGGATTTCCAGTTGTTTTCTGGAATTGATGCATAGCATAAGGACAGCTGTCTAGAGTTTTGTACATCGTAGCATTTTTATACATGTCTGCATTTAAAACGTGGTCTATATAAAATACAGGCATTTCAGATTCAATTTGCATGCTATTTAACAAGGGAAGAAGCCCAGAAGTTCCAGTTATCTGATGGTCTGGACACTGAATTCTGAAACATGTTATTGCTTTAATTCCACACTAACGTGTTCCATAGCCAAAAACAGGGGAGAGGCATTGTCTAATTTTTTATTTCAGAGTTTGATTTTTTGCTTATGGGCTCAGTATTGAGCTTTACCAAGTGTCTCGAGTTCCTTTAGACATGGTGGGATGGCAATATGCATTCTTCTGTGGGTTCCAGCCCAAGGATTACTTTGCAGTTGAATAGGGTATTACCCTCAGGTGGCCCTTGGTTGAACTTTATTTTGGAAGTGAACCAGAATATTTTCCAATATTGGGATTGGTGAGGTTGAATCAGTTGTCCTTCTCCTCTTGCTACACAAAGACAGCTAAAGCACAGCCACTGTGATTAGGATGAGATATTACAACAAGGATATAGTGGCTCTGTCACTCTCCGAGATATGTGCACAGTGTTAATAAAATAAATCTTGCATATCTTATATGTTCAATGTTTCCTTGCTGGCCCTCCCCATCTTTCTGATGCCATCACTCAGAGGAACACTGTCTCCAAGATGAAGGAAGAAGCTTTCTGTAAGGCTCAGACTCAAGGAAATTTATTTTACTTTTTAACAGGTCCTTGCAAGTGGCTAAAGCTGTTTTGAAGATGTTCTTACATTTTCAGGATGTCAATTAAAAAAAAAAAACCAAAAAAAACCCCAAAAAAACCTTTTGAGGCCTTCAATCTTTGTGTTTTTCAAACCCTGACCTTAATAAGTATCTCTTCTGTGATGACAGAGATTTTTGTTTAATGCAGGGAAACAAAATATTGGTATGGGGCTTTTAGATACCTTATTGTATCACAGATATCTAACAGGTCTCAGTCTTGGGAAAAATACTATTCACTTTCTCTTAAAGCATTTTCTGTGGAAACTCAAACTCTATCAGGTAAAGCAAGGAAAGTGTGGGGGGCATTATGAAATATGGCTGAAGGGCCTTTTATGCTATTACCTATCATGCATGTCTTTTCCTTGTTATTAAAATCATTAAAATCATTAAAATAGCCTCATGGGAGCTCTAAGTTTGTGTCACCCAATGCAACAAACTCTTGTGACAGTTTCCTATGTTCCCATGAGTGCCTTCGCTTCTAGAGACAGCACAATTTAGGTGACACTGCTGGTAGATGCCCACGGATTCAGAAAACAACTACCTTCTTCCAGAAGTTTGTGCCAAAAGGCAAACACAGCACTAAGTATCATCACCATGAGAACAGCAGCAACTGTGTTGGAAAAGAAGGAGGAAGTCAAGCAACAGAAGGAAATACAAGGATTTTAAGACCATTCCTGGGAGGAATGGGCCTGCGGCACTCACCACCGCAGTTTTGGTGTGAGGAGCTGTCCCCTTTCCAAATGCCACACAGAATCTGTTATTTTGTATCTGGCAGAGGCTGTGAAATCATACTTCTGTGATAATATATTTAAGAGAAACACAACAAACTGGTAACTGACAGGTGACAAGCTTAGATGGACAACACCAGTCTTCATATTGCATTCATCGAGTGCCCACGGGAAGAGGCCTTTGTTAAAGAAGGCCTTTGAAGAGCATTCAAAACAAAATATCCAAACCAGATCACTACAAAGGTGCGCACGTTTTTGTTTTTAACAGTTTCCACAGCTGGCACATCCTGATATTTGCCAGAGAAAGCTGAAGGAGGGTCTTGCATGGAGCACAGAGATCAGATATACCGGGGGAGAGGGAGCAGCTCCCGGTGTCTGTGTGCGTGTGTAATGAGACACCTGCCAGTTCTTCACAAGCGAACCTTGTGTTCAGGGAGCTCACTTCAAAGAACTACTTTAAATGCTGCAAGAATTACATCGATTGTATAAAAACAAACTTGCATATGTCTCAGAAAGAGCTGTCTAGGTGCCTGTCTCATACTGAAATCTTTAGAGCATAACAACAGTTACGTGCGTTGCCATATTTACCGCTTATCCCAGATTCCTAAATCCTCGGCTTTGGCTGGAGTCCTGGCCGGCTCCCGGGGGCGGGCAGCAGCCGTGCGGGGAGCGGGGCTGAGGGGCGGCGGGAGATCCCGCCCCGGTGTCCGTCCCGCGCCCTCGGGACAGCCCCCGGCGCCGCCCGGCCGCGCGGTGGAAGAGGGAGCGGGCAAGAAGTGCGTGGGTCACAAAGGAGCAACAGGCGATTGTGTAGAGGAGGAAGCGCTACCGGGCGCGGGCCGGGGCGGCTCGGCTGCCCGACGGGCGGTGGCGGCCGGCGGGGCGGCGCAGCGGAGCGGCCTGAGGGGCCGCGCCCGTTCCCGCGCGCTGCCCCGGCCCCTCAGCGCGGCGCGGCCGCGGCGCTGGCGCCGCTCCCCGTGCCCCGGCGCCGCGGCAGCTGCGGGCAGGGCGGGGCGCCGGCGGCGCCCGCAGCGGCGGCGGGGCGCGGGGCGGCGGCCGGGCCCTCGCCGCGGGGCAGGACGGAGCGGGCCGCCCGGCGGAACTCCTCGCTGCGCCACGTGTAGAGCAGCGGGTTGAGGGCCGAGAGCGAGCAGAGCAGCAGCCAGCTGGCGGCCTGCAGCGCCGGCGGCGCCGGGCGCAGGAAGAAGCCCAGGAGGCTCACCCAGACCAGGGGCTGGGTGCCCAGCAGGAACACGCAGCAGAGCAGCAGGACGGAGACGCTGCTGAGGCGGCGCTGGGCGCGGCGAGGCGGCGGCGGCGCGGCGGGGAAGGGCAGCTGGTGCAGCAGGTGGAAGTTGAGGACGCTGACCCGCTTGGCGCTGCCCCGCACCCGCCGCACGATGCCGAGGTAGCAGTGGAGCAGCAGCGCGGTCTGGCCCAGCACGGCCAGGGCGAGGAGCAGGGCGGTGTAGCGAGAGCTGCCGTCCGACTGGGCAGAGCCCAGGGTCCAGAGGCCGGGCAGCAGCGGGACCGGGAGCAGGGCGAGGGCCCAGGAGAGCCCGATCATGCAGCCCGTGTGTCTCCGCTGGTAGAGGGCCTGGTACACGCTGGGCAGCTTGGTGATGAGCACGTACCTGTTGAAAGCCACCAGCAGGTGCGAGGCCAGGGAGACGGTGAGGCCGAGGCCCAGGAGCCCCCCTCGGAGCAGCCGGTACTCCGCCGAGCGCAGGGAGGAGGAATTGGGGGGCAGCAGCCCCAGCACAGCCTCCTGGGGCATCCACAGCGCGCACACGCTCAGGTCTGCCGCACAGCCGTTCACGATGAAGGCATTGCTAGTTGTCTGCAGCTTCTTGAAGGAGAAGACTAAATAGATGACCATCACATTGGATAAAGTCCCTGAGATAGCTAAGACTGCATAGAGCAGCGACACAAAGATGCGGGTCCCGGAGGAGTCCTCCCAGAGCAGCAGCAGAGGCGAGCTAGCACTCCAGGAAGAGGCGTTGGGCATCTCGCTGAATGCAGCTCAGTTTTGACTTTGCCCTGTAAATCCCATCCTTGTCGGTGTCAGGAATTCTGCTGCAGGAGTCCTCACCAAGCACACAGGAGGCTGTGAAGCTGAGGGACTCTAAGGCAGGTTTCAGTCATACAAGCTGTGAGATCCAGAAAATGCTGTTTGCAGTAATGATCCAAAAACCAGCAGTGTCCAAGGCAGGTAGGCAGCAAGAGTCCACAGACTGTAGCTGGTGAAGGTTGGTCCATAGGGAGGCAAATGGCTGTTGGCAGAGCAGAGCACGACTGAGGTTTCTGTAGCTGTGAAAACAGCAAAAGCAGCAGCACCTTGCAATCGGCAGCAGAAACGGCAGCAACTGATACAAAGCTTTGCAGTTTCTCCTGTGCCACAGTACGTACACTGTATATCATTCCAGGAAGATTCAGCCCTTCCACTCTTCATGAATTATTCAGCAGATTTTCAACTTGTTAAATGAAGGAAGAAAAAAAAAAAAAAGCCAAAACCTATCATGCTCCAGAAATACGCCAACTACACAGTCTGACTCTTCTCCCTGCCTTACCAGTCTTCTGGGTCTAACCCATTTACAAAACTTTCATTTGAAGCAAAGTTTTAAACCAGAACCAGACCCTTCTGTCTGAAATTCAGTCCATAAACTGTAGAAATTCCTCTGCTGGATACTCACTTTTTAACAGATTTTTTTTTGATCTTATTTTTGTTAAAAGAAAGCTCAGTATGCTTCTGCAATTTTAGTTAATTTTAGAACTGGTCTATAATAACAATATACTTTCCAAATTAAATCTTTCAAACACAATAGATACAATCCTTGTAAGATAGTACTTATTTGAGGAAGCTGGTTCTCAATCTGAACATTTTACATCTCTTCAAAAACCTCAGCCTGTCTCAATTCACAGGAAATCCTGCATTGCCACCCTGCCAGAGGTGAACACTGGTGATGGTGAGCACACAGATAACACAGAATTGGTGTAGTATTTGAATCGGTCTCACCCCAAAATTAGTTCCTGGAGAGATGAATAACAGCTCCTGAGGTGGCCTAAAAACTGATTGAAGAGTAGGCATTAACAATCCATTGCCAGACAGAGAATGATTAATTAGTCATGGGATTCTCCCAGGAACTCTACCTTGCTTTACTCAAACAGGGACAAAATGGTAACTGTCCGTAACCTGGACAAGACTTAGTAAGAAACTCAGTAAGAGAACTTATATTTATTTGGTAAGCTTTTGAGATACGGAACGCTGGGTAATTTTGTGATAAGCTTAAGAAAGGAGCTACCTGCTTTTGCAGGTAGGTTAGATATAGGCTACCAAAGCAAGCAATTGCAGCTCGTAAGGTATTATCTGTACCAGAGACCTTCATAAGGCATTTTTACATATTGTTAATTCCTGATGCTAACAAATGGCAATACCAAAATAATATATTAGGAGGTATAGTTGCAGGACACATCTTTTCAAGTTAAAAAAGCTAACTTGTGTGGGTTAATGGATGTTGCAATACAGCACATCTTTTATTTGACAAAAAGGTTCATGTTAACAATTGACAGAAATATTGATCCATAGGTGGATTTGTTACAAACATGAATATCTATGTTCACTTTTAATTAATTAGATGGCTCATGTGCTTAAGGTTAAAGACATACCTCAGTGATTTACTTGATCAGGCCCTTAATTACCATATTTTTTTGCCTGCTGCACTTTACAGTGTAGATCTAATCAAGTGTCAAACCTTTTGAGGCCTTTCATTGTTTAGCTGTCAGTAAAGAAGAGTTATTATAGAAACTAAAATCCTCCTCTTTCTGCAGTACTGTAATTGAAAAATAGTCTCTGAATTTGTAACAAGAAATACCTCCCTAACTGAAAAGCTTCATAAAGCATACTTTAGAAGAGAGGGTGATGATCAGCTGTTTCATAAGATGTTAGCCATAGAATAATATGCCCAGTAGAGACCTTTGGATTTATTTAATCCATCCACTCATGTTTTTAGACATCTTGTGTGCTACAGCTTTTTCTCCCAGAACCAGATATATTCATATTTGAAGGAACAGAAATGGTAAAGTTCAAGGACAAGTGAACACTGGATATGAAATGAATTTCAGGCTGTTTCTTAAAAGCGTCAAAGTTCTGGAAGACCTTCCTGACCTTTTATGGTTCCATTTTTTTTTTGTTAAGAGGTTGATTGTTGCAGAATACTAACTTATTTATGAATAAATAAAAAAAGTTGTACATAAGCTGGTATTTATGTGTTTCATCTAATAAATCAATAAAAGTCTAGAAAAAGGCCAAGGGAGAAGTTGATTCCTATGTACTAGAAACCTTCTAATTAGCTGTCCTTCCTCTATATTATTTATTTTGCACATCCAAATCACCATCTATTATTCACCCAAATGCAGTGGCAGAAGCCTTTTATCTTTTTAGATCAGACTGTCACCAGAATTTTGGGGCAACTTGGAAAGCATCTGCTCTGTTCCCAGCTTTCCCATTCCTTCAGAGTGGCTGTGACACACTGTCCACATCTAGTGCAAGAGAGGCTGATGGCAATATTAAGCACTAATAAATAACCATGTAATGCAACAAATTTGCTTAAAAACAGCAACAGACTTAAATGTTAGAACCATTTGTGACTAGTTTTAAATTGAAGGATGGACAAAAAGCTAAAGAAAGCTAAGTCGTTTGGATTCTTATGCACAAAGAACCTGCTGTTGGTGGGACCTGTTGCACATGCAAAAAAGTCAAGGTATCTTATGCCTGTAACAAGGGGCCTCACCCAGGAAGGATTCCTCAGTCCAGACTCAGCTTTGAAATTACTGTATTTTGAAACATAACCCCATCACCATGTTGATTAAATACCTGGCATTATACAAAGCAAATACAAGAAGGTTGAGAGAGATTGTTAAAGAAGATTAGATTGTCATGCTAATGGCGTTTTGCAATGTCATCCTACTTTAGTGTAGATTACATGGTTTACAGGAAATAAGGTGATTTTGAAGAGTTATCTTCGATTAGAGATCAAGTCATCAAAAGATCTAACAAAAAAACCAAGAAACAAGGAAGCTGGCTTATACAGGCATTTTATTATCAATTAGCTGCATGTATATTTATATATCTACATTTCAAAATTAATCAGTATTTTAATTAAGGAAAACTATTTATAACAAAGTACATGAGAAAATTCTTTGAGAGGTAGAATTCCCTTACCATTAATCTACAATTCATATACAGTATATTGTATATATATGCACACACATATGCTACTTTGTATGTGTATATGTTACATATACACAGTTGCAAAAATGTACATTATTGCATGTAAATTTTATTCAGTGATTTTGATTTTTACAGCTGCTCTCAGTATCGCTTTTTAACACTTTCAGTACAACTTTCCATAGCAATTTGTGATCTAATTCTTTTAAAAAATGATGTAGCACTTAACTTTCAGTTGTAAAGCAAATGCAGGGTGTTCACAGGTCTTCCCGAACAACTGACAATCCAACTTTTATTTTCAAGTTTCTGCAGATATTGGAAAAACAAACAGGTAACGAATCTGTTTTGGTTTTGTCTTGTACAGGAGGGGCAAATCAAATCCTCACAGCTGCTTATATTCTTTTCCTTACCATGCACTGGTAAGTTCTGAACATTTTCCACATGATCTTTAGAGCCTCCCTGTAACACCATTTCATCCTAAGCCTCGTTCCTGATCACATCTGTCTGACCTGTACTTCCACAGAGTAAAGAGAATTTTTACTGTGACAAAAGCCTTCAACAATACAGGAAGCTACCTCAGCCATATGCTTAACAACAAATGTAAAGGTTTACAAAGCATCCAACTGACAGATAAAAATTTAATTTATGTCCAACATTTACTGTGTGTTGCTAAGGAAACTGTACACATACTGCCAAATGTAGGTTAAAAGCCTGCAAGTATGCAGTGCCACCTAATTCACTGTACATTTGTACCAACTTCAGTTTGGTCTGCCTTCATTTTTGCAGCATATATTGCATAGCAAAAGTTAACATTCTACACAGAAAACAAAAATCCTTTAAGACAAATTGAAAGAGTGTTAATTGTACAACTGAGTCACCACATAAATTACTTTTTTTTTTTTTTGCAGTAGAAGACGTAATTACATCACATCTCAACAACTATTTTCCCTTTCTTTTTCTTTCATAGTGTTTCCTTAAGAAACATTAGCAGCCAGAAGTGGAAAGCAGACTATGTATCGAGTGCTTTTAGTAGAGACTGTAATAACAAATCTCTCACTAGTAAGACTTCCATCAAATTACCAGAAGACCAATTAGTAAAAAAGTAAATTACATTAGGCTCTAAGCAATAATGATGGACCCATAAAACAAACAAAATCTCTTGTCCATAAAAAAATGTATATCTTTGATAAACATGTACAAATTCTTTAAAATACACATTTCTGTAGCAAAGTAGACACTAAATTAAAATATATTCTAGTTTTTACATAATTTTTATATATAGCTTACCAAAATATTCTCTTAATACATATTTTAACACTGTACACAAGTTAATAAATGTCTTAATGAAATTCATTAGAAATATATTCAAGCTGTCTCAGCATAAAAAATTTAAATTTGTATATAATATGGGTAGTAACTTCCATAAATTCAACTTCAGTGCATCTCCAGTAGTCATTAACAATAAATTTCTGCCTGTTAAGAAGTATCCTCTTGGTGTTAAGGTTTTGATACATCTTTCATTGAAGGTTCCTCCTTTTAATGAGCAGCTTTTTTTCTTCAGTTCTTCTCCACCATGAAGGACGTCGATTTGAAGAGTTCAGCAGGTTTCACCAAAGCAGCAAGGCTTTAGTACTGAACATACTCAGACTGAAGGGACTGTGCAGAGAAGAAAAACTGATTAAAACTCACTGGAGAGGTTTTATTTATATATAACATGTATTTTTCACTTAAAGATTAGAGGAAGGACAGAAAGGAGAAAAATAACAAGAGTTGGAGGGGGACCTGAATCTCTACATAGGTAAAGATCAGTAAAATAGAAGAAATTATAATCTGAGTAAAGCCCATCAACTTTCCTGTATCTACACTTACTTTTCCAAACCAGTTTCCTGAGATTCCTAAAGAAAATCTTACAAGTCCTTTCAAATACCACTGCTACTGTAATTCAATTGTTTCCATTTATCCTGAATGAGAATCGAACTGCTACTGTAAAAGTCAACTTACTTTAGCTGTTGATTCAGATAATGTTATAGGAAACACGTGATGTAGCTCACTGAGGAAAGAAGCTACATCAGTAATTACAGACAGACCCTCACCATCTTCTCTTCCATTTTCCCACTATTCCTAACAAGCTATTTTAAAAAATACTCTTTGGCACCCACAGTGAAACCTCTTAGTAGAAGTGCATAATACATTTATATATACTTTTAGTTATACAGTTATAGCTCTAATTAATATCACACAACTACTTGCCCCCTATATTTTAAGTCTCAGTGTGTATTTTCAAAGTTGTCTTTTAAATGCATTTTCACGTCTCGAAGATTTGAGACCATCTGGATATTCTTCCTTAGGTAGAAAAAGTGCTGTCAGCATAGAGATTTGAATACCACTGACTAAAAAAGGTCTGGTTTTAGTAAGAGGAAGGCAGAAGGAATAGCCCTTCATTAATGAGCACTTGAAACTTCTCCTCTCTTAATGATCCTCAAAGGCTTCTCATTTTCAGAAGTGTATTTTAACAACTGGAAAGATGGTTACACTTAATTAGTGCAGTATTTGAAATGGATCCATCAAAACTGAATCCTGAGTAAAGCTGACTCCAAAACTTCAAAACAAACACTTCAAAAAGGCATGAAATGTAGTTATATACTGCCCTATGTTAGACTGCTTTAAGCTTGGACAGGTGAAAGATGATCAGAAAGCACTGTACACTCTTAAAACCAGCAAGTGTTAGTTACAAAGAACTGAGAACACTAGCCCTTGACTCAGCAGCCAGCAACAACCAGGAATTCTACATCATGAGTTCAATTAACAAAATCAACTATAAATTTAGGATTCTGAAGTTTGAACTGTAGTTCTAAAAATTGTTAGTAATTTGCAGTTACAAAGTTACAAAAATATGGGGAAAAAAATCAAGAAAACATAGAAAAAAGCCCCCAAATATCCAGCAGCATATATTGTTTGGAAACAGGATAGCATATTTTGGTAATTTGTTACCAATGGGCAGGTAGAGTTTATTTACTTTCAAATGGAGAAATATGTTTTTCAGTGTTCCCATACTCATCATAACTCTACTTTAAATCTCTATGATGTCTTCCTAATGTCTCAAAGTCTTTTCTGAATAAAGGGTAATAGTTAAATCTAAACAGCACTTTTTTTCAGATTAATCTATGTGTCTTCACATAAATTTCTATCACTAAAAACATGGTGATAGTTGTAGCAACTGAGCTATTGTAAAGTACACAGACTCGCATTGGATTTTGAAAAATTTAAATATAGCAGGAGAGGCTTGTTTTGATTTTTTTTTTGTGTTTTCAGAGAAGTAATTTGCACTCTTAAATCTCTTCACATGTCTGAAGAGATTGACTGTAAAGTTTCAAAGCCTGTAATTGTGGGGGTTTTTTTCTTTCTTCTTTTCAATCTTTTGAGGAGTTTTCTATTTTAAAATTTACATTTGCCATGACTCAAATATGGCCTATGCTTCTGAAATCTTTATTAAAAACAAAAAACCCCAATCCATTTTCACAAGTAATTTGCTGAATTTAACAGAATCTTCTGTAATACAGAGTTACAAATAGAAGAAAAAAAAGCCAAAGAAAACTGACTGCTGAATTGCAAAGATGAGAGCATAAATCAGTTAATGGAGAAGAATCTCAGTGTGTTTTCCTACAGTGGACTCATGCCGTGTCAAGCTTGCCATTTTATACCCAAGTAACAGACATTCAAACTAAGAATTAGAGTTTCACTGCAGTTAAGGATATCTAATGAAGTTTATGCTCTTAGATCACTTTCATGTTTCTTCTTCAAGAGGAGGCACAGAAAGCCTCCTGGAAGAGAAAATAAGCACCAGATCCTCTGAGGTACTAGAACTGTATTTGCAGACGTGTGACTGCAGGACCAAGTCACCCTGAATTTGAATTCTGTTTCAAGACACAATAACCCTATGGCATTTAGGCCTATCTGTTAGGACTTGAACACGTCCTTTCCCCAGATAACTGCAAAAATGTAACTTCAGTTTTTTGAATTGTCCATCAACTCTCCCACAACACTGTTTTAATAGGAGTGTTGCTGCAGGCAAGAACTACTGGGAATACACAAGAGCCACTGAACTAACTCAGGATGCGTTAGAGAAAATGCACACACACGTGAAGTGATCCAGTGGGCCTGCTGAATTTACATCAGCAAGATGAACTGCTGTTGGTCTGGTCTTTGCAGAGCCTGTCCTATCTTCATTAGTGGTAAGCTCTTACTAAGAAAAAACATGCCACAGGTAAAGACGATGTATATGAATTTTAAAACACTGCCAACACTTCTCAATTTTTTGGCAATGTTTCCATCTTGCCAGTTTCCATGACAGCTATAGAAGCAAAAGGTGACTCATCTTAAGACTACCCAGTTACATATTCTCCAAAAAAAAAAAAACATTTTAAAGAGAATTTTTTGGATTTAGAACTATTGTAAGAACAAAGCAAAAATCTTACAGCAGTACCTTAAGTGTGATTACAGTTGAAGAGAGTAATTCTGCAAATTGTTATTGTGAGAGATTCTGTTTAATCAAAACATGCACTTTGTAAAATAAAGTTTTTATTCTATTTTACTGGAACAGCAGTTTTTCTTTTCTTTGAAAATCAACCTTTTTTCCTAGCTCATCAGCATAAACACAATAAAGTGGATTATAAGAAGGACAAAAACCATTAGAGAAAAATCCATGTCTGACAACCATAGTTATAGTCATGGTTATTTTTTATTCTTCCTTTTTGTTAAGTGGAATGAGGAACAGCAGTATTAATGCTGTTTCATTGCAAAACATTGGAAAAAAAAGATCAGTGAATAACCTTCTCTTCCATACTGTGGGAAAAACTCACTAATGACTTTAGTGAACATAAACTAGAACTGAAAAACTGCTGTCCTAGCCATCTCAAAATGCTCCTGAATCACTCATGTTAACAAAGATAGACAAGTAAGAGTGATAGGTGATTTTCTAAAATAAAAGTACTGCATGATTATAGGTGGTTACCTTGATATCTAACTCAGGGAAGGGAGATTTTGGCAATTAAAAGAAATTAATCAGTACCATTCAAGAGTCCTTTGATGAGCTAAGGGAATAAACAAAGCACCAGGACATGTAATAGACTTCTGTCAGGTACATCACCTGATGTGCTCCAATTAGAAAGAACACAAACACTGCAACAAGCCTAGGCTGGGCTGTCACGATTTCCAAGTGATTTCAGCATCTAAAGCAGTGAAGTGGAAATGATTAAACAGAATTCTGTTTTTAAAAGCATTCTGCCAGAACTGGTAGCTTGATACTACTCTGTATTTTGCTGATGAGCTTCAGACCACTGGTAAGAGTCACCAAAGCAAAACAGCTGCATGTCAGAGGCTGAAGTGGTCAGGAAAATCCAGTCCTCCTTGGTGGATTAATTGGTCTCAGAAGAAGAGGAGAGGGGAAGGAGAAAAACAAACCAAACCAACCAACCAAATAAAAAGAAATGAGATGGTTTTTCACAGAGTTCCACATCAAAAAAAAAAAAATCCTGAACCAAACCAAACATCCTTCAAGGAATGCAGGACATGGGACTTAAATACAAGAAATGAAGCCACGATCATCAATGGCAGGAACTTTATTTTTCCCCCCTATCCCTCAGCTCCCACTGCATTACAGTCAAAGAAAATAAAAGAAGCTATGTATTTATAAGCAGGATAGCACTGAGTAGCAGCTTTCTGGACCAGAATGATTTTAAAAAACAAAAAACTTGAACACTTTCCAAAGGGAATTCTGAGCTAACTCAGCTTACCAAAAGAAAATCAAGTTGAGATGAGTAGTATGAGATATCTCCACAAGAAGAAAATAAGATAACAAAGGGCTAAAACACTGACAAAATAAAGGGATATAGAAAGCTTCAGGTTAAAAGTGAAATAGTTTTAAGCATAACTGTTCAATCAGTGGGACTGATCTTTCAGAAAAATTATGCTGTCCTCAAAATAAACCATCTGTATTTGCCAGTGAGTTGCTCACTACCAAAGCATTCAGAGATTAAATGATTGAAAAACCTACTCTTGTCTTAAACCTCAGGACACCCCAGTAACTGTCCATTAGTCCATCAGTCCATTGTGCATAAAATGGGTAACAACTTAGTGCACTCCTCTGTGACTGGGAGAGATGCACAGGGCTACAGGGTACATTTAGAAGCAAATGCATTAATCAGAACATATTTGAAAAACATTCCAAACAGGAACACTTTCTAGCCATTAAATTCTACCTATTGTGAATGATGTCAGCTTATTTTCATGACTAAGTCATATTACATTTACAAGGAGTTTCTTCCCCTTAGGGTGCTGCATGCACATTTACATGCATATACTTTATGCATAATATATAAGTAAGTAAAATATGGAAAAAACCTCTAAAATGCTGCTGGCAGCATATAATTTACTAAAGAAACTACTGAAAAGAATGGGAATGGGCTGTCTCTCCAAAGAATTATTGTTCAATACATTAAATATCAGACAGTACTGAAAGTGAGACATTAAAAAAAATCCAATTAGTTGATTTACCACTTATTATTCAGATGAGTGATTGCTCTCACCCACTTTTGGTATACTGACTTTCAGTTCCAGTATACTCAAAAGGAGGAGAGAACTGAACTCCTGAGGACTAAATTTCTGTAAGCTTGTTGGATTAAAGACTGGGAATACCTAAAAAGAATTATTTTCCAGAGAAATCTGAATGCATGAACAAATGAAAGACTCCTCCATGTATCTCAAACAAACATTCCTAGCTTGCTACACAGCTTTTCACCTCTCCCCTCATCTCTATGCCTGAAGAAACTAAACAATTAGTTAAACAGCAACAGTCCTCTTGTTCTAGAACTTGTTCCATCATAGAAAAATTATTATGGTTTCTATATCCCACTTGAAAAATCTCAATTATATATAATTTATTACACTCCCATGTAGTAGGGAAAAATAGAGTCAGAGATGAAGATGTGACAACATTTAAGAACTCCCCTGCAAACAAGTTACTGCTGCTGTTGAATGTAAAGTTTAAACTCAATTTTAAACTCAATGAAGAGCAGTGATTCTAAGATCATGGAGTATCAGCATTTATTTCCAGATAAACTGTAGTGGATAAGAAGCTGGTTTTTTTTTAAACAAGGAGTCTGAAAGCATCAAGTATTCCAAAGAGCCACTGTAGGTCAAGCAGCTCCTACCACAGCAGGGAGAACACAATGAGTTAGAGAGTACAGACTCATGTTCTCTCAACTAACTTCAATGTTCTGTTTATACAGATTAGGTTTCACTCACACATGCAATTTAATTCACAATGGACAATGAGATTTTATTTCCTACTCTTTATCTATTCTCAGAAATAGCAATTCATCCTCCCAAGCTACAAAGATGTGGCTTCTGAAGGGGGAGTGGTGCCACACTAACCACACTAACAGGAGGGGAGCTCCTCCACTTCTGCAGGGAGAGCACAGCCCATGAATGACCCTTCTCAGGACATCCTAGTTACATGCAATGTTTGTTATTAGCTGTTTTAAGAGAGACTCACCACACTCAAAACCACTAGCAGGTATAACACAATTTATCAGTGGTAAGGAAATAGAAGAGTGATGTGCAATACTCTGAAGTTAATTTTACACAAAAGCCCATTTTATTTCCACCCAGTGAAAAAAAAAGTCCTAAGTGTCAGAACTAGTCAAGAGAGGCTGACATGCTCCCTTAATCATAGAGAAAATCTATTATAAACAGTGTACTACTTTTTGTAATTAGTAGGCTATCAAATCCTTGGAAACAAGGTTTTTAAAATTGGTTTTAGATTTATAGTAGTAGATATGATTATTTTTTCCCTAGAATAGATTAAGCTATTTCTGATTTCATAAATGAAGTTTCTCTAGTCTCTCTTCTCTGCATTTTGGATAGAAACACTTCCAAGTTGCACTAGTTTATCTGTACATCCTCTTTATACAGACTCTTTTACACAGAAAAAGAGCACAAAAGAAGCCCAAGGCAGCGAAGTTGTTGAGGAATGAAAGCTGCAATGTGAGACCATTAGAAATACCTTACTTGTATCATACTTACTACATACTTTCACATTTGGTGTTAGAAAAGGAGTGGGTTTCAAGTCAAGAGCACTAATTGTTCAAAGCCCTATCTTTAAGGATGTTCTGCCTTCTGTTTACATTCTTTGAATGATACATTCAAAGGCTTCTTAAAATCTGTTACTGCACAAAGATGAAGACACAATTAACTTACAGACTGTGTTATGGATAATTTGAAATAAAATCTAAAGGGTAAGAAGGCCCATTAAAAAAGTTATCAGAAAAGATGTAAAGTTTAGGCACAATTTATCTTCATGAAGCTTCCATGTAATAGATGCTTAGAAGAGACAGAAAAAAAAGCAGCTGAAATGATAGGTAACAGACAAAGGTGCTGTTCAGAAACAGAGGAAGCTGGAGAATTATGCTGAGTTAAGATTTTTTTGCAACTCTTTTGCTCACAGAAGCAAAGAAGAAAAGCATCAGTGAGCTGCCTGGAAGTGCTGTTGTGGTGACTTACAGGAATGGACTCTGGTAGGGTGCTGGAGGAGCTGTAAGGCCCATAAAGGAAGGCTGGCGCGTACTCATCTGCCACGGCGCTGTGAAAACTGCTTGGGCTGCCCAGGTTGGTGCCACTACTGCTGTTTCTGTTGTATAAGTTGTTGTTCAGTTCATGGTTTTTTCTGTGTGGCAGCTGCAAGCTGCTATTCAGGTGACTGGAGATATGGCTTACAGAAAAACCTGTCCTAGAGGACAGTGATGTCATTTTGCTCTCATCATCATCTGAAGCAGCATACAGGTTCCCTAGAGAACTGGCTAGTCTGGAGTTTATGGAAACGCTGAATGGAAAACACATGCAGGGAAAAAAATATTCACAAGGTGTGTAGAGATATAGACAAAAATGTAACAGACAATTAGAACACATTAGGTGAATAACACAGACCATTCTGAAATAATCTGTGTTTGCACACAGGTTCATTTTCTAGCTCCTAAGTAATGCAAAGCAGAATTCTTTGTAAGGACTTCTCAAGTTTTGCTTACTCAAGCACTACAACATGGCCAGCTTTCACCTCTGTCAAACCAGACACCATGCAGCAGATGGTGTTAAAAGGTTATGGCAGTATCTGATTTACACTGAAGTACTTTGTGGACATGGAACAGTTTCAGACCTCCTCCCCTGTTTCCTGCAGTCACTTCTGTGATACAAGCCTTCAAGTAACCAAGAAGTAATAGGACAAAATCTGAGATGGAAATAGGGTGTCCTGAGATACCTCAAGCTGGGTACTCTGTTCAGGCAACTATTTGTGCACACAGTTATTAAAAATGCATCAATCATTCAGTGTCATTTAATATATGTAATTACTTAGGACAATAGCAATAATGGAGCTAAATAGTAATAAACCAAGGGTTCATAAAAAATTAATTATCACTCAGTATTTTGAGAGTAACAGTATATAGAGTTGTGGGAATACCTGCAAAACATCTATGAACTAAGTGAAAGAAACCTTAACAACCCAGAGTACTGCTTCTGATGACACAATCTCAATAAAACTCTCAGACCAGTACGATAGATTTTGGGTTTTGCTTGTTTTTTAAATCTGTAAGCTACTGAATTTTGGCTAGTGGAACAGCAAATCACTGTAAGTAAATTTAAATTCTCTTATACCCAGAACAGCAAGCACTTCATGTCCTGACAGCCACTGTAGGATACTGTAAGCATTTGTACCAAATGAGAAGAAGGAAAAAAACCTTTTAAGATTAGAGCCTGAGGACATGGAAAGTCTGCTTATTCTTTCTGCAGATGGTGAAGTAACTGCTACCACTCTGGAGGCCTTCAGAGGAGATATGGATCCTTCTGTGCTACCTGAAGTATTCAGTCTAAAAAGAGTGCAGAGTTCCAGTGAGAAGCAAGATTTTATAATGAAAATATACATCTCCAACACATATAGTCTTTCAGTACACAGGCTAGTATTTTACAAAGCATGAATTCTCAAGTCTGAGAACTCAACACCAAAAACCCAAGTTTGCCTGTTTAAACATATTTTTAAAAAAAACTTTCCAGATATCCACTCCCAAGTACTTCCCCTGCTGCACCTTATTAAAAAGTTACAGGCTACTTTTCACCTTGATAATTTATGAAGGCCAAGTGTCCATTTTTTATAGATTTATTGCAAATTTTATCATAAATTTTAGAACTCTAAATGTAAATTTGATTAAGAGTACTTTTTGAGCTTATAGAGCAAGTATGAGTAGAAAAACTTTCTACTTAGAAGTAGAAGACCTGTAGCTTTCATAAGGTCAGCAGCATTTCCAAATGAAGATTTTCACAGAGTTGCATAGAATATGCAGCTCTTTCTTGGCTGGGATTCTTAATAACAAAATTCTTCATGTGTTGACAATGAGCTGTATGATGGTACACTGGACTACTCAAATTGTTACTGTTATGGCAGTCCACTTTAATTAATTAAAAAAATTAATTTCTCTAACCCTAGATCAGGGGATACAACAATCAGGCCTTAAAGGATGAAAATACTTGGGTACTTCAACTACAAGCACAGAAGAAAAATGACATTGAGCAGCTTTAATTACACACCAAGAAAGGGTAAAACATTCATTTCCAATGCCAGCCATCTGGAGAAATCCAACTCAAAAAATCAAAACTGAAACAAATGTGCTCTTTTCAGTATTAATGCTAGATAATGATAGAAATTTTGTCTTACATATTGCATTTTAGATTCAATGGGGTAAGGCATGCAATTTGCAGATGTTTAAAAAGGTTTGCTACCTGCCTATGCTCAGAAGTCTGAAATAGCGATCACATCAGTTCATTAGCAATGATCCAAAACACTGAAAATTAAGACCCTAATCAAGTGATATAGATTTAGAACTAGAATTTTCAAGTCAGTACCTGAAAGGTTGTGAAAATGACCTGGTGTGCAGTTTCATGTCTTGCAGCCTAAAGAAACAAAAGCAGCAATCTTTATCCAAGGATAAAAATCCTTTCCCCTCTGCCAAATCATATCTGTGTGTCTCAGGTTGGCTTCAAACATAAAAATAAGAATTATTGACAATCAGTGTTTTATTTTACAGTTAGAGAATAGAAAGCTACTTCAGGTTTAATTTTAAAGTTCACATTTTTAGTGGTTCAGAAAAATTCTAAATTTCTATAAGGAGTATAGAAAAGTAATTATAGAAAGGCAACTAAGTTAGATTAAGAATATTTTGTTCAAGTCATAAGTTATAAAATACTAGATATAAATTTGAAAGTTTTGAAGTATTTTTTACAATATCTTTTACTGCTATACAGTAAGAAGGCATCCCTAAACAGAGAGACAGAGGGCATAAAAGGAGAGAAGAAAAAGATTAACAAACCAAATCTGCAACTAACAGATGCATACCTGGAGAAGTTTCTACCACAGAAGGTGGCACAGGTAGTACCACTGCCTTAAACAAGATCATGTAGCTGCCACACAAATCTGATAGCATGGACTGAATTTAAAACTGCAAGTGACTTCAGACTGGTATTGTTACCTCAGAGCTCCAGTTGTAAGGGAACAAGGCTGTCTCCGACTTTTTAAGGCATTCAGCTTATCTCCCTGTGTCATCCCATTCTGAGCGTCCACATCTTTGTCATCAGAATCATTCTGGGAAACAAAAGTATGCAAGTGAGGCAATCTATCAAATCCTAGGAGCAGTGCCTTTCCAAGCACTGAGCATCTCCTTCACAAAGAGGAGAATCCAGCAGGCTGAACTACTGTCTCCTGCAGACATGGCACTGCCCTTTGCATAGTTCTGCTACATGAAATGTGCCTCCGTACAAACACTCACAAAGGGCTTCTGCAGAACCTGACCTCAAAGTCAGTTCATAATGCTCAGGCCCAATGCCATCATTTATTTACTTCAAGGAAGTCTGTTGGATATTTATACACACCTGCATTATTAGTTAAAAACTTGGAATAAGCAGATTTTTTGTTTCCTGGAAGAAAGCTGACTTTATGCTTTCCTTCATTCTCAAGAAAACAAAATCCTGAGAGAATTACTTGAAATAATGCAAAGCTTTTGAAGCTTGAAAAATTACCTGTAACAGTTTTAAATATTATTTGATCTTTATTTTTCAAGTGGAGATTTGTTCTAATTATGACCTATAAAAAGGTTAATCTGAGAAAAATCAATCTAATACTAATACAAGCTCAAAAAAGCCAAAAATCTAGCAGTTATCTATAGCTAGTTACCAAAAGCTCAGCTTCAGTCTGTGTGGAATTCTTCCTAAGAACACTCACCTCCTTGCACTGATCCAAGTCTTGTGCTTTATTCAGACTGTCACTGATGGAAATGTCATTCAAGCCACAAAGAACTCTGTTAATGTTTCCATCAACCCCTCGCTGTTTCTGCTTTGATCGGATGAGATCTCCCTCCCGCCACAACATTGCTTGCTTCCTTCAGGATACAAAACCAAAGCCACTCAGATCAACAAATTTGCATACATATAAAAAACCATATGAAAACATGCCATGCTTACAGACTGCCAGCATTTGAATCTTCTATACATCGTTATCTCAAAAAAAACCAAAACCAACATGTCTATCACAAAAAATTTTAAAACCTCAATACTTAAAAACAACAAGAACAACAACACACCCTCCAGAATAACCACATCAGTCTGTAGTGGTCACAGTACTCAATTTACAGTATTTACACACCGTATCTAGCAGAGCTGATGAGTTATCTTTTTCCTACTTGTAGTGGATTTTCTAAAACGTTTTGTCCCATAAAAGTGAAAATGCCTCCAAGTAAGCATCATCATGCCATCAACTCGAATATATCAGCATAAGCACAACACAGCAAATGCACAACACAGAAACCACTATGACATTAAACTTACTGTCTGCATCACTGCCATTCATTTCCAGTCAGGATCAAATCTGAAGCTAAACTAAAACCACACCTTTTTTGGCTACAACCACTAGCTCCAAATGAGAAATGTTTCATACATCGTGCTGAGGAATTCGATGGAGATCATAAGCTTTCTACCAAGTACTTATTTACTCTTCAGTTACAATGAAGAAAAACCATACAAATGATACATTAAGTGCCACAGATGGTATATAAAGTATTGAAAGACTATTCTTTTGATGCTAATATTTCATATATCCTATTTGTTGATTTAATCTTTTGTCCACATCTGTCCACTTCCATCACATTTGTCTAACTCCTGAATTCCCCAGAACAGAAACATGCACTCCTGGGGCCCTGTGCCTCCTTAAGGAGACGAAATGCACAAAACTCCAGAGAAGCTGACTGCTTCTGAGTAACTCAGATCTCAATCCCCTATTAAAACTAACCTTAAAAATATTGAACAGGCAACGACTTACAAATGTTGGGAGACAAATTAGATCCTATAAACAGTGCAAGATGGATAGGGATGGGGAGGAGCAAAGGAGGTATATAATATATGTACATACTCTTCCAAGAAGTGTTGCTGGGGTCCTATAATAGAGCCCGGGCGACATATTCGTATCCAAGCAATGGCTTCAGCGTGTGTGAACTTGTAGTGCTTCATTATGTAACAGGCAATCAGCGTTCCTGTTCTCCCCAGGCCAGCTACAGAAACACAAGCATCAACAGCCACACATGAGCCTTCCAGAGTCATCAAATAAAAGTATGGGATGTAAGAAAACTTCCATGCAATGTTATTCACCATATTTGAAGAAATGATTTCTGACTCAGTGTCCCATTTATCACGTAATTCAATTTGAATGCTGTATATGTAGGGACAAATCTTACATACTTAGGAAAAGTTAATGTGTACAAGAACACCTGCAACAGCCATCACTCATGGCACTTGAAAAATTCTACCCAAACTTTGCTTAAAAAAGGCCAATATTTTTTTAAAAGCCATGATCAAGCTGGATACCAATTTTGTATTTATAATACCAGCAAAAAAACATAATCAAAATACCTTTGAGAGGCCAACACCAAAAAACCATGGTGCAAATATATGTCACATCTCAACAGTGCAAGTCAGTGGGTTTTTCTTTTTGAATCAGTTTTGTTGTGAAACCAGCACATAAAACTGTTCACTGCTGTCTGTATAAACAGCAATGACTGTTGACCACTGTATAATTTTAGATATCCCTAGATAAAAAAAAAATTAACCCATTGCCCAACAAATGCCAAACTAATCCTGTTTTCAAGAGGACAGAGACACAGGAAAAATTAGTTTTTACTATCAGTAAAATCTCAAACTATGCAGTGAGAATTAATCTCTTTCTAGCTCTGTGTCTCATCTACTAGTAAAATGTTTCCCCATTTAAATCTTATTTCCCACAAATACAGTATTTGCAATTTACAGTCTCACAGTAGCCTACTATCGTTTATGCACCAACAACTATCCAAATGGAAACTCTCCAAGCAGCCACACACCTCTGCTGACAATTCTACACATGAGTGCAAGCTCTTTACATTTAACCAATAACTAACTGACTTTTTTGGAAGGGAAGGTGATTTAGGTAGGATGAAGGTAGAAGTTCACACATAGTGAGGTGCCATAATTGTAGCTTGGAAGACAAGCTCTGAAGACTTATTTAAAAGGTGAAGTATTGATTTCAGTTCTTCCCTCCAATGTTCTACTAATGTACAAACTTTCCATCACAATCCTTTGCAATTAACTGTTCTGTCTCATCTGAGACAAGCAGTTTCTAGTGTAATAGCTGTGCTCCCAAACAACTCTGCAATATAACTATGCCTGAGTCAGGCCTGAGTTAACTGTTGATTTAACACTGTAGAGGATTATTTAGGCTGGTGTAAAAACTAAAAAGAACAAGACTGTTCATTTGCTTACTAAATGGTCAGACAAAAGACCAAAAATACTTCAGTGTAGAAAGCACATCTCTAACTCACTACTGAGTATGTTATAGTCTTTATAGGAATATACAGTTAAGCCTGGAGAACAACTTACTAACAACCTCCTGCTAATCAATAGTTTATACTCTTATTTAGCCAATTAATGGATATCCAGCATATCAGTGCCAGAACTACTGGGTTCTAGCAACAGTAACAACTTGCTGGCAAATAAACCTATTTATCTTTGATATGCATATTTATTGTTCATGGGAAAATTATGAATAGTATTATTCTTGCTTCTGATCAGGCAAGACATTCATCTCCACAATGTCCTTACACAACTCTAAACATAAATCAAGCTGAACTCTTAAAAGCCTTTGTTAATCTCTCTTGACTAAGCATGTTTTGTGCATTTTCTGGCTGGTTTGAAATGCTGGCATCACAATAACTTGAAATGTGGAATTCATACTCCACAGAAAAATGTAGAACAGTCAAAAAGCACAAAGAAAACCTTCTCGTGTTTTGCATTTCCTAGGCAATTATCATAATGCTGTGAAAGCATAATGCAAAAAAGAAACCTGCATCGACTAAATCTCAAGTTTTCAAGTCATACTAAAAAACCCCCACAGAAGAATGAACAACAGATTGTCAGTTCCAGCAAGTAACAGTGTAGGATGTAAGGACTTCATATACACAGGAAAATAACAAATATTTGGCATATATTTAGTCAAGCACTATAAAGCCTTATTACTCTCACAATCTGAAAGTGTTCTTAAACGCTGTATTTCTGGGATAAACTCTAGAGATTTCTATTTATTTTGAATTCCAGTCTGAAAAATGAATAGGTGCACGTACCTTTACAATGTACTGCAATGGCACCATCAGCATTTTCACAGATGTTCAGGAACCTCTGCACTATACTGTCACTTGGTGTGCTGCCATCGATGAAGAACAGATCATAATGTTCAAAACCAGCATCAGTGAAGCGTTTTGCCTCATAAATCTTTTTGTTTAGTCTTATGATTGATGTGACGTTATGCTTCTTGAAATAGGGAAAGTAGGCTTCAGGTGCATGAAGAGGATAACCTATAAAAAATAAAGCCACAATCATTTAATGTCCTAGGTTCATGAAGTTCATACTCCCACTAATCAAAATTGCACCCAAAATTTTTTGAATGATAAACATGCTAATACCATAAATGCTTTAATACTTTATTCAAAATAGATATGTTAAGTGATAAAAAAAAGGTCCAAAAAATGTTCATTAAGATCACTTTTATTATAAAATGTATTGGAAGGTATAAAGTTAAAACAGAGTCAATATGAAACACTGTACTGCCTCCCATCAAGCCCCCATGTCTCTCTGAAAAGGATTTATATAGAAAGCTGGGGACATACAAGAATTCAGCATTTCACAACGGCGGTTTATCTAGAGTCAAGCTGCAGATCAAAGAATAAAAGCATGCTTGAAGAGGAAACACTGTTTATCAAGAAAATACCTTGCTCATCTATATTATGGGCAAGAGAAACAGTCAAAGGATCAACTGCAGTACCAAAATTATTCCTGTCCCACTGGGAAGGGAGCTTCACTGCCTTGATTCTCAGCTGAGAGACAAAAGGATCCTCTAATGAAGATGGGGGGACAGGGAAGGAGGTCAATGATCAACCACAAGACAGCTGTTCAGGACAAGTCATATACACATCAATAAATGCAATTCGAGTCACAACACAATGGGGAAAATGTAGCTCTGTAATGTGTACTCACAATCATCTGGGGGAGGGTTATTTATAGTTTCATAACTGGATTTTAAGTGTGTTAATTTAATAATTTTCAGTTATACATGTTACAAATAAAACACAGGTTTTCCAAATTCCATGGAACAATTAAAAAGTGAATTTAGAAAAAACTCTGCAAGAAAGGGCTGCAACAATGAATGGAGAAGAAACCCAAACCAAGCAAAACATTTTCTTCTTGGATTTTGTTTGAATTTTCAGTGGACACTACGTAACTGACAGCAGTTCAGTCATAAAGGAAACATGAGAGAGCACGAGAAGGGGATGGGGAGGGAAGGTAGACACTAAGAAAATATGCTCACATAAACAGCAGGCCATGGCACAAATAATATAGTCAAATTTGGGAAAAACCTGATGGTAGTATTTAAATGACTGATTTTCCTTTTAGCTGGACCAAATCTCTACTTTCCCTCTGTCCGTCAAGCAATCAAGTTTCTCTTTTTTTTTTTACTCTACTAGAATCACATTCCCTACGTTCTTCACGTTATCCCAAGGATCATCAGTAGGAAAGACAAGCTTCTTTTAAAAATCTTTCCTGGTCTGTGTCACAAAACTCTAACACAGTCTCGTGGGTTTGATGCAACTCACCTTTAATTCTGCACAATTACTCTATCACGTGTCAGGTTCCAGGAGAACAGAAAGCCACCTGAGTCTCTCAGGCACTTTGTCACACGATGAAGTCACTGACTGTTAAGAGAATTGAAATTCTCCTGGCAAAGAAGAATTCCAAAACTTTTGGAATTAAATTCTATGAGCGTATATGAAATGCTCACTGGATGAATATTTCTGAAGATTAAAACTGATCTATAACCCTCTATTATCTTCTGCTCATTTGCTGTAATGGTTTTACATGCTGGAAAAATAAGATCATAGCACAGCATTAAAACATACACCATACCATTTTCAAGTTTGCTTTTTGGGTGTGGTCCACTAAAAGCCAAAAATTTTCCTGGAATAATCCAGTTGAAGTCACCATTTTCCACTCGCTACAAAAATTTCAGAAGAGAAAAACATTTTAGTATCTGTATATACAAGGTAAAAAAATTACTCAAGATTTTATTTTACTCTTTACTATGTTCTTCTTGCATTAAAATGAAACACTTCAAATGTAATTAGCTAGCTTAACTATATGGAGCAAATTAATCATAAGCTGCTTCTTAGATCTATCTTGGTACAATTAAATGTAAACAAAATTTGCTATAGTTTTCCAATAAAAGCAGAAAGATCCTTTATGTAAGATATTTCTCCTTGAGAGGGTTCAGTGTTTTAGGGCACCCTTTAACAACACTAACAAACACCAACATTCTTCTATGTTTTAATCAAAAATTATGGAAAAGTGCTTCCTCGTGAAGCACTAGCTAAAACCCCAATTCACAGAAAACAAATTAAAAACCAATTAGCTTTCAAAACAATTACCCTTTCCCTGTAGAAACTGAAATTTACATATTGGCATAAGCTCTGATGAGCCAGTAATCACAGAAGAAAAGTGTAAATTAAATAAAGAGACTCAATCTTAATAAACTTTCAAACGATGACATTTTGCATTTCTTGCTCACTTTTAAATGAAAACCTAAGAAGGCTCTTCAAATTCTGTCAGTGCTGAAAATGAAAGCTTCTTTGGAAATAGATAACATGAGCTGTAGTTCTAAACTGCCTTCTTTTCTTTCTTTAATTGAAGACTGCTCATTCTTTGGCAATGCAGTTATTCTCAGCATGACTTTTGAGGACACGGCACTTGGTTCAGCTGCATTATTAAGCTTGTATTTTGTGCTCTCAGCTCATCAGAACATCCTAATGAGTGAAAGGTTCTGATAATGGACATCACTGTAATCAATTCAGCAACTGTTTGCTCAGCTGAGCCCATTAGGCTTGCTCCCAGTGTCCCTGCCCATGGAAGCTCCTGGAAGTTACCCAGGTTGTGTAAGGACCAGAGAACCAACCTCGGTGCCCAGCCAAGAGCCTGCCCCCACTGGTACCACAGCCTGACTTCAGCACTGCAGCACCCCTACTGCCTTCAGGGAGCAAGTCCTGTTCAGGAAGTGAAAAATATTTTTGTATTTGTATCACCAATTTTATTTGTGGATTACGTTTTTTACAGTTACAGGAGTCATGGTGAATAATTTCAATTTTTATCAATATGAACTACAGGTATCTCTGTATATGTGTGTATATATATGCTTGACACTACATGCAAACATCATTATTACTAAAAAATCCAATCAGTAATTTACTTCCAGTCCAACAAAAGGGGAATTAGCTGCCTTGATAACATAGTATGACGAAAGAACTATAAACTTGAAGTAAAATCTCCTTTCAGCCTGCTCCATTTAAGTTGTATGCAACTTTTTCTACATAACCACACATTTGAAGACCTAACATAGCAAAAACCTGTAACATTTAAAGTTTTTGAAATATAGCACAGGACATAACTAAACACGAAGCTGACCACAATGGGTGAAAAAAAAAAGAAGACGTACCAAAAATGGACAAAAGATTAAAGATGATTCCAAATTCTTGCTTCTTAAACTCAGCAAACAACATACTTTATAAACATCATTTACATATATGTACTTTTCACACTCTAAAAGAATGTTAAGCCTTAAACAAGATAATGGGATAGCTTTAGTCAATTATTTTAAGACTTTTTCAAGCAGACTAATGCCTACTATACATACAGAATTCCAAACTACCATTTGTTTTTAGAACACGTTTTTCTTTTTGTACATAGAGTAAGCAAAAACCAATAATTTCATATTTAAAATTTTAGTTCCTGTTCATTTAATGTTGGTAATTCTGCAAAGGCTATACCATTTTTTTTAACCTAATCATTATGGAACATGGTAGGATACAGAAATCCTCCTACAAATGCTTTCAAGTTTAGTGAAATAGGCAGATTTGTGTTATAGACTGCCTACTGCAGACATTTACTGTATAGATGTGCTGTCAATTAACTTTCTCCATTGTTTATTCCTCACTTTCTTGAACATTTATGAAGCATCTCAGTATGTACCTGAAATACATACAGCTATAGGAATTGCTTTTAAAATGGAGATTTTCAAACTTAGCAACTTTATTCTCCTTACTTCCAGGTTTTCTGAAAATTGCAATACAAGGGAAGAATATGAGAAGAATGCTTGCTACAGTAAAGCAACACAAGTTTAAAAAGAGTTAAATTTATATTCAAGTATTAAGTACACCTCTAGTTTATATATCTTTCTCCTTAACCAATACAAGTACAGGAATTTATAGGTGTTCCAAAGACAATGTCAAATAAACTAAATGATTGTCACTGACTTCAGTGAAAACCCTTTGCCTTCCTTGGAGTGAGACCCGGTAGACACAGACCCGCAACCCTCTTGGACCAGATGTGTGTTCTGTGCCTGAGAGCTCCTCTGCACTCAGCCCAGCCCACAGTACAGCATGGAATATTCTAAAGCTTCTCTAAAGCAATGGAGCTTGAGATGACTTTCTACTACCAGATAAAGGTGTGCATGATACAAAGTCCTAGAAGCATCTAGAGCCAACCAGGGTATCTATACCTAGGTTGTAAGAAAGTTGGCAGAACAGTGAATGATACCTGTTAGCTTTCTGGGACTTCATTAGGGAAATACTTTGGATATATTTCCTTTATTAGAATTCCACATAATGCATCCTTGCTGAAAAAGAATCCCCAAATCTGCATAATCTATGTGGCTATAAAAAATTGGTCATATATTTGGGACTTATAGGAATGGAAGGAGAAGCTGACAAGTGCAAAAAGAAAACATATTCTGTGGGTCAGCTGAGAGACCTTGGATCCTATCCTGGGAGAAGGTTGGGAAAGCACGAGAGAGGTCCCAGAAGCCAGAAAAGCTACAAGAAAGCAGTAGATTTATGATATGATGCACTGAAATGGCAAGGATAGTAATCCTGCATGTTATTCACAAAAAGCAGACAGGTTTCCATGTACATACCTTGCATATGAACACTGGGTTTCACTTGAATTAAAATGTGTTTTCAGTATGTTTTAAGTTGGGGGATACTGTATACTCTTATTTTAGGTAGCCCAAACACATCCAATGCATTATTAAATGTACAAACCTCATAGTGTTCATATTCATCCACATCAAATGTCTTAAAGTCAAAAAATCCATGCTGCACGGCCTAAAAGGCAACAAGGTGTCAGTTTACACTGAAATACAATATATAATCCCATTTTATAATACTTTTTTGAGCAAAACTAAATCCCTAAGTGTTTGTGGTTGTGGCTAATTGAAGCTTTTACATTAAGACAACGTTACATTTCGCACAGAATAAAAACACAGACAACAAAAACTCCAACAATGTCACTGGAACATGTTAGGCTCATTACTTCCCCCCCAAAGACATGAGGATGGGACACAAGGTTGTTGCATATCACTTAAATTGTTACATTGATTCTCCACAGCCCACCACGTGGGGTTTTCTCTGTAAGGCAGATGACAAGTTAAAAAGCAATTCCCTTTTTGTCATACACTCATTTAATGATTCCTGTACCAAATGTATTTTCATGCAGTTGGATGTAATAAAACATCGAACACTGAGAGCTTATTGATTTTCTGCACTTAGTATGATACTCTGGTTCTACCACCATAATACCAAGGCAAAATGGCATGGACACAATGCAGTGCCATGTATAAGCTCTATTTTATTATTTCTTTTAATACTCATTTCACAGGTATAATGAAGTTCACTGGACTATATTAGACAGCATTTGTTACAGGATTGAAAGAAGTTTTGTATTTGATTACTGTACTGTTATTAATTATGCCACTTTTGTACTAAAAAATTGTATATAATAACCACATTGAAAACAAGTCTATGAATATGAACTTCATAGCCAATATTTATTCCAAATTGGTGGAAGACATTTCTGCAGCATCTATTTACACTGAGCCTATTGCGTTCTGAGAAATATAGATACTGCACAACACTCAAGAATTAAGGTGTGATAAGAACACATCACAGATTTGTGATTCAAACCAATAATGCTCAGACTGCCATTATTTGCTACATACAGAGCACCTTTCTAGGACAAATGAAAAATAGCTTTGTTATAGACAACACAGGCTCAGTGAATGGACCTGTAATGAAACCTAAGGTACTGAGAGGTTTTTCTGAAGAGCTGATTTTGAAAAATGTATTTCATTGAAACATGGCTGGCTGGCTGCACTCCAGAACCTGCAGGCCCCCTGAACTACATGTATATGACATACACACGTACAAACACCAAATTTATCCAGGTAAACCAAGAGTACTTTCAATTAAGGCATACATTTTCTGCCCAAAGTGTTTTAACCTCTGGGAGCTAGACAAAAATGTAATAATAAATTTTATGAGAACAAAGGAAGAAAAACTGATTCTCACCGTCCTTTTGATGCATTAGCTGTAGATAAATTACAGTGACTGCACTGACTACTTCAGATCTTCAGGATCTGTAGAGTGCCTCACAAATTACAGTCTTGCTGGGAACTGACAGCTCCTTTCCCACCCCCACAGAACTAAAAATATTAAGCTTGATCTCTCTTTTTCCAATTTTTAAAAAATACATGTTTTGCCATGCTTTTAAGAACTACAAGTGGTCTATAAAGTGTCTGTACAGAACTGTTCCTATAGCTTGCTCTCTTCATCAAGACCAATGGGATACGAACAAAATTTATAGGTGCCCAATTAAGAACGGATGGAAATTTTTTTTTAAAGAAACAATACTGGAGCTTAGTATTTCAGTACTACTTAAAATGACCCATCAAACCACTAGGAAGATACATTACTTTTCATTGGTTGAAAACAATTTTGAAAATATCAGAGTCAAACACTGAACCAAGTGTTTTGGGGAAAGCTAGGCCCAAGTACCTGCAAAAACAGTTCTGATTAAATCACAGTATACCCAGCTATCTGTTTCACTTGACTTCATCAGCCTGTCATTCCCTCTCATGGCTATAAATGATCTTTTAGAAGACCTAACACAGTGCCTTGCATTAAGAGCTGTCCCCACCCAGGTCTGGTGCCTTTTCATGTTCCAATTCATGAGGTGAAGTTCAAAGTCCAGACAGGTCAAAGTGCAACCTTCCTCTGCCATCAGTACTCAAACACAGTCCTCAGTAACTCAGGCTTCATCACCGCTCCTTCACCTGAAACCAGGTTTTATAATCTATTTTAGCAGTATTTTTCTTCATGTTTTAAAAAGCAATTTAAACCTGTTTTGTAAAGAAAAAAATGTTATTACCTTATTTACTCCCTGTAAACAGTCCAAGATCGTAAGATTGTATGTGCAGTTCCCAAATGAAGCATCCCTATAGATTTAATACAAATGAATTTAATATACACAGAATTATTTTAAGAACTGGGGAAAAGGCAGAACACAACACAATACATTCAAGCTATTAAATCCACTTTGAAAACTCTGAATTAAAGTTCAAAGACATCTGTTTTGAAGCTCGTTCAGGCAAAAGTACTCCCCTATGCAAGATGTAGCTCAGACTAAATGCAGTTAGATATTGCAAGCTACTTTAGGTGCATATTTTACGTCAGGTAAATGTATGCTCTTTACATGCTCTTTACAAAATTATGTATGCTATCCTGGAACAGGAAGGTTTGCATACTCTCTGGATTGTGTAAAGATAGTAGCAAAAAAGCAAAGATTG
Organism: Prinia subflava; assembly: GCF_021018805.1. Lineage (NCBI taxonomy): Eukaryota > Metazoa > Chordata > Aves > Passeriformes > Cisticolidae > Prinia > Prinia subflava. The sequence continues at coordinate 18,927,291 of NC_086256.1, forward strand.
CTTTAACCATTAGTCAAGTCTTAACTGAGTTACATTTACAGGGGCAGGCAAATCAGACTACTAGCTTGGAATTAATTTATAGGCTTTCATTTTGATGCCTGATTACAGATGTGATTAAAAGTTATCCCAATATAATTAACTTTAAAATTACTTAACCTCAGTTTACCACATGAAAATTACAACTTGTCTATAAAGGATGACGTGAGACAGACCACCAAACACACACCACCAGCAAGTGCATTGTGGAAAAATGAAAAAGTACTTTTTGAAATGTGCTTCAGACAACTTTAACAAAACTCTGCTTGAGCACATTATTTCCTTATCACTTATTAGGGAAATAATTTATAGCTTTTCTCTTAGCGATCTTAGACAGAGTCCTAAGAATAGCAAAATTTTAGGTTCAGACAGATATATTTAATCTGTAAGCAATTCAAAATTTCAATCTTTCATTGAAAACTTTTAGTTTTTGGTAGAACTTGCTATAAGTAGTATGAAGTTTGTGATATGCTTGTTCAATCTCAAGTACTTTAAGAGTAGAAAATTCTGCCCTATTCTTTAAGAGCAGAATAAATTTCGCAGTTTTGAGCAGGCAGCGTTTGCAGAAAATGCTTTTAAGAAAATTAAAAGATACTATTTTGGTAGTGTGATATTGCAGGCAGGCCAATCTAAAAATGCTTTCAAATTACCAGATTATTAAAACACACTTAGCCAAAATGTTTTGGAATGGAAATTCCAAGTGTGTATGAATCTTCCATATCCAAATCCAACAGAGAAATTTTAAAATGAGAAGCCATAAAGTATTTTCATTACGTTGAATAAGCAGAACATATAAAATCTTAACATATTAATTTTGCAGACAATACACTTTTGACAGACTTATTAATGGACTAACATTAATATTTCACATGATAACAGATCATTTTAGCACAATATTATTTTAGCAAACAAAATGGTCTTGTGAGCAAAAAAAAAACTAAGGGCCCCAATGGGAACATGTACATAGAAGAAAGGGTTTAAAAGCTGTACCACTTTTCTGAAGGGGCTGACAAAATAAAATCCAAACAAATGTAAACCACAAAATTAAATTTTTAGAGAAATGTGAACAGAAGATATGGTTGTAGAAGACAAGTGGTACTTTATATGTTATTTTGCTGTAACAAGAATATAACTTTTATTTTATCTATATGTATATAATTACTTCTTTGACTGATAAGGCATCTGATAGTGCTGTACATAAGAACTATGCTAGGGAAAAACCCCACATAATCCCTAATCCATGAATAAGAAATACTATGAAAGAGGGAGGGCGGGGTGAAGCTGACCCAGATGTCCAATTGCAGGTGTACAGGATCTCAGCTCCAGCTCCTAAGCCAGCTGTCACCAGTGACCTGCACACAGATGCTGGCAGCAGACAGGGATTGCCTCCAGTACCCATGTCTCAAAGGTCTCATTTCTGCTGATATGCACCTGACATTAAAGCTGGTTGCTGATCACATGTTTCATTACAGTACTTTTACATTCTTTTATGCCCAAATGAATAGCCACCTTACTTTTCAAACGGTGACAGAACTCTATTTGCTTTCAAAATGAGAAAAAACGTGAGTATTTCTAGGAGATACAGATTGAGTATGAATCTGAGTTGGCATTACAGAGCTGCATATCCCACATCTGATTTCCCAGTTGCTGTAGCTGACCTCAATACTGCATAATGCTTTCCCTTTCACCAAACCGCTAAAAAACAAAACAGTTTGTTTCCCCAGCACTTGCCACTAAAGAAACAAACCCCAGCAGCTATAAATCAAAATCCATCTCTGAAATTCATGTCATTATTTAGAGACTGAACATAAGATTAAAATATATTTGTTTTTTCATCAATACAGAGTAGTTTGAAGTAAAAATCTGAAATTCCTTCTCAGTAGACAACTGGTATTCATGACAATTTTAAATGGTGTTAGCACTGTTTTTTAAATGGAAGTGAGAAGAGAGAGTATAATATCTTCAAGAGACTAGAGCGTCACCAAGTGACAGTGAATCAGCCAAAAATAAGACAAAAGTGTCTCAAAGACAGTAGAGTGCCTTATCCTGCCAAGTTATCTTTAGGTTTTCTATTATAAAAAACAAAACAAAACAAATTTCCACGAATTCAGTAAGAGGAGTGATCTGATTTTTTTCCACCCCTGAACTGTATTTGCTGAAGCTGTCTTTAAATGACACACCAGCTGAGGACCTAAGCCGATTAGGGCTTTTTGAGGTCACTCAGCTACATGAAAGTAGATCAGTTTCCCAGTGATCACTTCATGTAAACCTACCTCAGTACTCCACAAAGAATCTGACAATGCTGCAGCTTCTTCCTATTCAAAGTTGTCTAGTTTTTTTTCAAATAGAGGACATGTCACATATCAAAGTAACAAACTTGTTAAATAATCCAGTTGTAACACTTAACTGATCACTGCTCACTGATAAACAATTCAAACAGAGATGGCCTATACACAGAAGTTATGTAATATCTAAGTTCCAGCCTGCAAGAATAAATTCAAGTCAATAAACACTGAACAGCAAGGATTAGTATCTCCAAATTATTTCCGTAGAACATAAGGAAAGGGGCAAGGCATTTGGGTTATATTTTTAATTGTACATAAGAATTATTTTAGTCCTTTTCAAGGCACTAAAGGTGTGTAAAGAATGCAAACTTCCTCATAACACCAACTTCTTTCTTCATAGTACAGCCTGATGCCAAGCAGACCCAGTACCTAGGGCAGAGCTGCTCTCCCAGCACAGTTCAATTGCCTGAGCCTCTGTGCTCTGCCACGTTCTGCAACAGAGAGGGTCCAAATGGCCTGGAGCTGGTGGGGGGAGACACAGCTCTGCAGCTATGGGCCCTGGGGAGATGTCACCAGGGCCCTGGGGAACTGGCTGGAGCTGTTGTAAAGCCACTCTCCATCACATTTGAAAAGTCATGGCACACAGGCCCAGTCTGCCCAGAACTGCAGGCTGGTGAGCACCTCCTCTGTGCCTGGGAAGAAGATCATGGAGCAAATCCTCATGGAAGCAATGCTAAGGCATATGCAAGACATTATTTAATGCAGATTGTGACCCCTGTATCTCATACAGAATTTGGACATGTTAAAAACCAGGCATGTTTAAAAAATGTGATTTTTTAAAAATGCATTGTACCAAGTATCTTTTATAATTAGCTGAAAAAATATGGATACCAGTAACTCAGTAAACTTCTTGGGCTCTGAAGAGCTATCAATGACCAGGTCAATGTATAAATTCCCTGTCAATAAAAGCTATCACTTATTAAATACCTTTTTTTTTAAATGTAGCTGATGGTTTAAGATTTTGTAGTCAAACTGGTGTTGACATAAAAAAATCTACCACCCCAACAGTTTATACTGCATCTAGCTTCTGTGCAAAGTATGAGAAGAGACTATCTGATCTCCCCTTGCTGAGTGGCTGAAGAATCAGAGGAATTTGATATAGACAGGGTAGGTCTAAATTTACAAATTCATTGGCTGACCGAGAACACTACCTGCAAAATGCTGATTCTCCTAAAAGAGAGGATATTGACCTTCTTGCAGTTGCCTTTTATTGCCAGTGTTTGAATAAGAATACCATGAGGTATTCTCACTCATAAAGCATAAGAGCATTTCAGAGTCCACACCACAAAAAATATTTGGAAGTCTCTCTATTAGATAGGCATGATAGCAAAAATTCCTTAGATTCAGGCCTCAATGTGATCTCAATGTGATGAATAAACACAGATTGATAGGAACTATCTATGATGCACTGAAAACATTCCATAACCTTAATATCAGCACCTATTCTGTAAAATATAGAAAATACAACAGCATAAAACCCCCTTCAATCCTGTAAGTCTCACTAGCCAGGGACTAGGTTATTTCAAATATTTTGATGGCTTTCAAATAGTAAAACACAATGCATTACAAAGAAAAGGTTTAAGTGCTAAATCACAAACGTGCTAAGAACT